>NC_030817.1:21623494-22873494 GCF_001704415.2 Capra hircus
CCATTTTCACTCCTCAATAGGTTTTATGTATTTCTCATGCTTCTTCACTCATCAGTTCATCTAACTCTGAAGGGTTACTGAATGCCATCTTGATCAGCCAACCATCTTCATAACAAGACTTGTTGACAAGTCCTGGATTTTCTGCTAGAGCTTTATTAATTTCAGTTACTTCTGACGGAAGAGAATAGAGTTCACTAGCAGCTTTCACACTTTCCAAAGCACCAAACTCCTCTTGTTTGTTCAACTTTGTCCCAACTTCAAGCAGACTACAGTAGACAACATCTCCCAAAGCTTCCTGTGCAAAATGGCTGATTCCCACTGTTCAGACACCATTTTCTGTTGTTACCCATTCGTGTTTTTCTGTGAATTTCTGCACCGACAGCAGAGTAGGGCCGGTGCACAGCGCCTGGACAGCATCCGCCCGCAGTCCCCAGGGCTGCGGCGAGCAGGGCACGAGATGGCACGCAGGCTGCCGACCACGGCCTGCACGCTCCGTACCGCGCACAGCGCCATGATCGCACCGGAGGTTAGAGTTTCGATATATGAATTTCAGAGGAACGCAGACATTCAGTCCATAGCAAAATATGCTGATACAGACCTTCATTAAACAGGATCCACTTACTCCTTGGAAGAAAAGTTATGACCAACCAGTGGTCATGTATGGATGTGAGAGTTGGGCTGTGAAGAAAGCTGAGTGCCGAAGAATTGATGGTTTTGAACTGTGGTGTTGGAGAAGACTCTTGAGAGTCCCTTGGACTACAAGGAGATCCAGCCAGTCCATTCTGAAGGAGATCAGCCCTGGGATTTCTTTGGAAGGAATGATGCTAAAGCTGAAACTCCAGTACTTTGGCCACCTCATGCAAAGAGTTGACTCATTGGAAAAGACTCTGATGCTGGGAGGGATTGGGGGCAGGAGGAGAAGGGGACGACCGAGGATGAGATGGCTGGATGGCATCACTGACTTGATGGACGTGAGTCTGAGTGAACTCCGGGAGTTGATGATGGACAGGGAGGCCTGGTGTGCTGCGATTCATGGGGTTGCAAAGAGTTGGACATGACTGAGCGACTGAACTGAACTGAACACTACAAATGGGGACCCTCACCAGAAAAGGGGGTGAGGCAACTCCACTCAAACTGTAGCTTAACTGTGGGGGAGAGGTGGTTCCCCAAAGGAAAAGCAAGAGTTCATTTTACCCAACAGAAAGGATAAATGGATGCTGTGTAGCCAGCTCCCAAGATGGCCCCTGGGCCTCACGTCTTGATGTTCACACACACTCTCCTACATATACCAGGTTTGGTCTATATGACCAATAGAATATGGCCAAAGTGAAAATGCTGGAAATTCAGTTCTAAAATATTATGGGGTTTCTTATATTTCTTTAATTTTATACCTGTATGAGATGATGAATATTCGCTAAACTATGATAATCATTTTATAATGCATGTAAGTCAAATTGTTATGGTGCACACCTTAAATTTATTCAGTGCTATATGTGAATTATACCTCAATAAAACTGGAAGGAAAAAAGCAAAAAATCATTAATTAGAAATAAAAACACAGGCTTCCCTGGTAGCTCAGTGGTAAAGAATCCACTTGCCAGTGCAAGAGACACAGGTTCAATCCCTGGTCATGGAAGATCCCACATGCCACAGAACAACCGAACCCGTGAGCCACGACTGTTGAGCCTGTGCTCTAAAGCCAGGGAACCACAACTACTGTGTCCACACCCGCAACTACTGAAGCCCACCCACCCTAGAGCCCATGCTCCAAAACAAGAGACACCACCACAGTGAGAAGCCTGAACACCATAACCAGAGAAAGCCCCCTCAGCAAAGAAGGCTCAGCACAGCGAAAAATAAACTGAATTTTAAAAATATTTTTAAAAAATAAATAAAAGCACAACAAAGATTTACTAGGTAACACGGGGAGCAATATTCAATATCTTGTAGTAACCTATACATAATGGAAAATAATCTGAGTGTGTATATATATATATATATATATATATATATAACTGAATCACTTTGCTGTATACCTGAAACTAACACAGTATTGTAAATCAACCATATTTCAATTTAAAAAAAGAAACGGACTTAATTTTTAGATTTTATTTTATCTAATACATAATGTAATAAATATATATTTGGGGGGCTGCAGTGGTCTTCGCTGCTGCACTCAGGCTTTCTCTAATTGTGCTGAGCAGGGCCCACTCTACCTCATGGTGCAGCGGCTTCTCTGGTTTCAGAGCACAGCTCTAGAGTGTAGGCTCAGTAGCTGTGGCTCCACAGCATTAGGATCTTCCTGGACCAAGGATTGAACCCTGTCGCCTGCATTGGCAGGTGGATTCTTAACCACTGGACCACCAGTGAAGTCCCTAATTATGTCTTTCTCTAATTATGTTGTTTAAAAGACTGTGACTTCCATCTAGAATGCTCTCTCTCTTTCACACACACACACAAACACACACACACACACACACACACACACCACTTCCTTTGGGGGAAGGCAGTTGCCAAATTGTGACCCTCAGACAACCTATTGGGAAGGTGACTGAAGCCCCCAACCAACAGCCGTAAGGGAAGGGAGGCCTCCCAACAACCACATGGGTGAGCCTGGAAGCAGCTCCTTCAGCCCTAATCTAGCCATGAGATGACTGCAGCCCCAGCTGACAGCTTGACTGCAGCCTTGGAAATGACCCTCAGAACCACCCAGCCAAGCCTCTCCCAGATTCCTAGTCCTCAGAAACTATGGGAGATAATATATATTTGTGTTCTCAAATACTAAGTTTTGGGTAGTTGGTCACATAGCCGTAGATAACACAGATGGTGAGGCAAAATCAGCAGTTGTGCATTAAGTCAATTATGGGATTGATGGGGCAATAGTAGAGGAAGGGGACAAATTATAACAACTTGGGGACTGATTTAATGTGGGGGGTAGGGGCGATAAGGATCAAATTTCACTTCCAGGCTATAGTGTGGGCACAGGAGAGGATACAGGATGAAGGGGTAAAACCTATGTGCTTGCTCAGGTTAGTTGCACTGGCACATCCTGGGAGGAGAGTCCATGAGCAGCAGGATCCATAGGTCTGAAGTATAGGAGACAGATACAGGAGAGAGCAGTTTCTAAGATCACGTTAAAAGGAATCCCCGTGTATGTGACCAGGAAAATAAAAATAGCCACCCAGGTTTCTGATGAGGCAAAGACATGAAGGAAGTATTTTGTGAACAGATTTAAGAATGTGTTCATCTTGGAAAGATCTTTCCGGTGACCAGTGGAGAAAAGGCATCAGCCCCGAAAATCCCAAGCACGAACACCATGAGGACAAGGGTTTGGGGACACTAGCTGACCAGAGGCCGACAATCTGGGCTGGGGCCAAGGGTATAGGAATAGGACTATTGATTAATTGACTGTTCAGTGGCTGAGTCATGTCCAGCTCATGGACTTCAGCACTCCAGGCTTCCCTGATCTCCCCAGGTTTGCTCAGATCCATGTGCATTGAGTCAGTGATGCTATCTAACCATCTCATGCTCTGCCAGCCTCTTCTCCTTTTGCCTTCAATCTTTCCCGGCACCAGGGTCTTTTCCAATGAGTTGGCTCTTCGCATCGGGTGGCCAAAGCATTGGGGCAGCACTACTTCACCTTCAAATTCGGGCGGGACCCTGGCCCACCTGGTGCATTTCCATGTGTCACCACGGCTCAGACACTCTGGACCCGTCCGTGAAAAACACATTCTTGTTTAATTGCATTTAACGTATAATTATTTGTAAATACCTGGTCCTTCTGGTTGTTATCGTAAGGCATGTTAAGTGTATTTTCAGTGTTTCACTGAATAAGTCATTTGCTCACCTTGACATGGCCTGGAGCCTGGGCTGTAGTCCCCACTGGCTCAAAGGCATCTCTCCTGTCTCTAAACTCCTGTGGCACTTCATCTTTGTAGGTGTCCTCTAGCAGCTGCCAAACAGGCTGCCTTAGAGTATTATTATTTGTGGGAAATTATAAGCTCTTTGTGGAGAAGGCAATGGCATCCCACTCCAGTACTCTTGCCTGGAAGATCCCAGGGACGGGGGAGCCTGGTGAGCTGCTGTCTACGGGGCTGCACAGAGTCGGACACGACTGAAGTGACTTAGCAGCAGCAGCAGCAGCAGCATAAGCTCTTTGATATTAGAGACCCTGTTCTATAAACCTTTGCAGCCCACTCAGTGAGACACACAATTCCCTGTGTGCAGTCAATTGTAGGAACCAGCTTGCATAAGACGTCGCTTGCACTGGCTGACCAGTGCCCACTCCTTGTTCTTGGGGAGCAGCACGTCCTGACCTCAGAGTACATTCTCTCAGCAGCTGTACTGCTCAGCCTGGAGCTCCCCGCAGGTATCGCTAATGCACTCATCACCAATCAATGGGGTTCTCTCCACCACAGAAATTTACAGTTTTGAGCTGAAACACCCCACGCTGAGGCATCTTCATGGCAGCCTGCCAGAAAGAAGTCGGCTTCCCAGTTTGTGGCTGACGTTCCCAGAGCTGCCCTGATGCCAGCACCTCTTGAAACTGATTTAAACCTCCTGAATTTCAGGAGATACCCCAACACCTTCCAGAAAGTTCTTCTTTGTATTTCAGCCAGCTCAAGTTGGCTTCTGTAGCTTGAGCACAAAGTAGCTTAACAAGCAACATTATCGAGTGCAAGCCCCAAATACAGGCTCATCCCTACAGATTCAGCAGTGTCTCATGAAATCCCAGGAAGAGAATGTGCCCACATAAGAAGAGTCTGGAAACAGGAAGTGGGAACTGTCAAGAACTCAGAAAGTCTCCCTTTCTCCTATCTGGTTTTTGTTTCATTTCTTCCCCTCTTGCAGCCTGGCTTTCCCTATCTCTTGATTCATACGGCAGAAGAAGTCCCCACCCACCATGTCACCCAGTTTTTATATCTCGTCCACCCACAAGCAGAATCCAGCATGAAGGTGAAATCTCTTTGTCCCAATTCCAAGTTTCCTGGAGAGGAAAATTTGATTAGCCCATTTTGGATGAGGTGAGCCCACCTCATAAAAGAGTCTGTAAGCTAGGATGACACCCCAAATGTTGAACTAGCAAGCAGTTCAACTTCAAAATGGCCCAGTGTGCCCTGGATTTAACTCACAACCACCCACCACCCTTCTACCGGAGCAGGCCAAACTGGCTTATCTATCTTCCTGCATCAGGCTCTGTTTGGGCAAAGGTATGTGAAACCATCTCATCTGCCTGAGTCATGCCTGTTTTCCTCGCTATGTCTAACTAGAAAGATAACCTAATAATTACCTACTAAACTGGGTAGCATTCAGGAATAACTAGGGGCCTACTATGTGCCAAATGTTGTGCCAGGGGTTTCATAGACTTATCTCCTTCGACCTTCACCTTAACCTTAAGATGCATATTGCTGGACCTATTGTGTAGGAGAGGAGCTATGTCCCAAGAGGTCTGTTTCCCAAGCTGTCAAACTTGGGAATCACATTGCAGGATTCAAACCCCTAGTTGGTCTAACCTCTTTTCACGGCCAACATCACCTTCAGTATGGATCAGAGGGGTAGGTAGAGTGCACTCAGGTGCCTCAGCAAGCAGAAGTTGACATTGAAATTGAGTTCAGATGGAAGGGCTCAGGCACTGGGAGTCTTGCTTCCTTTTTGAGTCCAACACTGACTCCCCCAAGCCCTAACTCAGCACACTGCCCCTCTGATCCCACCTTCCCCGGGAAAACGGAGCCAGTAAGGAGCAGAGTTAACATGATGGAACAACAGGGTCGAAGACCTGTCCAGTGATTTCTCTTTAGGAGCATTGCCTGTCCCAGGAAGACTTCAAAGGCCAGGTGCAGGGCAACTGTCGATCATAATACCAGCTCACATTTATGGAGTGCTCACTGCTCCTGACACTGTGCTCAGAACACCCTGTGCATTCAGTCACTGAAACTTTGTAACAAAACAAGTTTCTGGCAGAGAAGACCAAGGCTTAGAGAAAGTAACCTCCAAAAGTCGCACAACAAGTAAATATTTGAACTCAAGTTGCTCATCTTGGAGAGCTCAAACGTTTACTACTGTGACAAAGCAATAAATACTGGATATGTGCTGAAGAAAAATTTAAGGACATACCCAGAGAAGTTAAAGGAAAGAATTTGTCACAGAAAGGGGGAGGATGAGGCCGAGGAGCCATTTTCCCATGGAGGGGAAGCCAGCTGAACTGAGAGGCAGCTCTGGGTGCGAGGGTCCCCAGAATACTCCTGGGAGCAACTTCCACCTTCTCACCAGTGGGTCGAGGTTATCTTTACATCATTCTCATCTGCAGCAGCTACGGCAGCTGGCTTGTATGTGAACACCTGGGGTAGGTGAACCCCTAGGGGATGCACCCAGACTTCCCAAGGGATATCTGGGCACTAACTTCCATTTTAAGAGATTCATCTGCTGTTTGGCATACTTGTCGTGGTCAATGTGGGCTGCTCTAACAGAATACCACAGACTGAGTGGCTTGTAAACAAATATCTATTTCTCACTGTTCTGGAGGCTGGGAAGTCCAAGATCAAGATGCCAGGAGACTGGGTGTCTGCTGAGGGCCCACTTCCTGGTTCATGGACGGTCGTCTTCCCATCAGGTCCTCACAATGGTGAACGGCGAGGAAGCCCACTGGGGTCCCTTTTATGAGGGTGCTGATCCCGTTACCTAATTATCTCTCCAAAACCCCAGTTCCAAATACCATCTGTTTGGGGGCTAGAATCTTGACATATGAATGGGGGGGGGGGACACAAACATTAGTCTGTGACAATCCTCTGCTGTGATGTGAACTCTTTCCCAAGTAGATCTGATTGTGAACTCTCCTGTTGGTCCAAGCATCCCCTTTCCAAAGTCCCCTCGCCCCTTAGACAAATCTTCAGGATGAGTGAGAGGGTAGCTTTTGTTCAGTGGGAAAGGAGTGCCTCCAAAGCACCAAGCTATTGGTCACTCAGTCATGTTTACTCTTAGCGACTCCATGGACTATAGCCTGCCAGGCTCCTCTGTCCATGGAATTCTCCAGGCAAGAATACTGGCGTGAATAGCCATTGCTTTCTCCAGGAGATCTTCCCGACCCAGGGATGGAACCCAGGTCTCCTGCATCACAGGCAGATTTTTTACTGTCTGAGCCAGGCACCAAACAAAGAGATCACTAGAAACACTATTGGTTAGGTATGGAAAACTCAGCAGTAGTCACAGGACTGGAGAAGATCAGTTTTCATTCCAATTCCAAAGACAGGCAGCGCCAAAGAATGTTCAAACTACCACACAACTGTACTCATTTCACATGCTAGCAAAGTAATGCCCAAAATTTCCCAAGCTAGGCCTCAACAGTACACCAATCAAAAACTTTCAGATGTTCAAGCTGTATTTATAAAAGGCAGAGGAACCAGAAATCAAATTGCCAACATTCGTTGAATCATCGAAAAAGCAAGAGAATTTCAGAAAAACATCGACTTCTGCTTTATTTATTGACTATGCCAAAGACTTTGACTGTGTGGACCACAACAAACTGTGGAAAATTCTGAACGAGATGGGCATACCAGACCACTTTACTTCCGTCCTGAGAAATCTGTATGCAGGTCAAGAAGCAATAGTTAACTGGACATAGAACAATGGACTGGTTACAAATTGGGAAAGGAGTACATCAAGGCTGTATATTGTCACCCTGCTTATTTAACTTCTATGCAGAGTACATCATGAGAAAGGCTGGGCTGGATGAAACACAAGCAAGAATCAAGATTGCTTGGAGAAGTATCAATAACCTCAGATATGCAGATGACACCACCCTTAAGGCAGAAAGTAAAGAGGAACTGAAGAGCCTCTTGATGAAAGTGAAAGAGGAGAGTGAAAATGCTAGCTTAAAACTCAACATTCAGAAAACGAAGATCATGGATCCAGTCCCATTATTTCATGGCAAATAGAAGGGGAAACAGTGGAAACAGTAAGAGACTTTATTTTCTTGGGCTCCAAAATCACTGCAGATGGTGACTGCAGCCATGAAATTAAAAGATGCTTGCTCCCTGGAAGAAAAGTTATGCCAAACCTAGACAGCACATTAAAAAGCAGAGGCGTTACTTTGCCGACAAAGGTCCATCTAGTCAGAGCTATGGTTTTATGGTTTTTCCAGTGGTCATGTATGGATGTGAGAGTTGGACTATAAAGAAAGCTGAGCACTGAAGAATTGATGCTTTTGAACTGTGGTGTTGGAGAAGACGCTTGAGAGTCCCTCGGACTGCAAAGAGATCAAACCAGTCAATCCTAAAGGAAATCAGTCCTGAATATTCACTGGAAGGACTGATGCTGAAGCTGCAATACTTTGGCCACCTAGTGCAAAGAACTGACTCATTGGAAAAGATCCTGATGCTGGGAAAGATTGAAGGCAGGAGGAGAAGGGACAACAGAGGAGGCGATGGTTGGATGTCATCGCCAACTCGACGGACTTGAGTTTGAGCAAGCTCTGGGAGTTGGATTGACATGGAGGCCTGGTCTAGAGGTTTTCCCTACTTTCTTCAATTCAAGTCTGAATTTGGCAATAAGGAGTTCATGATCTGAGCCACAGTCAGCTCCCAGTCTTGTTTTTGCTGACTGTATAGAGCTTCTCCATCTTTGGCTGCAAAGAATATAATCAATCTGATTTTGGTGTTGACCATCTGGTGATGTCCATGTGTAGAGTCTTCTCTTGTGCTGTTGGAAGAAGGTGTTTGCTATGACAAGTGCGTTCTCTTGGCAAAACTCAATTAGCCTTTGATCTGCTTCATTCTGTACTCCAAGGCCAAAATTGCCTGTTACTCTGGGTATCTCTTGACTTCCTACTTTTGCATTCCAGTCCCCTATAATGAAAAGGACATCTTTTTAGGATGTTAGTTCTAGAAGGTCTTTTAAGTCTTCATAGAACTGTTCAACTTCAGCTCCTTCAGCATTACTGGTTGGGGCCTAGACTTGGATTACTGTGATATGAAGAATCTAAGCCACTCCATTTAGTTAACAGAAAAACTCCATTTTGTAAGGTTCCGGGAAAAGAGCCTTAGGAAATCCCCTGACCTCACCCCACCACCCACGAGCCAATCAGACCCCAGACCAGAATCTCCTGACTTAACGTTCAGGAACTTGTGGTCTACCTAGGTAACAGGCACCAATCAAAAACCAACACACAACCCTTCAAAAGAAAGTGACCAATCAGACATCCCCCTACCTAGAAATTCTTTTTTTCATGAACACTCCCTATATAAGCAATGTAATCCAAAACCCGGGGCTCCTCCCTATAGCCGCTGCGTCGGTAACAGTGGGAGCCCCAGCTCGAGCTTGGTAATAAAGACTCTCTTGGTTTTGCATTGGATATTGGCTCCCTGGTGGTCATTGGCAGATTTCACGACTTGAGCATAACAGATACTGAATGGTTTGCCTTGGAAATGAACAGAGGTCATTCTGTCATTTTTGAGACTGCATCCAAAAGAGTCCAAAATGCAGTCTCAAATGTTGTGCCAGCAATATGCATCTTAAGGTTAAGGTGAAGGTCGAAGGAGATAAGTCTATGAAGCCCCTGGCACAACATTTGAGACTGCATTTCGGACTCTTTTGTTGACTACGATGGCTACTCCATTTCTTCTAAGGGATTCTTGCCCACAGTAGTAGATATAATGGTCACCTGAGTTAAATTCACCCATTCCAGTCCATTTTAGTTCGCTGATTCCTAAATGTCAATGTTCACTCTTGCCATCTCCTGTTTTACCACTTCCAATTTGCCTTGATTCATGGACCTAACATTCCAGATTCCTATGCAATATTGGTCTTTAAAACATTAGAGTTTACTCTTCCATCACCAGTCACATCCACAACTGGGTATTGTTTTTGCTTTGGCTCTGTCTCTTCATTCTTTCTGGAGTTATTTCTCCACTCTTCCCTAGTAGCATATTGGGCACCTACCTACCTGGGGAGTTCATCTTTCAGTGTGCTGTCTTTTTGCCTTTCCATACTGTTCGTGGGTTTCTCAAGGCAAGAATACTGAAGTGGTTTGCCATTGCCTTCTCCAGTGGACCATGTTTTGTCCACCATGACCTGTCCATCTTGGGTGGCCCTACACAGCATGGCTCATAGCTTCATTGAGTTAGACAAGGCTATGGTCCATGTGATCAGTTTGATTAGTTTTGTGTGATTGTGATTTTCATTCTATCTTCCCTCTGATGGAGAAGGATAAGAGGCTTATGGAAGCTTCCTGATGGGAGAGACTGACTGAAGGGGAAACTGGGTCTTGCTCTGATGGGCGGGACCATGCTCAGTAAATCTTTAATCCAATTCTTTGTTAATGGGTGGGGCTGTGTTCCCTCCCTGTTGTTTGACCTGGGGCCAAACTATGGTGGGGGTAGTGAAGATGATGGTGACCTCCTTCAACAGGTCCCACGCACACACTGCTACACTCATAACCCCCAACCCTGCGGCCTGCCACTGCCGGCCCACGCCGCTGCCCGAGACTCCTGGAGACTCCCAGGCAAGTCTGGCTCAGTCTCTTGTGGGGGTCACTGCTCCTTTCTCCTGGGTCCTGATGCGCACAAGTTTCTGTTTCTGCCCTCCAAGAGCTGTTTCCCAGTCCTGTGTAAGTCCTGGTGGCTCTGTAGTGGGGTTAATGGCGACCTCCTCTGAGAGGGCTAATGCCATACCCAGGTCTGCTGCACCCAGAGCCCCTGTCCCTGTGGCAGGCCGCTGCTGACCTGTGCCCCACAGGAGACTCTCAAACACTGTCCTGGCTCAGTCTCTTTGGGGTCCCTAGGTCCTGGTGCACACAAAGTTTGTTTGAGCCCTCCGAGTGTCTCTGGCGGCTATAGGGTCTGATTCTAAATGCGATTTCACCCCTCCTACCATCTTGCTGGGGCCTCTGCTTGGATCCAACATTCTCCTGTCGACGGTTGTTCAGCAAAGAGTTGTAATTTCGGAGTTTTCACAGGAGAAGAGAAGTGCATATCCTTCTACTCTGCCGTCTTGTGAATCCAGGACAAGTAGATTCAAGGGATTAGATCTGATAGACAGAGTGTCTGAAGAACTATGGACGGAGGTTCGTGACCATATACAGGAGGCAGTGATTGAGACCATCCCCAAGAAAAAGAAAGGAAAAAGGCAAAATGGTTATCTGAGGAGGCCTTGCCAATAGCTGAGAAAAGAAGGGATGCTAAAGGCAAAGGGGAAAAGGAAAGATACCCATTTGAATGCACAGTTCAAAAGAATAGCAAGGAAGATGATAAAGCCTTGCTCAGTAATCAGTGCAAAGAAATAGAGGAAAACAATAGAATGGGAAAGGCTAGAGATCTCTTCAAGAAAATTAGAGATACCAAAGGAACATTTCATGCAAAGAAAGGCACAATAAAGGAAAGAAATTGTATGGACCTAAAAGAAGAAGGAGATATTAAGAAGAAGTGCCAAGAATACACAGAAGAACTGTACAAAAAAGATCTTCATGACCCAGATAACCATGATGGTGTGATCATTCACCTAAAGCCAGATATCCTGGAGTGGGAAGTCAAGTGGGCCTTAGGAAGCATCACTATGAACAAAACTAGTGGAGGTGATGGAATTCCAGCTGAGCTTTTTCAAATCTTAAAAGATGATGCTGTGAAAGTACTGCACTCACTATGCCAGCAAATTTGGAAAACTCAGCAGTGGCCACAAGACTGGAAAATACCAGTTTTCATTCTAATCCGAAAGAAGGGCAATGCCAAAGAATGTTTAAGCTACCACACAATTGCACTCATCTCATATGCCAGCAAAGTAATGCTCAAAATTCTCCAGGCTAGGATTCAACAGTACATGAACCATGAACTTCCAGATGTTCAAACTGGATTTAGAAAAGGCAAAGGAACCAGAGATCAAATTGCCAACATCTGCTGGATCATAGGAAAGGCAAGAGAGTTCCAAAAAAACATCTATTTCTGCTTTATTGGCTATGCCAAATCTTTTGACTGTATGGATCACAATAAACTGTGGAAAATTCTGAAAGAGATGGGAATACCAGACCACCTGACCTGCCTCTTGAGAAATCTGTATGCAGGTCGGGAAGCAACAGTTAGAACTGGACATGGAACAACAGACTGATTCCAAATCAGGAAAGGAGTATGTCAAGGCTGTATATTGTCACCCCGCTTATTTAACTTCTATGCAGAGTACATCAAGAGAAACGCTGGGCTGGATGAAGCACAAGCTGGAATCAAGATTGCCAGGAGAAATATTAATAACCTCATATATATAGATGACACCACCCTTATGGCAGAAAGTACAGATGAACTGAAGAGCCTCTTGATGAAAGTGAAAGAGGAGAGTTGAAAGACGTGGCTTAAAATGCAACATTCAAAAAACTAAGATCATTGCATCTGCTCCCATCACTTCATGGCAAATAGATAGGGAAACAATGACAGACTTTATTTTGGGGGGCTCCAAAATCACTGCAGATGGTGACTGCAGCCATGAAATTAAAAGATGCTTACTCCTTGGAAGAAAAGCTATGACCAACCTAGATAGTATATTCAAAACCAGAGACATTACTTTGCCAACTAAGGTCCGTCTAGTCAAGGCTATGGTTTTTCCTGTAGTCATGTATGGATGTGAGAGTTGGACTGTGAAGAAGGCTGAGCACCAAAGAATTGATGGTTTTAAACTGTGGTGTTGGAGAAGACTCTTGAGAGTCCCTTGGACTGCAAGGAGATCCAACCAGTCCATTCTGAAGGAGATCAGCCCTGGGATTTCTTTGGAAGGAATGATGCTAAAGCTGAAACTCCAGTACTTTGGCCACCTCATGCGAAGAGCTGACTTATTGGAAAAGACTCTGATGCTGGGAGAGATTGGGGGCAGGAGGAGAAGGGGACGACCGAGGATGAGATGGCTGAATGGCATCACTGACTCGATGGACATGAGTCTGAGTGAACTCCGGGGGTTG
Organism: Capra hircus; assembly: GCF_001704415.2. NCBI lineage: Eukaryota > Metazoa > Chordata > Mammalia > Artiodactyla > Bovidae > Capra > Capra hircus. The sequence goes on from NC_030817.1 coordinate 21,636,423, forward strand.
GTGATGGAAAGGGAGGCCTGGTGTGCTGTGATTCATGGGGTCGCAAAGAGTCGGACACAACTGAACGACTGAACTGAACTGAGATATGAGGAGATGCAAGGATTGAGATCATAAAATCTGTTTCTAAAAACATCCAACTATACCTGTCCCACCAGATTCCCGGGAGCACAGAGTGCCTCACTCCACCCTGAACTCCCTCAGGGGTTGTTGAAGGTCAACAGCTATTGCAGTATGGGGTTCAATCTCCGTAAAGGCAGATGGCTGATGCATTTCTGGCCATGCTCTTGGTAAGGGCCAATTTATAGTTGACACTTTACAACCACCTTCTAAGTCAACAACTCTCAAACTCAGGTAACCACAGAATCAGCCATAGGAGGGTCGGCAAAACCACGGGATTTCAGGGCCCTCCTCGACCCACGGAATCATATTCTCCGGAGGTTGAGAAAGAACCTGTCCCAAACTCAGGTGGGAATGAAACTCTGTGGTCTGGTATAGCTGTTCCTTCCTAGAACTCTGCATCTTGAAAAACACTTCAGCAATTTTCTGGTATACATTAACAGGTTTAAGTACCTTTTCTGGAATCTCACTACCCTTCCATGATCTTAGGAGGAGCCTACAGACCTTTAACCAATCCTGGGAGGTTTCTGACAATCTTTAATTGGACATCTTTCTCCCCTTCCTCTCCTTCTCCCTTTCTCTCTCACTCTCCCTCTCCCACCCCCATCTTCTTACATTTCCCCTCTCCAGTCTCTTTTCTCTTCTTTTGCCACCAGTATAACAATGATGCTGATGCTGGGAAAGATTGAGGGCAGAGGAGAAGAGGGAGTCAGAGAATGAGGTGGCTGGATGGCATCACCAATACAATGAACACGAACTCCGGGAGAAGGTGAGGGACAGGGAGGCCTGGCATGCTGCAGTCCCCGAGGTCGCAAAGAGCCCTACACGATTGGGTGACCAAACAGCAGCAGCCAGTGACAAAGACTGGGCTTCCCAGGTGGCTCAGTGGTAAAGAATCCACCTGCCAAACAGGAGAAGTGAAGTGAAGTGAAGTCACTCAGTCATGTCCGACTCTTTGCAACCCCATGGACTGTAGCGTGCCAGGCTCCTCCGTCCATGGGATTTTTCAGGCAAGAACACTGGAGTGGGTTGCCATTTCCTTCTCCAGGGGATCTTCCCAATCCAGGGGTCGAACCCAGGTCTCCCACATTGTAGGCAGATGCTTTTACTGTCTGAGCCACCAGGGAAGTCGCCAAACAGGAGACAAGGGTTCAATCCCTGGATCAGGAAGATCCTCTGGAGAGGGAAATAACAACCCACTCCATTATTCTTGCCTGGGAAATCCCATGGACAGAGGAGCCTGGCAGGCTACAGTTCATGGGGTTACAAAAGAGTCAAGCATATCTTAGTGACTAAACAACAAAACGGAAACAATGATTATCTGAACCAGCACTCTTCAAGAGAAATATAAGCCACACACATAATTAAATAATTTCTAGTGGCCATATTTTTTAAAAGGTAAATGAAACGGGTGAAATTAATTTCAACAATATATTTCACTTAACTCAATACATTCAAAATGTTATTGTTGCGATACACAATAAATATATAAATTATTAATGTGATATTTTACCTTTTTCCCATCTTACGTCTTGGCAATCTGCTGTGTTGTTTTGCTCCTGGGCACATCTCTACTCCGTCTTGCCATGTTTCAAGTGTTCAATAGCCATGTGAGGCTTGAGTACTGTGTTAGCAGAGATTTAAATACTTTTAGTATTTCCTTTTAAAATGTCTCTGTCAAAAAACCAGTCTTTGAATTAGGTCTTTTTTTTTTTTTTTTTTTTTTTTTTTTAGAAAATTTCCTTCAGTGGAGAAATTAGGGTGTCATAAATTAGAAAGTGATAAGGATTCAGAACCAGTGGGATTGTGTGACCTTGGCCAGGACCCCTTAGCAACATTGTTTCTTTCTTTTTTTCTTTTAAAGATTTTTGATGTGGACTATTTCTAACGTCCTTATTTAATTTGTTACAATTCCATTTCTATTTTCTGTCTTGGCTTTTTGGCCAGGAAGCATGAGAGATCTTAGCTCCCCAACCAGGGATCAAACCCATATCCCCTGTAGTGGAGGGTGAGGTCTTAACCACTGGTCCACCAAAGAAGTCCTCAGCAACACTGTTTTAGGCGTTGGTAGAAACTGTCTGACTGCCACCGGGGCCAGGAAGTGAACTCAGGATCTGGTTTCCATTCCACAAAATGAAGCTACACAGGGAATGTGACATCCCCAGACCCTTTAAGTCAAGCTCTGCACCTAGGGTGGAAATCACAGTCTCTATGTGTTACAGTGACCTGCATGGCTCAGAACCCTGGAATGTTCCACTAGTATGGAAAAGAGTTAAAGTAGTAAAGCTTCTCTTGGTCCATGGACTTTAGAGAACAGAGTTCTCAGCCCTATGTCATTAATGCTAAATCACACAATTTTATAGTTCATAGTGGTAACAAGACTTAGGATGAGATAATGTATGCAAAGTACACAATAAGGGCTCAATAAATAAACGGCAGATGCTCTTCCTAGTGGTAAGAACACTGTTAGCATTAGTGTTTTTAACCTAGGTTTCCTGTAAAGTCATTCTTTCCTTCTGCTGCCTGGGCTGCATCCGGTTAAAAGTTGGACAATTTTCTTTAAATTTCAGACCACACGGGATTCCTCCCCATAGAAGCACCACAGAGGCTCCTAGTCTGGGAAGGTCGGACTCTGCCCAGAGTCACAGGTTCTTTTTTTTCACCAGTGATAGGTGAGCACTGCTTGCTTGCCTAAGACTCCTGCTGTCTTTCGTCTGTCAGGGCTTTACTCCTGGACTTTGTTGCATTTCTCATGCACAAATCACATAAAGGCTCTTTTTAAAGAGAAACTTATTTTATCAGGAGCCAAGGCTTCCTTTCAACCCTCCTGCGCCAGGTCAGGGCTACTTGTCCAAAGTGCCCCCCACCCCCACACACACTGTGTCCAATGTCTCCCCAGGATCTGTGGGGTGTTTTGGTTTTTACACAATGCCCACACCTGGATCCCCCACCTCTACGCTCATTCACACATGACGAAACAAGGTAGTTTTCAGACTGGTTCTCCCAGTTCTTGATCTCCTTTCTCTGAAGGTAGAACCCTTTGGCCAGTTGGTGGTATTTTTTTTCTTTTTTTGGCCACATCACGCAGCATACAGGGTCTTAGTTCCCTGATCAGGAATCGAACCCATGCCGTCTGCAGTGCAAGTGAGTGAGGAGTCTTAACCACTGGACTGCAGGGAAGTCCTTCCTTTATTTTTTTGGTGGTACTTCTTGCTTTCAAATACAATGGTACTGGAATTAGTAAGATAAAAATGCACTTATTCTGATGTAACAGTGGTTCCTATCACCAATTAATCCCCAGCTGGGACAGGCTACAGTCCGTAGCTCATCTCCCTGGTGGCTCAGGCAATAAAGAGTCTGCCTGCAATGTGGGAGACCTAGACTCAATCCCTGGGTTGGAAGACCCCCTGGAGAAGGGAATGGCAACCTACTACAGTATTCTTGCCTGGAGAATTTCATGGATAGAGGAGCCTGCCAGGCGACAGTCCATGGGGTCGCAGAGTCGGACACGACTGAGCATCTAAGAGCACTGGGGACAGAGATGACCCAACCAGTCTCCCTCCTTGGGGAGCTCACAGTCTAGCCACTGATCACACTGAATCTGCCCTCTTCAGACCAAGACTCCAGCTCCTCGTGATCCAGCAAGACCTGTACTATTTGTGTTATCCCGAGAACAAGATGGTATTTGCACCAAGGAAAGGAGCCTCTTGGCTGGTTGAGGGAATTCCCCTATCCTGAAGACATTAAAGCCCCTACCTCAGTTTCCTTATCTGTAAAATGGGCTTTCTCCATCCTCAGGGTGGGGAGGACACAGTGCAGATATTTGAGCTGAGTGCACAGGCCTGAAGAGCGATCCAAGAAGGTGAGACTGGCAGGCAGAGAAGTCCTTGGAGTAGGACCCCGTGCTGGCCCCCCAGGAACAGCCTTGGACCTATGGAGAGGGCACCACGGGCAATGAAACTGCTTCAGGAAAGAGAGCAGGGCATGAGAGGATGGTCATTTCCCAGGTCACGTTCGAGTCCCTGGAGTAGCCACCAAGTGTGGGTTCTTGACTTCACACAGGAAAGAATTCAAGGGAAGCCATAGTAAAGTGAAAGAAAATTTATTCAGAGAGGAAACACACTCCAGCAACAGAGGATACCTCCAAAAGTATGGAGTGGTCATTTCTTATAGGGGTGGGTAGTTTCATAGGCTCGTGAGTGGGAGGAGTATTCCAGCTATTTTGGGGAAGGCGCGGGGATTTCCAGCAGCTGGGCCACTGTCCACCTTTTGGCTTTATGGTCATGGCACCCGGGGTATGTTACAATGAGCTAAGTGTTGTGTATGTTACATGCTAAGTCATTCAGTTCTGTCCAACTCTTTGTGATCCCCTGGACTGTAGCCCCCCAGGCTCCTCTGTCCATGAAATTCTCCAGGCAAGAATACTGTAGTGGGTAACCATGCCCTCCTCCAGGGGATCTTCACCCCAGGGATCAAACCTGCATCTCCTGTGTCTCTTGCCTTGGCAGATGGGTTCTTTACCGCTAGTGCCACCTGAGAAGCCCTACCAGGAGCCGACGTGCTTGTGTGCCTACGTGCTGAGTTGTTTCAGTCGTGTCTGATGCCGCAACCCACGGACTGTAGCCTGCCAGGCTCCTCTGTCCTTGGGATTCTCTGGGCAAGAATACTGGAATGGATTGCCAAGCCCTCCTCCAGGGCATCCTCCCGACCCAGGGCTCGAACCTGTGTCTCTTATGTCTCTTGCCTTGGCAGTTGGGTTCTTTACAAACAGTGCCACCTGGGAAACCCCCACAGTGAGCGTATACTGAGGCTCAAAGTCAAGTGGAAGTCGAGTCAAACGTCTTGGACCTAGCTGGTGCTAATCAGTTTACGTCGCGTCTTATGACCATGTCATTATTTTAAAGGTTGTGCCCTGCGCTCTTCTGTCCCAAAGACAGACACATGGGAGACCCCCCAGGCCTCTCCCTGCCCACCTGGCTAAGGCTGGCAGAGCCCCTGCCCACCCAGTCTGTCTGTCCAGAGTAAGTGTTAGTCGCCCAGCCGTGCCCGACTCTTTGTGACCCCATGGACTGCAGCCCACCAGGCTCCTCTGTCCATGAGATTTTCCAGGCAAGGATACTGGAGTGGGTTGCCATTTTCTTCTCCTGTCTGGAAGGGAGAGGCTAACCGGAGACTCCTCTCCTCTAAGGCCTTCACCTTTCTCCTTTTTTCTGAGCTGGACTCCCAAGCTGAACTGACTCGGTTCTCCTATGGACTCCAGCATCCAGTTGGCAGGAAAACCAGCACCTTTTCTGTGACAGCTGCAGAGAGGGCCAAGGAGGGAGGCCTGGAGGCCCCCATTCCTGTCCGGCTGACAACAGCAGCAAAGCCACCCCTGTTTCCACTCCCGCAGGTGGCTTCAACCACGGGGTGCCCTCCGGGGAAAAGTCTGGGGAGACACGCCCCTCTCCTTCAGCAAGGCTTTCTTAGCTTCATGCATTTAAGTTTGAATGAATGTAGAGTGATTCTTTCAACTAAGTGACTCAGATCACTTAACCCTCCCACAGTCCTGTTCTTTTTCCCAAGAGGCAGAGGAGATCCAGACTGCCAACAGCAGCATCTTCACGACCCCACGGACTATAGTCCGCCAGGCTCCTCTGTCCATGGGATTTCCCAGGCAAGAATACCGGGGCGGGTTGCCATTTCCTCCTCTCCAGAGGATCTTCACTGCCAACAGCAGCAGACCTGGTATATTTGGCCACTAAAGTAGATCATTTTTGAACACCATCCTCTTCTATACAACAAAATTGTTTTCATTAAGAATTATGGAATGAAACCAATAATAAGAATGGCCAGAAAAAAAAAAGACCACAATGAATTTTGTCTTGTATTTCTCACATTAAGCTTTGTATGTCAAAGCATATATATATGTGGCTTCACTTTTTTATTCCTTATCAATTTATTGTAGCAATAATGTATGATTTGTAATAGAGGAAGAAACACACACAATTCCAGTTCCCCCCAAAATACTACAAGTTTATTTCTCCATGGTCCACTTCCAACCTACATCCATATGAGCACATGTCTTTATATGGCTATAATGACTGCAAATCTACTTTATGCCTTCTTTTCTGTTGCCTGTCGTACTACAAGCTTTCTCAATGTGGCAACAGAAGCTTTATAATCGTGGTTTAAAGTGCCTGAATGGAAAAAATTAGAGGTGTCCTAAGTGAACAACAGGTTGGGGAGGGTGGTCATAATGTAAATGTAACAACTCAGTGGGCTTTTTAGCAAGTAATTGGTTAATTAATTAATCTATTGGCTGCCCTGCATCTTAGCTGTGGTGCTCGGGCTCATTGCAGTGGCTTCTCTTATTACGGAGCACAGGCTCTTGGCACATCGGCTCAGCAGCTGAAGTCTGCGGGCTTTAGCGGCACACGAGGTTAGTTGCCCCCTGGCATGTGGGATCTTCCCAGACCAGGGATTGTCCCCTGCACTGCAAGACAGATTCTTGACCACTGGGTCACCAGGGAAGTCCTCAGTGGGGTTTTCTGTGTTTGTTTCAATAGCTAAAGCAACGCATCAGCTTTCTCAGTAGTGGAAATATAAAATCATCTCTGTTAAAAATTTAAAATGAAACAAATATTGCATTATAGAAAACAATATTGCATTATAATATTGCATTATCCACTATTATGGATAAAACACCTTAACTACATTTACGTTAGTTATGAATCAAACCATTTGTTTCATCCTTTGAATTATCTCTTCTGGGAAGAGGATTAAGGGAGAAGAGGCCGAGGATCCAATCCAGATCCTCGATTCTGTTCTTGTAAGTTCTTGGTCTAGTACACACCACACATACACACACACACACAGAGTTGACTATGGAGTCCTGATCTTTCATTGGAAAAATCTCCCATTTTTTTCCTTACATTTCTTACTGAGATCGTTTCTTCCTCTCAGAATTAGACTATGTGCTTAGTGCACCACCTGGTGGACAAATTGCATTGCATGCTGTCTCCCTGGCTCAGAGGTGAAAGCGTCTGCCTGCAATGCGGGAGACCTGGATTTGATCCCTGGGTCAGGAAGATGCCCTGGAGAAGGAAATGGCAACCCACTCCAGTATTCTTTCCGGGAGAATCCCATGGATGGAGGAGCCCACTGTAGCCGTGCAGTCCACGGGTCGCAAAGAGTCGGACACGACTGAGCGACTTCACTTTCACTTTCACAGATACTGGAAAGCTCTATAAATGTTGGGAAACAGGCTTATCTCTCATTACCAAAACCATTTTCAGTATCTGACCACCACTCTAGTAACTTGAACATATTTATTTTATAATTGCTTTACAATTATATGTTCAGTTCAGTTCAGCTCAGTTCAGTCACTCAGTTGTGTCCGACTCTGCAACCCCATGGACTGCAGCACGCCAGGCCTCCCTGTCCATCACCAACTCCTGGAGTTTACTCAAACTCTCATGTCCATTGAGTCAGTGATGCCATCCAACCAATTCATCCTCTGTCGTCCCCTTTTCCTGCTGCCTTCAATCTTTCCCAGCATCAACATCTTTTCCAATGAGTCAGCTCTTCGCATCAGGTGGTCAAAGTATTGGAGTTTCAGCTTCAGCATCAGTCCTTCCAATGAATAGTCAGGACTGATTTCCTTTAGGATGGACTGGTTGGATCTCCTTGCAGTTCAAGGGACTCTCAAAGAGTCTTCTCCAACGTCACAGTTCAAACAGTTCAAAAGCATCAATTCTTCAGCACTCTGCTTTCTACAATAGTGTGTTGGTTTCTGCCATACATCATCATAAATCAGCCATAGACATCCATATGTCCCCTCCCTCTTGAACCTCCCTCCCACCTCCCACCCCATCCCACCCTCCAGGTTGTCACAAAGTACCAACTTGAACCCATTTCTAACCTTCACCAGGGTTTTTAATTTGAAGACAGATCATGTGCCTGTACAATAAACTGTCCAAATGGAACAAATAAGAATAGAGCTTGGCATTAAGGTTCAATAAATACACTGAAAAACCAATGCGGCTTGTGTCTGTGGTAGTGCAGGAGAGTTTCTTGGCACAAGGCAAGCAACACGTGACAAAAGAGTCACACTGCAGTTTGAGATATTGCCACACTCCTGTAGGTCTAGCAATACACTCAATAGACTGAGTTATTAGCTTTATACAGCACTCTGAACTGGAAAAAAAAAAAAGGAATACATACACTTTTTTGAGACATGCAGCCTTTAAAACGGTATATGTGTATGTGTGTGTTCAGTTGTGTCCGACTCTTTGTGACCCCATGGACTGTAGCCCGCCAGACTCCTCTGTCCATGGGATTTTCCCAAAAAGAATACTGGAGTGGGTTGCTGTGGCCTCCTCCAAGGCATCTTCCCGACTCAGGGACTGAACGCATGTCTCCTACATTGCAGGTGGACATGTTACCGCTGACCCACCAGGGACGCCCCTTAAAACAGTAAGCCACAGAAGAAACCTCTACAAATTCCAAAGGATCCTTATCATTCAGACTGTACTCTTTGATGACAAAGCAGTAAAATTAGAAATGTATAACAAAAGTAGTTTCGTTTTTTTTTTTTTAATCTCAAGACGGGCAAAGGTTTGTGAAACATTGATGGATGGAAACAATAACTTCATTTTTTTCAAAAAACTTTGGTGGCCTCTAAAGAATGGAAATACAATATTATGTCTTCCCAACTAGAGAAGTGTAAAACAGAGATTATAGAAAATTGATAACATTTTCAATCCAAAAGAAAGCAGGAAAAGTAAAATGAAGAACAATTAGAGGGTAATACAAACTAATAGATGTAAGTTCAAATATATTAATAATTATAAGGAAGATAAACATAATAAATTCATATAGTAAAATAATTTATCAGATTAAAGTCCTACAGATCCAATAATATGCTACTCATGACAGATATCTGACAACAAAACCAGAAAGAATATTTGAAAATAAAGGGATGAAAAGCTAGCTTAGCAACCTAACATAGGCAAATAAATAAACTAGGTGGTATTAAATTTTAAAAAAATCAATAGGGCATAAAGAAGAAAAGTACATAATAAAGAAATATTTCGTTTAGAAAAGAGGACATCATAAGTCTGGATAGACTAAAGAGCAACTGAATTATTTCTAAGTATGCACGCAAATGCTTTAACCCTCTTTCCTTCAAAAGGTGGAGCATAACTCTCCTGCCTTAATATGGGCTGAGCTTAGCGATTCATTTCTGATGAGTAGAATATGGTAAAGTATGTGGTTCCCAAAATCACATCATAAAAGACATCACAGCTACTTCATTGTACTTTCTTTTTTTTTTTTTGGTAAATTAATTTATTTAAATTGGAGGCTAATTACTTTACAATATTGTAATGGTTTTTGCCATTGGAGAAGGCAATGGCAACCCACTCCAGTACTCTTGCCTGGCACATCCCATGAACAGAGGAGCCTGGTAGGCTGCAGTCCATGAGGTCGCTAAGAGTCGGAAACGACTGAGTGACTTCACTTTCACTTTTCACTTTCATGCACTGGAGAAGGAAATGGCAACCCACTCCAGTGTTCTTGCCTGGAGAATCCCAAGGACAGGGGAGCCTGGTGGGCTGCTATCTTTGGGGTCCCACAGGGTCGGACATGACTGAAGCGACTTAGCAGCAGCAGCAGCAGTGGTTTTTGCAATACATTCACATGAATCAGCCGTGGGTGTACATGTGTCCCCCATCCTGAAAACCCCTCCCACCTCCCTTCCCATCCCATCCCTCTGGGTTGTCCCAGTGTTCTGGCCCTGAGCGCCCTGTTCCATGCGTCGAACCTGGACTGGTGGTCTGTTTCACATATGGTAATATACATGTTTCAGTGCTACTCTCTCAAATCACCCCACCCTCTCCCTCTCCCACAGAGTCCAGAAGTCTGTTTTTTACATCTGTGTCTCTTTTGCTGTCTCGCATACAGGGTCATCGTTACCATCTTTCTAAATTCCATATATATGCGTTAGTATTCTGTATTGGTGTTTCTCTTTCTGACTTAGTTCACTCTGTATAACAGGCTCCAGTTTCATCCACCTCATTAGAACTGATTCCAATGTATTCTTTTTAATGGCTGAGTAATATTCCATTGCGTATATGTACCACAGCTTTCTTATCCATTCATCTGCCAGTGGACATCTAGGTTGCTTCCATGTCCTGGCTATTATAAACAGTGCTGTGATGAACATTGGGGTACATGTGTCTCTTTCAATTCTTATTTCCTTGATGTGTATGTACATTCTTGAATCACTTGCCCTGGGGAAGGCCAGCTGCCATGTCAGTGGATACTCCTGCAGTCCCAGAGAGGTCTACGTGGGGGAAGACTGATGTACCAACTTGCCAACCACGTGAGTGAGCTTGGAAGCAGGTCCCCAGACCTGTGCTCACCTTTGGAGAAGAGTGACTCCTGCCAACAACGGCAAACTCATGAGAGACCCTAAGCCAGAACTGCCGAATTAATGTATGGAACCCAGACTCAAAAACCACGAGACTGTAAATGTGTATTGTTGCTTCAAGCCATTAAATTCAGGGGGTATTTTGTCATACAGTAGCAGGTAATTAATAAGATGACCTTGGGCTTCCCTGGTGGCTCAGCGGTAAAGAATCTGCCTGCCAGTACAGGATACATGGGTTCAATCCCTGGTCCAGAAAGATCCCACATGCGCAGGAGCAGCTAAGCGAGAGCCACAGCTGCTGAGCTTGCGCGCTGCGGCTATGGAAGCCTGAGTGCCTACAGCCCTTGCTCTGCAACAGGAGAAACCACCCCAATGAGAAGCCTGCCCAGGACAACAGAAAGTAGCCCCCCCTCACTGCAACTAGAGAAAAGGCCTTGCAGCAATGAAGACCTGGCGCAGCCAAAAATAAACAAAATTATTTTCAAAAAAACAAGACGGTCTTAAATTATAGAAAGCAAAGAGTTACTTGTTCAGTTTTGTCTGACTCTTTGTGACTCCACGGACTGTAGCCCACCAGTCTCCTCTGTCCATGGAACTCTCCAGGCAAGAACTGGAGTGAATAGCCATTCCCTCCTCCAGGCGATCTTCCCAACCCATGGATCGAACCCAGGTCTCCTGCATTGCAGGCAGATTCTTTACAGGCTGGGCCACTTGGGAAGCCCATGCAGAAAGCAAAAACTAATATAACTATAAAAAGAAACTGACAAATCACAAGGCCTAGTGGGAAGACCTAACAGCCTCTATCATAAATCAATAGGTCACGAAGAAAAAATTATAAAATGAAAAACAGTACTATTAGCTAACAGTTAAGAACTTACAGGCCTGGCACCATTCTAAGTATTTTGCTTGAATACAGAAACTTGCACCAAAAAACAGAGGCATACATTATATCAAGTGTGAAAAAACCATCACAAATGTTGACCAGCTATAAAGTCACAAAGAAAATCTTAAGATAGTTCAAGTAATCTGTTATACTAGTCACTGTCTCTAAGAAGTACAATGCAATTACATTTAAAACCAATAACTAAAACAACGTGTTTTTAATTCTTATTTGAGAACTTAAAGTTTTATTTTCAAATAACTCATGGTTAAAGGGGAAATGACACTTATTTAGAATTGAAAAATGGAAATGCTACTAATCAAATCTTTCAAAATGCAGTTATAGTAGTATTTAGAGGGAAATTGGTAGCCTTAAATGCATTTCCTGAAAATCAAGTTAAAATAAATAAATTGTACTCAACAAATGGAGCCAAACAGAAATACTTAATAAACCTAAATTAGGACCAAAGAGAAATATCAATAACCTCAGATATGCAGATGACACCACCTTTATGGCAAAAAGTGAAGAGGAACTAAAAAGCCTCTTGATGAAAGTGAAAGTGGAGACTGAAAAAAGTAGCTTAAAGCTCAACATTCAGAAAATGAAGATCATGGCATCCGGTCCCATCAATACATGGGAAATAGATGGGGAACAATGGAAACAGTGTCAGACTTTATTTTCTTGGGCTCCAAAATCACTGCAGATGGTGACTGCAGCCATGAGATTAAAAGACGCTTGCTCCTTGGAAGAAAAGCTATGACCAACCTAGATAGCCTATTAAAAAGCAGAGACGTTACTTTGCCGACTAAGGTCCATATAGTCAAAGCTATAGTTTTTCCTGTAGTTATATATGGATCTGAGAGTTAGACCATAAAGCAAGCTGAGCACCAAAGAATTGATGCTTTTGAACTGTAGTGTTGGAGAAGATTCTTGAGAGCTCTTTGGACAGGAAAGAGATCAAACAAGTCAATCCTAAAGGAAATTAACTCTGAATGTTCATTGGAAGGACTGATGCTAAAGCTGAAACTCTAATACTTTGGCCACCTGATGCGAAGAACTGACTCATTGGAAAATACTCTGATGCTGGGAAAGATTGAGGGCAGGAGGAGATGGGGATGACAGAGGATGAGATGGTTGGATGGCATCACTGACTCGATGGACATGAGTTTGAGCAAGCTCCGGGAGCTGGTGATGGACAGAGAGGCCTGGTGTGCTGCAGTCCATGGGATCGCAAAGAGTTGGACATGACTGAGGGGCTGAACTACTAAACTAAACTGAAGACCAAAGAAGGGAATTTTTAAATGATACAATAACAATAGAAAGCAACAACAACAAAACGCAATAGAGAGGGACTGACAGGCCCCCGATCTCATCATATATTTTTTTTAACTTATGAACTTCATTTAAATTGGAAGCTTCTGGGCTTCCCTGGTAGCTTAGAGGTAAAGAATCCACCTGCCAATGCAGGAGACACAGGTTCAGTCCCTGGTCTAGGAAGATCCCACATGCCAAGGGGCAACTCAGCCCACATGCCTCAACTCCCGAAACCCATGTGCTCTCGAGCCTGTGTTCCACAACAAGAGAAGCCACCGCAATGAGAAGCCCAAGCACCACAGCAAAGAGTAGCCCCTGCTCATCGCAACTAGAGAAAGTCCGTGTACAATAATGAAAACCCAGCACAGCCAAATAAATAAACAACAAAATATGAACAACTGAAAAAAACTGGTACATCCAGGGCCTAGAGATTGTCATACTGAGAAATAAGTCAGAGAAAGAGAAATATTATATTATATCCCTTATATCTAAAAAGAAGTGATCCAGATGAATTTATTTATAAAACAGAAACAGACTCAGACTTACAGAAAGAACTTCTGGTTACCAGTAGGGAGGGGTAGAGGGGAGGGATAGTTAGGGAGCTTGGGATTGACATGTACACACTGCTTTGTTTAAAAGTGATAACTGACAAGGATCTAGCTCAGAGCACAGGGAACTCTGCTCAGTATTTTATAACAACTGAAATGGGAAAAGAATTTGAAAAAGGATACACGTGTATGTATAACTGAATCACTTTGCTGTACCCCTGAAACTAACACAACATTGTCAATCAACTGTGAAACAAGTGAAAGTGTTAGCCGCTCAGTCGTGTCTGACTCTTTGACCCCGTGGACTGTGGTCCGCCAGGCTCCTCTGTCCATGGAATTCTCCAGGCAAGAATAATGGACTAGGTAGCTATTCCCTTCTCCAGGGGATCTTCCGACACAGGGATCGAAGGCAGGTCTCCTGCATTACAGGAGGATTCTTTCCTGTGTGAGCCACCATGACAAACTATGCTTCAGTATAAAATAAAAGCTTTAAAAAAATGATGCATGAGTTTTTTAAAAAAGCTGATTACCAAACTTTGTTGAAACAAAACAAACAAACAAAACCCTGGTACATCTGTACAATGAGAGGCTATTTGACAATTAAAAGGAAGAACTCATTGATACATGTAAACCATGGAGAAAAATCAGACACATTATGTTAAGTAAAGGAAGCCAGACTCAGAAGGCTGCATAATGTATGATTCTATTTATAAGATATTCTGTAAAGCAGAAATTTTATAGACGGAACACAAATCAGTGTTTGCCTCGGGGCTAGAGTTGGGGAGGGGTGGTTACACAGGAATACAAAGAAATCTTAGAGGGTGATGGAACAGTTTTAATTGTAGTGGTGATTATGTGATTATATTAGTGTCAAAACTAAAAATGAAAAAGTGTGAATTTTATTGTATAAAAGTAGCTGTTAATAAACCCAACTAAAGAAGCCAAATGTAAGACTCTGGTAAACAGCTCTTGACCTCTTCAAAAAAAAAAAAAGACTCTGGTGAGATTGCTCAAGAAAAAGTGAAAGTCACAACAAATAAACAGTTTTAGAAATTGAGAAATATTAAAGGGGTATGATTACAGAGCGAAAAAGTTGGCTTAAAGCTCAACATTCAGAAAATGAAGATCATGGCATCCGGTCCCATCACTTCATGGGAAAATAGATGGGGAAACAGTGTCAGACTTTATTTTTTTGGGCTCCAAAATCACTGCAGATGGTGACTGCAGCCATGAAATTAAAAGATGCTTACTCCTTGGAAGAAAAGTTATGACCAACCTACATAGCATATTCAAAAGCAGAGACATTATTTTGCCGACTAAGGTCTGTCTAGTCAAGGCTATGGTTTTTCCTGTGGTCATGTATGGATTTGAGAGTTGGACTGTGAAGAAGGCTGAGCGCCAAAGAATTGATGCTTTTAAACTGTGGTGTTGGAGAAGACTCTTGAGAGTCCCTTGGACTGCAAAGAGATCCAACCAGTCCATTCTGAAGGAGATCAGCCCTGGGATTTCTTTGGAAGGAATGATGCTAAAGCTGAAACTCCAGTACTTTGGCCACCTCATGCAAAGAGTTGACTCATTGGGCAAGACTCTGATGCTGGGAGGGATTGGGGGCAGGAGGAGAAGGGGACGACCAAGGATGAGATGGCTGGATGGCATCAAGGACTCGATGGATGTGAGTCTGAGTGAACTCCGGGAGATGGTGAACAGGGAGGCCTGGCATGCTGCAATTCATGGGGTCGCAAAGAGTCGGACACGACTGAGCGACCGAACTGAACTGAACTGATTACAGATAGTAAAGTTCTAAAAATCAAAATGCTCTATGCCAACAAATTTGAAAAACATACATTGAAATAGATAACTTTATAGAAAGAAAATCACCAAAATTATTTCAATAAAATGGAAAACCTAATTCAATCAATAATCATTCAGGGAATTGCACATATGGTTTTATAGGTCATTTTCATCCGACTGTTAAGAAACCAATAAGCTTCCAAAAATTAAAAAGAGGGAAGTCACAAAATACTGTTATATGGGTTACTATAGCTCTGTGGCCAACAAGGACAAGAAAAGAAATTTTCAAAAAATGCAGAACATGAGAGCTGTGAGTTAAATTTTATTTGGGGCCAAATGAGAATTATAGCCTGAGAGACCTCCACTCAGAAAGGGCTGAGGACCCACTCTGAAGGCGGGGCCAGGGGTGGGCAGTCACAGCATATATATGATTTTAGTGAAGGAAGGAAGGAAGTGAAATTCGCTCAGTCATATCCAACTCTTTGCGACCCCAGGGACTATACGGTCCATGAAATTCTCCAGGCCAGAATACTGGAGTGGATAGTCTTTCCCCCACGGGATCTTCCCAACCCAGGGACTGCCCCAGGTCTTCCACATTGCAGGCAGATTCTTTACCAGCTGAGCCACAAGGTGAAGGGGGATACATACAAGCAGGCACACATTTTTAGCAGAAGACTGCTGCAGGTCACGAGGAGCAGATGCTCCTGTTAAGAATTTTAGTCCTTTTCTAGCTATGAGAAGATGTGAGAAATTGAGCTCATAACATCTTCTCCTGGAAATGTCCGAGTATCTGAAGGCTTGTTCTGCCAGCTTTTCCCCGAGCACAGAGGGCCTCATTACTGATCTCTGGCCCGGAACTCCTTCTGGGGTGTGTGGAGGGTCTGCAGTGGCAGGTGACAGTGGCTTCATTCTTGCAAAACCAGATGGTGATCAGCAGCTTTTAATTGGCAATAGATGCCAATTAAACAAAAATAGCAGTGTATTTTAAAACACACAATCACACACATGCGTTTATCCTAATCAAGTTGGGTTTAGCAAGAATATAAGGATAGTTTAATAGCAGTCAATTCTATTACTATTCAATATAGTGAATTACATTAATGGATTAAAGAAAACTATGTTACGTCTCATCTATTCTAGCAGAAAAAGTATTCCATGAAGTCAAATGCTCATTAATTATTAACAACGGTTGACAAACTAGAAATTAAATGACACTTATCAGCTACGTTGATACCCACAACCACAGCCTATGGGGCACACACCTGAAGTCACACAGATTGGATCTCTTGGTATTTGCTGCCATGAAGGAGCTTGCACACTGCGAGGGGCTTGTTTTGGAAGTATGTGCTAAGTAGCTGGGGCAAGTTTCAAGGCAGTGTAGTTTTATTCTGCACTAGATGCTCTCAGAAAATGTGGGCAATTCTGAGATTGGATATTTTCATTTTTATCCAGGACGCCCTCTGAAGCCCTTTTTCATGAGCCTCTGCCTGCTTCAGTCTCTCTGTGTGTGCGTTAATCACTCAGTTGTGTCTGACTCTTTGCAACCCCATAGAGTGTAGCCCACCAGGCTCCTCTGTCCATGGGATTCTCCAGGCAAGAATACTGGAGTAGGTTGCCATTCTCTTCTCCAGGGGATCTACCTGACCCAGGTCTCCTGCATTGCAGGCAGATTCTTTACCACCTTAGCTACCAGGGAAACCCTGCTTCAGTCTCTATCCCTGGTAATTTTGACACCTAGCGCAGACTTTAAAACCTCCTAAGGTGTCTGTCCACCTAGAGGTAGTATTTAAAACCCTGAGAGTGGCCCACCTAGCCTTCACCATAGAGCACAGCGCAGGCAGAATATCCCCCGCCACACACACACCCTCCCTTCCAGCCACACCAAACCTCTCAACGTCACAAGCCTCCTTCAGGCTTCTAGGTCACTGCTCGGACTTTTAGCTCAGCCCAGAAGGCCTCTCTTCTGCTCATCTCCTTTCTGCTGGGCAAACTCGAGTCCCAGCTTAAGGTCACCTGCTCTGCAAAAGCTCTAGCCTGCGGTCCTGAGGCCCCTTCCCCATTTTCCGCTGTGTCCTCTCTCCCCTCATCCTTCCTGCAGCCCCTCCTTCCTCTCTCCTGCCCTTCCTCCATCCTCTTTTCCTACTTCAGTGAAACACCAAGTCTCTGGACCTGCCCTGCTGGGCTCTGAGGAGTCAAGGGTGAACCAGTGACAAGACTCTTAAGGAGCCTCAAGGCCCCAGCAGTGTCCACACCTTCAGCTCAGCAAGCCCAGCCCTGGCCCAGGCCTGGCACTTGGCAGACACACTGTTGGATGAAACGAGCCTGTTGAAGGTTGAATTGCATTTCCCACTATGGTAGGTTCAAGTCCTAACCCCCAGGACGTGTGAACGTGACCTTACTTGGAAACAGGGATTCACAGATGTCCTCCTGTTTAGATGAGGTCATGCTGGATCAGGCGGATCTGAACCTGATGACTGGTGGAGATAGAGGGACTGCAGGAAGCACGGGAAACTAATACAGAGTCCCAGGCTCAGTGCCCATGAACTCTCGGCCAGATTCCCTCTCCATCGCCCCTGGAGGCTACAGCTGCCCAAAGCTCTGCTGCAGGCTGGACTCAAACTTTCCAGTTTATCCCATCGGCCTAGCCTAAGCCTCCCCTCTGACGGGCAGAGGACTAGTGTCTCAGTTCAGTTCAGTTGTTCAGTCGTGTTCGACAATTTGCAACCCCATGGACTGCAGCACACCAGCCTTCCCTGTCCATCACCAACTCCCGGAGCTTGCTCAAATTCATGTCCATCGAGTCGGTGATGCCATCCAACCATCTCATCCTCTGTCGTCCCCTTTTCCTCCCGCCTTCAATCTTTCCCAACATCAGGGTCTTTTCAAATGAGTCAGTTCTCATCAGGTGGCCAAAGTATTGGAGTTTCAGCTTCAGCATCAGTCCTTCCGAAGAATATTCAGGACTGATTTCCTTTAGGATGGACTGGTTGGATCTCCTTGCTGTCCAAAGGACTCTCAAGAGTCTTCTCCAACATCACTGTTCAAATGCATCAGTTCTTCCGCACTCAGCTTTCTTTGCAGTCCAACTCTCACCAGTCGGACACTAGATGGCGCCAGCAGGCTGAGCCATCCCAACTCCCCCCAACTGCGGGCTGATCTTCCGAGGCCAAGACAAGGACCAGACATCAACTACTTCAAGTTCTTCCCCAAGAATTGGCTTTTGTTCTATCAGAGAGAAGAAATCAGGTCCTTCTGCCTGCAAATCATCCTTCCCAGCCTCAGTTTGAGGTGCTGGGAGGAAAAATAAGAGGAACCAGATTACTGCCCCCACGCCCCCACGATACCCGCAACCCTACCCTCCAGATTCTGCCTTCCCAGGTTGGGTGTGCTCTGATCCTTTGGAGTTCCCCTACATCTTCCTGTGGGAGGCCAACCAGTTCTTTTTTCACCCCAGAAGCAATTCCCTAGGACAGGCTTTAGTCCCTTCCCTGAACAAGTGTGATGACTCTTCCCTGAGTCCGGGACCCTCAGCCTCTCACTCCTGAACCCTCTGCAAGGCTCCCTACACACTCTCTTTCCAATACTCCCTTTGTGTATTTCTCTGTCCTTCCTCTTTTTCTCCTCCTTACCATAGAGATATGAGGTTGACTCTTCAACAACATGGAGGTTAGAGGTGCCCACGCTCAGAAGTGGAAAATCTGAGCATAATTTTACAGTCTGCCCTCCATATCCAAGGTTCCCCATCTGTGAATTCAACCAACCTCTGACCCTGTTCTATTTGTTGTTGTTCAGTCGCTCATTCGTGTCCGACTCTTTGCGACCCCGTGGACTGCAGCACACCAGGCTTCCCTGTCCTTCACCATCTCCCGGAGTTTGCTCTAACACATGTCCATTGACATGTTGGATCGGCAATGCCATCCAACCATCTCATCCTCTGTCATCCCCTTCTTCTGCCTCCAATCTTTCCCAGCATCAGGGTCTTTTCCAATGAGTCAGCTCTTTGCATCAGGTGGTCGAAGTGTTGAAGATTCAGCTTCAGCATCAGTCCTTCCTTCTGTA
The DNA here is from genome assembly GCF_001704415.2 of Capra hircus. Classification (NCBI taxonomy): domain Eukaryota; kingdom Metazoa; phylum Chordata; class Mammalia; order Artiodactyla; family Bovidae; genus Capra; species Capra hircus. The sequence goes on from NC_030817.1 coordinate 21,655,546, forward strand.
CTCTTTACTATAGTATTTGTTGTTGTTTAGTCTCTAAGTCATATCCAATTCTTTGCCACCCCATGGACTGCAGCGTGCCAGTCTTCCCTATCCTTTACCGTCTTCCAGAGCTTGTTCAAACTCACGTCCATTGAATCGATGATGCCATCCAATTCTCTTATCCTCTATCATTCCCTTCTCCTTCTGCCCTCACTCTTTCCCAGCATCAAGGTCTTTTCCTATGAGTCTGCTCCTAGTATTTACAACAGAAAAATATCCGTGTGTCCGTGGACAAGTGCAGTTCACAGCCACGTTACTCCAGGGTCACCTGTAGTGTCATTTCAACCTTTCTGTCTCTTATTCCTCTCCACCCAGTACAGTCAGCCACACAAACCTCAGATCTCTTAACCTGAACCATCTTGGGCAATGATCTCATTTCTCCCACAACTTCTAATCATCTGACGGCTGATTTTTCCTTCCCTCCCAGGGTGCTTGCAGTAGTCTCCTGGGTGGGTTTCGATTCTGATTCATTGTCCACCAAGTTCTTTTCTAATATACTCAGAGCCTCTCCTGCTCTCCAGAATCCTCTGACGGCTCCCACTTGCCTAAGGGAAAGGGAAAGTTAGTCGCTCAGTCGTGTCTGACTCTTTGCAATCCCATGGACTGCAGCCCATCAGGCTCCTCTGTCCATGGAATTCTCCAGGCAAGAACACTGGAGTGGGTTGCCCTCCAGGGCATCTTCCTAATCCAGGGATCGAATTCGCATCTCTTACGTCTCCTGCATTGGCACGCAGATTCTTTACCACTGAGCCATCAGGGAAGCCCTCTTCCTTCTATATATATGTATTCAAATTCCCTCTTCTTATAAGGACACCAGTCACACAGGATTATGACTCTAATAACCTCATTTTAACCTACTTACGCTTTTAAAGATGCTGTCTCCAATTTCAGTCACATTCCAAGATATTTGAAATTAAGACTTCAACATATGCATTTGGTCGGGGGGGTGGGGGTGGGTGTTATGACCAATTCAGTTCATAACACTAAAGATTCTAGTAAATAGTTTTATTTTCTCCAGAAAGGCAGATGGAAATAACAGGCAATGAATATGGTTTATTAGTTCTTAAGCAAAGCTCTATGGGGAGCTGTGTGTCCCTTCCCAGAAGGCAGATTACTGATTTGTAACAAATGAAAAGATCAGATACATTTTCATCATTCTTTGAGAATATTTTCTGTGTGCCTCCTTATCAGGCATTTTGCTTTTTTAAGGAATAATGTATTGAAGAGGCAATATATTCACTTGCTACAAAATTCAAAAGTGCAAAAGTTATAGAAAGTGACCCTTCCTCCCAAGTCATTCTCCCTCAAGAGGCACCCAATGTTACCCATATCTGGAGTGATTCTCTGTGCAAAGAAAAGGCTGCACATTGACACATTTAAAAGATCTTTTCTCTTGGGGGGGCGGGTATACAATTGATAGTGTTCCAGCACCTTCTTCTGTGCCTGTTTTTTTGTTTTGTTTTGTTTTGTTTACAACAATGTATCCTGCAGAATAGTCCAGAGCTGTTTTATTCTCTTCCCCTGCCTCCTCCACCGTGTTCATTTAATGTTTGATGTATCATATGTATTTAGCCTGTGTTGATGATCATTTGGGTTATTTTGAAGTTTTGGCTTTATTCAGTTCAGTTCAGTCGCTCAGTCATGTCCGATTCTTTGCGACCCCATGAATCGCAGCACGCTAGGCCTCCCTGTCCATCACCAACTCCCAGAGTTCACGCAAACTCATGTCCATCGAGTCATCTCATCCTCTGTCGTCCCCTTCTCCTGGCCCTAATCCCTCCCAGCATCAGGGTCTTTTCCAATGAGTCAACTCTTCGTATGAGGTGGCCAAAGTACTGGAGTTTCAGCTTCAACATCAGTCCTTCCAATGAACACCCAGGACTGATTTCCTTTAGGATGGACTGGTTGGATCTCCTTGCCGTCCAAGGGACTCTCAAGAGTCTTCTCCAACACCACAGTTCAAAAGCATCAATTCTTCTACGCTCAGCTTTCTTCACACTCCAACTGTCACATCCATACATGACCACAGGAAAAACCGTAGCCTTGACTAGACGGACTTTTGTTGACAAAGTAATGTCTCTGCTTTTTAATATACTATCTAGGTTGGTCATAACTTTCCTTCCAAGGAGTAAGCATCTTTTAATTTCATGGCTGCAGTCACCATCTGCAGTGATTAGACAACTGCAATGAACAGCTTGTATACATTTGATATTTTATGTAAGAACATCTTTCAGAAAAAATTCCTGAAAGGAGAATTTCTTGGTCAAAGAGCACATTGTAATATTTTTTAAGTAAATAATTTTATTTAGAAACAAATTTATAAAAAGTTTCCTGAATCATTTGGGGGAGTATGTTGTTGGATCCCCTTTAACATGTGTTCCCTATGAACAAGGACATGGCCCTGAATAACCTCAGTATAACCAACAGAACAAGAAATTAACACAGATACATTACTACCATCTAATCCTCACACTGGACTCAAGTTTCACCAGTTGTCCCAATAACGTCTTTTATGTCAAAGAATTCAATTCAGAATCACGCCTTGCATTTCTCAGTGATTTTTGGCATTTTGAGGACTATATGCCAGTTTTTGTAAAAAAAACATCACTGTCTGGGTTTGTATCATTTTTTCATGATTAGATTTAGGTTGAGTTTTGGTGGACGTGTTTGGACGTTGATGCATTCTGTCAGGTGGTACATGATTTTTGATTTGTTCCCCTGAATGAAGTAATATCTACCATTTCCCTATATGGATTTCAGTTTACCTATATGGATTTGTGGCCTCCTATTTTATGCAATGGATTAAAATCTATTATCATTATTTTGATGCTCATGTCGTTCCTGATTTGGTCAGTAGATACCCATGCAAATGGGAGTACTTTGGACATGTACCCATCACTTTTTTAGCACTTTTTTTTTTAACTTTCTGATACAACAAAATATTGCAAGTTCATCTAGTAATCTTCCTGCTGGGGCTCTGGAATCAGTCATTTCTTGCCGGGAGCCAGTGTGAGGAACTCCACCCATGGCAAAGGTCATGAGGAAGGCGGCTTTGGCATACGCAAAGGCGGATCGAGCCTCAGGAAACCCCATTCCTGAGCATCTACCCCCAAAACCAGAGTCTACCTACTTTACTGTTTCATGCTCTCACCTATACCTCTGACTTGACGGGGGGATGACCCCCATTACCTCTCTCGGAGAAGGAGTTAACTTACAGCTCCAAGTCAATAAAAATTCCTGGGCGTGACAAGAGTGTTTCAACTTAAACCTCTGCTGACAGACTAGCTTGTGTGACAACCTCTCAACCATAAACAGCACAGAGAGTTTGGAGTATCTTGATAGTCTTAATTAGCATAGGGCTTTTCTCATTGTTGAGTCAATGGTTGCTGCCAGGCCTCCATATCCTTAAGCACCTGGGAATATATTAATCAATGTATTTGGAATATAGAAAAGGAAATATAGTAGTTTTTGATGTTAGCAATACTAGACTTTTTGAGTTAATGAATTTTCTCTTTTGTTATTGATCACTGTACTTTGTTATAAATCACTGTGTCCTTGTTATGCAAAAATGTAACTTTATCACTATCTTAAGACTAAATAGACTTAAGGGGAACATTGGTGAAGGGTTTTTCATTTGTTGGGCTGATGTTTGCTGCTAAATCTCCATATTCCCTGCCCTTATAATGAATATAACTAGCATATAGGAGAAATAAGTATTAACCTTTAAGATTAATCATGTTAACCTTAGGTTAAATAAGTTCCTTTCTTAGTTGTAACCCACTACACCCTCACCCTATAGGAATGCAACTTTATCTGGTACCTTCAGAGGGTGGCGCCTGGTTTAAGAAGAAACACCCTTGGAAAAAATAAGTTTTTTGGTTATCAGAAAGAAAGGATCATAAAATGTCAGCAGGCCTCATTGCCAGAAGATGATGTAAAACCCCTAAGACCTTTTTTTTTTACGTTTATGTGAAGCACCTGATTTTGATAAAGGTCAGGACTGCTGACCCCTGCGTGACTTTAAAATTTCCATTTGTCTCTATGTGTAACAAAGGGTATATAAGCAAACCTAAAAAATAAAGAAATGGGATCAGTTTCTGGAAAGACTGATTTCCCCATGTCGTTTCTTTCTTGCTCCCCGTTTTTCTGGCTGAATTCCCATCTGGAGTGTGGGTGCTCGCCATGTCTACTTACTTGCCCCAGCTTTTAAGTTCCATGCGAGAAGGAGCCCAAGGAGGGGCACCTTCCAATATTCAAGTGGTGCCGGTGGCCCAACGTAGATGGTGCAAATTCCTTGTCTTGGAATTTTATTGGTATCCCACGTAAACCAAGTTATTCAGCCTCTTTTTCTCCACTAATATTTCCTACTACACTATCTGTTTCTAATCTCTCTATATATGTATCTGTAATTAAACAAGGTTTTTCCTAGGACGCCTATTCCGTCCCCGCTTCGAATTACCCTGGATCCACTGGGGCTAGACCCCAGCAATTTCTCCAAGGAACCCAGGTTCCTTTTAGTGGCAAACAGTCTTTAAAAGCCAAGATCCAAACTTTAGGTGTGCTCACTGCTGTTGAAGTATCACTGATCCCAAATCCTCTGGAAAGAGCTTGGGAATATCTAGCTTGTGTGTGTGTGTGTATGTGTGTGTACCTGCATACATGCATTAGTTTATTTATATTTCTGCATTTATATAGATTGAAACCATGAAATCTTACCGTTCCAATCTGACATTGCAGGGTTCATTGTGCTCGTTCTGTTTCCTTTTCTGATTGTGTAATTCTGCTCCCACTTTATGGTATTAGAATTGAATTGTTCAGTAAATAAGGGAAGAGGAACTGCATTGTAATTTGATGGTTGTTGCCTAATTACTCTCCATAGAGAATGTACCAATTTACATTCCCACTAGATATTTTTAAGCTTTCCCTTTTGCCAAACTGATGGGTGAAAAAAATATTACTTCCGATGTTTTATTTTTTTATTTTTATTTTTTTTACTTCCGATGTTTTAACATGTATCACTCATTATAAGACAGCTTATTTTCCAATGTTTCTAATGAAAAAGAAAGGTGATGAGGAAAGAGTATTGTAGTTGGATGTAACCACTGTCCCTTAATTCTGCTTTAAGGAAATGACAGGACAAAAACACCTCTTAACATTGAAATGGCTGCCTGGCTGCTGCTGGCAGAAACTTGGTTGCAAGCCCTGGGTGTCCCTTCTGTCCCCAAAGAGCTAGTGAATTGGCCCTGTACTGGAGACTTGGACCCGTTCACGCTCTCTCTGAAGACACCCCCTGCAGGCAGGAGCAGGAGCTGGCAGGTTGGCACCAAGTGCTCTGTTTTTGTAGGAAACAGACTCTGGGACAGGAAGTCTCAGACTCTTGTCTATGGGTATCCTGGATTTCTTTCTTGTGATTAAAGTAATTAATCAACCCAGAGGAGAAAGGCATTTACAATTTTGGCGGATCTTAAGTTTTAGGTTGAAATTGCTCATACTGACCTTTTTAAATTAACCTGCAGAAGTGGCAATTTCAGATGCTTCCTCATCTTATATGCTGGTGCTTTGCTCCTATAGGTCTCTGTAGCCTGAATAGGCTTTCTATGTGGCTCAAGGGTAAAGAATCTGCCTGCCAATGCGTGAGATACAGGCAACTCGGATTTGATCCCTGGAGTAGGAAATGGCAATTCATCCCAGTATTCTTGACTGGAAAATTCCATGGACAGAGAAGCCTTGTGGGATGCAGTCCATAGGGTCGCAAAGAGTAGGACACGACTGAATGGGCACACACACGTGCATAGACACAGCCCGAAGGAACCACTTCTGCACGCTCCCCACCCTACAGCTCCTTGCTGACTTACTCTCCTACCTAGAGTATTAAAAAAAAATTCATCCCTTATGATGTAAAGCAAATGGCACCTTCCCTGGGGAATCTTTGCTTGTCCCCCAAGAAATGAACTCTTTACTCTTCACTCCCCAGGCGCTTTGCGGGTGCTCCAATAGCTTCCTTTAAGTTCTGCCTTAAATTTTAGGCAGCTGTTTAATCTCTTTCTCCCCTATTAGTCCGCAAACTCCTTGAGGACAAAGACTGACTCTTACTCACTGCTGTACTCCTGGGACCTAGATTTTGTGTAAAGCTAACTCTAAAATAAAACAGAAACAAAGAAAGAAAGTGAAAGTGAAGTTGCTCAGTGGTGTCTGACTCTTTGTGACCCCATGAACTGTAGCCTACCAGGCTCCTCTATCCATGGGATTTTCCAGGCAAGAATACCGGAGTGCGTTGCCATTTCCTTCTCCAGGGAATCTTCCCAACCCAGGGATCAAACTTGGGACTTCCACATTGCAGGCAAATGCTTTACCATCTGAGCCACCAGGGAAGCTTTAAAACAACAACAACAACAACTGTTGAATAAATAGGCAAATGAATGAATGACCAGAGCAGGAGTGGGAATAGCCATCCCATAAAAGGGCGACAGCACCAAATTCTGTAAAAGTCTTCAGAGCTCCATGTTCAAGGGCTTTGAGACCACCCTAGAAGTCACAGCAGCAGCCCCCATCCTTGGTATGTTTGTGTGGAGCCAAAGTCCTTCCTTCACACACCCGAGATCACCTCAGATGCTCAGCCCAGGTCAGCAGGCTGAACCCGCAAGCATGCTGCCTTTTGCTGGAGGCTGGACAACCCGCTTCCCCAGGGAGCTCCACGGTGGGGAAGTCCACACTTGCAAAGCCTCCGCAGTTTTCTGCCAAGTTGAGAGTCGTCAGCCACCCCAGGCTCGGGAACAGTTCAAGTTACCCCAGACGGGCTGTTCAGGACATTCCTATGTTATGAAATTTCCTTTTCTGGTGGCCCTGGGGCATCATGGGAAATCTGAAATGCCAAACAGCTGTTCACCTCTGGGTGTGGGATGGGACAGTCCCCAAGCCCTGTGATGCTCTCTCTTACCTCCACAGAGCTTAGAGCAACAATCCGGGCCTGTCGTCGTGGGAATGTGCTGTGTCTACCCAGGTACAGATTCATTTCTTGCCTCAGGAACTTCTCTCTCTCTCCCAAACCTGGATGCCTTGGACCTCAAACTTGGACAGTTTTCAATTGATTTTAAAATTCAACTTCAAAAAAAATAATAATAAAATAAAATAAAATTCAACTTCATAAATAATGAAACAACTGTAGATCAAAATGCCATTTTCTCTCAACTGGCTTATTTTTTTTAAAAAAAGGGACTTCCCTGGTGGTCCAGTGGTTAAGAATCCTCCTGCCAATACAAGGGACATGATTTTGATCCCTCATCTGGGAAGATCCAACATGCCTAGGGGCAACTAAACCCCTGTGCCGCAACTACTGAGCCCACGTGCCCTAGGGCCCATGCTCCACAACAGAAACGAGAAGCCGCTGCAATGAGAAGCCTGAGCCCCCCAACTACAGAGTAGCCCCTGCTAGTGGCAACTAGAGAAAGTCCCTGTGCAGCAATGAAGATCCAGTGCAGCCAATAAATTAAAAAACAAAGACAAAATAACCCATGCTGGCTGGTGAGGTTGCTGGGAAAATGAACACTGCCTATGAGATTGTAATTTGGAGTAACTTTCTTCGTCGGCAATTTGAACTGTATCAAAAGCCTCTAAAATGTGCTTCTTCTGACCTTGCAATTCCATTTCCAGCAGTTTGTGCCAAAGAAGTAATTTAAAATACTATCAAACCATTGGTTATAAGAATTTTAAAAAATGTTTGACAATCTACAAGTCCAGATTACCAATATGATAAAGTCTACGCAACCGTTGTTAAAAATGGTGTCAATGAAATCTTACGATTAGAACATTGTCAGTAGAAGGTGGAATTATGGGTGATTTTAATTTTCTTCCTAAATTTTCTGAAATGAGTATGTGTTACTTTGGCATATTTAAAGATGTTTTAAGTAGTCTGAGAAAGCCCTGCCCTGGAGATTGTTACTTTTGTCCTTGTCTAGTAGTCTCAGCTTTCCAAACTGGGAAATGGGGGTTCAGTAGCAGGGTAGGAAATTTCTTTTCTCCCCTTCCATCTCCTTTCCAATCTGGGCCAATCACTTCAAAGACTTCCCCCAGCAGTTCTGCAGGTTTTGTGGGCTGTTTCTTTTGTTCCCCTCACCTGTCATCAAGAGAAGGGCTGCCAACCTGGGCTGACCCCGTTTTGACAAAACTCCCTTCCCCAGCATTCCTTACCTGATGGGATATGCTTCTCCCCTATATTCCAAAGAGAGATGACTTACCTCTCATTGAAACAAGCGGTCTTGTCTGTTTTTTTTTCCTCCTGGAGGAACAACTTTTGCTGCTTGGTGAATTTATTTCTCATCACATTCTGCATAGCTTAAATGCCTCCTCCCTCAACGCCATGAAGGGCACATCCCAATCCTCTGAGATGAGGGTACATCATTATCCTCATGACAGTATGCCATTTCCCTGCTCTGAAATTGAAGAGTTCTTCCTCTGAAGCTCACAGCTGAGAACAGAGACTCTGAAAGGCAGTAGGAAGGGGATGAGGGCCTTGAGAGGCAGGCAGAATCTGATGGGGTGGGAAGTGGGCCGGGGAGGGGATCACTCTTTCAGGGCCATCTGGGTTTGAATTCAATTCTGGCTCCACCTTGGGGAAGTCAGTTCACCTCTTTAGGCCTCACTTCCATTCTATGTGATTCAGGGCTCTGGGCAGGGAAGCTATTGATACCTGCCATGTAGAGCTGCTGCGTGGGCTCCGTGAGCTGGTACAAATGGAACACTTAGAACCCTGCCTGGTGCAGAGTAAGTGCTTTTTAAGGACCAGCCATTACCACCATCAGGCTTCCCTGGTGGCTCAGATGGTGAAGAATCTTCCTGCAATGCAGGAGACCTGAGTTCCATCTCTGGGTTGGGAAGGTCCCCTGGAGAAGGGAATAGCAACCCACTCCAGTCTTCTTGCTGGGAGAATTCCACGGACAGAGGAGCCTAGCGGGCTACAGTCCACGGGGTCGCAAAGAGTTGGACACAACTGAGTGCCTTTCACTTCACTTCCACTATCACCATCACTCGTCAAAGCTGGAACACTCCTCTCTCCACCCCCTTGCAGTTATGGCAGTGTTGCTTGGGCAGAGCCTACTGAAGATGGGTGTTCTGAGCTTGAGACTGGGTGTTGGCACAGATACCCCTAGAATGGTTTTCCACATGACTGTGTGTAAACACATCCTGACCATTTCCCAGGGGACAAACCTAAGGGTGGCCTGAATTTTTATCCCAAAGTACCTGGTACATCTTTCTACTCATACCCTTACTACCTGTTGGGTACTGTTGGCCTCTCCTACCTGGCAATGACCTCTTTTCACCTCTACACCTCTGCTCTTTCAGCTCTAGGCTCCAGCACTTTCTCTCCCCCTCAGAGAACGGTGTTGCTGTTCACCTAGCTGCTCAAACTACCTTATTCCCCACAGGACCAACAACTTCTTACATGGTCTCTCTCTTATCTATGTTTTTATACCTGTAAATTCATTCTTCTTAAGAGACAGAGAGAGCTTCCGAAAACAAAGTGGAGCTAAGTCATTCTATTAATGAAAACCATGAGGGCACTTCCTGTTGCCCTTAGGAAGAAGTGAAACGTCCCAGCGTGGCTGGCAAGGGTTTCCTACCATTAGCCTCTGTCTGCCTCCTCCAGCAGTCCCTGAGCCCTCTGCCCTCAGCCCCCTGCAGCGGCCCTAGACTCCTTTTGGTTTCTCAAACTGCAAGTGCTTCTCTGTTGCCCACGCAGACGCTGGGTCCTGCCCCTCAGTCTCACGGTTCTGGCTTCTCTCCTCAGTTACATGGCATTTCATCCATAAAGTTTTCCTGACTGTCCCCTCAACATAACTTCCATCACCACAGCCATCACTGGATGCCGCTCTGTCTTCCTTCCTGACGTGTCAGAAATTCCATGAAGGCCCCCAACTCACCATCTTGCTCACTGCTGAATCCTGGCCTGGGCACAGTGGTTGGCACGCTGAGAGTTCTAAAAAGAGGACTGGCGTGTTTTCACTTGTGCTTGTGGTCTCCCCTCCTTGTTCCACAGACCACCTCCCTGTCCCGTCTCCTCTTATCAGGCACCTCTCCCCCTCAGAGCTGGTGTTTGCATCCCCTTCATGAGTTTCTGCCCCTGGGAGGGCAAAACTTTCTGGAAGGATCACATCTCTCACAACTGCCTTCAAAAGAACTTTTTTTATTATTATTATTTAGAAATGCAGTTATATACAGAGAACAATTAAAATTAAATTAAACTTTGTACAAATATTAAAATACTATCTTCACACCCACTGCAATGTACAGGATACCAAAAAATATATATATAAAATAAAATAAAGCAAACCCAAACTGACTGAGTGACATCCTGCACAGTCAACAATGCGTGCGTCATGTGAAACCACTGCTGAGACTCCACAGTGGCGTGATGAGCCGCCAGGCCACCCTCAACCCTCTCTTCTCCCCGCCTGGTGATCCAAGTGCTTTGCCCAGGCGCATCCCCCCAGCTCCTAGCACAGGGCTCAACCTTGGGGTTCTCGTTCAAAATTCTACTAGATTTTCAACTGGCGGTTAAGAGGGGTTGCTTCCCAGGAAAGCTGAGCCTGCCCTTCCCTCTCCAGGGAACTGGCTACTCTACCACTCGGTCTACAAACCTGCCACACAAAATCCTCTCCGAGCCCCTCACCAGACTCCAGTAACAACAGGCCTTGTGCTGAAGGCCAGGAGCCCTGGCAGGCTTCAGCAAAGCTCCTGGACTCTGTCCTCAGCAAGCACATCTGCAATGAAGCTGTCAAGCCTGCGTCCTTTCCCTTCTGGGCCCTGTATTTTCAAGGAGCTGGGGCGGGGCGGGGAACCAAACAAACAGGCAAGGATCTAGAAATGTCTGCAGCATTTTCCATTCTCTATGTAGGGATGCTCCCTGGAAATGGAAGTGACAGTTATGTGGGAAGCAAGTGGTTTGAGCTCCATAGGGGTGGGGAAGGGAAAGGTCGAGTGCTAGGGTTCCTGTGCCACCACTGACTTAGCAGGAAAAGTATACCTTTGTCTGGCCATCAGCTTCTCCATGAAGCTTCACGGCTGGGGGAGGGGAGGAGGCGGCGGGCAGGAAGAATAGGGATGAGACAGGAGTTAAGTTCTGTTTGCAAATGGAGTGTTGGGAGAATGTACGTTGAAATGCCTTATAAAACCAAAAGAACTCACGGCCAGGACTTGGCCCATTTCACAGTTCACACCCAGTGAAATGGGAACACAGCACACAAAACTCAAAAATGGCAAAAGACAGAGCCTACCTGCTGAACTAAGGCATTGAAAAGGTTAGAAATTTTAAGTGATTTTTCACCATATACTGGCCCTTGAAAGTCACTGGAATGTGACTGCAAGTTACCAAGATATAAAACCTGCACTGAGTCAGACTGTGCATGCAAATAAAAAGAAAAAAATGCTTCTTAGAAGTCCTTTGGTGCCGACTGTTCCTCCTGTACAAGTTCTCTGCTGGGCTCCCCTAGAGGTGAGCCCGGGGAAGCCAACCCAGCAGCTTTCCCCACTGCTCCAGGACCCTCTGGTGGCCCCCAACACCACCTTGTCTCTCAGCCAGACCCCACCCCCCAAGGCTGCCGTGGAGGCCCTGATCCTTCACAAGAAACAAGGGCCAGAAGCTCTAGAAACAGCAGTTTATGGCTGATGTGGGAGACGAGAACTAACTGCCTGCGGGAAGCCGTCACGGGGGTAAGCAGGGAGGTGAGGCTGGCCCGGTACCCACATGCCAGGGGCCTCCAGGAGGCAGGCCTCATCAAAGCCAAGGACAGGGGAGCAGGGGAGGGGAGCCTCCCAACTTTTCTCTCTTCCCTTCCAGGTGGCAAGTCTGGGCTTGCGATCCCCTCAGGGTGGGCGGGCAAGGTGAAAGAAGGGTTCAGAAGGCAGGCTTTTTCATTTTTTTCAAGCGGCAGGCGGATCATCTCTGTGGCTGGATAAACCGCAAACAAAAAGTGCAATCTCATGGGGAAAACCCCCAGAGTACTTCTATAAAAAAGGGTAAGAGCCCTGTTTAAAAAAATATTCTAGACTCGAGTTCAGGTGCTGGAAGATGGGGAAACGAAAGCTGTGGGCTCAGCAGTGAGACTCTGGAGGCACCCCCAAGAACCCCCCCGGCACTGGGCCTTGCTCCCTTCTGGAGGAAGACAAGGGTACTGCGGGTGGAGCAGAACCTGTGTGGGCTGAAGTGACTGGGGTCGTGGGGACCCTGCCCTCCAGATGGACCCCGGGCCAGCCACAGCTGGCAGGCGCATCTCTGGACACGGCCTCTTTGGAGGCCAAGGGCAGGCCTGCTCTGTTCTGCACTTTCCCTTGGGCACCTCCTCCTTACGGGCCAGGGCTGTGGGTGCCAGGTAGGGAGGAAAGAGAGACACTCGGCAGGCGCTGCCCTTACCTGAGAGGAAGGAAGACTACAGGAGTGAGAGGCCAGGATGAGCGGGAATAAAGTGCGAGTGTTGAGCGAGGGGGCGGGAGGTTGAGAGAAGGCCCTTCGTTCCCCTCCTCTCCAAGGCCACCGGAGCTACCCTGTTAGGTCAGGAACTGAAAACGCCCTGAGCTCGAGTATTTTCAGGCTCGGGGGGGAGCAGAGGGGCAGCGCTTCAGGAACAAAAGCAACAGCACATCTCGTGAAGAGGCAGCAGCCCGGCCGAGGGAGCAGCCCCAGCAAGGGCCCCGGCCACTCCTTCCACACCAGGGCCCTGGAGCCAGGCTGCTCCCAAACCGTCCCTACCAGCAAGCGCACCGACTGGGGGTGTGTGCTGATGCCTCCAGGGGGGTCGTCTGTCAGCTGTGACGAGTGGAAGGCAGCAGGGGAGGGCAGGAGGAGGAGGAGAAGCAGCAGCGAGCAAGCGGCAGCATGCTTCCCGGGCACAGTTACTAAGGCACGTGACTGCGGTGATGAGGACACTCAGGACCGGGCCAGAGCTGCCTGCTGCCGTCTGGGGTTTGGTCGGTATCCCGCAGGCCCCCTCCCATCACCACGAACCCAGGACGAGGCCACTGGCCCCCAACTGCCAGTGACCAGTGGGGCATCCCATGGCATCTCAGAACTCTCACGTCCCATGGGGGACGCCGCCGGCCTTGGCCGGCAAGGAAGCCAGGGCCGCGTGGCGTCACACCCAGGAGGCAGCAGGCACCTTCCCCTTAGGCTCCAGGGAAAGAGAAAAAAAAAGGAGGCCAGGAAGGCCAGATGCTGGAAGTAGGAAGCGAGGACTTGCATATTAGGAAGACAAATCATTAACAGCCACCTTCCTCCCCTCCCTTGGGATCTTCTGGACGCTTCTCAGAAACTCACCAGGGCCAGGAGCCACCACCTCTGAGCTAGACAGCTGGGCGTGAAGATGGCTGCAGGGTGACTTTTCACAGCCTCCATCCTCAGTCGAGGCAGCACGCCACCGCTGTCAGCCAACGGCAGGTCCAGAGCCCCACACTCTGGCCCCAGCTGAAGCCACTTTTGGATCTGCTCCTGCTAAGGGCAGTGGTGCCAGCCTCCAAAGCAAACGGGCCAGACCCAGGCCTGGCCCCCATGGGGGGCAGCAGCGTAGCCATGAAGCCTGCGTGACGGGGGAACCGGATGGGGCAGGAGGAAGGCACAAGCAAGCACGGCGTACCCGGGCCACATGAGCCGGGGCTACCACCCAAGAGCTGGTCGGGGGGACCACAGGGCTCCGGGGAGGGGCGGGTTCAACCCAGCAAGCTCAGTTCACGCCCCTGACACAGGTGGGAAGGCTGGGCTGGGCAGGGAGCCGGCTCCTCCAGCCATCCAGCAGGCAGTCGGCGAGACTCTTCCCAGACTTTCCAGTGAAGTGGGCCTGCGGGCCCTCAGAGGTGCGGAGATACAGACACACAGATGGGCAGCTCGGGTCTCTGGGCAGGGTAGCTGGAGGACATGGTGCTCAAACACACAGGAAGAAGAGGAAGGGCAGAGAGGAGAGGAGCCTGTGGCAGCCCTCATGCTTCTTTCAACAGTGGGATATCTGTGGGCAGAGGAAGACGGAAAGCAGAGTGGTTACCCGTGTGGGCGACGGCAGCGCAGCTCACCCTGCTGCGGGGGCCCTCTAAACCCCTCACCCCTTCTCCAGGCCTTCCCTGCTCATCTCTCCGTCTGTCTGTGTGAGAGAACCTGAACAGTCAGTCCGGTATTCAGACCCTTTCTGGTCCTGCCACCCTGCACCCTCTTCTCTGCTTTGATGCTGATGGTTTAGTCGCTTCTCTTTCTACCCTTATTCTCATCTTATGAGGCTACTGAGCCCTGGTTAAGTCTCACCTTCTTCTTAAAGCCATCCTCCAGCTGTGTGATTCTGAGTAAATCAATCCCCTTCTCTGGGTCTCAAGTCACCTCACACGTCACCTAGGTTAGACTGACATCTGAAGGGCCTGGCTTCCTTCAGAACTATCTGCCCTGGATAACTTGGGCTTAGCCTGCAACCAACTCAATAACCTATGTGTCTGGTTTTGTGCACCCCTCATTCTGACATACCTATTCAACTGACATGAATTTGAGCAAACTCTGGGAGATATGGAAGACAGAGGACCCTGGCGTGCTGTAGTCCATGGGGTGGCAAAGAGTCGGACACGACAGCCACCGAACAACAACATTCTGACATGGACCCTACCATTTAGGTTCCATTTTTTTTCTCAGGTGTATGCCCCATCTTCCCAGCTGACTGACAGTCCATTCATGCAGACAGCATGTTTCGTGGTTCTTTCCATCGCACCTGAAACCTAATCCAACACCAGGCACAAGATGGGCTCTGTCTGAATAATGCTAGTTCAACATGCGGAACAAAGCCAGGGGATAAGGAGGAGAAGGGAGAAGAGCTGGCGCCCCAGGGCTCTTTAGGAAGGACAAGGGATGAGGTCTACCTCAGTATGTGCAGACACAGCCAGCTGCCCTGGGGGCCACTGGCTTTCAACTTCAAATCTGGCCCAAGTATTTAATGGCCCCTTCCTAGCTCTACATCCCACCAAGAAAATAGAGGAGGCATACTGCTGATACTCAGGAAACCCTAAACCTGATCTGCACTTAAAAATTTCCAACTTCTTGGCTCTCAGATATTCTAAACCTTAGACACTAACTGTGCCCAGGTCTCGCAGGAAGGAGAGAGCTCTAAAACACTTTTGGCAGAGGGGTTGGTGGGGGCGGGGGGAGCGGGATTGGTGAGCATGGAAGTCCTGACTTTCTAAAGGGACACATCTAGGTTTATTCTGCATCCTGAACCACAGTGGGATTTCATGTAAAGATGGTTTTTAAAGTGACAAGAGTCAATCCCAGTGTTTGACGCTCCAGGCTCCAGTAAAGGCAGAGGTATTGGAGGCAGCAATTTCATCCTCTGACGGCTTTACCACAAAGGCCCCAGAGTTACCTGGGAGGCAGTATGGCACCACGGATTATGATACAGGCATGGGAACAGATCCATCTGGCTTCAAATCCCAACTCAGCCATTTACCAAGACTTACCCTCTTGGAGCCTCAGCTTCCCTATCTGTAAAAAGGCATTGGTAAAAATACCTATTTCTCAGGATCACCGTGAGGTCTGACCTGAGGTAGTACAAGAAAACCAAAGAGCACAGGAGGTGACAGGCTCTTATTTAAAAGGGAGCAGCAGAATGCTCTGGGAGAGAGACAGGCTCCGGTTTTTCTAAGACCCCACATCTCCTTGTCATTCCTGTCCTTTCATGAACATAAAAATTAGAACAAGAGGACAGGCCCCACTTCTACCTCCAATTGGCTGTCTACCCTGTGATTTAGCATTTCCCTGAGGCCATGAATAGTTTCGGGAGACTCCAAACCTATTAAGACTCACAGACAATAGCAAAAAGTCTCCCAATACAGAGCCCAAAGGCCCACCTAGGGTAAAATCCTATTTTGTACGATAATCCCCTAGGTATTATCCTTCTTTGCCCCCAGGCACACCAATGATTAGAAAGGCTCACTATCCTTCCTCACTCCCAGCAAGGGCCCTGGGCACCAGCACAAACCACCTACCATCTCTGTAGTCCTCTGACGTGAGGCTTTGTATGTCACTGTTCTCTGAATCTGGGGCTTCTTTGTGTGCCACTCGGCTGTTCCCTGAGCCGGCCACCCAGGAAGAGGTGGTCGCCTGGTGCACCATCACAGTCTCTGAGCCCCGAGAGCCCCAGGCTTCACAGAGTCCAGACTGGCCTGGGGCCTCTTCCTCACTGCCTGCAGAAGAACAGGCCCCCTGGTCCTGCAGGTGCGGTTCCCTTGGTCCACTCCTCCCGCTGGGCCCAGATCCTTCTGACAGCACAATCTGCACTCTGGGGTCCGCTGGCGGCACGCAGTGACCAGAACTGCCATATACAGCCTCCTCGTACGACGGGAGCGCAACCTGGACTCCATCCACCATGATGGAGACCTGGTCCCCGGACACCCCCTGGTCACGCCTGCATCCGGAGAAGAAAAGGACAAAGGAAGAATCAGAATATGCAAGAGTGGGTATCACAATACCAACGACACCAACCATTTCTGAGGGCTTACTATGTACCAGGTACGGCACTAAGGGCTTTATACACTTCATCCTACCACATCCTCACCTGAGTCCTTCACCAAGAATGCGGATGAAGCTCAGGGGAGTTAAGTAACCTGCCCAGGCACACAGTTGGTAAGGGAGAAACTAGGATGTGCATCCATTCTACCTGCTTCCAGAGACTATGTTACTAACCTCTGGGTATACAGGCACCTGGCCCTCTGGTCCTGTGCAAAACCTAGGAAGCTCGAGACTCAGAAATAAAGCCACTGGCTCAGCACAGCTAAGCCAGGAAAGTGGAAGAACAGGGGCTGCACGTACCCGTGGACATACCCTGCCTGTACACTTCCAGCGGGCAGACGGTATGGCACGTTCATTTGCTGTTTAGTTGCTATGTCGTGCCTGACCCTTTTGTGACCCAATGGACTGTAGTCCACTAGTCTCCTCTGTCCATGGGATTTCCCAGGCAAGAACACTGGACTGGGTTGCCACTTCCCCTCTAGGATCTTCTCAACCCAGGGATTGAATCTGCGTCTCCTGCATTGGCAGGTGGAGTCTTCACTGCTGAGCCACCAGGGAAGCAAATTACATCTCCATAAAGCTCCTTTTTAAAAGAGGAGAAGGTAAAGAAACACCGTGATCTTGAAATGGGACACTGGACTTGAAAACTGAAGGAAGAATTCTGTTCTTTTGACTCAAGTCACTTTACTTGCCTTTTATTTTTTTAATTTTGTAAACTTGAAAAAAAAAAAACCTGTGGATTACAACACAAATGTCAGACAAACACAGAAAAATGTATTTATTTCAAAGGTAATACTAGTGTATAGGCTTCCCTAGCGGCTCAGCAGTAAAGAATCTGCTTGCAATGTAGGAGATGCAGAGAAGCGGATTCAATCCCTAGGTCAGGAAGATCCCCTGGAGAAGGAAATGGTAAATTACTCCAGTAATCTTGCCTGGAAAATCCCACAGACAGAGGAGCCTGGTGGTCCAGGAGGTCGTGAAGAGTCCGTCATGATTGAGCAACTAAACAGCAATAATGCTAATGTATAACCTCTATCTGGGTCAAGAAATTGAGCCCTGCCAGCACCCAAGCCCCAGCGACCCATGACCATTCCTGTCACCTAAAATCATTCCTTTGACTTTTATTTTAGTAACTTTAATGCCTAAGCATGAATTCTTCAACGTCATTTAGTTTTGAGATTTTGTGACCTTTTATGAATGAGATAGATAATAAATGTGTGTGTTTGTGTGTTAATAGGTGTGTGTGGTATGTTTGGGAGATCTAGCTATGCAAATACCTTTTTTTCTGGATCACTTTTATACGCAGGCTCCAGCCCCAAACCAAATAAATCCAGATGGAGGCCCAGGTGCTGGCGCCCGTGTTTAGTTCCCCACTGGAGCCTCTCTGTGCATCCAGGAGTGGGGACCAGGGAGAGAGGGCAGCGGCTTGCAAACATGAGCCTGCCCCAGAATCGCCTGGAGTGCTGATGAAAGGCAGAGTCTCTCATTCTGTCAGTCTGGGTGGGGCCTGGAAATCTACATTCCTAACAGGTTCCCAGGTGATGCTGCTGCTGCCGGGACCACATGTGAGAACCACTGACATAGTGGAAATAACACGGCACTGGAGTGAGACAGACTGGGGTTTAAATCTCAGCTCTGTCGTCACCTAGGGCAGCGGCACCCAACCTTTTTGGCACCAGAAACTGATGTTGTGGAAGATAATTTTCCACAGACAGGGGTGTGTCAGGGGGTGGTTTGGGGAAGATGCAAGTGCATTACTTTTACTGCGCACCTTATCTCTAATCTAACACTGCCACTGACCTGACAGGAGGTACTGGTCTGCGGCCCAGAGGCGGGGGCCGGGCCGGGGCGGGGCGGTTCCCCTGACCTAGAGGGATGACCCTCTCTCACTTTAGCTCTCTGAGCCTTAGTTTCCTAATCTGCAACGATCCTGTGAGGATTACGATGGATGTGAAGCAAAAGCACACTACCTGGCACACCTGGAAGTTTAACACACACAGGGCTCTCCCCTTTCCCTGGGCACACACGGACCAGCAGAGGCCAGCAAGCCCACCAGCACCCCTCTGCCAGTCCAGGGCCAGCCCCCGACAGTGACGCCTGCTGCCACCGCCACTGGGCTCACCGGCTGTGATGGAAAGACTTCAGCTTTGGCTGCAGCAGCACAAACAGCACCACGAGGAGGAGAATGAGGGCCACGGAGCTGGCAGTGGAGGCCACAATGGACAGCGTGGGGACCCCGAGCGACGTGTGGGTGTCTTTGTCTATGGAAACAAGCCATCATCAGCGGTGTTTTGTACCCAGACACATGGAACGTGAGCCCCACTGCTGACCTTCAAAGGCCGCCCGCATGGTGCCCCGGTGAGACATGCCAGGTATGGCCAGTGTCGCTCTGGGGGCAACGGTGCGGAGCCAAACGGCTTCTACATCAAGGAAAATGGACATTTCCCTATTCTGTTCCTGAAACTAAAACTCCCTTCACCTTGGACTGCTGAGGACCATCTAACACCTAAATTCACTTACCCCTAGAGATCTTACCTTTATAAACCCAAGCTGATCCTGTCCTCAACAGCAGGTTGAAGACATGAGCCATTCAAATGCACACATCTTTCCACCATCTAAAGTCCCACCCATGTGGCAGGAAACTTTATAAAAACAGGGCTGTAATAACCCTCTGTTCTAAGGTCCTGCATCTTTAGCTGTATATCTAAAGCCGGTCCCCACCGTTCTCCGGGGTGTCACGGTCCTGAAACTGGGGTAAAAAGCCCAGGGATGGCTGCATGACACACACTTTCCTCAGGACGCTGGACCTCATGTCATGTACGAAAGGAGGAGGCTGAGGGGGAGCGCGCTTCTGCCCAGCTGGACTGCGGCTCTATAACTAAACAGCGCCCTTCCATTCAGGGAAAAAAAATATACCACAGACACTACAGAAGGTGCCCGCATTGTGCCGTGTGTCAGCAGAACAGGTCAGAGGTCACTGGCCCTGGGCTAGAGCATCAAAGGGACTTTGCATAGCACAGCAGCCGCCTCAGTGGCTCGGCTGAAACGACGCGGGACACGCATCAGCGATCCAAATGTATAACCGAGACATGAAACCCCAGAGGAGGGGAGGCTGCAGGGCGTCAGAGGGGCCACACTGCCCCCCACAGCACAGGGCCCTCTGGAGTGAGTGCACGTCACTTCCCGGGAGCTGGAAGGGAAGCAGGAGCCCGGCACCAAGTACCCAACTCTCGCCTGCCAAACTGACCCTCGTTGAGACGGCAGCTGATCTCCATGGCTGGTTTCCACTCGCCGTTCTTACACGTCAGGTATTTGTAGTCGCCCTTCAGCATGTAGCCTTCGGCACACAGGTACTCGATGACGCTGCCGGAGTTCAGGGGGTCTCTGCAGGGCCGGGGGTGGCAGATGTAGCCGCCATTCTCTGGCTCTGGCGGCAGGGAACACACTGCAGAGATGGAGAGAGAGGAGGTACCTTGGTGAGGTTTTCCAGCGGGAGTGCCCTTGGCAACACGGAGAGGGGCAGTGCTGAAGGTCTCGGCAGGAAACACCTCAGGAGCAGAGCGCCAGCCCCTTGGAAAGGCTGCTGCCGAACGCTGGAAGCTCAGGTTGCCAAAGACAGAAGGAGGCGCCCTGGCAACAGGGGAAGCCGGGCTGCCAACACCACGTCCCCCTGCCCTCCCCCTCCCTACTGCCTGCAGAGAACCGCATCCTTCACTCAACAGTAGACTCTGACCAAGCCAGATTCACAGAGACCTAGTGTGTAATATGGTTTTTTTTTTTTTTTTTTGTAATATGGTTTTAATAAAACCTACTGGAACACAATGAAACCAAGTGACAGGTGGTAAAACACCAGTAACCTGCACGGGGCAAAGCTAGCCTTGTTTCCAGATCAGGATCAGAAAGGACTCCTTTGTGTGATAAAATGTGCCTTCTCGGCTCCAGAGGGGATTTCTGATGCGTTTCCTGGGAGGCTTCCCAAGCCCCTGGCACCACGCATTCCCTGACCTGCGTGGTCACTGGCATCACTCAACTCCACCCTACAGTAAAGCCTGTATTTTTCATTGAGGTAGGTCTGCTCAGTTTTAAAGGCACCTTCATTCATCTCCTATCTTATTTATTTGTCCTGACAACTCTGTGGGGTAGTTATCATGCCTCCCCTTGACGATGAGGACACTGCTCCACAAAAGTTAAATGACTTTGAGCCAAGTGTAAGGCAGAGAGAGCCAAGGGCAGACCGGGGAACAGAGCTGGGTCTCCTGATTCAAAACCTGTGCCCTTCCCACCAGCAGACACTGCTTCCACCCCAGGAGTGAGCGGCCCTTTAAGGACTGTGTATGTCAGGATTACCGACCCTCTGAACAGGGGAGATGGTAAACGGTACCTAAGTGCGGGACACTGCAGAACCTAAGTCGCCAGGCAATAGATCAAGGGGTGTGCCTCACAAAAATAGGAAGGGGACAACAGGGGCACTCAGGGATCATTGCTGGGAAGAAGATATGCTGGCAGGTGGCCAGGCACCCACAAACTTCAGCTTAGCCCAAGGTTTTACTGACAAATACCCTGTCCCCATCAAGATATCACAAGGACATCAATATGAAAGTAAGAACCGCTGGGTTCCTGTCTTTCACTTCCTCCAATAGACCGAGTTGCTGACTGTCTGAGGTAAGGTGCTCTCCCTTCACAGGCCTGCCCACCACCCTCACCAAACACCACTTCCCTTCACCTGCAACCTGCTCTTATGTAAGATGACTGCCAACCAAGAGAGGAGGGATATGAAGTAAAAAAAAGAGATGATGGTTCCCTCCTCTCAGGCTACTTATCACTGAGATTCAGAGAAAAGACTCCATTACTTAACCTATTAAAATAATGAGGCAGGTCCACAGGTATCAAAGAAGTCTGAACGTCCTCTATGAAACTAGTAGATGAGCCCAAATAAACCCACTCAGCGCCCTCTGAGGACACACCATCGTCTCTAGACTCTTCCCACGCCACCCACCTAGCCCAAAGGCTAGAACAGGAGGGAGACACAGGCATCTCACTTCTCCTGGTGCCTCTCTAAACTCTGGCCAAGTTGCTCAAAGAGCTGGCCAGCTGGATTGCCAAAGGAAGCTCAGCAAACCGCTTTACCTTGTACACGCTCCCTCTTTTGTTCAGGGCAACAAGCCTGCCAGAGATCACCTGGCTCTCTCCAGATTGTGTCTAATTGGTTCATTTCCTCAGTGTAATTAATGCTGAGCATCTGACAGCAGCTCCCAAAAGCAGGCAGGACTCACACAGGTCCAGTGTGTGGGGGAGGACAGTCCCAGGGGAAGGGCTGCTGATTCTCAAGTCATTCCAGCTCTGCTGGGCACTGCTGCCCAAAAAGCCCACATCGTCATGGAATCCCTGAGAGGGCCCTGGACATCACCCAGCACTCATTATATCAGTACAAAAAGTGAGGTCTACAAAGACGCTACTTACAATTCATTTTGATTCACTAATATTTACTGATGACTGGGCAGGGATCACTGTGCTATGCTCTGAAAAAGGATAAAAAGATAAGCACTTCAGGCACATGTGTGCTCAGCTGCTCAGTTGTATCTGACTTCTGGCGACCCCATGGACTGTAGCCCACCTGGCTCCTCTGTCCATGGGATTCTCCAGGTAAGAATAACTGGCATGGGTTGCCATGCCCTCCTCCTTCCCAACCCAGGGATCAAGCCTGCGTCTCCTGCATTGCAGGCAGATTCTTTACCACTGAGCCATCAGGGAAGCCCAAGCACTTCGGGTACTTGTAGCCAAACGGGTATGACAAATAAGTCCACACGTGTATTTCAAAAGCTTCTTTCTTCATGGCTTCTGAGTTTTATGTCGTGACACATTTTGGAGAATATGTTTAGGACACTTTTCTAAACATACTCTCCAATATTTTCTTCTCAAGTTTTACACACTGGGTCTTTGTTATGTAAATAATACCTTCAGAAGGGGAAAAAATAATCATAGGAAATATATACCTGGAAAAAAATTCAAAAAGTAAGAGGGTGAACACAGAAAAGCAAGCCTTCTTTCCCAGTCACTCAGTGCTTCTCCCCAGAGATCCTCCACACAGATTTCACCCTATACATGTCAAATAACAGGATTAGTGCTGCAAGAGGGGGAGTTCAGAGCAGGAGAGATCAACCTTGTGTGGGGAAGGCCAGGAATGGCTACTGGAAGAAGCGGCGTTTTCAATGGGGCTTGATTTCAGCAGGAAAGGAGGTGGTGGTTTGAATCGAATGCTCCAAAGTAGCAAAGTGTAGATTAAGCCCAGAGAACATCAGGTAGCCTAGGTTAGCTTGACTGCATAAAAAAATTTGTCCAAATAAATAAATAGATAAAATAATGATAATAGTAGTAGTAGAAGTAATAATATTGTCAAGAAACCATCTTGCAGAGGGGCCCTGGCTGCAACAGGAGGTGTTCATACCACATTCAATGGGTGAAATCACAAGAGGAGTGGACTTTGATGTAAGACAAACGGAGGAGGAGAAAACCTCTGGAGAAGGCCAGCAGTCGAGCCACCCTTGCATAGGGAAATAAACTGGATTAAAACGTTCCATGAGGATCATACGAAAGAAACAAACTAGGGTACAGCAGACTCAGCATCACGAAGGGACTGCCCCACGTCAAAGGAAGAAATAGGGAGGTCTCAGAAGGAAAAACCAGAAAAAGGCAGGATTGTTTTAAGATGCCAAGAACATAAGGAAAAAATACGGCCCTCCCGCCCAATCAGAAAGCAGAGTGGGAGCGCCTTGGCAGGAGGACCCTTAGCGACGCCTGGGCGTCAAAGGACCGGGAAGAACATGAGGAGGAGCAAATAAATCACTCGGTGGCTTCCGGGAGCCACTGTTCTGGGCAAGAGGCTGACTTAATCTGTGCATCAGGCTTGCTCTCTCTGACAGCCCCAGGTCCGCAGAGGGAGTTTCAAGATCTGTTCTTAGCTCCAAGAAGACAATGAACTCATCTGATTTGGCAAAGCTGCATAATTTTAAAAAGAAGAGGGAGAAAGCCAGAAGATGGAAATTTTACAGGAAAAAAAAAATCAATTAGCTCTCTTTAGCTTCCTTCTCTGCTTCCCATTATCTCTTACAGCCACTTTTTTTGGCCTCCCATGAGCGCAGGAATCAGCGAGGTAATTCTTCAGGGGGCCTGTGGAGTGCCCAGGGCACAGCTGTCACGAAGCAGGAGACATAAGACCAGATGGGGAGGGAGCAGACGGAGGGGAGGCAGAATGATCTGGCTGGTACTCCTACCCCTGAGCCTAAACTAAGAGCAGAAATCAGTAAGAACCCCCAATCAGCCCTCAGATAATGTGATTTTCTTCTGCTGTTCTGGGGACCAGACTTTTAAGAGGAAGAGACCAATCAGAGACAAACAAATTCTAAGATTCCATAACAAACGAATTAACACAAGCTCCAGGAATGGCCTTGGAGTCAAAGTGTCCAGTTTAACACACTGAGCGCCTTTTAAAATGAGGTGTGGAGGGCAGGGACGGTGATCAGCTTGAGGAAGGGAAGCAGAATGCAAATACCGAGTGCAGGTAAAAAGACTCAACAGAAGAGGCTTCTGTCTGATGTCAGTCATCAAGGAAACCCTAAACTCCCACACACTAATATGTGTGAAATAGATAATGAGAACCCGCTGCATAGCACAGGGAACTCTATTCAATGCTCTGTATGACCTAAATGGGAAGGAAATTCAAAAAAGAGGGGATATGTGTATACATATAGTTGATTCGCTTCACTGTACAGCAGAAACCCAACATTGTAAAGCAACTATACCCCAACAAAACACAAAACAATACCCCCCACCAACTCCTTCACGGGGTGCATGCATGCCAAGTTGCTTCAGTCGTGTCTGATTCTTTTGCGACTTTTAAGTGCCTGTGCTTAAGAAACTGTGTTAGTGTTCACTTGCAGGTTTGAAATAATGTTGTTTTACACTAAAACCAGTGTAGTGGCATTTAGAACATGATTGGGCACAGAGAAACAGGTGCTTAGTGAAGGTGCTGCAAGAAAGGGTGGTCAGAGAAAACTTTCCTGGGAATTCAGAGGAGAAGAAAGTGGTTCCCCCAAACCCAGCACATCAACACAGCAGCTGTGGTCACCAGGGGACACAGCTGAGGCGGTTTCACACGTGTCCCTGTGTGGCTGTAACTCCGTGAAACAATCAGAGCACCCCTCCTCCTAAGATGCTCTAGCAGGGCCACAGAGCTAAGCGTGACAGGACCAAAGCCTCAGAAAGATTACAATCGACAGGACACAGACACGCAGGGCTAACTCTCATGTAAATGAAAAAAGCAAAGTACTCAAAGCTGAGCTCTTCTATTGGCCCTGGGTGTCCTTCTGAGCAGGGACATCTTTTCTGTTCATCTGAGAACTGCTGGCAACCAGAGGAAGGTGAGGGCCCAGGCAAAGAGAAGCAGGTGCAAAAAAACAGAAAGGGGAGGAAGGAATGGATGGGAAGCAAACACCGAGCACAATACTGTCCCCCAGAAATGATGCTGCCACAGAGGTGCTTTTAGATTTTTCTTAGTCCCATTAATCTTAATGATATATTTTATTTAACCAATATATGCAAAATACACATCTGATATCTCAACACATAATATAAAAATTTATTAATGAGATATTTGATAATATTCTTTTCTACACTTCTGGCACATTTCAGGTCAGACAAATTGCATTTCAAGTTCTCAACAGTCACTCAAGGCTAGTGGCCACTGTACTGATGGCACAGATGATGGGGGTCTGAGAACAGAAGGAAGGGTTCAGACCACACCACTAGGTGTGAGACAGGAGGGTAAACAGCAGATGAAGACGCCATGGAGCACACAGGGTCCCTTCAGGCTGTTCTTTAAAGCACTGTTTACGTGCTTGCTTTCAAAACCCTTTCTCAATACACGAAGGTTTAATTTCTATTTCTAGCCCTCAAGGCTTTGTTAGGAATAGAGAGAGCCAGAGAAAAAGCAAGGCAAAAATAGGGGGTGGGGGTGGGGAAAGGGATTCAAATGTGCAAATTTCTTTTCGGATGTAAGACTAGGAAAATAATAATTACTGCAAAAAGCCTTATTACCTGTGCCAGGCACTCTTCTGAGCTCTCTCTTTACACGAAGCAGGTACTATATTTTTTTCCATTTTACAGATTAAAAACAATGAGGCTTAATATTTTTTTCCATTTTACAGATTAAAAACAAGAGCCTTAGCTGAGTTGAGTAATTTCCTCCAAGCCGCTCATCTCTAAATGACTCAACAGGTGCTTGGCTCCTGAGCTACAGGCTTGACCAAGAAGTCCAGGCAGACGTGCAGAGGAGGCAAGGGTACCAGTCCATCCCCCGATGGGCCAGGCCTGGGCCTCCGGAGCATCTCGCTGCTCTGGGAAAGGTGTGAGCTCACTAGTTCAACAGGGAGGTGATTCTCCTCAAGAAAGCCTCTCAAGGAAGTTGGAACTGGGTATTACAGACAAATGCAAGGGGCTGGGGTGGGGGTGGGGGTAGTGGGTAGGTTACCACATCTCACTGTGGTATAAAGGTTTCTTCTAAGGCCTCCCTTAGAAATCTCAGTAATAACAGCTCCTATTCACGGCTGCTGCTACTAAGTCACGTCAGTCGTGTCCGACTCTGTGCAACCCCATAGACAATAGCCCCCCAGGCTCCCCCGTCCTTGGGATTCTCCAGGCAAGAACACTGGAGTGGGTTGCCATTTCCTTCTCCAATGCATGAAAGTGAAAAGTCAAAGTGAAGTCGCTCAGTCGTGTCCGACTCTTAGCAACCCCATGGACTGCAGCCTACCAGGCTCCTCCGTCCATGGGATTTCCCAAGCAAAAGTGCTGGAGTGGGGTGCCATTGACTTTTCCTCCTATCCACTGACCACCTACTGTATGCCAAGTATCAGTCTAAGCACTTTACATGTCTTAACACATTCAAATTTCACAAAAACCCTATAAGAAACATATTGTTATAACATTGTACAGATGAGCAAACGGAGTGAGAGAGGTTAAAAAACTTGGTCACGTCACCTGGCAAGTAAAGACCTGAACCCAGGAAGGCTGGCTTCCGCTCCATGGCACTGGGCAGTAACAAGGGTTCTGTGCCCAGCTTCTCCCTCACAGCCCACCTGAAAAAGTGAGCCCCAAGGAGGGGAGCCCAGTGACAAAGGCGATCTGGGTGCTGCCTGTGGACACTGGTCTCTCCTGGCCTCAATTTCCATACATGAAGGCGCTGAACCAGAAGGCCTCTGAGGACTTATCTGCCATTTGCAAACCTGCATCAAGTTGGGTGGATGGCCAGCCTCACCACACCCTGAGATTCCTCTCCAGTTAGTCCTGCAGCCACTCCAGTTCTGAACTGAGCACCGTGTGGGAGGCTCGAGGAGAAGCGTCCTATCTGTGCAGAAGCGCCTGCAGCCATGTCAGGGCAGAGTCCCACCTCGGGTGCACGGCGGGAGTGGAGAACCAGGCCAGAGGAGGCTGTCTGCTCCAGAGAGAACCAGGGGCTGCTTCTGCCCATTGCTTTCCCCTGCGCTCTGCTTTCCTGACCCCTAGTCAGACAATCACCAGTCTAAAACAGGCAGCATGCGGAGAGAGGGAAGAGACGATTTCTCATGCCATTTGCAACCTTCCTCTCCTCTGAGACAAACCTTCCCAGCGGTCAGACAGGAAGCCCATTGTCCAGCCAGGATCCCTTTTCTCATGAGAACTTCCCACACGCGGGGGACGGCCAGCTGCGGGCGCTCCAGCCTTTCCCAGGGTGTGGTCCCAGAGCAAGGGGGGCTGAGCAGCAGCAGAAGCCACCGTGGCTCAGGCTGCCCTCTCACAGGGGCCCGGCCCAAGCCCCGCTCCAGGGGACTGACAGGCTCACAAGCAGGTCCACCTTCAGAGGCTGTCCCTCCTGTTTCAGGCCTGCATCTTTCACTCCCCTCACCTCACAGGAGAAGGGACATGCCAGCCGGCAGGTCAGAGCCAACAAGAAGAAGAACATTTTCTTTATGGCACCTTGCCCCAAACATGAAAGCTCCTGTCATCTGAGAGCGGCCATCAGTGTCATTCTGAAAGAAGTGGTGCTGTTCCTTGGCCTGGAAACCCTGACCTGAAAGTACACAGGGTCAGCTGGAGCCCCACCCAACTTTCACGACTCAGTTCCCAGGTCGCCTGCCCCAGGACACCGTCCCAAAGAGAACTAAGCGGCATGGGGCAGAGCCTATCCCCAGGCCTACAGTGAGAGCAGCCGAGTGAGCTGGGACAGTTCCCCACTGCGTGGGCTTGGGCAGGTCTTCTTATTCCCCAGTTCCCTCAGCTGTAAGAGGGGGACAGTCGAGGTGTGTACCTCACGGGTGCTGTGCAGATTCATCACAATCACGCCTCTCACACACCAAGCAGTCAATAAACAGCAGCTCTGTCAACCCTCCTCTCTTCTCCAAACATCCTCCTGCCTCCCCATAAAGCACTGGCTGTACTGCTATTTCTGCAGTTACTTTCTCACAGGTCGGTCCATCCCCACCTCTCCACTAACCACCCACATACCCAGGCTGTGGGGCAAGCATTTGTTCTGCTTCTTGTAGTTCCAGGTCTTGGTACAGAAACTGGCAGAAACTGACTTCACCTACAAAATTTTGCCCACATTTCAAGGCACTGTCTTTTTAAACGCAAAGGGTCATATGGTTTCTGACTTGAGATGAATCAGGAGCAGATAACAGCTGAAACAGGAGGGAAGTGGGCAGGCAGGGCACAATTATGACATAGTCATAGGACTATGGAGAAGGAAACAGCAACCCACTCCAGTGTTCTTGCCTGGAGAATCCTGGGGACAGGAGAGCCTGGTGGGCTGCTGTCTATGGGGTTGCACAGAGTTGGACACAACTGAAGCGACTTAGCAGCAGCAGCAGCAGTCATAGGACACAACAAAAAACTGGTTAGAACTAACAAGGCCCAAGATGGTGGAAGATGAAACTTCCAGGAGACTTTGAGCCTCTTTATACACTCACTGTAATGCATTAGCTACATGACACACCTACCAGGGCCAGGACAGTTCCGAGGCCAACCATAAAAAGTTGAAAAGTGGGTGGTGACCCAGTTCCTGGAAATCCCCGCCTTCTTCCCCAAAACAGTTGGAGTAACCCTCCCACTCATTAGGCTATGAAACTACCCAATCCATACAAAGTATAACCACACCACATTTCAGAGATGGCCCACACTCTTCTTGTCTGCGGACTGTGTTTCTCTGTAAATAAATCTACTTCTTACCTATCACTCACTGAATTCTTTCTGCAATCAGACGTCAAGAACCTGTGCTTCATTAAGCCCTGAGACCAGCTGTGTGATCTCAGTTAAAAGACCTTGGGCTCCATCCTAATCTGAGCTGCATGATTTCTAGCAGAGAGATTCCCTCAGCATGGTACATCTCATGTTCTCTGAACTGCCCTCTCCCCGTGAAAATACACTCCCAGCCACCAGAATCAGGGCCATGCAGGGTTACAGCGTGGTCTGAGGGTGAATCAGGGTTTGACCTGAGGGCCTACCGTCTCCTGAGCCTTACTCCCTAACAGCCAATACTCACCTTCGTGAAGTGCTTAAGAGGATGGATGAAACTGTGTACCTGAAAGTGTCTTGCATCATGCCTGGCACATAGTAGGCACTTTCTTTAAATTCTTTACATTTATTATTCACATTATAAATGTGATTTGTAAATGTAAACTGATTTGTATAAATGTAAACTAATTTCTTACCTCTAGTTTTTCTTTGCGACCCCGTGGACTGTAGCCCACCAGGCTCCGCTGTCCATGGGATTCTCCAGACAAGAATACTGGAATGGGCTGCCATTTCCTTCTCCAGGGGATCTTCCCAACCCAGGGATCGAACCCAGGTCTCCTGCATTGCAGGCAGATGCTTTAACCTCTGAGCCACCAGGGAAGCCCAGTTTTTGGAACAGGGTAGGGCAAAGACTCCAGTAAAGAAAAAGGATTGCTTCAGAAATTTCTGGATGTCTGGAGAGGGACAGGCAGTGAGAGGAGTAGGATGAGCACTCTGGCTTGCCTGCTGTCCCCTCCTCCAGCTCAGTAATATGCCAGCCCCCTGCCCCACTATGTTCTCAGCAGAGCCTGAGCTGTTCTTGGCTGACAGAGAAGTGAAGAGGCTCAGTCATGTGCGACTCTTTGTGATCCCACAGACTGTAGCCTACCAGGCTCCTCCGTCCGTGGAATTTTCCAGGCAAGAGTACTGGAGTGGATTGCCAGTTCCTTCTCCGGGGCATCTTCCCGACCTGGAATCGAACCCAGGTCTCCAGCACTGAAGGCAGACACTTTACCCTCTGAGCCACCAGGGAAGATTAATGGCCTCCATATGGCCTGTTACCCTTTCACCCCTTTTCTCACAGCTCAGGGGCTTGAGAGACATGCGGCCACCCGGGGCTACATCCTCAGCCCACCCCTACACTGTACCACTGAGAAGACAGGCAGGCAGGAGGACCCTTTTGCTGCTGCTGCTCCAGGCCTGGGCCTCACAGTATCAAAGCCCTCCCACTCACTGCAGTGACTTAAGAGAGCAGCACCCACAATTTTCCACCGCCTCCACCCCAGGATGGTGGGATGCCAGCAGGGCTGTGCATTAACAAATGATACTATGTTCCCCTGAGAGCAGTAAAGGGTTAAGAGAAAACATGTGTATCTTTTCTCATCAGCGATTGCTACTTCCTGGTCTCATCTCCTTTATCCTATCATTGAAAAAGCTGCCCACGCGTCTGCTCTTGCCCTCAGAATTCCCCACCTCTAAGAGGATGCAGGCTGGTCCTCTGCAGGAAGGCCCCAGTCAGCTGCTTAAGGCACTGACCAACCTCAGAAGGAGAACTGGTGAGCGAGTGATAACTGACTTCAGAGTCTGGCTGGGAGCTTACGACAGGGCTGGACTCACAGCTGTGGTTTCACTCCCTGTCTACCATCTGATGGAAATACCTTATGCCAAGTCTGCTGTCAGGCACACACAGCAGGCCTTTGAGAAACACAAATTTAAATTTAAAACAAATTTAAAGATCTCTGCTGTCCAACAGGGTAGAAGTGATAAAGAGAACTAACATTTATCACCAGGCGCTATGAGAGGCACTTTAAAGTTACCATCCTATTTTTAACTCTTCCATCCTATGAGGAAAGTGGTGTCATACTCAGTTTGTTCAGATGAAGAAAGTGATGCTCTGAGCAATTCAGTAGCGGCCTGAGATTACAAGTCTACCTGGTAGTAGAGTCATTCAGTACTGGCCTGAGATTACAAGTCTACCTGGCAATAGAGTCTGGATTCAAACTCCAGCATGCCTTTCTCCAGCTCCTTGGTTACAGATGCCACCAAAATAGTTACCCCAAGACCTACAAAAGTGCAGCATGGGGGTGGGGTCCATCTGATGAAAAGTTGCAGTAATTCCTGTTTGGAGAAGAATGTGGACTGGTGAGTTTACTTGTGCCCAGAGAACTCAGCTCATATCTCAAGTAGGGCCACATTTTTCCAAAGAGGTCGGGGGCGGGGGGGGGGGCAAGCTGGTTTCCTTTAGTAATCTCTGAGCATTACAAACAATGGAGCTATTTACGGAGCATGGATCCCAAAGCTGCAAGTGGGAGGGGGCATGGGGGCATTTTCAGCTTGGGAACACCCACCTTCCAAGAGGGATACATGACAGGAAGCCCGCCACTAAGAGCAGAACGGGGGTGTGAGCTACATTTAGATAAAGGGCTGCCCTGCTGCCCGCCGCCTAGAATACAGAGGATCACCACGGCAGCTCTGCCAAGGCCCAGAATAAACAGCATCTGCCGCATGCCTCCAAACAGGGAGTTAGGCAGCGCCTTGCTTATGCCAGGCGCTCAACAAGCCACTGCTGCGTACCCAGGCCCACACACCTGCAGAGAATGAATGGGGAGTAACTGTTAAACTCTAGCCACAGAGGGCGGCAGAAATCAGCGATGGGGGTCACCTATAACTGGCAGGCACCACACTTCTTGGAAAAACACTCACCTGGTAATTGAGGGGTAAAGGTCTGAATAATCTTTTCTGAAGAAAGAGATGTGACTGGATCTTGTTGTGACAGACAAGGTGCAAATAACAGACTACAGGTCAAAGGCCAGCCATAAAGTGAGCCCTGCACAGCCCGGGGACTTGTGTCAGGCCTGACCCTACCACCAGACTAGGAGATATAAAAGGGAAAGGACAAGGCTCTTTTGGTTCTTCGGAGGGTGCGTGGCATGGGGAATGAAGCGGGAAGGGCCAAGGGTCAGTACCTTAATCACCTGTGAGCCAACAAGTATGAGGAACACTGTGACCAATGAGCCATGGGAAGATGGGAGTCAAGTTACAAAATCCACTCTTCTGGAGAGTCTTCCTCCATCTCGTGAGGAAGGAGAGAGTCTTCTTTAAACGCCTCATCAGCTTAACCACACTGTTGTACAGGCACCACAGGAAAAGGAGCTTGTCCGGCCTTCTTGGTTTCCTCTGCACTTCCTAGAAGGGGAACTGCCCACCCTCTGCTATCATCAGCTGATCAAGGGTGGTGAGAAGTCTCCCCAGAGGAGTTTTATTCTTCTCTACTACCAGTCAATCCTAAAGGCAATCAGTCTTGAATATTCATTGGAAGGACTGATCGATGCTGAAGCTGAAACTCCAATATTTTGGCCACCTGATGCAAAGAACTGACTCATTAGAAAAGACCCTGATGCTTAGAAAGATTGAAGGCAGGAAAAGAAGAGGACAACAGAGGATAAGATGGTTGGATGGCATCACCAACTCGATTGACATAAGTTTGAGCAAGCTCCGGGAGTTGGTGATGGACAGGGAAGCCAGGGTGCTGCAGTCCATGGGGTCACAAAGAGTCAGACATGACTGAGCGACTAGACTGAACTGAACTTTCAGCTTGTGGGTCTTTCTAAAGTTCTGAGCCAGACGGAGCCAGAGGACTCCTGGCAGATCCCTTTCCTCCTCCCAGGCAGCAGGGAAGGCCGGAGTCTCTCTCACCTCCTGTGAATTCACTCACATCAGACCCGCTGTGAGGTCCATGGCAGGGCCCCTGCCCTCAAGCGCTTTCTCGCATGTCTGGGGCCCTCAAGCGCTTTCTCACATGTCTGGGACCTGCTTCCCCTTTGATTTTAGCCTGAGTATTTATTAGCCTGGCTGTGACAGGCTGTCAAGATCCCTTGATCATTAAACAAAGCAAACGCAAAACAGACTACTGAGCTTCAGGGACAGAGTCGCAACCGTGATTTTTATTTGTCCATCTGAGGCCCACCTTCCTGTTGCCTCCTTGCCTCTCTCAGGTCTTTGGACCCCTGCGCCTGGTAAGCCACCTGTGACTGACCAGTCAAGATTCCTGGTCAGAAGACACTGCCTGTTGTAGCCTCAATCATTTGTGCATCAGTAGATACCTGTGTCCAAACATCACACAGGTGAACAGAAAACATCCTTTAATCTTTTGTCTTCCAAATAATGGTTCAATGACTTTCACCCAGAAGAGAGCTAAAAAACACTTGCAAACCTTGATTCTTCTTCCCTCTGGATTTCACTCTAATAGGAATGCTTTCTCAATATAACAAATTCATACCTATGAGCCCCGACCAGTGTGCCAGGTTGGTGATAGAACTTCGAGAGTAAATAATACATCCCTGGTGACTCAGACGGTTAAGAGTCCACCTGCAATGTGGGAGACCTGGGTTCAACCCCTGGGTTGGGAAGATCCCCTGGAGAAGGGAATGGCTGCCCACTCCAGTATTCTGGCCTGGAGAATTCCACGGACAGAGGAGCCTGGCAGGCTACAGTCCACGGGGTCACAAAGAGGCAGACACAACTGAGCGACTTTCACGGTCCCTGAGGAGACTTCACACTCTTTGGGGGTACAGATGAGGCGCCCCAAGTAGGGTATAATAATAGTAACATTTACTCTGTTTATCCCCCAGAGTTCACCTAATGATTGCATGTATCCATTCGTTCTTTCAACAGGTTTTTACTAAGCACTACAGCACTGTGGCAGGCAATGAGGAAGGAGGGTTGGGAAGGCAGCAAAGATACAGACCCTACCTTCTGGGAGCTTGCTGCTGCTAAGTCACTTCAGTCGTGTCCGACTCTACACGACCCATAGACGGCAGCCCACCAGGCTCCCCCGTCCCTGGGATTCTTAACCACAGGAGACACATGTTAGAAATCAATCTGGGCTATACTAGGAGGTTCTGAAGAAGGGTTAATTCAATGGGGGAAGAGATCAGAAAGGAACAAAGAAATGATACCAGAACTCCAAATCTAGAGGTAAACAGGACTGTGACATGGGATGAAGGACTGTGACTAGGGGACTGTGACTTGCATAAAGGAGGGGGAAGACCATGCAAGGGGGAGACAAGGGCATAAACAGAGGAGCAAGAAGAGGGTGTGTGTGTAGCAGGAGATAGCTGGAAGCTCAGAAAATCAGGGAGGGCCCCAAATACAAATCTGAATAATGAAAAACTCTTGGGTTCTTCTTCCCTATAACGAGATTTTCAGGATCTTTCCAGTTCCTAAAATGCAAAGTCATGTTACTACTAACAAAACGAAAAGCCTGCTCTATGTTTCTAATCCAGCTGAAGAAGCCATCTGAATCTCCCTGCCAACTCTGGCAACTAGTTTTCAGTGGAGCTGGGGGTGCAAGTATGGTGGAGCCAGGGCGGCAGAAGAACTGAAAGGAAACCCTGTGAGTTCTCTGGCGCAGAGGCATCCTGAGTCTTAGGTGTGCCGAGGTGAGGGGGACCGGGAAAAACTGCAGGGACTAGAGCAGAGAAAAGCAGTCCAGAGATATCCCGCGGTCGACTTCGTTCCCAGGGTTCTCTCACACGGCAGCAGATGGCCCGTCCCTGGAGGACTGAATCTCGGAAAACAGCTGCTCCCAGATCCCAGTCTAACAGCTGGGGTCACGGGACCTCTCGGCGCAAGCTGAATGCCAGAAATCAATGGGTTCCATTGTGCCTGAGCTCTCATGTCCAGGCTTATGCCCTAGGCCTGCCTGGAATTGAGGACTGAGAAAAATAAAACTATACACTTTGAAAGACTACACTTGCAAATTCATGGAAAGATATAGTATTATAAAGTCCAATTTCATTTAAATTACCTTGACTTTGCTAGGAAACTATTGAGATGCTAATTATTTGAGAGATAAAGGAGAGTGGCGGGGGGCAGGGAGCAGAGGGACAGATCATAACCAGAGGGAAACCCCAAACTGTCTCTGGCCCTCCTCGTCTTCCTGCCCACGGCACAGAATACCAACCAAATCAAAAAGCAGGCGAGATGCCCCACGTACTGGAAAAGGGGATAAAAATCCATAAAACGATGTGTGTGTACACAGAGGAGTGTAAGTGTATGATTACATAATTAGGCACATTAAAGTATTTATACTGCTGAGACTAAAAGCCCCCACTCAAAGGCATTCCACCAAAGTTGAAAGGGGAAAAAGAAAATAGAAAATAAAGCATCTAATTGCAATCTTCCACAAAGCCAGACATCCCCAGCTGGTGCCACAGCTGAATTCTCTTAATTAACATGTTGTAATGGCAAGTATGAAAGACACTGTATGCTTATCAACTCCATGCCTTGGCTAGCCAGGCATGGGAGAAGGCCGCAACACTGCTCTAATTAAGGAGATTTTTCTCTTTCCATTATAATGGTACCTTGGTGTGGGATGTCAGTGGTTTTTGCTTAAAAACTTAGTTGTTTAAAGCACACATATAATAAAACTATATACTCACAAAGTCAAGGACTGAGACTGTAGTATACAAAAGAGTTCACAGTCCAGGCACGAGTTTCTAGCTTACTTTTAGTGCTTGATTTTCTCTTACCTCCCCAATCCTGGGACTTTTCCAGTTAGAGAAAGCCAGCAGTGTTTGAGCAACCTAGTCTTTTAAATAAATGCGGCCCATCTGACAGCTTACAATCATAGGTTAAAAGTATCTAAATATAAAAAAGATGACAGAAATCAGCATATAAATGAGTACACTGCCAGAGGAAAGGCCTTGACAGTAGGTCAATATGGACTGTGTTCCAAGGGACAGATTCAGCCCCAGAAGGGCCTTGCACCCTTACAAACAGGGTTTTGTTTTTGCACAATTCTTGATCACAGGGGAACCTGGTTATAGTCTTTCCATTTCTCCAGAGAGAGGCCCCCCTGAAGTCAAATGATAGGTTTATATATTATAAGGAAGATGGGCTCTCAGGAAGCCAAACAAGATGGTAAAATGCCTAATTACGCTCTGGCTTTTATTCTCTGGACAGCATACCTCAGGCATTGTTATTTTTTAACACTATTCTTTAACTATGTTCTTCCTCTTCATCACTGAGGAGGGCCACTGACTTAAGAGTCAGCAAATGTTCAACTGACACTAATGATTTCCGGCTCTTGGCATGCTGTTTCAAAATCTTCTCAATTATTATCAGCTTTAGAAGACCTTTCCTTCTTATAACTACCATCAGCAATGTCATTTTCCCATTTTCAACTCATCCGTAGAGAATAAAGGGCCCCAAATCCAAGTTACTGCTGCAACATACACAACTGCACAGATGGAGTCCGCAAGGCTGCTCAGAGCGTGCTGCAGGCTGGCAACCCCAGACCCACCGCCCCTGAGGTTTCCTTCTCAGCTGCTGCACCAAAGTCCAAACTCATTTCCCAAAAGGCAACTGGGGTGTCAATTTACAATGTACCAAAGTACAGGTCGTTTCTAAGACAAACTTTTAAAAGCTGACTGCTCAACACTGCTTCAGAACCACCTCAAGAGGTATCCGATTTGCACTCCTTTGCCCCTCACAACCCAGCCCCAAAGGCCCAAATATGAATGAGGAATGTGTCTAGGGATCACTGGCACTGAGCAATACACACACACCTGCACTTCACAAAGAAGCCAGGACTGCAGCCAGGGTGCAGAGGTTTGCACGGCACCAAGGAAAGCCAAGCACACGCCACAGGCCTGTTACTCATCCTGGGTTTCCGATTCTCTCTGCCTTGTGGATGGAAAAGGCTTGTTACATGTGCAAGTGGCAATCCTGAGTCTTTGCAGGTACTTCTCGCAGTGGAATAATGTGAGCAGAACAATAGTCTCTCCCTCCCCACCCCACCCCCAGCTGCTGGGAGTAACCAGGGCTACAGGAAGAGAATCCATGTGCTTCACAGACTCCACAGGAGTGGGTGGGCAATCCTCTGGGCTAGTCTGTTTGGACTTGCAGCCCATGTGCAAAACCAAATGGAACCATACACTCCACGATGGCAGAGAAGCTGCAGAAGCAACTGATTCTGAACCCTGGGCCTGCTGCCTTCTCTCACACAATCCTCTCAGTTTTCCCAGCCAGCCTCACCTCTCTGAGGGACAGAGATAATAAAGAACAGAGAGAGCTGTGTGTGTCACAGAAATCCCTTGCATTCCTATACACTAACAATGAGAAAACAGAGATAGATTAAGGAAACAATTCCATTCACCACTGCAATGAAAAGAATAAAATACTTAGGAATATATCTACCTAAAGAAACAAAAGACCTATATATAGAAAACTATAAAACACTGGTGAAAGAAATCAAAGAGGACACTAATAGATGGAGAGATACACCGTGTTCATGGATTGGAGGACTCAACATAGTGAAAATGAGCATCCTACTCAAAGCAATCTATAGATTCAATGCAATCCCTATCAAGCTACCAACGGTATTTTTCAGAGAACTAGAACAAATGATTTCACAATTTGTATGGAAATACAAAAAACCTCGAATAGCCAAAGCAATCTTGAGAAAGAAGAATGGAACTGGAGGCATCAACCTGCCTGACTTCGGGCTTTACTACAAAGCCACAGTCATCAAGACAGTATGGTACTGGCACAAAGACAGAAATATAGATCAATGGAACAAAATAGAAAGCCCAGAGATAAACCCATGCACTTATGGACACCTTATCTTTGACAAAGGAGGCAAGAATATGCAATGGAGAAAAGACAGTCTCTTTAACAAGTGGTGCTGGGAAAACTGGTCAACCACTTGTGAAAGAATGAAACTAGAACACTTTCTAACACCACACACAAAAATAAACTCAAAATGGATTACAGATCTAAACGCAAGACCAGAAACTATAAAACTCCTAGAGGAAAACATAGGCAAAGCACTCTCCGACATAAACCAAAGCAAGATGCTCTATGACCCACCTCCCAGAATACTGGAAATAAAAGCAAAAATAAACAAATGGGATCTAATTAAAATTAAAAGCTTCTGCACAACAAAGGAAATTACAAGCAAGATGAAAAGACAGCCTTCAGAATGGGAGAAAATGATAGCAAACGAAGTAATGGACAAAGAATTAATCTCAAAAATATACAAGCAACTCCTGCAGCTCAATTTCAGAAAAATAAATGACCCAATCAAAGAGTGGGCCAAAGAACTAAACAGACATTTCTCCAAAGAAGACATACAGATGGCTAACAAACGTATGAAAAGATGCTCAACATCACTCATTATCAGAGAAATGCAAATCAAAACCACAATGAGGTACCATTTCACACCAGTCAGAATGGCTGCTCTCCAAAAGTCTACAAGCAATAAATGCTGGAGAGGGTGTGGAGAAAAGGGAAACCTCTTACACGGTTGGTGGGAATGCAAACTAGTACAGCCACTATGGAGAACAGTGTGGAGATTCCTTAATAAACTGGAACTAGAACTGCCATATGACCCAGCAATCCCACTGCTGGGCACACACACCAAGGAAACCAGAATGGAAAGAGACACATGTACCCCAATGTTCATAGCAGCACTGTTTATAATAGCCAGGACATGGAAGCAACCTAGATGTCTATCAGCAGACAAATGGATAAGAAAGCTGTGGTACATATACCCAATGGAGTATTACTCGGCCATTAAAAAGAATACATTTGAATCAGTTCTAATGCGGTGGATGAAACTGGAGCCTATTTTACAGAGTGAAGTAAGCCAGAAAGAAAAACATCAATACAGTATACTAACGCATATATACGGAATTTAGAAAGATGGTTAACAATAACTCTGTATGTGAGGCAGCAAAAGAGACACAGATGTATAGAAGTCTTTTGGACTCTGGGTGAGAGGGTAAGGGTGGGATGACTTGGGAGAATGGCACTGAAACATGTATAATATCATATGTGAAACGAATCGCCAGTCCAGGTTTGATGTAGGATACAGGGTGCTTGGGGCTGGTGCACTGGGATGACTCAGAGGGATGGGATGGGGAGGGAGGCAGGAGGGGGGTTCAGGATGGGGAACAGGTGTACACCCGTGGTGGATTCATGTCAATGTATGGCAAAACCAATATAATATTGTAAAGTAAAATAATTAATTTTAAAAAATAAATAAATAAAATGAAGCATTAAAAAACAACAACAAAAAAAGAGAGCTGTGTGTGTGTTAAGTTGCTTCAGTCGTGTCTGACCTCTTTGTGACCCTATGGACTGCAGCCCGCCAGGCTCCTCGGTCCATGGAATTCTCCAGGAAAGAACACTGGAATGGGTTGCCATGCCCCCCTCCAGGGGATCTTACCAACCCAGGGATCAAACCCACGTCTCGGGTTCTTTACCACTAGCGCCACCTGGGAAGCCCAAAGACAGCTGGGCCTTTTGCAAATGTGGGCTGGCCCATTAAAGTCAAATCTTGTTTTATGGACTACTCTGTTACTCAACTGTTTAAAAAAAAGGAAGGTTACTCAGAATGGTTTTAGCGTTTATCTACCAGCAATCTGAACAGAGTGTCTGGGGCCTTAGTTTTCACACACACACACACACACACACACACACACACACACAAAAGGGAAAAAAGCACTGGTCTTTAAAAGCAGCAACATGAGGTCAAAGCTAAAGTCTCGAGGCTTCAGGCTAAGCCCTCGTCTCTCTCCTGCACCAGGGCCCATACCCCAGTGGCAGCCGAGCCTCTGCTGGCCTACACCCTGCCCTGGAGACAGGCTGGGATAATCCCCAAAGAGGAGCCACTCACTTCCCAGGTTGCAAACCTGATACCTGCCCTGGACATGCTCTGGGTCCGTGCCAGGGAGCTTGGGGTGGGTCAGCTGGGAGGGGCAGGCCCTGCCCAGGCCCAGCGGCTGGTATGGAAACTGTCACTACGTTCCTGACTTAGGCAAACTGGGCAGTACTTCCCTTGGCAATCATTTACTCTTCCCTCTTTCTACTGGAACTTAATAGATCTTGTGATGATGTGTTTGTCCCCACTGACGCAATCTCCCTCAACAATAATTTATTTTCTCAATTTTCAGTTTCTATAAACAGTAGCTACTAGTAGTCTATTAAGAAGAGTACTTTCTGACTGATCCTCTTTGGTATTGTCTGTAGTCCAAAGCTACCCAAATTCCTTATTTACAATTGTGAAGGGGTGGAAGGCACGGGTGCACCCCGACTCCTGATGAGGCACGAGGTGACCCGTGTTGTCTGGATCTGAGGGATCATCCCTGGCCAATCCCAGCCTAAAACGAGCAGCATGGGGCCCACCACACTGCATGCCGGGCTCCACTGGGCCCACCTGGGTACAGCACCTCCACAGGGGCCCTGATCAAAGCCTAGCTCAAGCTGGCACCTAACACCTGCTCCTACCCAGCCAGCACCAACCTCGTGGCCTGAGATGCTGTGCCCTGCCAGGGGGAGCTGCAGGGGCCACAGGCCACGGGCACCGCGTGACCATGCTCACCCAAGACAGAAGCTGTGTACCGGGCCATCCCTCTCTCCAAGGACCAAGTACGACTTCCTCCCAAGAGCTGTGGATGGAGCTGAGGTTCTCCTCCTGCCCACCTGAAGGCATATTCTAGCTTACTCTGGTCAGCTAATATTCCCCAAAGCCACGTTTTTCCTAATGC
The DNA here is from genome assembly GCF_001704415.2 of Capra hircus. Lineage (NCBI taxonomy): Eukaryota > Metazoa > Chordata > Mammalia > Artiodactyla > Bovidae > Capra > Capra hircus. Next base: position 21,695,965 of record NC_030817.1, read on the forward strand.
TGCTGCTCTCTTCTCAGAATCTGGGAAAGGCTGCCCATTTCTTTCTGTAGTATACATGTTTCTCCTGGATGTGACAGGCTCTCCACAGTTTGGTATGTCCTGTTTCTCCGACGTCAAGTCCCGCTAGGCTGCCCCCACCATTGGGCTTACTCACCCACATTCATGGCCTCAGGTCAGCCTGCTGGCTTTTCTTCCCCTCTCAATGTCCTTTCTTACCCACCATCAGCTTAACACCCCACACAGTGCAAGGCCTATAGGAATGCTCTCTTCTGTAGGAATTCTCTTTCCCTGAAATGAAGTGCCCACGACTTCACAATTTAGCCCACAGTTACTACCGTTTTGTTCACCATTGCTATGTGTGAGTTGGTCTTGCCTCTCCAGGGTACCATGAGCATCTCAAAAGAACAGCGAATCCACGTTCACCAGCCTGGGCACACTGAAGGCACTGGACAAAAACGTGATAGAGTCTGTGCCCAGAAGGGATGATAACCGCTTACAACATGGACTGTTTAAATGCTTAAAAGACCCCAGTTCTTGCATCTCAGGGAGTCTCTCCCCCTCAACACCCCACTCCTGGACCCAGTCCTGGCAAATCCTGACACTTCTGCCTGCAGACAGCCAGCATTCCAGCTCTCATCAAAGCGTCAAACAAAAGATTTCACAACACCCCTATCCCGCTTCAGGCTCCAAAGCTCTTCAAGGGCACCCTGTTTAAACAAGAGGTGCGGTATATTTTTGGGAAATGATGAAGCAACTTCCCATAAGAGAAAAGAAAAAAATTCCCCAAGTGCAAAAAGGCTTCTTTAAAAAACAAATATAACAGCCTGCCTTGCCAAGAGCAGAGAGAAAGAATTTGACATCCAAGCTCTTCATCCCTGGCAAAGAAGCCTGCTGTGCAGGAGCAGGAGAGACAAGCCACGGGGGGTGGTGGGTGGGAGGGGGAAGGAGGCAAATCCTCACGGCCAGATGTAGAGCGCAGCAGTTCTCAGAGTTGGTGGCCCTACTTAATGCCTCATTTCATTCTGCCAAGGTGCCATGGAAGCTCCCCATCTCCTCCTTCTCTTCCTGGACTCCTTCAACAGCAGATGTGACCCTGTCAAGCTGGGTGCTAATGCAGTATTTCACACCCACCAGAGATACTTCCACTTAAAAGCAACTGCACAGGGAATTCTCTGGCGGTCCAGTGGTTAGGACTGGATGCTTTCACTGACAGGGCTCAGGTTTGATCCCCAGTCAGGGAACTGAGATCCCACAAGCTGCACCACACAAAACAACTATGGTAACTCCTTTGGAGGAGTTGCTTAGTCACTAAGTCGTGTCTGACTCCTTGCAACCCCATGGAATACAGCCTGCTGGGCTCCTTTGTCCATGGAATTTTCCCAGCAAGAATACTGGAATAGGTTGCCATTTCCTTTGGAGAATGGTAAAATCCTTTTGCAATAATCACATTCTTCTTTTTTTTTAATGGGGTGGTCGGTATGTTTTGTATTTTATACATTAGGTTTGATCGTAAGGATTATTTTCTCACATATTCCAGAGTGTCTGCATTTCAGGGGAGGGTGGTATGTTTTGTATTTTATACATTAGGTTTGATCGTAAGGATCATTTTCTCACATATTCCACACTGTCTGCATTTCAGGGGAGGGTGCACGAGCAAACTGGGTTAGGAGGAGAAAATTCATATCATTTTGCTTGATCTGCAAGGCTTACCTAACTACTCCTCATCTTTCATCTTTATAACTACCGCTAATCAAACAGTACAGCAACATTAGTAGTACTCTTCAAATAAGAAGAAAGAAAAGCATCACCCGCAAAGGAAACCACTCAGGTCCATGTCCATATAAAGGCCTAATGTTTTCATACCCAGCAACCAGCATCTGTGTGTTCAGACCTCACTTTGGGATAAGCCCTTTCTCCCTGAACTTGAGAATTCATGCCCATATGGCCTGTTTGCATGAACCAGGAGGCAGCGTGCAACAGATCAATCCTAGCTTTGTCCTTATCAGCAACAGAGCAAAGAATAACTTGTCTCCTTCTGCTTCTTACTTTCCCAATCCACCTAGTGACCATTCTCAAGAACCAATGAAAAGGCCATAAACAAGCTGTCAAAGAAAGTCAAGTCTTTCAGACACAATAATGATGTGAAGAAGGCTCCTGCAAGCTGAGTCTCTGACTTGCAGCCCCTTCTGAGGTCCCCACCCCAACCTCCTACAGCAAGCACACAGGCCTGCAGGTGTTCGTGTGGAAGCCCCCTTTCTCTAGAACCATGTGGATTCCTGCTACAAAGCTCTTTCAGAAAAGAAGTTAATCTACCTAATCTGCATCTCTAACAGATTTCCATATTTCATGAAATTTTCTTTTTTTCAGCTGCTGAAGGGGAAGCAGGAGTCTGAGTGTGGCTAAATGGGAAACACAACGTCATCCAGAATCCCTTTCCTGCACAGCGCCTTTCCGCTGGCAGCGTTATCACATACATACAACTCACGCAGCACTTTCAAAATAGGCTAGTCAATTTGAAATAAATGTCAGTTTATTATTTTTTTCAAAACGAGTAATAACTGTGGGGGACTAGGTGCTTTCGTTTGTCTGTTCAGCACATTCCCGCCCTTGCAAGTAAGACATACTGGAAGACAATTTATTAGGATGTCTACATCAGCTCCTTAACCACAAAAAAGAAATCCCCTTCGCTTGTGGTTACTAAAGAACTGGGGTGCAAAGTGACAGGACTCAACGCAATAAACAATTTATGGGGAAGGAACCTGCGGGAAGGGAAGGAGATGGAGCAGCTGTCCCCCAGAAAAGCCACAAGTGAAACAAAGACTAAGAAGAGGTCAACTCCAAGTCTTCATTTTAATTGGAAAGGCTGAGTTCGTGGGGATGAAAGATGAAAGGGACCATCTTCTTAGAATTTGTATTTGAGTTTTGTGGAGCCTGCCTGAGAGTCAAACAAGCTCTCCCCTGACACATGGAGAGCATACAAACACTTCTAGAACATAACTAAGGGGTAAATAATATAATTTAGGGTGTTGCTTTACTGGAAAGGTCAGCAGTCAAAAGCAGCATCTGAGGTGGAGGGAACAGTATCTGCGAGGCACTGGGGGCACATCTGATGGTGTGTCATGGGAATAAACGCCCAGTGGCGTTTCCCCGACGGAGCGCAGGCTAAGGAAGTGGCTGGGGAGACTGCACAGGTGAGGGTACAGACCTTACTAGCGGCCTCACAGCAAGCTTTGAGTTTGTTTTTGTTTTAAGGGGAGAAGAATCATGCTAAGTCTGAGATTTTGAGTTATGCTGCCTGCTGGGTAGAAGACAGATTTAAGGGGAAGGGGGTAAGGAATATACTGTAAACAGAGAAACCAGTTAAGAGTCTAGTGAAAGGTGAGGCCTTGGATGTTAGCAGTACTTCCCCCCCACCCTTAAAGGGGGCTACCATTTATGCCCCAACTGTAGTTAACCTGGCAGCTGCCTGCCTGCACACTGGCCCCACACCCCTGCCCAGCCAGCCCGCCTGGACACAACCAGGAAGAAGAGATCTTCCTGGTTCCTTCTCTAAAAGGAACTTAAATGTCCAGTGGAAAATGGGCATCCAGTGGAAAATGGGGGCTTTAGAGAGTGGAGGCACTTCCAGAATCCCTGTCACTGGTGAGTTCTGGTCCCTGGACAGCCAAGTTGTGATGAACTAATGAACACAAGGATCCAAAATCAGAGTGCACCAGCATCTCAAGGAGACACGGCAATAACCGGCAGAATGCTAGGACCCTCTCTTAAACAAAGGATCTGGGAAAGGTGACTAAATCCCTGCCTATCCTTCCATCACCCTGCTCCCCTCACCCCAAAAAGCTCCAAAAAATTCTGCTATTAAAAAAAGGCATGGAAAATGTTCTACTAAGGCTCTACAAATGTTCTGAGAAGGTATAAAATTAAGTGGCTGAAGAGCCTGGGAAACGGCAGACAGCATCCACAAAAGCACACTAGTAAACTTCTGCAAGAGAGACTTCCGTGGTGGTCCAGTGGCGAGTCCACCTGCCGAAGAAGCAGACGCCAGCTTAATCCCTGGGGTCTCAGAACAGTTCACAAGCTGCGGGGCAACTAAGCCCATGCGCCACAACTACCGAGGCCCCACCCTAGAGCCCCTGCTCCACAGCAAGAGAAGCCGTGCACCGCAACTAGAGAAGGCCTGCGCTCAGCAAGGAAGACCTAGAGCAGCCGTAAAGAAAGAAAGAAATTTTTAAAAAAAACTTCTAGAAGGAAATATGAGCCCATCTTTTATGAAATTTGAAGAGGGTTTCTTAAGAAAGTCAAAGAAAACACATTTCAGGAAAAAAAAAAAAGTATGAGTAAAGGAGCAGTGGTTCTCAACTCTTTGTTCTCCCTTACACTATCAAAAATTATTGAGAATCCTCAAAGTTGTCTCTGTGTTACACTATCAACACATACCATTGTTGAAAATAAAAGTAATTTTTATTACTAGTTTATAAATTCATTTAAAAATAATAAAATCACAGTGATTGTGTCAACACATGTCACGTAGTCTCTGAAACTCCACTACACATCTGTGAAAGAATGAGTGCAAAAAAGGCAGACAGTATCTTAGTAGTGATATGAAAACTGTTTTAACCTTGTCAATTGCCTGAAAAGATCCCAGTGACCCTTCAGAACCACTGCCATAGATAAAAGTTAAAATAATCTGCAAACTAGAAGATAGTCAAAGAAATACAAAACTCAAGAGAGTTTTATGTCCATCAGATTGGCAAAAATTAATATCTAACAATACTAGCTGTTGCAAAGCATATGGTGCTGTGCTTAGTCACTCAGTTGTGTCTGACTCTTTGCAACCTGCCAGGCTCCTCTGTCCATGGGATTCTTCAGACAAGAATACTGAAGTGGGTTGCCATGCCCTCCTCCAGGGGCTCTTGCCAACCCAGGGACTGAACCCAGGTCTCCTGCATTGTGGGTGGATTCTTTATCATCTGAGCCACCAGGGCAGAACTATAAATTTTCATATGCATCACTCGTGGTGAAAACTCAAACAACTACTTTGGAAAGCTACTTGGTAATACACAGAAAGTTGAACACTTCTAACAATCCAGCAACTCTATCGCTAGGTGTGTACGTCAGAGAAACCTTATATACATGTCTAGGACACATGTACAAGGATGTTACTTGCAGTATTGTTTTTAACAATGAAAAACTTATATGTCCATTAATGAGAGAATGGTTACAAATATTCTGGTGTATTAACAGTACACCAGAATTCCAACTAAAAATGGAATGCTATACCGTAGGTAAAACAAATTTATCAACATGGCTAAACCTCAAAAACAATGTTGAGTGAAAAAAAAAGCTACAGAAGATTACATACACTTTAAAACACAGAATAATATTCTGTATCACTTAGGAATGCATGAGTAAGTATGTAAAACTTGTAATATACAAAGCGCAAATAAATAAATGAAATCCTCAATCCAAAGATTGAGGGCCCTTTAAAATACTAGATGTAAATGCACAGGTAAGTATGTAAAAATACAAGAGGCATGGTTAGAAGGATACATATTGATTCAGGATACTGGCTATATCTCTGCAGAAAAACATGTGAAGCAAATGAGGCAAAATATGAAATTGGCGGGCAAGTATCCAGGGATATTAATCTCTATTTTTTTAGTATTTGAAATTTGTCATTGACTAAGAATGGGATAACAGATTTAAAGTGGCTATTAGTTGAAACATATCACACATTTACTATAGGTATTTTACAACACCCCCAAACTAAGACATATCATTCTTTTGGGCCATACCCCTAGGCATGTGGGATCTTAGCTCCCCAGTCAAAGATGGAACCCAGGCCCCCTGCAATGGAAGCGCAGAGTCTTAACCACTGGACCATCAGGGAAATCCCAAGACATGTTAATTCCTAACAGGGTGTTCAGTAACTTGGTAAGTTTTCTAATCTTCACAGCCACCCTAGGTCCCATTTGGTGTCAAAATACTGACAGAAAAAATCTTAAGATTCACCAAGACTGCCAGCTCCTATGGAAGACACAGCGTTACCTTTTCCAAGGCTCTCAATGTAAACGACCCTGAATCCCAGACGAGCTTCCACCCACCCACTGACTGATCCCTGACTGCTTCTATCCCCGACATCCACCTGAAAGCTAAGCTACCACACAGCATCTATAAAAATGCTTTTCTTAAGAGTCAGAGGCACAGGCAGTTAACTCCTGAGCATGAACTGTTTAAAAGTCCTCAGCCTCAATGCTCCCACCACCTACCTGCCTTCAAGAAAGCACCCCAACTGACCCAGTGGCTATCAGAGCCACCTTAAACTTACATTAGTTAATACTATGCCTCCCTTTCCTCCTTAGTTATCCTGAACACTTAGTCCTCAGGAGTGGGGCTTCTATGGTGTCAAAACCCAGATTCTTAACCCCTAACGCTTCCTGCAGCAGAGAGGGCACTTGCTTAGGGTACAGTGTTTCTCAAAGTGCGGCTACCCTCACCGCCTCTGCAACAAATGAAACCTGCACCCTTGTTTTCTTCTGTTCAGGAAAGAGAACTGAAGGGAGGGGAGACAGTTTGATATTATTTTTTTAAAACTTTTAAAGAATGCAGATTGCTGGGCTGCACTCCAGACAAACTGAATGGTTCTTTGCGGGCTGGGGTGTGTGAACCTGATTTTAAAAGCACAGGAAAGCTGGGGAAGCATCACCCAGAAGATGCTAGTTTTCTCAGTCTGATGAAGGACTAAAACCCATCACCATTTCTGCATCCCAGAATCTCAGGCGGCCAAATGCCAAACTCCCCTTTCCAGCTCTCCTTGGTTTGGATCCTGCCTTCCCACCAGGCCCAGCGTGAAATCTCAGCTCTCCAGAAGCCTTCCTGGATGATGTCAGGCTTAATTCTCTTCCTTCTAATAGCACTCAGTACCTGAACCACTCAAGGGAATGAAGATGCATTCTATCTTATCTTTTCCCCCAATTAGACTGTGAGGACTTCAGCTTCTGGCAGAAGGCCCAGTGCATACATAATAGTTTAACACTCAAGTGGTTGATATGCTAAAGACAATGACATTGGAAAGTCAGTGTTAAACACACACACATCAAGTAGTACAAAACGTATTTCACTTGCAATGGGAGGACCTGGGTTCAAAACCAGCTTTATCCTCTACTGGCTGTGATAAGTCATTGCGAGGACACCAGAATGACATGATACACAAGAAAGCGCTTTACATTTTGTCAGCTGCCAACAGCAGGAAGCAATCATTATTTCTCTGATCTTGGGAGGTGATTCATATTATTTATTTCTCTTTAGAGCCGAGAAAGGAAAAACTGAAACAGGCATCCCTATCATACAAACACACAGAGAAAGCCTTAGAGACAATTCCAAAGGTCTGTGGTTAGTCACAAGCTCTGCTGGAACCTCACGGGCTCAGGCCTCTGCTTCTACCAGGGCAGGGAAGAGGAGGCAGGGAAATGCTCAGTAACTAGACCGTGCCTGGCACACCTCGTAGGTCTGCAAATGTTGAGTGATGAAAAGCTTGCACACACTACCTGGGACAAGACTGCATTCTCACAGGGCCCCCTTCCCACCTGCACACCAAGAACAAAGCAGAGTTTTATAGGAGCAAGGTGAGTGAGCCAGAGGACCCCAAGCGGGTGTGAACTGAAGAACAGCAACAGTCTCCGCTTCTGGAAGTACTGTCAAAGCTGGTCATTAAAATCATCCTCAAACTGCTCTTTCAATAAATGAAAAAGCAGAGTGCAGTATCCAGCTGCCTCAGATTAAAGCAGAGGAGTAGGGGGAAATGAGAAACAGAGTCAGGATTTCCAATTATTGCTAGCATGAGTGTGTTCAGAAGGGAAGAAATTAATGCAATCATCAAAAGGCTGGTGATTTCACTTAAAATGAGTTAAATCAGCCTCAATCTTCCCCTGCTTCCAGGGAGACCTCAGGCTAGTCACTGCTTGAGTTGCCTGAAAGCCACCCAGGCAGGATCAGAGTGGCTAAGTGACAGTCAGCCAAGGCTGGGAGATCTTTGGTTTGCCCGCTCAGACAGAGGCTGGGGAGACAGGCCAGACAATGGTTCTGAGGCAGAACATGCTAATTTTCTCCAGGCCAGGAGTCCTTCAGCTTGCCAATACAGAGGGCAGGAAAGGAGGTCCAATTCAATCTGAAGAGTGGCAACCTCCCCTAGGATGGTGAAAACATTCTGTAACTCACAGCTACCCCAAAGTGGGCATAAGAGAGAAGGGAACAGGGGAAAGACTAGGGAGCCTGGATGTGCTCCTCATGAGATGCTAGGGTAGGACCCCTGGGAACTCCCCAGGCATACCCCAACCGCTCCACGCATGGTACAGACACTGACAGCCAGCTGCACCAGAACGCAGAGTGGGTAAAGTGAGCAGAGAGGGAGGAGAGAGAGGAGGGCAAAGGAGGGCAATGAACACAAAGTGAGAAGGGAGAAATCCAAGGGGAGGAGGCGCATGGACGCATCCCTCTATTCCACGCACCAGCCAATACTTCCACAGGCCTGCATGAGCCCTGTGCCGGGCAGTGGAGAAGGGAGGCCAACATCTCCGGGCACCTGCAAATGAGAACTCACTCAGACATTCGGGAAACACTGCTGGCAATGACAGTGATGATCTGGGGTCCCGGGACCAGCACCTGACAATGATGTGAAGTAACCCCTCTGTGGACAGTTTATGGAACAGCGTAACTGTAGAGGCCAGAGACTCTAAAAAGTAAAGTTACTTTAATTTCCAAACTTCTCTGGTTTCACTTTCAGACAGTCAGTCCCTCAATGGGATTCTGGTTCAATATCAACAGAAGGTTTCACACAAATTAAAGAATAAAAAAAAAAGGTTAACAAGCAAGTGGAAGTTCCTGACCCTGCTGAGGAAGCCATCAGAGAAGGCATTAAAGAATGCCAGGTAGGATTTCCCTGGTGGTACAGTGGGTAAGAATCCGCCTGCCAAAGCAGGGAACACGGGCTCAACCCCTGGTCCGTGAAGACCCACATGCAGCAGAGCAGCTAGTCCACGCGCTGCCACTGCTGAAGCCTGGAGCCTGTGCTCTGCGGCCAGAGAAGCCCGCACAGTGAGAAGCCCGCGCACTGCGGCTGGAGAGCAGCCTCGGCTCAGTGCAGACAGAGAGAGCCCACTCGTAAGCAACGAAGACCCAGCGCAACCGAAAAAGAAAAAAGAATGCTGGGTAACCAAGCGCAAAGGACCCTGGAGAGCGCTTGCCCCTGAGCAAAGTAAGGGGCCTTCAGTTACTGCTTGTGAGAAGTGGTGTACAGGCTAATGTACACCAGCTAATGTACCCAGCTCAGCACCCTGCTCTCCGTACCAGGGACCTCAAGCTGTGGAAAGACTTAAAACACAAACTTTCAGAGCTCACCACTGCCTAAGAGGGCAGAATAGGAAGTGGAAGAAGGAGATGCCCAAAGTGATGCCGCTGGGGCTCCTCAGGCCCAGCCCCTCCCTCTGTCGGATAGCTGGAAAGGACCAGAACTGGACTGGTGAAGTAAAAAGACCAGCCAGCACCTTTCTTAATCATTTAACCTTTTCTCAGTTTTCAAGTTAGGCTGGTCCACCTGCAGCATCCTATTTCTGACCTTCCTCTATCCCCAACAGTTCGTGACCTCTCCAACCCTCTGTTCACATCTTATCAAATTTGCTCTGGAAAGGTCAAGTGGGCTTTTTCAGCCCAAGTGCAAACCAGTGGTTCTCAGAGTGTGGTCCCTAGACCATCAGCAGCAGTCCGTAAGAACTTGGTAGAAACACAGACTCTCAGGCCTCACCCTAGACCTGACGAATCAGAAACTCTGGAGCTGAGGCCTAGCAATCCAGGCCCCCCAGAGGATTCGAACACACACTCAAATTTGAGACCCAATAGTGCATATAATCTACAAGGGTCAGCCGCATGCTTCTCTCACAAGCAGGTGACTCTTAGCTGGCACAGCTGAACGACCTGAACTTTAAGCTAGGAGCCCACGGAGCTGCCACTGGAGGAAGGAGCTTTCCAACTCAGCCTGTCTTCCCCTACTTCTAGGTTCAAGACCTTGTACAAGAAAGTACATAAACTGCCCTTGAAGCTGTGACCAGAGGCTGGAAAGCACGAACTTGGGGAGAAACATCTGGATGGTCCTGGAGGGCCTTACCTAGCAATGAGAACAAAACAAAACCTCCCTTCGCCAGCTCTACGCTGCTGAGACCAGACGTCAGAAGGGACAACGGTGGGTCAAAGGGCCCAGGCCTCCTCCTGACTAGAGAGCTGTCATGACTCTGATCTGCCCAGATGCCATCCTGCCCAGTGGAGGCTGCAGTATTTGTTCTGCAGGAAAACTGCCCTGGGCCAGACACTCAGGGAGGTACCTGACCCTGCCTCCCTGGGGCCTTGCCACGGGGCCTGCAGAAGGCAACAGGCACAGGCAGCGGGTGCCCTGACACATCCTGGGGCACGTCGGGGTGGCAAGCGGGTTTCCACGGGGGCTGGCACTATGGTGCAGAATCTGGCGCCTCAGGTACCGCCAACCACAGCCTAAAGAGAACTCTGTGTCCAGCGTTAGCTGTGCCAGAGTTAGCCTTCTGCTTCCATAGCTGACACCAGGCCCTCATTCCCAACAGGACTCTGGGGCTTTCCAAGAGGAACATGGGTCTTTCCAAGAGGAAGATTTCTAGGCTTCTCAAAATCCTGACTACAGCCACCTTGTCTGACATGACCATGTCAGTGGAAATTTAAAAAAAAATTTTTTTAAAGGATCCCTCCATTTCTTCTCTCACCTTCTTTATTCCCAGGAGTGAGGCAGTCTCACACTTGGGAGATCCAAGCTTTAGACTAAACAGATTTGGGCTTTAGATTCAAGATTTGGGGCTCTGTTGGAAACTTTAGTTTGATCTATACAAAGTGGGCTATTTAAAAGCCAGTCTTCTGCCCAGGGATGGATGAAGGATTAACCAGTTAGTGTTAACCAAGTGCTTCGAGCAATTCAGAGAAGAGATGCTCTCTAAGGAAAAAAGAAGCATTACAATAATCCTTTCCACTGGAATAGACTTTTATGGCTTACCCAGAACTTTTACATGTACTAACTCACCTAATCCTATCATTCACAATCTTAATTATTCCTGCAGGGCCAGGGCTTTCTGTTACCAGTAACAGAATTTCTGAACAAGAGGGACTGCAAAGCTTCTGAAGTGCCTGACAAGGAGGTGCTGAGAGCAACAGCGTAGAGAACGGGTCCCTCTACGAAAGGTCCCTCGTAAGAAATTTGAGACACTGGGACGTCCCTGGTGATCCAGGGGTTAAGACTCTGCTCCTCCACTGCAGACGGCAGGGGTTCAATCCGGGGTCAAGGAACTGAGTGCCAGGTGGCCGAACCAGAAACACATCTCTACTAGAAGGCACAATGGTTCTCTGTACCTGCACACATCAAATCACAGTAGAGTCCTCACCCCAACAGCTCCAGGCACTGGCCTGACCCCAGCTGACCAGTCCTGGATACACTTGCATGCCCATGGCCAGCTGCTCCTCCCCTCTTCTCCCTTCCCTTCTCAAGCATGAGGAACCTTCCCCATGGAATTCCTGACGTGAGACCCCGTGCAGTGCACCAGACCGGCTGAAAAGCTCCCACGGGCTGGCTGGGCAGACGCAGAGGATGAGGGGCCGGCCTGGAGGGGCGGCCTCACTCAGCCAGTCCCTTCCAGTCCCCACAGGCAAAGAGTCCATTCTCCTCCCTATCTTCTCCATAGACTTGTACCAAAAGCAACCAACACCCTCTTCCAGTCCTCCTCATTTCCTTGTTTAGACTCATTCAACCCTTAATCCATTAACTAACTGGTGTTTGTTTTTTTCTCTAACCTTTTGACCTTTAACACCAAACTTATTCCTCCTCCCTCTCCCTCCTCCACTGCTCTGACAACTCATGGACTGTAGCCTACCAGGTTCCTCTGTCCATGGGATTTTCCAGGCAACAGTCCTCGAGTGGATTGCCATTTCCTTCTCCAGGGGATCTTCCCAACCCAGGGATCGAACCCAGGTCTCCGCATTGCAGACAGACGCTTTACCGTCTGAGCCACCAGGGAAGTCAGGAAGAGCACCTACCTGCCTCCACCAGCAGCATCTTACCCCTCTCGGTGCTTCCCCCAAACTGTACTTCTGGTGATATGCAGCCCAACCTCTGAACTCTTAGGCTAAGGCTACGCTTCTTTTCTTTGTTGAAACCCTGGCTTCCACACATACTCCACCAAAATAGAAGAGACCACTCACTCAACCAGTATGGTAAAGCAGCAAACCAGTTTAGAGGACAGAGTATACTGGACTTCCAAAGTTTCAATAGAAGTGATGCTGCAAGTTCCAAAGGAAGGAACAGCCTGGTGAGCCCAGCAGACACGAAACTCTCTCTCTCTCTGCCTCTCCTCCCTCCAGACTGGCCCCGACGGGCTGGCCGAGGCATCAGTAACAACAGTGATCACGGCCACACCCTAACCCCACATGGCATGTGTGCCCTTTCACGTGTAGCGAGACTGAGGGACACTGAGAAACGCCTGGAAAATCACACAACACGCGAGCGGCAGAACTAGGGTTCCAACCGGCCCACCTGGCCCCAGAGACAGCATCCTTGACCTGACTATGCCATTCTGTCTCCCCTGCTTGCCTCAGGTCTTCGGGTAGACGCCTCTCCCTCAGAGAGGGCTGTCGCAGCCATCTGCACCTGAGCCCAGAGCCCTGCCGGTGGGTATTCCAGGGCAGCAATAGCGACCACGGGGAGCATCTTACAGAATTGGAGCTGGCACCATCGCAACCCTCGGCAGGAGCTCAACAAGAAACAGTGGACATATCAGAGTCTAAACCGCCCCGTCTGCATTCCTCCTGGTGTAGAGTCCTGTTGCTGGCTGCAGACACCCGCCTCTCACAGGCTGACCCTGAGGACCGACTACATGTGACAACTTCCAACAAGAGCCAGTCCAGTACCCAGTTCCTGAAAGTCCTCCATCACATTACCTATCTGCAGCTGCCCCACCCCACCCCCGGCCCACCTTATATCATCAACACACACTTGCTAAATGAGTTGATGTCACTTATGAAAACACGAAACCCAATCTGTTCCACGGCAACCTTGGGTGTTGGGTCTGGAACAAGTCCACAGGGTTTGTGTATCGTGATCTGCAGACAAAGGGTTCAGGTTCCCCAAGGCAAGAATTCCCAAGAAGCCTTAATGAGCTGTCCAGTCCCTTCAATAATCAAAGACGGTCAAGACTCTCGGAATCGGAATCCTGTTCATAGGGAAAACTCTCTGACATCCTCCCAAGACAAAGGGCTGAGACCAAGAGCTCCTGCTTATACCACTCAGCAAATACACACGTAGCCTAACTCTCCTTCCCTCAGACCTTATTCATTCTAGTGGTAAGGGGATGGGTGCTGTCTCAGAGGAGCTGACTTTGAACCAAATCTTAAAGGATGAAGTGAAGGGAGAAGGGGAAGGAGGGGAGACAGCGGGCTTCTAGCTACAGGAAATCTAGCCACTGAAAGAACAGGGTAAAGACAGGCTTGAAGGTTCTAGTGCTCAGGGAAAGGAGAATAAGGAGTCCCTTCAGCCTTGACTTTAAGGACAGAGGTAGAGGGAGCTGTGGATGGGGAAGGGAAGCCAAACCCGACCAGCTGCCGTCTCCCTCTCCAATGTCAGGCTAAGTTTAGAGCCAGCACGGTTCGCATATGCATTATTCCACAGGACTTCACTCCCCACATGTAATGAAAGCCTACCTCTTCTCCCTCCTCATCGCCCAAGGAAACCCTCACTGGGTTCACAGACTCTCGCTCAGGCTGAAATTTACCACACTGGGTGATGAACTCGTCTGGGCGGCCTGCCCAGCCCCACTCCCTTCCTCTCAGAAGATGCCCCCCACCACCACTACACTCACCCATTAAAGCATGAAGACACTTGACATCCTCCTCCACTCCCAAGAAGGACGGGCACAGAGTCTTCCAGGGAACCACTGACCAGGCTGCTGCTCCTCACGGGGCCAGGGACCCATCCTGCCTGCCCTCACACACAGCACGGACCATGATCCTGCACAGGCCTACCGGGGGTGACCCCTCCCACCCCCACCTCCCCAGGACGACTCCTGGCCTGGATATAACAAAGTACAAAGGGCACTGTCCCTGCCTTCAAGGAGCTTATGTGCAAACTTCTATAAAACCAAGAAGAAAGAACATGAACTAAGATCAAGTTCCACTGCATGATGGGGACAAATCAGAGGGCCACACAATCCACTGATGTCACCAGCTAACTTCACAGGCTATTAGTCAGCAATCTGGAGCAAGCATGCATCGTCATCAGGAGCCTGAGTGTGGCTGCACTGGGTCCTCTGTAATCTGGCCTCCAAAGTAATGAGACCAACTGGGAAGCAGAAACATCCAAGGCTCCTCTCCTGTTGGCCCCGCACCTCAAAGTGTCGAGATAGGTGCTCGGCAAATATTGACAGGCGGCTCCCCATGCCCCGTTTGTCCTTGTCTGGCGCATGACAATCCCAACGACATTCTCTTAAGCCTCCCACTGCCAGAGTCAACAAGGCTGAGCTGTTGGAACTCAAGCCAGTGATAATAAATACATAGGTCCCGCCTTCTCCCAGGGAGACCTGTATCTACTGAATGTGAAGAACTGATAGTCAGGACATTTGTATTATATAAAGTGTCACTCGCTGGCTACTCAGAGTAACAAAGGCCGGAGCAGAATTATTTTATAATCCTGCAGGAGTTCTTAGCGATAACTTCCTGAAACACATTTCCCCTCTTTGGCTTAAACAGCGAAAATACTTTTTGTGAATTTGAAAAGAAAAAACGCTATGCAAAGAATAAACCTTGAAGAGAATCTGTTTATCTTCTCTGCACTACTTCCCAGAATTCTGAATGATTAAACAGTTGTACTTTTAAAAGATTTGGCTACTGGCAAAGCTAACAAGTTAAAGCAGTTAAAACAGGGGGAAAACCTTGTCTCTAGGGAAACAAGTGAACCTAGGTAGGAAAAAGGCTCTTACAAAAAGGAATGCTGTCAAACACAGCTAAGGAAAGGAGGAGGAGGCAAAAGCACCACCAAAACAGAGAGACGAGAAGAGAGTTCTTCATTTTTCATTCCCTCTTGTATTCTCCTAGATGTGTTTAGAAATTCTGTAGAATGTAACCCTTCATTCACATCACTGTGCTGATGAAATACCTCTTTAAAGAGCAGACCCTTGGGGGACTTCCCTGGCGGTCCAGTGGCTGAGAATCCACCTTGCAATGCAAGGGACATGGGTTCGATCCCTCGTCAGGGAACTAAGATTCCCACATGCTGTGGGGCAACTAAAGCCCATGAGCCACAACTGGACCTGAGTGCCACAGCTGAGAGCCCATGTGCTCTGCAGAGCCTGCGCCCTGCAGCAAGAGAAGCAGCAGGGTGGGCCACAGCTAGAGAAAGCCCCCGCACCACGACGGCGACCCAGCACAGCCCAAAAGGTAGCAGAACAGACCTTTGGCATTCTCATTTTGTTAAGGTTTCAAAAACCCTCTGGACATTCCTAACAACCAGCAGCTTTGAAGGAACCCCAGCTCTGAGATGCCAACAAGACAGCCTCACTGAAGGGAAGGACTGGCTGAGATGGCCCAGCTGACCCTCAGCCCCAGCACTGCAAAGGGCCGCTGCTGCTTTTTTCTGCTTGGCTTCCTGTGCGAGATGCCAACATGTGGCATTTGAGAATTAGGGGCATGCGAACTGGGAAGACCTCGTCCGCATGTGTCTAAATATACTCAGGATGCTGCACTGAATTAAATCCGAAAGAATCCAAGAGAGATGGAAGAAACAAGGAGCACCTTCCAACAGAGCTAATCAGCTATGGTGTCAAAAGTGTAGAATCAACTGGTGCTAGAGTCTGGTACTCACACCTGGCAATTATTTCTCTGTATGCCAGTCAATGTCCTTAAGTGCTTCATATGAACTATCTAATTTAATCCTCACAACAATCGTATGAAGTAAGATTATCTACTGTTTTCCCTATTCTAGCGAAATACAGACAATGAGGTCAGCAAGATTATCCAAGGTAATACAGGCAGTGAGGCACCGAGGCAGTATTCATTCTCTTCGTGGAGAGTTCAAACTGTAGGTTGGCTTAAGGTGAGGTGGGTAAACAGGGCAGGGAGATCCAGCAGCAGGCATCCGTCTCAGTCACACCGCACCATGGAAGAGTCATCACTAAACACTGCCGTTCCTCTAGGCCCCAAAGCTGAACATAGGCAGCCAAGGTCACTCCTGATCTGGCCACAGTCCAGGCAGCTGGCTACACCAGTATCAGCCACCTGGAATGGGAGGACTGCTCACACCCTCATAGGTGCTGCTGGGGTGACGAGGAAGAAAGGAATCTCCCAGTCGGTGAGAGGTGGTGAAAGAATTCATCTACAAACCTACCTAGAACAATTAAAGACTCTGAGCACTCACCTTGTTTTTTTTTTTTTTTTTTAGCACCTGTGACCCTCTTTTACAGAAAGAGGTGGGTAAGGATAACCTGTAAGCTTGTAATTAAGGACCAGGGTAGTGGGCCACCTTTGTTTTGGTAGGTGGAATTTGTGTTTAATGAGGCTTTAACCCAGAGGAGAGCCACTGAGGTGTTCAGTCTGGTAGACTTCTGGCTTGTTTTGTTCGGAAGTTACAGTGCAAAGCTCATACCATGCGCTGGCGGTGTTCTAATCACGGCACAACAATCAGCACGCAGAGGACAATTTCTCAATGTCTTTTCGTGACGCCAGGGTTCAGCCAGCTCTATAATGACCCACTCAGCCTCCTACCACAATCCCCAAGTCTTTTTATAGTCACAGGTAATTACACCATGGAGAGATTACATCATGGCCTCAGCATGGTTGGCAGCTGACAGGAAGATGCTCTGCGGATGTTTTGGGAACTTCATTTAGCAAACAATTTGCTGTGGTCCCTATTGTTCCTTTCCAAAAATAGAACTGCCCTGGCAAAACCTGTGCCTGAACTGGGACCCAAACAACCAAGGGTCATTGCAGAGAAGAGCAGAAACAACCACAGAGGCAGACAGGGTAACCCAGAGATGACCCCTGCATCTTTCACCCAGAAAGGAAAACAGGCGGGGTCTCTCTTCCTCTGTCAAAGTTATCCTCTGAAGGATGCTGATCTGAGTGCGCCAACAGAGAACAGTACAAGAAACAGGTCTCAGAGAAGCCGGCCACTCAGCAGAGGTAGTGTGGTTCTCAGCAAGAGCATGGGCAACAGAGTCAGACAGACTGGGTACAAATCCCAGCCAGCTTCCCCACCTACAACTGTCTGCCTCTGTGCAAGTTACCTAAACTCCCTCGGCCTCGGTTTCTCATTTGTAAAATCGTTACAGGACCACACAGATCACGGACATTCTGAGAACTTTCATGTGATAACACAGAGCCTGATACACAAATGATGCTCCATACACATCACTTCCCTACCTGTCCTCTCTTCCCAGCTCAGTGTATGTTACCTCTGACTCCAAGTCCCTTCAGAGACAACGAGGTGAGCCAGGGCCACCTGCCAACATCTCTGCCACAGTGATGCTAAGGGCCAAAGCCACACCATCCCCCCGAGAGCCGAGCTCTCAACATTTTCCATCTTCAGTGAACGCTAAGCACCCAGCTTTCTCACTCTGCCTTCCTTGCTTTAGGTGCTTGTGCGATTTTGAACACAGCCTTTAAGTGTCACAACAACATCTTAAAGGGGAAAAAAAAATACTAAGTTTTTTCAATAAAATTGCTCAGAACAGGGAGCGAATGGAAATTAAAAGCTTTTTATATGAGTCAGCAAGGCAGCTGGCTTGGGACCATCCAACTATGCAAACAGGGAAGGTGAAAGGAATTCTGGACTTAATCAATCCTTCCTTAACTGGTCAGGTTTGACATTTCCTCCCAACCCCTTATCCTCAATCCAAGAAGTGACTCTACATCTCCAGTTTTGTTTTGCTTTTTAAATATTTATTTACTTTATTTGGCTGCTCCAGGTCTTCGTTGCAGCATGAGGAATCTTTAGCTGTGGCATGCGGGATCTAGTTCCCTGACCAAGGGTCAAACCCAGGCCCCCTGCATTGGGAGCATGACCATTAGACCACCTGGGAAGTCTCTCCAGTTTTGTTTTTTAAAGACAGAAGAGAACGTCATCTACATTAAGTCTCCTGCCCAGAGTGACTCAACAGGAGGTCACATACCAAATCTGCTGTTATTATTTAAAATTACACAGAGCACTTTATATGTCAAGCACCTTCCAATCATTTTTATTAGTCCATACAACACCCACCTAACATCCTCAAGTGTTGTATTTCTGTTTTATAGGTGACACCAAGAGGTCAAGTGATTTACCTGCAGTCATACATACAGCAAGTTTCTTAAAGTCACAAGCAAAGAGACCTGGGAGAGGCTGCTACACAGCAGGGATCCTAATTCCTCTCCAGCCCAAAAGGCAAGTTGGACAGCATGAGCACAGGCCTTATTTTTAGACCTGGTCTTCCCCTGCAGATTGTGCCCAGGTATGAAGAGTAAGACATGCTTCCTTTTGCTACTCTGAAAAAGGGAACTTTCAGTAACTCTGTCTCTGCTAAAGATATGAGCAAGGGGCAAGCTGAACCCAATCCTCTGTAACCCTGTCTCCATTCTAACTCCAAATCGATGGCTGCAGATAAGAGAGACCAGGACAGAAGACTGAACTAGGGACATGACAGATGTCACTTTACCTAGAGCTTTACCCCAGAACTCTCAAGTGCCTCTTCATGATGCTCTTCTTCTAAACCTGGGCAGTCACGACCAACTCTAGGCATGCTCGTGGTATTTACCACCAGAGACTATGCAGACAACCACCTCCAGAGGACGCCTGCTGGCCTCTGCCCAGTGAGAGTCTCGCAGTCATGTCTGTGCCAGGACACACGAACATGTCTACTGGAGCTCTCTGGGTAACAAGCATCTCATTTAGAATGCCTCTGGAACGGGTGTTTAAGAGCAGCTATAGGAACAGGTAAGAAATGCAGGAAGAGACCTTTCCTGACCTTTCCTGCCCTGAATGCCTTTCCACAACTTCAGATTATCTGAGAGTCTTGGTTTCTTGGCAAGCTTGCCCGACACACCGCTCATGGCAGGCTCGGCCACACAGGTGTGCTCTGGGTTTCAGGCCAAGCTGTGGGTACCTCCTTCCACCAGAAACCACTCCAGAGAGGAAAAAATATCACAACTTCATGCACTCAAACAAAGCAATGGTGAAACCCCTTCCCCTGTCCGCACCCTGCTCAGTGCCAGTACATAGGTTTTATGGGGAATAAAAAGACTGGGTGGAGGCGGTGGGATGGCAGGGGAGGAAGGATTCTTTGCAGATGGGGGAGGGAAAGAAAACAACAGAGCCAATTTTCCCATCCCGGTCTGAGCCCACGCTATAGACTTATATTTTTCCATACTGGAGAATAATAATCCCTTTATCCAGCCAGTCTGGAACCATCAGTCCCTGATAATTGATTTCAGACCCTGAATGGAAAGCTGGGAAGGTGTGGGTAGCTGGAAAATGGGGTGGGGAATGGGAGGGTGGGGGGAAGCCCATAGAAGAAAGTGGGGGGGTACAAGAGATGGCCCGATGAAGCTAAAGAGGCCGAAGGCAGAAGCTCTGCACTCACACGGCCAGGGAACGCTGGGATGCCTCCCCAGCGGAGCCGGCAGGAGCACGCGTGCCGGGGCGCCAGGCACTGGGCAGGGCTCTGGCCCCAGGGCTGCCGTGAGCCCGACCCTGGGCCAGTGCTCAGCCTCTGAGGTCCGTCCCAGCTCTGCCCAGTCCCTTCTTACTTCTTACTCTGACAGCCACTCCATTCATACACATTCTTAGTCAGCATCGCTTGTTCTGGGCTGGGATAAGCTGGCAAACCTCCTCCATAAAGGGCCAAATATCTTAAAGGGTAAATATTTTAGGCTTTGGGGACTACCTGGTCTATGTCACTATTACCCAACTCTGTCATTACAGCACAGGTGAGGGACCTGAGGCTTACAGAAGCAGAGACTTGCTCTGGGTCACAGAACTAGTGAGAGCAGGACTGGGCCCTGAACACAGACAGAGGATTCCAAAGCGTGCATCCTTACCTGCACATCACACTCTGAATCCTACACCTTGGTCCCCAACGTGACTACAGCTAGGGGAGGCAGGTGGTCAAGTCACCCCTGGCAGGATCCTACACCCCCCACTTCCGGCTGGCTCCCTAGGTCCCTTGGAGCCCCCCTGCCCACCCCCCCCCCCCCAGGACTGACTCCCGGCTGTATCAGCACCAGCACCGAAGCCGCCACCTTCTGCTCTCCCATTAACTGCTCCACAAGCGGAGAATCCCCTCTCCCAGCCTTTGGGAAAACAATGGTACTGAGACTTCCTTCACACACTCAGGCAGCAGGCAGGGGCTTACCTGAGGCAAGTCCGTCTCCAAGGAGGGTGCTAAGAATCACCAGGGGAAGGAATACTCCATGTCCCGCGGAGGCCACGGCAAACGCTGAGGTGCTCTTTGGTGCTATCCTGCCATGGCACATCTTTTATCCGTCCAAGTTATTTTTAAAAGGAAAAATGTAAAAGCCACAAGGAAGAACTCTGAAGTCAGCCTCAGGTAAATTCACCTAGTAAAAAAAAAAAAACAAGGACATAAGTGAAAGCTTTAGCCGTATGTTAGTTATAATAGGCCTTCCTTTATGATAAGGGAAGCCACGGTCACGTACAAAGTTGGAAGAATTCTAGCAGCTGAATCTCTACTGCCAGGAGAAGAGACAAACATGTAAGTGGCTTTTCAACTCCTCCCTGGGGAAATGCCAAGGCCCATAGTAAGCTGCCACAGGCGTGGTTACCACCTGGGAGCCAGATCCTTGTGACGGGACAAGGAGACCAGAGCTGGCTCACCTGGGGATCCGCCAAGCTGGGTAAAGCTTTCAGAAACTGCCCTGCTGCCTGCCTGCCCTGGGGACTCCAGCAGAGAGGAGGAAAGAGATGGCTGTTCACGTGCAGAGTGTTGCACCAGAGTTTGCCTCTGCCTTTGCCACTGGACTCAGAGCAAGTTCAACTAACCAGAAAAAAAAGAAAAAGAAAAAAAGAGAACATGTGTGTAAGAGGGAGAAATGCACCGCCTAGAGAAGGAACGCCGCAGCCGGTGCCAAGAGCCCCTGGCTCGGCCTGCTCAACCACCAGGGGCTGCAGGAGCCCCTGGGGATCTGGCTCTCCCCACCAGTCTCAAAAATGGACTAACTACTCAAGGCTCACCCAACACACCTGCGACCCCAGAGGCTGCACCTGTTGGCTTTACGTGACAAACACTGAGGGGAGAATGAGGCATAACTGTTGACTAGCCCGGCCATCCACTCTGGCTCAAAGACTCCCACCAGTATCTTTAAAAAAGCAAAAAAAATCAGGGATCAAGACTTCTAAGGGTTTTTTCCCACTTGCTTTCAGGAAAGCAGAAGGGTTGATCATACATTTTGATATAAATCTATTATATTCTACTTAACTCATTTGATATCACTGATCCCTAGTTTATAAAAGATATTCCAAATATAAGATTACACTTCCTCCTTAAACGCCATACACACCTCTTTCTCCAGTAAGGCTTTATGTAAACAGATAAGCAAGCCTGCTGCTGCTGCTGCTGCTGCTAAGTCGCTCAGTCGTGTCCGACTCTGTGCGACCCCACAGACGGTAGCCCACCAGGCTCCTCCGTCCCTGGGATTCTCCAGGCAAGAACACTGGAGAGGGTTGCCATTTCCTTCCTCCAATGCATGAAAGTGAAGAGTGAAAGTGAAGTCGCTCAGTCGTGTCCGACTCTTAGCGACCCCATGGACTGCAGCCTATCAGGCTCCTCCACCCAAGGGATTTTCCAGGCAAGCGTGGAGTGGGTCGTCATTGCCTTTTCCGGATAAGCAAGCCTGCCATCTTCAATCCCAACAAAGGATGTCCCTGAGGGATATCACCCAGCCCTGACTTTAACCCATGTATGAAGCCTTTGGCTCAGGCCTACACAGCCCTTCTAAAGAGAGGTACTGCAGACAGCAATATGAACTGTCTTAGTCTAAAGGAAAAGCAGCTATGAGGGTCTTCAATGAGCATGACCAAGGGGCTCACGGAGAGAGCTAGCCCTGGGTCTTCATTCACCACCCCTAAATGGTTGGGACTGTAGAGTCCTCTGTCCTCAGCTTTTACCCACACTCCAACCTGGGCCTTCACAGCTGTAGAACAGGGATGGTTCGTGGAGAGGTCTAGGGATGGAGTCTGCTAATGACCCAAAAGGGTACACAAAACCACATGCATGTCAATGTGTAAAAACAGTTATGCAGCTAAGAATGGTAGAGTCAGAATGCCAGAATTCAAATCTCTTTCCTGTGCTATCACTTGTGGCCAGTTTACTCTCTGAGCCTCAGTTTTTTCATCTGTAAAATGGAGACAGTAACCATACCATCATCTTCATAGGGCTGATGTAAGGATTCAGTTCAGTTCAGTTCAGTCCCTCAGTCATGTCAGACTCTTTGCAACCCCATGAATCGCAGCACGCCAGGCCTCCCTGTCCATCACCAACTCCTGGACTCCACCCAAACCCACGTCCATTGTGTCGGTGATGCCATCCAAACATCTCATCCTCTGTCGTCCCCTTCTCCTCTTGCCCTCAATCTTTCCCAGCATCAGAGTCTTTTCAAATGAGTCAGCTCTTTGCATCAGGTGGCCAAAGTATTAGAGTTTCAACTTCAACAACAGTCCTACCAATGAACCCCTTAGGATCAGACAAACTGCTCAAAACAGTGCCTGGCACTTTGTTAGTCCTCAGTAAACAATGGCACCTGTTGCTGTCATAATTATTAATAAGATCTGAGCATCAGAGGAGACCTTAGAGGTCACCAGGCTTCATCTCCTCTTCTGAAAGAAGCCAGAACTAAAGTTCAGAGAGTTAAAGGTTATGCCCAGGCCGCCAGCCAGTTAGCAATGGATCCCTGGTGCTGCCACTGTGCATGCAGCCACAGCTGAAGGCCTGGGCAGGCACTCACCGCCCCAGGGGAAGAACAAGTGGGTCATGGAGGATGACACCTGCTCGAGCCACAGGACAGCACGTGCACAAGTACTTCCGAGGCCAGATCAGGGTTGTGCTCAGCGTTCTGTGCATGAGTGGAGGGGGTCAGGAAAGACTACCCAGGAGAGGGGATGCTAGACAGACTACTGAACGGTGTGTCCAGTGAAGAAGGAGCACATCGAGTACAAGCGGCTGGGAGCGACGGACCCCTACACTCCCAGGAGACGCCAGAGGCAGGGGCTAGGCTAAATTTAAAATCGAGCCTGAAGACCAGGACTTCCCTGGTGGTCCAGCGGCTATGACTCTGTGCTTCCATGCAGGGGCCTGGGTCCATCCCTGGCCAGGGAACTAGATCCCACACGCCACAACTAAGACCCGGTGCAGTCAAATAAATTAAAGAAAAATTAAAAAGTAAAGAATAAAAACTTTATCATTGAAGACCATGTGGAGCTTACAAGGATTATACACAGGAAGTTCTAACTCCAAATTCTTTCAGGAAGATCACTGTGGCACGGATTTTAGAAGACTGGTTACCAAGTAGGAGGGTAACTTGGTACAAGGGAGGGTTACCAAGTGGTAAAGAATCCTACATTTAGCGTTTTTGATTAATGTAGGGGATTCCCCATTGGCTCAGTGGTAAAGAATCTGCCTGCCAAGAGGGAGACCTAGGGAGACCTGGGTTCGATCCCTGGGTCAAGAAGATCCCCTTGAGGAGAAAATGGCAATCCACTCTAGGACTCTTGCCTAAGAAATCCCATGGACAGAGGAGCCTGGTGGGCTATAGTCCATAGGGTCGCAAAAGAATTGGACACGACTTAGCAACTAAACAACAATTAAAGTAGAGCTCTCTGGAGAACCATGTGACAATATCTAGCCCCTAAATGCACATATTCTCTGACTTATCCATTTTACTTCTATATTCTGTCCTCAGAAACCACTTGTGTGCAATGATACATATGCAGGATATTCAGTGCATTATTTCTATTTGCACAAAACTGAAGGGGACTAGTTAAACAAGTTACGTAACACAATACACGCAGTGGTTTAAAAAGAACTGGGCAGTTCTGTACTAATATGGAATGCCTTCCAAAGTTAGTATGTAAAGAAAACTATATGTGTGTGTGTGCATGTGTTTTTAAAGGATAAACATGTGTGCATATGCGTGTACACACACACGTGTGTGCATACACACATACATACACACACTCTTGTATGCACTGAAAGTCTCTCTCTGGAACTGATGTACAAGAAACTGGTAGCTACCAAGTGCTATCAGGGAGGGGAACTAGGGGTGAAGAGGGGAGAAGGCTCACTGTTCACCGAATGTATTCCCTTTTCATCTCCTTGAGTGCTGTATCTTGTGTATTACCTAATCAAATAGATAAAATACAAAATAAAATTAATGCAGCAAGGTCTTCCCATAGGCCACCCATCTGCTTCCTCAACAAATGAATGGACACGCCAGTAAATCTGATTTTCCCTGCCAGGAATACAGTCAGTTGCAGGGTTCAGCACAAGGGTCATCTCCTAGGGGAGTTCTTTTCTGACATGTCACACCCACCTCCAGTAGAAATAACCCTCTTCTTACTCCCGAAGTGCCCTGAGCACCCTACTCTGACGGTACCTCTATCAGGTGACTACATCTGTTTATCTGTCTTACCTCACCCGGCTCAAAGTTCCTGAAGGCAGGGACCGTGAATTACTCAACATGGAATTTTCAAAAGCCGTCACAGGGCCTGGCACCAGACAGGAAGGCAGCAAATGTCTGCCAAACTCATGAATACTACGGGGAGAAGTGAGTATGGAACTGGGGAAAAGATGCATACATATAAGCTCATGTTTTGTTCTGAAGAAACAGCTGGTTCCTCCCTTACTGTTAAGCAGGCACCTGGGCCAAGGGACTAATTCCACCATGAGTCAAAGACATGATCAAGTGCAGAACAAATTGGGTGATGGAAATTCGGGCTCTGCAAAGAGAAAACATGAAAAGAGGAGAGTCAAGAAACGTTCACAAGCAAGGCTGAGCCAAGGGAGTGCTTTAGAAATAACTTGGAGAAAAGTGAGTCCCCACGGCCCCAGAGTATCCCAAAATGGGAAAACTCAGCTATTACAGAGAAAGGATCACACTACATCTAATCATTTTAAGAAAGGATCCGCTTTGAATGCAGAATTTTAAAAAACTGTCCTTGAATTGTGGCTTTAGACCAAGTGAAAAGAAAAACACTGAAAAGAAATTAAGACTGAGTATTCATTACTATCCCTACAAAAAACCTATAGGCGAAAAATTGGGGAAAAAAAATTCATTTCACTTCAGTATTTTTTGGGGGGGGGGTGTTTTAGTGACCACTTCCCCTGATTTAAAAAATTATGATTTAGAGAAAGAAAGTAGAATGGTGGTTGTCATGGGCTGGGGGGAGTAAGGAATTGGGAGATACTATTTAAGGTTTTGTCAGATGAAGACAGTAATGGAGACAAGACAGTGGTGATGGTTGTTCGACATTATGAATATACTTAATACCACTCTTCAAAATGGTTTAGATAGTCAATTTTATTATATGTGTGTTTTACCACAGTAAAAACGAACAAAAAAATAACTGGGAAAAAATTATGATTAAGAGGAACTGGGAACTAATCATGCTTACTTCCAAAGCCTGCGCTCACACCCATCCTTACAAGCATCTAAACCAGACGTGAGGAGAGAGGAAAGGACCAAGGGGGACCAACTGCCACCAACCAGCCTGCTGGTCAGGAACGCTCTCTGGCTTCTGTTTTCACACCTAAAAACGGCTCTAAAGCCTCTCTCAGCCACAGAATCCTCCAGAGCACATCCACGCTTCTCTTTGTACAACTCACTTCTTTCTCCAACAGCCAGCATTTCCTTCCAAAACGTGAGGTGAGGAAGAGTTACGGAAAAACCTACATTCACCCTTCTGAGTCTCCTTCTTGGGATTCTTGCTGCCACCTCAACAGCCTGTGGTAAAAGGAGACCACCATGATCTGGACTGCCATCGGGCCCCTCCCATCTCTGTGAACACAGAACATCAAAAGCTTCAGTGACTGTGCCCTGCTGAATGTGACGGTCGTAAACATTCATTTCCTGTCCAGAGCCAAGAGGAAGGACACTGCCCTCACCTCTGCCTCTGCTTCCTCATCTGTAAAATGGAAGCTGTGAGAACCAAGCTTGAGTTATCTCACTGCTGCTGCTGCTAAGTCACTTCAGTCGTGTCCGACTCTGTGTGACCCCATAGACGGCAGCCCACCAGGCTCCCCTGTCCCTGGGATTCTCCAGGCAAGAACACTGGAGTGGGTTGCCATTTCCTTCTCCATGCATGAAAGTGAAAAGCCAAAGTGAAGTCGCTCAGTCGTGTCCGACTCTTTGCAACCCCATGGACTGCAGCCCACCAGGCTCCTCCATCCATGGGATTTTCCAGGCAAGAGTACTGGAGTGGGGTGCCACTGCCTTCTCCAGAGTTATCTCACTAGTTTCTAGTTAAGGCTCAAAAGAGACAAAATGGAAGGGACTGCTTGCTCTGTGAACTGGTAAGACTCAGGCCTTCTATTCACAGTCTCAGCCTCTAAGCCAAGACAGCAGAAGGTGACCTGAGAAGACTGCTCATGAGAACGATGACAATAAGCATGCCACGCCTCTGGGGCTGAGGACAGCCTGTAACACGAGCTCCGAATTCACATTGTTTGCTTACTTGTTGTTGCCATAGATGCTTCCAGATGAACCAAAGAGCCTGCTAAGATTAAAGGTATCCTAAGTCACCCTGAAAAATGGCTCACAGCCTAGACAGGCAGCAGCAGCAGCAAGGGGGAACCTTGGAACAGCCAGGGCACCCAGGGCCCAGCTCCTAGTAGCCCCTGTGCCTGGGGCCCATTCCTGCACGCACGGCCCCATTCTCCCTGCTCCTCAGGTGGAGGATGTCACAGTCCTGCTGGAGGCGCGGTCAGGTCACACTCTACTGAGCCCTCCTCTGTGGAGGCTAAGGGTCCTGACTCAGCTCCACCTGCCTCCCAGAGGCTACCTGGGTTTCTCTACGGCTCAGACTCAGTTTACATGAGTCACTCAGGACAGAATATTTCCTAAGTCATGGCCATCTCTCCATTAGTTATAAGGGGTAAGTGAATAGGTAAGACCAACAGAAATCCTTTCCTTGCTTCCGCCTAGTCTGGAAAGGGGATGGTGGTGATGGAGAATCTAGAATAAGTTTGTTCCTTTGATTAACCATCTTCACCAACCCCCATACTACCGTGTGATGGGGGGAAGACAACAGTTCATGAAGTCAGAACAGAATTCAACCCTTGCATTTCAGATTGTACAGGAAATAAGTGTTAGCTCTCTGTGGAGCTCAGAGCTCCTCAAAGGGTGTGCTAAGAGCAGCGAGTGTGCCGTGGGGCCCTCCTTGCCTCTCCCTCTCTCCCGGCTTCACTCTCACTCATCCTGATTCGGCTGGGCCGAAGCAGCAAAAGATACCTAAATGCCTCCCATTCCTCCCCCATAAAATGACAAAATTACATTACTTCTAGATGTCTTCAGTTTACTTTTTTCCTCCCTGGGGATAAATGGCTCCTTCCTATCTTGCTAACCTCTGTATCTTCCCCTTTATTTTATGCCACCAACAGCTGAGTACTTCAATCGGCACGAAGTTGTCTTTTGGACTCTGAGATCCTTGAGAGTCATAATGTTACTTTATCCAGTTCCTTTTCATCTCCAGTCAAGGACACAAACAAGGTCAAAGTCCAAAGGACACAAACATCAGAGTCTTGTTAAAATTTACCTCCTACAAATCACAAAAATAACCCTCAGTTTTTTCTCAGAAAAACTTCCTGGTGCTTCCCTGGTGGCTCAGATGGTAGAGTCCACCTGCAATGCAGGCTCAACTCCTGGGTCGGAAAGATCCCCTGGTGGAGGGCATGGCAACCCACTCCAGTATTCTTGCCTGGAGGATTCCATGGACAGAGGAGCCTGGCGGGCTACAGTCCATGGGGTCGCAAAGAGTCAGACTGAGAAACTAACCCTTTCACTTTCTCAGAAACCACTGAAGCCAGGGTAAGGCATGTACTGGAGGCTTTTCTGAATTGCTCGGATATCCCCGTATTCTTGTCTTTCTTGCCCAAACTGCTCACTACAGCCTCTTGCTGTTTTGTTCTCCCTACCCTGTTCCTCAGGCTTCAGACAGCAGGAACATCAGCAGATACATGGACTCTTCCCTGTAATCATCTCTAATGACTCTTTTCTAGAACCCTGCAGGATGACTGCAGCCTGGTCCTACAGGCAGGAGACAGCCCTCAAGTCCTAGCACCACCAACCAGCAGTGGCTGGGCCTCAGATGAGTCATTCATTCTTCCTGGCACTCACCGCATGGGCCTGGATGATCCCCCAATGTCCTTTCAGTTTTAAGCAATCTGGAATGTCTTCTAAGGAAAAGGAGGAGCCCCGAAGTATTTCCTCTGAAACAGAAGTCAACAAAAGTTCTGACTAGAAGGAAGAAATGTTAAATCCTTCTTCTTTATTCCCCAGAGCAGACATATCCTAGCACCTACCTCCCTCTGCACTGCAACAAACTCAGGAGATGCCGCTTTTCCATTTAGGGCTTAATCAATCCATCACCACATTTGTATAGGCCATCCATACCCAGTGTTCCTAAAGCCCTTTCCAAAAATAACAAACAACTAACAACAACAAGAAAAAACCCAGCCTCCACACACGCACAGGCAAGGATCACCACAGAGCTGTAGGGGCCCAGAGAGAAATAGAAAAATGCAAGAGAGAAGGATGGAAAAAAAACACAGACAGACTCAGCACAGGGAAAATGAGAGACATGGCAGAGTGCCTTGGCTCAGGCCATCCATTTCCAACCCTGAAGGCAGGAAAGTATCTCTTCTCTGGACTGACGGCCTGAACCAGGACAGAGACTTTGCCTCCCGATGCCTCTGTTTCCTCATCAGAAAAACCGAAACAGTTTCATGTTCGTCTCACTCAGAGAGGCTGGATCCATGGAAAGATGCCAGCAGACTGGGTAAGAACCTCTGGTCTGCGTGGACATTGCTAATTAGGTGGTCCAGGGCAAGCTATTTCCAGTTCCCATCCACAAAATGGGTAAATAATACCCACCTTATTGGGCTGTTGGGAGGTGGAAACGGAATCAACGTGAAGGATCAGAACAGCATCTGGAATACTGGGCCCTCACATGAGCACTACTGGAGGCCCCTTCCTGCTCTAACAGGCTGTGACTGAGCCCACACGAAACTCCCAAAGGACACTGTTGTCCTGAGAAAAGGCCCAAAACACAGTTAGTTTAGAAGAAAGAAGAGCCACGAGGTTAAACAAGTAAACCTCCAGAGGTCTCTCCCATGAAGTTCTAAAAATATATATTTTTAAGGAACTGAACATGCCTCCCTCCAAATTATATAACCTTGTACGTGAGCATCCTGAAGTGATATGTGTCTAGAGGGACCAAGGAGGTTTCCCTAAATATGTCCTACAGCGTAAATATGCTGTAGGACACGATAAGGGCAGAGTTTACAGGACTGAGATACACACACCCGCATACACTCTCTCTCATTACCTCATTGTATAGGTGCCATAGTGCCATTATTTTACAGATAAATGCAATCAAAGGGGCCTAGAAATCTTTCCTCCTCCTGCTTTCATACTGCAGAGGGCTCCCTGCTCTTTTTTTCCCAATACAAGGTCAAGCTTATTTGCATCTCCTCTGGGAAAACTCATCAACTGAGCCCACAACATGGGACAGCTCTTCTGAAGCCACAGCATCACTGCATGAAGACTGGGAGAACTGATCATAACCTTTCCTGTGGACCACTCACAGTTACTTAACTGTTGTATACTACATTTACTGCAGGCGGTAAATTTCTGCAGAGCTCACCAACTGCCTCTTTCTGTGCCCCAGAGTGTTCAACATTTATTTGTTCACAGAAGGGGAAAATAAAGATAAACCCCAAACCTCATAATGTGTGTAGCAAACACAAGATGGCACAGGTAGCAGCAGATATAAAACAGGAAGGGAGACGGATAGATAAATCCTGAAGTTTTGCCAGTCAGGAAAACAGATGCTTGACAGACATGGCTGTAATTGGTTCCTGGACCCGAAGATGCATCTACGCGTCATCACAGCCCTCTGCTTGGTTTCCATCAGAGCTGAGCAGAGCAGGTTTCAATACTCACTTGGCAAATAAAGGCTGGGATGCTGATTTGCTAAATCCGATTTCTTAGGGCTCTATGTTTGCAGTAACTATACTGCAATTCAGCAAATATTTACTGGCTGTCTTCGGTGCAAGGCCTGGGTGGTCACAGAGATGACGTGGGGCATAGTTCTTACTCTCAAGGAATTCACAGTCTCCATGAGAGGAATTATATGTTTATCCATATAGCACTGTGAAACTGTTACTAGGGTTGTTTTTTTTTTAATTAAAAAAAAGTGCTATGAGAACACAGAGGCCATAAGAACAAAGGATTCTGGTTGGGAGCAGGGGGAGGTGAAAGAGGAAGCTTTGAGCTGGACCTTGACGATCATGCACACATTTAGTGAGCTCTCTGACCCGTTCTGCATCCACAGATCTAATTATAAAGAAAGAAAAAAAAAAAAAAAACGGAAGAACAATTCACCGAAAAGATGGCAGAGGGAAAGAGGAAAAATAAACAGTGACAATTCTTTCTGCCAAGAGCTGCTGACTGCTGCTGTCTGGCAACAGGAAATAAATGTAGCTATATATCTTTACTCAGGGGATGTTTAGGTGCTAGATTCTGGTCTTCTAAGTACATACGGCTGTGCAGGAAAACACCTCCTCCAGGTCAAAAATAGCAAACCCAAGAGAACTGGCTGAAGCAGTCGTGTTTGCTTTTTACCATCCCTGTGGATCGCTTTCCAAAGGCTCTCACGTGGGAGGGCATAAACAGGTCTGTGTCACTGCCTGGTTCTCAGGCCTTCTGCTACATTCCCAGTCAGTCTGGGAATGCTGCCTATTTAAAAATAAACTGTAAAAACTCACCCAAAACCCCCAACTCTAAACCACTCCTTACTTTGTTTCATTTGATTTCACTGAAATTAAAAGGGGTTGAGAGAGAAATGAGGCTAAAATGACCATAGAGAATGGATTCTCAGGTGAAAACGAAAATACAGGCTTACTGAGTTCAAGGTCAGGAGATTTGGATTCTACTCATGTTCTGCCTCTAACTGGAAAACCTGACCTTGAAAAAGCATGATGTTTCACCTCTCTGCACAACAGCCACTTCAGCATGAACCCCAATATAGTTATCCAATCTTTTGGACCTCCATTATCCTTCTCTTTAAACTAGCACTAACAATAGCTACCTTGTAGGCATCATGTCATGTCACACATGTTATCATATGGTATGAGTATGGTGTAAGTATATCATATGGTCTAAGTATCACATGGGAATTACATGTAAAGCACTCAGCACATTGCCTGTATTCAGTAAGTCGTCAAAAATAGGTGTTCTAGTTTTCACCATCTATTATTGTCATCATAATCTGAAAATGTAAAAGGCTGAGCTAGATGATCACCACCTGAAGAGCTTCTCTGGCTCCAAAATCCTCTGGTTCTTTAAGTCACCTTCTCCTTTTTTCTTTTCTTTTTTTGATGTGGACCATTTTTAAAGTCTTCACTGAATTTGTCACAGTATTGCTTCTGTTTTATGTTTTGGTCTTTGGGCCTCAAGGCACGTGGGATCCTAGCTCCCCGACCAGGGCCAGGGATTGAACCCGCACCCCCTGCGCTGAAATGCACAGTCTTAACCACTGGACTGCCAGATAAGTCCCTTCTTTTTTTTCTTTTCAGGCGGTTAGATGGAAAGGAAGGGAGATCAACTTGGAGAAGCATGACAGTTACCAATATATCCTCAACGTTTATGTTAGAAACACTACAACACAATTAAGGAAATTCATCAATGAGCTGAAAGGGGCATGCTCCGCTCCCTGGGGAAGAGTCTTAGCTGTGACTCACACTGAAGCCACAACAAGGGCACAACTGCTGCCTTTACGCCCTTGTTCATGAAGCACAACGCCCTCCAGGGCCAGCACAATGCGACTTCATCCACCTCATCTCTACCTGTGTGCAGCTCCTCGGAGAGCCCTAAAAGAGAGCACATGGCCAATCAACCCACTTCTAGTAATGACTAATCCCCCCTGCAAAGCAGTCTATTTAAACAAAAAAGTGCCTTCTCCTTAATATAATTTGAATGTGGTCAAAAATTTAATGCCCCTCCCCAAAAGTTAAGAGTGTAATCAGAGTATAGTAACAAGATCGAAGTGCTAGACTGAAATTAAATTCAGATGAAATTAATAGGCACTTTCTTTTATTCACTCAGCATTCATAACATGCTAAAGACTACAGAGGATGCCAAAAACTCATAGGATGCGATGAATGAGAACCATAAAAGATGGCACCGAGGTTTCCGGCCTGTGACTGGGTGAATGGTAGATGCTACCACGAGAGGAAAGAATACATGTGGACAAGCAGGCACTGGTGAAGCACGTGATGAATGCAGCTCAGGTCGTGTCTGGAAGGACTGAACTATAGGTACTGAGAGAATATCCAGGTAGAAAGGTCTAGCAGGCAAATTAGAAATGATTATGAAACTCTGCAAAGTACTCTGAACTCAGGATGTAGCCCTGGAGTGATCGGCCTGAAAGTGATGGTTGAAAGCATGCAAAATGAGAGCTCATCTTGGTGAGAGAGCTGAGTGAGAAGAGAGTCAAGACAGGATCCTCGGGGGAACACTAACTTTCTAAAGCAGCATGTAAAGGAAAGAGAGATCATGAAAGACCCTCCCAAAAGTACAAACCAGGAGCCTATGCATCAGAGCTGTCACCGGAGGGACACAGTGATTCAAGGAGAATGCGAGGGTGAATGGCAGACCCAACAAAGGTCCCATAAATGAAGCCTAAAAGACATCCACTGGATCTGATCACAAGGTTATCACTAGTGATCTCCTCAAGAGTGGATTTATTAGAGTCGTGAGGGAAGATCGTGAATTCAAAGTGAGAAAGCACAGACAATAAGGGCAAAACTCCTGGGGGGAAGGATGGTGGAACCGGAAAAGAAGGAAGAAGAAAGATGGGATGACAGCTAGACAGAATTTGTGTACTACGACTTGTACCTTCTCAGTTAACCTAAGGTTTTCAGTTAAAGCTTCTGGAACTGCAGCTCTGAGACACTCCCCCCACCCCCACCCCAATCGAGAGTCCCTCTGAAATGACACCCACACACTGTGACTGCCAAAGCTAGGGAGATGCTGGGGATGAATGTTTAAGACGGGCCTGCTTCCTTCTGTTCAACAACAGAGGCCTCTCCAGCCCATCAGCCCTCTTCCAAAACTACCTCTTCTGTAGGATTCATGAGTGAGAAGGAACCGTTAATCTAGTGGCAGGGCTAGAAAAGTGGCCTCTCCTGGTGTCTCTCAGGCCTTAAGATTCTCTGTAAATGTGGTCTCAGTTTCTGCCATTCTCCTCCTTTCCATTCAAATGCCAGCTGAGGACTTGCCCCTGAGATTCAGGTTCAGGATTCCAAGAACATGCTCTTCACCTCCACCGACAGCAGCTTACTGTTAAATGTATACCTGGTGAGGTAAACATTTAGACCAATCAAGACACTGTCTTCTAGTCCAAATGTTCTTCATCTTCTGTTAAGTTTCAAGAAGCCTCCTAATTCATAAGCAAACCATGACTCTTCCCGTCCTCCTCCTCACAAATTACCCAAACTTCCTGTAAGTTGTCAAAGTTGGACTGTGAGGCCCCAAGCAAGGAGGAGAAGCAGGAACTTGCCTACTGTTCCTTCCCCTTTGATTAGTCCCACGCCCCAGCACCACTTCTGCCCTGACACGACCCTCTCACAGTACAGAGCCATCCACCAAGGCCTGCATGCTCTAGGTCTAGCTCCAACCATACCTCTAGTTCTCTCAATGTGTTCAAAGTCAGGACCTGAGAAGAAAGGATCTGATTAATGCATAGGAAGGAATAGTCCCCTAAATCTCTAAATACAGGCTCAAAGTTTATTTCAAATTAGTCAAAATTCAGGCAGAGGTATCAAATGAAGAACCTCATAAAGTCCATGTATCAACCAAGATGATGTTAAGAGAGACTGTAATAAAACTCAGCAGATGAAAAAGAAGCATCGTAATTTGATGAGGGAATCTGATAGCTCCCCCAATCTTAACACATATCTTACTGACTTCATTCAACACATATAAAGAGCACTTACTTATACTGGATTCCACAAAAGGTACCAAAGTGAGGGAAAGCTCATACCTTTAAAGAGTTTACAGTCTACAGGGGAGGTGAGACACATACACAGATAACTACGATGAGGTAAAATGTGAAAACCCGTGGGAGATATATAGCCAAAGTGCCAAAGAGAAAACAGGGAAGTAAGGTGGAGCCAGGAGAAGGAAATGAAACAGTCAATTAAAGAATTAATCACAACATGGATTTTTAGTCATAAGGCGTCCAATCCTGATTCTGCCTCTTGCTTTTAGAGGTACTTAGGTGTCCTGCATTACCTGCTGTGACTCTGTTTCGTCATATACGGAGTTGGGGTAGCAATACCTAGTTCATAGAATTGTGAAGAGTCCGTGCTTCACACATTTCCGAAGAGTTTAATACAATATTTGGCACAGTGAGACTAGGGAAGATGGAAGGGCCACTACACATAGGAATTTAGAGCTCCTGTGTCTGTACAGAGCAGTCGGGAGCCTCACTTGTCGACAGACAGCTGAGCACCCACTATTTGCTCATCAATTGTGCCTATTAGATCAGTCACCCACCCAGGCTGAATGGGCCTGTGGTGAGGAGGCACAGGAACGAGGCTCAGAGCGCATGCATGTGTATGCGCACGCCAGGATAAACCTGAAGTACACACTCAGTGTTCTGCCTGGAAGCAGGGCATCACAATACAGGCTAGGTTCCAGATTACACACCACATACTACACGACACTACAGCATGCTGTTCCTGTGGACATGGCAGCTGTTTGGTAAATGTTTGGTGCAGTGACATGACCTGAACCTGGTTGAATTCCCAATGAAATCTGTCTCACTGGATTAATTTTTCAACAAGTGAACACAGGAGGAAAAGACACCTAAAAATTAGCCTGAGGGACACAGAAGTCATAATGGAATAACAGAGACTAGATTTACTTTTTCCTTAAACAACTAGAAAATCAGAGACAATTTATGAAATAATCGTTTTCAGACATTCAAAAATAGGTAGCACAGGGCAGTGATCCTTGAAAAAAGGGAAAGAAATGCAGAGTCCTGCGGGTGCCCCAGCTAACCCCATAAAGGAGTCTTCAGACCATAGAGTAGGCAAATAAAAACCTGAAAGAGTTCAATGATTTCACTGAGTTAAAGAGACAGCTGGGAACTGGGGGATGTCAAGGAGGCTAGAATGTGCAGGGCAAAGTAACTGAGAGGAGGGAGCTCGAAGAGAAAAAACTAACCATCTGCAGAGGCTGAGTGTTGATCCGTGCATGTGTTAGAGGAAACTAGCAAGGCTAAGGAAAGAACTAACCCCTGGCGCTCACACAGAGCCAGAAGTTTACACGTTCCCATGGGCCAAAGTGGAAAAAAATAAAAGTCTCCTGGTTCACAGGGCACTGGAAGGAATCTTCGCAAGTGTTTGGCCTCAGTAGTGAGACCATCCTAGCCCTAGACTAAAGGCTGTCTGCAAAAAAAAACAAACACACACAAAAAAAAAAAAAAACAAAGAAAAAGGACAAAAATAAATAAATAAACAAAGGCTGAGAACCAAGCCTTGAAAGGATCAAACCAATTCTAAGTACTAACTGAACTGCTTCTGAGAACAAAGCCAAAAAGTTTTTAAAGGAATACGGAAAGTTTCAGCACCTAACAACATACAACTCACTATGTCTAGTTTCAAATCAAAACTGAGCAGACATGCAAAGAGGCAGAAAATTATGACCATGACCTGTGGTCACAGGAGGAGAATAAACAAATAGAAACAGACCTAGAAATGACACAGATGATAGAACTGGTGGACAAGGATGGTCAAATCTCTGTTACAAATATACTCGGTGTGTTCATGAGAAAAGAGGAAGGCACAGGCAGGAGACCACAAAGACTCAAACGTTTAAACTTCTAGAGGGAAAAATACAAATACCTGAAAAAATACAGGATGAGATTAACAGATTAGACACTGCAGAAGAAAAAATTCAATAAACTTGAAAACACAGCAACAGAAACTATCCAAAGAGATATACACAGAACATAAGTCAGAAGTATGACTGTATCAAGCAGCCTAACACGTGCATAATTGAGGCATGGGAAGAACACATAGCTATGCACAAAAAAATTTTTTGATGTAAACTATGAACTCACAGATTCAAGAAACTCATCAAACTACAAGAAGAAGTACTTCAACAAGAAAACGCCGCACGGCACACTGTAATCAAAATGATGAAGATGATCATTAAAGAGAAAATATTAAAAGCAGTCATGAGAGGGTAGGAGGAGAGACAATGCACCCAGAGAAAAAAAGAATTGCAGCAAGTCTCCTGTTATAAACAATGCAACCCAGGAGGCAACGGAGCATCATGTTCAAAGTATTGGGGAAAAAAGTCAATTTGACACTGATTTCCTAAGGAAAGTTGACAGGAACTATGAGTTCCCATCACTGGGTTTTTTGTGATCTGCAGTAATATTTTTCAGGGAGGCCTGTGCTGAGCACAAGATGTAAACGCAGTGGTCTTATAAACATCTACAAGTACTTGTTCTTTAGTCACTAAGTCATGGCCAACTTTTTGTGACCCCCATGGACTGTAGCCCACTAGGCTCCCCCGTCCATGGGATTTCCCAGAAAGAATACTGGAGTGGGTGGCCATTCCCTTCTCCAAGGGATCTTCCTGACCCAGGGATTGAACCAGCACCTCCAACATTGGCAGGCAGATTCTTTTAACACTGAGCCACCAGGGAAGCTCTTTGGAAGTACAGGATTCTATGAGGAGTAAAAAGGGGTAAAGACCCTTTCTTACTTTCGTAGAGATACATTTTATACTCTTGACTCAACATTACAAACTCAAGCTCTTATACAGTCATATTCCTTAAGACACTGGAAAAGAGACAAGCAAGGTCTATCAGAGGATCCATCCCTTAGCTGAAGAAAATCAAGGAAGAAAGAAAAAGCAAACCCCATCATGGAAAGAGTCAGCCTCACCAGCATTAGGCCTCAAGAGGCCCCCCTCCCTCAAGTGTACACATCTGTTGGTTAATGTGTCTGACGGGCCTTTACAGATTCAGATAAAATGTTTTTTTCAGAACGAAAGAAATATTCCTTAAGAAGCAGGTAAAAGTAACTCAAGAAGTGACACAGAGTTACTCAATCCTTAGCTATGCAACCCAGCCCAGGGTAACATAATCTTCTTCTCATTAAGTACCCTGGGCAGGCACCCCATTCTTCAGAGTCCAGCCTGGGGCTCTACCCTGGAGGGACCAATGAAATGGCAATTTATCTGTTTTTGACATTGGCTGGTCTGGTCTCTCCACTAAACTGTAGTTAATAAACTATAAGGTCCCGGGAAGGCTGGAGCTCTATCTGTTTTTTTGTGCTTTTTTGGAAAGCTCTTGAGACCATCACTCTCTCAAAAAACCCTAGTACAGGTGCCCAAGAGAGACTCTCCTTCCCAAAATACCTTACTGCCTGAACAAGTGGTTTTCAACGGGGGCAATTTTACAAGCCAGGGTTTCTAGCAACATTTGGAGGACTTTTTGACGGTGTTAACCTGGGGGATGCTACTGGCATCCAAGAGGCAGAGGTCCAGGGTGCCAGCAAAAATCCCATGATGCACAGGACAGCCCCCCAGAACAAAGAATTTGGCCCCAAACGTCAAAAAGGCTGCAGCTGACAGCCCTGGCCTGAGTGGATCAGCATGGAGCTGAGCAGGTACCAGCAGAAGCTGTGCACATTGTAAACTCCCTGCTGCCACCGGCAAGCCTCTTCCTATCCTGCTCTTGATCCTGCTGTTGTCCCTAACTCAGGCTTACAGTCCCTCAGAGGAATTTAACAAGAGTTTAGATGTCTGGGTGTTCACCCCATCTCGGCCACTAGCTGTTGATTCTGGCTGTTACATATCACAAAACTTTTCTGGGCCCATTTCCTCCTCTGTAAAACAGAAGGCTTGGAAAAGGTGACTGAGGAGTTCTTCCAGCTCTCAAATTCTATTTGAAATGCTATCTGTCCTTATCATGAGCCAAAGAGAAAGGATCCAGCTTAGTATGCACATCCACCCCTGAAGGACAGAGGTTCTGCTATTGTAGAGACAGAATCCAGCCAAGGGGGAGCTCTGGAGAAGACAGGAGCTCAGATACAAGTGATCTAGAAAGGGCTCTGCAAACACTGGCTTAAAGCCCAGCCCAGGCTCTCAGGTTTAAAATACATAGGAAAGTCTCCCTTCTGCCTTTTCAGGTCAATCTTATTCATCAGTGTTAAGAGGAGGAGGGGGAGGCTCAGGCCACTGAGGAGCAGCCCTGGAATCACTTGGGAGCTTAACAGAGACACTGAGTCTCAGGGTCTGCTCCTAAGTCACTTCAGTGGTGTCCCGACTCTGTGCAACTCCACAGATGGCAGCCCACCAGGCTCCTCTGTCCCTGGGATTCTCCAGGCAAGAACACTGGAGTGGGTTGCCATTTCCTTCTCCAATGCATGCATGCATGCTAAGTTGCTTCGGTCATGTCTGACTCTGTGCGACCCTATGGACAGCAGTCCACCAAGCTCCTCCATCCACAGGATTCTCCAGGCAAGAATATTGGAGTGGGCTGCCACTTCTTTCGCCCTCATCCCTGATCCACAGAATGAAAATCTGCATTTTAATAAGATTCCCCCGGTCTGAGAAGTTTGAAAAGTTTGAGAAGCCCTGGTTTAGCGCATACTGCCCTTGTATTCCCTGCTCTGTCATTTCCTCACTTGTAAAGATTGACTTTCAAGACTGTCCACATTCTATTCTAACTCCACCTCCTTGCACAGTTTGTGCACATGTACACACACACACACACACACACACACACACACCAGTTCAGAACTTCCAAACCTAGAGTCACCTACAGATGAAGACAAGTTCCTTTCTCTTTGCCTCTTGCCTACAAGCCTTGAGTTCAGTTCAGTTCAGTCGCTCAGTCGTGTCCGACTCTTTGCAACCCCATGAATCGCAGCACGCCAGGCCTCCCTGTCCACCACCAACTCCCGGAGTTCACTCAGACTCACGTCCATCGAGTCAGTGATGCCATCCAGCCATCTCACCCTCTGTCGTCCCCTTCTTCTCCTGCCCCCAATCCCTCCCAGCATCAGAGTCTTTTCCAATGAGTCAGCTCTTCGCATGAGGTGGCCAAAGTACTGGAGTTTCAGCTTTAGCATCATTCCTTCCAAAGAAATCCCAGGGCTGATCTCCTTCAGAATGGACTGGTTGGATCTCCTTGCAGTCCAAGGGACTCTCAAAAGTCTTCTCCAACACCACAGTTCAAAAGCATCAATTCTTCGGTGCTCAGCCTTCTTCACAGTCCAACTCTCACATCCATACATGACCACAGGAAAAACCATAGCCTTGACTAGATGGACCTTAGTCGGCAAAGTAATGTCTCTGCTTTTGAATATGCTATCTAGGTTGCTCATAACTTTTCTTCCAAGGAGTAAGCGTCTTTTAATTTCATGGCTGCAGTCACCATCTGCAGTGATTTGGGAGCGCCCAAAAATAAAGTCTGACACTGTTTCCACTGTTTCCCCATCTACTTCCCATGAAGCGATGGGACAGGATGCCATGATGTTCGTTTTCTGAATGTTGAACTTCAAGCCAACTTTTCCACTCTCCTCTTTCACTTTCATCAAGAGGCTTTTAAGTTCCTCTTCACTTTCTGCCATAAGGGTGGTGTCATCTGCATATCTGAGGTTATTGATATTTCTCCCGGCAATCTTGATTCCAGCTTGTGTTTCTTCCAGTCCAGCGTTTCTCATGATGTATTCTGCATAGAAGTTAAATAAGCAGGGTGACAATATACAGCCTTGACATACTCCTTTTCCTATTTGGAACCAGTCTGTTGTTCCATGTCCAGTTCTAACTGTTGCTTCCTGACCTGCATACAGATTTCTCAAGAGGCAGGTCAGGTGGTCTGGTATTCCCATCTCTTTCAGAATTTTCCAGTTTCTTATGATCCACACGGTCAAAGGCTTTGGCATAGTCAATAAAGCAGAAATGGATGTTTTTCTGGAAATCTCTTGCTTTTTTCCATGATCCAGCGGATGTTGGCAATTTGATCTCTGGTTCCTCTGCCTTTTCTAAAACCCGGTTGAACATCAGGGAGTTCACAGCTCACGTATTGCTGAAGCCTGGCTTGGAGAATTTTGAGCATTACTTTACTAGCATGTGAGATGAGGGCAACTGTGCGGTAGTTTGAGCATTCTTTGGCATTGCCTTTCTTTGGGACTGGAATGAAAACTGACCTTTTCAAGTCCTGCGGCCACTGCTGAGTTTTCCAAATTTGCTGGCATATCAAGTGCAGCACTTTCAGGGGCAGCGGCCGAGAGTGCCAGGCTGCCACGGCGCAGGAACAGCCGAGAGCAGCCACCCCGCGCCCGAGGCCAGGGGCGGCAGCCGGGAGGAGCAACCCGACGTCCAAGGAGCGGTGGCTGCACGGGCGCAGGAGGGCCTAGAGGAACTATCCCACGTTGAATGTCAGGAAGGGCGGCGGTGAGGAGATACCCCTCGTCCAAGGTAAGGAGCAGTGGCTGCGCTTTGCTGGAGCAGCCGTGAAGAGATACCCCACATCCAAGATAAGAGAAACCCAAGTAAGATGGTAGGTGTTGCAAGAGGGCATCAGAGGGCAGACACACTGAAACCATACTCACAGAAAACTAGTCAATCTAATCACAAGCCTTGAAGCACAGGCTAAATCAGAGCCTTTCTGAGCGACTGATTCAGCCCACCCCTGCTGTTCAAAAACTCCTCAGGAGGTGGGATGGGTACAAACTCTGATGGGAAGAGACTCGTCATTTGCATCTGAACAGACACGGAACAGAGTCCAAAGTTTCACTGTTTTCCTGCTGCTGCTGCCTTACATTACAGAAAAATTCTTGGGGCACAGGCTAAAGGGCAAAGCACACACACAGAGTAAACAAAAACACAGCAAGGGTTCTCCTAGGGGTGGGGGCAGCTGGAACAAAGCAAGACCATGGTGAAGGGTAGCCTAACAGAGCACTGAAACACAGGACAGAATGTGGGGAGAAGTGGGGTAGACTCTGCTGAGCGGCTAGTGCGGGAGAGAAGATTAGGTTGGGGCTCAGCCCCCACCCTACCCGCGGGCCTAAGCAGCAGATGGCTCAGCCCCAGGCAGCTGGCAGAGACAGCCAACTGCACGTGCCTGCCCACCCCTTCCGCGGGCTGGAAATGAAAGGAGCAGGGCCCAACCCAAGCATCACCTCCAAAGATCACGCTGGGGGTGGGATGGCAAAGTCACCCAGTGCTCTGCCACCATGAGATGAACCTGGAAAACAACTCTAGTATCATCCAAGGTTCTTCTGCACCCACCTTTGCTGCCTCTGGTCCCCTTCTTTTATTAGGAGCAGACTCATGGGGTATGTCTTGGGATCCTAACACATTACAGCCTAAAGTTCAACCTATCCATGTTAAGAGAGGGAAACTGAGGCCTAGAGGGGGACCACGGCTTGCCCCGGGAACACAGGGCTTGTCAGTGGCTGAACCAAAACTCAGCTCTCCCAACTCTTCACGCAGCAAGGTTCCCCAAACACCTCCCACAGAGCCCCCCCAGACTGAGTGCCAGCCCCAGCACTGTTCCCACTGCTCTGTCCCCTGAGCCCTCCAGGAATGGCTCCTGGCCAGGCCTCTGCTAGATGAGAATGTCCGGTAGCGCTGAGTCTCCAGGAACTCCAATGCAGCCAGAACAGTTCAGGGGAAAGAATTCATGAGTAGCTACCTGCCTCTTCCAGAAAGGAAGCAGAAGGTACACACAGTTAACACTCAAGGAAGGCTGTAGTTTTGGGGGCGTAGGGGGCGGTGTGTGTTTGGAAACGAAAAAGGCTTGTTCTGAGCGCTGAAGGGAATTATCAGCCAACACAGACTTGGAGGCGAGTCGGAGCTAACTGCCAAACCAGACTGGCTTAATTAAGACTCTCCCACCCTCTTCCCCAGGAAACCCACCCCCTCCTCTGGCTGGTCACACTAGCCATAAGAAGCAGTCATTTCAGGGAAGCTGAAGCCCTCTCTGGTGACCTGGCCCTGGGGGATAGGCTGTCAGCCAGGGGGCCAGGCCTGGAGCTTCAGGGCCCAGCTGCCCTTACTATCACCTCAACATCTGCCTTCAACAGCACCTGCGCTGCAGCCCACTCTGGATCACTGTGTGCGCAGAGTGGAAGAAAACACTCATTAGCTTTTCAAATGTAACCCTCTACAGAACCTAAATAGAAGGCACAGTTACTCAGCTGCAAAGCAGAAATCCTCTCGTCCTCATCAAACAAAGCTGCACGTCCACAACCAGCTATGCGGTTAAAACTGGGCGGAAAGAGGCCAAGGAGTACTGGGGTGAAGTCCATTGACTAACTGCATCTAGAGACCTGGCAAACCCCAGCTCCAAGGCCTTGAAGCATCGGTAATGAAAGCATCCTAATGATAAGAGGTCTTTCCTAAACGCCTGTGGCTTTGCTGCTGCCTCCACACTCCAGGGCAATCACCACAGGCTCCTCCTGCCCCTCAGGGCTAACATCAGCCCAGGACCCTGGCCATGGATATGTGGGGCCAGACAGTGGCCTGCCAGAAAAACTGCCTTACTCAGGGGTTGAAAAGCAATGTTTGATCTAGTACAACCAAGGGGTCATAATGGGCCCTGTGCTCAAACCCCTTCACATCTGCCACAAGCATGCTGCGGGTGGAGGGGCGCGGGGGTGTGGTGAGGGCAGGGAATCGGGACACTACAGCCGCACTTCTGTGTCTTCAACCCCAACAAGAGCCCCGCAAGAACTTGCCCTCCTGAAGGGCAAATGCGGTTTTGATTTCCAAACCTCTCTGTTTGAGAGAACTTCTTGTTTTCTCTCTCAGCTTTTAAAAACAGATGAATGCTCCCCTAGGGAAAAAGCAGCTGTAAATACAGGAGAGGGCAGAAAAAGAACACTGCTAGGAGTTCCAGAGGAACCATTATACTATTGTAAAAAGGCTTCTCAAAAGAATGAACACACCCCATTCCAAACAGAAAACACACAATTTCCTGTAAAGGACTTGTCTGAAAGGTAACCTTTGGGCAGATGGTTTCTCTAGGCTGCTCCCTGCTCTACTCAACACTAAGACCTTGACATGAAAAGTGAGTTAGTGATTTTCTTCCTGGGAACCTTAAAAGAACTAATTCACAACTCAGTCAGCCTGCTTGTCTATTACTATCATCACTACCTAAACTTCATCACCAAACTGCTACAGACATTTAAACAAATTTAAGCCGTTACAATTTTAGGCAGACTGATGCCACAGTATTTACTAGTTGAGATGGGAATGGGAAGAGGGTATAAATCTGAGACGGGCAGCCTGGCTTCTGCACTTCCAAAAGGAACTGCAATGTTCAAAGGCTCAGGATTCTGGGAAATCACCCACTGGCTTATTTTACCTCTCCATCACGAGTAATGAGGCTGCCACCCCAAAACCCATCTGCCAAAAATAAAAGATCTAAAGAAGTGTTTCAGAGAAAGTTTGTGAGAAGAAAACTCAAGCTGGTTTTATTTTCAAACAAGCTGCAATTA
Organism: Capra hircus; assembly: GCF_001704415.2. Taxonomy (NCBI): domain Eukaryota; kingdom Metazoa; phylum Chordata; class Mammalia; order Artiodactyla; family Bovidae; genus Capra; species Capra hircus. The sequence continues at coordinate 21,739,812 of NC_030817.1, forward strand.
AATGGCTTTGCCTCCGTAACCACACTTCCTACCTAGAACTCCAGTTAAGTTTAGATGTGCCTCTCAGATGAAGACTGGATTACAGGGAATTTAGCTGGCTGAAACCGGTCTCAGCCCACAGATGTACTAACCTGTTTGCACAGTCCTGGTTGAATATAAGAAATAAAAGCTGGGAAGGAAGTCAGCAGTACACTTATAATTCTGTCTGAGTCAGAAGAGGAAGATACTGCTTTTAATTTCACATAAGATTCTATTATTAGAAGGAAACATGTAACATAAGCCATAAACCTCATCAGTGACAAAGCAAAGAAAAACATGTATTTATAGAATATATTTAAATCCCTAAACTTCCCAGAGGAATTAATTTGTCACTAATACAAACAAATCAAACTGCATCTGCTCACCACTGCCCCTATCGGTCTGTTCCCTTAAGCTACCAGTTTCCCTATAGCCAGGTACCTTTCACATCCTCCTTTAGAGAGGATTCATCACACGTGCACCTGGCCTCCCCACAATTCCCAAGAACACTGGCCAACTTCTAGAATGAACACAGTTCCATGTGAACTGGGGTTTCAAGAGAATCTCTGAGTGGGACAAACTCTTGGGAGACAAGCTGGACCTTCCCTGATCTTTCCATCTTCTCTCAGGTCTTGGTTTCCAGAGCCCTAAAAAAACTCCTTGATGGTCTTCCAGCCTCAGGCCACCCAAAATCCTGCCAGGAACCACACTCTCAAGCATGGTCACATGACCTTCCGCCTCTGTCTGCTCTGTGCAGTATCATGTCCTATGTGAAGCCTGCAAAAGGCACAGAGACCACAGGCCCCAGTCCACTTTCAGTGGAGGTGGAGAAGCTGCCTGCCCTGACGGCAAGCAATCAAGGCACACAGTAAGGCAAGAGTGGCTATTTCAGTAGTCTATGTGGGTGCAATACAACACTAAATCGTGGGGCACGCGTTTCAGAAAATAAGGAAGAACAGCAGCCACTACTTGTGTTATGGACAGGATAATGAAAAAAAAAAAAAAGAGAGAGAGACAGAAATGGACCTGAACCAAGACAATTAAAGAAGGCCTTAGGGACTTTCCTGGGAACCCAGTGGCTAAGACTCTGAGCTCCCAATGCAAAGGGTCCAGATTCAATCCCTGGTCAAGGAACTAGATCCCACATGCATGCATGCTCAGTTGTGTAAAGCTGTTTGCAACCCCATGGACTGCAGCCAATCAGGCTCCTCTCTCCACGGGATTTTCCTGGCAAGAATACTGGAGTGGGTTGCCATATTCTCCTGCAGAAGATCTTCCCGACCCAGGGATAGAACCTGCATCTCCTACATCACAGGTGGATTCTTTCCCATGGAGCTGCCTTGGAAGCCCAGACAGATCCCACACACTCAACTAAAAAGTTTCTGCATGCTGATGCTAAAGATCCTGTATGCCACAACAAAGACTGAGCACAGCCAAATAAACATTTAAAAAGAGAGAGAGGACCTTAAAAAGGAACGAAGGGAGATCTGACCTGAAAGCCTTGAGAGCTGAATTAGTATGTAGACAGAAAGAGGGAATTTCTGGGGCTGGAAGGCATAAATAAGCATGATAAATTGGGAAGGCAGGGGTGGGGAAAGAAGCCAAGAATCAGGGGAGAACAGAAAAAAAAAAAAAAAATCCATTTGAGATCCTTCAGGGCAAGGCACAATTCTAACGGTTTCCCTGGTATCTATCACTTAACAGACTCTGGTTATTCCACAAAGTAAATTAAGTATTCCACTGAATACTTACTATAAGGCCAGACTGTACATCTATGAAAAACCAGCAGAGAGATTCAGCTTTGAATCCATAGGTAGTAGGGAACCAGTGAATGTTCTTGAGCAGGAAACATGACTTCATCCAACCCAACAAGTATTTACTAAAGGCCTACTTTGTAAGAGGCACCAGGCTACTCAGTCATCGCCCTCAAGGAGCATGGGGGAAGAGACAGTAATATGACCTCCGGCACAAACAGAGCTGCATTCTCTTCCCTAGTCTTACTTGAGATAAGAACAACGTTCAGGGGACAGGAACCTGGCAAGGGAGACGAAAGCAGCCTGGGAGGCCAGACAGGATGATAAGGTCTGGGCCAGGGTGGTGGTGACAGAAACCTCCAGCAGAAAGAACTGGCAGGAGCTGGTTACTGATCAGACAGGAGGGGCTCAGAAGAAGGGAGTCATGATGACACAAAGTCAGAAAGCAGCAAGACTCAGTGTCAATTCCCAGATGGTAGGAGCTTCAGACCATGCTTTGGCCCACTGACAGCCTAAGGCTAAGGTCAGTCAGCTCCAACATTCTGCCCATTTTTGGGAATAAGGGTTACACATTCCATCCTTCCCACTAGCCCAGTTTTTCATGCTAGTTGTGATTTCCTGTAATTCCCATTTGCAAGGGGGTGAAGGAGATGGATGAGTTAACAATTCCTCAGTCCATCACGCAGTAATAACACATCTCAATCGTCCAGCACTAAACTGCTACCGGCAGCTCTTATTTGGGAAGAGGAGAACAGGGGGAGGAGGCATTACATTTTAAAAGCCGTGAGGCAGTGTTCTCCCTACCCATTGAGCTCTCCTCCTGGGCAGAGCCTTCCCAGAGACATTTAGCAAGGCAGAGGCAAGGGATGGAGCACCACCAACCCTAAGAGCCAGTACCAGTTCCTACAGAGCAAAGAGGCCCAAGATCCCACCCCACCTGGCTATGTGAAAACTGAACACACAATCAGGAGGGCAGAATCAACATGAACAAGGCCAAAAACGCTTGAGTACAGGCATCAATGGAAACTAGCAGCTGGCCTTGCACAGCAACTGCTCTCAAGGCAGGAGGACACCTGAGGACTTGCCAAGTGCTTGTCCTAAAGCAGAGCTGCCCAATGTGAGGCTCTGAGCCACAGGAGGGCCATCCCAGCTCTCAGAAGGGCGGTCCCTCCTCTGAACCCTGACACCCTGCGGCCACTGCTGTCCCCGGCCATCCTAGACAGAAGTAGGACAGTTAACAGGTGAACAGTGGTGACTTCTGGAAGGGAAATCACAGGTGATTTCCTTCTTCCATGAATCAAGTAATCTGTATTTCCTAATCTTTCTTTAAGAAATAAGTAGAGGGACTTTCCTGGCGATCCAGTGGCTAAGACTGCAAGCTCCCAATGCAGGGGGCCTGGGTTTAATCCCTGGTCCAGGAACTAGATCCCACTTGCTCCGCGTGTCGCAACAAAGATCAAAGATTTCATGTGCTACAACTAAGACCCGGCACAGCCAAATAAATAAATAAAAATATTTTTTAAAAAAACTAGTAAGTTCATTTTAAAAAAAGAAGTAGAACTTGTGATTTCTTAAATTTTTTAAAAACAAGAAGTTGGTGGGGGAAATGAATTTGACATGTGTACCATTAAAGCATAGTCCATAGATCACAGAGTCAGACACAACTGAGCGACTAACACACACACACACACAAATACACACACATCATTAAAGTGAAAGTGCAGTTTAGCCCTCTTTCCTAACCATTAAACAAGAATAAGAGGAAAAAGACTGTGTCGACTGAATGAAGAACAAACAGCTGCGGGTTAAAACAACTTGGTGGATCCTGACATTTTCCAAACAAGTGCATCCCTCCGACCTGTGACATATCCTGACTGTTTGAGAACAGCCACCCACACCCTCCACACAGGGCCTCAGAGAACTAAAACTGGGGTGCTGAGAATATGTTAGCACAAAACATTTTCCCAGTGCTTGGTTTAGGCTTCCTATGGATGGCAAAAGGCCTTTTAGAAATCTGTGACTTGGCTGTACCAGTGGAAGACAGATGTTTTGTTACCCTGCAGGACTCGACTCTGTAACCGGGGTGGTCATACTCCCAGTAACGTGGAACCTCAGGATAAGAAAAATAACACATTATTATTATTACCTAGAATCTAACTGTCTAATCACTGCACTTGACTCTAGGCATTTTCCATCTAATATCTGACTTAATCCTCATAAGAACCTTAAAAGGTACTACTCCTATCTTCAGACTTCCCCAATTACTCGGATGATAAAGAATCTGCCTGCAACATAGGAGACACAGCTTTAATCCCTGGGTTAGGAAGATCCGATCCCCTGGAGAAGAATTCTCAGTCCATGGGATTGCAGAGTCGACCGAGTGACTTTTTCTTTGGAGAGCAACTCTCTATCCAGACAAGGTATAGAGAAGTTAAGTAATTTGCCCAAGGCCACAGAGATAGCAATTCATGACAGCAAGATTACAAATGAATCAGCCTGACACCAAAGCATATAATCTTGGTAGAGGTTCAAATCAATTCCATGTTCAGTTCAGTTCAGTTGCTCAGTCGTGTCTGACTCTTCGCGACCCCATGAATCACAGCTCGCCAGGCCTCCCTGTCCATCACCAACTCCTTGAGTTCACTCAGACTCACGTCCATCGAGTCAGTGATGCCATCCAGCCATCTCATCCTGTCGTCCCCTTCTCCTCCTGCCCCCAATCCCTCCCAGCATCAGAGTCTTTTCCAATGAGTCAACTCTTCTCATGAGGTGGCCAAAGTACTGGAGTTTCAGCTTTAGCGTCATTCCTTCCAAAGAAATCCCAGGGCTGATCTCCTTCAGAATGGACTGGTTGGATCTCCTTGCAGTCCAAGGGACTCTTAAGAGTCTTCTCCAACACCACAGTTCAAAAGCATCAATTCTTCGGCGCTCAGCCTTCTTCACAGTCCAACTCTCACATCCATACATGACTACTGGAAAAAACATAGCCTTGACTAGACCGACCTTTATTGGCAAAGTAATGTCTCTGCTTTTGAATATGCTATCTAGGTTGCTCATAACTTTTCTTCCAAGGAGTAAGCGTCTTTTAATTTCATGGCTGCAGTCACCATCTGCAGTGATTTGGGAGCGCCCAAAAATAAAGTCTGACACTGTTTCCACTGTTTCCCCATCTATTTCCCATGAAGTGATGGGACAGGATGCCATGATGTTCGTTTTCTGAATGTTGAACTTCAAGCCAACTTTTCCACTCTCCTCTTTCACTTTCATCAAGAGACTTTTGAGTTCCTCTTCATTTTCTGCCATAAGGGTGGAGTCATCTGCATATCTGAGGTTATTGATATTTCTCCCGGCAATCTTGATTCCAGCTTGTGCTTCTTCCAGCCCAGCATTTCTCATGATGTACTCTGCATAGAAGTTAAATAAGCAGGGTGACAATATATAGCCTTGACATACTCCTTTTCCTATTTGGAACCAGTCTGTTGTTCCATGTCCAGTTCTAACTGTTGCTTCCTGACCTGCATACAGATTTCTCAAGAGGCAGGTCAGGTGGTCTGGTATTCCCATCTCTTTCAGAATTTTCCACAGTTTCTTGTGATCCACACAGTCAAAGGCTTTGGCATAGTCAATCAAGCAGAAATAGATGTTTTTCTGGAACTCTCTTGCTTTCTCCATGATCCAGCAGATGTTGGCAATTTGATCTCTGGTTCCTCTGCCTTTTCTAAAACCAGCCTGAACATCTGGAAGTTCAACAGCTCATGTATTGCTGAAGCCTGGCTTGGAGAATTTTGAGCATTACTTTACTAGCATGTGAGATGAGTGCAATTGTGCGATAGTCTGAGCATTCTTTGGCATTGCCTTTCTTTGGGATTGGAATGAAAACTGACCTTTTCCAGTCTTGTGGCCACTGCTGAGTTTTCCAAATTTGCTGGCATATTGACTGTAGCATTTTCACAGCATCATCTTTCAGGATTTGAAATAGCTCAACTGGAATTCCATCACCTCCACTAGCTTTGTTCGTAGTGATGCTTTCTAAGGCCCACTTGATTTCACATTCCAGGATGTCTGGCTCTTGATGAATGATCTCACCATTGTGATTATCTGGGTCGTGAAGATCTTTTTTGTACAGTTCTTCTGTGTATTCTTGCCACCTCTTCTTAATATCTTCTGCTTCTGTTAGGTCCATACCATTTCTGTCCTTTATTATGTAATTCATTTCAAATATTAAAACTATCCTAGATGTATTATGGAATAAGAGGAAAAATTCCCATTCACTTTGGGGAAAAAAAAAAAAACAGGAAATTTTGAAAACTGTTCACACTGCAGCTTGCAGCTCTACACCCTCTTGAGTGGACCTGGACTTGGATTCCCAGCTCTACTTCAGAACCTCAGCAGAGCGAAGTGTTTTAACTTGCAGACTGATTCTAGGTAAGAATTCCTCAGTTAGAGGTGGATCAGGTGACTTAGCACACTTTGAGAAACACTGCTTTGGAGGTATTCTAGGAAACTTTCTGAAGCCACTGAAGAGATTGAGAACTAGGTCATTAGATGTTGATGGCTAATTCCCCCCAACTGCGAATGAGACACATCACCTCAGTCATAGGCGCTGCATGTGAAGAATGCTGTTGGCAGAATGGAGTGAAGGGAAGCAGGAATTCAGAGACTTTAAGTCCCAAAGCTCTCTTTTCTTTACAGATCTGCATCTGAGGAAGCCATCTGCCCCACACCTTCCACAACTGAAATAACCTGGCTAGAAGCTGCCCCCTAAAATGAGCCTGATTCCTCTGAAAAGTAACTGCCAAAGATGGATACACTGAGTATTAATGACCAAATTCAGATATCCTTCATAGAAACTTCAACACAAAAAGGCTGACAGGAGAAAAAAAATTTTTAATGTGTGTTTTTTTTAAAGTCCCAACACAGGGCATGTTGCCTGGGTCTTGGCACTCATTTGTAAACTGAAGACAGATGCACTTGCTGTAAGGTTTTGCCTCTCAGTGTTTTACAGTTAATAGGTATCCATCCACATATGTGAGCTCACCAAGTCTGCCCTTCCTTTTTGGCTTAAATTATCTATGTCAATTGCATTACTATCCAAGAAAGATGGCTCCAAGTTCAGGACTGCTTTCGGTAATGTGATTAGGCTGTACAGAAATGCTAATGCTTTTCTGGGCACTGGGCTGACCTTTCCCTGATCCTTTCTGGTCTCTGAGGGTAAGTCCTGGCTGCTGCCTCCCTTTGAGGAACGACACCCACCCCCATTATGATTCCTCGGGGTTTTCAAAAAGGTCACACGGTGCAGTCAAGACTTCAGAGGTGTCTGCTTCTGCTGCTACTTACCAGTTGTTCATCTAGAAAGATGTTTTCTATCCTCTTTTGGCATCAATTCTCATAACTGTAAAATGGGTATAATATAAGCAACCTATTTTGAAGCTGCTGTGAAGATTATATAAACTATGTAAGTCACTTAGATCATCAGTGCCTGGTACCCAGAAGGCACTCAAGACATGTCATCTTTTATTAAGGTTTTAACAAGGTTTTGTGTGAATCTAGAGTTTTATACTTCTGAAGCAGTCTCAATTCATTATTGCTACTATCAGCCCTCACAATAATCGTTTACGATAGACAGGACTGAAGGTGTACGGACACGTCCTGCTATAAGGAAAAGGAACTGACCTGCTCTTTACTCGTGAGCTGCGTGTTCATCAGTTCCAGGTACTGGGTCAGAGGCCCGTCTCCATCATCTTTGGTTACCACCCCCCACACTCAGCCAGCAGGTGTCAATAAATCAAGGCTGGGCGGGACTGAGGATTTACTGCAAGGGCTGCCTGTGCTATAAACCAAGCAACCCCAGGCTTATGGCATGGAGCTGGGGAACAAATCAGAATCACTCTTGTAGGGAATTCCCGGCTACCCTGAACACAGAGACAAGAGAGCTGACTTCCCCAGTCCTGACTCCCACCTCACCCTCAAGAGGAAAAGCAGCAGCTGCAGGAGCGGGGGCAGCCAGAGGTCACTCTGACGGAAATGGCAGAACTGTCCCTGCACAACCTCTGAGGCAGCCGGGAATCAGCACAATATGATGCAGCATTACCCAGCCCCTCCCGCTGGGCCAAACAGGGGACCCATAAATGTGGCACTTCAAAGGCAAGGCAATGCCGCCTTCAGTAGCCGAAATGGAGTTGCTTCAGAGTAGAGTACAGGCCAGTCTATAAATACCAGGGATTAAAAGGCTTCCTGCCGGGCCCAACTGCCACCAGCCTGAAGACAAAGGCTCTCTGGTTCTCCAGACCCCAAAGAGACTCCAAGATGAATCCTTCAGGTTAGAGCTGCCACTGGCCAATGGTCAGCCCCTCCAAAGTGATACCCAAAACTCTTTTTCCTTCTTTTCCAGCTCGGCCAGCCTCTCCTTTCCACATCCTTCACCCAGGATCACCCACTCCCCAGAACCCCTCCACAGCAGCTCCCCCACGCACTCTGGTCTCTCCAGGTTGCCCCGTCTCCCTCCCCACCTCATCCTCCACCCCAACTTCCTCATCAGTATATATTTTTACCTGCCATGAAAACAACAAAGACTTTGGAATCATTTTAACCTTGGTTCGAGGTACACACAGTTACTTACACTACTCTTTTTTGGCGGGCGGGGGGGCGGGGGGGGGGGACTGTGCCGGGTCTTATTGCTCCGTGGGCTTCCTCTAGTTGCTGCGAGCAGGAGCTATTCTCTAATTGAGGTGTGTGGGCTTCTCACTGCGGTGGCTTCTCTTGTTGCAGAGCATGGGCTCTAAGGGCTCGTGGGCTCAGCAGTTGTGACTTCCAGGTTCTAGGGCACAGGCTCAACAGTTGCTGCACACAGGCTTAGCTGCTCCACGGCACGTGGTGGGGTCTTCCCAGGTCAGGGATCAAACCCGTGTCTCCTGCATTGGCAGGTGGATTCTTCACCACTGAGCCACCAGGGAAACCCCAGTACTTAACTTTTTTAGAGCTTGATTTTCTGATGTATAAAGTGGATACAGGCCCACCTAGCAACAGCACAAACACAGGGCCTGGCACAAAGCATGCACTCAGGACTTCCTGCCTTGTCCCAGACCCCACAGGATTTTTCTTCTTGCCTCTTTCCTGGGCTCTGTGACTCTGATACAGTCACTCTTTCTAGGTATCATACCTGCTACATCCAAAGGTCTCAACTCAAAGGAGTGACTCAAATGACGAACGTTTTAGTCACTGATGTTATCTGTGGAGCAGACACATCTGGGCAGCCGGTCCCATCACCAACCTTCAAATTACGCTCAAGACAGGCCTGATCACCCTCTATCTCCCCACCACAAAGGACCCATCTGGGGAGGAAAGCAACCAGAGGGGATGGGAGGACACAGAGTAGGGAGTCACTTCTGGCCTGAGGCAGGAGATAAATAAAGGCCTTGTTAAGGTAAGGGTAGCACTTCCACACACAACTAAAACCCCAAAAGAAAAATTCCCATAATTCCACATTTACATGTAAAACTTTCAAATTAATTCTGACAGCAAGAACATCTGCCAGTTTTGCTAGAAACACCATCTGGTTCACTTTTGATAAGGCCCAGGCACAACTTCACACGGGCCAGGAACTGTCTACAGTCTGGTTCCCAAAAGGTGGCATCCTAGATGACAGCTCCAAGGCAGGGTGCCATTCCCCCCTCCCTGGAGCCCCAAAGCCGCTGCTGCCAGCTCCCGATTAGGCCTGAAATAAACCCAGAGTTTGATTCTTCCCTAAGTTTCTCCTCCAAGACCTCTAGGCACTACCCTTACAACCAGGATTAATTTAATCAAGTCTGTCTTCAAAAACCAGATAAATACTACAGCAACATGACAAACGGCCTGAACCACTTGAGCTTCAGAGGGGCTTTTACAGAGTGGGTGGGAGGGCTCCTTCTTCACTCAAGAGTCTTAATTTGTGATTAGCTAACAGTAAGAGGGTCCCCTCCACGAGGCCTTTAAGGTCCTCCAAGTGTCTTCGTTTCACCAAGCCAACAGGAAACACTTTGATGCACTTCATGAGGCCTTCAGGCTGCCATAAATAAGGAAAAGAAAGCAGCCTGGGAGTCAGAGAAGACTTGTCTCGAGGTGCAATGACTTGGCTGGTGGCAGCACCACAGCAGGCCCACTGTTCAGATCCTGATGGGAAATTAAGCATAAAATGTGAACTCAACACCCATAGCAAGGATACACTCCAAGGAAAAATGGACTACAAGGCTCACCAGCCACCATCAAATGCAAATGGAAAAGGGTGTGTTCGAAACACAGGGTAACAGGATAAAAACTGTCAAGCGCGAGACTCTGCACAAGTACACACATGCTTTCTTCCAGTACACCGGGCCAACCTAGGCTGCTGAACTGCAGACACTGCAGCACCTCCACTGTTCACCAATGCTGGGTAAGGACTTCGTGACCCTATGAAGAAGGGAGCCAGCAAATGCGGTAACACCTGTTACGTAAAAAGAGAACTGAAAAGGGGAGGGTGAGAAGCGTACTGTACAAACCCAAGGTGAGAAGCCAGGGCAAAATCAGCTCTGGCCCCACAAGTGGGTTTGGTGACTAGGACCTCTCTCACTCTCTGAAAACAAGACTGGGCAGAAATCACTCAGGGTCTTTTGTTTGTTTGTTTGTTTTTCTCTCTTCTCAAAATGTGAATACACAGAAAAGGAAGCTCAAGACTGATTTCCCACCAAGTCTGGTTTCAGCTCACCCAGTCAGCCGCACAGACAGGCAGCTGGCTGAGGAGCAGATGCAAAGTCACCGGCAGCCCCAAAGGGGTGTGGAGGAAGGAGCTGAGAGGCCTTGTGCTGGCCTCCCAGGACACGGGGAGGAGGCCTGGGAGGCTGCTGGCGTGGACTCAGCAGCAGGGCAGGCTGGCAGAGAAGGCTAGACTGAAGGAGCTGAGAAAACAGCCCACTACAAGGGCAGTGCTCAGGAGTCCCCCCCAGGACAAGCCAGGAGGATGCGAAAGACAAGCGGGAGGAAACGCGCCCCTCCCTTCTGTCAATCTGGTCGCCATCCATCTGCCTCGGAGAGTGAGAAAGGAAGTGGTCCTAAACCAGCCTCTTCCCTTCTCGGACAGACTGACCTTCAGTAACCCACGCTGTCAGGCCAGCGGCGTGCTTCACATCCACGGGCCTGGCCGGTGCTTCCCATCTGCCCACTCATGAGACCTCTCTGGTTTGCAACAGGGGCCAATAGGCCACAAGAGCATTGGTATCACCATTTCTGCTGCTAACTCAGCACCTGGCCTTAAGACAGGACACCTGTCCTAAACTACACTCTGCGCCTCACATTCTGAAGCTTTCAAGTGGGCATCACTCTCTCCTCACTTCCAGGGTGACTGAGAGGATAACAGGCTAACAGGCAATAATTACTGAGCACTGACTAGGAGCCAGGCACCAGGCTAGCTGCTTTGCGTGTCTCCTCCAAACCCCTGTATGTAGTAGATATTGACTTTAATTCCATTTTCAGTTGACAAACTGGGGCTTAACAAAGAGACTCACCCAAAATACATAAGCCAGACAGAAAACCTAACGCTACAAAAAGCAAGGGTTAACTACTAAACATCACTTCTTTCCCCAAATAAACTGCCATGAGTTAGCTTTTAATTGTCAGACACCATACCGAGTGTTTTAACTATCCCATTTTATTTGATTTTCGTGACAATCCTAGGAGGGGTTACTTTTCAACATAATTTAAATAATTTAAGTCATGCATGCCAATAGTGAAAATTCAAATGAAACAAAAAGCAAGTTTAAGAAGTTATAGTTAACCACTGTAAAGCAATTATCCTCCAATTTTTTAAAAATAAAACAAAAAGTTCTAGTTTCCTGTTACCCTTTATCACCCCAGAACTCCCCATCCCAGGTAATTATTAATATTCTGGTGGCTACCCCTCGAGAGACAGGTAGTGGTAACATTCTCACCTTCACTTCACAAGTGATAGAACTCCGCGTCTGAGAGGTTAAACCCACTCAAGGTCATGAAGCTGGGAAGTGGCTGAGCAGGGCCTGCTCCGACGCCTCCCACTCATACCCACTCCCCCGAACAATCATCCATTTTCATTCGCCATAGGAAAGGGGGAAACTCTGCCTGGCCCGCAGCCAGTCTCACTCCTCCACTTTCCTGACCAAATGGAAAAACAGCCAGAGCAGTCTGAGCACACCCCGCCCCAACAACGTTAGTGCTGCTTCGTGTTTTTCAAATCCAAGCTGTCCTGGGCGAGGCAGGACCTTCCCCCCAGCCCGCTCACTGTCCACACAGGCTCCTCTTCTGCCTCTGAAAGGGAGAGAGGCAGGACAACGGGGAAGAGAAGAGGAGGTCAGGCCAGGCCTGCAGAAGACCCTGGATCCCCATGTCAGCAAGAAAGGACACTCTTCAGGAGCCCCTAAGGAGTGGGAGGCATCTCAGGGGGGCTCAGGACCCACAGTTGGATGTCCCAGTTGATGTCCCAGTCAGAACACACCTGCAGAAAGACAGAATAGGACTCCAACAATGCTGATACAGGATAGAACTGCAGAGCCCTCAAGATCCCTACACAGAGTCCTAGGAACTTGGAATTTCTGCTCTGGCTCACCCTCAAATGGACCTTCTATTAACCCCAAAACTGCAAAGGTTTCTAAATACCAGGGTGTTGCCCCTGTGGTCTCCCTGCTCCTCTGAAAACATAAAAGTGAGATCTTCTCAGACTATACAGCAATGCTTTTTCCTTAGTTAGGAGATGCAATGTGCCCTTTTTTGAATTACACATACTTTCACATCTCTGTCCCACTGATACACAAAAACATACTGACATACCGATCTCAGAGCACCCACACCAACACAGGGGTAGGGACGAGGAAAGGGTTTGCTACATTGCTTTTCATGCACAAGTTAAAATTTACCAAGTCTGCAATTCTAGGAGTTTTCTTGTTTCCCAGCAGGATACCAATGTTTGATTCAGCCTCAGCCCCAGCTGACTCAGCGGCCCTATTTACCAGCACAGTGAATTCTAAATGCCCACTGGTCACCAAAGGCCTTGGCTGTCCCATTTGTAAAATGGGACTGAAATCTTCCTCACAGTAATTATCTGATTCCTTATGTAAAGTACTTTGTAAAATAAACAGATCTTTATTGCTATTAATATGAACATTCAACCTGCCTAAGTAAATGAGGAAGAAACTTAAACCAGCCCTTCTCTCCTCTAGGGGTTTGAAATCTATGAGAGGAAAAGACTAACCAAAATACTGACGAACGATTCAAAACCTCTGTTATACTGTGCTGCAAGGAATCCCTGTGGGGAGATGATTATGTGGGAAAGAGCATTCAATACTTGTTCAATTAATAAACGAGTTCTGATGCACTGCTTGAAAAATGTCTACTTGTTACCATCCACAGGAAGTTTTACCAATACCAAAGGCTGTGAAATCTGTTCATACACTGTTTCACATACATCCCAAGAAAAGCAGTCAGCATTTGCAGAGAGCAGCCATTCTTTCAAAGACATGATTTTTCAAACCACACACAGATCTTCAAAGCAGATGACCCACACAATTCTATTTTACAATTCCAGGAGCAAAAGCACCAACCCAGAAGAGCTCAGGTTTCCCTGGTGGCTCAGTGGTAAAGAATCCTCCTGCAATGCAGGAGACGCAGGTTCGATCCCTGGGTTGGGAAGATCCCCTGGGGGAGAAAATGATAACCCACTCCAGTATTCTTGCCTGGAGAATCCCAGGACAGAGGAGTCTGGGGGACTACAATCCACAAGGTCACAAAGAGGTGGACATAACTGAGCATGCACCCAGAAGAGCTCAGTTCGGGAGAACAAACAGAAAACAAGCCATCTTATGTTAACTACTTCCTTGCCTGCAGCCAGATTTACAGCGGATGTCATGTATCTGTAAAAAAAGGCCAAACAAGTAGATGGCACACGTGTAAACTGGATTAAGGGTGTGACTGATACCTCTTGAGGCTTTTAAAAGAATGACAGTTTTCTAGAAACAAAGACCTGCACCTGAAAATTAGAAGGGGTGACTCTCTGGTCTAGGATCAGAATTCATAAGGAGTCCTGTAACTTGTTTATGACTGGCCTCACTGAAACATTCTGGACAACAACCAATATCCTCTCTCTTTCCTTCCCTCCCGACCTCCACCTCCGTGGCTCCTGAGCTCTCTTCTTTTCCAGCCACCAGTCGGAATGAACTTGATGAACATTAACAGCTTCTTATCACCCTGTTTATATTTGTTTTCCACTCAAGCCAGGCCTCCCTCAAAATGTTTCTTTTTAGAATTTCATCAATAATGCCACTCTTACATTCCTTGTCATCAAGGCTCACAGCCTCAAAGTCACCTTGCCCTCTCACCCTTTTGACTTTACTCCTCTACATCTGGTCAATTCTTAACCAGTTAATCCAGGAGCTGAGTATAAAGAAGTGGACAAGACAAGCACTGACCTTGGGGAACTTACAATCTTAGCCAAGAACCTGAGCCTACACGAGAAGTGTGCTTATTGGGACCTTTATCTGTGCCAGTAGTGTGCTAGGGCCTTTACCACCCCTGGCAGGTTATAAAGCCAGATATAACAGGAAGTGAAAGTGAAAGTCACTCAGTCGTGTCCAACTCTTTTCAACCCCATAGACTGTAGTCCATGTAATTCTCCAGGCCAGAATACTAGAGTGGGTAGACTTTCCCTTCTCCAAGGGATCTTCCCAACCCAGGGATCAAACCCAGGTCTCCCACATTGCAGGCAGATTCTTTACCAGGTGAGCCACCAGGCAAACCCAAGAATACTGGAGTGGGTAGCCTATCCCTTCTCCAGCAGATCTTCCTGACCCAGGAATCGAATCAGGGTCTCCTGCACTGCAGGTGGATTCTTTACCAGCTAAGCAACCAGGAAAGCCCCATAACAGGAAGAGATACTGCAAATTAACATTATTTAAAATTGAGACAAAGGAAATGGAGAATAAAAGATTCCCTAAGGAATTCACACCACTGATCCTACTCCCCTCCCAATTTCTCACTGTTAAACTCACACAGGCTTTTCTCTCTAAACTAAAAGAAAGGGGGCAGGGTGGAGGGAAGATACTTCAAGGTCAAAAAACATTCACACATTAAAAACTGATTGGGACTTCCTGGCAGCCCAGTGGTTAAGATTTCATACTTCCATTTCAAGAGGCACAGGTTCGATACCTGGTCAGGGAACTAAGATCCCACAGACTGTGCAGCACTCAAGTAAAGCCAGAAAATGGGCATACAGACTCCAAACTCCTAGATCGAGTTTGCTCTACAGAGAAAGGCAATTTGCTCTCTTGCTAGGGAGGCCAGGTAGAATTCTCAAAGAGAATGTTTCAAGCCCTCCTCCTTTCCAAGGTGATTGTGGGTTTGGAGCACAAATGTCCCTGAAAAAGCCAGAGCCGCTCCTTTTGAGTAGCCAAGCTGAACGCCTGCTTTACACAACAGATTCCTCCAGCACTGCTGTCATATTAAATAACCCATGGGTATTCCCCCGGACTGTTAACCTCATGAGGGCAAGTGCTGTGTCCATTTTGTTCTCTGTTCACAATGCCTGAACAACCACAGGCATTCACTAAGTACCTGCCACACAAATGACCTGACTTCCTTCCTTCCTCTTGGTTTCTGTAGCAACCCTCTGCCCACCTCCCACCAGTCTGACATCACAGCCCAACCAGATTTTCAGCTCACAAATGATCAGGACTTGAGGGCGCACGTAAAGGGGAAACTAAGACGGACCAATGAAATCTTATGAAACCCAGAGCCTGTTTTTCTTGCCATCCTGCTGTGTAACAAGCAAAATCCCCCACAGGACCGAAACGAGGAGGTAGACGGCCTTCCCATGGCACAGTTTCTACCTGGGGGTGGATGAGAATCAAGGATTGATAAAGGTGTGGACCAGCCAACACACCATGTGTTAACCCTCTAGAAATGCCTTGAGCATGCCAACTGAAAGAACAGCACCTACTGAACACAAAACTGCTCACTGGCTATCTGGAGAAAGAGAGTATATGTGGCAACTCAGCCCAAGAAGTCTGTTCCCTTCCTCGCTGCCTAAAGACACAGTTAGAGACCTTGTTCGCACTGCATGTGGACGGGTGGCTGACCCACATAAATAAACCTGAGGAAACCAGAGCCAGGCTGCAAGGGGTTTCGGTCTGCTAACAGGGTGGGAAGGAGAGGCAGTCAGCTCGCCCAGACAGCATGTTCTCAAATACTCGGCAGTCCGCCTACATCCAGGATGCCACCAGTACCTGCCACCGTCTCACCTGGGTGAGACAGACCGCAAGGGGAAAATGACTCAGAGAACACATCCCGTCGGCCTGGAGTCAGAGTGTTTTTTAAATTGTAAGGAAGCACACTATAGAGATAGAAGAGTTAAGCAGGCCAGGCTAAACACAACAACTCCCCTTTTAAGAACAGTTCTTCTTCCGAAGAACTGAATTTAGAGGCTCATTCTCTTTTGTAATTTCACTATTAAAGACTCAGAAGCCACAATCACAGAGGGATATGAGTTTGTTCCTAACGATATGAACCACACACCCTTTTGGGTTCCAGCCTTCTTTCCTGGAAGAGGCCCAGGGAAAAGAAGCTGATCACACTGGGACAGAAAATGCACCAGACTAGGAATCTGAAGCCCTGGCTTCTGCCCTGGCCCCGTCACCACTCTAGGAAATGAGCTCTGAGCAACCATATCCCATTTTTCTCTATAAAGTGAGGTGGTGAAATGAGACCATCCTCAAGTCCCATCCTTCCAACTTCGGCATTTCACGAGCTCTCTCTGGTCACATGCCTGGCGTGCTGTGCAAGTAACATCTGGATACTGTCTCCTCACTCTTTTGAGACTCCTAGTACTTAGGAACAGAATTCAAATTAACAGGTAGTGAAAGTGAAAGTGTAAGTTGCTCAATGACTCCATGGATTGTAGCCCATCAGGCTCCTCTGTCCATGGGATTTCTCAGGCAAGAATACTGGAGTAGGTTGCCATTCCCTTCTCCAGGGGATCTTCCCAAACCAGGGATCTAACCCAGGTCCCCCGCATTGCAGGCAGATTCTTTACCATCTGAGCCACAAGGGAAGCCATTAACAGGTAAAGCCTACTCCAAATCTAAAACTTTCGGCAGTGAACAGTGGCTGTGAAGTTATGGCTGCACTCATACACATTTACACACACACACACACACACATACACGAACTTTCTGGAAGAACTGGTCCTGGGACTTAGCTATAGGTACAGGAACCTGAAACAGGTACAAGGGAAAATAACTCAACTTCCTAGTTTTTGTCTGGCTTGTGGACAAAGGGCATGTGCCCTGTGGCCCACACATTTCTGAGGCAGAACTATCTGGACTCTCGGATCCTCAGGTGGCCTAAACATGCACACTTTCAGGAGATTCTGGTAGGAATCTAGGAGCAGGAGAAGCAAGACCAGCTACTGATCACAAACGCGAGGAGTTCCAATCAGGACAAGGGCGAGAGTAGGCATGGCATATTTCAGTACTGAGGCTGCTATGATGCAAAGCCACCCAGGGGCAGATTCTGTAGAGGAAATGACACTCCCAGCAGCACCATCTGTTCCTCTTTGTGTCTGGCATGATCTATATTTTAAACCTTGGGTGCAACTAAGGTCTGCCTGTAAAGCTGTTCTAAAAAATATTTTTTCTAGACTTGTGTTTACATAGACTCTTACCCTCCCCCATCACTGACTGGCTTTCTCTTCAGTAGGCACGCCACTCCCCAGCCCAGCAGCAGCCTCAAGCAGGTGCATAGAACCCTTGCATGCAATTTTTCATACAGAGAGGAAAAACTTTTGAGAACTATAAATTACATTGATAAGGAAGGCTCTGTGGGGTTCATGGTAACTCTCTCTCCAAAAGACATGATGATGCAATTTAGATCTGGGAGGCTTCATGCTAAACCATCCCCTCCCACTCCCCCCCCCTTTTTTTAAAGTAGAAGTACATGTGCATTGAATTTAAGCACTACTGCATCTATTAGCTCTCACTACTGTTTATAAAGTTCTGCACCAAAGATCTGGAAACAATGCTACTGGAGAGTTCAAACTTCTTACATATATGATATAGACAGAGAGATAGGGCACCTCTTCTTAAATTCAGGGCAATACTTTCAACATCTTTCGACAGGAGATATCACTATACTGTTCTTACCCAAACAAACAACATAACCAAGTAGAACATCAAATCCAAAATAAAAATACAGATGCAGCTTTAAAAACAATTCCCTGAGGAATGAAAAAATCTATGCCTACACAAAAACCATGAGTTCACAGCAGCACTATTCATAATCACCGAAACACAGAACCAACCCAAATGTCTGTCCACTGATGAATGGATAAACAAAATATGGTATATCTATACAGCAGATTATTCAGCAATAAAGCAAAATGAAGTAGTGACATATGTTACAACATGGTTAAGCGTCAGCAACATTATGCTAAATTAAAGAAAGCAATCATTAAAGACTGCATAATATATGATTCTATTCAAATGAAATGTCCTAATACGTAAACTATAGACAGAGCATAGACTACTGGTACCCCTGAACTAGAGGAATTGTAGAGAAACAGGGAGTGATTACTAACGGAGTTGCTTTGGGAGGTGATGAAAATGTTCTAAGATTAGATTAGATTATAGTGATCACTTGGTTGTGATTGTTGTGAAGCCATTCAGTCGTGTCCGACTCTTTGCAACCCCATAGACTGTAGCCTACCAGGCTCCTCTGTCCATGGAATTTTCCAGGCAAGAGTACTGGAGTGGGTTGCCATTTCCTTCTCCAGGGGATTTTCCTGACCCAGGGATCAAACCCAGGTCTCTCGCACTGTAGGCAGACGCTTAACCATCTGAGCCACCAGGGAAGCAGATGTATAAGAAAGGGTATTTAAATCACAGCTGATCTAGTTAACGGAATTTTATAAAGCCACTAAAACTAACTATAAAAGTTATGTGTCATTACAAGAAAATGTTTATGCTGTAATGTTAGATAATAAAAAGAAATAGAAAATTGAATGTACAGGACTACCACAGAATAAATACATGGACATGATGTTTGTGTTAAGATGGTAGAATCACAGTGGTTCCCCTCCTCTATTTTCATCTTGTCCCAGCATATTAACAATTAAAAAAAAAAAAAAAACAAACCTCAGTCTCCCTTCTTCCCTCAGTTTGTCTTGACTACAACTTAAAATGCAAAATAAGCAAAACCAACTTGTTCTCTTTTTCAAGTTCTCTTTTTTAAACTCCCATCAACTTAGTTTACTGAGATCAACTAAGAATAACCCAAAGAAGGAAGAAAGGGATGAACACTCCTTCTTTCCCATTCCCAGAAGCAAGTTTCATGGGCCTCAGTTCAGCTCAGTCGCTCAGCTGTGTCTGACTCTTTGTGACCCCATGAATCGCAGCATGCCAGGCTTCCCTGTCGATCACCAACTCCCAGAGCTTATTCAAACTCATGTCCACTGAGTCAGTGATGCCATCCAACCATCTCATCCTCTCTCGTCCCTTTCTCCTCTTGCCAATCTTTTCCAGCATCAGGATCTTTTCCAATGAGTCAGTTCTTCGCATCATTAGCCTAGTCTAGCCAAAATTTCAGCAAGGAGAGTCTACACCTAGGGCAATTTACACTCTCTTCTTCAACTGTGAATGACGGCAAGTCACTGCTGGCGGGAGGCTGGATTTGGAAAGATTAGACTTTCCCCTTCTTAAAAACGGACAGAAAGAATGCTTTAGCAGCACATATACTAAAACTGAAATGACACAGAGAAGATTAGCATGGCCCCTGCGCAAGGATGACACGCAAATTCGTGAAGTGTTTCATTTAAAAAAAAAGAAAGAAAGAAACAGGAAACTGGGGGAAAAACCCCTATCTGTGTCTCTTCGCTGAGGTTCTGTGTTCAATCACCAACTATAGGAGGAATGAATCCTGAGTCATCAAATTTTTCACCACAGAAGATCCTCTTGGGTAATAAGGAACTGTCAGTCACCACCTCTGCGTCTACAAACCCAGGCTAACTTTCATCAGGAATCCCAGGCTAACTTTCCCCAGATTAAGCAATGAGGCTCTGCCAAAAATATTAATAATAATAATACTTGTATATGCGTCGGGGGGGAGTACACTTATGGGCACACTGCTATCAGGTAATTTTATAAGGATCCACTAACACTGGCGACACTAACAGGGAACTACATCTGTTTCTGCTTGAGAAAAATGCTTCAATAATATCCTGTTTCTGGAGGACTGCATGAATTCTTGGCATGCAGCTTCTGATGTTTCAAGGGTGGCTATTTTCCTCTTTTGAGATGGAAAGAGTCAGGGAGGCAGAATACATCACAGGCACCAACGGAGTCTGTGAAACCCACTTAGTTTTCACCATGGCCGCTGCATTTCCCGCTCCTGCTGTTCCAGCACCTTCACAGAGACTCGACCGTCCCCCAGCCCTGACGGCAGCACAGGTGGCCGTCCACGGCTGCAGCGACCCAGCTCAGCACCACTGCAGGGCCTACCAAAGGAGTGGAGACTTCCGCACTCAGGCATGAACCAGAAGATGAGAGAGCAAACAGAGGAATCCTACTGGTTTCTAGGCCCAGGAACTAAGAGGGAAAGAAAAAGGCCAGCATCACAGACACAGGTGAGCACAAGAAAAGGGAAACATCCGTAGGTGCCCACAGGCTCTGCTGCTAAAACCTAGCCCTTGTCTGAGGTGCCTCTTTCCCCAGAACCTCTACTCTTTCAGATAAAGATTTTACAAAGAGACACAGGAACTCATAGCCATCTAAGGGTACAACGGCTGCTGCCGTGAATCCTAGTCAGGGCAGGAGCAAACGTGTCTTGATGCTCAAGGATGGTCATCCCCATGTTGTCCTGAGACTGCTTCACTGGTCTCAGATCCATAGCTGTTAGCAGCTTCCAACACTCATCACATACCCCCAGCCCCAGCCTCCAGTTGCATCCTTCATTCCAACCAATAAGGAAACAACATCGGCATATTACGGGCCTTATTTCTCACTGCTCTAGTTTCAAGTTTCCTGCAATGTGGCAATGTAACTTAAGAATATTAAGTTTTTAAAAACTCACTCCATTAAGTTAAGCCTCACCCTAGTCGGATATGTGGGTGGACCCTAGCCTGAAGCCATCTCGACCAGGAGAAAGAATCTCTATCGACATACAAGCATTTATCCCAATGCTTACTCTTAGCCCAAGAAGCAAATCTGCACCCAAGTCTACACCACAGTAATATCTGCCTTCAAAGTTAAAAACAAAAAAGGCACTGGGCTTCTCCGTCTCCTTGTCCCTTCTCCTGTTTCTCCTACTGCCTGAGGGAATACCCCCTTGACAAGACTTCCTTACTGTCCAGGCGGATGGAAGAGGGAAAAGGAATCCTGCTTGTCAGCTTTCACTAGGAGATCACATGTCAGTTCAGGAGCTCAGTAAAGTGCTTCCTGCATGGCAATTACACAACTGGGCCTGGTGGGTCTGCAGACATTCAGGCCTCCAAGTGGGCACGTCAAGCCTGGACACAGGCATCATGTCCCTCTCCGCAAATCGCCCCTTGGTCAACGGAGAACTACAGAGGAAGATGAGGACGTGTGCTCTCTGGCCTTTCTTCTCGGCCTGTAAGAGGCTCTGCTAAAGACATTCTCCCCAGTTCAACTGTTCTGGTACAGAAATGAGGAAGATTACATGACTCACGAATTTTTTCAAAGACACAGTACTATAATTCTCCGGGCCACAGACAGATACCAGTAGTTATCTGGTTATCAAAGAGCTAGGAATGTGGAAAAAGAGAACAAGATTTAAAACATAAGGCAAATTTTTTTCCTGGAGGATGGAAACGCATAATGCTGAGTAGCAATAAACTTGAAATACGTTCTTACTTTTAAGAAGTCAGGTGAATAATTCCCTTTGGAGGGGGCATACGTGTGTTATGGGGGGTGGAGGGGGGGAGCTATAGAGATTGCTGCCCTGGCCATCGCAAGGGAGGAAATCCCCTACGAAGAGACCATTACATGACAGCACAAGTTCAACCACCACATGATGGAGACCAGCCAGGAGACCAAAGTGCTGAGGGCTCATCGTCTGCCAGCCTGCATCTGTAACAGCTCATTCTACGTTTCTCCCTTTTGTTTCTATCTGCCCAAATTCTGACCTTTGAGCAGGCAAGCCTCCAGCAAATAAGCTGAACTCTGCCATCTGACAACGGGTTTGCTCAGAGGGTTTAAGCACTGCAGGGTGGTGGTGGTGGCGAAGGGGGAGCCCTGGGATGTCTTACTGTGATCAGGGACCTGCCTCATCTAGCTGTAGGTGAGGTTTGGTTTCACAGAACACTTCTACTACAGTATCCAAAAAGCCACTCTGTGGACACGGATTTCTGTTTATCAGGCCTTGTTACCAGTACTGTCCCCTATGAACACACTGAGCAGAACTTCCTTAAGCAGCAATGGCCACCAGTGAAAATTACCAACATAATCCAAAATGAGCTGATTTAAAAACTGTGAACTCTGTAAGGAATGGCTGGGTTCTGTCTTATTCACTGCAGTAACCCGAATACCTAGCACACAGTGCCTGGCATATATTCTATATCACCAATACTTCGTGAAACTAAAGAAAAGAAAGAATGTATGAACAAGCCAATGTTGTGCAAACATACCATCAATGTGGACCCCAGAGAAAGAGATAAGGATGCAAGTGATCTGAGAAATAGCCACAGGAAGTACCTGCCACCAGAGGAGATTCTATGGGAACAGCAGCATCAGGCCTCCTTGCTGAACTTCCCTTGAACCAGCTATAAAGATTTGTTTCCACGATTCTTTTCTCTTAGGTCTCACGGTGCCCCAAACCACCTCCTTCTCCTGACCTCCCTTACGGGGTAACTTTTCTCACTTCAGCTGCCCCCACAGTCACAACCCTGTGGGAGGGTCAGACCGACACCAATATTTGGAGTTTCTAAAAACCAGAAATTAAAAAAAAAAAGTCTACATACACAAACAGGAAGTGGTTTCGGTGCGTCTCAGCCCGGATAATAATGAAGTTTTGGAGATTAAAGACCAGACGAGACGCGGGAGCTCCAGAAAGCTCCGGGGCTTGCACAACTGGGCTCCAAGGTTGTCCTGCGAAGTCCACCATCGCTAAGCTGACCCTGCCCCAGCTCGGGACCCGCCGCTTTCGTTGGCCCTGACGCGAAAACGGTTAACAAGTAATAAAGAAAAGCAAGCCTCTGCCTACCTCCTCTCCTGCGACCTGCAAAGTGCGGTCTCCACCCTGAACTCCGGCCCGGAACGCGACCCCGCACGGTCGGCGAGGCCCCTGGGCAGCGCGCCCCGGTCCCGGCCAGAAAGCTCCCGGCCGTAAGCCTGCCGGTCGGTGCTCCTCCCGGCCTCGGCTCACAGCCCACCCCGCCAGCCCTCCCGGCCCACGCCAAGCACCGGGGCTCGCCGCCCGGGGAGTCGGGGTGACAGCCCGGGGCGCCGGGGCAGGAAGCGCGGACAGCAGCCGACTCGGGACGGCCGCCCGGGCTCCCCAAGCCGTCCCCCTCCTGGGCGGTGCGCGCCGGCCCCGCGCCCCTGACAGCCGGCCCGCTCGGGCGCTCCTGTGACACAATGCCCGGCCCCGCCGCCGCTCCCCCGGCCGCGGTGACAACTCACCGGGGGGACGGCGCGGCGACCTCCGGGAGGGGGGCGCTCGCAGCTTCCGCGGCGCTGGGATCCGCTCCGTCGCCCGCGCGCGCCCGCAGCCCTCTCGGCTCTAGGCGAGCCCCCGCGCGCGTGCCGTCGTCTGGCCGGCGCTGCGTGAGGAGGAGGCCGGTGGCAGGGGGACGAGACTGTCGCCGGCTGAGGAGAATGGAACACCGCGGCGGCGGCGGCGGCGGCGGCAGCAGTGGCAGTGCTCGCGTCACTGGGCCAGCTGTACGGCGCGGGCGGGGGAGGCGGCGGAGGGGGGAGGGGAAGGCGCGGGAGAGGGGCGGGGCCACGCGCGCGCACGTAACGAGCGCCGGCGTCGCGCCGCCGCGATCGTCCCGTTGGGGAAAAGGCCCGGCCGGTAGACTGCTGCCAGCGCGCACGCGCTGCCGGCCGGCCCGCAAGCCCCTCGGCAGGCGAGACCGAGGAAGAAAGGGAGTTCTTAAAGGGACCGTCACGCCGACTCCGCTAGAGTAGACTGGGAGGAGGAGTTGCGGACTGACTGCGACGGCTTTGCGCTTAGCCTTTCCAGTTCTTCTGCTCTTATTGTTTGTATTATTATTTGTATTATTCGGCTATGGTTTGGTTTTTTGGAGTACTGTTATTTGCAAAGGATCGGTTTGCTCTCCGGTCGACTAGGCGCTTTCGTTCCTGCTGCCTTAGCTTAGGACTTAGGAATCCCTCTTCAGGCCCGTCGCTAAGCTGTTGTTTTTGTTGTTGCGAAGCCTACCAGCGTCAGATTGTCCCGGGGGTAGGGGTGTAAAAGGGTCCCTCGTTCAGCCATTCTGATTCAAAAAGGCTACGACTGTAGTCTTTAAGCCGGTTAAAAATCTATTTTAACAGGCTTTCCTAAAAGGGATTCCTTGGCACTCTAAAAACACGCAACGGATCTCAAAGTTGAGAAAACTGAAGTTCAGCGCGAGGGCTGTCAGTGTCGGCCCTAGTACCTCGCCGCATTCCTGGTTTTATTTCCCAGCCTGAGCTTTGTCTCCCAGGGCTATTTTCCAACATACAGTATGCAAGCAGTTTGAACACTTTATAGTTACAGCATCTCTCTCTATATGTAGGTGGTCCCCCTGCGGCCATAGGAGATAAAGTCCTCTGCTTGTGTTTACAGGGCTTTATTGCTGTTTTAGTAGCTAAGTCGTGTCCCACTCTTGCAACCCCATGCACTGGAGCCCACCAGGCTGCTCTGTCCATGGGATTTCCCAGGCAAGAATACTGAAGTGGGTTGCCATTTCCTTCTCCAGGAGATCTTCCCAACCCTGGAATGGAATCGCGTCTCCTCTATCCGCAGGCAGATTCTTTAGCACTGCGCCACCAGAGAATAACCCCTTAATGACAAAAAGTTTTGATTTTATATCTTTGCGCCCCAGGGTCTTGAACAATACTTGTCTCAGAGGTGCTCAATTAACGTTGAGGCGTTCCTACTTGATAGGCAGTGCCAAAGTCTGGGCTTGGACCCAGAGCCTCTGCTGCAGCTTGGGTCAGGCAGACTCTCTCAGGGCCTCTCACCCAGCCCAATTCTACTAGCTTCTCTAGAAAAGTGCTATGATTAACAAGTCAAATGTTTGAGGTACTTCAAATAAAGCAAGCAGAATGTCCACCACCGAGCATACACACCTATCACAAGGAAACCCTGGAGAAGGCAATGGCACCCCACTCCAGCACTCTTGCCTGGAAAATCCCATGGATGGAGGAGAATGGTAGGCTGCAGTCCATGGGGTCGTGAAGAGTCGGACACGACTGAGCGACTTCCCTTTCACTTTTCACTTTCATGCATTGGAGAAGGAAATGGCAACCCACTCTAGTGTTTTTGCCTGGACAATCCCAGGGATGGGGGAACCTGGTGGGCTGCCGTCTATGGGGTCGCACAGAGTCTGACACGACTGAAGTGATTTAGCAGCAGTAGCAAGGAAACCCTCCCATTCTGGGCCCTGCATTACCGCTGCTGCTTCCTTTTCCATAAGCCTGTCCTTGTTCTGCCTTCTTTCCTCCCTGAGTTCTGTTAAAGAGAAAACCCACAGGCCCAAAATGGCGTCATTTGTGCTAAAGCCCATGATTCCAAAGCTAGACTTAATACCAAGCCCAATTGCAGTTTCAATCTTTACCATAAATGTAATCTTAACGAGTTTGGAATTTTCTGGTCAGCACCAATGAGGAGCTGTCACATAATAACCTGTCACAGGGACCTTCTCTATTCCCCAAGAGAAAAAGAAACGATCTGCGTAATAAAACCCTTGGCACTTCTTCCCTCCCCACCACTTTCTTTTCTTTAACAATAGGTCCCTTGCCCCACCCTTTTTCCTGTAAAAAACCTTCCAATTTGTACAGCCCCTCTGAGTGCCCTTATAGTTGGGATTAGGTGCCCTTATAGCTAGATGGGATTCTCCCTGATTCCTGAACCATTGAATAAAGTCAACTAAATCTTCAAAGTTATTGGGTTGAATTTTGTTTTTTAACATTTCCGAGATCCAGACTCACTGCAGAAGGTGGACACCCTCCCTCCCTGCTCAATTTCCTCCTCTAACAAACTGGAAAATTCTTAAAGAGATGGGAATACTGGACCACCTTACCTGCCTCCTGAGAAACCTGTTAGAAAAGGCAGAGAAACCAGAGATCAAATTGCCAACATATGTGGAATCATGGAAAAAGCAAGAGAGTTCTAGAAAAGCATCTGCTTCATTGACTCTGCCAAAGCCTTTGACTGTGTCGACCAAACAAACTGGAAAATTCTTAAGGAGATGAAAGTACCAGACCACCTGACCTGCCTCTTGAGAAATCTGTATGCAGGTCAGGAAGCAACAGTTAGAACTGGGCATGGAACAACAGACTGGTTCCAAACAAGGAAAGGAGTACATCAAGGCTGTATATTGTCACCCTGCTTATTTAACTTCTATGCAGAGTACATCATGAGAAACGCTGGGCTGGAGGAAGCACAAGCTGGAATCAAGATCGCCAGGAGAAATATCAATAACCTCAGATATGCAGATGACATCACCAAGCAAAGAAGAACTAAAGACCCTCTTGATGAAAGTGAAAGAGGAGAGTGAAAAAGGTGGCTTAAAACTCAACATTCAGAAAACTAAGATCATGGCATCCGGTCCCATCACTTCATGGCAAATAAATGGGGAAACAGTGGAAACAGTGACAGACTTTATTTTGGGGGGCTCCAAAATCACTGCAGATGGTGGCTGCAGCCGTGAAATAAAAGCTTCTTGCTCCTTGGAAGAAAATTTATGACCAACCTAGACAGCATATTAAAAAGCAGAGACATTTCTTTGCCAACAAAGATCCGCCTAGTCAAAGCTATGATTTTTCCAGTAGTTGGGTATGGATGTGAGAGTTGGACTATAAAGAAAGCTGCTGCTACTGCTTCAGTCGTATCCAACTCTTAGCCACCCCATGGGCTGCAGCCCACTAGGCTCCTCCGTCCATGGGATTCTCCAGGCAAGAGTACTGGAGTGGGGTGCCATTGCCTTCTCTGAATAATGGCATTTACACTACATGAAAACAAATGTTTTAAACTAACACACACTCAAAACATAACACTTCCTAATTTTACTACATTGTACTCTTATCTGTGCTTTCACATTTATTTACATCTATTATGCATGTATGTTGGAAATCCTATATCATATTATGCTATTTGAGCTTCCCCAATGGCTCTGCAGGTAAAGAATCTGCAATGCAGGAGCTGCAGGAGTCAGGGGTTCGACCTCTGGGTCAGTAAGATCCCCTGGAGGAGGAAATGGCAACCTACTCCAGTATTCTTGCCTGGAGAATCCCATGGACAGAGACGCCTGGCAGGCTACAATCCATGGGGTCGCGAAGAGTCAGACACTACTGAGCACATATGCACAATGACAACTGTGCTATTTAGCATCTCTTCCCAATTCCAGGTTCAGTGACATCTCATTAGTAACTGAAATCAGACAGAGTGAAAGTATATACATCACAGAAATTAGTAAACACTACAAATTATCCACCCCCCCCCCATCTCCCAGAACAAGTTGGTAAACATTTACCAGCATGTGTGTGTCTATAGAAGTCACCATGTAGGAACAGTGAATCCAGCAGAGATGGCCCAGGGTTGGATACACTCCCCATTAAAGCCAGTGAGTGAATGAGGACAGAGAACATGGGTTACCCCTAAGAGACAGCCAGACCCTAAGAGAGTCTCCATTTTACAGGGAAGGTTGAGTGAAGAAGATTTGATGCCCCAAAAGTGTGTTGGTTCCATTGCCTCCTCTGAGGTGCACTAAGAAGATTTTGTTTAAATTCCCCTGGCAGAGTTGGATCTCCAGTTACCAAGGAAGAAGGGACAGGAACCTGAAAAGGAAGGTTGAATGGAAGAGGGGTGGCCAGTCCCTGTCCCTTGTGAATGCCTGACCTCTAGTGGTGGAAGTGAGAATGCAGGTCTCTACCCTTCAGTCTTTTATTTATTTATTTATTTATTTATTTATTATTGATTTAATTTTGGTGGGGAGTGCTCTTGCCTGGAAAATCCCATGAACGGAGGAGCCCGGTAGGCTGCAGTGCGTGGGGTCGCGAAGAGTCGGACACGATTGAGCGACTTCCCTTTCACTTTTCACTTTCATGCATTGGAGAAGGAAATGGCAGCCCACTCCAGTGTTCTTGCCTGGAGAATCCCAGGGACGGGGGAGCCTGGTGGGCTGCCGTCTATCAGAGTCGGACACGACTGAAGCGACTTAGCAGCAGCAGCAGCAGTAGCATACAGCATCTTATTTCCCCAGAAGGGATCAAACCCATGCCCCCTGCATTGGGAGCACAAAGTCCTAACCACCAGACTGCCGGGGAAGTCCCGGCCCTTTAGTCTTAAGGCAAGATTCTCAAAACTCCCTCCTCAGAGCTCAGCCACAGCACTCCCTAGCAGGAAGTACATGACAGCAGGGACAGTCTCTGTGGGGCAGAAAATGGACCATGGACAGAGCCTCTGCTTCAAACCAGAGTCTCAACTGTTCCCTCAAACCTATACTTCCTTTGGATAGGATTTTGTAACCCCCTCTTAGTGCTAATACTTTGGCCACCTGATCCAAAGAGCCAACTCACTGGAAAAGACCCTGATGCTGGGAAAGACTGAAGGCAGGAAAAAGGGGTGGCAGAGGATGAGCTGGCTGGATGGCATCACCAACACAATAGACATGAGTTTGAGCAAACTCCGGGAGACAGCGAAGGGCAGGGAAGCCTGTCGTGCTGCAGTCCATGGTTTCGCAAAGAGTCGGACAAGACTTAATGACTGAACAACAGCAACTTCCTACTATGGGATGAAAATCACAGATACCATAAACTGCCTACACACATACTTGCAGAAATTAAATGCATACATATGTTACCCAAAAACAGCTATCAAAAGAATATTCACAGCATCATTATTTGCAATAGCTCAAAATTGGAAACAACACAAAAGTCCACCTACAGCAGAAGGGATAGATCCGTGTGGTATGTCCATCAGTGGAATACTACGCAATGACAAGAGTGAACAGGCTTTCAGTTCACACAACCATGTGGCTGAATCTCACAATTTTAAAAGAAGCCGGACACTAAAGAAGCATATACTACATGATTTCATTTATATAAAGTTCAAAGATATATAGGCAAAATGAATGTAAGGTGTTAGAAGTCAGGATGGGAGCTGGTTACCTTTAGGGTGCATTGTGACTAGAAGGGACTTACGGGGTGCTAAGAACATTCTGTTTCTTGATCTGAGTCCTGGTTACACAAGCGTTCATTTTGCAAAAGCTCATAAGGTGTATACTTATGCTTCATTCACTTCTTTGAAGTTCATAGTTATTCAAAACAAAGTTTACTAATAGAAAAAAATCAATCAATCCAATGCTTGCATCTAGAATCATCATAACTTTGGTAACTATAAACACAGATGGATGTAGGTATATGGGTTTAGAGACCCAAATGCCTTGAGCAATGTTGCTGCCTGTTGATTTTTATGAAATGGTGAGCTCTTTTCACCAGTTAGTAAAAATAAAACTCTTCCTTCATTTATGTGATCGTTGTATTTCTGATGGTTATAAACAGAGGCTTTTTTTTTTCTGCATAAGCATCCAACGGAGCATACAAGAAACTGCAGTTTCTTACGATGCAAGGCTGCTCTGTCCGTTGCCGACCTACTAGCATCCCCTCACCCACCCTACCAACTGTGAAATGGGTATGAGGACAGTATCTACCTTGTAAGACTGTTGTAAAGATTAAATAAGTTCCTTTCAATAAAATGCCTAGAAGAGAGTCTGGCACACAGTGAGCACAAAATAAGTGCTTAATATTACTTTTATCATTCTGACTCGCTATTCAATCCCTCAGTCATGTCTGACTCTTTGCGACCCCATGGACTGAAGCACACCAGGCTTCCCTGTCCTCCACCATCTCCCGGAACTTGCTTAAACTCATGTCTATTGAGTTGGTGATCATCCAACCATCTCATCCTCTGTTGCCCCCTTCTCCTCCTGCCTTCTATCTTTCCCAGCATCAGGGTGTTTTCCAATGAGTCAGTTCTTCGCATCAGGAGGCCAAAATATTGGAGTTTCAGCTTCAGCATCAGTCCTTCCAATGAATATTCAGGACTGATTTCCTTTAGGATGAACTGGTTTGATCTCCTTGCAGTCCAAGGGACTCTCAAGAGTCTTCTCCAACACCACAGTTCAAAAGCATCAATTCTTTGGCTCTCAGCTTTCTTTATGGTTCAGTTATCTCATCCATACATCCATCCACATCATTCTGACTACCCTCACCCATTAAATGCCAGTGGTACTGTTAATACTTATAACAACCAAAAATACTCTCACAGTTGTCCAAACATCTCCTAGGAGATGACACTGCCCATAATGAACCATGGTTTTAAACCCACCAGATGACCACGGCTTACAAGAAGTAGCAGCAGCATTCATTCATTCGTTTACTCACCAACCATATGTTAAGGACAACTTGTTTCAGGCCTCACCCTCAGGGTGCTACCAGGCCGAGCGGGAAGACAAAGATGTCCACAGGTAGTGGCAACACAAGATAGCAAGTGTTTGCATAGACGAGCAAATTGCCTATTGGCGATGCTAGCCTCCTGTACAGGAGTGTGGTCAGCCTTTGGTTTGTTTTAATTTTTTAATTTAGTTACTAATATTTGAAAAGGAGATTTCACATAAAAAGCAAGACTTTCTGCTTCTCTTTTAAAATCCAAAGCGTTGTGCACACTGGGCCTGCGTTTGTGTGTCTGGTTGAGAGCTCTGCTTGTGCCACAGTCTCCACCTGGCCTGCATTTACTGTCCCTGTCTCGAGGACCCTGGAGCTTGGGGCCACTGTCATAGATCTGTCTGCTGGTAGCTATGGGAACCCCAAGGAAAATGAAAACTCTCCAGGATAAGCAGGTGAGTGAGGCTTGAATGCTCGTTGCAGGCATACTTAGTCATGTCTGACTCTTTGTGACCCCATGGACTATAGCCTGCCAGGCTCCTTTGTCCATGGAATTTTCCAGGCAAGAATACTAGAGTGGGTTGCCATTTCCTTCTCCAGGGGATCTTTCAGACTCAGGGATCGAACCCACGTGTCCTGCATCTCCTGCATTGGCAGGCAGATTCTTTACCATTGAGCCACCTGGGAAGCCAGCTTGAAGGCTTGTTGGGAGGCAAATTAAGAGGAAAAGGACAGGGATTTCCCTGGTGGTCCAGTGGCTAAGAATCTGCCTGCCAATGCAGGAGGACCCAGGTTCTATTCCTGGTCTGGGAAGATCCCACATGCCACGAAGCAGCTAAGCCCATGCACCACAATTACTGAAGCCCTTGAGCATAAAGCCTGTGCTCCACAAAGTAGAGAAGCCACCACAATGAGAAGCTTGCACACTGCAACGTGGAGTGGCCCCTAATTGCTGCAGCTAGAGGAAGCCCACATGCAGCAATGAAGACCCAGCACAGCCAAAAATAAATAACTAACTATAAAAGTTAGAAAAAAAAGAGAGAGAGAAAGGACATTTCACTGGAGAAGGAAACGGTGTGTTTAGCGGCTGTGGTCTGAAGCAGGGGGGTGCCTGAGGACCAGTCGCTAGGACATAGAGGCCTGTGGCAGAGTCCTTGGGCCACTGCAACAGAGGGTGACCTGGGACCAGCTGGAAGCCAGGCCAGAACTTGGAAGTTCCCAGGTCTGAGATCAGCCTACTGTCTTTCTCTGCATTCTTGCTTGACTTGAGATAGTTCAAAACCAGTGTGAGTGCCAGGGCTGAGGTGCTGTCAGACACTGACCACAATGTCCTTGCACCTGGGATTATCTATCACATGTCTGGGGATTGGGGCTCAGGAGATGAACAAGAAGAGAGAATAAAGTGGCAGGAACAGCATAGTCCTTGGAGTCCTTGCAGGGCTGGTCTAACCTGGCATGACTGAAGGGGTCAGAGACAGCTTCTCAGCTCCTCTCACATGTCTAAAATACACCATTCACATCCTCTAGCTCAGTGCTTCTTAAACTTTTCTGTGCACACGAATCACCTGGCCATCTTGTTAAAAGTGTAGATCCTGACTTAGCAGGTCTGGGGTGGAGCCTGAGAGTTTACATTTCAAACCCACCAGGAATGCTGTTCTGCTGGTCCAGAATCACACTTGGAGATCCCAGATAGGAGTTTCTCAACTGCCCCACTATTGGTATCGTGGACCAGATAATTCTTTGCTGTGGGGAGCTGTCCTGAACATTGTAGGGTATTGCAGCAACCTTGACCTAGACTCACTAGATGCTGATAGCAGTCCCCTAGTGTTCTGTGCTAAGTTGCTTCAGTGTGTCCAACTCTTTGTGACCTTATGGATTGTAGCCTGCTAGGCCCCTCTGTCCATGGGTTTCTCCAGGCAAGAATACTGGTGTGGGTTGCCATGCCCTTCTCCAGGGGATCTTCCCAACCCAGGGATTGAACCCACGTCTCCTGCACTGGCAGGTGGATTCTTTATCACTAGCACCACCTAGGAAGCCCACAGGCCCCCAGTTGTGATGATAAAAGAAATGTCTTCAGATACTGCCACATGTCCCTTGAAGGAGGGACAAAATAGATCTTGGTTGTCTATGGGCTTTACTGAAATTCAGAGAGCCTTCAAGGTACTGAACAGGGAAGACTGCATAATTTGTAGGGCCCAGTACAAAATGAAAATGTGGGAGCCCCTGTTCAAAAAGCAAGAAAAACATGCCAGTAATAATCACGATGGTGTGATCACTAATCTAGAGCCAGACATCCTGGAATGTGAAGTCAAGTGGGCCTTAGAAAGCATCACTACGAACAAAGCTAGTGGAGGTGATGGAATTCCAGTTGAGCTACTTCAAATCCTGAAAGATGATGCTGTGAAAGTGCTGCACTCAATATGCAAGCAAATTTGGAAAACTCAGCAGTGGCCACAGGACTGGAAAAGGTCAGTTTTCATTCCAATCCCAAAGAAAGGCAATGCCAAAGAATGCTCAAACTACCACACAATTGCACTCATCTCACATGCTAGTAAAGTAATGCTCAAAATCCTCCAAGCCAGGCTTCAGTATTACGTGAACCATGAACTTCCAGATGTTCAAGCTGGTTTTAGAAAAGACAGAGGAACCAGAGATCAAATTGCCAACATCTACTGGATCACCGAAAAAGCAAGAGAGTTCCAGAAAAACATCTATTTCTGCTTTATTGACTATCCCAAAGCCTTTGACTGTGTGGATCACAATCAACTGTGGAAAATTCTGAAAGAGATGGGAATACCAGACCACCTGACCTGCCTCTTGAGAAAGCTATATGCAGGTCAGGAAGCGACAGTTAGAACTGGACATGAAACAACAGACTGGTTCCAAGTAGGAAAAGAAGTACATCAAGGCTGTATACTGTCACCCTGCTTATTTAACTTATGTGCAGAATACACCATGAGAAATGCTGGGCTGGAAGAAGCACAAGCTGGAATCAAGATTGCCGGGAGAAATATCAATAACCTCAGATATGCAGATGATACCACCCTTATGGCAGAAAGTGAAGAGGAACTCAAAAGCCTCTTGATGAAAGTGAAAGAGGAGAGTGAAAAAGTTGGCTTAAAACTCAACATTCAGAAAACAAAGATCATGGCATCTGGTCCCATCACTTCATGGCAAATGGATGGGGAAACAGTTTCAGACTTTGTTTTTTGGGGGGCTCCAAAATCACTGCAGATGGTGACTGCAGCCATGAAATTAAAAGACGGTCACTCCTTGGAAGGAAAGTTATGACTAACCTAGACAGCATATCAAAAAGCAGAGACATTACTTTGCCAATAAAGGTCCTACTAGTCAAGGCTATGGGTTTTTCAGTAGTCATGTATGGATGTGAGAGTTGGACTGTGAAGAAAGCTGAGTGCCAAAGAATTGATGCTTTTGAACTGTGGTGTTGAAGACTCTTGAGAGTCCCTTGACTGCAAGGAGATCCAGCTAGTCCATTCTAAAGGATTTCAGTCCTGAGTGTTCTTTGGAAGGAATGATACTAAAGCTGAAACTCCAGTACTTTGGCCATCTCATGCAAAGAGTTGACTCATTGGGAAAGACTCTGATGCTGGGAGGGATTGGGGGCAGGAGGAGAAGGGGATGACAGAGGATGAGATGGCTGGATGGCATCACCGACTCAATGGATGTGAATTTGAGTGAACTCCGGGAGTTGGTGATGGACAGGGAGGCCTGGCATGCTGCGATTCATGGGGTCGAAAAGAGTCGGACACGACTGAGCAACTGAACTGAACTTAAAGGTACTAGAATGTAAAAGTTTTGCCTTTACAAATATTTTTATTACTTACGGAATCTATCAGGGATAATAAAGACACATAAGTAACAAATAAACTAACACATTGTAAAAAAAGTATTTTTGGTGTCATATTTTATATAATGCAATCAGTTCAATTCAGTCCAGTTGCTCAGTCATGTCCGACTCTTTGCGACCCTATGGACTGCAGCACGCCAGGCCTCCCTGTCCATCACCAACTCCCAAAGTTTACCCAAACTCATGTCCATTGAGTCGGTGATGCCATCCAACCAGCTCATCCTCTGTCGTCCCCTTCTCCTCCTGCCCCCAATCCCTCCCAGCATCAGGGTCTTTTCCAATGAGTCAGTTCTTTGCATCAGATGGCCAAAGTATTGGAGTTTCAGCTTCAGCATCAGTCCTTCCAATGAATATTCCAGACTGCTTTTCTTTAGGATGGACTGGTTGGATCTCCTTGCAGTCCAAGGGACTCTCAAGAGTCTCCTCCAATACCACAGTTCAACACCACATACATAGCCTTGACTAGACGGACCTTTGTTGACAAGTAATGTCTCTGCTTTTTAATATGCTATTTAGATATAATGCAATATATAATAATAATCCATTAATGTTAGATATTGATTGAGCATAAGAATTTTCTGGCTTGTTTATCTGCAAGTTCATTTATTAGGTCATCAAAATTTATAATTTTCTCAACTTTATTTTCAGTCAGTATAATGGAGAGTGATGTTAGTTGCTCTTGCAAATGTAAGATAGTAAATATTTTCAATAATTTTTTATTTTGAGAAGGAGTTTTCTGCTGATGCAGCTGTTACTGAAGCTGTTAAGAATATTTTATGGCCTGTGAAT
The DNA here is from genome assembly GCF_001704415.2 of Capra hircus. Lineage (NCBI taxonomy): Eukaryota > Metazoa > Chordata > Mammalia > Artiodactyla > Bovidae > Capra > Capra hircus. Next base: position 21,774,875 of record NC_030817.1, read on the forward strand.
ACATTTTTGATAAATTATTTCAAAATATAAATTTTGGTACATTTAGATCTGATGATTCCCATGGAACAATCTTTCTAGGCAGATTTAATTCTTCATACGAATCAGTTTCATGTAAGTTTGAATTTGTTTTTAAATGTAAATTTACACCACGCCTCTTTAATGTTTCCTTTGACTATTTCTGTACCTTGAGGTCATAAAAGAAACTGAAAGTGGCCTTATTTTTGGCATGTAACTTAAAACACCTATTTATGCACTCTTTCATTGTATCTTAAATGATAAGAAAACTTAATTTTGAAGTTACCTTGCTTGTTAGTAACTGGTTTAATTCAAGCTTCATATGAATATAGCGTTCTTTTCCATTGAATGAAAAAATTCAATTTGAATCTAATTTCTCTTTGTAAGCCTGTTAATATTTGCTTTGCAACTTTGTAATAATTCTTGAAGATTCTAAACTCCTTGAAGAATTCTAATAATTCCTTGATATGCTCTATTATAATATCTATACATATGCTCTTATTTTGTAATAATTTATTGACAAAATTTACTGCCTAAAGGCCAGCAATTCTTTTCTGGGAGCTCAGATCCAAGAGTTGTCCAGGTGCTGCAAGGATGGGCTCCAGGGGCAGAAGCAGGCCTCCCGGGGGGGGGGGGGGGGAGCCGGTGCTGCCTTCCTGTGAGCCCCTCCCCCCGCTCCTGCGGTTTCTGCCGCCGCCCCGTCACTGCCACCAGTATGGGTCCAGGTCTGACTGGGCCACACTGAGGCCCAGCGGTCTCCTAGACTTTGCCAGGCATGCATATACTTGCAAGGCCACTAAGCCTATTGCCTTGTGTTCCTGTAGCTTGCCCACCTGGGGTCTTGTCTCATGTATGCTCCATCAAGTCATTGGACTTCACTTACAAAACACTTACCCATTTCAAAGATTAAATTATTAGAAGTTTCAAGATGGAGACAGAAAAAGAGCATTAAATCAAAGCAGATTTAATGCTCTTTCTGAGCATAAGACCTGTTATAACCACCCAAGCTGCACACCCAGGAACCCAACCCCACACTGGGTGGTGATAAGCAGTGCAGGAAATGGGGCTTAGTGGGAGAGTGGTTACCAGGAGAACCCACAGGCCTCTCAGAGGCAGCAGGAAGGCCGTGGAAAGGAGAGCCAGGGACTTCCCTGGTGGGCCAATGGTTAAGACTCTGCGCCTCCATTGAGAGGGGCATGGATTCAATCCCTGGTCGGGGAACGAAGGTCTGGCATGCCCTGTGCTACAGTTGGGAAAAAAAAGACAGAGAGAGAGAGAGAGAGAGCTAGAAGACTCTGAGGGCATACAAGGAGTTGAATTTAGAGTCTACAGGCAGGCAGACCCTGCACAGTTCCGTGGAGGCAGGCTACTCTGGTGGGGACAGGAGGCGCTGGGAGAAAGCCCGTTCACAGGGACTGCTGGCTCCCACGGTTACTCAGGGAGAGACCCTCCAGGTTCAAGGCCCTCTTCCTCTGCCCTCTAGCTTCCTGCGCCTTCTCTATTTGCTACTTTCGCATCATTTCTTTTCCTAACTTCACTCCAACTTTTCTCTGCCTCTTCCTCCTCTATCCTGCCCTCCTTTGCAAATGTGTGTATGCAGGGGTTGGGGGTAGGGCAGGCCTAGATCTTTCTTGGTGGTAAGAAACTCTTCCAGACAAAGATTAATTTCAGAAAGATGGAAACCTTCTCCCCAAGGCCGAACAGAAGTCGGGGTGGGGGGGGGCGCGGGTGGAAACATGGCAAAGGAAAATTGGCCTCAAAATGCAAATACCTTTGGAAAACTTGAGTGAAAATTTAACACCAGCCTCTCAATAGCTTGCACGGAAGGTCACCACAGCTTCGGAAGGAACTGCCCAAGAATAAGCAGGGGACTTGGGCTGAGAAGAGCAATCACAGGAGAGAGAATCTGCTAGGCAAATCGAACATCCCGACCACAACAGTGCCACTGATGTTCTGGGCTGCCACTACTGATAAACTACATGTGTGCTCAGGGCCTCAGTAAAAGTGCATGTTCACGTTCACAGCAATCCTGCAAGGCAGGAGTCAATTCCCTGCTTTAGCAATGGAAAAGCGGGGGCTCAGAAAAGTCAAGTAACAGGCTCAAAGTCATCTAGCCAGTAATTGTCAGAGGCAGGATTCAAATGGCCGTGTACCTGACTCCAAGTCCGGTATCTGTTCTGTGTTGTTTTTGTTTTTGTTCAGCCGCTCAGCCGTGTGTACCATGGGATAATGTCTTTGTCCCAAAGCTGCCCTTAAGCAGATCAGCGCAGTCAGCAAAGTATATCTTTCACCACAACTTTTTCAGCCTCCTGGCCTCTCCTTTCGGGTCTTCTTTGACCTGATATGGCCACCCAGTGCTACCAACTGAGAGTGGCGGAAATTCAGGCATGGGAACACGCCAGTAGAGAGAGACGTCTTCTGGTTGGCACACCTCTCTGGCCCCTCATTACCTATTCCAAAGTGCAAGATCAGCTCTGTCTGAGCTGCTGTGTTCTGTGTACAAAACCATCATTTATGGGACTTCTTCAGTGGTCTAGTGGTTAAGACTCCATACTTCCACTATAGGCATACGGGTTCAATCACTGGTCGGGTATCTAAGATCCCACTTGCTGCACAGCATGGCCAAAAAGAAACAAAACTATACCATGGTTTATGGCTATGTCCCTACATTATTCCTACTGTTTATCAAAGTCTGACTCCTTGGCAAACTTCAGGCATTCAGTTGTTCCCCGCTTCCAAATGGAGAGGCTGAGTATAAAGCTGCAGGAAAGAATGATATCCATGGAGTGCCGTGTGGGTGGGGTGTTGGGGAGGCACTCATGGGAATGTCTGTTCTGTGCCCTTTCTGCCTGAAGTGAGTCACTGTGATGCCAGTCTCTGAAGGCACTGAGTGGGGCTCCCCGGGAGACCCCTGACACCTGACCCTTCCTTGGCCTCTCCTTTCAGAACAGGCCTCTCCAGGTCTTTGCTCAACAGTTTTGTGAGCTAGCCGAATCCCCATCCATGCCAACCACCCGTCTAGCTCTCGGAATGCTGGCGAGCCACAGGCAACGTCTGCTCCAGAGGCTTAATCCAGCCTTTGGAAGCTTTCCCTTCCGAAATCTCTGGCCTGGCACCACTCCCAGCCCCAGTCAGAATGGAGCTGCCGCATCACTGCGGCTTTTCCAGCAATGGCTTTGTACGGTTGAGGGATCGGCTTTGATCTCCGTGGAGCTGGAAGTATTGGGGATGGAAAAAGGAGGCCAGAGACAAGAAGGCAGAAGGGCCTGTACACACTTGCTCAGGACTTTCCGCCCAGCACCTGTAGGCTCCACACAACCCCAAGGAGCTGACAGATGTGACTTACATAGTCACAGTTCAACTTTGATACTAACCCTCAGGCAGAAATAGCTGTCGATTCTAGCAGTATATCAGGGAATTTGGAGTTAAGAAGGATGTCTCTGAATGCGCCTTTTCATCCGGTCATAGGCATCTTGATATTTTGTAATCATATTAACAAAGACGCTCTGTCTACAGTTCTGCTCTCCAGGTTCCCCAGCTTCGCAGATTAAAGTACTCCTCTCTAACATATCTTGGAAGAAGATAAAACTTTTGTGACAAGGGATAACATAGATACTCAAAAAAATCAGAAGTCACAGCAGTTTGGGGAATTCCTTGGTGGTCCAGTGGTTAGGACTCTTCACTTCTGCTTCAGGGGACACGGGACAAAGATAAGCTCTGTCTCCCCAAGAAGGTCCTCTGCGGGCCACGTTCCACTCTCCCTGCCACTTTGGGAAGGCCTTCAGCAGTGTTGCTCCCTCTCCATTCCATGTCAGAGAGGATCTGCAAGAAGACCCAGGTCTCAGAAAAGATCCTCAGGGCTCTGATGGAGGTCCTGTCCACCTAACCAGCAATCCAGCCACAAGTGCTGTGCGCACAGGGCTTGCTCTTTCTGCTCTGTGTTGCACAGTTTGATCTCGTTGCCACCGTGAAGGTCTCAAGCTGATGTTGCTCAGCATGGTTAATAATGTGCTTGAATTTGAGTATCTTTAGGTGGAGCAGGCCCGTTCTCCTGCTGCCATGGGTGGACCCTCCACTCTACATTGCAAGCACTTGCTATAGAGGATACAATTATCCGGCTGGTAGACTAACAATTGTTTTTAAAAATGATGGGCCTTATTCCTTATACATATTTTTAAGTCCGGCCTTCTCTGGGAGGTACAAGGAGGGTATTCTCCAGCAACTGACTCCCTCTCCAGGGCTGTTGGTCTTTGAACATCTTTGCAGAAATAGCATGGCTTTGAGCTGATCTGGATTTTAATCCTGGTTTCACTGATTAGCTGGGTTTATAGGACTTCTCGTTGTAAACCAGAGCTCACGTCTGCTGATTCATTGATATGCATCAAACATCTTTAAAATGCCCATGAAAAGTGAAAATGTTAGTCGCTCATTTATGTTTGACTCTTTGCGATCCCACAGACTCTAGCCCACTAGGCTCCTCTGTTCACTGAATTCTCCAGGCAAGAATACTGGAGTGGGTAGCCATTCCCTTCTCCAGGGGACCTTCGCAACCCAGGGACAGAACCCGGGTCTCCTGCATTGCAAGCAGATTCTTTACTATCTGAGCCACCAGGGAAGCCCCACTAGTTAAATTATTAAATTATTGTCCATCCTTAACAAGAAATACTGTGCGGTGATAAGGATAGGAAGTATCTCCAAGATATATTGCCTGCGTGCTCAGCCACTAATGTAACAATAAAAAGGGAAAGATGTGCTTGTAGTATACCAATTTTAGTTTTCTAAAGAAACGTGGATTATACAGACATATAACTGTTATTTACACCAATTATCTCTGGGAAACATACACAAGAAAGCAATTTTGGTTCAGAGTGGGAAATTGGAAACCGCTGTCAGAAAGACCTCCTTCTCACTGTGTATATCTTGTACCATCTGGACTTTTTTTTTTACCATACATTTTCCTGTCTAAAAATAAAAATTTTAATACAAGAAGAAGTGAAAAAAAAAAAAGTCAGCATCATTTATCCCAGTAATTCCACTGTGACTCTATCCAAGTTGGAAATGTAGACCGAATGACTGGCAGGAGTCTGACTGGGACCACGCTTCACCATCCCATCCACAAAGAGTGTCCAGGATCTTGCCTTGGATTGCCAGTATTGCCCTAATCTGCCAACCTTGTGAAGAAAAGGAAACGAAAGCAGCTGGGCTCTGTTCGTGGTGATCTTTATTTTCCTTTTGAGGCTCACAGGCCATTCACTGGCGGACCCCACCTTGGGCTGACGTCACGTTCGCTTTTTGCCCTGGGCTGGGCCGGGTCATGTAGCCTGGCAACAGAAAACCAGCAGGCCCCTGCCCAACCCCCTGGGCTGCCCGGGGCCCTGGCATCTGCTGTGCCAAAGCAAGGAAAGGTTCCAGGGCCTGGTGGGTTGCTCTGGTGGGGAGAAGTTAAGGGTACAGTGATGGAGAGAAGAGGGAGGGAAGCCATGTATGACTTCCCAACACTGGGCAGAAAGTGCCTGAGATGCTCAGTATTTGCAATCTGTTCTTTAAAGACAGGTCCTCTCTACGCATCCATGAATAGAAGGCAAGTGCTCCCTGGACGGACACATTTCCCAGTTGTCATCTTAGGGAGATTTCCTTGGTGAAAAAGAACCTCTGGTTCCTGCAGCCACTTGAGAAGATGGCCACAGGGGCTGGGCTAGGTGGTCTGGGGGGCTTGGCTCGGGTGGAGCTTTGTGACAGGGAGCTCTGGGTGGGGTACCCATCTGGAGTCCCCCACAAGTTGATGGGGAAGAGTGAGTGAGCCGCACTTGGCCTGGCTCACTCCCAGCCATCCTTTCTGTCTCCGTTTCCAAGTCCCTTCCTCAGGGAAGCTCTCCTCCCTCAGACTAGGTTAGATCCTCCTTTGTTCCCTCTCATAGCCCTTATTCCCTGGTGGCTCAGATGGTAAAGAATCTGCCTCAATGCAGGAGACCTGGGTTTGATCCTTGGGTTGGGAAGATCCCCTGGAGTAGGAAACGGCAACCCACTCCAGTATTCTTGCCTGGAGAATCCCATGGACAGAGGAGCCTGGCAAGCTACAGTCCATGGAGTCGCAATGAGTCGGACACGACTGAGCGACTGACACTCACTCTATCCCTCTTTGCAACGTGCACCTGTCTCTCCTTCCACCCAGCCACTAACACCACACTCTCCGTGAGGGCAGTGGCCACGTCTGCCTGTTCACCGCCAGCCCCAGCACCTTGCCCCTCGAGAGCAGAGAGTATCAGCTGAAGGAGCAAATGAATGGAAAAAAGGACAATCAAAGCAGGGGGGTGCCTGCAGAGGCCCCGCTGCCCTGCACATCTGCCTCCGCCCATCTGGCCTCCCGGCGGAGACAGAGGGCAGGCTGGCCTGTTTCCTGTGCCAGGCAGGGGAAGCCGGTGTTTCCCAAAGATCCTTGTTGTCACTGCCCCACCTGCATAATGAATAACAGCCATTCTTCCCCAAGGATGAAGTCATTTCCCTGGATTCAACATAAAACCCCATAGGAAGGAAATTAGTATTTATTGCACACCTACTACATGCCAAGCAGTTGGGTATCTTACTTAATTCTCACAAGAGCTCTGCAAAGCAAACAATTTCTGTTTTCACAGATAAGGCAACTGCTGCTGCTGCTGCTGCTGCTGCTGCTGCTAAGTTGCTTCAGTTGTGTCTGACTCTGTGCGACCCCATAGATGGCAGCCTACCAGGCTCCTCCGTCCCTGGGATTCTCCAGGCAAGAACACTGGAGTGGGTTGCCATTTCCTTCTCCAATGCATGAAAGTGAAAAGTCAAAGTGAAGTTGCTCAGTCGTGTCCAATTCTTTGCGACCCCATGGACTGCAGCCCACCAGCCTCCTCCGTCCATGGGATTTTCCAGGCAAGAGTACTGCTGTGGGGTTGCCATTGCCTTCTCCATAAGGCAACTGAGGCTCAGAGATGTTCAGTCATTTGCCGTGTTCATAAAATAAGATCCGAAGTTTAGACAGGGATGTGCGTGTGGTCCCGAAGCCAAGTCTCAGTGGAGGACGGCGTCCTGGTGAGCCTTAGCCCTGAGCCCTGCTGGCAATGCCCGTGGCTGCCTCTCCGCTTGACTGTCAAAAATGAGGCAATGATGGGAAGGCCCTCCCCAGAAAGGAGGAAAGAAGGGGGAGAGCATGAATAGAGAGGTGAGACCAAGAATGTCTTGTGTCCATTTATTCCTCACACCTTCTGGATATCTGTGTCAGGCCCAGGGGTTGGGGACAAAATGTCATAAAATACAAGTCCTTCCCTCATAGACATCCTTATCTGTGCGTAAACTGAATAAGAAAATCAGACATTAAGTTTAGCAAAACTGATGCTGTTAGTTCATCCATTCAACTTTTTAAAAATGTTGGAAGATCTCTACAATAAAATGTTTAAAAATATGTATTGTAGGGACTTCCCTGGGGGACCATTGGTTAGGAGTCCTCCTGCCAATGCAGAGGGCACGAGTTCGATCCCTGGTCTGGGAACTAAGATCCCACAAGCAACCCGGCAACTGAGCCCATGCACCACAACAAGGGAAGCCACTGCAATGAGAAGGTTGTGCACAACCACGAAGAACGGCCCTGACTGCTGCAACTAGAGACAGCCTGCACACAACAATGAAGGCCCAGCCCAGCCAATAAATAAATAAATATTTTAAAAATAAAGAAAAAAGAAAATCATTCTTTCTTTTTTAATCTAGAAGAAATTATATTTTTTCTTTCACCTTGCTTACTTTTTTCTTTTTTACAAATGAATTTATTTATTTTAATTGGAGGCTAATTACTTTACAATATTGTAGGGGTTTTTGCCATTCATCGACATGAATCAGTCATGGGTGTACATGTGTTCCCCATCCTGAATCCCTCTCCCACCTCCCACCCCATCCCATTCCTCAGGGTAATCCCAGTGCACCAGCCCTTGAGCACCCTGTCTCATGCATCGAACCTGGACTGGAGATCTGTTTCACATATGATAATATACATGTTTCAATGCTATTCTCTCAAATCATCCCACCCTCGCCTTCTCCCACAGAGTCCAAAAGACTATTCTTTACATCTGTGTCTCTTTTGCTGTCTCACGTATAGGGTCATCATTACCATCTTTCTAAATTCCATATATATACGTTAGTATACTGTATTGGTGTCTTTCTTTCTGACTTACTTCACTCTGTATAATAGGCTCCAGTTTCATCCACCTCATTAGAACTGATTCAAATGCATTCTTTTTAATGGCTGAGTAATATTCCATTGAAAAGAAAATCATTCTTACCCCCTTGGAGAAAAAAAATGTAGCTCCATTCAAACACAGCACGCAGGGTGTGAAGAAAGCCCAGAGGAGGGGTGTCCAACCCAGACTGAAGGGCCAACCATGCAAGGTGTCACTGAGGAGGAGCCATCTGAGCTGCGTTTTGCTAGACAAGAAGGAATGTGTAGGGCAAAGGGGCATGAAACAAGCATTTCTGGCAAAGGCTACATGCAGAGGCAAACGCCGAAGTATGAAACAGCATGGCCTGCTGAGAGAATTGTAAGTACATGTCAATTTCTTGGACTGCAAGGAATTCTTTGGACTGAGAGTCCCTTGGACTGCAAGGAGATCAAACTAGTCAATTCTAAAGGAAACTAACCCTGAATATTCATTGGAAGGACTGATGCTGAAGCTAAAACTCCAATACTTTGGCCACCTGATGCAAAGAACTGACTCACTGGAACAGACTCTGATGCTGGGAAAGACTGAAAGCAGGCAGAGAAGGGGACGACAGAGGATGAGATAGTTGGATGGCATCACTGCTGGATGGACATGAGTTTGAGCAAGTTTCCGGCGCTGGTGATGGACAGGGAAGCCTGGCCTGCTGCAGTCCAAGGGGTCGCAAAGAGTCGGACACTACTGAGCGACAGAACGGACTGTCAATTCCTACGGCCAAAAGGAGGAAGATGCTTCCTGCAAGTTCTTCTGTAGGATTGTCCCTCAATTTAACGTTCCTCTGGGCTTTAGGGATTGGGTTTGCTGTTTTCCGTCCTGATTTTCTCACTTTTGAGGATAGCATGAGAACCACCAGCAGATGAGCGGAGGAAGGGCGCCACCTGGAGGCCACAGTGTGAAGCGAGCATTGAGTTCCCTCCTCAAAATTTGCCTTCAGTAAACAAAATAATGCTGCCGGCCATTCAGCTCTATTAAGGAGCTGAGGATCAGGGAAAGCCCCTAATCTCCAGGAACAAAAGGCGAAATGAGTAGCGGGCAACATTTCCAAATGGAGAGAGGAACTGAAATTCAAGCTCAAGACATGACTTACAGACATAAAGGACATTAACCAAAAAACGCTTGGACTTGCTCATCATTTCATTCAAATTTAGCAATAATAATAACGATATTCTATTTATGGAGTGTTTACCATGTGCCAGCCACATGGGAACACTGTGCTATGCGCTGAACATATTCTCTCTTGTTTAATTCTCAGCAACAACCTTATAAGAGAGACACTACTATACTTACTTTATGGTGAACAAAGGGCAGTTCAGAGAGGTGGTCTAGCTCTCCCAGGATCACACAGCCAGGACACGGACAAGCTGGGATTTGAGCCCAGGTTTGTGGACTCAGAAGCTCAAGCTCTCAACCAATGAGTTAGACACCCGATGGATATGGCCATTCAGTTCAGTTCAGTTCAGTCACTCAGTCATGTCCGACTCTTTGCGACCCCATGAACCGCAGCACACCAGGCCTCCCTGTCCATCACCATCTCCCGGAGTTCACTCAGACTCACGTCCATCGAGTCCGTGATGCCATCCAGCCATCTCATCCTCTGTCGTCCCCTTCTCCTCCTGCCCCCAATCCCTCCCAGCATCAGAGTCTTTTCCAATGAGTCAACTCTTTGCATGAGGTGGCCAAAGTACTGGAGCTTCAGCTTTAGCATCATTCCCTCCAAAGAAATCCCAGGGCTGATCTCCTTCAGAATGGATTGGTTGGATCTCCTAGCAGTCCAAGGGACTCTCAGGAGTCTTCTCCAACACCACAGTTCAAAAGCATCAGTTCTTCGGCGCTCAGCCTTCTTCACAGTCCAACTCTCTAAACAGGTCCAAAGAGGAACTCGTCATCTGTGCCCAAATCTTCCGCTTCCTCCTGCAGATGGTACTTCCATCCCAGCAGATGGTACTACCCTGGCACATCCAGTTGCCTAAGCCAGCCTCCTAAGAGTTTTGATCCCACACCTAATCACTCACCAATTTGTGATTCTCTCATAAATATTTTTATCATTTTTCTATTCTCTCTGCCCTCACAGCTGCCTTAGTCAAGGCCAAGGCCATCTCCTGCCTGACTGGATGCTCTTCCAGCAGTCTCTCTCCTTCCACCAGCAAGCGTGTGATTGATTTACAGTAATCTCCCCCATTATTCACTCCATGACAATAGGGTTCCACTGCTATAAAGAGATGGGAATACCAGACCACCTGACCTGCCTCCTGAGAAACCTGGATGCAGCTCAAGAAGCAACAGTTGAAACTGGACATGGGACAACAGACTGGTTCAAAATTGGGAAAGGAGTATGTCAAAGCTCTATGTTGTCACCCTGCTTATTTAACTTACATGCAGAGTATATCATGCAAACTGCTGGGCTGGATGAAGCTCAAGTTGGAAGAAAGTTTGCCAGGCGAAATATCAGCAACTTCAGATATGCAGATGACACCACCCTAATGGCAGAAAGCGAAGAAGAACTAAAGAGCCTTTTGATGAAGGTGAAAGAGGAGAGTGAAAAAGTTGGCTTAAAACTCAACATTCAAAAAACTAAGATCATGGCATCTGGTTCCATCACTTCATGGCAAATAGATATGGGGAAAAAATGGAAACAGTGGCAGATTTTATTTTCTTGGGTTCCAAAATCATTGCAGATGGTGATTGCAGTCATGAAATTAAAAGATGCTTGCTCCTTGGAAGAAAAGCTATGACAAACCTAGACAGCATGTTAGAAAGCAGAGACATCACTTTGCTGACAAAGGTCCATATAGTCAAAGCTGTGGTTTTTCCAGTAGTCATGCACAGATGTGAGAGTTGAACCATAAATAAGGCTGAGCACTGAAGAACTGATGCTTTTGAATTGTGGTGTTGGAGAAGACTCTTGAGAGTTCCTTGGACAGCAAGGGGATCAAACCAGTTAACTCTAAAGGAAAGCAGTCCTGAATATTCATTGGAAGGACTGATGCTAAAACTGAAGCTCTAATACTTTGGCTACCTAATGTGAAGAGATGACTTATTGGAAAAGACCCCAATGCTGGGAGAGATTGAAGGCAGGAGGAGAAGGGGATAACAGAGGATGAAATGGTTGGATGGCATCACCGACTCAATGGACATGAGTTTAAGCAAGCTCCGGGAGATGGTGAAGGGCAGGGAAACCTGGCAGAGCATGCTCCCTGCAGTCCATGGGGTTACAAAGAGTTGGACACGACTGAGCGACTAAACAACAACAACGATGCACGATGTTCAGTGTTAGAATTTCCCCTTTTTAAAAAAAGGAGTGTGTGTACGTGTGAGTGTGTGTGTGTTGCCAGATAGCCGGAGGAAAGGTCTGTGGGAACAGGAGCTACACAGAGTAATCCCTCTGAAAACAGAAGCGGCCTGAAGCACTGAGCAGGCAGGTGGCTTGAGACAGATGACCCAGCAAGAGAGGCAGGGAGTGAAGACAAGTCTGGGTCCTGAGCAACAGCTCCTCTTCGTAAAAAAATTATTTTTACGTATTTATCTGGTTGTTCTGGGTCTTAGCTGCAGCATGTGAACTCTTAGTTGTGGTATGTGGGATCTAATTCCCCCACCAGGGACTGACCCCAGGGCCCTCTGCATTGGAAGTGTGGAGTCTTAGCCACTGGACCACCAGGGAAGTCCCAAGAGCCCCTCTTTTGAGCAGACCCTTAAATGTTTCACAGTCAAAATGCCCAGGGGACCCCCAGGATCTGGCTGTACTGAGTACTGAGGCCACTTCTCCAGTATCATACAAAATGGAATGAGGTGTGGCCCTTCTGGGAGTAAGGGAAAAACCCCACTAGATTAATTGTAAGGCTCCCTCTAGATCTCCTTGCTGATACACCTCCATGGTTTAGGGCAGCTTGGGCTCTCCTGTCCCACAGGACAGTCCTCAAACATGAGCATCATCTGCTTAAGTAAGATACTTAAATCTAAAGATTCATCCAAGTGGCCTAATAGCTCAAAATACTGTGACAAGGCCAGTTTCATGGGACACACGGTGGGCAAAGTAGCACCAATTATACCCTGTTCCCTTTTGCTGATGCATTGATCAGGAGGGTCTACTATGCACCATGCTCTAAGCAGTTGTGAGCAGAAATAGACCTGGACTGGTCCTCCCACAGCTTCTAAGTCCCTGCTGCCTACACATCAGGCTGTGTAACTGAGCTGGCGGGCTCCAGGTAGTTTATCTTCAGGTAATTTTTTTTTTCTTTCCTATTTTCTGTATTTCTAATTTCGCATTCTGATAAACATATATTATTTCAATGGAGTATGAAATAAAACATGCTTATGTTTAACAATATGTTAAACATAAACCTTTACCTGCTAGTTTGTGTGATAAATTTCTTCTTAAGGCTTTCGTCTCAAGAACTAGGGATGATTCCTTTTGAAACTGCATATTGCTCTGTGTCTAATCAGGAGATAGAAACTACACAGTAATTTAAAGTGAAAGTGAAAGTCACTCAGTCATGTCCGACTCTTTGTGATTCCATGTCCTATACAGTCCATGAAATTCTCCAGGCCAGAATACTAGAGTGGGTACCCTTTCCCTTCTCCAGGGGATCTTCCCAACCCAGGGATCAAACCCAGGTCTCCCACATTGCAGGCAGATTCTTTCCCAGCTGAGCCACAAGGGAAGCCCAAGAATACTGGAGTGGGTGGCCTATCCCTTCTCCAGCGGATCTGCCTGATCAAGGAATCGAACCAGGGTCTCCTGCATTGCAGGTAGATTCTTGACCAACTGAGCTATCAGGGAAGCCCGCACAGTAATTTAACGGGGAAGCTGAATATGAAGAGGTACTAAGCTATGAAAAGAGAGCAAGTATGAAGATATAAAGCAAATGCTTGAAGGTTCCCTAAGGCTGAGGGGAATCCTCAAGGAAAGACAACTTGGAAGGGGAGCCCCTTCCTCAAGGTTGGGGCTCAGACTGCCCTGGACAGGGTGTGGCTGCAGCCCACTGGTTTGGGGCAAAGAAGTTTGGGGCAGAGGTGCTTTGCAGTTGCTGGGTGAATGGGAAACAATTGTCGCTGGTGTCCGCCTCGGGAAGGCATGGACGGTGGTCCCCAGGCTCGAGCCGGGGCTGCAAGGTTGCCAAGAGGCTGTCCTGAGCATGTAGCTGGAGTTGGGGGTGGGGGGCGCACCGGACAGTCCCACACACCTAAACTGCTCACTACGGAGCAGAAGAAAGAAAAAGCAAAAGGCGCAACACACAGAAACCAGGGAGAGACGCTGTCTCCCCCCGCAAGGGCCCTGCAGCGCCCCCTACTGGAAACCTTAGCATCGTGCGTGTGTGTTAAGTCGCTTCAGTCATGCCGAACTGTGTGTGACCCTGTGAACTGTAGCCCGCCAGGCTCCTCTGTCCATGGGATTCTCCAGGTGAGAATACTGGAGTGGGTTACCATGCCCTTCTCCAGGGATCTTCCTGACCCAGGCATCGAACCCGCATCCCTTATGTCTCCTGTACTGGCAGGCAGGTTCTTTACCCCTAGTGTCACCTGGGAATTATCCAGAGCAAGTACTGACTGGTAAATTAGGAGGTACAAGGCAATAAATTCATAACTGGCATGAGCTGTTATCAGTCATTAGCATAGGGGTTGCCAAGCTTTTTCTATAAAGAGCCTGATAGTAAATATTTTAAGCTTTCTGAGTCATACAATTTCTGTCAAAGCTATTGAATTCTGCCACTGTTGCATGAAAACCAGCAGAGACAAGTCAACAAATAAGCATGGCTGTTCCAATGAAACTTGATTTACAAAAATAGCCAGTGGTTTTGATCCACAGATCATTTACCAACTCTTGATTTAGAACTTTAGATTGAATCACCTGTTCTGCTAAGGGGATTACATAGAGAGGAAGGGGGATGAATGCATAGAGCTGAGGTGGGTGGTGGAGGCTAAGAAAAAGGAATTTAAATGGAGATAATGTCAACAATGTATTTTATTTTGTCCAAATTAGATGAGTGCTATGTACTGAATGTTTGTGGCTACCCCCCCCCCAAATTCATCTGTTGAAACCCTAATGCTCACTGTAATGGTGTTGGGAGATGGAGCCTTTGGGATGGAATTAGGGCATGAGGACACAGCCCTCACGATGGGCTTCATGTCCTTACAGGAAATGACAGGAAAGGGTTTACCCTCCGCCACGTGAAGATACACAGAGACAGCCGTCTAGAAACCAGGAAGTGGGTCCTTACCAAGCACGGGCTCTGCCAGTATCTTAATCTTCTCCATCTCCAGAACAGTGAGAAATAAATTTGTTTTTAAACCACTCAGTCTATGGTAATTTGTTATGCAAACCCAAACTGACTAAGAGAGTGAGCTATTATATTACAGGATCTAGTGGGGTACTCAATACATTTTTACCTCTAAGGGTCTCTGCAAGACAAAGTCCATGTTGTGCCTTCTTTTCAGGCAGCTGAGACTGAGAGAGGCTAAGACACTTGCCTCAACTCATAAAGGCCAGCTGAGCCAGAATTTGAGTGATCAAACTGATGCCTAAGGCTGCCATGTCCACTGCCCCTCTCACAAGGGACAGGTGGGTGTTCCCAGCTGGGCTGCTTTCTTTGCTAGGTACCCTAAAGAAGTTGGATTTAATGCTCCTGATAGTTGACAGGCTGGGACTCCCAACCTGGAGGAAATCAAAGCTTAACCTGTGATAAGTCCATTTCCTGGAATGTCCAAGGCACTTAGAGATGAGAGGTGAGTGCTATCTGACTTCTCAATGGCGTCCCATCAATTACCAAGTCGATGCTGAACTGTCTGGCTAGGTCACTGTCCTAGCGACCTCTGCTCCAGTAACCCTCCCAGATAAAGAATCATTTCTTAATCAAGAGTGGAACATTTGTTGGGCTTTCCCTTAATATATCGCTGACACTACACGTGTCCTTATTCTGATCACGCCTATTAGATGAGATTTTTCAAAACAAATAGTAAGGGGGCTTCCCTGGTGATCCAGTGATTAAGAATCTGCCTTGCAATGCAGGGGACACCAGTTCAATTCCTGGTCCAGGAAGATCTCACATGGCTCAGAGCAACTAAGCCTGTGTACCGCAACTGCTGAATCTACACTCTAGAGCCCTCGCTCTGCAGCAAGAGAAGCCACCGCACGCAGAAGCCCATCCCCACGATTAGAGAAAGCCTGCGTGCAGCAACAAAGACCCAGAGCAACCAAAATTAAATTAAAACTTTTTTTCATAAAAAATAGCAATGATTTTACTACTGTTCATTGAAACGTGTTGGTCTAGGTACTTTGCCTAATTTCCAGTTCTGACAACAACCCTGAAAGGTGGCTGTTAACTGTCTCCATTTAAGAACAAAGATGACATTTACATAGCAGACATTATTAATCCTTGAGGTAAGCAATTTGGTAGGATCTTATGTAAGGAGGGGAAAATCGAAGTTAAAGAGGTTTGAGGAGGTTGACCTGACCACCCCACTTATCTTCATCTGAGTCCACATCTCTCCAGAGGTTTAATTTGGAATGGAAATACAATGCACAGTCCCATTCCATGAGACTGAGCCAGGTCTAAAGCCCAGCCTTATCTCTTGCTAGCCATCTGACCAATCACTCCTTTTCTCTCCTGAGGGCAGTTCGTGGCATTTCCGTATGTCTTGTAAAGGCTTTTATTATAGACTACTTTTCAAGGATGTTTGTACAACAAACCTCCTTGGAAGACAGAGGTAGTTTTTCCCTCAACGTGAGAGGGAAGATTTGTTTTCTCCCAGGATAACAAAAATAATGCCTCCTTCGGGGGCAAAGTTTAAACAGGTTTACTAGCAGCCCCCTTTAAAAGGGTATGGTCTCACAGCTGAGTGACCCTAAACTTTGCAGCACGTGTGCTAAGCCGCTTCAGTCATGTCTGACTCGTTGTGACCCTATGGACTGTAGCCCTCCAGGCTCCTCTGACCACGGGATTCTCCAGGCAAGAATCCTGGAGTGGGTTGCCATGCCCTCCTCCAGGGGATCTTCCCGACCCAGGGATCCAACCTGCACATCTTACATCTCCTTACCGGCAGCGGGTTCTTTACCACCAGTGCCCACCTAGGGTTGCAAAGAGTCGGACAGGACTAAAGCGACTTAGCAGGCACGCCCACTCGTAAGCTTAGGGTCTCTCTCAGCTGTGACACAAACCCATGTATAATCTCTATCTGAACCCACATCTCTATCGCCCCACGAGACTTGGGGAGCAAGAGGGAGCAACAAAAACGCAAACTTCACGCCGTCTGCTGTACCTGAATAACAAAGCCCTTTGTTTCTGACCCAGAGTATCATGTCTTCCGTGAACATCTATGAATGGTGGCAGGCTAATAATAACTCATTAGCATGAAAGTAGGATGAAATCTCATGCCCTTCACAGTCTTTAACACAAATGTCAAAAATAGTAACTTTCACTTTCTCACCTCCCTCTTCACCCCCAGGACACTACTGAGGCTATTTCTGCTGATGTCACCAAAGACTGTCTTACTCCCAGCTTCAGTGGGTATCTGATTCAGAGAAAACCTTTCTGAACCTTTGCAGCCTTAACAATAGGGGCACATCCTCCTTCCGAAGCGTGCTGCCATTAGATTCCATGAGACCGAACTTTTCTGCCTGTCCTTATTGGTCCCTTTCATGGACTCCTCTTCCCTCAGCAGCCCTGTCAGTGCCCTGCCCACCTCCCGATTGCTTCACCTGCCCTCCCTGGATGATCTCACTCACACTGTTTGAGAACCTCAAATATGGTTCAATTGAGTCCAGTTCAGCTGCTCAGTCATGTCCGACTCTTTGTGACTCCATGGACTGCAGCACGCCAGGCTTCACTGTCCATCACCATCTCCTGGAGCTTTCTCAAACTCATGTCCACTGAGTCATGATGCCATCCAACCATCTCATCCTCTGTTGTCCCCTTCTCCTCCTGCCTTGAATCTTTCCCAGCATCAGGGGCTTTTCCCATGAGTCGGTTCTTCGATTCAGGTGGCCCAAGTATTGGAGCTTCAGCTTCAGCATCAGTCCTTCCAAAGAATATTCAAGACTGATTTCCTTTAGGATTGACTGGTTTGATCTCCTTGCTGTCCAAGGAACTCTCAAGAGTCTTCTCCAACACCACAATTCAAAAGCATCAATTCTTTGGCACTCAGCTTTCTTTATGGTCCAACTCTCACATCCATACAGGACTACTGGAAAAACTGATGCGATAAACTCTAGCTTTAGTCCAGACCTGTGACAGAACTTACTAGCCAGCTTACCACTCACCATCGCAGCTGAGTGGCTCCACCTCAAACCCAAGTGGTCCTAAAAGGAACCCATCCTTCCTTGGCCCTTCACACCACCTAATCCTCCTCCTTGGACCCACGCTCCCGGTTTGTGGCACACCCAGCCAGCTTGTCGCTCCAGGAAGTCATCCTCACCCCTTCGCTGCTCCTCACACCCCACAGCCAAGCTCCCTTTGGGTACTGCTACTCTTACTCTCCATTTCAGGAATCTGTACACCCCTACCTCCCATCAGGCCCAGGCCTCCTACTGTTGCTTCTCCTCAGGCCCCAGTCTGTCCTGCCTTGGGTGATTGGGTTTCCTGCCTCCCTTTTGCCCCCCAAAGCCTTCACCCCATCGTTGCCAGAGCTATGTTCCTAAAGTATTAATATAAACCGAATCATGTCATCTCCCTGCACTAAGCCTTTCACTTGCTCCTCACTGCCTGTCCGAATGGTCATGGTTATTAACGACAGAGTTCACCATGCTCTCTAAATGTTATGTCCACCCCCCGACCCTCCAACCCTTCCCCTTAAGTACACCTTCCATCTGTCTGCTGCAGCCACTGCCGCTCAAACTGGAAAAGAGGTGGTGAGGAGGTGTCCCTAAAGAGCACTCATAACTGCCACTGACTGGTTTTAATCGGTATTGTCTGGAACCAGGAAGTCCTAAAATGTTGCGCTAAACCCTAGACACATCTTCTGCCTGCCTCAAACCTATTTGAGTGTCCTTGATTTTTCTTTGAAAAAATAAAGTCATGGTTCGGATCAGGAGCCATAGTGCTACCAAATTATTTGCCATCAAGATTGTTTGCTTCTCAGGCTGAGAAACAATCTGAGCAAGTCCTTCATTCTCCCTAGTTAAGGGGCTGATAGAATAGGGTTTCTTGATAAAAAATGTAATATATATATATTATATATGTATGTATAATGTATCATTTATATACGTTCCACACACCTCCCTCCCCCCAGCTTCTCTTTGCTTTCTAAGCAAGCAAATCAACACCCTTGAGCGTCCACCAGGAGGCGCCGGGGGGCGTCGAAAGACCTGCGGTCCCTTCACGATTGGCGAGGCGGCGGTGGATGCGGCAGCGATGGAACCCGGCTTGCTTCCTTTTTTAAGAATCAGCGTGAGGGAAGGGAGCAGAGCTGCGTTATTTTAGGGAGACCTTGTCGCACTCCCCCTCCTGCGGGTAGGGAGCGTCTGGGGTGTGCGCGGCCCCATGGAGAGACGCTGGCGGCGGTGGCGGCGGCGGCAGCTGGGGCTACTATCGCGGCTGCAGCCGGCGGTAATCCGACCCCGCCGGCGAAAGGACTGAAGAGGCACAAGGGAAAGCGGCAAGCTGCGAACAAAAGCCTCGGCGCTGGGCCGAGCCCGGGACGTGGGGTAAGCGAACCGGCCAGGGCACCAGGGAAGCGGACCGGCTAACTGAGCTCCAGGAGCCCAACCTCGCTGGAATACGGTGGGGCCACTCGGAGCAAGTCTGGGGACAGGTGTCCGAGCCTAGACTGGGGTGGATGGCGCTTTTAGCACGGCTTTAAGAGAGAATCGGGTGCATCTGGGAAGACCCAGGCTCCTTCACCATCCCCGGCGAACACCCGGTGGTGGGGACGCGGGGAAGGCGGGCACAGCTCCTTGCAAGCCCTGCCCAAGAGGCAGGAGCAAGGATCGATCAGCCCTCCCGGGGAGGTCTTTTTCGGGCAGAGGCACTTCTCTCCTCTCTGCCGTCACCTCTGGGCCCTATGCCTGAGTCTCCTTTGGCAAAAGGGAAATCAACTATAAACTTCTTCCCTGGGCAAATGGGGTCTTCACAGCAGTGCGCTGTGACGATGCACAGACCTCCTTTTTTGTTCCTGCAAAGCTGCCTCCCCGGTCACCCGCCTAAGCGACAAATGAATACGCTAATCCTCTCGGGAATCCTCCAGAGCCTCTCGGGTCGGCTGTCTCCCGCACCTCGATCTTTTCATTTTAACCTGCAACAGGGAGGAGATGCATCTAGCGGGCCAGACGCCCGGGGGGAGCTTGGCCACGGGCCTCCGCCCGGCACTCCGACGCTGAGGGAGGCAGAGGCTCTGTGCACTCTCCCGCCCGCTTGGGTTTTCAGGGCATCGGTATTATGACTTACATTCCACCGGGCCTTTGAGCCTAATCCCAGAGCGGATTAAGTTGGGTGAGGGGATGAACAGGAATGGGGGATTGGGGAGGGGGGTGGACTGCTTTTAAATGTATTCCTCGATGTCCCTCCCTTGTTATCCGCAGTGACTCCACAAAGGGACAGGGCTCAGCCATGGTGGATCCCGTGCCTGAAGAGGAGAAGCTGGGAGCTGAGCCCGGAGGCTCTGGAGGGGACGAAGCCGCCGCGTCGGTGCCCCCTGACTCCCAGGGCGCCCAGCAGCCCACGGCGTCTTCGGCCTCAGCCTCCGCCGTGGCGCCCCGCAAGGCTGAAGTCCCGCCCGCGGCAGAAGGCGGGCAGCGGGAGCAGTCCCCGCTGCTGCACCTCGATCTCTTCAACTTCGACTGTCCAGAAGCCGAGGGCAGCCGGTACGTGCTGACCAGCCCCCGCTCGCTAGAGGCCTGCGCCCGCTGTGCCGTTAAGCCTGTGGAGCTGCTGCCCCGGGCCCTGGCGGACCTGGTGCGCGAGGCCCCCGGCCGCTCGATGCGAGTGGCCACTGGCCTGTATGAGGCTTACGAGGCGGAGCGGCGCGCCAAGCTGCAGCAATGCCGGGCCGAGCGCGAGCGCATCGTGCGCGAGGAGAAGCGGCGCCTCTTCACGCCGTTGGGCCCCGCGGCCGCCGCGGCCTCGGCCCCCAGCGCGGGCAGCAGCAGCAGCTGCAGCAGCGCCAGCCTCCCGGCCTCGCCCGCCCCGCGCGCCGCTCGCAAAGCCTCCTCCAGCCCGTCCCCGGCCCGGCCCCAACCCCCGCCCCCGGGGTCGCGGGCAGGTAGGAAGAGCCACTCCCTGGACTCCCTGTCCCGCCGGCGGGAGGGCGCCCTCAGCTCCGAGTCTGGAGCGTCGTCGTCGTCCTACAGCGGAGAGAGCCTGCGGGAACTGCACTGGCCGCCGCGGGCCTCGGCCAGGAATAGCTGCGCCGCGGGGTCTGCGGCCTCGGCTCCCAACCCCCTGGGCCGCCCATCCGCCCTGGCCCTGGTTCCGCTCACCGGCCGCAGCTTCAGCCTCGGCGACCTGAGCCACTCGCCCCAGACAGCTCAGCACGTGGAGCGCATCGTGCGCCAAGTGCGCGCCGAGCGGGGTCTGCGCGGGGTGCCCGAGCGCGACCGGAAGATCGCGGCGCTGATGTTGGCGCGGCACCAGGAGGAGCGCCTGCTGCTGGAGCAGCGCGCCGCGGCCCATGGCCAGTGGGAGCAGCAGCGCGTCCGCGCCGAGCAGCGACGGGAGCGCGAGGAGCGCGAGAAGCAGCGTGCCCTGGAGCAGGGCCGCCGGGCCTGGGCCGCGCAGGTGGAGGAGC
This sequence comes from Capra hircus, assembly GCF_001704415.2. NCBI lineage: Eukaryota > Metazoa > Chordata > Mammalia > Artiodactyla > Bovidae > Capra > Capra hircus. Next base: position 21,795,835 of record NC_030817.1, read on the forward strand.
GGCGCGGCCGCCGGGGTCGCGAGGAACGCGAGGAGGCTCGGCGCCGGCAGCGACAGTGCGAGCGCAGCGAGGAGCGGCGGCGGGAGCTGGCTGAGCGCCAGGGACTGCTGCGAAGGGAGCGGGCGGAGCGCGCGGCCCGGGAGGACCGGCAGCGCAAGCTGCAGCAGGAACAGAACCTGAAGCAGCGGGAGGAGGGTCTGCAGGAGGTGCGCGAGCGGGCCGAGCAGGTCCGCAGGGAACGCGCTAAGCGCGCGGCCCAGGTCAAGCAGCAGCAGGAGGGCCAGTTGCAGCGGGAGAAGCGGGAGCTTAGCCGGGCGGAGCGGGCGCGCCACGAGGCGTTGCTGAAAGGTCGGGCCCGGCAGGAACGCCAGGAGCGCGAGGGCCTGCGGAGCTCCCTGGAGGCCAGCTTGGGCCGCGCGCAGGAGAACTACGAGCAGTTGGTGGAGCAGCGCACCCGGGAGCTGCGCGAGCGGGCCCGGCGGGAGGAGCTGCAGGGCCGGCGGGCCAAGGAGGCTGCTGAGCGCAAGGAGCGCGAGCATCAGGCGCACCTGGAGGCGCTGGCCCGGGCAGGCGAGCGGCGGCTGCAGCACGCGGCGCAGGCGGCCGAGGAGGCGGTGCAGCAGAAGGCGCGGCGCGTGGGCCAGAGCCGGATGGAGAAGGAGCGGGCCCAGCGCGCCAACAAGGAGAAGGTGGAGAGGGACGAAGACTGCCGCCGGCGGGAGCTGCTCCAAGCCATCGGTCGCAAGCTGGAGCGCAGCGAGCAGCTGTCTCGGGAGCGGCGCAGCGCGCTGGAGAGCGCTCGCTCCACAGCCCGCGCCTCCTTCCACGTGCGCGAGAAGGTGCGCCAGGAGACCAACACGCGCTCCTTCGACCGCATGGTGCGCGAGGCCCAGCTGCACGCCAGCCTGGACCGTAAATGACCGCCGCAGTGCGCAGGCCAGACTGCCACGCTCAGCCCCGCGCCGCCCCTTTTGGCCATTTTGTCCGGACCGTGAGAATCGCCAGTCGGGGCACAGCGCCTTGGCGTCGCCAGGCTTCTGACCAATGAGGCGATGAGAGGACTGATGTATGAGACCCGTCAGTCCGCCGCCTTTGTTTTTAAAAATCGGCTTTCTTTGGAAATGACATAGCACAATCTTCCGCCACATCCCACCTTCTTGGCTCCCACCCTGGCCCTTGCCAAGGTTCCCAATGTGTCTGTTGAGTTGGAAAGGAAAAGAGGTGGGAGAAAGGGGCTGGGTCGAGAGTCGGGGAGGGCCCCCAAGGAGACAGTGCAGAAGTGACTGCCTCCTCCTGCTGCAGTCACCCCAGGCACCTTCACAAACTTGGTATCTGAGGCGTCTGCACAGATTGCAGAGAGGAGGCATCTCCTTGGCTCCCCTCCATCTTTTAAAATGTGGCAAGTTGCACAAAGCTCGGAGGCCTCGCAGAAAAGCACAGCTCTTCCAAGGGTATCAGGCCACCCTCAAGTGACTGAAAAGCTATTGACTTTTGTATGCTAGACTTTTAACCTGCCACTTGTGCAAACTGTGGTCTTACTTCTGCTAGGTTTTCTGTTGTTTCCCTTAGATTCTCTAGTTAGACAATCATCTGCCAGTAATGATCAGTTTGGGTTTTTTGTCTTTCTTATGTTCCCCGATTGACACAGGTTTGGTGATGCTGTTTAGCTTTAGTGGAAGCCCCCAGCCCGGGGATGTGGATTCCTTAGGCATCAGTGTTCCACCCCACTGAGCTTTCTTGCAGGGTATTTTCAGGGGAGGCAGTGTCTGATGGACACCTCCCAGTGTGGGGCCCACTCCTCGCAGACAGCATCCATGCCTTAAGAAGCAGAGCTACCTATGTGCCTGCCCAGGCCGATTCTGCCTCAATCTCCAGCTCTGGATGCAGTCCCAAGAGTGGGCCCCAGAGAGTCTGGGGTGTCCAGTTCCCTCTGTGAAGGGATCATCACAGCTACTCTGAAGGCAGTTACTTTACTGTGTGGGCAGAAGAGCTGGAATTTGCCTCTTTGCAGTGAGGGTCGTACTCACTATGGTTTGACAGTGTATCTTCCTCTCCTCTCCTTCCCCAAATGAGGAAAAAGAGGATCCACCCCTACCCGACATTCCTGGTTCCCTCTCCCCTAGGACTGAAAGTATTAAGTCAGTTTCTCCGTGCCTCACCTCCCTGTCGTCCAGATGGGGCCATCAGTACTCTTCTTTCTCTCGGTGCCTCAAGGCCTCCCAGATCCAAAGCACCGCCTCGGTATTATTTGCTGGTCTTCTTTGTGCCTTTCTTGACCTGGAGTTGGGAGGCAGGAGGACTGCTGTTGGCCTAGTTTGTTTCCAGGAGTATGGATTCCTGGCGGTGTGTCACGGACAGGTGGTCATTTAGCCTCTGGGGGGAAATACGTGCAAGACCAGAACACTTTCTGGTCCAAAAAGTCCCGTTCAGTTGTCTTCCGGCAACTTTCACCCTTCAAGTGCTTCTCTTCCACGAAGCTGAAATCAGCCCCCAGGCATGTCCACCCAAGGACTCTACCTTCATCAAGAAAGGTGGGAAGTAAAATATTACTTTTTACATGAACAGGATCAAGAAATAAAAGTTACCAAAAAAGAAGAAGAATCAGGGTAGAGAAGTATTGTATTAGACATAGTTCATGTATATTCTGTTGGGCAGAATTGTCCCTAAAGTGTCTGGTGTCACATTCACATGTACACACATGCACACATTCTGTTAGCAACTCCCCCCCCCGCCCCATGAAATGCCAACAGGTACAGGAGTATGGTGTAGAAGGAAGCAGTGCTTAGCTGTTACACATCAAATGCTGTGAAACCAGGAAAGGAGCTGTGCCAAGGCTTATTTCTTGAATAGATGACGTTTTCCTCACATTTTCATGTCGGTAACCAGGTTGTCAGTGAGCTATAATAATCAGCATTGTCGGCGAGTCAAGGGTATTTAACTACAATGTTAGTGTGATACTGGTTCTTAACAGGCGGTTCCTGATTTGACAGAGGAGCCTCTGAGACCTTACTAGAAAGTTCCACCTAAAACCACTTCCTTCCAAGGTATATTCGTTTGTTTGAGAAGGATACAATCTGTTTGGGTTTTTTTTTTTTTTTTTTGACAAGGCGCTGAAAGGTGATCTTCCCTGACCCTGTAGTCGGTTTGTTTTCTGACTTCCTGAGTGACTTTGGGTAGATCACCTCTGTGTGCCTTGGTTTCCCCACCTGTAAAGTGGGGATCGTGACTTCTGCCCTCCTCACACAAACACTGTGGGGATGAATCAGAATTATGAATCAGTGGTGCTCTCAGTTCTAGGGCTTTGGAACAGCAGGTACGATCACTGCAATCAAGGATTATGTGACTGCAGTATGCCTAGAGTGTAATGTACCATTGTGACCTAGTGCAGAAAGAAATGTTCTTGAAAAGCACACTGCGGATCCTAATGCCACATATGATGTGAAGGTCCAGGTCTGAATGTCACCAAATTAGAGACCTACGCTTAGCGAAAAGCACAGTGTAAAGGAAACAAGACTTTGGGATCCTTTAAATATATATACAAAATTCAAGTGAAAGTGAAGTCACTCAGTCGTGTCTGACTCTTTGCGACCTACCAGGCTCCTCCCTCCATGGGATTGTCTAGGCAAGAATACTGGAGTGGGTTGCCATTTCCTTCTCCAGGGGATCTTCCCAACCCAGGGATTGAACCCGGGTATTCCGCATTCCAGGCAGACGCTTTAACCTAAATTCAAGCAAAAACAGAGGCTAAACCTAGTAAAAGGACACGACTGAGCGACTGAACTGAATGGAACTGAAACCTAGTAATAGTAAGGAATGCTTCTTCCAAGTTTCCAACCTCCTGGTCATCCTCTAGAGTATAGGGCTTCTGTGTATTCTAGGATAAGTAGTCATGTTACTCTTTGAGGAGGAAGAATTTCCAGGATCCTTTTGTGTGTGTATGCCCTTTACTTACAGTCTTTTCTTTGAATTGATGGTAGGGAGGAGTAGTGTTTCTTACTCTGAAATGCAGCGAGAGAAAATTGGAGGAGTGGGACATGGTGGGGATGATAGACAGAGAAAGTCTTACTTCTCGTGATATGAACATTCTCACCAAGTGCCCAGAATTTGGCTTCCAGGCTGCAAGTTCCTACCATCCAGGAAAATACAGACTAGACGTGACCCCAGACCTTCCCACTTGCCCTCTTGGAATATCCCCTTGCTCAGAGCAGAAAGAGCATGAAATGGGATGAGGAAGAATGGGAAGGGTTGGAAAAAACTTTAGTTTGGTTCGTTACCCAGGACACAAGCAGGGACCAAACCATTTCAGATGGAATCACCAGTTGAGCTAGCCCATTGTCCTGCTCAAGCAATGACCAGTGCCTACACCACATCTGGACAGGAAGATGGAAGTTTCTTTTCAGAAGCGCACAGACTGTGAGTCTATAGTGGGAGCAGTAATTAGGATTTTCCAAAGGCAAAGAGTCTGTGGGGGTAGTGAAGGCACATGAGAATGCCCTTTGTGCTCAGGCCATTCTGCAAAGCCCACCACTTAGCATCCCCCTTCCTTTAAAAAGTCCACGGAAACAGAGGGGTGCTTGACTCTACATAAGGGGCTGTATCTTATTTACCATTGAGTCTGCCCGTGGTTTAGCACCTCTTGTATAATAAGCACATAAATACTAGATGGAGGGAGGGATAGACAATGGATGGGTGGTGGTCAGAGAATGGTAACCAGAGGACATCTGTACAGGATGGACTGAATGGAGGCCTCCCTTCATCTGTCAAATTAGTATCAAGCACCTACCGGGAGGCCAGGCATTGCTCTTAGTGCTGGGAAGACAAGGTCTCTCTGATATTGACCCTGGAGAACATAATATCGTGAGATGAGCAGACACCTTTATCTCCTTGTTGGGCTTAACTGCCTTCCCATCCTGGTATCCAACCACAGGCAGACCCGGTAGTCCTTCAAGCACAACTTCAAGTCTTTGGAGTTTCCTGGGGACTTGCCATCCTCCAGCCAACCATCATCTGGCCCTTGTTCTCTTTCCCTTAGAGGAGCCCTGATTATTCAGGTCAAATTCTTAAGGTCATGTACTTAATCAACTTTAAACTACAGTTAAAAAAAAGATTAATTACCTTCAAGGACATTATTGGTGTTGCCTTTAACAGAGGCAGTGTAAATAATGATCGTCGACGCAGAGAACCAAGCCTCAGGCCCTGCAGAGTCCCAGATCACCGAAACGGTACCAGCTCCATCATTCCACTCTTCTTGCTGAGATAGGAAACTCAACATTTCAGAGGCATTTCCAGTTTTAAAGTCCCCCCAAAAAGAGATTTTTGATTCGTACTCAATTGCTAAGAACGTTCAGTGAACCAGAATATCCCACCTCTTAAAGCTTCTAGATGATTGAGATTTCCCCCCGGGTTGCTATGGAGACTTGCCCATCTCCACCCTTCTGGTCCCTGGGAAACATTGGGCAGAGGAGCATAAGGAAATCTGGTGTTTCTCAACATAGCCTGGGAAGAGGCTTTCAGAGATGCTGCAGACAGCTCCCGGTTCTGGAAACGTCATTTAGGCCTTAGGTGCGACACACCGGCTGGGGTATCTTACGCGGCCCTGCAGCGTTATGCCTGGTCACGTGCTTTGCCTGCATGACTCCACATAAGAGCACTACATCTGTTCACGTCCTTGCTCTGTTCCATGGAGCTCTGGTGCTCTCCACACGCACCTCCTCCCAGGCCTATGCACCCCCACGTGCCCCTAGCCCCTTATATTCTCCCTGGTGCTGCTTTGGCTTCACATAGGTCAGGGTTAGGACAGAGGGTATGGTTAGTAGCAGGTGTTAGGATATAGAAGTGGAAGGTGGTTTCTTTCTGAGGAACACTGGTAATCACTGTTTACAGTATTGTTAACTTCCTGATCCATCAAACACCATCATGTCCCACATGAGCACAAAAAACTAGTCTGAAGTGATTTTTTAAAATATTTTTGCTTATTAATTTGGCTCTGCCAGGTCTTTGCTGGGGCATATGGAATCTAGTTCCCTGATCAGGGATCAAACCCAGGTCCCCTGCACTGGGAGCGTGGTGTCTTACCCACTAGACTACCAGGGAAGTGCCCCAAATGATTTTTCCCCCCAAAGTGGTTTTTAAATTAGCTGCCATGTTGAAGTGTTCACACCTCTCTCCTCTCCACTAGTACAGTATTGATGGTGTGCTCTTGTGTCAGATACTTGTGCAGTTCACAGGACTGTCAGATGGTCCATTTCTACTCCTGTGTTGGAGTATACACGCGCATGCACACACACATCCTCCTCCCCATCCCAGCATCAGCATTCTTGCAGAGGGAGGGGTTCTGTAGCCATCTCATTCTTTCAGAGAAGGGTAAGCTCTGGGAACAGTGAGATGCCCCTTGGTGGGGGTCCACTGATTCCACCTACCTCCAGCTCCAAGGCTGCTTCGGTCTCTGGCTGGTGAGCATGGTGTCCATGTTCCCAATTCCATCACTGAGCCATGTGGATGACAAAGGCTTTTCATGTTGCCACTACACTTCTTCCCCCTACTTATTGTGAGAAGCTGACTGGGAAATGAAATTTGGATGCCAAAATACTGACATCCAGAACATCTCAGCATGACAGAATGACTGATATCTTCTAAAGATGCAGTTCATTGTGGCTACCATAACTTCGAAGCAAAGCGTTTGGCAAAGGAACAAGCTTTGTTGACTTATTCAAACTATTGCCTACTATTCCACAGGCTCCTCCTGTCATCTGTAAAATGGGGACAAAAAATCCTACTTGGTAGGGAGTTAGTTATTAAATGAGTTAAATGCTTGGAAAGCGGCACGGTCCCTGGCAGATAGCACTCAATTTGTGGATTCTGTTATTTTGAACTTGGAAAGGTAGTGAAAGAAGGAATGGGGTAGGCTGAACTTCAGCCTGGTGGTACTGGTGGACCCCAGGCTTGGATGGCAGCCCTTTGCAGTAGTATGGACCCCTTGCTGTGTGGCAATCCCCCAACCATTCCAGGGGAAAGGGCTTTGGAAAAATGGGTCCCCAGTAATGTGTTGTAGTCTAGGGTTGGGGGGATTACCATGTTTACCAAATGTTTGGCAATAAAATTGATGTATGATGATAAGTTTTGATATTTCACTTTAAGACTTGATGACTAAAATGACAGACTGTTTTAAGATTTGCATCTCTTTCTGGGGATAAAGGAAGGTGTATTGTCCTGGTTGGACCCAGTGCTTTGATAGCATCTTTAGCAGAACCAAGTAGAAGAGGGTGTGGGAGAACCACTGTTCTGGGGTGCTCTGGTTCTGCAAGGTGCGGTACCTGGCAGGAATTCTGACTGGGGTGCTCTGGTTCTGCAAGGTGCGGTACCTGGCAGGAATTCTGAGATGTGCAGCCAGCTCTGCTGTGGCCCCATGGGCATGAAGAAGAGGGTCTGGGACAAGCCCAACCTGGGAAAGCACCGATGAACTCACTGTGGGAACAAATGCTGGACCAGGAAGGAGAGAGGTGGGTGTGCCTTAACATCGCTTCATCCTCAACAAATGACATTGTCTGAGAAGGCTCAGAAAATGCTCCTGTCTCCTTCCCTGCTCCCTGGCCCTGCGCACAGCTGCATGGAGGTTAGCTGAAGGACTGGATCTGTAGACGTCCACATCCCACTCTGGACGTACATCAGAGATGCTGAGCAGGCCACCTGGCCCATGCTGGCTCACACTGTGCATCAGGAAGTGAGGACCGCAAGTGGGGCAAGTTGCTGGGAGCTTCCCTGCAGTGTCACCTTTCTTCTGCCCCTGGATATCCTATAGGGAGACCGCAGTGGACCTTAGAGTAGGCGGAAGTTGCCTCCTAGGAATGTCTGCTTGTTTGAAGAGAACCCTCAGGGTAAGAAAAATGCAGAACCGACGGGAGCAATTTGCTAACATGCTAAGCACTTCTGTTGGACAGCTGACTATTTTAATCACTTAATCCTCACTTAAGCTGTAACTGGTAAGTACATTATTATTCCCATTTTACAAATGAGAAAATTGAGGCCTCGAGTTTAAGTCACTTTCCCAAGGTCACACAGCTAGTTGGACAGAATCTGGTTTAGAGAATTCAGTTTAAATAGGCTTAACTTCAACTGATACACATGTCCCTTACTAGACCAGCCTTTTCTGCCTCTTGAGATTTACAGGAAAAGAATGATAGGAGTGGAAGAGTTTAATTGTTTGATCTGAGCTCAGTCAAAAGCTCTGGCCCTACCTTTCATGGTCTGCTTCTGTTGCCATGGGTGGGTGGAGAATTCTACCTGGGCTCCCACTTTCTGCAGCCACTAAAAGAAGTGGAAATAAATGATGGGGAGGGAGGAAAGTGGGATTCTTTGGAAAAGGAAAGGGCTGATTTATGAAGGGTCACTAAAATAAGTAAGAGCATCATTATGTCTGAGAAAAGATAAGATGCAGTGTGAGTGGAAGAAAAAAGGAAGGAAATCAAAAGAAGAGGCTGGAGAATACTAGGAAGAAGCCAGAGATAGCAAAATTCAAAGTTGGGGACTTCCCTGGTGGTCTGACAGCTAAGACTCTGTACTCCTAATATGTGTGGGGGGGCAGGTTCAGTTCCTGGTCAGGGAACTAAATCTGCATGCCCCAATGAAGACCTAGCACAGCCAAATAAATAAACATTTTAAAAAAGAAAAGAAAAATTCAAGTGGGATCTATGTCTTGTGAATCTGAACATAGCTAAATAAGTCAACGCCTCAATCAAGGAGTAAGAGGCCTACCACTGGAGCTATCTTAAGGCAGCAAAGGAAGGTCCAGGGAGGAGAAAGGAGAAAGTACCTAGGGTGCCTTAGGAACTGATAGTAGCCATAGTCCCAATTCAAACTTGTTCATAGTCTAGACCTGTCAGATTTACAAAGGAAAGGGTAGGCTAGAAGTCACTAAGGGGCTTTCCAAAAGTCACCAAAACTTCTAAGAAAAGAATGTACCTAATTTCTTGTGCTAGTGATTAAGTCAGTTAACAGATGCTTGGAATCCATTTGAAGGTACTTTTGAGTTATACCTTCTCCAGAACAGATCTAGTTTCTACCTCAAGTAGCAGGAAAAGTAAACAAAAATCAAGGAAAAGAGACAGTACACTGTGTAACTTTGAGGGCATGGTGGGTAACAGCATTTAGAAGGTGAAGGCTTGAAGTGTACACAGAGCACTAGAGTTCAGAACGATGTAGAAGGTAATTGATGATGTTTATTAGGCAAGAGAAAAATCTAGTACCGATTTTCTTTGATGTTCTTATCATCTAATTCCAAAGAAAGAGCTAGCTTGCCCTGAAGCTATCAATTTGGCTGAATAGGAAATTACTTATATTCAACTGTTTTTTGACCTACAAAGCAGCAAACAGTGGGGTGACTTGTGCCCTAAATGGGCTGTCTGAAGCCCCTGCAGGAACTGGGGGTAGAAGTTCCTGATGGAAACCCAGATGGCTGGGACATCCAGGTCTCATGCAGAGAGATGTCTCTTAAGGAGCCAGCACAGACAGGTGAAGGGCAGCTTGCGGGCGTGCATGGGCCAAGGCAGCTTTTCTGCCTGTAGGAAGCATACATTTACATCAGCATTTCTAAGTAAGTGTCCATTTGGTCTCCCCTCCATTAGACTGGGCTGCAGGGTGGTTCACTTTCTTAAAACCTGCAAACTTTTCTGCAGAGGCTCTAGCCTCGTGGCTGACTGTATGCTCCCAGGAGTCCCGCAGGGAGCGAGTTGATCAGCACACTGCTGCCTGCCCAGAATACCAAACAGCAAACAGCAGTACAGACTCCTGGTTCTCTGCTGCAGCCGGCTCCCCTGGTGCCAGCTCCGCCCTCCAAGAGCCCTTTCTCTCCCTCCATTGTTGCTTTTCTACAAGCCCACTCATTTCCAGGTGGCAGAAAAATGTCTGCAATCCAGCGATATATTTCTAAAACCTTCTCCATGACAACACAGGGCCTCGAGGAGACTGCCAGCTTGCAGCAGCCAGAGAACTGCCCTGGGGGCAGGATGGCAGAGAGCTGGCACTGCTCAGCCAGGGATGCTAAAATCTGCCTCAGCGGTGTTGCAGTCGGGGGTTAACATTCCTCAGATTCCAAGGAAGGGGCGAGCCCATGCCTCCAGATGCCCAGCAATGATAATTCATAAACCCTAATGTTAGGGCAGTTTGGACTTCTTTTGCAAAAGATCCTTGAATGATCTTTTGCAGCTGAACAAGAAGAGAGAAATCCAGCAAAGAAAGGACCTGGGTTTTTTAATGGGCTGCCAGTGTTTTGTGACTGTAGAAATTCTTTATACATCTCAAGTGCTGTCCAGATGGTGTGTCTCACAGATGTCATCTCCCCTCACTGACCCAAATCACCCCCCGCCCCAGCTGATCCCACGGTGGCCAGAGCCTCAGAACCAAAAGCTCTACCTCCCCTCCCTAATATTGAACGACATTAACCTTGGGGCAGAATGCCAGGCACGGCAGAGATGGCTGCTCCAGACCCAGCAGCCACAGTGAAGCTTTGCGGAGCTTGTCGTCAAAAATATGTGGGCATTAGACAAGGGAGAAAGCCAGCAGAGCAAGCTGGGGTTTATCTGTGAGCTGGAAAGAAGGGTGAAGACACGAACCAAAGTGGATGGCGCTGATTCTCCTCCCCAACTCCGCCTTTCAAACTAGCTTCTTTATGGCTAAACCAGAGGCAGGACCCCCAGACCTTGGGTAGCCTTTAGTGAGGAGCCACCTTGCCCACACTGTACCCCTTCCCAACCTGGTTAAGCAGAGCCCTCTCCGATGGTGTGGTAGTTTGATAGTTTGGCTCCAAAACAGGTGGTACCAAAGGCTCTGAACTCCAGTCTGGATTCAGAAGACATGTTGATGTTGGAGGCATTGAAATCAGACCATTGGCCACCAGTCAGGGCACCAAGCAAACCCAAACTCAGGGAACCTTGAGCCACCTTCCCCCTTTCTCCTGAGGTTTTCGTTAGCCTCAGGACTCCCTCCACCTCCATTCTTCTGATGGAGACAGTGCTGTGCTGAGTTCCTGCTCTGCCATCAACATCAGCCCTCTCTGCAAGGCAGGGAGTGGCTGTCTCATCTGGGTTGTTTGCTATGATCACAGAAAGTGAGTTGACAAGGGGGCGCCACAGGAGTGTCAGCTTTGACTCTGGGGTAGTTCACGGCTCCCTCTACTCTGTGTCATAGTACTTTTTTTTTTTCCTGGCCTCACCACATGGCATGTGGAATCTTGATTCCCTGACCAGGGATTGAACCCAAGCTCCCCCTGAAGTGGAAGCACTGAGTCCTAGCCACTAGACCAGCCAGGGAAATCCCACAGGACATTATTTTTATCTCCTAAATAAAAGGACCAATGACGAAACTTGCAGTGCCCAGTGCAAACTGAAAATGGACAACCTTTCATTCAAATATCATAAACCATTTCCAGACAGCTATCGCAGAGCAGTCCCAAAGCATAGGACCCTTCAAAGCACAGGGCCCTGGGTGGTGCGCAAGAACTACCCCCATGAAGCCAGCTCTGCCAAATCCGTGTACTTGGTAGGAGAAGCTGTAGCCAAAGATACACCATTTGGGGAGTTTCAAACTTGAAGGGTCATAAGGACCTTTACAGTTGCAAAACTAGACTCAGGCAGGAAAGAAATTCAGACAACCTATTTTGTTGTTTTCTTTTATCTAATTCCCATTCAGATCCCTCCCTACCCATGAGCACAAGGGTTGTGGAATATTTTTCTGGGACCATCAGAGGTGGATAATAAAACACAGCCCTTTCTGAAATGGAAGAACCTGGTTTCTGCCCATTTCATTAATAATCAGCCCTTTAAAATTTTTTAATTAAGGGTGCCTTCTTTTGTTTATTTATGGCTGTGAGGGGTCTTCGTTGCTGCACGAGGGCTTTCTCTAGATGTGGGAGTGAGGGCTGCTCTTCTTTGTGGTGCCCAGACTTCTCTTGTTACAGAGCTTGGGCTCTAGAGACTGGATTTCAGTAGTTGTAGCACATGGGCTTAGCTGCTCCTTGGCATGTAGGATCTTCCCGGACCAGGGCTCGAACCCGTGTCCCTTGCATTGGTAGGCCTGCTTGGCCTCTGCGGGCCTGGCAGCCAGGTAGACCAGCTGCCTCCCCAGGGAGGCCAAGTTGGCCAGCACAACTGGTCGACCCAGTGGCTAGGGTCTGGGGAGGCCAAGTCAGCTGGATTCCTATCCACTGTACCACAAAGGGAGTCCCAATAATCAAACTTTTTGCAAAATTATAGTGGTCAAAACTGTACAGTCAGTGTTCCCCGGTAGTCCAGTAGTTAAGAATCGCCTTATAATGCAGGGGACGCAGGTTCAATCCCTGTGCAGGAAGAACCCACATGCCGTGGTGTAGGTAAGCCCGTGCTGCAATTGCTGAAGCCCGTGCACCTAGAATCAGTGCCCTGCAACAAGAGAAGCCCCCACAGTGAGAAGCCCGAGCACCCCAGTGAAGAGTAGCCCCCTCGCACCACAACTAGAGAAAGCCCACACCCAGCAATGAAGACCCCGCATGGCCAAAAATAAATGAATAATAAAAAGGAAAAAACTGAACAGTCAGACAACCTGGCCTTTGCATCACCTTGAGCAAATTATATAATTTCTCTGAGCTTCAGTTTCCTTATCTGTAAAGCAGGCATAATAATGGTACCTACATCGCAGGTGGTTATAAGAATTACATGAGATAAAGTGTGAAAAGAGACTAGCACAGTGCCTGACAAGTAATATGAACTCAATAAATAGCTTTTATGATTAATTTCATCGTTTGATTTTTTTTTTTAAGTAGGTGCTTCTAAAAGTTGGGCTCTGTCGGAACAGAGGTAACTATGAGCTGAACTATTTCTCTTAGCCTCATTCTCAGTAAGAAACTACTTGAAGGGATACAGAGAGGCCGGCTGGAGGTGTCTGTATTCAACCCAAATCACAGACCCTAACAATCCATTAGAGTGAGGTTGTGGACCCTCAACTAAGCTCCCCCAAAGCTGAATTAATTCTTGTCAATTCACAAACAAAATTAAGCGTAAACTGCCTTAATTTTAGGACCCCGATGCTGGGAAAGATTGAAAGCAGAAGGAGAGGAGGGTGACAGAGGATGAGATGGTTGGATGGCATCACCGATTCAATGGACATGAACTTGGGCAAACTCTTGGAAGATGGTGAAGGATCGGGAGGAATGGTGTGCTGCAGTCCACGGGGTCCCAAAGAGTCAGACACAATTGAGCAACTGAACAAACAAGCCAACCTCCATCCATGATGTTTTTAAGACTTTGGTGCTGCTGCTGCTAAGTCACTTCAGTTGTGTCCAACTCTGTGCAACCCCATAGACGGCAGCCCACCAGGCTCCCCTGTTTCTGGGATTCTCCAGGCAAGAACACTGGAGTGGGTTGCCATTTCCTTCTCCAATGCATGAAAGTGAAAAGTGAAATTGAAGTCTCTCAGTCGTGTCCAACTTTTTGCGACCCCATGGACTACAGCCCGCCAGGCTCCTCCATCCACGGGATTTTCCAGGCAAGAGTACTGGAGTGGGGTGCCATTGCCTTCTCCGTTGGTGCTTCTGGATATCTAAATTGTTAATACAATGTAGTCGAAAATGGTAGCCATTTAAAACCAAAGTGTATTGAGTATTTTGAAGTTTAAGACCACAAAGATTCATGACTTGCATGTGACTTGTCACCTGAACACATTTAAGTAAGGTGAACATGAACTTTGAAACAGTGCCCTAGGATCAACATTAGCTAACGTGAACTAGTCCCAGGGGACTAGTGGCTCTGGAGGATTCTGCTTGATGGTTCATTTGAGGGTGGCCTCCTCTCCCACCCTCATCACACTGTGCTACACTGGGGAGGATATCTGAGCAAGGCCCATCAGAGGCCAAGCCCTAGGAAGCTCAGCCCTTTGTATCCCTCCAAGTGTGTGAGATTCTGTCTCAAACACCAAGAACGCTTAAACCACCATAATCTCCTTGTTGTGGTCAAGGTTGTGCCTGAGACTAAAAGCTCTGCTCTGAGGTGGTACTCTTCTTCTCAAAAGCACCAATCTCATTCTTTCTAGGATAAATGATACATCCCCCTGCTCTGGGGTAAACTCAGCCTCTTAGGACTGGGGCTCACTAAACCCACCAAGCTCTCAGGAAAGCTGATGCAATTTCTGAGCCTCCTGGGCTGTGGGATCACAACACCGCATGTTTGGAAGTTTGGATGATGCCGTGTGCTTGGTCCCCAAAGCCAAGACTGATGAGTGGTGAGGCAGGCCAACTCTGATCTTTTGAACTTGAAGACCACAATGAAAGCTGCCATCGACACAGAGTACCCCAAAGAAAGGTCTGGCAGAAGACAAGGAAGCACTAATGAAAAGCAACAGCATCTAACTGCTGCCAAGGCCAGCGCTCTTGGGAACTGCCTTCAAGGAAAGGCTGGCAGGAGGCCAGGGCCTCTGCATTCAAAGTCAGCTGCCAAGGCCTTGGTCCATCAGATGGTGCATTCAGTGACTGGAGAAATCCACCAGGATTGCCCTGCTCTGGGTTTGTAAACAGACCTCACCGATGTATATAAATTGAAAACAAATACAAAAGAGCTTGCATATCTTTTCTAATTAAATTTGATGTATGGATTTTCCCCGTTTTTACCAAAAGACTATTTTTTTGCCCAGGCTTTCAAGTCAAAGATAATCTAGTGAGGGTTAGTTAGTTACTGTTAGTTGCTCAGTCGTGTCCTATTCTTTATGACCCCATGGACTGTAGCTCACTAGGCTCATCTATCCATGGAATTCTCCAGGCAAGAATACTAGAGTGGGTAACCATTCCCTTCTCCAGGAGATCTTCCCAACCCAGGGATTGAACTTCAGGTCTCCTATATTACAGGTGAGTTCTTTACCGTCTGAACCACCAGAGAATCAAAACACTCCCAGGTCTCACATTGGGGTGGAGCTCTCCTGATAACAGGACTCTTGTGGAAATGTACTCCCATGGACTGGGTCCAGTACTGGATTGCCTCTGGCCATAGTCAACAAACGCCTGGGACAGTGCTACTCTCCCGAGCCTGGACTGGCCTACTGGACTGTGGAAGAAAGCCCTGGGTATGTTTGGAGGAAGAGAGGAATGGGGATTGGTTCTTCAGCTTTTGTTTGGGATTAAGCAGTGGGAGTGTTTACGATCCCTTCAGGAAAGAACTAAGGCAGTCTGCAAGTACGTGGCCCTACCACTGATCTAATGAACGCTCACTAAGTGCCTCCTGTATTTCACATCCTGAGAACAGAGAGCGGGTGAGATTGCCGTCCCTGCCTTAAAGCACCACCAGGGTGGTGAGGGTTTCAAATAAGCCAGGTGATCTTTGTAAGACTCTGTGATGTGTGCTTCAGTGAGGACACGGGTGAAAGCTGGTCCTGGGAGCAGCAGAAACAGCTTCCTAGAGAACTGAGATCTAAGCTGACGCCTGAGGGATGAGCAGAAGGCTGAGGGGAGGCTTGTTTTTCTCTTGCATGATATTCCATAGGCAGGCAGATGGTCCAGGCTGGGTAGACGCTCCAGGACCCAGCTTCCTTCTAGCTTACTCTGCCATCTTCTAGGGCATTTCCCTCACGTGTATAATCAAAGCCAACTCACCAGCACGGTTTTCACATTTCAGAAAAGAGAGAACACAAAAGACAATTTCCTCTTGTAGGAGCTGCTTACCTTACTTTTGCTTCCATCTCATGGGCCATAACTTAGTCATACGGTCACTCTGGGCTGCAAGAGAGGCTGGAGAATATAGACTCTGGCTAAGCTGCCATGTCTCAAGCTAACACTAAGAGGGAAGAAGCGGGGAATGGACACTAGTGAACAATTAGAAGTCTCTGTCACAGTGGGGACAGAATGGTCCATGTATGTACCATAGTCGAGGGCAGGAGGCAAAAGGGCACAACGGACTTGGGAAAGAACATACCATACACTAGACTAAATACATTAACTGCATTATTTCATTCAAACCTCACGGTTCCATATATAAATAAAAAGTGTCACCATTCTAATTTTACAGAAGCATAAAGTGAAGGTCAGAGAGGTTTGGTAATTTCCCCAAAGTCACACAGCTATAAAGGTTAAGCCAAGATATTGATCTAGGTCCACCCAGCTGCAGACCTGTTTGCCTCTCCATGAGGCTACAGTTCCTTTACGTAAAGCCACCTAGAAGGTCAGGGAGGCTATAGGAGATTCCGGGAGTCTCTGGCAGAGTGGTGCCCAATGGTGGAGGCACTGCAAGGAAAGAATGAAGAATAGGAGGCAGAGAGGGTATTGGCAACAGTTGGCAGGTAAATCCAAGAAAGAACATCAGATAAAGCCCACCATTTCTGAGTCTGAGAATCAATGATCAGAGTCTGCTTTGAGATCAAATTATTCCTCGTAACTGCATTCTAGAATCTCAAGACACTCAGTTACAAGGATGATCTTTTCCCCCAAACCGATCAACAGGATAATTCTGAATAATCATCCACAGGCAGTTAGTCCAACACTACCCAAAGCAGGAACCCCTCTCACAGCATGCCTGATGGTTGTTCATCATTGCCAACTCAAACACTTTCAGGGCTGCGGGGCTCACTGCCCCCAACCAGTGCCTCTATCAGAAAACTCTGGGTACCCTGATCCCCTCCTGAATGGTCCCAGCTGAGGGAGATGGATTCTAGACAGATGTAGAGGTTGGGTGAGTCCCAGCTATCTTCTGGTGTGTTTAATCCATCAGTCCACTGATTGAAGAGTTCAGAGAGTCCAGAGTTCTATCCGCCCAAGGCCACGGTCTTACGAATCACCACACAGGGCATTCTCTTCAGTATGCTTGTCCAGGAGCCTTATGAGACAGAGAGGCTGCACTACCTGATTTCTGAGGGCGTGTCTGACCTCCTTGAATGTTAGGCATATTCATTAATCCTTTCACCCGCAGCCTCATAACCACAACCTTGAAAAAAGAGCACTTTGAAATTTGCAACAGATTTGACCCATGAATAATTCAGCATGGCTCTCGACTCAGGGGAAGTATTCCGTTTCTGAAGCTTCTGAACCTACAGGAGACAGTAGCTAGGATGCTGCAGGCATGCATCTGCTTGGATTTGAGTGAATGCATGGGAGGAAGGAGGGAGAGTGGGAAGATAAAAGGAAGGAGGACGCGGAGCGGGGAAACAAGGCGGGAGGAAAGTTAGACATGGAACACATTTCCTCCTTCAAGCAGTCTCAGAAGATCCCAAGGGCTTCAGCTCATGCTAGGGAACAGGCACTGAGGGAAGAGTAGTGGTCAGGATGTGGTGCCAAGCCAACACGCCTCCCAGGGCAGCTGCAGGAGAGTAACAACTGAGTGTGGAGCTCGTCCACCGTGGAACCAACCTTGACCCCAAGCGTGCAGAGCTCCTCCCGGAATGCCCAAGGCTACGGGGCCATCCCCCATCCTCCCATTTTGTCTTGGCTTTGTCTCAAGACTAGAAGAGATAGAAGGAAAGAGATGGAGACCTGGCTGAGTTTCAGCCCCGGTTCTACTTATCATGGCAGTGGGACCTTGGGCAGGTCACTGATGTGTGGTTTGAGCAGGGTGACTTTATCCGGATAAGGATGACAGTATCTGGCCAGAGACCCTACCACTTCCACCATGGGTGGGATCTCAGCTTACTATCTTGGCATTCTTTTGCTTTTTAAGTAAATGTACTTTTTACTGTTCACCTCTCACTCTAAATAAAAGAGGTGTACAGAATTTTTTTGTTTTTTAAATCCTATCCTATCCCACGGCAAACAAATGCAGACTCTTGAGTACTGAAACTCGTTTGTCCAAGTGGACCAGGCTGCCCTATGTAAGAGACTCTATTGTAGGCTGAGGGCTCACTGAAGGAGCTTATTTTTTCCTTCTGAATCCTGAAACTACTTAACAGTCACATAGTAAGGAAAGGTGAGTCCCAGGAAAAGCATTCAAGGAAAAGTGTGCAAGAATTTCTGTCCAAGACCTAGACAGAGCATGTCCGACCCACATTCCTCAGGCTCACTCAGGGAGAAGAGTCCCAGGTGTGGAGAAGAGCGCGAGGAGGCACCCTCCCCATTTTGCAGGCCCAGAGTGCTGCCTCCTTCCCCAGGCCCTTGATCACCCCTGGTAACATCCTATTCCTGGGGACTGGAGGGGAGGATGGGCAGGGCTGGGCAGAGTGGGATTTCAAGCTTCTCTTGAAGCTGGCACTCTATCATCTCTGTTTCTTCACCTTTAAAACCGAAGCTGGAAAAGTACCACCCTGTTTCTTCAGGGGCCAAGGCAGTGCTGTCACCTTCAGAGGTGAAGGCGTGCTGTCAACAGCAAGGAGCCTCACAGTACTGGCCACCATTGCGGAGCCACCAGTTCCCCCTTCAGGAAGCTCTCCCTGGAGTGCAGATGGACAAGCCCATTCCGGCTGCCACAGCTTCCCTGTAGGGGCACACTGTGTGTGAAATACAGTCCCAGCCTGGAGGTTACCTAAATGCTCGTCAGGGACAGAACGTACTCTGGCAATACCGTGAGGAACCCCCTTGAGATGGTAGACTGCCTGGTGCTGGTTCTTTGCTGCAGATAGATGGTTGTCTGCAGTTAGCATGCTTGTTCTAGAATCTGAGTCCCACGGCCTCCCTCCAGACTCCTGGCATCCTCCACCCCGTGGTGGAGTCGTCAGGACTCCCAGTCTGGTCCTTGACTCAGCAGTTCCAAAACTCTTTCAGAAGTTAATCCACCATGGGAAAGAGGTTCACCCCCCTGGTCCAGAGGAGCATGCATTCTTTACAATGGAAAAGCACCCCCTTCATTTGCACAGAGCCCACATCCACTCAAGGGACCTAGGGAGAGGCCAGAGGATTTCCTCGTAAGAACAGTGAAGCCAGTGGGTATTGGTCAGCCTCACAGGCCATCACCTATTACTCTATCATGCTTGCTTGGCCACTGCATCTTGGACCCTTCTTATCCACAGTCTCTTTCTCTCTGAGCATCTTGGGAACCCTCACTCTCCTGACAGTCTATTGCCTCTCCTTTTTCTGTCCTCCATGTTTTTCTACTAAGAAAATAAGTTAGATGCAATTTATCTGGTGTTGTGCACACATTGGACATGGGCTTCCCTAATAAGACTCACAGTGAGCCAAACCCCTAAGAACTGTCCCACGTGTCCAGGCTGCCAGCCCCAGGGAGCAGCAGTTCCTTCCGTGATTGGTCGCACTGTGGTCACTGTCCCAAGGACCAACTCTGTCCTTCAGGGGAGACTTCATCCCCACTGCCAAGGAAGTTTCCAGCAAACAATCTCTTAGGCTCTAGTTCTTGACATTTTTATTTTTTATTTTATTTTTTTTCTTTTTGAAATATATATTTATTTTTTTTCTTTCTTTTCTTTTTTTAATTTTAAAATCTTTAATTCTTACATGCATTCCCAAACATGAACCCCCCTCCCACCTCCCTCCCCATAACATCTCTCTGGGTCATCCCCATGCACCAGCCCCAAGCATGCTGTATCCTGCGTGATTCTTGACATTTTTAAACTCATCGTCCAAAAAGACTCCAGCACACTTTACTACTATCCGTAGTCTGAAGGCCAGAAATGCTGGATGGTGATCATTATTTTAAATTATATTAGAATACTGGATGTATTTTCAAGCTCTGCGACACCCAGTCCACGTGCTGACACCCTACCCTCCCAGAAGCAGGTTCCCCTCCACTCCCACGCTGTTGTGAATCACTGTTTGCGGGTCACCTCTTCAAGCGGACCTTCTCACTTGGCAGTGAAATCAATTTCACAAGCATTGGGAGTGCCAGGCTCTGTGCTGATATCGCCAGCCTGTTCGTGGGTGGACTCCGGGGGGTGGGGAGAGGCAGAATTTCAGAAATAATTAGCACAAAATTCAAAGAGTGGAAGAGTGATTTTTTTTTCCTGTGTTTGAATTCTCAGAGTGGATCTGAAGGTGACACATAGCATCTCACTGAATGCAGAAAGATCCATTAAGCTGTAGAAGGAAAGATAAGGACCCTCTGCAGGGAGCCGAGAGAAACTGGAGGAGGGTGTCCGGTGCCCCTGGCTGGACCACACTGCTGGGAAGGGAGAGGAAAGGGTTGGGGAGGATGACCCAAGATAAAGAAAAATCCCTCTCCTTTGGTTCCTTTCCAGCCTTCAAAAAGGTGACTCATTCCGGCCTCTCCTGGGTTCTACCTCTACAGTCTATGCAGAGAGCAACTTTTTTCCAGTTTCATTCCATGGACTGAGGAGTCTAGTGGGCTACAGTCCTTGAGGTCACAAAGAGTCGGACACAACTGAGTGACTAATCAGCATCAGAGGACCTAATGGTCTCTTTCCCGAGCTGCTGAGAGGGCAAGTGGGGCATCTCTGGGAGTTTTCTCACTATTAATTATCATGTGACGCCTCCAAGGCTTTGTCTCTGCTGCGTGTGAGAAAAATGAGTCGTGAGCATCCCCAGCGCTGAGTCATGGGGAAGAGTGAGACTGTTCTCCCAAGGGCTGTTTTCCTGGGGATCTGGGTGGAGCCACACTGCTGGGCCGGTGTGCACTGCCCTCAGCTGGGAAGGCTGACTGCCGCTCCTCTGGCCTGAGCAGGTGAGAAGGGTCACCTGGAGGGAAGCTGGGGAATGGGGGTGCGGGAGGCTGCCAAGGGGACTCACAGGGAGGGGGAGTGGCAGGCATCGCCCCTCCTGGAGTGGAGCAAAACGGGGCACGGTGGTGGGGGAGCCTCTACTCCTGGAGACTGGAAACCAGATCAGAATACAAACTCTGGGCTCTCATCTCAGATTTTTATACTTTTCAATTTAAAGATCAGAGATTTGGAAGCACTGAAATACTCTTGGCCATGGCATAACAACCTTAGCAAATAAGCTGGGGTGGAACCTTTTACGGAGGTTAACCATGGTGGTATCAGAAACCTGTCCCAGGGGACCTACGGGAAGTGGTCTCCAGTTTTCTGTCTCTCCTTCGTCCTCCCCTGCAATGCTGGTTCTGAGCATATCACTGAGAGCATATGCTCTTAGTCTTTCTGGCAGGCTCCTCCTCTTGTTGGGGAGCTCCAGGCTCTGAGCTTTGTCCTGATCTTCACTCACTTCTTGATGATCTTCCCCTAGTTTCATGGTTTTAAATGCCATCAGGATGGGATAACTCCTGAATTTATGTCTACATCTCAAACTCTCTCCCAATACCAGTCTTATAGATCCAATTACCTTCCTGATACATCCACTCGGATACATGACACCTCACACTCAAGGTATCCAACACCGAAACACCTAATCCTTTCCCCAAACCTCCTCCACCTGCAGCCTTCCCCATTTAACTAATGGTGCCTGCATTCTTCTCACCGCCCAACCCCAAATCTGGGAGTCATCTTCAGTCCTTTTCCTCTCCCACTCCATATCCAATTTGTTAGGGAATCCTATGGATTTTCCCTCCCAAACAGGTACGGAATCTGACCACTTCTCACTGCCTCCCTTCTCATCACCCTGGTCCAAGTCACTGTCATTCCTTATCTGGATTTCTGTAAGCACTTCCCAACAGGTGCTCCTGTTACTACATGGCCAAATCCCAATATAGTACCAGGTGGTCCCTTAAAGTCTGATCTTGCCGTCCCTCAGCTCAACATCTCAGGTGGTTCTAATGCCAAAACCTCAGCTTCTCTGTATACCGGAGCTGAATCAAATCCCTGAGACAGTTTGGGTGAAGTAGAGAAGGATGGCTTTATTGCTTTGTCAGGCAAAGGGGGCCACAGGGGGGCTAGTGTACTTAAATCCGTGTGTCCCAGCTTGGAAAAGGTAATGAGAAATTTGATAGTGATTGTTCAAAGAGGGTGTGATCAGCTTGTGGACATGTTTTCTGATGGGTTGCTGGGGAGTTAAGTAGCAGTCAGCATCATCACCTTCAGGTCCAGTGGGTCTGGGGTCTACATGCTTGTGGGCAGTGTACCATCATTAATCATTTACTTCTCCCACCTGGAGGGGGTTTCAGCATCTGCAAAATATCTCAAAGTTATTGTTGGATGTATCCATTAATGGTGAACCAGAGCCTTGCCCCAAGGCTACTCTTGACAAGTTTGTTTCTCCCTGGTCTCTCTTTACCAATTAACAACTTCTTGAATCTGCCCATTGGAACTCAGGAAAGGTCATGGAGGCTGAATGGAGGCTATTTCCTGTACTTAAAGAAATGGGGCTACAGAAAGTCTTTGTGTTCAGGAGCTTCACAGGACCCTCTCAGAATCAGCTCCCATCTCTCACCTGGGAAAAGCCTCACATGGTCCGCAAGACCCTGCATGATCTGGTCCCACCACACCTTTAACCTCATCTCCTACTACTGTGCCCAGCTTACCCACCCCAGCCACCCTGGCCTCCTTTCAGTTCTTCTAACCTGTGGGCACATCCCCCCTCCAGGCTCTCCGCTGCAGCCATTCTATTGCCTGGAATGCCCTCCCTCCCCCCAGATATTCCAATTCCCTCACCTCCTACAATCCCATCCTCAAATTTTGCTTTCTCAGCAAGGCTCATTTTGGACTGAATCGTGTTCCCCACCCTGCCTCTGAGTTCATATGTTGAAGCCTGAACAACTCAATGTGACAATATTTGGAAATGAAGCGTTGTTGTTGTTCATTGCTAAGTTATGTCCAGCTATTTTTGACCCCATGAACTGCAGCACACCAAGCTTCCCTGTCCTACACTATCTCCTGGAGTTTGCTCAAATTCATGTCCATCGAGTCAGTGGTGCTGTCCAACCATCTCATCCTCTGCTGCCTTCTTCTTTCGCTTTCAATCTTTCCTAGCCTCAGGGCCTTTTCCAATGAGTTGGCTCTTTGCATCAGGTGGCCAAAGTATTGGAGTTTCAGCTTCAGTAGCTTATAAGGAGGTAATAAAGATTAAGTGATATGATGAGGGTGGGACCTTACTCCAATAGAGCTGGTATCCTTTTAAAAAGAGGAAGAGGGACTTGCCTATTGGTCCAGTGGTTAAGACTCCATGCTTCCAATGCAAGGGACATGGGTTCAATCTCCTGTCAGGGAACTAAGAGCCCACATGCCCCATGGCACATAATAAATAGAAAAAATAGAAATTAAATATGAGCAACAATGTCCAAAAAAATAAAAATAGGAAGAGATTCTGGAGCTCTCTTTCCTCACACACACTAAGAAGAGGTCATGTGAGCACACGGGGAGATGGCAGCCACCAACAAGGAGAGAGAAGGGACCTCAGAATGAAACCTACTTTGACTGCAACTTCATCTTGGACTTCCCAGGCTCCAGAGCAGTGGGAAGTAGATTTCTGTGGTTGAAGCCACCAGGTCTGGGGCATTTTGTTATGGCAGCCTTAGCAGACTGATCTGGAGAAGGCAATGGCACCCCACTCCAGTACTCTTGCCTGGAAAATCCGATGGGCTGAGGAGCCTTGTAGGCTGCAGTCCATGGGGTCGCGAAGAGTCAGACACGACTGAATGACTTCACTTTCACTTTTCACTTTCATGCATTGGAGAAGGAAATGGCAACTCACTCCAGTGTTCTTGCCTGGAGAATCCCAGGGACGGGGGAGCCTGGGCTGCCATCTATGGGGTCGCACAGAGTCGGACACGACTGAAGCAACTTAGCAGCAGCAGCAGACTGATCCTGTGTCTTTATTACTATTCCAACCTTCCCACCCTCCTTTACTGGGACACCCAGACTACCTTACCTTGCTCAACTTGTCCTATTCACCATAGCCCTCAGTGCCTTTTAATAAATTATTTATCTTTTTTCTTATATTTATTGTTTACTGTCTGTCTTCCCTGCTAGAACACAAGCTCCTTGAGGGCAGAGGTTTTTGTCTGTTTTGTTTACCAGTGTATCCAAGTGTCTAGAACAGTGTCTAGTACATAAGGGATGTTCATCAAGTCTTTGTCAGGTGAAGGGATGAGGCCCCTTTCTGAAGGTGCAAAAAACCTAAGCAGAGAGTTTTTTCATTTATCTTGAGTCTGCTTGTCTCTAAAGGGGAAGCTGTCCCACCTGGCCAGGGGTTGCCAGTTGGGCTGGGCAGGCCTGGCCATGGCCTCGTGCACCCAGAGGGACAAGTGTGGCTCAAAAGGCTCGAGCTCAGCCTCTTGGCTGGTGCTCTCCTAGTCTGAGAGTCATGCAGCTGGGAGGAGCTGTTACCCACCTTGTTTAAAGAAGGTGCTAATGTTCTCCAGTGGAAGCAGGAAGATAGTCCAAGCACACAGCACGTGCAAAGGTACTGAGGCATGAAGCCATCCAGGAATACAGATTTGCATGAAGTGTGAGTGGAGGAGAGGGCCAGTGAGGCAGAGAGTCCAGAGAAGGCAAGGTCACGAGGACAAGGAACGTCAAGTTCAGGAACTTGAGCTTTATTCTATCAAGAATCAGCAGCCACCACAGGACTTAAGCAGAGAAGCAGCCTGATGGGATTTGCTTGCTAGAAAGACTACGTGGGCAGCAGCTGGAGGAGGACGGCTGGAAGCAGGGAGTCCACATGGGAGGACATTTCACCAGCCGCAGGCACCTCATCACAGCATATTTGCATCTTGTGAACTCTCAGAGTACAGAACACACGTCTTTGTTAGCCTGTAACAGGCAGAACGAGGGCCACCTGTCCCCTGCAGTCTCGGAGGGAAACCCAAACCCCATCCTGCCCTCCCCCACTCAGAGTGAGACAACCCAAATAGCTGGGATCAGTCTTTCTTTGCTCTTAGCAAGAGAGGTGCTCATCTATAGGCAAACACCATTCAAAACATTCCAGCCTTAGTCTTTTCCTTAAGACATTCCCATCAGGCTGTTGCCATGACAACCACTGCTGACCCCGGGCTTCGGGAGCCAGAGAGACGTGGTCCTGCTGTTACCGCTGCTCATCAACTCGTCAACAATGCTTGTCCCATGGTGCAACAGTCCCAGCTGGCTGTAGTTCACACACATACCCACACACTCCCCAACACACACACACAGACCCACAACCCACTCCGCACACACTCCTCTGCCTCTGTCCCCTGCACTTATTGTTTCCACTCGCCTCCTAAATTATGTTATTTTAATATAATACATAATATATATAACATAGAATATATAATATAAATATATAATATACAAATATATAATATGATTATATAATAAATATCATATATATCATATAATAAATAATATATTGCATTTCCTGACCAGAGAAGGCAATGGCACCCCTCTCCAGTACTCTTGCCTGGAAAATCCAATGGGTGGAGGAGCCTGGTAGGCTGCAGTCCATGGGGTCACGAAGAGTCAGACACGAACTGAACGACTTCACTTTCACTTTTCACTTTCATGCATTGGAGAAGGAAATGGCAACCCACTCCAGTGTTCTTGCCTGGAGAATCCCAGGGACAGGGGAGCCTGGTGGGCTGCCGTCTCTGGGGTTGGACACGACTGAAGTGACTTAACAGCAGCAGCAGCATTGCCTGACCAATTACAGATCCAATTCTCCCTGCCCACAGCAGTGATTGAACCAGGGGGTGGGCATATGACCTAAGCTGTGGGACTGATTCATTCCTTGGGATGAATACAGGGAACGTCAAGAAAGGAACCCTCCTTCCTCTAGGGTGCCAGGCTGGGGCTGGGAGTGGCCAGGCCTTCTCCCAGATGTTTGCAGTGAGAGAGCGAGGTCAACACACCAATAGAAGCAAATACATAAGCAGAGAAGAGAGCGAACATCCCTCTCAAGAGAGTGACAAGAGTCCTCAGCTCTAGGCCCTAAGCCCTGGATCCTGTGACTCATCCTCTGACTCAGAGTCCTTCCCAGCCTCTGAAGCCAGTGTGTTCTGTCCCAGCAACCAGAAGTGTCCCGATGGCCCCTCCCTCTTTTCAACTGAATTCTTCCCAGTCACCACCCATCCACCTCTACTTGTCTCATCTGAAGACATCCCCTCCCTCTCTGTGTCTTAATTTGCATAGGTCTACAACTGAGATCAAACCAGTCAATCCTAAAGGAAATCACCCTGAATATTCACTGGAAGGACTGATGCTGAAGCTGAAGCGCCAATGCTTTGGCCACCTGATGCGGAGAGCTGACGCACTAGAAAAGACCCTGATGCTGGGAAAGAGTGAAAGCAGGAGGAGCAGAGGACGACAGAGGATGAGATGGTTGGATGGCATCATCCGCTCAAGGACATGAGTTTGAGCAAACTCTGGGAGGTTGTGAAGGACAGGGAAGCCATGATGTTGAAAAGAGTCGAACACGACTGAGCAACTGAACAACAACAAATTCCACACCCTCATTTAATCAAGGGGAGGTCGGCTGGCTTGCCCCTCTCTCAGTGTTAATCACTGGCTTTACAGGAACACCCAGGCCTCTAGATTCAGCCCAGGACTTTCCCATCAGCAGCCTCCTTCCGGAGAGCATACTTCTGTTGCAGAGGACACTGAGCTGGGGGTGAGCAGGGGCGGGGAAGGGAGGGTAAAGGAAGGTGAAGGTCAGGAGGCTGCCAGACTGGAAATGGTTGGAGGCAGCAAGAAAAGGCATGATTGCTTTGCTAAGCCCTCAGGATGAAAAGCTCTGACCCTCAGGGCCTGCTACCCTGGACAAGCCAGATTTTGAGAAAGGAAGGATTCTAGGGAGACTGTCAGTTACCAAGCAGCTGAGTCAATCACTCAAGAACCTATGATAGCAAATATCTTCGTGGAGACTCTTGAGGCCCTGAACATAGAAGTTCAGTTCAGTTGCTCAGTCGTGTCTGACTCTTTAAGACACCATGGACTGCAGCACACCAGGCCTCCCTGTCCATCACCAACTCCCGGAGCATACTCAAACTCATTTCCATTGAATCAGTGATGCCATCCAACCATCTTGTCCTCTGTCATCCCTTTCTCCTCCTGCCGTCAATCTTTCCCAGCATCGGGGTCTTTTCCAATGACAGTTCTTCGTATCAGGGGGCCAAAGTACTGGAGTTTCAGCTTTAGCATCATTCCTTCCAAAGAAATCCCAGGGCTGATCTCCTTCAGAATGGACTGGTTGGATCTCCTTGCAGTCCAGGGGACTCTTAAGAGTCTTCTCCAACACCACAGTTCAAAAGCATCAGTTCTTTAATCCATTGTATATTCTTGCCTCCTTTGTCGAAGATAAGGTGTCCATAGGTGTGTGGATTTATCTCTGGGCTTTCTATTTTGTTCGACAAAGGAGGCAAGAATATACAATGGATTAAAGACAATCTCTTTAACAAGTGGTGCTGGGAAAACTGGTCAACCGCTTGTAAAAGAATGAAACTAGATCACTTTCTAACACCATACACAAAAATAAACTCAAAATGGATTAAAGATCTAAGCATAAGACCAGAAACTATAAAACTCTTAGAGGAGAACATAGGCAAAACACTCTCCAACATAAATCACAGCAGGATCCTCTATGATCCACCTCCCAGATTACTGGAAATAAAAGTAAAAATAAACAAATGAGATCTAATTAAAATTAAAAGCTTCTACACAACAAAGGAAACTATAAGCAAGGTGAAAAGACAGCCTTCTGAATGGGAGAAAATAATAGCAAATGAAGCAACTGACAAACAACTAACCTCAAAAATATACAAGCAACTTATGCAGCTCAATTCCAGAAAAATAAACAACCCAATCAAAAAATGGGCCAAAGAACTAAATAGACATTTCTCCAAAGAAGACATATGGATGGCTAACAAACACATGAAAAGATGCTCAACATCACTCATTATCAGAGAAATGCAAATCAAAACCACAATGAGGTACCACTTCACACCAGTCAGAATGGCTGCGATCCAAAAGTCTACAAGCAATAAATGCTGGAGAGGGTATGGAGAAAAGGGAACCCTCTTACACTGTTGGTGGGAATGCAAACTAGTACAGCCACTATGGAGAACAGTGTGGAGATTCCTTAACAAATTGCAAATAGAACTGCCTTATGACCCAGCAATCCCACTACTGGGCATACACACCGAGGAAACCAGAATTGAAAGAGACACGTGTACCCCAATGTTCATCGCAGCACTGTTTATAATAGCCAGGACATGGAAACAACCTAGATGTCCATCAGCAGATGAATGGATAAGAAAGCTGTGGTACATATACCCAATGGAGTATTACTTAGCCATTAAAAAGGATACATTTGAATCAGTTCTAATGAGGTGGATGAAACTGGAGCTTATTATACAGAGTGAAGTAAGCCAGAAAGAAAAACACCAATACAGTATACTAACACATATATATGGAATTTAGAAAGATGGCAATGATAACCCTGTATGTGAGACAGCAAAAGAAACACAGATGTATACAACGAACTTTTGGACTCTGTGGGAGAAGGAGAGGGTTGATTTGGGGAGATGGGATGATTTGGGAGAATGGCATTGAAACATGTATAATATCATGTAAGAAACAAATCGCCAGTCTAGGTTCGATACAGGATACAGGAGGCTTGGGGCTGGTGCACAGGGATGATCCAGAGAGATGATATCGGGTGGGAGGTGGGACAGGGGTTCAGGATTGGGATCTCGTGTACACCCGTGGCGGATTCATGTCAATGTATGGCAAAACCAGTGCAGTATTGTAAAGCAAGTTCAGTTCAGTTCAGTCGCTCAGTCGTGTCCAACTCTTTGCGACACCATGAATCGAAGCACGTCAGGCCTCCCTGTCCATCACCAACTCCCGGAGTTCACTCAGACTCAAGTCCATCAAGTCTGTGATGCCATCCAGCCATCTCATCCTCTGTTGTCCCCTTCTCCTCCTGCCCCCAATCTCTCCCAGCATCCGAGTCTTTTCCAATGAGTCAACTCTTTGCATGAGGTGGCCAAAGTACTGGAGTTTCAGCTTTAGCATCATTCCTTCCAAAGAAATCCCAGGGCTGATCTCCTTCAGAATGGACTGGTTGGATCTCTTTGCAGTCCAAGGGACTCTCAAGAGTCTTCTCCAACACCACAGTTCAAAAGCATCAATTCTTCAGCACTCAGCCTTCTTCACAGTCCAACTCTCACATCCATACATGACCACAGGAAAAACCATAGCCTTGACTAGACGGACCTTAGTCAGCAAAGTAATGTCTCTGCTTTTCAATATATATCTAGGTTGGTCATAACTTTTCTTCCAAGGAGTAAGCGTCTTTTAATTTCATGGCTGCAGTCACCATCTGCAGTGATTCTGGAGCCCAGAAAAATAAAGTCTGACACTGTTTCCACTGTTTCCCCATCTATTTCCCATTAAATGATGGGACCGGATGCCATGATCTTAGTTTTCTGAATGTTGAGCTTTAAGCCAACTTTTTCACTCTCCTCTTTCACTTTCATCAAGAGGCTTTTTAGCTCCTCTCCACTTTCTGCCATAAGGGTGGTGTCGTCTGCATATCTGAGGTTATTGATATTTCTCCCAGCAATCTTGATTCCAGCTTGTGTTTCATCCAGCCCAGCATTTCTCATGATGTACTCTGCATAGAAGTTAAATAAGCAGGGTGACAATATACAGCCTTGACGTACCCCTTTTCCTATTTGGAACCAGTCTGTTGTTCCATGTCCAGTTCTAACTGTCGCTTCCTGACCTGCATACGGATTTCTCAAGAGGCAGGTTAGGTGGTCTGGTATTCCCATCTCTTTCAGAATTTTCCACAGTTGATTGTGATCCACACAGTCAAAGGCTTTGGCATAGTCAATAAAGCAGAAATAGATGTTTTTCTGGAACTCTCTTGCTTTTTCCATGATCCAGAGGATGTTGGCAATTTGATCTCTGGTTCCTCTGCCTTTTCCAAAACCAGCTTGAACATCAGGGAGTTCACGGCTCACGTATTGCTGAAGCCTGGCTTGGAGAATTTTGAGCATTACTTTACCAGCATGTGAGATGAGTGCAATTGTGCAGTAGTTTGAGCATTCTTTGGCATTGCCTTTCTTTGGGATTGGAATGAAAACTGACCTTTTCCAGTCCTGTGGCCACTGCTGAGTTTTCCAAATTTGCTTGCATATTGAGTGCAGCACTTTCACAGCATCATCTTTCAGGATTTGAAAGAGCTCAACTGGAATTCCATCACCTCCACTAGCTTTGTTCGTAGAGATGCTTTCTAAGGCCCACTTGACTTCATATTCCAAGATGTCTGGCTCTAGATGAGTGATCACACCATCGTGATTATCCGGGTCGTGAAGATCTTTTTTGTACAGTTCTTCCGTGTATTCTTGCCACCTCTTCTTAATATCTTCTGCTTCTGTTAGGTCCATACCATTTCTGTCCTTTATCGAGCCCATCTTTGCATGAAATGTTCCCTTGGTATCTCTAATTTTCTTAAAGAGATCTCTAGTCTTTCCCATTCTGTTGTTTTCCTCTATTTCTTTGCATTGATCGTTGAAGAAGGCTTTCTTATCTCTTCTTGCTATTCTTTGGAACTCTGCATTCAGATGCTTATATCTTTCCTTTTCTCCTTTGCTTTTCACTTCTCTTCTTTTCACAGCTATTTGTAAGGCCTCCCCAGACAGCCATTTTGCTTTTTTGCATTTCTTTTCCATGGGTTGGTCTTGACCCCTGTCTCCTGTACAATGTCACGAACCTCATTCCATAGTTCATCAGGCACTCTATCTATCAGATCTAGGCCCTTAAATCTATTTCTCACTTCCACTGTATAATCATAAGGGATTTGATTTAGGTCATACCTGAATGGTCTAGCGGTTTTCCCTACTTTCTTCAATTTAAGACTGAATTTGGTAATAAGGAGTTCATGATGTGAGTCACAGTCAGCTCCTGGTCTTGTTTTTGTTGACTGTATACAGCTTCTCCATCTTCGGCTGCAAAGAATATAATCAATCTGATTTCGGTGTTGACCATCTGGTGATGTCCATGTGTAGAGTCTTCTCTTATGTTGTTGGAAGAGGGTGTTTGCTATGACCAGTGCATTTTCTTGGCAAAACTCTATTAGTCTTTGCCCTGCTTCATTCCGCATTCCAAGGCCAAATTTGCCTGTTACTCCAGGTGTTTCTTGACTTCCTGCTTTTGCATTCCAGTCCCCTATAATGAAAAGGGCATCTTTTTTGGGTGTTCTAAAAGGTCTAAAAGGTCTAAAGTAAAAATAAAAATTAAAAAGAAAGAAAAAACATCAATTCTTCGGCGCTCAGCTTTCTTCACAGTCCAACTGTCACATCCATACATGACCACTGGAAAAACCATAGCCTTGACTAGACGGACCTTTGTTGGCAAAGCAATGTCTCTGCTTTTCAATATGCTATCTAGGTTGGTCATAACTTTTCTTCCAAGGAGTAAGCGTCTTTTTATTTCATGGCTGCGGTCACCATCTGCAGTGATTTTGGAGCCCCCAAAAATAAAGTCTGACACTGTTTCCACTGTTTACCCATCTATTTGCCATGAAGTGGTGGGACCAGGTACCATGATCTTAATTTTCTGAATGTTGAGCTTTAAGCCAACTTTTTCCCTCTCCTCTTTCACTTTCATCAAGAGGCTTTTTAGTTCCTCTTCACTTTCTGCCATAAGGGTGGTGTCATCTGCATATCTGAGGTTATTGATATTTCTCTTGGCAATCTTGATTCCAGCTTGTGCTTCTTCCAGCCCAGCGTTTCTCATGATGTGCTCTGCATATAAGTTAAATAAGCAGGGTGACAATATACAGCCTTGCCGTACTCCTTTTCCTATTTAGAACCAGTCTGTTTTTCCATGTCCAGTTTTAACTGCTGCGTCTTGACCTGCATACAGATTTCTCAGGAGGCAGGTCAGTAAATGTTTTTCTAGAACTCTCTTGCTTTTTCAATGATCCAGCGGATGTTGGCAATTTGATTTCTGGTTCCTCTGCCTTTTCTAAAACCAGCTTGAACATCTGGAAGTTCACACTTCATGTACTGTTGAAGCCTGGCTTGGAGAATTTTGAGCATTACTTTGCTAGCATGTGAGATGAGTGCAATTATGCGGTAGTTTGAGCATTCTTTGGCATTGCCTTTCTTAGGGATTGGAATGAAAACTGACCTTTTCCAGTCCTGTGGCCACTGCTGAGTTTTCCAAATTTGCTTGCATATTGAGTGCAGCACTTTCACAGCATCATCTTTTAGGATTTGAAACAGCTCAACTGGAATTCCATCACCTCCACTAGCTTTGTTCATAGTGATACTTCCTAAGGCCCACTTGACTTCGCATTCCAGGATGTCTGGCTCTAGGTGAGTGATCACACCATTGTGATTATCTGGGTCATGAAGATCTTTTTTTATAGTTCTGTGTATTCTTGCTACCTCTTCTTAATATCTTCTGCTTCTGTTAGGTCCATACCATTTCTGTCCTTATTTTATGCCCATCTTTGCATGAAGTGTTCCCTTGGTATCTCTAATTTTCTGGAAGAGATTTTTAGTCTTTCTCATTCTATTGTTTTCCTCTATTTCTTTGCATTGATCGCTGAGGATTCTTATCTCTCCTTGCTATTCTTTGGAACTCTGCATTCAATTGGAATGCAAACGGAACATAGAAGAGCTCCGCATACTTGTTCAAGGAAAGAAAGGAGGGAGGAAACTCACTAAAAATAATTTACATGTAACAATTTGCATATTTATACAATATTTTACATACTAAAACTACATACTAATATTTACATATGCTAGAAACGACATTAGCCATGAATTCCACTACCTGAAACTCCACTTAGAAGCTTTGTGGGACTCCTGGTGGTCCAATGGTTAAGTATCTGCCTGCCAATTCAGGGGACACAAGTTCAATCCCTGCTCCCAGAAGATCCCACATGCTTCGAGGCAACTAAGCCCGAGAGCCTCAGCTACTGAAGCCCACGCGCCTGGAGCCTGTCCTCTGCAAGAAAAGAAGCCCCCACAATGAGAAGCCCTAGAACCGCAACTATGAGATAGCCCCTGCTCACCACAACTAGAGAAAACCCACGCACAGCAACAAAGACCCAGCGCAGCCAAAAATAAATAAATAAACGAACAAACCTTTTTTTTTTTTTCAAATCTTAAAAAAAAAAAAAAAAGAAGCTGTGTGACCCTGAGGTTCAATGTTCTGTAATCAAGGAGAGGGATATTGTGAAAACAAACAAGAAATCAGTGCGTAGGTGGATGGTACAAAACAGAGCTGAAAGATGATGGCTGAAGCAGAGACTTTTGTTTCATATCTTAAAGGGGAGAACCACTGGGAGACTCAGCAATAATGCAGAATCTCAGCAATAATACAAAGCCCTCCCTTTTCTCAGAGAGCCTTGATTCACTCTCCCACTGGTTTTGCAGCCCAGCTCAGAGCATGCTGCCACCTGCTGGGGATACAGAGGAAGCGAACACCAAGGCATCCCTCAACATAAGGCCGCCCGGAGGAGAAACCTGGAGAAAGGGAAGCATGGGCTGCTGTCTCTTGGGTTGCACAGAGTTGGACACGACTGAAGCGACTTAGCAGCAGCAGCAGCAGGCATACAATTTCTTCTTAGATATGACTCTTATCCTTCAAGACAGGCAGGGCCCTTACCACTGGCCAGCAATCTATCAGAAAAAATAAGATACCTCTCGTTTAGTTTTTCTTTTTAAAAGTAGGATAAGATATTATTCAGCCTTAAGTGAAAGTGAAAGTCGCTCAGTCGTGTTTGACACTTTGCAACTCCAAAGACTGTAAAGTCCACGGAATTCTCCAGGCCAGAATACTGGAGTGGGTAGCCATCCCTTTCTCCAGGGGATTTTCCCGATCCAGGAATTGAACCAAGGTCACCTGCATTGCAGGCAGATTCTTTACCAACTGAAATATCAGGGAAGCCCTTAAGGAGGAAGAAAATTCCTACACATGCTACAGCATGGATGGATCTTGAGGACATTATACTACCTGGAATAAGCCATCACAAAAAAGACAAATATTGTATGATTCAAGTTACACGAGGTAACTATAGTCATCAAATTCATAGAGTCAGAAAGTGTTGATAGAATGGTGGTTGCCAGAAGCTGGTGGGGAGGGGAAATGGAGAGTTGTTTAGTGGGTATAAAGGACTTCCCTGGTGTCCAGTGATTGAGGTATCACACCGCCATGGCTGGGGGCATGGTTTGAAGCCCTGGTCGGGGAATTAAGATCCTGCATGTCTCGTGGCCCCCACAAAACAGGAGGGATGTGGAGTTTCAGTTCTCCAAGATGAAGAGCTCTGAAGACAGGTTGTACAACAATGTGAATATACACTGTTGAACAATACACTGTATACTATTGACCTATACACTTAGAAATGGCTAAAATGGTAACTTTCATGTTCTGTATATTTCACCACAATAAAAAAACCAGTGAGTGATAGGGATAATAAGCGCATGGTAGGTGCTTGGCTTTATGCACTAGAATCACAATAAATATTTGTTGAATGAAGATGGGAAGATGCTGATAGATGGTCTCAGACTGCAGGGTGAACATGAGGACTGACATCTCTCCCTTCCCAGGACAGCCTTCCAAGGGACTGCAGTTGGCCGTGGTGACCTTCTCCTTTGGGGTGATTTATCAATCAGTTATCCTTCCTCTTCTCATCCCTTCTGATACCAGTGTGGTTCCAAGTTCATCCTGAGCTGAAATGTTCTCCCTGAGGACTGTATCTCCTCGGTCGGGCCTTCGGTGGCAGCCACGTCTCCGTCGATGTCAAGGCTGCAAGTTCTCAGATCATAGACTTTCAAACATCAAGCGACTGCCTGGTGGTCCAGTGGGTAAGAATCCGAGCTCCCACTGCAGGGGGCCTGGGTCTGACCCCTGGTCAGGGAGCCAGATGCCACATGCCTCGACTAAGAGGCCACATGCTGCAATTAAAGATCCTACACACCACAACAAAGACCGAAGACATCCCGCATGCCACAGCTGAGACCTGGCCTAGGCCAAAGAAATGTTTTTAACGTTGTTGTTCAGTCACTAAGTCATGTCTGGCTCCTGGCAACCCCCTGGACTGCAGCATGCCAGGCTCTTCCGTACTCCACTATCTCCCAGAGTTTGCTCAAATTCATGTCCGTTGAGTAGGTGATGCTATCTAACCGTCTCATCCTCTGCCGCCCCCTTCTCCTGCTGCCTTCAATCTTTCCCAGCATCAGGGTCTTTTCCAATGAGTCAGTTCCTCACATCAGGAGGCCAAAGTATTGGAGCTCCAGCTTTAGCATCAGTCCCTTCCAATCAATATTCAGAACTGATTTCCTTTAGGATTGACTAGTTTGATCCCCTTACAGTCCAAGGGACTCAAGAGTCATCTCCAGCACAATTTAAAAGTATCTATTCTTTGGTGCTCAGCTTTCTTAATGGTCCAGCTCTCACATCTGTACATGACTTTTGGGAAAACCATAGCTTTGATCATATGGACATTTGTTGGCAAAGTGATGTCTCTGTTTTTCACTATGCTGTCTGGGTTGGCCATAGCTTTTCTTCCAAGGAACAAGTGTCCTTTAATTTCATGGCTGCAGCCTCCCTCTGCAGTGATTTTGGAGCCCAAGAAAATAAAGTCTGTCACTGCTTCCACTTTTTCCCCTGCTGTTTGGTATAAAGTGATGGGACTGGAAGCCATGGTCTTAGTTTCGTTGTTGTTTCAGTACCTACTTTTAACACAGAAAAAAACTCCAAGGGCTCTGAGCAGCCTCATGAGATTTGAGTTTTATCTCCTATCTAATAAAGATACATAAATGCAAAAAACATTTCAAATAATGACATCAAAAGCTCCAGAGCCAGTAAGCAGTGAGACAACATCCCCCACACCTACTCTGCTCCCACGCCCTGCATAGCAGCAGGCAGAGTGCTAGACAGGTTCCTTCCCCAGCACTTGTGACGAGGGCTGTGCTCTGTGAGAGGAAACGTTCTCCTTGTGTGTCACACCAAGACCCATCGGTCCTAATTATTGCCAGGCTAACAGAGCAGGTTGTCTGTTTATAATAGGACTCTCGGTCCAGAGGCAGGTATCAGATCCTCCAAGGCAAGCAAGGCAGAGAGTGTGAGCCCCAAATGGATGGAGCTGGCTCTGCAACTGCCGGACAGCTCCTGGAGCCCCCGTGGTCCAGCCCTGGCCTTTGGGCAGCCCTGATTCACTGCAACTTCCCTGCCTGATCATCAAGTATCACCCAGAGATAAAACCATAGGACACACAGAATGCTGGACTGCACCGAAATGTGGGTGGCAGTTGTAGGTAGAATTCACCACAAGGGGAGGGAGTTTATTACGACCTCCTACCTCCAGGATTTGGGGGCTAGGAGTACTTCCTGAACTTCGCCTGAACTTCTTTCACCCAGCAGGATGGAGAGGGAAGCTCCTTTCTGGGTCAGAGCAGTTGGTAGTGATGAGTGGAAGCCCAGGTCTAGGGAAGGGAAGGGGAGATGAGATAGGCAGAGAGTCAGGACAGCCAAACCTGCAGTGTTATACCACACCCATCCACACCCAGATGGACGTTTGAAGAACCAATTTCTCCTAGTTGCTTTGGATGTCTGGGAGTGGACCTGTTTCCAAGTGGCAAGAACAAAAGGATACCACTCTATCCTCTCCCAAAGCCTTGCAAAGGACACGCTTCACCTCTGTTCCACCTCTGTTCTGTAGGGTGGGAGAATTCAGCATCTTTCCCCCCAAAGTTAAAGCCATAGGATTTCTGAGCTTGGAGAGCCTTTGCTGCATCCCAGGGGTCTGAGAAGCTTTGTCCTGGCTTAATGCAGAAGCGCAAGGGTCTCCAGGGACTGCTGAGAGCTCCTTTGTTCAGTGGTATTAAATTTTTGTTTTAATTGGAGTACAGTTGCTTTACAATGTTGTGTTAGCTTCTGCTGTACAGCAAAGTGAGTCAGCTATGAAATGAAGTGTTAGTTTCTCAGTCGTGTCTGATTGTTTGTGACCCCCATGGACTGTAGCCCACCAGGCTCGTCTGTCCAGGGGATTTTCCAGGCAATTCCCTTCTCCAAGGGAACTATATGTATACATCAATTCAGTTCAGTTCAGTCACTCAGTCGTGTCAGACTCTTTGTGACCCCATGAATAGGAGCACGCCAGGCCTCCCTGTTCATCACCATCTCCCAGAGTTCACTCAGACTCACGTCCATCGAGTCCGTGATGCCATCCAGCCATCTCATCCTCGGTTGTCCCCTTCTCCTCCTGCCCCCAATCCCTCCCAGCATCAGAGTCTTTTCCAATGAGTCAACTCTTCTCATGAGGTGGCCGAAGTACTGGAGCTTCAGCTTTAGCATTATTCCTTCCAAAGAAATCCCAGAGTTGATCTCCTTCAGAATGGACTGGTTGGATCTCCTTGCAGTCCCAGGGACTCTCAGGAGTCTTCTCCAACACCACAGTTCAAAAGCATCAATTCTTCAGGTGCTCAGCCTTCTTCACAGTCCAACTCTCACATCCATACATGACCACAGGAAAAACCATAGCCTTGACTAGACGGACCTTAGTCAGCAAAGTAATGTCTCTGCTTTTCAATATACTATCTAGATTGGTCATAACTTTTCTTCCAAGGAGTAAGCGTCTTTTAATTTCATGGCTGCAGTCACCATCTGCAGTGATTTTGGAGCCCCCAAAAATAAAGTCTGACACTGTTTCCACTGTTTTCCCATCTATTTCCCATTAAATGATGGGACCGGATGCCATGATCTTTGTTTTCTGAATGTTGAGTTTTAAGCCAACTTTTTCGCTCTCCTCTTTCACTTTCATCAAGAGGCTTTTTAGCTCCTCTTCACTTTCTGCCATAAGGGTGGTGTCATCTGCATATCTGAGGTTATTGGTATTTCTCCCGGCTATCTTGATTCCAACTTGTGTTTCATCCAGCCCAGCGTTTCTCATGATGCACTCTGCATAGAAGTGAAATAAGCAGGGTGACAATATACAGCCTTGACGTACTCCTTTTTCTATTTGGAACCAGTCTGTTGTTCCATGTCCAGTTCTAACTGTTGCTTCCTGACCTGCATACAGATTTCTCAAGAGGCAGGTTAGGTGGTCTGGTATTCCCATCTCTTTCAGAATTTTCCACAGTTGATTGTGATCCACACAGTCAAAGGCTTTGGCATAGTCAATAAAGCAGAAATAGATGTTTTTCTGGAACTCTCTTGCTTTTTCCATAATCCAGCGGACATTGGCAATTTGATCTCTGGTTCCTCTGCCTTTTCTAAAACCAGCTTGAACATCAGGGAGTTCATGGTTCACGTATTGCTGAAGCCTGGCTTGGAGAATTTTGAGCATTACTTTACTAGCATGTGAGATGAGTGCAATTGTGCGGTAGTTTGAGCATTCTTTGGCATTGCCTTTCTTTGGGATTGGAATGAAAACTGACCTTTTCCAGTCCTGTGGCCACTGCTGAGTTTTCCAAATTTGCTGGCACATTTTCTTAACTACCTTCCAATTAGACCAAATCTGACACACCCTGGGCCTGAGCAAGTTTCTGTTTCACCATCACAATTCACTGTGGGCTCACTTGGATGCTACCTGAGCACCCACAGGCTGCCCAGATCATGCTGGGTTGGGCAAGATAGGATGTATGGGCCCAAGAATGACATCCATTCAGAGACAGTGGTATCTGTTCATTCTTACCACTTGGAAACAGGCCCACTCCCAGACATCTAAAGCCAACTAGGAGAAATTGGTTCTTCAAATGTCCACCTGGGTGTGCATGGGTGTGGTATAACACTGCAGGTTTGGCTGTCCTGACTCTCTGCCTATCTCATCTCCCCTTCCCTTCCCTAGACCTGGGCTTCCACTCATCACTACCAACTGCTCTGACCCAGAAAGGAGCTTCCCTCTCCATCCTGCTGGGTGAAAGAAGTTCAGACGAAGTTCAGGAAGCACTCCAAGCCCCCAAATCCTGGGCGTAGGAGGTCTTAATAAACTCCCTCCCCTTGTGGTGAATTCTACCTACAACTGCCACCCACATTTCGGTGCAGTCCAGCATTCTATGTGTCCTATGGTTTTATCTCCGGGTGACACTTGATGATCAGGCAGGGAAGTTGCAGTGAATCAGGGCTGCCCAAAGGCCAGGGCTGGACCACGGGGGCTCCAGGAGCTGTCAGTGATTCAGGCAGGGGGTACTTCCCAGAGGCTGGGTCAGAGCCCAGGTGTTTTAGAGATCTCTTGCCTCACCTATTAACATCTTCCTAGGGAAAAGCACTAAAGTCTAGGATGACCATGGCGTTACTGTCCAAACTGGAACACGTGTAACAGCAAAAGTGAAAGTGAAAGTCGCTCAGTCGTGTCCGACTGTTTGTGACCCCTTAGACTATACAGTCCATGGAATTCTCCAGGCCAGAATATTGGAGTGGGTAGCCTTTCCCTTCTCCAGGGGATCTTCCCAACCCAGGGATCGAACTCAGGTCTCCCACATTGCAGGCGGATTCTTTACCAGCTAAGCCACAAAGGAAGTCCAAGAATACTAGAGTAGGTAGCCTATGCCTTCTCCAGCAAATCTTCCCAACCCAGGAACTGAACTGGGGTCTCCTGCACTGCAGGCGGATTCTTTACTAACTGAGCTGTCAGGGAAGCCCACAACATTTGCTGTTCAAATGTTTGCTGGGGGTCATTAATAAATACGCTGGGAAACAGCACATAAAGGGCTATGATGGGGCTTCCCTGGTAGCTCGGTGGGGGGAGTCTGCTTGCCAGCGCAGGAGACATGGGTTTGATCCCTGATTTGCGAGGATCCCACATAGCACGGAACAGGCCCATGTGCGACTTCTGTTGGGTCTGTGATCTAGAGCCCAAGAATCACAACTATTGAGCCCACATGCTGTGATAACTGAAGCCCATGCACCCTAGAACCCACGCTCCACAACAAGAGAAGCCACTGAAATGAGAAATCTGTGCACCGCAGCTAGGAACCCTTGCTCTCAGCAACTAGAGAAAGTGCTCGCAGCAATGAAGACCCAGCACAGCCAAAACTACACAAATAAGTAAAATTACATTTCAAAAAGGGGTATGATGATAGCTCATCCATCCCTAGTGAGGGAATAAATCAAATAGGAGGAGAATCCAGTTATCACCATTTCTCATCCTCCCTTACATGGTGCAAAACAAAACCATAAACCTCTCCTCACCAGAGCAGGTAAAAGGGTCTGTTTCCAGTAGGGACACCAACATGAGCTAATTATCAAACTAGGTACCCTTCACCTGCCTGAGGCTGTTCCCACAGGAGCAGTCATCTCTGTCCCTTCTGTCCCTGCTCAAGTCAGAAGAAAACCTGGTCGACAGCCTGGATGGGAGTGGGGTTTTGGATACATGTATATGTATGGCTGAGTCCTTCGCTGTCCACCTGAAACTACCACCACATTGCTTATCAGCTATGGGCTGTGCTTAGTCACTCAGTTGTGCCCGACTCTCTGAGACCTCACAGACTGCAGCCCGCCAAGTTCTTCTGTCCATGGGGATTCTCCAGGCAAGATTACTGGAGTGGGTTGCCATGCCCTCCTCCAGGGGAATCTTCCTAACCCAGGGATCGAACCCAGGTCTCCCACCTTGCAGGTAGATTCTTTATCTTCTGAGCCATCAGGGAAGCCCATGAATACTGGAGTGGGTAACTACCAGGGAAGCCTGTTAATCAGCTATGCCCCGATACAAAATGTTTTTGGTGTTACAAAAAATAAAAATTAAGAAAAAAAGAAAAGAAAATCCGGCTGACAATCCTTGTTACATAGCGACGACCAGAACCTCATGAAGGGAACAAAGATTTTTGTTATTTATTAAGAAGCCACTCCCTGGAGGTGCAACCTTCCTCCTAAGTAGGACTGCTGCTGCTACTGCTAAGTTGCTTCAGTCATGCCCTTCTCTGTGCGACCCCATAGACGGCAGCCCACCAGGCTCTGACGTCCCTGGGATTCTCCAGGCAAGAACACTGGAGTGGGTTGCCATTTCTTCCTCCAATGCATGAAAGTGAAAAGTGAAAGTGAAGTCGCTCAGTTGTGTGCGACTTGTACCGACCCCATGGACTGCAGCCCACCAGGCTCCTCCGTCCATGGGATTTTCCAGGCAAGAGTACTGGAGTGGGGTGCCATGTCGGACACGTGCGTTTAAATGACCACAAGCAGGGGGTTCCGTAATTCCACATTCAGCCTGCAGGGGGCAACATCTCTTTAGCAATTACCACAATGCGAGTGACACTGCAGGAAACGCTTTTAATCGACCAACGAAACAGGGCTTCGTTTTTGTAAAAAAAATCAGATCAATATATTTCCAGTAATTTTTACCCCTACATATTTTCACATAGAGATGTTACTCTCTTTCTATTTACAGTGCTAGGTACAGAGTAAGTTTTTAACAAATAAATACGTGTGGATTGATCAGTTGTTTGAAGATAATCCAAACTTGCCTGAGGCATGGAAAGTACAGAGTGAGCTAGGAGGAAAAAAATTAGAGGTTGGTGAATATGCATGAAAAATCACTTTCCTCTCTGGTTAATAGTTTGCCCAGGCGGGGAAGTGCATTTGAAAAATCTCTCTCCAAGAGCAAACCATTATTAACTTGATTCTTTAAAAACAAAGAATAAAATAGTCATCTCGGTTGATAAACCATCCTCATTTCAAAGTCCATCTCGCATACATGATAGATCAATGGGTTCCAGGTTTATGCAGGTTCCTACATGTTTAAAGCTTTTACATGGAGACTCATGCCTTTCAGATGCATTGACTCTGAAACTCTTGCACCCCTGCTTCCACCTAGGCTTGGAAGAGACTGGTTGAAGCCCGCCTACCACGGAGAAGGGACCGTTAAGGTTTGTTTCTCCGGCAGCCCTGACAGCAGAGCAGGGCAGCACTCCTGGCCTTGACTGGGCTAGCAGTAGACACGCCCGTGTTTTGAGTCAGTAACGTTCCTTTCCCCACAGAGCAGGCCGCAGGCCCCTGCCCTGCAGCCATTTGTCCGCCTCTCCGACTCGGCTCCGTTTTCTGAGCAGCGGCGGATCAGCACCTTCAATGCCACCAGCATCCCTGAACAGCCTGACCCATGGGGACTCCTTTTGGGGAGAGGCTAACAGACTCAGGCAGTTTGGGACAGAAGGCCCTGCCAGAGAGGATGCCAGGCAGACGGTCTGTCCATGAATGAGGGACACGCAGTCCTCAGTGCCCCCTGGAGGGCAGTGTCTCCCACAAAAGCTGCAGACGGATGTTCCAGCTTCACCCCCGATGACACTGGGCCAACCAACAGCTGCAAGCCTTCTTACAGGCCCAAGCCCCCATCTTCCAGGGCTTGCGGTGGCAGTTGCATGGGGTAAAGCTTCTGCAGGGAGAAGGAGGCAAGGCGATCCGAGCGGGGGCAGCTGAGAGGGAGAGCTCCGGGACCCCGCTGACCAGCTGGGCCTCGGCGGCTGGCCGAGGGAGCCGCCTGCCCGCCTGACCGGGAGTGGATGTTGCAGGATCCTGGCCACCTGCCTCCGCTCCCTGACTTGCTACCTGTCCTCTGGGGTAGACTTCAGCACGGCTGTTGCTGCAGCTCCGGCCCAGGGCCCTCAAGACACATATGCGAGGGATTTGGGGGTCGGAGGGAGTCAAGACTTCCTCGAGGGTGCTGAGGCTGCAGGTGGGGGAGCTCACCTGAGGAGGGAGTGAGTGAGCAGCCTCACAGCCAGGGCCCCCAGGTAAGGGGCCCGTGGAGACTGGCGGGCTACCAGCCCAGAAGGGCGCCGGGCCTCTTTCTTCTCTCCCCCACAGTGTGGTCGACAGAAGGGGCCTTGACAGAGGGTGTCAAAAGCCAAAGGAGGGCTGGGAAACCCTGGGAAAGCCAGGGTCAAGGAGGGTGGCAGAGTCAGAGAAGGGTAGAGGGCGCTTTACCGGGGGCCATGGGCCCTGCCCACCCCACTCCCCTAGTCAGAAAAGTCTCTCCACACCATCAGCCCCTCCTTCACTTTACCAGGTGGCACCCAGCTTGAGCCTGCACAGGCCTGGCCTGGACACAAGGGTAGGATCTGGGGTGGGGGGACGGGGTGGCACCCCTGTCCTCTGAGGGTGAGGCTGGCTCCCCCAGGTGGAGCTCTGGCAGAGAGGAAGTGGGGGGAGTTAAGCCTCCCCCTCCCACCCCTCTGCCCCCAGTGAGGAAGGCCTTGGGGGGCCAGGGGAGGGGTGCCCATCACTTTCCACCCCGGGGAAGCGCGGAGGGCGCTCCAGGCTGCGTGGCCATGATGTGGTAGATGGACTCTCGGAAGCGCTGGTCCCTGCTGAGCCGCTTGGCCACCTCCTTCAGCTCCTCCATGTTGTCGGCTTCCAGCTGGGAGGTCATGAAGGACTGGGACGGCTTCACTGGGGAGATGGTGGCCCCAGGGGCCTGGCCGTGAACAGCCTTCCTGCCACTGGGACACAGCCCTGTCCCCAACCCCCAGCCCCGCCCCACCCCACCCCCCTGCTCCCCATCCTCCCCATGCTGGTCCATGGGCTCCCGTGACCCTGGGGGAAGCCCAAGGCTGGGGCCACAAGGGCTCAGGCCACACTGGCTGACTTCAGGGCTGGGTCAGCCTCCCCACCCTGCCTTCTTCTTGCCCATTGTCACTGACAGCCCATGAGCATCCCGTCCACTGGTGCCCAGGGGTTGCCACACCCACCGTCGTTCCAGGAGGTGCTGGACCGGCGCCGGTGGAAGCGGCAGCTCTTGATGCGGCGAGTGGCCGCCTTGTGGATGTACACCGAGTTCTTCATGATGACCGGCATCTTGGCCTCCAGTTCCGCATTCCGGATACACTCTTCAAAGAACCCTGCAGCCACATTTCCACTGCAACCTCCCCTCCCGGCCGCCCTCCCCTTCCCAGGATCCTGGTGGGCTCCAGAGGGAAATACCCCAACCCCATCCTTTGGAAGATCAGAGTCACCTGCTGAAGGGGGAAGAAACACAGGCTTTGCTACCCCCGCCCCAGATCCAAGAGCCAAAGGCAGCCACGCCGAGAGCATGCCTGAAGGCAGGGCATCTGGAGCAGAAACTCCATCCACACTGGCCTGGACGGCCGTGCAGAGCTCTGGGGCTGGGCTGGTACCGAGGGCAGGGCTTACTCTTCAGGTGGCTCACGTCAGCCCGCATCCTCTCCTCCTTCTCCTTGTTCCGCACCTTGGAGTTGAGCCCTTGCTCCAGGCTTCGCAAGGCCCCTTCTGCCTCCCGCAGACGCCTCTCCAGGTCCATGCGGACCTTCACCTCAGCCTAAGGGCAGAGGCGAGGAGAGGGAAGTGGGTCCTGGTGTGTGTGTGGGGGGGGCAGCTGCCAGTCCCCTGGGAACCTTCTCTGATCACCCCTGGCTCAAGTGGGCTTTCTTGCCTCCGGACTTGGATGGCAGCTATCGCGTTCTGCTTGGTGTCTTATGCCCTCCACCCGATGGCCTGGACTCAGCCCCTGCACTGGGCAGGTGTCTGTAACGATGCCACACAACGCAGGCAGGCTTCGTCTCAGGGCGGCTGCACTGCCCACGCCTAGCTGGTCAGATTGGCAGGCATAATTCAGGAAGTTGCCTGAAGAGGGCAGGGACGTGAGGCGGGCCCCCCCACCCCGAGCACCAAACACTCCCAGTGACCCAGCACCTTGAGCTCGCGCTCAGCCTGCTGCTTCTCCACCGTCAGCTCCTGCAGTGAGTTTTGCAGCGCCTGGGACTGGCTGGAGTAGAACTCCCGCTCCTCCTCCAGGGCCCTGGAGCGCTCCTCATTCTCCTTCATCCTGCCCACCCGGGGAGAGGCGCTCACTCAGGGCCCCACTTGCCAATGGGGCATCTGGTAAGAGGGTGGCTCCTGTGCAGGGAGCTGGCTAGAGAAACCCAGAGACCCTGCTTGGTGAGCCCCAGAGCTGGGCTGGGTCCTGTCCCCCCACCCCGATGGTAATGGGAGTGATGTGGTCAGTGCAAGGAGTCCTGGGTCCAGGTCTTGCTAGTTCTGTGAGCTCAGGAAGGTCCTCCAAGCCTCAGACTCCTCATCAGTCAAAAGCAGCTGGGAGGACCTGTCCAGCCTGTCTATTAGACGGCCCTAATGACTCACACCATTTCAAGTTAGCTTAGGATAGTGAAGGATTGCTTCCCACTTGCCTGGTGGGGAACCTGAGACCTAGGCAAAAGGAAGTGAGTGATC
Source organism: Capra hircus (assembly GCF_001704415.2). Lineage (NCBI taxonomy): Eukaryota > Metazoa > Chordata > Mammalia > Artiodactyla > Bovidae > Capra > Capra hircus. The sequence goes on from NC_030817.1 coordinate 21,840,738, forward strand.
CATCAGATCAAGGCCAACCGGAACCCAAGGGCCCAGGTGTCCCGTTCAAGGAAAGCTGCCCGTGGGCCCAGGGCTTCAGGGCTCCCTCACCGCTTCTCCGCCAGGAGCTTCTCCTCCAAGAGCTGTTGCATCTTCTCCTCGATCTGCCTCAGGTTGCTATGGAGACCCCCGCTGGGAGGCGGCTGCTCGCTCTGATTGGCCAGCGTCTGCAGCTGGTTCTCATTCTCCTCCAGCATCTCCAGGGTTTTCTTCTTCTCTATGGAGAGCTCCTGGCATGAGGGAGGAAAGGAAGCGAAGCAGCCTAAGTCAGATTCTCTGCCTTCACCTGCCTTTCAGTTCTGGCCAGTGAGGCCCTCCTTACTTAATCCTCTGAGGGACACTTAAAATGTCTATTCATCCCTTGAGGTAAAAGGTCAACTAGGATCTCCCTCCTCCCACTGAGGCAAGGCTACTCCTCCATCGAGGGAGTCAGGGGAAAGCCCAGCATGGCTTCCAGGGGACGCAACACCTACTACAATGGGGACCCAAGGCCCAAGGGCGCCACAAGTTTCTGGGTGCTTGTTCCTCCAGGGACAAGTGAGGGAGTGTGTTGGGCTCATGTGAAAAACACCTAACAGGAACCAGCCCAAGAGCAGACTTAGACATTCTTCCCACTTATCAGACTGGGATCTTGTACTACTCAGAAATTCTGGAGTTGAAACTACCCATAAGAACCACCTCCTGTGATGTGGGACAGGGACAGATAAATGAAAGACGCCACTGACGAAGCCCCATCAGTCAAGGGAAAATAGAAGCCTTGCAGTCTACAAGTCTCGAATTTTGTAACCATCACGATCCCCCACAACATCCCAGGCTCACTCGAGGCACTGGACTTGGAGGGACCTTAAGACGCAATCTAGTGATGCCCACCTTTGGAAAACACAACCTCACCTGTTAGGTGCATTCAGAGATGCACTAAGTGCTGTGGGCCCAGAGCTCAGAGCAAATCCCTCCCCTAGAACAGTCAGGGAGGCTTGACTAAGGTGATACTCGGACTGAGTCTTAGAAGGATGAGAGCAACCTCCAGGCAGAGAAGAGGGTGGAGCTCAGTCTGGGCAGAAGGAACAGTGTGGGCAAGGATGGGGAGGATGAAAGACATGGCTTCCTGGGGGCACATGTGCTCAGTGGTCTGAAGCTGGGGTTGGGATATCATGGTGCTGGGAGGGGCAGCAGGGGAGAGGGGACAGGAGGGGAGCAGAGGCTGGGGCCGGAGCAGGCACTTGGCCGTGCTAAAGTGTTTGCACTCTATCCTTGGCACATGCCAACTCCTCCTCCCTCACAATTTCTGGGGAATCAAATGGATTTTCCCTCCTGCTCAATGTCACCCCGGAGCAGCTAAGTGAATGAGTCACAGGAAGGAAGCGGTGGGTCACCCTGCCCCCCTCCCTAATCAGTCCTCCATCTGGTGTAAAAATATAAGCCCTGAAGATGGTGGATTTCTTAAGGCCATAGTCACCATAAAGGCAAACTTGGATTTGCCCTTCTGGGTCCTGCTTTGGGCCTCATGTGTTGGCTGGAGTTCCCAATGGTCCACAGAGATGAGACCCTTTAGATCAGCGCCCCTTCAGGCTCTGTTTTCCTTGCAGATAACCCTCTAGAGAAACACTGTTGGAAAAAAACTGCATCGTGTGGCCCAACCAACCAGCCCGCCTCCTTCCAGGCAACCAGCCCGCCAGGGGCCCCTCACCTCCAGCGTCTTCTGTAAGGACTCTGTGAAGTGTCGCAGCTCCTTTTTCTCTTGCTCCACGCCCTTGAGGCATCTTGCAGTCAGCTCAAGCTCCCTGTGGGGACAGAAGGCAGGGTATGGCAGTGCCCACCCCTCCTAGCTCCGTTGCGGCTTCCACCACACCTCTCTGTATGGCTCAGAGGGCTCTCTGAAGGCCAGCTCCTCACATGGCTGGGTCCTGCCAGCAGCTGTAGGGGCCCTGGGCTGAATGAAGGGGATGCTGGCCAAGTGAGGCTGAAGTCACCTGCTCCAGATACACAGGAACCTGTCAGAGTAAATCCAAGGCCACTCCAAGGGCAGAGAGGACAGCTGGAGAAACAAAAGCCTCACTCCCTGTCTTCCCAGGACAACTCTTGCTAGAATCTACTCACCTTGACATGGGACATGGCTGAGGCCCTTCTCTGGGGTGACAAACTCCTTGCTGCTATTTTAATAAGCCTGGGTCCCCTTCCCCTTGCTTGAGATGTTTTTCCTTTCTGCCCAGTTTTCAAACTTCTACCACCCCTCAAGGCCCAGCTCAATCTAACCTGTTGAAGCCCACAGGGATCACACATATATCTTAATTCCTATAAAACAGGGAGTCTGTGCTACGCCTCTGAGCACCTGTTTGTACATTATGGGAAGTATTATTGATATTTCCTGGGTGTGAGTCTGGTTTTCCCAACCAGATCCTCAAGGGAGGAGACTTATCTTCCATTCCAGGATCTGGCAGAATTATGGAAGTATTACTTCCAGAATTAGCTGGCTATTAGCTGATGAGTTTCTCTGAGCTTCTTCTGCCCCAAAATACATGTCCAGTGACTTTCTTTTATAAGGGTGTTACAAGAAAAATATCCTTCTGGGTTATCACCGATAATCAGTAGTGGTTATGATGGTGACTACAACCAAAACCACCTACAGTACCCAGAGAAGTTATCTCCAAGTTCACGGGTCGACTGCATCAGAATGACCCGGAAAAGTTTTTAAAGTATAGAATTCTGGGTTCTACCTTCAGCAGATTCTATTAATCCTCTTGCGTGTGCTGTTTAGTTGCTCAGCTGTGTCTGACTCCTTGCGACCCCATGGACTTAGTCCACAAGGCTCCTCTGCCCTTGGGATCTTTTCAGGCAAGGATATTGGAGTGGGTTGCCATGTCCTCCTCCAGGGGATCTTCCCGACCCAGGGATCGAACCTGTGTCTCCTATGTCTCCTGCATTGCAGGCAGATTCTTTACCTGCCGAGCCATGGGGGAAGCTCTAATAATCCTCTTAGATGATTACAATGTGCAATTGGGTTTGCAAACCATACACAGACAAAAGAAAAAAGCCCAAGGGACAGGCATCATTAGCCAGAATGTGAAGAGACTGCGCAGAAAAGACAGGGAATGTTGGGGCGGGTCTTGGCCAGGGGTACCTCCAGACCAGCCTGTCCTGTCCGCCCTGGGGTAAGGGAGGTGTGACCCAGCAGGAAGGGCTCGCTGCTGGTGGGGATGTCTGGTTGCAACCTGCCCATGTCTCACACTCCCCCCGGGCAGAAGTGACCCCTTGGTGTGGGGTCTATGGCTTTTTTAGGCCCTCCAAGGCCTGGAGCTTTGGGAGGACGGGTCCAAACTAAGTCACTGGCCAGTGAGGATCTCCTGAGGGAGGCCTCACCAGCCTGGCGGGACACACAGGTCCTACACGTCCTAGCCTGGGCGCACCCTCCTCTCCCAACCCCCGCCCCACCAGGGCACCACAGCCACCTCTTGATCTGTTCCTGCTCCATCCTCAGCTCCTGCACCACCTCCTCAAATTGCTGCTTCTCGGCCTCCAGCACCTGGTTCAGGCGCTCAAGAGCCTGGAGAGATTCAGAGAGGAAGAAAAGAGTCAGCGACAGCAAAGTGGCCATGGGGTGAGGAACCCCCACTCTAACCCAGAGGACGCCCTGGGATTCAGCACAATCTGTACCAGACTTAGAATTAAGCCCTGAGGAGTCCTGATCCCACTCAGTGACACACAGTCTCAGTGAAACCAAGATCTGTGATGCGCTGGGCTCATTTACAACACCCTTGACAAAAGAATATATATACAGACATATAATTGAATCACTTTTGTTGTACGCCCAACACTAAAACAACATTGTAAATCAACTATGCTTCAATTAAAAAAACTTTAACAATAAACAAACAAAACGAAACAAAAACACACTTAGCATGCTGAGGGCAGGGTTTAGAAATTATCCCAACATTAGTTCTTATGACTGGAGTGCGTGCATCCTAGGTTGCTTCAGTCATGTCAGACTCTCTGCGACCCTATGTCAGACTGCTCTGTAACCTGCCAGGCTCCTCTGTTCCTGGGATTCTCCAGGCAAGAGTACTGGAGTGGGTTGCCATACCCTCCTCCAGGGAATCTTCCCCACCCAGGGATTGAACTGGTGTCTCTTAGCCTCCTGTATTGGCAGGTGGGTTCTTTACCACCAGCGCCATCTGGGAAGGCCTCTTATGACTGAATGTTTGGTAAAGAATCTGCTAATGCAGGAGATATAAGAGACATGGGTTCAATCCATGGGTTGGGAAGCTCCCCTGGAGAAGAAAATGGCAACCCATTCCAGTATTCTTGCCTGGAAAATCCCATGGACAGAGGAGCTTTGTGGGCTACAGTCCATGGGGTTGCAGAGTTGGACACACTGAGCATCTGAGCATTCTGCAACATACTGTGATAATTTTAGATGTGTGCTCTGCTGGGCAGCTCCAGTCACTCACACCCTAAGGTGTGTTGGCTGACCCCCAAGCCCTAGAGTGAAATGTGTGGGTGTACAATTCCATTCAAGATCTCTGGAGTGGCATTTGTTAGAAGTGACTAAGAAAAGCCATTCTCAACCCAAAGTCACAGAATAAAGACTTTTTCTCAAGGCATCCAGGAAACAATGAACTTTGGTGGCAGCTTCCCCTGGACTCACCCCCAAGGGAACAGGTGAGCCAGAAAGCCCAGGGCTAGCTGACCCAGGGAACCGGACCAGTTCCTTCAAGTCTGCTGGCAAGCACAAGTATTTTCTCAGCAAGCAGGTGCTCCCCCAGGGGACCTGTATTCCCAGGGTTCAGTAACAGGTAGTATTGGTGGGTACACATCAAGCCAAGGGTGGTTGGAAGCATTTTGTGACAATTGCTTCGTTCCTCCACATTTTATGCTGTGGGAGGATATTATTTCTAGATGCACATACTCTCTTATCTTCTAGTTCTGAATTACGCCCTCATTTTTCACCCAGACAGAGGTTTTGTTCTCAAGGATAATGCAAACCCCAACAGGCAGGTTGGTGGGAGTGGGGGCGCTGCCTATAGGGGGAAATTGCCCTTGGCTTTGAGGAGAATCAGAGAAGGAATAAAATCCAAGGAAAGGGAAGAGTCTGATTCCAAACCCTATGTCCTTCAACCCTCAGCTTCTTACCCAAAACGTTGCTATTTTTTCCCCTTCTAATTATTACTGGCATTTTGGGTGTGGCCCATAAGTGGTCATCCCTGGGGCTGTTCACAGGGCTCTGATGTCCTCGTGGAACACTGCATGGCCACAGTCCACCTGTGAAAGTTGGGGGGCCCCATGGGCCTGGCCGAGGCCAGTGGAACGTGAACAGAAGTGTGTCCCTCCAGGCAGACGCCTTTTACAGACAGGGCGTGACACGCTGTGTTCCCTTCCCTGCCACGTCAGCCAGTGCTGCCGCCAACAGTGGAGCTTCCAGGAGCCTGGGCTTCTCCAAGCGAGGAGGTGTGGAGCAGAGCCCCCCGCTGAGCCAAGCCGCTGAGTGAGAAATAGGCCTTTGCCGTTCAATACCACTATTTTGGGGTTGTGTGTGATGGCAGTAGACACAGCCACATGCAGACATAATATAAATTTATTTAAAATTTTATTCTTGTAGACCTCCCTCTTTTTAATCCAAGAAGAGTTCAGAGCTTCAAAAAGTTTGAAAGCCTCTATTTCCATACATTCTCAGTAGCTGGTATTGTGAATGACGATAAACTTTGATGTGGCCTCAGATTCGTATTTCCTCTCTCTCTCTGGTGGCCTCTACCTGCTGCGGCAGGGCTGTTACAGGCTGGACGCGTCCCTGGGCTTAGACCTGAGAAGTCACAAGGGCACTTGGCTCTGATGGGCACCTGGCTTTTGCTGCTTCAGAACAGATCAAATAGGACCTGACTGGAGGACACCCTCCCACGGTCTCAGCCTCTTGGCCTGGAGAGCCCCATTTTTCCAATACCCCAACTTGCAAATATTTCCCTTTACTTACTATTATTCTGTGATATCTTTTTACAATTGAAAATGAGAGAAAGTAAATTATTAAAACCCCATGGAAATGTCCATACACTGCTGGTGGGAGTGCCAATAGGTACATATTTTTAAAAAGCAGTTGGCCATATGCATCAGAAGGTCTAAAAGTTCTTGCCCTTTGAGTCAGTAATTCCACCTATAGGAATCTATCCTAGGGAAATAATTAGAAAAGTAGACCAAGATTTATATACAAAGATGTTCACTGTGGCGTAATTTATAATAGTGAAACCAGCCTAGATGTCCAAAGTAGAAGATTAATGAACATCACATATGATGAATCAGTGCTTGGTCATTAAAACTGATGCTTTCAAAAAATGTTGAATGATATGGAAAATTGCCAAAGGTATAGTGTTAATGAAGGTAAAATGAAAGATATCATGAAAAAGCCCATAAAACTGAGTATCTAACATGACCCTATTAGGTTTAAAATATATATAAGAATAATCTACAGGAATAAAGACAAAGGAAAAATGCTGAATTGACAGTAAATGTCTATGGAGTTGTAGGGTTAAAGGTAAAACTTGTTTTCTTCTTCACGTTTTCTACAAAGAGCATGATTTCTACCATTATGGGGGAAAGGTCTATATTAAAGAGCAAAAAGAAAGAGAATCTTCTTCCTGGATGCTCACTTCTTTCCCACCTTCCATTTCATCCAGATGATTCTTAAACGATGTCCAAGTGTAGCCCAAAAATGCTGACTGGAGTAATACACACAGTCTAGAAACCTGGAGCAGCTAGAAGCTCCTGTTCATGCAGCCCAAGATGGCACGAGTGAGGCCCCCCCTGCCACAGGCTGCAGTCAGCTGAGACCCACAGCAGCTGAAGTCTTCGTCCACCACATCATGCTCCTGTCAGTGACTGTTGGACTTATTTAAGTTGCCAAAGTATGAGGTTGGAAAGAAGTCGGTAGAAAGCAGTTTCATGGAAAGAAGAGCTTTCAAATAATGGAACAGTAATGCAAAGCTCACCTCTAAAGCTGCCCGTGGCAGAATCACAATCAACACCCATCAGGGAGGTCACCTGAGAGTCTCACCTGAAAGGGAGAGGTCCTTTCCAGCTCCAAGAGTCTGAGTTCTGACTGGGCGCACTCCACAGGCAAGCACCCTGCCTGAAGGGTCCTGGGCATTTCAGATTTCCCGTGTGCCTGCCCACGTGCAAGATTGAGCTCTTACAGTTCAATCAGAAGAGGGAAGGCAGGCCAGCTGCCCTCCCCCAGGGGATGAGAGTGATGGGACCATGCCCAACACAGCCAGGGACACCTGAGGGACCTGTGTCCAAGGAAGGGCATTGTCTTCCGCAGAAACGCAGAACATTGTTTTCTTTTGATTGTGTCTGCACCACGGGGCAGGCAGAACTTCACGGACCAGGGATTGAACCCACGCCCTTTGCAATGAAAGCACAGAACATTAACTACTGGACCACTGGGGCAGTCCTAGAGGCATTATCTTCTGATCTCAGGGCAGAAGAGCCCAGGACGGTGCCCTATGAACTCTCAGCTCATGCCCCTTGAGTTCCTGGCCCTTTCTACCATGCGGAGGATGTCAGAGCTGCACTATCACACAGCGCCAGTTGGCCCGGGCCTTACCGGTCCACAAAGTACCCCCTGCCCTCTGTTTCAGTGAGCCCCGCAGCAACCTGGGAGCCACCCAGGCACAGTCATCACTCTTACCGGAGCAACACAGAGGCAAACGTGCCCACGGTCACAGTCAGTGATAGATTGGTACCAGACCCTGCGTCTCCTTTTAAACCAAACTACCTCTTAAAGATCAGAGAATCTTCAACTTATCACTGCGCCAGGGTACCACATGCCTTCCTAAGTGGCCCAAGCAAGGCACTCCCAGAGCATCTCTGTGACCTGGATGCAGATGGGGAAGGAGAGGGGGGCAGGTGGATCCATAATACAGATGAACAAGGCAAAGAAAGGAAACCCTGGACAGCATGACTCAGTGAGCGATAGTCTCCATCTAGAGCACACAGCTGCCCCGGAAACGTGAACGTGAACACACTCCTCTCCCTCCTGCCAGCCCAGGGCAGCCTTCACCGGGGCACTACCTGGACTCAAGTGAGTCTCACTCACATTTTGTACCTAAACCCCAGGAAATTCACAGCTGGCGGGCCTCCCTCCTTCAGCGTGCTAGGGCTTTAAGCGAGGCCTGTGAGCAGTGGGTCTCTGCTGGCCTCATTTCCTGGCTAAAGACCTAGATAGAGTGTCTAAATTTTCCTCGGGCTGACTGCTGCCCCAGATTTAGCCTCTCTGATGGATAAGTCTGTCTCCCCCTGCCAGTGGCTGTATCTGTCACTCCATCCCATCCCCTGGCTTCCTAAATTACCTGCCTTTAAGTTGCTGACAATCTACCCCGTCTCACTTCTCAAAATGTACAGAACGGTCAAAAGAAAATGCCCACACTCTAATACAGGAGGGACCCATTTGAGAGCCTGATCCTGGGGGCCCACATGTGGCTGGGGGGAGAAGGCTCAATGCCGTCACCACGCCAATCCTCAAATCCGTGCGATCCTCACAAAAATCCTCAGCAGATTGCCTTCTCTGTTTGTTTGGTTGGTTGGGTTTTTGTAATTGACAAAATGACACTGAAGTCCAGCTGGAAGAAAAAATGGGTGAGAATATCTGATAACATTTTGGAAGAAGAAAAATGGGGGTACCATCCTACTGGTTAAAAATCAAGATGCAATGTAAAATTATAAGAATTAAAAATATTAAGTCATTCCACAGCATTACTGAGCGCCCATCCTAGGCCAGGTACTCTGAAAGGCCCCAGCAGTATTCAGGGTGCAACAGTGCCGTGGGGCTTCTTCTTTTTTTTCCCATGATATGCTTCTTGCCTGTCAGGTCTGTTCCCAAGCCCAGGGAGGGTGGTTGGGAAGGGTGAGAGGTTTGTGAGAATCAAGGCAGAGAAGCAGGCACTGAGCCCAGCCCTGAACTTGCCTGGGAGAGATAAGCAACAGGAACCAGGCAAAGAGAAATGGACTAAATCAGGCCCTCCCTCTGTGGGTGTGCCGGGGCATGCCACTCTGCGGCTTGGAGCTCAGGCAGTTCAGTTGTAGGATGGACTCACAGGTAACGATCGAAATACTAACAAACACATATGTTCATTAAGCATGTACTCTGTGCTAAGCACTTTACATATCACATCTCACTTAATCCTCAAAACATACCTGATAAGGTGGGTTCTATTATTATCCCCATTTTTCACATAGGGCTATTAATGTTCAGAGAGGCGGGGTAACTTGCCCAAGGTCACACAGTCAGAAGCAGTGAAGGTCCAATCCAGACACAGACAGCCTGGCTTCAAGTCAGCACTGATAACCACTACCCTACCCTGCCCTTCATGACTCCTCAGAACAGGCAAGGCCCAGGGCTTCATGGAGATCCCAAATAGCGTGGACTTCAGCAGCCCTGGCCTTCATACGAGGCAAGGGTCTCCTTCACGCCACAGACTGCCTCCGGCCAATGCTTGGCCTCCTTAAAACTTGTCTGTTAACATTTAGAGGATGAAGGAACCTCTGATATCTTCTAATCCAGTCACCTTTATCGGGCCAGGAGTCCCTCTGGATGAAAAAGGCCACCTCATCCTCCTGTGAATATCAGTAGTGACAAGAAGCTCGTTGCCTCCTGACACAGCTGATAAAATTTCTGAATGGCCCTTTATTATTTTCCTCCCCGGGGATTGGTAACGAGAAACACACTTCTTGCCAAAAAGCGACAGCAAGTCCCAAGCACTGTCATCCCAGTGGCTTCCCTGCTCTGCCTGTCTGATTTCCCAGCAGGTTGTCTGGGAACTCGTCTCCCCTACACCCTTCCCTAATGCTAGGAACATGGGTCAGTGCACAGCGGCTGTGAAAAGGCCCACAGAGCGGGAGGCGGTGGGGACTGGCCCCAATGTGCCCCTACCTCTCTCTGCTCCCTCTGAAGGCAGAGTTCTTCGGTCTCTTCCATCAGTTTGTCTGCCAAAGTAAGCATACACACTCTCACGAGATGCTCACTGCAGATCCAGTCCTGAGGGGTCACTGCCTCAGGGGTCACGCCTCCATTGCCCCCAGCTCCTTCCAAGGATGAGGTTGGTACTGTTGGCCCCAGGGCCAGCCGGGGGAGCCACTGAGGGGCCAGGAGGGGCCAGCTCCTGGGGCTGCAAACTCTGTGCTGGCCTGATCTGCTGCCCTCCTCTCCTGGCAATGACCTCGCATTGTACGTTCACAAAACAATGACAGCTCATTTTGGAAGCTCAAGTGGGTCTCTGCACCCCGGCGTGCGTGCTGTTAACCTTTGCACTGATGTCTGGCTAGTGAGGCAAGGCAGGTCCTGGGGGCAGAGGGTGTCTAGAGCAGGCAAAGGGGAGTCAATGCTCTGGTCCCCACATGTAAGGAGGCAGTAAGGGAGAGGGTCCCAGGCAAAGGACCAACCTCCCAGACTTACTGTCTTCTTTCTCAAACAGAGCATGCCTACCAGCTAACCTTGTTGGAAAAGACCCTGATGCTGGGAAGAATTGAGGGTAGGAAGAGAAGGGGGCAACAGAGGATGAGATGGTTGCATGGCATCACCTACTCAATGGACGTGAGTTTGAGCAAACTCTGGGAGACAGTCAAGTACAGGGAAGACTGGCGTGCTGCAGTCCATGGCATGCTGCTGTCCATGAGGCCTCAAAGTGTCAGACCCAACTTAACAGCTGAACAACAACAGCCACTAGCCAATCAGGGGCACATGGGCCTAGAGCCTTAAAGAGGGTTGAGGGTGAGAACTGGGGTCTGGGGGCAACATCCTCTCCATTTGTGGGGCCCTTGCTGCACACCTGACATAAGTGTTTCTAGGCATTTCTATCGCCTCTAAAAGTTGGGGGCTAGTTTTCTCTCCAGTTTAAGGGTGAGGAAACTGAGGCTTAAGATGAGCTGCCTAAAGATCCACACAGCTGATGGATAAATGACAAAGCTGCGTCCAGAGCTCAGGATCCTAACCACTAGGCTCTCCTGCCTCCTGTCATGCCGACCCAGAGGACTCGTATTATGCCATACAGCCCCCCGGGCTCCGGCGGGGGGGTGTCTCCAGCTCCTCGGAGCCTGCTAAACCCCTACCCAAGACATGCTCCCTCAGTCCTGCACCAAATCTTGGGCTGCAGCCCCTGGCCCTGAAATGCTATCACCAGAGAGCCTGTTTGCAGCCCATCCCTCAGCCAACCTAAATACTCCTGCTTCTCCTTGGCCAACTGCAGCCCCTGGGCCTCCAGGCTTTTGATCATGGCTTCTCCCAGCTGGGCATTCTTCCAAGTCCTGGGGAGGAAGGGCAGATGGAACAGGAGAGAAGAGGAAGACACACACAACTGTTAAAACAGAAGGCCGGAGGAGAAAGAGAAAGTGCATAGCGCACCCTCATCATCCTTTCTACCCAGAATCCCAGCCGCACCCACCCTGGTCCCTGGGACTCTGGGCATGCCACCAGCATCGATCCACTGCAGTCCCCGGAGGCTGGCCCAGGCTGCAAAGTGGGCCACCGGAGGCTGGGCCAATAGCACTTTGGGAGCAGGAAAGAGATTGCTTCCTGGGCTGCTTTCTAGACCACTGAACGCCCACCACTGCCACAAGGCCTGGCCCAGGGCACCACTCAGAATTATCTGTGGAACTGAAAGCACAGCCCACCACGAATAGGCAGAGGCCGAGACGGGGTCTGTGTGCAAATGGGCTGTGCCGGGCTGGAGGTTTCTGCACCTGGGCTGTCATCTGCAAACCACTGGTCTGTGCTACGATTAACTTAGGGCTTGGGGAGATGGGATGGGTGTCAGGAGGCTGCCAACTTCTCCTAGTGACACTGGATTTGCTCCCGAGAGTGGGAGACAAATGGTGTCCACATCTGCCCCCTGTAACTCTAAACAAGCAAAGCTCACTCTGCTCGAATCTCACTTAGAAGACTCCCCAAAGATGCTCTAAATCTGGTCTGTCTCCACTCCCCACACAAACCAGCTCCCCGCAGCCCTGTGCTCCCCACCCTGCCCTCTCCCAGGGTGTCTCTGTGCCCACCAGGATCCCAATCGAGAGGCAGGGAGGTCAGGGTTGGCTCAGCCCACACTCTTTCCCCTTCCAGACCCTCAGACTGCCCCCCTCCCTGCCCAGGTGCACTTACACCTTCCCAGACTCCTGCAGCATCTCCAGCCACTGGGTCTGCTCAAACTCCGACTCAGCGGCCAGCAAGATGGTCCCCTGCCAGGAAGAGAAGACACAGGTGTGTCTGAAAGGAGCCACCCCAGGCGCCACCACTCGGCCTCTGCAGGCCTGCTCTGCATTCTCACCCATGTCCCCGAGTTACTGACACTCTTCCCAGGCCAACCCACTGGAGGGGATGCCCCTGGGGAGCCTGGGGTCCCAGGGAATCTGCTCTGTCCCTGCGGAGCCCAGACCAAGCAGAGAGCCTTACTCACGTGGAAATCCTGGTGGGAGATTTTCATGGCATAGGGCATGCTGGGCTCTTCCTTGGCCTCCACCAGGCAGCCGCCCAGAGGGATGACACCCTGAGAAAGAACCAGGACAATGGCCCCCACCCCCCACCCAGCCCAGGTCACCGAAGGCCTCTGGGAGCCTTCAGCCAATATCCAGGTGTTGCTAAAGGCTTGAGGCTAGAAGCCAGACCAGAACTCTCCCAGAGGGACACAGCCTGGGAGGGGGCCAGGGTGGTTTGTGCAACCCCCACAAAGACTTGCTATGGGACCAGGGCAAGACAATGGAGAGCACCCTCCCCTCAGAGGATACCGTCCCCTGTTGCTCCTGCTGGGCCCTCCCGCACTGTGCCCTGGGGAGAGGCCCCTCACCTTGGGATGGATATTGAAGTATTTATTGCTTTCAAAGCTCTTTTTTTCGCTCTCAGAGTAGTAAAGAAGGAAGCTCTCTTTGATGATGAAAAACCTATAGTGGGTGGTGGGGAGGAGGGGCAAACAGGAGAGAAGGGGTGAGGTTTCTCGGGACAACAAGAGCACCCTTGGGGCATCTGTGCTTACGTGGGGAGCCCATGAGGACACTACGCAGACTCATCCTTGCCAACTCACGTGCCACATCCAGGCAACGTCCTCAGCTGGCCAGCCCCCCTCCAACAGGCAGCCCACCCTCATACCAGTGGACAAGTGGAAGTGGGAGGCCCACAGGCAGCCTCCACAGCTGGCTCCTTCAGCCGCCGAGCCGCCACCTTTGGCACAGGGGGGTATCTGTGGTCCTTCCCCTCAGGTACCTTCAGCCCTGTGAGTCTACCCCAGGAGGGGCAGAAGAAGGGCTGGAGGACACACAGTTCCAAAGTGGGTCTTTTGACAAGTGATCTTGAAGACTGGCAATCAAATGGCACGTGGGTACCAGGCTGGAGAGGCCAGGCCTGCAGCCTACATGTGACACCTGCATTGTCTTTGGTCTTAGATGTTCCAAGCCCTCCTTTCTGGGCCCTGGGGCTAACTTAGGGCTTCCCTGGTGACACAGACAGTAAGGAATCCACCTCCAATGCAGGAGATGTGGGTTCAATTCCTGGGTCGGGAAAATCTCCTGGGGAATGAAATGGCAACCCACTCCAGTATTCTCGCCTGGAGAATCCCATGGACAGAGGAGCCTGGCGGGCTACAGTCCATGGAGTCGCAAAGAGTCGGACACGACTGAGTGACTAACACTTTCACTTTGGGATCTCTAGGCCCTTGGTGCTTTCTGACTTTGATGCCCACAGGCCGAGCTCTTGCATCCACCCAGGGGACTCTCACAGGACTGATAACTAGATAAGACACCAGAAGATCCAGTTGGACCTGAGAGCCCAGAGTGGTAGCTCCATCCTCCTGGTGCAGCTGCTAATGCGACTGTTGGAGTCACGGGACTAGGGGGAGCTGGAAACACCGCTCAGATGGGCTCATGAGGGCCGACAACACAACTCTCCCCTGCTCCGAATCCAGTGACACCATACCGGTAGCTGATATCAGTCAGAGTGGGAATATTTACACCATGGAAATCATCAAATGCTACAAAACATCAAAGGCTCCACCCCACCCCACCCCCAAGAAAGCAGGTGGTTAAACATTCACCGGCACACCCTGGGTTGGACACACCCTCTTGGGAGGGACTCAAAAAGTGGCTGGTGAATCTCTGAAGGTGCCACCAGCCATGGGACACTCCCGAGGCCACAGCTACAGTGGGAAGGTCACTGTGATTGCCGACAACTGCTGTCTCACCTCCCCCAGGAAAGGAGCTCAGCTCTGTCCTTTGCTGTGCACCCCGCCCCAACCATGTTCTTTATTTGCATGGACCCTCTCAGCCCAGCCAGACACTGAGGACAGCTGTGGACCTCAGAGGTGACTTCCTGCTAAAGCTGATTCACCCCGCTGCCACCCCCCGCCCTCCAGTGGAGGAAGAACACACGAATACCACCATCTGCAGAACAGCGGACACGTTCTGGGCCCCCAGCACCTGACCCCTGCCCACCTTCTCAGCCTTCCTGCCACTTCTGCCCTTCAGCTCCTTGGCCCCATGAACACTAAGCTCACTGCCTCCCGGCTCACTCTGTCTTACATGATCCTACAAAAGAGACCGCACAGTTTTCCCAGGAATGCCCACCCTCTTTCTCTTCATCTGGTCACCGTTGGTGACCAGACCAGCTCCTGTACATGCTGACCGGCCTTGCACTTGGCACTTAGCACCACTGCCACACCCTGGCTGCTCACTCTTGTCTGGAGGGCCTGTCATGGTCCTTCAGCCCTGTGGGACAAGAGAGATGTCCCCTGACAGTTTCAAAGGAAATTCATAGAGTAGATAAGAACACAGACCTGTCATTTCTCAGCCTGGGGTGGGGGGAGGGGGAGGGGCTAGACCAAGTAAGCTTGCCTCTCTGAGCCTCAGTTTATTCACCTGTAGAATGGGAGTGATAACATGGACCTCATCCGGTTATTGTGAGGATCGTTTGAGACTGTGCTCATCACTCTGCCAATTTGAAGAAGAGCCAGGACTAGACTGTGGCACATTTCCACAGTCCTGTCACCCACAGGAAAATGGGAGACAGGGCACACAGGACCGCCTCTACCCTTCTCCTCCCCTTTCAGTGGTTACCAAATACTGCTATGGAATGAACTGTATTCCCCCAGATTTATAAACTGAAGCCCTAACCTCCAATGTGACTGTACCTGGAGATGGGGTCTTATATTTCTTTTAAGATTTTTCTTCCATGTGGACCATTTTTGAAGTTTCTATAGAATTTGTTACAATACTGCTTCTGTTTTATGTTTTGGTTTTTTGGTCCCAAGGCCTGTGGGATCCTAGCTCTCCAATCCCAACCAGGGATCAAACCTGCAGCCCCTGCACTGGCAGATGGACTCTTAGCTCAGGACTACCAAGGCAGTCCCTGGAAATAGGGTCTTTAGATAGTACTTAAGGTTACATGAGGTCCAGAAGTGGGTCCACAATCCAATCCTATTAAGATGAAGCATTTGCTCTCCCACTTGGCCCCTTGAGAACATAGTGAGAAGGCGGCCGTCGATAGTGAGAAGGCGGCCGTCGGCAGACCAGGAAGAGAGTCCTCCCCAGAAAGAACCTGCTTACATCAGCACCTGATCTCAGACTTTCAGCCTCCTAGGAAAATAAATTTCTGTTGTTGAGCAGAAGGGTTTAACAGTGTAACAGATTGTTTACTCAAGCTATGGTATTTGCCTGAGCTGACCAAGATAAATACTTTCTTGCCTTTGTGACACTTCTAGAGACCCCTCCTCACTCAGAGCAAAGCCCTGTGCCAGGGATTCGGTGAGGGTGGCAGACAGATGGTCACTGGACACATGGGCAGGGACAGAATGGGTCTCTGGAGGCAAACAATCCCTATCCCTCAAGCCACAGCCTCCAGCCGGCTCCCAGCCTTGCAGAGTCTTCCCTTCAAAGCTCCCCTACAAAATGAGGCCGCGAGTATCTGTCTCTTGGGGCTGCTATGAAGAAATGTTCATTGATTTAACAAATAATCGCTGCACTCCCACCAAGCAATGTTCTGAGTGTCGGGGACTGAGATGTGGACAAGAGAGACACAGATCCCTGTTCCCATAGAGCTTATACTTGAGTGTGTGTAGTGGGGAGGCAGACAGTAAATAAGAGAAAGTACCAGATGTTGATAAATGCTGTAGAGGAAAATAAAGCAGGGGGATCAATGGGGTGAGGGGTGGCTGGGGGAGGTTCTGATACTAAACAAAGTGGTCAAGGAGAGCCTGAAGGCATCATCTGTGGAAAGGTAAGTGTTCCAGGCAGAGGAGCCATAGGTGCAAAGGCCCTGGAATGGGAGGAACTGGTTCTGGAAGGAACTGCAGTGTGGCTGCAGCAAAGGGAACCAGGTAGAAAGCAGATTGTGTAAGGCCCTGTTGGCTACTATAATAGCATTAATGATAAAGTTAATGTTTATTTAGCACTTACCCCAAGCAATACATTATTGCAAATAGTTACACTCACTATTATCCGATAAGGGCTTCCCTGGTGGCTCAGATGGTAAGGAATCTGCCAGAAATGCGGGAGACTTGGGTTCAGTCCTTGGGTGGAGAAGATCCCCTGGAGAAGGAAATGGCAACCCACTCCAGCATTCTTGCCTGGAGAGTTCTGTGGACAGAGGAGCCTGGCAGGCTACAGTCCACAGGGTTGCAAAGAGTTGTTGATGACTGAGCAACTAACACTTTCATTATCCTGTGAGGCAGGTGTCTGCATTTTCTATGGGCAGAAATGAAGCAGAAAGGTGACATGACCTGCTGAAAGTCAGACTGCTAGTTGATAGAGGCAGATTTTTCCTCTGAGTAGGAGGGACAGGCACTGGAGGGTTCTGAGGGGAGTGACCCAATCCGATTCGTGCAGCAGAAGGCTCAGGCCGGCCGCCGGGCTGAGGACAGACCATTGCTGGAGGGCTAGGGGGTCAGGCATGCAATCCCTTTGGGGCTGGGGCCACAGGAGGGACAGGAAAGGACCCAGCGGATGAAGGCATGAAAAGTCCTCCACACTCGTCTGCCACGTAGGATGTCACGGCCCTCCTCTCTGTGCGCTGAGAGGCAGGGGAAGACGGATGTCCAGGGCATGCTTTATTCCAGACTTTGGCAGAGCTAGGGGCTCCCATGGCTACAGGGGTCATGAAGGGTCACGTGCCACGCATGCCAAGCCTGGTCTGGCTGCAGCTGCTCTGTTTGCTTTGGGTGGGGATGGGAATCAAGGGAAGGAAACTGGCATGGACCTGGAGGAGGAGGGTGACTCCCTGGCTGGCAAGGAGGAGGATCACCCAACAAAGGGTACATCTGGCAAGCTCACTTCAAGGACCCAAAGGGATGGCTTTGCTTGGAACCCTGTCTCAGTGCCTGCCCACTGCTCCAGCCGATGACTCTCAGCTTCTCTGCAGCAGGTGGGGGCCCAAGGTTAGAGTGTCCCTGCACAGAAGGATGCTTCCTCTTCCTGCCCCTTCCTCCAACATCCCCTTACTCCCGGGGTTCCATTCTGACCACAAGCCAGGGGCTGCCTCCTTCTGAGTCCTGCAGAGTTGGGCTCACTGAATAAGGGCTGGAGATAGTCAGTGGTTGCTTAGCTGTTCTCATGTGCTGCTTTCCATGCAAAGTGTGAAAGAAAAAGTGAAAGTGTTAGTTGCTCAGTCGTGTCCGACTCTTTGCGACCCCGTAGACTGTAGCCCACCAGGCTCCACTGTCCATGGAATTCTCCAGGCAAGAATACTGGAGTGTGTTATCATTACCTTCTCCAGGGGATATTCCTGGCCCAGATATCAAACCTGTTCTCTGGCATTGCGGGCAGATTCTTTACTGTCTGAGCCACCAGGGAAGCCCTAGGTATCAGTATTTGATCCATGTAATAATCCTGGAAGGTAGGGCTTTTTGTTCCCATTTTACAGATCAGGAAAGTAAGGCTAAGAGATGAAGCTACACATGCAAGGTCAAATAGCCAGGGTAGAGGTGGAGTTGGGACTGGAAACACAGACAACAGCCTCCATTCCTACTTCCATACCACACTGCCTCAGAAGCTGCTTTGGCCTTTGGGCCATCACCTGGGCAGGAAACAGATGGGCCAAAGGCAGTAGGTGTCAAGGCTGGGGTAGACAAGCGTCAGAACTCGGCCGCTAACCAGCAGTGTGACCAGGGCAAGTCCTCTGATCTCTCTAGGGCTCTGGTCCCCCAGGGGAACTTGAAAACACTAACAGTACCTATATCTCTTAGGGTTGTTGGGATAATGAAAAGAGTTGTTCACATAAAGTCTTTGAACATTGTGTGACACATGGTAAATATTCCTTAAACATTTACTTTTATTACTACTAATAATATTTATTATTATTAGGTTCACTGTCTGCCGCTGCCTCCCCTGACCTCCTTTCCCATTTGTGCTCAAAAAACTCCTACTGGCAAGAGCTCTTGGCTTCAGCCCAGCTGGCCAACTCGCTGTCCTCCAAATACACAGCCCTTTCCTGCACCTGCCCCTCCCTCCTGTCCAA
The DNA here is from genome assembly GCF_001704415.2 of Capra hircus. Lineage (NCBI taxonomy): Eukaryota > Metazoa > Chordata > Mammalia > Artiodactyla > Bovidae > Capra > Capra hircus. The sequence continues at coordinate 21,859,240 of NC_030817.1, forward strand.
AGCCCACCCTTCTACCCAGGCCAACTTCAGTCCTGGGCAAAGCTTCGTCTCCAGTCCGAGCCCCTGGGGTCTCCCTGTCTAGCCCTAAGCTTCAGTGAAGCCCAGAGTGTGTGCATGAGTAAAGGGTCTGTGTCTGCCCTGGCTGCCTCTTATCTCTGGTCTTAAAGAATTTCACCTCTAGATGAAGGAAAATTTACCAGGTACCAACACGCTCACTTTTCTAAGTGTTTTATTGACATTACCTGATTTGATCTCTCACGACAACTCTGAGAGTTGGGGCTGTATTTCCATTTCACTGGTGAGGGAACTGAGGCACAGAGAGATTCAGCAGCTAGTAAGGGGCAGACTGGGAACTCAGTTCGCCAGCTTGTTACCAGACCAGGTTCGTCTGCCCGACGTGCAGCAAGCCAAATGCTGAGACGCTGAGGTTTGCAGCAGAGAAGGAGCGTGTGTGTGGCAGCCAGTAGCTCATGTTATGTATATACTAACACCATGTTGGAAGTTAAAACCTACTGAGAAAAAATTATGCAACTTGGCTCCAACAAGTGTCACCCCAAGAACCTGGATTCTTAGGAGATATCTTCTCGTGGATCCCATCAGGAAATGGGTTTATATCTGAGGGATTACTTAAACTGTCTTTTTTTTTTTTTCTTTTTTTTAGATTTTCTTTCTTTATATGGAACCATTTTTAAAGTCTTTTATTTGCTACAATATTGCTTCTGTTTTTTTCATGTTTTGGTATTTTGGCCCCAAGGTTTGTGGGACCTAACTCCCCACCCGGGGTTTGAACCTGCACCCCCTACAGTGGCAGGCAAAGTCCTACACACTGGACGACTAGGGAAGTCCCCTAAACTGTCATTCTTTTGTGAGCTGGCTAGGATTTATATTCCTTCTTGTTAAAACTCTGTACTTGCTCTATGCCACGTATCCTTAAGCCCCAAACTCTAATTCATATGATGATTATTCAACATAAAGACTAAGCACCTGCCTTCAAAAGAGAAAAAAAAACCCAGATCCAAAACATGGTCCCATATTTGCAATCAAATGCAAAACAATTCCATTCCTCTAATTCTCCGTAGGCCTTCCACCCTTATCAGCAGAAGGTAGTCCTCTTCTGTCAAAGCCGAGGAACTGAATCAAGAGATAGGGGAGGACTGAAAGCATGCCCCATGGGCTGAAAAATCCATAACAGAAACTGGTGACTAACGCAAATTCTTGAGCTTGTCTTAACAGACCGGCAGATAAGGGAACAGCTTGTTTAAAAGCCCTCTGCTTGTAACACAACAAACTGGCTGAAACCAGGAGGACCCAACACATCTGATCAGAGTCTGCATAGAACAGACCTGCTCGCCCCACAGGTGATGTTTTGACGTCACAGCCCCAGGTTCCCTCCATTTCGGACTTCCCTGGAATTTGCACACGCCTTCCATAAAGAAGCATGTAACTCAGATGCGCCTGTGCAGAACACAGGCTCCTTCATCTCCTTCCTCCAGTCACCTCCCCCCATGCCTCAGACTCCCTTCTTGTTTAGACCATAAATACCCCAAGCTGCTTGCCTCTGGGGAGGCAGATTTGACCTTTTCTCTGCTCCAAAGCTGGGTGGCTCAGCATCTGGCTTGCTGTGTGTCAGGCAAGCCAAGTTGGCTGGGTGACACGCTGACAAAGTTCAGGTTCTCAGCCGCTCTGCTCTCTGATGCCCAGCCCCTCTCACCACTACTCTTGGCTCTCCTTACTGTTTCAGACCTGGCATCGTGATTTGTCTTCTTAGAGCTTCTCTCTGCAAGGTGACTGCAAGCCCCTGGCCAGCTCAGGTCAGACAGCATGAGCGAACCTCCTGGTACAGCCTGGGCTTGATGATTTCCTGTCCTCAGGGAGCTTATAGGCAAACACTGATTGTACAAATCAATAATTTAAAACCCAGCCAATGCTTACACAGCTCCTCCTTTGTGGCAGGCACTGTTTTAATAACATCAGAATGATTGTTAACCATTCACTCCTCACATGAGCCAGATGAAATGAGCGGAGAACAGAGGTTAAGTAGCATGCCCCAGGTTACACAGCTGGCAAGTGGGGAGCTGGGAACATTGTAAAGCACCAGGGTACCCTGCCGCTTTGTAAATTTGTATGAGAAACAGGAAGAGAACAGATGGGTGAGGAATGAATGGTTTGGGTGTCCAGCCCGGAATGTTCTCCGAGAGGGGGTGATAACTGCGCGGGGTTTGGAAGGATGAATAGGAGTGTCTAGGAAACTGAGGGGACGAGGGAAGTGGAGAAGCATCTCAGACAGAAGGCACAGCAGATGCAACAAACATTGTGTTTCAAGGCTATCAGAACACGCCTGGTATCGCTGGCAGCTAAGTGCCCAAGGGGTGAGCAGTGGTGTGGGGGAAGGGAGTGAGAGGTGAGTTCAAGTCAAAGACAGCAGTGGGGACCAGACACGGCTGGGGCTTGTGTTCCCTGTGAGAAGGTGGGGCCCCTTGTGGCAGATGACAGGAGCTGCCAGCGGGCTTCAGACAGGGCCCTTGTGGGGTCACCTTGCAGTTTTAGACGTGGAGAAGGTGACTCGGAGGGCTCCAGAGTTGGGCAGAGGGGCAGATTAGAGTTCTTGGTTGTTGCTGATAAAAGTCAGCAGAGCTTGCTGAACAGACAAAGGAGGGAGAGCAGAATCTGGGATGACACGAGGGCCAGGACACTAACTGCAGTGCCAGGCGGGCAAGGTGCCATCTGAGCTGAACCCGGGAGCCCAGGAAGGTTTTCCTCAGCTTTGCTTCCACCTTTACTCCCCTCCTCAGTGCCCTGAAGGCAACAAGGGCTCAAGCAGAGCTTGACGGTCAACATGGGCCTCACAGTAGATCCAGCTGGAAGCAAGCAAAAAAGGCTACTTAGACCCACAAGTACCTTCTAAACTGAATGGGTCCTGGCAAAGCAAGGCCCATCTACACTGCTCCTGAAGGTTTGGAAGTGCAAAGCCAAGTGTGAGTGTAGGAGCTGGGAAGGGCGTTGCATCACAGAGTGAGAGAAACTTGGAGTGGAGGGGAATCCTGGAGAGCAGAAGGGAGGTGGGGTGAGGGGAGAGGGCAGAGGAGAGAGGATGCAGGGAAGATCCAAGAGCCTGGGCCCTACAGAGTCAAGAGACAGCAGAGAACAATCCCAGCTCTGGTGGTAGTGAGATGCAGTATCTGGAAGGCTCAGGAAACCAGGGAACTGACCCAACTAGGTGCTTGTACCTCTGGGATTTAAATACCTCTCCACCCTGCTCTTTGACAAACCTTCTCTTCATGCTGAAGCAGGAAATGGCAACCCACTCCAGTATACTTGTCTAGAGAATCCCATGGACAGAGGAGCCTGGTGGGCTACAATCCATGGGGTCGCAAAGAGTTGAACATTTACTTTCCCTTCACACAGTCTACAAGGCCCCAGAAAGCTTGTGTGGAGGCTGGTGCATCAGTGTGGCGGTGGGGATGTGCGGCGAGACTGAGGAAGGAGCCAGGGTCCATATCTGCTAATGCAACAAGGAGCATCTACACTGGGCAGCCCGTTCATCCACAGATAAGGAAACAAGAACTTGGAGCCCCTGGGGATCAGCAGAAACCCTGGCCTGTGGAAGTGTGAAAGGCCATGGGTTACCCGCTCCAGGAAGGCAGGACACCCAGCCTGCCGGCCTCTTCTTCCTGGGGACACCAACATCCAGAACAGGAGCAGCACCCAGGCTTCCTCAGCCCTGAGCTCCTCGGGCACTGAGAAATGGGGTGTGGGGTGTGGAGTCAAGTAAATCCTAGAGCCAGGGAAGGACGGCTTATCAGAAGTGTCCCTTTCAGAAGTGGCAGAAATGACACAGCTCCCAGGGCATATCCCTTTTTGTTCTTTCTGGGCAGCCTGGCACACTCAGGGAATGCCTACCCTGGCCTCCGCTACTTGTCTGGCTCTAGGTCTGGGATGTCAGGACAGCAGAAATCCCGCCTGTGAAGTACATGGGTGATGACAAGTGAGGGTTTATGCAAAGATCACCAAGTACAAGGGGCTTCAAACAATGTTAGCAGAGGGGATATATGTATACCTATAGCTGACTCACACTGTTGTACAGCAGAAACTAACACAACATCATAAGCAATTGTGTGAATGCTCACTCAATCATGTCTGACTTTGTGACCCCATGGACTGTAGCCCACCAGGCTCCTCTGTCCATGGGATTTTTCAGGCAAGAATACTGGAGTGGGTTGTCATTTCCTCCTCCCAAGGATCTTCTCAACCCAGGGATCAAACCACATCTCTTGCGTCTCCTGCTTTGGCAGGTAGGTTCTTTACCACTGGAGCCACCTGGGAATTATATTCCAATTTTAAAAAATAAAGAACATCTTAGCAGAATTCTTTGAACAGCATAGGAAAGACAAGTTTACTATGCCAAGCAGGCAATAATGCAGAGGCACTGGGTGAAGTAGGAGGGGACCTTGGAACCCACCTTCTGCCCCCCACCTCCCTGTGGTAGAGTTAAGGCACCTTTACAATCACCAGGGAACAGAGTTTAAACGCCACAATTTGATCCATTTCCATTTGACGGATGAGACACTGCCAGCCAGTGAGATGTGAGGCAGCTATGCCTTGGCCTGGGTTACACAGCTGGTCACCCGCAGAGCTGGGACTGGAACTCAGGGCACCTGCCTCTGAGCCTGGGTTCACTTGCCACCAGGGCCACAACCGCTCTCGAAAGAAACTGCTTTATATTTCCAAGTCTTGGACGTAAGGCAGTTGAATTGCCTGAAAGTGTTCCACTTGAGTTCTGGCCCCTGTTTTTAAGCAGCCCATCAATACCCTCTAATGACAGCTCCTGGGGGTGGGGAGGGAGAAGTATGTCTTATTTGCATAAGCAACTCATTTAACTTCAGGCCAGGCAGATCGTCACGTGACCCCAGTGAAGCCTGACAGAATGGGTGCCATTTCATCTTACAGCTACACTATGATCTGGAGAGTGTACCCAGATCATACTTATGCTAAGGACTCAAAACAACCTTGATGCCACCATCTTAGACAGATCTGGGGAGAACCCTGAGCTGCCACCTAGCCACTGCCCACCACCAAACACTGTCATTCTGAAAGAAGTTGGGAGAGCACAAGTTGATTATAAAAAAAATAGAGAGGCCTGAAGACTGGGATAGAACAGGCAGAAATGCTGTAGCCGTGCTGGGGGGACACCTCCCAGTCAGCTGTGAGAAATGCTATGTGCGCCAGGAAGCGAGACCAAGTTTCAGTGTCACTGGAGTGAAGCTGAGCCTGAGTGGAGGTGACGGGCAAGCTCTCCCCCCGCAGCCCTTTGGGACAGTGTCACAGTGTTGCCTTTAGGAAGCGGTGCTCAGAGCCAAGGCTGAAACTCCCGGACCCAAATCTCTGTGGGAATAAAGTCTCCTCAAGTCTTTTTGGCGGGATGAACACCAGCTGCACAGAGCATCTTTCCACATCTTCGCAGGTTGTGGCCTGAGATTTGGGAAATGAGGCCCCCTTGTCTCCAGGGTTCCCCTGGCACTTAGCAGACACCGTGAGTCTCAGCTCCCTGAGGCAGGGCCCACCGATGCTCCACAAGAGTGAGCTGATACTCAGGGCCCACCAGTCACCTTATACCTGGGGAGGAGGAGGGACATGAGTGTAGACGTCCCAGATGCAGGAAGGAATCAGCTGGGCCCTCCTTATCAGAGGCTCCAGCCTTGGGAGATGTGGAGAGGGATTAGGGACTGGATTGGACTGAAAGGAGATCAAACCAGTCAATCCTAAAGGAAATCAACCCTGAACATTCATTGGAAGGACTGATGCTGAAGCTGATGCTCCAATATTTTGGCCACATGATGGGAAGAGCCGACTCATTGGAAAAGACCCCGATGCTTGGAAAGACTGAGGGCAACAGGAGAAGTGGGCAACAGAGGATGAGATGGTGGGATGGCATCATCCACTCAGTGGACACAGGTTTGAGCAAACTCTGGGAGACAGTGAAGGACAGGGAAGCCTGGCATGCTGTAGTCCATGGGGTAGCAGAATCGAACGTGACTTCGCGACTGAACAACAACTGGAATGCTGGGAAAAGAATGAAGCCCTGGGAGAGAGCGGGCCTGTCTGCTGGACCAGTGCTACTGCGCGGCTGACAATGGCCCAGGCAGAGAGGCTTCACTCCTGTCCTACTTGTCTCTGAGCACCTGCGTCTCCACTGCTCACAGGTGAGGGGGAGGAGTCACCCTCTAGACACCTCTCCCAGATCCTCTGATCCAACTGCTAAAAAAACGTTGTGGATTCCTTTCTCTTTTTGTTGTTCAAGGGGGAAAAAAGCAGGCCCTTCAGCTCAAGGGCATCTTCCCACCCCGGGATGGGAAGGGCTGCTCAGGCACTAGGAGCTGGCGGCACAGGCCCTGAGACAAGGCCTGAGCGGAAGAGGTTTTACAGAACCCAGCCGGCCGCAGCCGCTCCCATCCTGCCCATGAGTTATTTATGCGGCTCAGGAGCCTTTCCAGGCCCCCTCCTCTTAGCTGCTTCCCCCCTCAACCACGGCATCGATCGCTCTAATGGCAGGGCTCTGCGGCGGCAGGCCTGAGTGCCCCCTCCCCAGGCCTTCCTGTGGCTGCTAATTAGCTGGAGTCCAAAGAGGCCACAGATAGGTAACTGGGGCCCAAGGGGCCCTTCTGGGAAGTGAAGGGCCTAAGCTTAGCATCAGGCCTCCCCCCGCCCCATTCCAGACCCTCTCTGGCTGGCTGTTGCTGATCCAAGGCTAAATCACATGTGTGTGTGTGTTTATCTGTGAGCATGGACAGAGGCCTAGAGAGGTCAGGGGAATGTTAGCTCTTTCCTGAGTCCCAGGGAAGGAGGAATCTTTGCACAGTGGCAACTCCAGAATTCCCATGAAAGAACAAGAGTATGAAAATCTCCTTGGAAGAGGGCTGGAGGACTTGACTTTGCAGAGCGTGTACACTGTTCTGACTTGGGCTGGATGATTTTTTGAGTGGCTGTGGGAGCTACTGGTGGAGATTCTTGGGGCAGGGGTGCTACAGCTCTCCAAGGCCCTGGGCTCCATCACTGTGCTTTTAGCTGGGGAACTTCCACAATGCCTCCCAGCCCTGGAATCAACTGCAGATGCAGGGGCCAAGTCCCCACACCTGTGGGTGAGGGGCACTAGGGGACAGACCTGGGGGTTGCAGATCCCCTGCACTTACTAGGAATGCCAACAGGTGAAAATGCATGGAAAGGGATGTCTTGGAGGACAAGGCCCAAAGGTAATACCAAGGACAGCAGCTAGACCCAACAGAGGAGTGTTGTCTGCCTGGAGCAACTGAGGTAGAAGAGGGTGGTGGGGTGCATTCTGCTAATGGTTCTTGAATTTATAAGCAGCCTCCCCACACCCACTTGATGCCCTTGGTAGAGACAAGCCTGCTCCTGGTGCTTGAGAGCTGCCGCTCAGCCCTGGAAACCCCTCACAGCATGGCTTCTCTGCTGCCCCAGGCCTCCACTCAGGGGATCAGAGATAAGCTTAACTTTGGAGGAACTCAAGGAGCCGCCATCCCGTTAAACCCCAAAGAGAAGTCTAGCAGAAGCCAGGTGTGTAAAATGTGAAACAGCACCACAGCTCCATTTGTTCTGCAGACATATTAAATAATTCATCAAAGCAGAACGTCAAAACCACTATTACCATGTCCCTCTGGACTGTGTTCCTGCGCACATAGGAAGCCCCCCTGCTCAGGGGCAGACGCACAGGGTGGGATGGAAGGGGCATCTAGACCCCCTCCTAGTTTCCTGGCAGGGTCATGCCTCCAGGCAGGAGCCATCACACAGCAAACCTCAGAGCTGAGATTGTCCTGAAGGTGAGAACTTTCCAGAAGATGGCCCATTGCTCCTGAAACCAGCATTGGGAGATCCCTGCAAGTTCAGGGCTGTGAACTCCCCCTTCCTCCAATACCTTCCAGGCTGAGTTATGAGTGGCTACCGGCCTCTGGGGAGTGGCCTTGGAGCTGGGACCTGGAAGCTGATGCTGAAGACCCAGGCTGCTTTGACCTTCCCCGCCATGCCTTCCACAGGATCAGTCCTTCTGACAGGACCCATCCATCCTCAGTCCTGCCCCATCTCCCTTCCCCCAGCCCCCAAGAGTCCCTCCTTTCTGTTCCAGCTTCTCTGCCTGAAGCACTGGAGTCTCCCTTCTGTAGGCCCAGTTTAAAGACACACATGAGTGCATGTTCATGCTAAGTCGCTTCAGTCGTTTCCAACTCTGAGACCCCAAGGACTGTAGCCTACCAGGCTCCTCTATCCATGGGATTTCCCAGCCAAGAAAACTAGAGTGGGTTGCCATGCCCTCCTCCGGGAGATCTTCCCAACCCAGGGATCAAACTCTGTCTCTTACATCTCCTGGATTGGCAGGCAGGTTCTTTACAACTAAAGAAGCCCCAGCTTCCACCTGGGAAGCCCCAGTTCCCAGTAAGACTCCTCGGGGTGAGCACAGACTCTCCCAGGCCCTTCCTCTCTCCCCTAGCCAGTGCCTTTCGGAAGCTCCCTCCCTGCATGTACCCGGTTGTTGGAGTAGGTGGAAGTGAGCGGTGGACGGTAGGACACCCATGCCTCACCTCTAAGCCCACTTCTAGAAGCCTGGGGCAGAAGGATGTGAATATGATGGAATTGGGGGCGGGGGTCCCAGGGAGGCTGGCTGAAGACGGGGACGGGGGGTGGGGGGGGGGTTCTTTCTCCAAGGCAGAGTACGCCCCTATCTGACCCAGCTGGGCTCCAACCACCGCCAAGATCTCTTCCGCCCGCGCCCACTCTCCCCACCCCGATTTAGATCCATTCCACAGAGAACTCAGCGGCCCCACCCTAAGTCGACCAGCCTCGGGCAGGGGTGACCCGGTCCGAGGTTGGGATCTACATCTTCCAGGAGAAGCCAGCGAAGAGCGAAACGGGGCGAGGCCAAGGTCACAAGGAAGGCAGGCGCAGGACGGCAGTGAGGGGTTCGGTAGGGGGTCCTTAGGCCCTGATTCCCTCCCCAGGTGGTCCTCACTTGGCGCGGGAGGGGCACTCACCGCCGGGACCACTTGGCCGACGGCCTTCCGAAGGACCGCTTCCACAGCACACCGTAGAGCTGCACCTTGGTGCTGATGTCTAGCGCGTCCGAGTCAGCCTGCTCCAGAGACGGCGAGGGCGACACCGAGTTGGACTTGGACGTGAACATCCTGCCTCGGCGGGGCTGCCCGCGGCCGGGCCCACCCGCTCCCCGGGGCCGGCAGGGACGCGGGGCTCTGGGCGAGGGCGGGCTCGGCGCGAGGCTGCGGGGAGGCGACGTCGGCGGGCGCCGTCTGGGCGCGTCCCAGCCGGCGGAGTCGCGGAGCGGCGCGGCCCGGGAGCTGCGGCATTCAAGTGCGCGGGTCCCGGAGCGCGGCGGCTAGGGGCGAGGGGGCGCGCAGCCTGCGGCTCGGGCTCCGGGCTGCGGCGGGCCCGGCGGGGAGGGAGGCTCAGCCTCCAGTAACAGCATCACCCCCCTCTCCCTGCGACAGCCCCAATTCTGGTGGCCCCGATTGGCTGGGAGGGGCAGGTGAGCTGGCTGGAGGCCGGCCGCGAGCGCCAATCAGTGCGGGCGCCGGCGGGAGGGCCGGGCTCCGTGCGTCCGGAAGGTCCCGGCGGGTAGCCTGGCCCCGGGACGCAGCCCCAGCTCGCCATCCCCGCCCCGCGGGCCCATTTCTCCCCGGGCTCCTTCTCGCATGGGGCGCCTACATCGAAACCGGGGACACGTCTGCTTTGTGACGGGCTTGGAGTCACTCCTCCAGATCCTTAAACTCGTTTTGGATGCGAGAGAGCAGACGATTGGGCTTGGAGTCCCACCTCAGTCCTTACGAGGTTCGGGGAAGCGGCAGTGAACCTTAGTTTTCCCTCCTTTAGGGCGGAGACCCCTTACCTCCTCGGGCAGGGCAGGGAGCAGGTGAGACTTCGGCCGGTGCCCGAGCACCCGCCGGGAGAGGAGACTCCATCGCGGCTGGTAGCCCCTCCCCGCCCGACTCAGGTGGGTCTCACTTTGCACCACCGCTGCCCCCATCCGGATCAGATTTCCCTTCCCAGAACTTGGCTGCCGGCGTCGGAATTTGGCACTCAGTGCCTGTCCCGAACGGTCCGTGCCGCTGGTGTCCGTGATTTATCTGCGCGCCTGGCCCGTGCTCCCTGGGGCCTGGCGCTCCATCCACTTCCGCTCCTCTCGGCGGCTCTAGTTGATCGTCTCACTTTTAGGCGAGGGCGGACGCCTGTCCAAACCCTGGGGACCGCCTGCGGAGAGATTCTGTTAGCACCGCCGCCTGTGGGCACCACTCCCAACGCAGGGAAGCGAATCTGCGCGGTGAGACGCAGCCAACAGAACCAGGCTGCAGTCTCCCTACCCCTGGCCGGGGCGCCGCAGCCATTTCTGGGCAGGCAGGTTTCTTCTGAGCGCTTGGGAAAACCCTCCTTTCTCAGGGTTTCTAGATGCCTCTCTTGTAAGATAAATAAGTCCGATTGGAACAGAGGTTTGCAAATAGGTAGTTGTTCAGTCACTAAGTCGTGTGTCAGACTCTGAGACCCCATGGACTGCCATAGGCCAGGCTTCCCTGTCCATCAGCATCTCCTGGAGTTTGCTCAAACTCAGTCCATCCAGTTGGAGATGCCACCCAACCATCTCATCCTCTGTCTTCCCCTTCTCCTCTTGCCCTCAGCCTTTCCCAGCATCAGGGTCTTTTCCAGTGAGTCGGCTCTTCGAATCGGGTGGCCAAAGTATTGGAGCTTCATCTTCAGCATCAGTCTTTCCAGGATTTTCAGGATTGATTTCCTTTGATTTTCAGGATTGATTTCCTTTAGGATTGACTGGTTTGATCTCCTTGGTGTCCAAGAGACTCTCAAGAGTCTTCTCCAGCACTGCAAATAGGTAGCCTGACTGTCAAATCACTTTATAGATAAACTTTATTAATTTGCCAAAGTAAAAAGTAAAAAATTGAGGTATTAATTAAAGTATGACAAAACGTACCGATCTGAAGTATTTGTTTGATGAGGTTTATTTGATGAATGTAAACGGAGAGTCAGTGACTGAGCTGAACTGAACTGATACACAGAGTCACCACTACCCAAAGCAAGATGCAGTGCATTTCCATTACCCCAGAAGTTTCCCTCATGCTCATGCTTATTCAACGTCCCCTCCTCACTCCCTCCCAGGCAAGCCACTTTCTGACTCATCAACCTTTACAAGCCTTTGTAAAAGTTTATACTGTAATGCCTAAAATGGCATTCTCTACAGAGCAACTATCCCGTTGTCTTTCAACCTGCCTGCTTCTCTCACTGTTAACCTGCTTGACTTCTCCCTGTAGGCATTTGAATTTATGATCTTCACTCAGTGCTCCTCCAAGGCCTTCCCAGGTCTGCATAGTATGAGTCTAGTTAAGAAAAGTGAAAGTGAAGTCGCTCAGTCATGTCTGACTCTTTGCGACCCCATGGACTATAGCTTACCAGGTTCCTCCATCCATGGGATTTTCCAGTCAAGAGTACTGGAGTGGGTTGCCATTTCCTTCTCCAGGCGATCTTCCCAACCCAGGGATTGAACCCGGGTTTCCTGCATTGTGGGCGGACACTTTACCATCTGAGCCACCTAGTTAAGAAGGAGCTTAACAAAGGCCTTCTCCAGCCTGGCACCTTTCCCCTAACCAAGTCCTGGGGTCCTAAGCCCAGGCAACATCCCCTTGTTTCTCCCTGTCCAAAGGGGCAAATTTGAATTCCTCTCTTGGCTCATGTTGCTCTGCAGAACATCTTAGGCTCAGCTATAACACAGGGTCCAGGGCTCGAGTCATTCAGAAGGAAAGAGACAGGACTAGGAAGATGATGAGAGCCCTCAGAGGGGATACAAAGTAGACATTTCACGCATTGGGGGGTTAATTGGGGCACATGCTTTAATGCTTGGAAAATTTCCTACTTTAGGAGTTCTGTTTTTTCCAGATGGGAGCCTGAAAACTTGTGTTGGAAGCTTGTGGTGTGGAGTTCACTGGTCAGGGGATCAGGGCGGGACTCTGAGTGGCAGGTGACAAACATGAGGAGATAGCATGCACAGCCATCAGTTTTCCAAGAGCGAATACCAGAGGCATCTGTCTGGCTTTGGGCGATAGCTGGGGCTGCAGGGTTGTGTTCCCAGCTACAGCTCCTAGCAGCATTTGACTGGCTGCAGGAGCAGTCACAGGCGGGTGGGCTCCTGGGAGCATCCACATGGCAGCATCAACAGCCTGCCCATCCGGCTGCTTCTGCAGTTGTGGGAGAAAGGCAGGATGCCTGGAATCATCTTTGAGGAAGTCCTTCCCAAGAAGAAGGGCTGGGTGAGCCCAGATGTCTCCTGGGAAAGCACCGTCTTGTTCCATTTCTTCAGTGGAAGAAATTGAGCACAGGTTTCTTCAGTGGCAAAGAGAAAGCAATCTTTGCCTCTTCTCTCTGCATACAGGACATCTGTATAGACTTTAGCCAGAGGTCTATTGACATAGACCCCTGCTCTATAGCCAGAGATGTCTATAGACATCTGTATAGACATCCTAATAGACCTTAGCTAATGATAGTCAGGGAGAGGTGGAAAGACTGCCACGAGGCAAGCAGCGAGAGTGTGATGGTCCACTAGGTACTAAATGGCTCCTGCTTCCCTCAACTAACCGGTCCAGATTAAGACAAGCCAGGCTTGTTAGAAGCCGTTTCTACTTCCATCGTGTTCTCTGCTCCAGCTGGTGGGAGTGCAGGATGTCTGGCAGATAGTTTAGCAGAAGACACACCAAGCAGGGTGCCAGTCCACTGCCCCAGCCCGAGTTTGGGCCAGGGCTGTCCAATCTTATCATAAAGTAAGTCAGGGTGGAAACTCAGGGTCCTGGTGCACTGCAGACTCAAACACATAGCTGATGTTCTGAATATATGATTTACGTCATATTTATTTCATTTCATGTTGGAAACATCCCCAATGAGGTGTCTTACTTTTAGTTTTCCAGATGAGAAAAATGAAGTTCAAAACAGTTGTCTACCTAAGATCACCAAGCAATTCATTTCCTGGAACATGGTAGGCACTCAAATATGTGCCAAATAAAGGAAAGTGGCAGGATTTGGTTTGAATCCTAAGTCCATACTTCTCACACTGCAGCACACTGCTGCGTAAGGTGCCATCTGGAGAAATCTGGACCTTTCTTTCAGTCTTTCCCCTTTTTTCCCAGTAGCTTCTCTCAGTTGCCAACTGATTTAAAGTTCCAGGCTCCTACAGTACTGAAGATAAAACTCCACTTGCACTATGAAATTCCAGCCTTTCAGCTGTGTTCAGGATTAGATTCCTAATAATGAACACACATTTTCTTTTTCCTATTGTTTTTATTTTTTGCCAGCTTTCCTGAGATATGATTTACAAATGAAAATTGTATACCTTTAATACGTGTGTTCTAAGTCGCTTCAGTTGTGTCTGACTCTTTGCAACCCTATGGACTACAGCACACCAGGTTTCCCTGTTCTTCACTACCTCCCAGAGTTTGCTCAAACTTATGTCCATTGAGTCAGTGATGACATCCAACCTTCTCATCTTCTGTTGTCCCCTTTTCGCCCTACCCTCAGTCTTTCCCAGCATCAGGGTTTTTTCCAATGAGTTGGCTCTTCACATTAGGTGACCAAATTATTGGAGCTTCAGCTTTAGCATCAGTCATTCCAATGAATATTCAGGCTTGATCTCCCTTAGGATGGACTGGTTGGATCTCCTTGCAGTCCAAGGGACTCTCAAGAGTCTTCTCCGGCACCACAATTTGAAAGCGTCATTTCTTTGGAGCTCAGCCTTCTTCTTTATGGTCCAGCTCTCACATCCATACATGACTACTGGAAAAACTATAGCTTTGACTAGACAGGTCTTTGTCGGCAAAGTAATATCTCTGGTTTTTAATACACTATCTAGGTTTGTCATAGCTTTTCTTTCAAGGGGCAAGTGTCTTTTAATTTCATGGCTGCAGTCACCATTTACAGTAATTTTGGAGCCCAAGAAAATAAAGTCTGTCACTGTTTCCATTGTTTCCCCATCTATTTGCATTAAGTGATGGGACCAGATGCCATGATCTTAGTTTTTTCATGTTGTTTTAAGTCAGTTTTTTCACTCTCCTCTTTCACCTTCATCAAAAGGCTCTTTAGTTCCTCTTTGCTTTCTGACATTAGGGTGGTGTCATTTGCATATCTGAGGTTATTGATATTTCTCCTGGCAATCTTGATTCCACCTGTGCTTCATCCAGCCCAGCATTTTGCATGATATACTCTGCGCACGAGTGGAGCTACCCCGTGCCCAAGGGCAGGGGTGGTGGCCGAGGGGAGCTACCCCCACTTCCAAGGTAAGGAGCAGTGGCTGCGCTTTGCTGGAGAAGCTGTGAAGAGAGACCCCACGTCCAAGGTAAGAGAAACCCAAGTAAGACGGTAGGCACTGAGAGGGGATCAGAGGGCAGACAGAGTGAAACTACAATCACAGACAACTAGCCAGTCTGATCACATGGACCACAGCCCTGTCTAACTCAATGAAACTAAGCCATGCCATGTGGGGCCACCCAAGATGGCTGGGTCACAGTGGAGAGGTCTGACAGAATGCGGTCCACTGGAGAAGGGAATGGCAAACCACTTCAGTATTCTTGCCTTGAGAATCCCATGAACAGTATGAAAAGGCAAAAAGATAGGATACTGAAAGATGAACTCCCCAGGTCGGTAGGTGCCCAATATTCTACTGCAGATCAGTGGAGAAATAACTACAGAAAGAATGAAGGGATGGAGCCAGAGCAAAAACAATACCCAGTTGTGGATGTGACTGGTGATGGAAGCAGGGTTTAATGCTGTAAAAAGCAATATTGCTTAGGAACCTGGAATGTTAGGTCCATGAATCAAGGCAAACTGCAAGTGGTCAAACAGGAGATGACAAGAGTGAACGTCAACATTCTAAGAATCAGTGAACTAAGATGGACTGGAATGGGTGAATTTAACTCAGATGACAATTATACCTACTACTGTGGGCAGGAATCCCTTAAAAGAAATGGAGTAGCCATCATAGTCAACAAAAGAGTCCGAAATGCAGTACTTGGATGCAATCTCAAAAATGACAGAATGATCTCTGTTCATTTCCAAGGCAAACCATTCAATATCACGGTAATCTAAGTCTATGCCCCAACCAGTAACACTGAAGAAGCTGAAGTTGAACAATTCTATGAAGACCTACAAGACCTTCTAGAACTAACATCCAAAAAAGATGTCCTTTTCATTATAGGGGACTGGAACGCAAAAGTAGGAAGTCAAGAAACACCTGGAGTAACAGGCAATTTTGGCCTTGGAGTACAGAATGAAGCATGGCAAAGGCTGATAGGGTTCTGCCAAGAGAATGAACTGGTCATAGCAAACACCCTCTTCCAACAACACAAGAGACAACTCTATACATGGACATCACCAGAAGGTTGACACCGAAATCATACTAATTATATTCTTTGCAGCCAAAGATGGAGAAGCTCTATACAGTCAGCAACAACAAGACTGGGAGCTGACTGTGGCTCAGATCATAAACTCCTTATAACCAAATTCAGACTGAAATTGAAGAAAGTGGAGAAAACCACTAGACCATTCAGGTATGACCTAAATCAAATCCCTTATGACTATAGTGGAAGTGAGAAATAGATTTAAGAGACTAGATCTGATAGATAGAGTGCCTGATGAACTATGGATGGAGGCTCGTAACACTGTACAGGAGACAGGAATCAAGACCATCCCCAAGAAAAAGAAATGCAAAAAAGCAAAATGGCTGTCTGAGGAGGCCTTACAAATAGCTGAGAAAAGAAGGGAAGCAAAAAGCAAAGGAGAAAAGGAAAGATATACCCATTTGAATGCAGAATTCCAAAGAATAGCAAGGAGAGATAAGAAAGCCTTCCTCAGTGATCAATGCAAAGAAATAAAGGAAAACAATAGAATGGGAAAGACTAAAGATCTCTTCAAGAAAATTAGAGATACCAAGGGAACATTTCATGCAAAGATGCGCTTGATAAAGGACAGAAATAGTATGGACCTAACAGAAGCAGAAGATATTAAGAAGAGGTGGCAAGAATACACGGAAGAACTGTACAAAAAAGATCTTCACGACCCAGATAATCATGATGATGTGATCATTCACCTAGAGCCAGATATCGTGGAATGTGAAGTCAAGTGGGCCTTAAAAAGCATCACTATGAACAAAGCTAGTGGAGGTGATGGAATTCCAGTTAAGCTCTTTCAAATCCTGAAAGATGATGCTGTGAAAGTGCTGCACTCAATATGCCAGCAAATTTGGAAAACTCAGCAGTGGCCACAGGACTGGAAAAGGTCAGTTTTCATTCCAATCCCAAAGAAAGGCAATGCCAAAGAATGCTCAAACTACTGCACAATTGCACTCATCTCACATGCTGGTAAAGTAATGCTCAAAATTCTCCAAGCCAGGCTTCAGCAATACGTGAACCGTGAACTTCCTGATGTTCAAGCTGGTTTTAGAAAAGGCAGAGGAACCAGATATCAAATTGCCAATGTCCTCTGGATCATCAAAAAAGTAAGAGAGTTCCAGAAAAACATCCATTTCTGCTTTATTGATTATGCCAAAGCCTTTGACTGTGTGGATCACAATAGAGTGTGGAAAATTCTGAAAGAGATGGGAATACCAGACCACCTAACCTGCCTCTTGAGAAATCTGTATGCAGGTCAGGAAGCAACAGTTAGAACTGGACATGGAACAACAGATTGGTTCCAAATAGGAAAAGGGGTACGTCAAGGCTATATATTGTCAACCTGCTTATTTAACTTATATGCAGAGTACGTCATGAGAAACGCTGGGCTGGATGAAACACAAGCTGGAATCAAGATTGCCGGGAGAAATATCAATAACCTTAGATATGCAAATGACACCACCCTTATGGCAAAAAGTGAAGAAGCTAAAGAGCCTCTTGATGAAAGAGGAGAGTGAAAAAGTTGGTAAAGCTCAACATTCAGAAAACAAAGATCATGGCATACGGTCCCATCACTTCATGGGAAATAGATGGGGAAACAGTGGAAACAGTGTCAGACTTTATTTTTCTGGGCTCCAAAATCACTGCATATGGTGATTGCAGCCATGAAATTAAAAGACGCTTACTCCTTGGAAGAAAAGTTATGACCAACCTATACAGCATATTAAAAACCAGAGAGATTACTTTGCCAACAAAGGTCCGTCTAGTCAAGGCTATGGTTTTTCCAGTGGTCATGTATGGATGTGAGAGTTGGACTGCGAAGAAGGCTGAGCACCAAAGAATTGATGCTTTTGAACTGTGGTGTTGGAGAAGACTCTTGAGCATCCCTTGGACTGCAAGGAGTTCCAACCAGTCCATTCTAAAGGAGATCAGTCCTGGGTATTCATTGGAGGGACTGATGCTGAAGCTGAAACTCCAATACTTTGGCCACCTGATGTGAAGAGCTGACTCATTGGAAAAGACCCTGATGCTGGGAAAGATTGAGGGCAGAAGGAGAAGGGTACAACAGAGGATGAGATGGTTAGATCTCATCGGCATCACCGACTCGATGGACATGGGTTTGGGTGGAGTCCGGGAGTTGGTGATGGACAGAGAGGCCTGGCATGCTGCGGTTCATGGGGTCCCAAAGAGTTGGACACGGCTGAGTGACTGAACTGAACTGACTCTGCATATAAGTTAAATAAGCAGGGTGACGATATACAGCCTTGACGTACTCCTTTCCCAATTTGGAACCAGTCTATTCTTCCATGTCTGGTTCTAACTGTTGCTTCCTGACCTGCATACAGGTTTCTCAGGAGGCAGGTTAGGTGCTCTGGTATTCCCACCTCTTCAAGAATTTTCCATAGTTTGTTGCGCGCTACACAGTCAAAGGCTTTAGCGTAAAGAAGCAGAAATAGATGTTTTCAACTCCACAGATAAATGAAACATACAGCATTTCTCTTTCTGTGTCTGGTTTATTTCACTTAGTATAATGTCGTCCAGGTTGACCCACATTTGTTGCAATGACAGATTTTCTGGTGAAATAATATTCCAATGTGTGTGTGTGTGCATATGAAATGTTCTTTTTCCATTCAATCATCAGCGGACCCTTTCAGTTGTTTCCACGGTTGGCTATTGTGGATAATGCTGCAAAGAACATGAGAATGCAGATAGCCCTTTAACACACTGATTTCATTCTCTTTGGATATAGATATCAGACGTGGGGTTTCTGGATCATATGGTAGTTCTATTTTTAATTGTTTGAGGAACCCTCATAGTGTTTCCATAGTAGCTGTAGCAATTTACATTTCCACCAACAGTGCACAAGGGTTCCCTTTTCTCCACAACCTCACCAATATTTATCTCTTGTCTTAATGAGAATAGCTATCCTCATAGGTGTGACATGCTATCTCATTGTGGTTTTGATTTGCATTTCCCTGCTGATTAGTAATGCTGAACACCTTTTCATGTACCTGTTGGCCATTTGTATTTGTTCCTTGGAAATATGTCTACTCAGGTCCCTTGCCCATTTTTTCATCAGGTTGCTCCTTTGCTCTTAAGTTGATTGAGTTCCTTACATATTTTGGATGGTAACCTCTTATCAGATAAATGGTTGGTGAATATTTTCTCCCATTCCATAGATTATTTTCATTTTGTGGATTCCTTTACTGAAAATGAACAGACATTTTCATGATGTTGCTTTTACCTATCGTCTGCAGGTTCACGTGGTAGTCACCATTCTTCCATGAAGCAGGTATTAGCATGCCTGTTGTATATGCCCAGCCCACAGTAGTTAAATATGTGAGTGCCAACAGGGATCCGGCTCTCTGATCTTATGCTTCAGCCAGAGTGAGTCGGACACAGAGGCTTTCTTAACCCACTGTGGCCAGAGATGGGCAGGAAGACCTTCTCAGGCAGGAAACAGTGACGAGGGTCTCCCTGGACTGTCACAGCCTGATTGGGCCTCCAAAGCTCCCAGCAACCTGGGCAAAAGTGGCTCTTCCCATAGTGCCATCTCCGCAGCCCCTAGCCCTCCCTGGCCCTGGCCCCACCCTCAGGCAGGCGGCCAGTCTGGTGCTGAGCGAAGGACCCAGGGACACTCCTCCTCAGGTTCCCTGAGCTCTCCTGACTCCCGTGTCAGTCTGATGCCTGGGCCCAGCACAAGTGTCCTCAGAGGGCCAGGAACCAGAAGAAACAGGAAGATCTGGGCTCCAGGCCAGGCCCTGCTGTAGTACTGAATCTCTTCCATAGACGTCTTTTCCTCCTCCAGTCCTAATTCCATCATTCAGGCTCCTGTCCTGGTTTCCACAGGGTATGGCACTAATTCAGCTAAAATTGCACTCTCCTCTTGGTTGCAGTGAACGTTTGCCCATCCTTCCATCCTAGCACCTGTCTGTCTGCCTTGTTGGGAGTTTTTCTTTTCCCTTCCAGACTGTGAGCTCCTGGAAGCAGGGTCCAGGGCATGCAGTAGGTGCTCAGCAAATGCTTGCTGAACAGATTCTTCTTTACCTGGCCCCTGTTCTGGTGCTTCAGATTCTTGTTTCAATTTGCCAACTGAAAGGAGACTGACTTCTCAGGCCCTCCGCTGTCCCTCATCTATAAAACAGAATCTGTGGGGAGGCGTGAAAGCAATCTTTAGATGGATGGCAGACTTGTCAATGGCTTTTGGCGTTAGGAAGGGTTAATTCCAGGTTCTGCCATTAGGTGTGTGAACCAAGGACAAGCCCTGGACTTCTCTGGGCTTCTCAACTTGCACTGTGTAGTCAGTCATCTTCCACTTGGACTATGTAGTAGCCTTTTCAAATGACTCCCCACCTACAGCAGGGTCCCCCAAGGAATCCTGGCTTGCCACCATCACTCATGGGATCTTCTCAAGACTCAAAGGTTCATGTGAGCTTTGTGTTTAAAATCCTTGACTGGATCTCCATTCCTTCAGCCCCAGTTCCCCATTTCTGACCTTTGACTTAACATGCTCCTCAGTCTGGTCCTGACTTATTATCAAGGCTTAACCCCGTCACCTTATCACACCTTCTCTGCTTTGGTTACACTGATTCTAATATTTCAAGGAGCTACCACGCTCTTTCATATCTTTTTACTTGCCTGGAATTCTCTTAGTCTGGAATACTTTTTGTATCTTCCGCAAATTCTACTTCAAGATTCAGCTCAAATGACTCTTCTTTTGTGAAGTTGTATCTGATGGCATCCCTTCTGGGGATGAAAGCACTTCTTTTTATAGAATTGTATTCCATTTTGACTAATTTCTCATGACCAGCATAGGCCTCAGACTCTTATCCTAGTGGCAGGGCTTGACTGCCCGCAGGGGAACCCAAGAGGGAGGGGCTGGAGGGGCAGAGGAGACAAGAAGTGGAGGGTGGAGGCTTTCGGGAGACGGTGGTAGCAGAGGAAGATGGTGAGACATTTCCTGATCCCGGAAAACCAAGTGTAAGATCAACGCCTGCAGCTGAAAGACGAAGGGGGTGGGGAGAGCACATGTGGGTACAGACCCACTGCCCCGTCCCCAGGCAAGCCCCCATTCTAGATGTCTTGAGACAGGAAGTCCCTTGCATTATAGTTCAGTTCTCATTAGCAAGGTCACCCTCTGGTCAAGTAGGCTTCTGCCATCTCTACCCAACAACTGCTCACACCTGAGGTTGTCAGTGTGACGTATTTTGGGGGTGGCCAAGGACCTCCTAACCTGCCAGCCTTGTCACAGCACTGACGCAGGTTCTCAGCATCCAAAGGCATCACTGAGGACAGCACAACTGCTCAGAAAAACACCAGAGGTAAAAAGGACTTCCCCTGTGTGTGATGTGTGGGTTTAAATGTACACATTTAGCTTCTAAGAGCAAAGACAATACTTCACTAGGGGATGAGAGATGGACTCAGTCTGGCCAATAAGCCCACAGCCATTCACTGTCACAGTCTCACACGCTCTCCCATAAAGTCCGAGGGAGAGCTAGGGTGCTGCTTTCTCCTCTGGAACAGGGTTAACAATCCATGGGACCAGGCGCTTAGAGGCTTGGGTACCAGTGGTGGCTCCGTCCTTACTCCGTGAAAAGATCTTGGGAAAGTTACTTTGCAAAGCTTGTGGCTTTATATATAGAAAGGAGCCCTTCCAATTCAGCATCACGTTATCCTTGGACTATTTCTTTTAGATCCAGTAACATATTCTTTTCTGGTTTCTCAAAGTAAGAACAAGGGTGAAGGCAGAGAGAGAAGAGGAGAATGTAAGGCGGGTTCTATGAATTCTCACATTTCCACCACTACCGCACCCTCAGCCCCAGGGAAGACCCAATTCACACGGGGCTGGAGGCATGGAGGAAAGAGGTGGAGGGTAGAGGCTTTGGGGAGAAGGTGGTAGCAGAGGAAGATGGTGGGTGGGGCACTTCCAGGCCAGGTCTCTTAGGTAAATGAGAGTTGGGGAGGGAGAGCTGGGGGGTGGAAGAAAGATTGGGCACCCCTCCCAGGTGGGTCAGGTCCTCTGAATAAAACTGACACCCATGTTCAGAGGTTTAATGAGGGGAGTGCTTGGGCCCCAGCCAGGAATGGGGGAGGCAAGGAGTCACCAAACCCCACCTTGAGGTGCCAGGGGAGCCACTAGAACACAGAGATGGGGACACTGCGGACCCCCACCTGCTCAAGGCATCATGTGACAGGGGCTCAGAGCGAGGGCAGCCAGGACTGCACCTGGGAGGGGCCCTGGCGGCAGCGGAGGCAGGAATTACAAGGACCTTGGCTGGGCTCGGTTATCTGTAGGATTTTCAATCTGGAAGCTTTGGAGCCACGTAGGGAGCCAGCACACCAGCTCTCGCCTCCCCCCTCCTCCCTCCAGCCGTGGCACCTCTGAGGCAGGGTCCCTCTTCCTGTGCCCCAGAGCGTGGGTCTTCCCTATCCCACCTTTTCGAGGTCGTCCTGCCCAGCCTTTTGGCTCAGGGCAGCCGTCATCTCCCTCTGACGCTCTCCCCGAAGCCCACCCGGGGTTTCTTGCCCCCACGTGTTCTCTATGCCTTCCTGGCTCCCAATAATAATAATTGGCTTCATTGCCAGTTGTTTTATTTGAACCCCGCACTGAACAACAAGCTCATTAAGGACTGGAACAGACCCTTATTCCCTTCTGTACAGCTCTGGGAATTGCCTGGTCTGTAGGAAGGGCTGTTAACCCTGCTGGGTGAAGAGTGGGTTGGTGGAGAGGCAGGGCTCCACTTCTGGTTCCACCCTAGGGACAGTATGGTATCTGTACCCTCCCGCACTTGACAGCCCCTGAAGGCATCTGGTGATGGCTGTCAAACTCCGCCCTCAAGAGCATTCCAATGCCTTCCACCCTGTCTCCAGGGCCCCGGCTTCCCATCCCTTCCCTGTGCTCTCTCCTCTGACAGCTCCAGAATTTGTCAGGATCCCTTTATAAGTAAGGCAACCAGACTGGGACAAATGGTTTCACTCATCCAAAATTTATAGAAACTGGGCGGTAGCTATCACTGCAATAGCAATCAGTAGCTAAGCCAGAAATGGGATCCAGGTTTTCCCATCCCTAAATTAGTCACACAGCACCTTACTAATGTTAGCACTGGATTCATAACCTGAACTGGGTCAGTTTCGCACCTGTCTGCTCAGTCTCCTGCCCTGACAGCCCTCACCTCAGTGTGAGACAAAGGCAGAGCAATAGCAAGGCCGGCAGCAGGTCCCACCGGGAGTCAGGGCAGCAGCTAGTGGAGGAAAGGAGGGGAGAGCACAGACAAGGAAGGCAGTGGCCCCTCAGAACAGGCTGATTCATTTAACAACATATTTTTTTTTTGAGAACCTAGCCTCCTGGAGCTTATATTTTAGCAGAGAAGAGGGACAAAGTAAAGGGGACATATATTACAAAGCAGATTAAAAGGTGATCAACTTCTTACCCCCGTGGTTCTTATCACTGATGAGCAGATTACAACTTTAAATACAGTGGTCACATCCATGGAATTCTCCAGATCAGAATACTGGAGTGGGTAATCTTTCCCTTCTCCAGTGCATTTTCCCAACCCAGAAATTGAATCGGGGACTCCTGCATTGCAGGTGGATTCTTTACCAACTGAGCTATCAGGGAAGCCCTGGCCTAACTAAAGAAGACGCTAGAACAAGATCTGGAGGAGGGGCATTGACACGGGGCAAACGGGGACACAAAGCTGGTTTATTTCCTACATCCAACAAACTAGACTGCATGACACCGCTTTAGCTTGTTAAGAATTAGAAATTAAACAGGATAATGACTGTTGGCTATTTTGACTAAACCTGTGTATATATAATCTGTATTCATATACAGGTACATAGATACATATATTTTGATCTCAGGGTGATAGGATAAAAGGGCTTTTGAAGCTGGCTTTTGAAGATTTCACAACCCACTGCTTAAGGCAAAGGAGGGATGACTTCGTGAGAGATGGCAGGAATCATGAGCACTACGTCCTTATGGCCTATTTTCTTATTCATGAGGAGAGGTTTTCTGGAAACATGTTAACACTCTGGGTACAACCTTTGTAACTAGTTGTAGCATATGTGATACACATAGAAAGTCAGCACACAGTGGATTAGTAATAATGAAATCTAATGAATAAGCAGACAAGTGATACATTCAAATGACATATGGCTATATATGGCTCTTATCAGCATATGTTAAAACCTGAGCTTCAGTACTACAGAGGGAGAAAATATTTATCAAATTTATAATTTTCCCTTCCATTTAAATCTGTTTCCAGGGTCCCCTGTTCATAGTGTCTACATACTCAGATTAGTAACTGTGCCCTTTGAAATGCATCCATGTGATGGGGATCTACTGGCCTGCATCTCTTTTCTGGGCTTAGATAGGTACCTTCATAAATAATATTTGGTGACAGCAAAGGCAAAGGAAAAAAAATTGTCGATAAATCTCTGGGGCAGATGGTATACTGAGTCCTTTATCTCCCTTCCGCCTTTCTTTCTCTCCTTCCCTAAAGGAGGTTCATACAGATACATCTTTCCACTGCCCCTCAAACCATTTCATTACCTTTTCTGATGTTCGAATGTGGGTCCAGTCTGGTCATCCAACGGAAAAACTGTTGAGAGGATCAATAATGAACCACTCACATATGGTATGCACTAATAAAAATTTAATATCATAAAACAAATCAGAAAACAGCAAAAACATTTTTTTTTAACCATTCACAATTAAAGTGGAAAGAGACAAAAATTATAAGGCAGCCATCCGTGGAATGATTTCATGTTTACAAAGGATCCAGAAAAAGGGGACATTGAAAATCACTGTTTAGGCTACCAAACCAGGGGAACTGCAGTGTTATCCCATGGGATTTCCCACTTAGTAGAAGACGCTATGAGAAAACAGATCAAAGTCAACCTCCTTGTGTTAGGCTGAGCATATCTAGAAAATTCCTAATGGTTGTCTAGCCCTTTTATGCAAGTCTTTACATTTCCCTCAGGTCTTCTCAGGTGAATCTAGATGTCTCAGGCACAAAGGGGCTACATGACTGGTTTTAATTTCATAGCATCTCAAACAGTGCTCTTTGAAAGGTAATGTGGACCATTCTCTGTTGAGCAAACGATTCTGTAACACAAGGAGGGTACCCCTGTGGAACACTATTAGAGGGTTCTCGCCTTGCCCTACAGCAGTTCTGGATGAATCTGGTCATTCTCAGCCTCCCACGGGGCTCAGGGGCCCCAAAGGCAGGAGCATGCTTTGGGGGCTTGTGCTACTGACACACACACAGTTCCCCTGTTCAGTACCTGGCTACCATGTATCTGAGGGGCTGGCATGTCCTCCTAGTTCTAATCCTTGAAAAAGAGGGAAAACCAGGCAGTGACACGTAAAAGCAGTAAAAAACACCATTACATTTTCTTTTTTCTACAAAGAACTCACCACTCAAAACAGCCACCTCTCCCATTTTTCTAATGATTCAAAATATAGGAACACACTTGGCTGTTTTGAACAAGGAAATAAAAAGGTGAAGAGGGAAAGGGAGAACACAGAGCCTCTGTGGTGGTGTTTCGACACTCTGCACTCCAGGGCAGAATTCGCCTGAAGAACTGAAATCTGGCAATAGCTCGCACAGGAAAGCCATCAGACCTGGAAGATGGCTGCTTTGGGGCTATGGCAACTGACAAAAGCAATTCACTGGTGAACAAATGAAGGGAATGGATGAGTATAATTTTCACCTTAATTTGCCATTTAAGAGTCCTCGACATCTGAAGAAAGTCTATCTGTATCGAGGAAAGGGAGTCAAATTGTAATTAAGATTAACTTTGGTTATGAGGAAGGAAGGACAATGCTTTTCATCATCAATTGCATCTCTTCGGTAGCCAATATTTCCATCTGTAATCACAGCAGCGACTGAAGTATTGCCAAGGTTTCCAAACGTGTGAGAGCATTAAGGCATCCACATCTAAGGAGGCAGTTTTAAACAAGAGGAAAATGGAGCTGAAATGTGCCAGTAAGTGACCATCAGTGTGGCCTCTCCTGGGACACTGCCCACATCAGTTAGGTTCTCTCCACCCCCCCCTCACCCAAGAAGGAGGCCCTGCCACGCCGCTCAGTACCCTGCTGCCTAGAGATGCGTTTGAGCCCTGTAAGATTAGTATGGCTATTTCTGCCTGCTGACCAGGAGGGAAATGAGTGGTTCCTGGGGTAGCAGTTTTAAAATCTTGGACAGCCCATAGCTCTTGAGAGCTGATAGGCCTTGAAAGGTTTGCTTATTAATGTGGAGTCCAGAGGGGAAGGCCAATTTGGAGGTTAGATGGTTCTGCCCTTGCCAGAGTTCAAGGCCCTACCCGTCAAGATATTCTAGCCCAACTTTTAAGTGTCATGGCAAGGCACTGCAGAAAGAGGCTTTGGCCAGCAGAACAAATTTCTGATCATTGCACAACAATATGATAGAAAAGTGCCACTATTCAAACCAGACCAGACACTAAAATGAGCTATTTATTTAATGAAGTACATTTCCAGGGAGAATCAAGGCAACCATGTCATTTTGAAGGACTAGGTGAAACCCCATGACTCTCTGAAGTCCCAGCTGTTAGCAGCAAAGTCACCTAGACTTTCCTGCTGCACCTTCTGTTGGTTTTTATGCTGTTCACAAGGGTTCCCAGCCACTATCCAAAACCAGATCCTGTTTATGCTACTTTGGTCTAGCCAGCAGAGGGCTCACAAGTTCTCTTTCCACAGCTGCTGACCCAGCGACAAATCTAGGAAGGAAATACAGAAATCCTGGGCATGCTGGTTTATGCATTATATAAAATGTTTCACAAACTCCTAAATCCAATGCCCTGACAAAAATAGTCTTGGTTCCCACTTTATGAAATGTGTTTTGAAATGGTACAGAAAATCAAAATAAATTAACAATATAATATTATACACTTATTTGATAACATAAGGTTTACAGGGATTTTTGGCAAATATGGACAAATTATCCTAGTCTGCTTACTATTTTTAATATCTCAATTGTTTAAATTACCAGAGTATCAGTGATTGTATCATCTCACATACGAGGAAGTTGACATTTTAAGGGCTTAACAAAGCTGCAGTTGACACAAAGGTAACTTCACTGAAAAGAACAGAGGACAGAGACAATATTATCTTTATCATCACAGTTCCAAGAGGCTGTCCTGATGAGAACTTAACTCACACAAATATTGGCATCACCACCAGCAGTAAGCAGCAAATTGTAGGGAGGAAGGGCTGGAGGGAAAAGTTAGGAATAAAATACGGAAAAGATGAAGAGACAAAAGACATGATTTTAATAAGCTTTAAATCAACAGGCAAACACCTCCCATTTGTGATACATCTTGACTTTCTTCCCTGCTACAGGTGCTTACGTGATACTGACCTGGCAGTCCCAAAAGGGCACTGAGTATGTTGCCACAGGGACTGCTGGTCTACCAAGATAAATATTTAAGAGACAAAAAAAGGACAAGTAGGTTTTGGTGATCTTTCTTCTAAAAAGGTTACTACAAAGATGTCAGTAACTGTCCAAATTCACTTAAAATTTAACACCCCTTAATTTCCAAAGATACTTTGGGATCTGACTGTTCTTAGAACAGTCAGAAGGGAAGCCTAGGTTGGTCTGAACTTATTAGAACTTGGCTCCTCTACTACAAACAGGAGGACTTGAAAAAAAAAAATGTTTTATAAAACACGTCACCTCTTTAAAAGCTAGTCCACCTCTGCTCCCCCATCTGATGGAAGGCAGGCTCTCTGGGGAGAGGCACGTGCTGAAGGGGGTGTTTCAGTCTCCCCAGATGTCCCCGCTTCTCCAGATCTCTCAAGTGTAAAGTCAGTTTTCAATGTATCTTGCCATCATTTTCTTGACTCTAGCCCCAGATGAACTACTTATCTTTAGCATCTAACACAGTGGGCATCATGACCTTCATTCAAGGCAAGTGGCATAGATGCTAAAGCACCAGTCTTACACGGTGAGAACCATGTTAAAAAATCAATGGATAAAGTGGCAGAGCCTCTAAACTAAGAGATTTAGCTTAATTACAGAATACTGTACTTTCATAATTATTTCATTATGAGTAGGAAGTTCTCCACTTTTCCTTAAAACTAAATTCCATCTTCCCTGAGAATAGGGTTAAGGGAAACATCGAAACTCAAAATGCCAAGGGCCCTTGAAAAGACAACACAACGGAATGTCTATATCCTTCGCGGTGTGTTGTTTCTACTTGAAAAGCTTTCCGTTACTCCAGGTTTTCATCTCACCTCCCTCTGGACTCTTTAGGAATACAGGTGGAGATGGGCGAGGCGAGACGAGAGACTGAGGAAGTGAGCGTGTCGCGTGCCGGCTGTCCTCACTGAATGGCGGACGGCCACGGACCGAGGCTGGACCCTCACCAGTTAATGCTGATGCCCTATTGACAGAACGAGCGGGATGAGGCAACCCAGAACCAGGGCTGCCACCTCCAGGCGGCTGAGGCCTCTCCCTCCAGTGGGGTCGGGTTTGTGGCTGTGCCCCATTCCGCCCACCTCAGGGAGGACATGTACTGTGGCAACGTAAAGAAAGGTCCCGGCAGAGAAAAGCATGGCCACCCCAGTGGCATTGACCTCTGAAAGGGCTTCTTTACTGCTCTGTGAAGTAAGAGAGAGAGAGAAGAAAATTAAGTCAAGTAACGTGCAGAGTCAGGAAGAAAAATAATAAAGAAAGCACCCAATATTCATAACTGGTGTGATCTGGGAAGTGGGGAACCTTGATATCAGAACAATTTTGTTATTTATGGAAAGCCTCCAAAAAAGGGTTTAGGACTACTGGCCATGTGTGCATGCGTGCCAGTCACTTCAGTCGTGTCTGACTCTTTGCGACGCTGTGGACTGTAGCCTGCCAGGTTCCTCTGTCCATGGGTTTCCTCAGACAAGAATACTGGAATGGGTTGCCATGCCCTCCTCCAGAGGAATCTTCCCAACCGAAGGACTGAACCTGCATCTCCTGAATTGCAGGTGGATTCTTTACCCACTGAGCCACTTGGGATGACTTTTACAAACAAACTTCAAGATTATTAAGATGGAATCAACAGCATTAATGCAGATATCAAATTAGATATTCATTTGTTCTACCAATATGAACAAACCTCCCATATGCACCAGGCTCTAGGCCAGGGCCTGAGATACAGTGATAACGGAGATGCAGTACCTGCCCTCACAGAGCCTAGAAATATCTCAAAAGCTAATCTTTACACAATTTCCATCTTTTTTCTAAATTAAAAATGTGGCCCTACAGACTAAGACAAATAACTGAAAATTTAAGAATGTGCCATAAATGTAACCTGTAACTCCGTGCCTCCAAAATTATCACATTTTTTTGTCAAAAGTTCTAGAAACTTACATTGATCAGTGAAGTGATAAACAGGATAATATTTAAAAGGGAACTATGTATTATTACTCACTGACTAAAAGAAGATAAAGCTCTTCAGGTGAACAATGAGGTGTTAGCGATCCAGATCAGCCTTGACTGACAGGAACTTAACCACTCTTTAACCATTTCATTTCTCATGTTCCTTTCAGTGCAAGCTTTTCTATATCAATACGAACTGAATAACACTCAGAAGAATCAGTGATCTTCAGAGAGTGTGGGGGAAAGCCCTAAGTTGGTTTGGTTCTAAGATTTTCCTCTGTCGCCTGCCAACTGATATTTAAGTAAAACGGGAAGGGTTGTTGTTAAGAACTGCAGCCCTGTGGACAGAATAAGGCGGCGCAGGAAGGTCTAACTGGAGCAACAGAGCAGAATGCCTGGGGTCTGATGTGGCGAATGACACACGCCACTTCAGGACTGGAGGCACGACCAGTGTGATGACAAAGACCTGGGTACTTAATATGCAGTGATAGGAGAGCCGGGAGTGGAAGAACCTGAGTCTTAGCTGAATACAGAGATCTCTGCTCATTCCCTACTGCTCTTAAAGCTGCTACAAACTCGTTACCCACACTTCCTATGCTCACTGAAACATTAAATCCATACTGTTGTGACTTATTATGTACCAGTTAAATATAACTAGCATGTCTGATGAGCTTTAAATTGGATTATTTTAAAGATCATGTATTTGTGCAAATATTTTTGGAACTGATGGGAAAGAAGTTTTTTTAATTAAATGGATAAGAAAATGTTCTAAATTTATGAAGAGGATTGACTTGGAATTAAGATGTACACTTTGTACACTACAGGCTTTTAAGTTGAATTTTCTTTTTAGCTGAAGGCAGTAATTTAACTGAAAACTTCAACATAAGAGACCATACGTTTTGGTGGATCACAAGGAGTTAGGTACTTGTCCAGATAAGCTTGAGTCAGACTTACCTTACTCAGTCCTAAGTATGTCACCATGGACATAACTGGTGCTGCCAATGCAAAGACGAGTAAGTGCTTTCTGATTCGATTCCGCTCGAGGCCCGCATGCATTAAGAAGGAAACTAACCCAAAAGCAGCTGGTGCCTGGAAAAGAAAAACTATCCCTTATTAGTCTAGAAATTTGGATTGCTTCTACATGATGAAGTACCTGTCGTTTGACTAAATTATTATCATACAAGGAAACCAAGTATAACAAACACTAAGTCTGAGCTTTGCCTTTTAGGAATTAATGTTCTAAGCTAGAAAATGTCCCATTTGTGTGTGTGTGAGTCTATGTGAAATAGTTAAGTACAAGAAAGGAAAAATATTTATGAACAAAAATTACCATGAAATACAGAAATCTGTAGAGGACTTAACAGTTTGTGTATACATCATAAAAAATAAAATCCCTTCAACTTACAAGTTTAATAAAATGGTAGCAAAACATCCAGTTTTAAACAGATTTATTAAATTCTCTAAGGTGAACAGCAGTTAAGAAAGTAACTACAAAAACCTTTGCATTCCAGAAAAACACAAAGACCAAAGAGAAGTTTTAAATACAGGTTCAGCCCACAACGAATCTACACCAAAGTTCTGCTTACCTTATGTAGCATTATTGCCACAAACACAATTAACTGGACACTAGTTTGTGAAGTAGAAGCTGCTGCTCCCAAAGCAACACCGTCAGCTATATTTGGAAAAAATGAAACATAAAACACTATAAATAACAACTATAATAGTGTGGTGGGTGTGTGGGCTTCAGAGTTGGATAGAACTGGACCAGGCTCTGAGGTTACTTAAGCTTTCTGAACCTTAGCTTTCTCATTTCTAAAATGGGTTCAATAAAGTACATATTTCTAAGGTTTTCATGAGGTAACATGTGAGGAGCTTAGCACAGGTGCTATCTGATATTTAATATGCCAGTTATTGTTGCTACTGTTGAAAAAGTATGACATTCAAAAATCTACTGACTAATCAGTTAAACTGCAATAATAGAAAAAGCAAGAAATTTCAAAGGAGGCATCTCTGCATCTTGCAGGTGGAAAAGCAGCGATACCACGACAGCATAGATGATTTATACGTAATGAGTGAACACTGGCTGAATGGATGAATTTTTTGTTAGAAAAGCATGCATTAAGTCCAAATAACAGGGTGTCACCTTTCACGTGCTTTTGTCACTTATAGACCCCTACAACTGGGACTGGTTGTGGTTATGATTCAAAGGTGCTCCCAGTCAGCACTGCTGAGACTTCTGACGCCCTACAGCCCACCCCTGCCTCAACTGGCATTCTGGGTAGATAACAAGCAGCAAGGCTATTCAGTACAGAAGTGTTCCAGATGAGGTCCTAGGGAAAAGGTCAGCAAACTTCTCTTAAAGGGCCAGATAGGAAAGAGATTAGCCTTTGTGAGCCATTTGGTTTCTTGCAACTACTCAGCTCTACCACTGTTGTGTGAAAGTAGCCACAGATTATACGTAAACAGGTGGCCATGGCTGTATTCCAATACAGCTTCACTCATGGACACGGAGATTTGAACATCATGTAATTTTCATGTGCCATGAATAATTTTTTCATCTGATTAGAAACATAAAAACCATTCTTAGCTTACAACCCCCTGACACTGAGTACACTGGGGTTCATGCTTCTGTCGGAGGACTTCCTTAAACAGCCCCTTCTCCAGAAGGTTCCTGTGGATGGTACCTGTGTGACAGAAAAGAAAGGGGTCCCACTGCAATCTGAACCTACCTGCAGCATGGACGACCAGACCCAGCGTGGTGGTGATTTTGGAATTGCTGGGCCTTGCTGTTTCTGGATCTGAAGTAAAAAATAGGCAAGTCAGCCATGGAGCAACGGGAACAGAAACTAGTAGAACATTCACCTGGAGGTGGAAGAATTCTTTGAAAGCTGTTTTAAGAAGACTATTATTACTTTCCTTACTATTGTCTTTTTCCTTTTGCTTCAAACACTTAGAAATTTCTCCTGTCCTGAAGAGACGGGCAGATGAGAACTCTTCATTTGACCCAGCCTTCCCTGGATGGGCAAGATGTCACCCTAGCTGCCTCACACCCCTTGCCACTCCACCTCTCCAAGGAGCCTGCTTTGCAGCCTCTGGCCACTGCTCTCTAGACCAGCCTCATTGCCATTGCCTCCGCCTGCCCACTCCTCAGCCTCCTGCAACTTTATCTTTATTCCAACATCAAAACGTCTGTTACATTTGCCTATGTCCATTTACTGCCACCATCCTAACCTAAATTTCCATCCACCCAAACAACCCCTTCTCCAACCCCTAAACTAACAGTAGATCTGGATGTCTCCTCTTACTCCCATTTCTCCCGAACCAAATTCATCTTACACGTCCTTGTCAGAATCATCTTCCTAACTCATCACTCTTTTGATGGGTCAGCTAACACATTAAGAATCTGCTACTTTTCAAATTCAATCCAAACTGCTCTATTAAGTAGGTTCTTGAGCTCTACATCAACTGATACATCGTATTTCTCACTGTCCAGTCCAGTTAAACCAGTTTCTTTAACACCCTGTCCAACATTTGCCATATTTGCCTTATCATCTATACTTAGGCTCTCTTGTTCTCTCTCCACACTACACACATACATTTCCTTTCCTGGAATATACCATTTAAGAGTATACTACACTTTATACTACTTCTTAACTATCCTTAGATCCTTCAGTGTGTATTTCTGATGGGAAAGGATATTTTCTTACATAATCACAGTAAAGTTATCAAATTCAGTAAATACCATTGAGATTTTCTTCTACTCTCTTGCATATTTTACTTTTGTCAATTGCCCAAGAATAACTTTCAGAGCATATTTCCTTTTCCAGGAAGAATCCAGTCTAAGACTGCATGTTACACTTAGCTGTGACTATCTCTTTAGTCTCCTTTAATCTGAAACATTTTCTCCGCCTTTGACTTCTGTGACGTTGGTATATCTGAAGAATACATTCTCCTCCCTGCACCTTTCTTGTTCTTTAACAGAGTGGTCCTTACTTTTGGATCTGTCTGATGTGTCCTTAGAAAAGCATTCTTGGATGGAATACTACATAGGTGCCGCTTCTATCCGATCATATGTGCCGATCATATCCAGACGCACAGGATGTACACCTGCTGCTCGCTGGTGGTGTCAATTCTGGACTACATCTTGGACACTGTAAACGTTATCTTGTGGATACCATGGATTCTATTACATTCCTCCAAAGAATGTTGATTTCTTTTTTGCTTTGCTTTAAAGTAACTTGATTTGGCTCAAACTGCAAATTCTGTCTCTGGGCAGCTGCCTAAGTCTCAGTTTAGTTCTTTCATCTTTAGTGGACGTGCTTGGAGTCTGCCTAAGAAAGCATGGTTCAGGGCTTAGCCAGAGACTTGGCTAGTTTATACACAGAATTTAGGGCTGACTTTCTCTGTCTGTCTCCTTTCTAAGATTCTCCTCTCACTTTGCAGTGACTGTAGTTACCTTGAACTCTGTCCTCTTTAGGCCAGAAAGACTCTTCTATCAGTTGGCTACCCCATAGGCACTGACTGCTAAAAGCAGAAACAGGAACTAAACGCTGTAAAAATCAGTTCCCAGTGTAGACTCCCTTCCAGAATTTGCCTCCTTTAG
This sequence comes from Capra hircus, assembly GCF_001704415.2. Taxonomy (NCBI): domain Eukaryota; kingdom Metazoa; phylum Chordata; class Mammalia; order Artiodactyla; family Bovidae; genus Capra; species Capra hircus. Next base: position 21,892,677 of record NC_030817.1, read on the forward strand.
GTGACTCTCTAGTGTCTTCAGACAGTGGGTTTTCAAAACTCTGTCTAAAATTTATAGTTACCTGCAGGGAGGCTGATCTAAAAGGAACTTTCTGTACACACTGAAGCAGAATACCAGTCACATTAATCTTTATCATCTGATCAAGGTATTGTCTGATTTCTTCATTTAGTTACTTTTTTCCCCCTTTGCAACTAATAAGCAAATCAAAACATATCCCCTAGATCTAACATTCATTGATGATTCTGGCCTGAGCCAATTTTTACTAGAAAGGTTGCAAAAATGTCCAAGTCCAACTGCTTTCATGTTTCCCAGTATTTAGCGTTCTGCTGGAAGCAAATGCCCCCTCCCCTCTTTCATCTTTCTCTCCTGTGGATGTGCGCACTAACTGCCCCCCACCTTTTTTTTTTTAATGGTTTATGCTTTATTGCTGTTCTTCACCATCTCAGTGGACAAACTGTCCGAGATCCGGCCAATGGAAGCCCCTTCAAGCTGGTTCCTATCCTGTGACGATCCCATCTTTTTTATTCATATATATTTTGAGCACTAGATATTTCAAGCTCACTTTATACTTACCCTGCCTCATCCTAAAATCAGTCCTTTCTTTGAAGAGCCCTGATATGCTCATTGCCAGTGGGGTGTCTGTACTTCTAGGACCTCTCTACACACACAGCTATGACATACACCCACATATATGTAAACACACATGTATATATGTACACATACACACACAAGTTTCCAAAATCATGATTCCAATAGCTCCAGTTCCAATCTACCCCTGCAGGGGTTCTTTCTTGCTTTCCCTCATTCCCTGTTTGCATATCCCTTCTTCCTCAGTGAGGACTCTGGTTTCACCAACAGCAGCACATCTACTCATTTCCTTAACCCTGTAACATATCTGAAATAGTTTCAGAACACTTTTTCCCACACCATTAGAAAAGACAAAGCTTACTACAAAGAGTTCAGTATTGTTTATACTTCCTGCCCAACTCTACCCACTACTAAAGGTATAGCGCCAAATAACTACATTCATGAGCTACTTGAATTTCTTTCTTTTAAATCCCTTTCAGTGATTGTGTTATTCATTTGATGTATAGTTCATCTGTTTCAGTTAGCTCCCCGACCCTTGTTGACTTCATTTTATATTTTGAATATGGAAAACATTAACATATTTCCAAAAGTTAAACTGTATTGAAAAGGCATGCCCAGGGAAGTGTCATGCCCTCTCTTAAAACCCTTCTACCCTATCCCACAACTGCCCTCACTCCTACAAGTAATCAACTTTGGTTTCTAGTTGATCCTTATGTTTCTTTTTTGTAAAGATAAGCAAATATATAGATGTTTCCTTGTTTCTCCTTCTTTCTTACACAAATATATGACAGATGGTAGTTTATTTTTTTTCCCCCTCACTTAACAATATCTCCTGGAAATTTCTCCCTCTTGGTTGACAGAGATTGGATTCCTTATTTTATTTCATTGCTACAGAGAACACAGTTACGTAGACACGCAGCACTTCACTCCGTCAGTCTGCGTGATGGACACTGAAGCGGTTTTACAATGGCAAACAAGGCTGCATCGACTATTGTGCTTATGCGTCTTCACACTGGAGCTGAATCATCAGAACATTCTCCTAGCAGTGGGATTTCTGGCTTGAAGGGTAAACTCCCCTCCGCAGGGACTGTACCACTACGAACATCCACAGCAACAGATGAGAGTGCCTATATCATCACAGCTTTGCCAACAGAATATATGTTGTCAAGGTTTTGAATTTGTGACTATCTGACAGGTGAGCAATGGCATCTCAGTGGAACTTCGATTTGCATTCTTCTTATTTTAAATGCAGGGGACATCTTTCATGTATTTAAAAACTATTTTTACATCTTTTCATAAATTATTTGTTCATGTCTTTTGCCAGCTTTTCCACACAGGGAGAATGCAGGGGGTGTTTGTGACCTTAAATTGAAAAAAAAATTCATTTTTATTTTTACTAACCTTTAACTGAAACTTAGCATTTCCTTTTGTCATAAATATAGACAATAATCCACAAGTAATATTAGCACTACCTTTACCAACAGAAATCAGATAATTTTATATTATTTTACAGTCATCCTAAGATACTTTCTTATTATCACTTTCACTCATCACTACTTTAAATTAAGGGCTTATAGAAGTACTGCTTACAGAATGCAGATGACACGACCCTTATGGCAGAAAGTGAAGAGGAACTAAAAAGTCTCTTGATGAAAGTCAAAGAGGAGAGTGAAAAAGCTGGCTTAAAACTCAATACTCAAAAAACTAAGATCATGGCATCTGGTCCCATCACTTCACGGCAAATAGATGGGGAAACAGTGGAAACCATGACAGACTTTATTTTTTGGGCTCCAAAATCACTGCAGATGGTGACTGCAGCCGTGAAATTAAAAGATGCTTGCTCCTTAGAAGAAAAGGTGTATCATGGCTCAGAATCCTTCTATGGCAAACCTAAATAGCATATTAAAAAGCAGAGACGTTACTTTGCCAACAAAGGTCTGTCTAGTCAAAGCTATAATTTTTCCCATAGTAATGTATGGATGTGAGAGTTGGACTATAGAGAAGGCTGAGCGTGGAAGAATTAATGCTTTTGAACTGTGGTGTTGGAGAAGACTCTTGAGAGTCCCTTGGACTGCAAGGAGCTCAAACCAGTCAATTTTAAAAGAGATCAGTCCTGAATATTCATTGGAAGGACTGGTGCTGAAGCTGAAGCTCCAATACTTTGGCCACCTGATGCGAAGAACTGACTCACTGGAAAAGTCCCAGAAGCTGGGAAAGATCGAAGGCAGGAGCAGGAGATGACAGAGAATAAGATGTTTGGATGGCATCACTTATCAGTGGACATAGTTTGAGCAAGCTCCAGGAGTTGGGGATGGACAGGGAAGCCTGGTGTGCTGCAGTCCATGGGGTCACAAAAGAGTTGGACACGGACTGCGAAGTACTGCCACACTGCTTGATTCAGTCTTCCTGTCTGTAAATGCTCACGCGATGGAGCTGGGTAACTGAGGCAACTCCGTACCTAACAGTCATTTAGCCATCAAACAGCAGAAGTCATGGGATCTCTCTCACTGAGGACCAAGATATTTATGTTTTCTAGTAGTTTGTAAAATTCTGTCAATATATTTGAAAAGAAATATTTATAAATTCTCATGTCTATTATAACCCTTTCAAATTTATTTGTATCACAATGGTATCAAAGGTGTATCATGGCTCAGAATCCTTTTTTATTTAATATAAACCATATATCAAAGATGTTGATTTAACCAAAGATGAATTCATTGATCTCAAGACAAAAAAGTTACTATGACTGGAATTGATTTTAAAAGTCTTAGAGAATTCTAGTTGTCCTTGAAAGAAGTTTATCTTTCCCTGGAAAGCAAGCTACAAATGTGTTTAAGTGTATCTGTAGCTTTTCTACACTAATAACCATCAAAACAAAAACCCAAATCAACTTGACAACAATGTTCAACTTGACAATCTGTTGCCTCTTAAAGCTCATCTCAGAATTTAATGTTCTTAGTCAAGCTACTCAACAATAGCTGTTATACTAATGTCCTAAACAATTTAACTCTAACTTGCTTATAATTTAAAGATATTATACCATTATTTAATACATTGATAAAGAGACATCCTATATCACAACCTTGTTTTTAATGTTTTAGTAACTATATTTCAATAAAATTTATTTTCTCTGTAGTCCTATGTACTATGCTTTATGTATTTAAAAACTATTTATCCCAATGAATGGTCCATAGGCTTTAGACTGCTTAAAGGCTCCATGGCACAAAAAGGGTTAAGAACTTCTGCCCTAGACCTCCACCAAATGAAACAGCTTTAAGATAACCAGGGTAGTAACCCAACAAACACTCTCTTGTGCCACATGTCACAACCCACTAGCTTCCTCAAATGAATAACATATTCACCAGAACCTAAGACAAGAGTTTTAATACTAAATATGGCCACTGATACATACTGAATCATTCAATCATTTGTGATCACCTAAAATGCAAAGTTTTTGCACTGCTCAGAAAACCTTGGGGCCACTTACCGTCAGTAGAATGCACATGGGAGCTGCCAATCTGGTCCACCAACAACATGAAGACAAAGCCCAGTACGAGGGACACACCGATGTAGGCATGCAGCTGCGTGTGGTCATGGCTGTGCTCATGTTCATGGGCAACTGGTACTACTGCTGCTTTGTCTGATGCAATCACGTTCTGTGTTTGACTCGCTTGGTGGTGCTTCCCTAGAGCAGAATGAACCATAAAGAGATAACATGTTTACTCCCTTAAAGCATCTTATGTAGAGGCTTCCGTTCTTTTGTACTTTGAGCTCTACAGATTTTTCTGCAAAGACATTCACTTCCTGTATTGAAATCTAGCAAGTCATAAACTCCCTCAAAGTTCATGATGAAAAAATTCCCAAAGCTCTTCTGCTTTTGGCAGGCAGAGTTTTTAACTGCCTATTATTTTCAAAACCTAGGAAGTGGAAGCAAATCACCAGGCAAGAAAGCAGTCATTTTCCCAAGGGATATCATCTTCCAATCCCCCCTTCTGTCTAGAGATTCACACCAGTCTCACCAGAAACCACAGAAAGATTTATTCTGATGAAAACAGGCAAATGAAGAATAATAATAATGAAAATAATTCATCTAGTTTTATACTTAGGTTGATACAAAAATTGCAAATAAAGAGCAAACTGAGTATAAAACGCTTTAGCTTTAAAACACATCAGGGGACAATCACCAATTAGAAACCAAAAGGGCAGGGCAGTTTAAAGGAGACATTTCCTTCAGTCTAAATTCAGTTCTAGAAATACAATTGTTGGGGTACTCTGAATTACAGGAAATGACACCTGGCTAGGCAATATTAATACTACTAGTTTATACTCAAATATCTGACACTCAAAGCATGAATACTTCAAGAATTCTTATCTTTGCTGGTTTTATAAATACAGGCCAAAATACTAAACATATTCACCATTTATAATTAGATTTAGCATTTAACCTTTGACTAAAGAAATCACAGAAGCCTGCTGTAATAATTTAGACCCTGCCTTAATTATTGAGAAGCACAAACCATCTTAAGATAACAAAAATACATTTTTCTAATTCTTTAAAGATTTTTTGTTTACATAGCTTTTTCCTTTTAACTTTTTAAAAATGTAAAATATACATTACATAAAATTTACTTATCATTTTAAACATTTTTAATCATATGATTCTGTGGCTTTAAGTACACACATTGTTCTACAACCATTATCCAGGTCCAGAACTTTTTCATCTTCCCAAAGTAATTTTTTAGCCTTAAGACTTTTTTCCAAATAGTGATTTCATTGTTTGCGTTATTTTTTCATTTATTTGCTTTTAAATGTCTCAATCTTTTTTTTTTTTAAACACACTTCATTGAGGTATAACTCACAAATGTAAAAACTCTAGTTAAACTACGACCAAGTTCAAGTTTTGGAACAGTACTCAAAAATACCAGAACAGTTCTCCTGTGCTCCCTTGGAGTCAATATGTTAGTCCTGGTCCCAAGCAAGTGCTGAATGTGCTTCTTGTCCTCTGAGTTTTCCCTGTTCTAGGATTTCCTATAAATGGAGTCATGCAATATGTATTCTTTTGCATAAGGATTCTTTAGATTAGCAGAATATTTTGAGATTTATCTAAGCTTTGCATGCATCTGTCGCTTGGTCCTCGTTTTTGCTGAATAATGTCCCATTGTATGGACATATCACAACTTATTTACCCGTTCAGCTACTGATGGACATTTAGGTAATTTCCAACACTGGTCCATTATAAAGTCGCTACGAGCATTCAGGTACAAGTCTTTCTCTTTTTAAAAAAATTATTTGTATTATTTTTAGGCTGCGCTGGGTCTTCACTGCTGCAAGTGGGCTTTCTCTAGCAGCAGCAAGCAGGGGTTACTCTCTGGTTGTGGTGCAGGGGCTTCTCTTGTTGTGCCTCGAGGTACCTGGGCTTCAGTAGTTATGGTGCATGGGCTCCAGGGCATGGGCTCGGTAGCTATGGCATACAGGCTTAGTTGCCCTGTGGCATGTGGCATCTTCCCAGACCAGGGATCAAACCCATGTCCCTTGCATTGGCAGGTAGATGCTTAACCAATGGACCACCAGAGAAGTCCAGGTAGAAATCTTCTGTGGATGCAAGTTTTCTTTTCCCTTGAGTAAATACCTAGGATCAGAACTTTTGGGTATATGTATATTTATAAAAGAAAATGGGCTTCCCAGGTGGTGCTAGTGGTAAGGAGCCTGCCTGCCAATGCAGGAGACATAAAAGACACGGGTTTGATCCCTGAGTCGGGAAGATCCCCTGGAGGAGGAAATGGCAGCCCATTCCAGTATTCTTTCCTGAAAATTCCACGGACAAAGGAACCTGGCGGGCTACAGTCCATAGAGTTACAAAGAGTTGGACACGACTGAAGTGACTAAACATAACAAAACATAAAACTCTCAAACTGTTTTCCAAAGTGGTTGTACCAGTTTACATATCCAATAGCAATGTCTGAAAGTACTAGTTGCTCCATACCACTGTCAACATTTGATACTATGAGGTTTAAAATTTTTAACCATTTTTACATAGGTGATCATGTCATCTGCAAATAGATAGTCTTAATTCTTGCCAATCTTTATGCCTTATCTTTTTGTTTCTGGCCTTATTGCAAACTAGCATCTGGCTAGGACTCCAAGTACAATGTTAAGTACCAGTGGTTGAGAGGAGACAGCCTTGTTTTGTTCCCAGTGTTATGCATTTTATCTGATGTTGTTGTTGTATGACTCTTTGCAACTTTACAATGGTTACAACGCAAAAAAATTTCCTTCTCTTTGTCCCTCCCTTATGCTCCTCTTAAATGCCAAGTCACAAGCCCAACTTACTAAATTTATCCCAGATCCACTGAGTTGCTACATTCAGTTTGGAAGCACTGATGGAGGTAAAGAGAGACTTTCAGATGAAGAAATAGATGATTTTGGAATAAGAGGAATTTCCTGGAAATTAGAAGCCTACACTGCAGTGATCAATTAAAGAGAACCAAACTCTAGACAGGTCTAGGAGGAAAAGGTGGGCATACAGAGTATGCCCATGCTGTTCTTCACACAAGCATAATTATTGTTAGCAAAAAGGATTTTAAGCCAGAGAACTGACTGAAAGCTCAGAGATGAAAAATCATTAAGTTTATGAGAGAAGCAGTCTAAGAATTTTGATTGGTAGTGTTGGACAATTAAACTGTGGCCTCATGGTAACATAAGGGTGTTTGGTTTGTGAAAAATCAATGAACTATACACTGTCAAATAATTAGCATGGCCTTGAGAATGAAAAATAAATGAAGTAAAACACTTGACTTTCTCTAAAGACAAGGCAATTTTTGGTATGCTTCCATTTTAATATACAAAACCAATTCTTCATATTTATAAATGTAAAGAAACTACACATGTGAAGTCAGTCATAGAATTTTGGTACCTACAATTTTCAATACTACTTAGAAAGATGCTATTGGAAAGGGTTTGAATGATTACCTTTTTAAAAGCTCCCCACTAAATATTTAACAAAATGAGCTCTCATCTCTGCCTTTGTTTAGTCTGCAGTTCATGAATCCATGGGCCTTCCATGCTGCTTCTCCTGGGAAACAGCCTGTCTCTCAAGACTCAGCGTGTAAGCTCCTTCCTCCTTGGCATTTTCCGTGTCCTCTTCTCCTCATGCATATCCAGCAGACTGGTGCGTGTCAACCATAAGTTTTGTATCACTATACTACAATTCAGACAGCAGCAAGCTACAGGACAAGGGTTCATGCCTAGCTTTGTAAATAAAATTTGCACTGGAATGCAGCCATGCTCATTTGTTCACAGACTGTCTATCGCTGCTTTCATGCTATGACAGCAGAGCTGAGTAACTGCAACAGAAACCATATGGCCCACAAAGCCTGAAATATTTACTATTTGGCCCTTTTAGAAAAAGTTTGCCAGCCCTTGCTGTCACTGACTGTTAATTTATTCATTTTCCATCGGCTGTGAATTCTTGAAGGCAGAAGCTATATTGTAGATCTATGAACTCTAACAATCAATATAAGGCCATAAATTGAGTATATACTCAACAAATAGATTTTGAAGGCAAAAAAAAAAAAAATGGCCTCACACTCCTGTAATTTTTTAAGTTGACATTTCATTTCGAAAGTTAGGCAATTAATTCCTTCCAATGCAAAAAGATTTTTTAAAATCTAAATAAAACACAATCTTTTAGTCTTATATTTTAGAATGGCTTCCCTGGTGGCTCAGATGGTAAAGAATCTGCCTGCAATGCAGGAGACACAGGTTTGATCCCTGGGTTGCCTCTGAAGAAAGAAATGGCTACCCACTCCAGTATTCTTGCCTAGAAAATTCCATGGACAGAGAAGCCTGGTGGGCAACATACAGTCCATGGGGTCGCAAAGAATTGGACGTGATTGAAAAACTTCCACTTTCAAGATAATTATGTACATGATTCTTTATAAATCCAGACTTAATAGGTAACAGATGTATATGTTAAATTAGGTGAAAGGTTATGCTAACGTGAGCTGAGGTACAAAGGTGGGTTAACACCTCATTAAAGGGTGGAAAATTCTGAAAGAGATGGGAATACCAGACCACCTGACCTGCCTCTTGAGAAATCTGTATGCAGGTCAGGAAGCAACAGTTAGAACTGGACATGGAACAACAGACTGTTTCCAGATTGGGAAAGGAGTACGTCAAGGCTGTATACTGTCACCCTGCTTATTTAACTTATATGTAGAGTACATCATGGGAAACACTGGGCTGGAAGAAGGACAAGCTGGAATCAAGATTCCCGGGAGAAACATCAATAACCTCAGATATGCAGATGACACTACCCTTATGGCAGAAAATGAAGAGGAGCTAAAAAGCCTCTTGATGAAAGTGAAAGAGGAGAGCGAAAAAGTTGGCTTAAAGCTCAACATTCAGAAAACTAAGATCATGGCATCCTGTCCCATCATTTCATGGGAAATAGATGGAGAAACAGTGTCAGGCTTTATTTTTTTGGGCTCCAAAATCACTGCAGATGGTGACTGCAGCCATGAAATTAAAAAGACGCTTACTCCTTAGAAGGAAAGTTATGACCAACCTAGATAGCATATTCAAAAGCAGAGACATTACTTTGCCAACAAAGGTCCGTCTAGTCAAGGCTATGGTTTTTCCAGTAGTCATGTATGGATGTGAGAGTTGGACTGTGAAGAAAGCTGAGCGCCGAAGAACTGATGCTTTTGAACTGTGGTGTTGGAGAAGACTCTTGAGAGTCCCTTGGACTGCAAGGAGATCCAACCAGTCCATTCTGAAGGAGATCAACCCTGGGATTTCTTTGGAAGGAATGATGCTAAAGCTGAAACTCCAGTACTTTGGCCACCTCATGCAAAGAGTTGACTCATTGGAAAAGACTCTGATGCTGGGAGGGATTGGGGGCAGGAGGAGAAGGGGACAACAGAGGATGAGATGGCTGGATGGCATCACCGACTTGATGGATGCGAGTCTGAGTGAACTCCGGGAGTTGGTGATGGACAGGGAGGCCTGGCGTGCTGCAATTTGTGGGGTCGCAAAGAGTCGGACACGACTGAGCGACTGAACTGAACTGAACAGAGAGGGTGTTAGTCATACTATTATTTGTGAACAGTTGTATAATAATTTTCAAAGGCAATTACTTTGGGGGTATCCATAGCTCTGAAATTAAATGTCAAGCCTAATCACAACTTTCAAAGGATGACCAACATTATTTCCCTTCACTGTTGTTTAGGCGCTAAGTCATGTGTGACTCTTTGCAACCCTTGGACTGCAACATGCCAGGCTTTCCTGTCCTCACTATCTCCTGGAGTTTGTTAAAGTTCATGTGCATTGAGTCAGTGATGCCATCTAACTACCTCATCTTCTGCCGCCCTCTTCTTTTGCCTTCAGTCTTTCCCATCCTCAGGGTCTCTTCTAATAAGTCAGTTCTTCGCATCAGGTGGCCAAAGTACTGGAGCTTCAGCTTTAGTTATCAATCTTTCCAATGAATATTCAGGGTTGATTTCCTTTAGGCCTGACTGGTTTGATCTCCTTGCAGTCCAAGGGACTCTCAAGAGTCTTCTCCAGTACCACAATTCAAAAGCATCAATTCTTCGGCACTCAGCATTTTTTATGGTCCAACTTTCACATCCCTTAATAATAAGGTACAGAATTTTTCAATTTAGGTGAGTATAAGAACCTATATCTTATCCTAACAATGCTTTCTTTATCTAAATCATTTTGGAACTCTTGGCATAGCCTTCGGAGTCAAGTTTATGAGTCACAATAAAACTACTTTCTAATATACCAGCTTCTGATCTAAAATAATACTGAATAAATGGGTCAGCTATGTTATTAAACAGATTCGCGTTGAATAAACTATATTTCTGCAAACCTTAACTGCTTTTAAGGAAAACTCTGCTGCCACTGATGATTTTCATCTCGTACTCTGGAGGTAAATTAAAGAGAGAGTTCTAACATTTTTTGAGCATTCACTAATATAAGTATATAATTTCCTGATATTAGCACTTTAAAAGAATTAACATTTAATTTTATGTATAAATAAAACTGTGGTAAATAAATGTCAGGAACATTATTTTATATATATATATGGCAAATAAATGTCAGGAACATTATTTTATATATATATATATAAAATATTTATATAAAACTTGAAGTAAGTGTGCTGTTGATTGAAGGTTTCCATACAAGATTTGAATACTTATAATTAAGTGGAATTTAATTTTATATATAAAAACATAAAATATTTACTGGATTATATACAATAAATGGTAGGCATTATTGGTTTTATTTGCAAGCATTAGCCAAAACAAAACAAAAAAACTTTTTAAAGTGAGTGATAATCCCATGACTTGTTAGCACATTAACAGTTTAGTAATGAGATATGGATATTCAGTATTAACACATCCACCCTTCCTCTTATACTGAAGGACATGAAACTCAACCCAGCAAAACCTGAGATCTCAAAAACCAGCTATTTACTATTTACACTAGCCAAGATATGGAAACAACATAAATGGCCACTGACAGATGACTGGATAAACAAGATGTGGTATATACATATAACGGAACACTACTCAGCCATACAAGAGAGTGAAATAATGCCATTTGCAGCAAGATGGATGGACCTGGAGACTATATACTAAGAGAAGGAAAAGGCAGCCCACTCCAGTGTTCTTGCCTGGAGAATCCCAGGGACGGGGGAGCCTGGTGGGCTGCCGTCTATGGTGTTGCACAGGGTCAGACACGACTGAAGCAACTTAGCGGCAGAGACTATACTAAGTGAGGTGAATCAGAAAGAGAAAGACAAATGCCACATGACATCACTTCCATGTGGAATTTAAAATATGACACAAGTGAACTTATCTATGAAACAGAAACAGACTCACACACATAGAGAAGACTTCTCACTGCCAAGGGGCAGAGGGGTTGGGGAGGGATGGATTGGGAGTTTGGGATGATTAGATGCAAACTATGATAGAATGGAGAAACAAGGGCCTACTGCATAGCACACGGAACTATATAGTCGATATCCTGTGATAAACCCTAATGGAAAAGAATATGAAAAATAATATACATATGTATAACTGAGTCACTTTGCTATACAGTAGACATGAACACCCATTGTGAATCAACTATCCGAAAATAAAGTTCAAAATTTTAACACCCAGATATTTAATTAAAATTTGTGTACATATGTTACTCATTCTTGAAAGAACTTTCAGGTTCTTACTGTTGAGTCTATTTCACACAGGGCACTGGTTGGTAATGAATACATGTTCCATGTCACATTTCCCACTGCAAAGTATATAAACCCAGTATTATCATTGGATATTGCTCATCAGTCATATATTTTCTCATGCCACTAACAGTGTTCAGCAAATCATTATGGGCTTAATTCTCTCCCTAAATACTCATACAGGAACTCTTCCAATAAGCTCCACCAGTATGGTATATAGCCTTCTTATGTTATGGACACATATGTTAAATTATTGATAAATATAATAGAATCAATTTACCCTTTGAAGACATTCACTAGAACTCCTTCAGATTAATATTTACAAAGGACAAAGCATTCTAAGAATCAAACCTTCAGGTAATCTGTTTCTTTGTGGGGAAGGGTGACCCCCAGCTTTGATGTTTATATTTTTGGCCTTTATTGATTGTTTTAAATTTCTTACCTTCTACTTATATCTTATAACCTTTACAGATTTTTATTATACACCTTTTTTTTTTTCCTGGGCAAAGACAGACAGTTCTTTACACTTGATGTGTTTTCAGTAATAGTCAAAGTGTTAGTCGCTCAGTGGCATCTGGCTCTTTGCGAGCCCATAGAATTGTAGCCTGCCAGGCTCTTCTGTCCATGGAATTCTTCAGGCAAGAATACTGGAGAGGGTAGCCATTTCCTTCTCCAGGGGTTCTTCCGACCCAGGGACTGAATCTGGGTCTCCCACACTGCAGGCAGATTCTCTATGGTCTCAGCCACCAGGGAAGCCCAATAGGGTAGAGCAGCTCTTACTTACTATCTGTTTATCATGTAAAAGAGAAAACTGACTATAGTCAAACTAATGTTTTAAAGGGATGTTAATGAATCTTTTTTTTTAAATTAAAATACTACTATTTCTGAAAGGAAAAAAAATCTCATTATAGGGTAGGAAACTTACATTTCTTTAGCAGATAAACAATGTTTTGGTGATATGAAATTCCTTACAATGTTCACCACATAGCAGAGTGTCATTAAAAGTATAGACTTCAGACAGAGTGAGACAGCCTGTGTTCAAATCCTGGTCCTGAAACCTACTGCTTGAGTTGCCTGGGCAAATTATTTAACCTCTCAGGGGCTCAAAAGTCTCATCCATAAAGCAATATCCACCTTAGAGGGTTGTTGTGAATGATTAGGCGATATAGTCACACACCTGGTATTGTGGTTAAGTGCTCACTAAATGTTCAGGAGGGATTGGGGGCAGGAGGAGAAGGCGACGACTGAGCGACTGAACTGAAACTGACTGAAATGTTCAGGAACATAGTTGTACATTAAATGGAATTAATTGAGGAGATGTACATGAACATGTGAAACATCTGGAGTGAATATCTGGTCAGATACAGTACTGAACAATACAACAATTTCAGAGTCCTGAAAGTAAATAATATATATATAAATAATATAATTATATTATACAATTATATTATAGTATATTATATATTATATATAAATATATTCTATAAATTATATTATATAATTAATATATAATATATAAGAGCCTTAAAGAGCTCCATTTTTATTAATGGATGATAGGATAAATGTTAATATAATAGCAGATTTAACCCTCTACTTTAAAAGAATTTTGGTGGTTTCAAACATTAGCTCCATAGTAAACAAGTACTGCAGTACTCAATAAACTATGTTCCCAAAACTTCTGTTTCTACAGAAAGACTGTTTCCTCACATGAACACAGATAATCATCTAAGTCCAGTGATTTTAGAGCTATAATTGTAGAAGAGTATGTGAGAAGTTCCTTTTCACATTAATTTGTACTTAATACTGCTTATTAAAGTGCCAGAGTACTTAGTTAACATGGTATACTGAGCTCTGAAAAAATACCTGCTAGTAATTATCATAATTATAAGGTCCACAGAAGAACTAAACCATAGGCTGTAGTTACATGTACACAAATTCCTTTCTCAAAGTTTGCAGAAAAGTTGGTTTGAACTACAATAACTGAACAGCAGAAAGGACTTCCCTGGTGGTCCAGTGGCTGAGACTCTACACTCCCAATGCAGGGGGCCCAGGTTTGATGGAACAAGATCCCACACGCTGCAACAAAGATGGGAGATCCCTCATGCTACACCTAAGACTCAACATAGTCAAATCAATCAAAACACACAGACATACACATAGAGACACCACTACCCATCTATTTGGGTGATTAAAATAAAAAACTAAAACAAAAGAGACAACAAAAATGTTTGGAAGGGAGTCAACTGGAACTCTCACACATTACGGGGTGTGGGTATTAGTCACTCAGTCGTGTCCGACTCTGTGACCCCATGGACTGTAGCCCACCAGGCTCCTTTGTCCAGGGACTTCTCCAGGCAAGAATATTGGAGCAGGTATAAACCACTGATACACCAAACAACAGGATGACTTCTCAACTGCATTAAGCCAACTAAAAGAAGCCAGATCCAAAGACTACAAGGCTGCATATATATGACATTGAGAAAAGACAAAACGATAGACACAGAGGAGATCAGAGGTTGCTCAAGATTGGGAGCGGAGGAAAAGTTTGAGTACAAAAGGAGATGAGGGCGATGGAACTGTTCTGTATTTTGACTTAATGCATTTGACAAAACGTAGTCATTCATGCCAAAAAGAGTGAATGCTGCTGTTGTTCAGTTGCTCAGTCGTGTCCAGCTGTTTGCAACCCCATAGACTGCAGCACACCAGGCTTCCCTGTCCTTTACTACCTCTCGGAGTTTGCTCAAACTCACGTCCATTGAGTCGGTGATGCCATCCAACTATCGCATCCTCTGTTGCCACCTTCTCCTTCTGCCTTCAATCTTTCCCAGCATCGGGGTCTTTTCCAGTGGGTCAGTTCCTCACATCAGGTGGCCAAAATATTGGAGCTTTAGTTTCAGCATCAGTCCTTCCAACGAATATTCAAGGTTGATTTCCTTTATTGACTTGTTTGATCTCCTTGCTGTCCAAGGGACTCCCAAGAGTCTTCTCCAGCACCACAGTTTGAAAGCATCAATTTTTTGGCTCTCAGCTTTCTTTATGGTCCAACTCTCACAACCATAGATGACTACTGGAAAAACCATAGCTCTGACTATGTGGACCTTTGTCGGTTAAGTGATGTCTCTCCTTTTTAATATGCTGTCTAGGTTGGTCATAGCTTTCCTCCCAAGAAGCGTCTTCTAATTTCATGGCTACAGTCACCATCTGCAGTGATTTTGGAGCCCAAGAAGATAAAGTCTGTCACTGTTTCCAATTTTTCCCTATCTATTTGCTGCGAAGTGATGGGATCAAATGCCATAATCTTTGTCTTTTGAATGTTGAGTTTTAAGCCAGTTTTTTCACTCTCCTCTTTCACCTGCATCAAGAAGCTCTTTTGTTCCTCTTCGATTTCTACCATTAGGGTACTGTCATCTGCATATCTGAGGTTATTGATATTTCCCCTGGGAATCTTGATTCCAGCTTGTGCTTCTTCCAGCCCAGCGTTTCTCATGATGTACTCTGTATAAAAGTTAAATAAGCAGGGTGACAATAGACAGTTTTGACGTACTCCTTTCCCAATTTGGAACCAGTCTGTTGTTCCATGTCTGGTTCTAACTGTTACTTCTTGACCTGCATACAGATTTCTCAGGAGGCAGGTAAGGTAGTCTGGTATTCCCATCTCTTTAAGAATTCTCCACAGTTTGTTATGATCCACACAGTCAAAGGCTTTAGTGTAGTCAATGAAGCAGATGTTTTTCTGGAACTCCCTTGCTTTTTCTATGGTCCAACAGGTGGCAATTTGATCTTTGGTTCCTCTGCCTTTTATAAATCTAACTTGTACATCTGGAAGTTCTCAATTCAAGTACTTCTGAAGCCTAGCTTGAAGGATTTTGAGCATAACCCTGCGAGCACATGAAATGAACACAATTTTGATGTAGTTTGAACATTCTTTGGCATTGCCTTTCTTTGGGACTGGGATAAAAACTGACCTTTTCCAATCCACTCCAGCAATTTGGAAACTGCTGAGGTTTTCAAATTTGCCGACGTACCGAGTGCTGCACTTTAACGGCATCATCTTTTAGGACTTGAAATAGCTCAGCTGGAATTCCATCACCTCCACTAGCTTTGTGTGTAGTAATGCTTCCTGAGGCCCACTTGACTTCACACTCCAGGATGTCCGGCTCTAGTTGAGTGATCACACCATTGTGGTTATCTAGATTATTAAGACCTTTTTAGTAAAGTTCTTCTGTGTGTTCTTGACACTTCTTCTTAATATCTTCTGCTTCTGTTAGGTCCATACCGTTTCTGTCCTTTATTGTGCCCATCTTTGCCTGACATGTTTCCTTGGTATCTCTAATTTTCTTGAATAGATGTCTAGTCTTTTCCATTATACTGTTTTCTTTATACTGTTTTCTTCTATGTCTTTACATTGTTCACTTATGAAGGCTTTCTTATCTTTCCATGCTGTTCTTTGGAATTCTGCATTCAGGTGGGTTTATCTTTCCTTTTCTCCTTTGCCTTTTGCTTCTCTTCTTTTCTCAGCTATTTGTAAGGCCTCCTCAGATAACCATTTTTCCTTTCTTTTTCTTGAGGATGGTTTTGATCACAGCCTACTGTACAATGTCACGAACCTCTGTCCATAGTTCTTCAGGCACTCTAACAGATCTAATCCCTTGAATCTATTTGTCACTTCCATTGTATAATTGTAAGGGATTTGATTTAGGTCATACCTGAATGGCCTAGTGGTTTTCCCTACATTCTTCAATTTAAGTCTGAACTTTGCAGTAAGAAGCTAACGATCTGAGCCATAGTCAGCTCCAGGCCTTGTTTTTGCTGACTATATAGAGCTTCTCCATCTTTGGCTGCAAAGTATATAATCAATCTGATTTCGATTTTGACCATCTGGTGATGTCCATGTGTAGAGTTGTCTCCTGTGTTGTTGGAAGAGGGTGTTTTGCTATGACCAGTGCATTCTCTTGGCAAAACTCGGTTAACCTTTGCCCTGCTTCATTTTGTACTCCAAGGCCAAACTTGTCTATTACTTCAGGTATCTCTTGACTTCCTACTTTTGTATTCCAGTCCCCTATGATGAAAAGGACATCTTTTTAGTGTTAGTTCTAGAAAGTTTTGTAGGTCTTCATAGAACTGGTCAGCTTCAGCTTCTTCATCATTAGTGGTTGGGACATAGATTTGGATTACTGTGATACTGAATGGTTTGCCTTGGAAATGAACCGAGATCATTCTATCATTTTTGAGATTACACTCAATTACTGCATCAAATTGCCAACATCCACTGGATCATGGAAAAAGCAAGAGAGTTCCAGAAAAACATCTATTTCTGCTTTATTGACTATGCCAAAGCCTTTGACTGTGTGGATCACAATCAACTGTGGAAAATTCTCAAAGAGATGGGAATATCAGACCACCTGACCTGCCTCTTGAGAAAAACCTGTATGCAAGTCAAGAGGCAACAGTTAGAACCGGACATAGAACAACAGACTGGTTCCAGATAGGAAAAGGAGTCCGTCAAGGCTGTATACTGTCACCCTGCTTATTTAACTTATATGCAGAGTACATCATGAGAAACTCTGGGCTGGAAGAAGCACAAGCTGGAATCAAGATTGCTGGGAGAAACATCAATAACCTCAGATATGCAGATGACACCACCCTTATGCAGAAAGTGAAGAGGAACTAAAGAGCCTCTTGATGAAAGTGAAAGAGGAGAGTGAAAAAGTTGGCCTAAAGCTCAACATTCAGAAAACGAAGATCATGGCATCTGGTCCCATCACTTCACGGCAAATAGATGGGGAAACAGTGGAAACAGACTTTACTTTTTGGGGCTCCAAAACCACTGCAGATGGCACTCCTTGGAAGGAAAGTTATGAGCAACCTAGATAGCATATTAACCAGAGACATTACTTTGCCAACAAAGATCTGTCTAGTCAAGGCTATGGTTTTTCCAGTGGTCATGTATGGATGTGAGAGCTGGACTGTGAAGAAAGCTGACTGCCAAAGAATTGATGCTTTGTTGGAAAGATTGGACTGAAGATCCAACCAGTCCATCCTAAAGGAGACCAGTCCTGCAGGTTCATTGGAAGGACTGATGCTGAGGCTGAAATTCCAATACTTTGGCCACCTCATGTGAAGAGTTAACTCATTGGAAAAGACCCTGATGCTGGGAGGGATTGGGGCAGGAGGAGAAGGGGACAACAGAGGATGAGACGGCTGGATGGCACCATCGACTCGATGGACATGAGTTTGGGTGAACTCTGGGAGTTGGTGATGGACAGGGAGGCCTGGCGTGCTGCAGTTCATGGGGTCACAAAGAGTCAGACACGACTGAGCGACTAAACTCAACTGAACTGCATTTCGGACTCTTTTTGTTGACTATGAGGCCTATTCCATTTCTTCTAAGGGCTTCTTGCCTACAGTAGTAGATATAATGGTCATCTGAATTAAATTTGCCCATTCCTGTCCATTTAATTCACTGATTACTAAATGTCGATGTTCACTCTTGCCACCTTCTGTTTAATCACTTCTAATTTACCTTGATTCATGGACCTAATATTTCAGGTTCTTATGCAGTATTGTTCTTTACAGCATTGGACTTGACTTTCACCACCAGCCACATCCACAACTGGGCATCGTTTCTGCTTTGGCTCAGCCTCTTTATTCCTCCTGGAGCTATTTCTCCACTCGTCTCCTATAGCATATTGGGCACCTACTAACCTGAGGGCTTCATCTTTCACTGTCATATCTTTTTGCCTTTTGAATATAAAATATGTAAGTGAAAATAGTTGTAAAATATTTCTTTTCTTTTTTTTTTATGAAGGCCAACCAGCATGTGGGATCTTCGTTCCCTGACCAGGGATCAAACTCACAACTTCTGCAGTAAAAGCACAGAATCTTAGCCACTGGACCACTAGGGAAGTCCCTTAAAAGATTTTTTAATGATTGGCTTGGGGCAGGAGAATAATCTGTGATGAAAAGGTTAAAGAGATCAGAATGCTTATTTTTTAAAAAATAGGTTTATAAAGCACATGTATCTATTTTCAAATGAATCCACAGTTATTTTGGGCCAAAACAAGGAAAACTGAAAATAAAGGAAAGCAACCCAACATACAGTAGCTACATTTAACTTTAAAACTATACCTGAAATATGGTATATACATTATTATCTCATAAAACTATCAGCAAAAGAAACAATAAAAACCTAAAGCTGAAGCACTTTCCCCCCCTACTCTAGTGTTTCCCAAACTTGTCTAATAAGAATCATTTGACAACTTGTTAAAATTAGATATACCCAAATATCTTCCCTGGAGATTTTGATTAAATAATCTAGGTTGGGGATCAGAAAACTGTACTTTTAAAATGCACCCCTCCCTCAAGAAACTTTTATTATCAGACAAGTTTAGCAAACAACTACCACCCATAATTCTTAGCACAAAGCCAAGCAAAACAAATGTTAAGTATCTTTTAATCATAGTCTGAATGTTTTCTAGCACACCAGCATAGTAATTTCCACAGTGGAATGAGCACACCCAGGAAAATTCAAGATGATCCACTAAAACATGAAAGGAAATACTGATCTATATACTGTTACTTTAAATCTCATTTTCCAAAATTTTCTATTTAAGGAGTGTTTTTTATAATGTAGAGTATATCAGTGCAATAGCACATGTGTTATCTTTTTTTCTCAATAGAATATATGATCAAAAAAGAGTGGAAACCACTGCTCTAAGGCTCCTAATTTGTTATTTTTTCCTCCTAAGGCTGACCAATCCTCAGCCTCCGTCCTATTTTGCACTAACCCCCATGATCCCCACTTTACCACTATGACCATATTCATACCCAAGGCATATGAGCATCATACCTCTGAATATAGGACACAGTTTTTTTCCTGTACTAACATCTGAAAAAACATTTATTATGTTGTGACTAGTAAGAAATTTTGGAGAAGGCAATGGCACCCCACTCTAGTACTCTTGCTTGGAAAATCCCATGGATGGAGGAGCCTGGTAGGCTGCAGTCCATGGGGTTGCAAAGAGTCGGACATGACTGAGCGACTTCACTTTCACTTTTCACTTTCATGCATTGGAGAAGAAAATGGCAACCCACTCCAGTGTTCTTGCCTGGAGAATCCCAGGGACGGGGGAGCCTGGTGGGCTGCTGTCTATCGGGTCGCACAGGGTCAGACACGACTGAAGTGATTTAGCAGCAGCAGCAACAGTATGAAATCTGGAAGGCGTTGACTTCTTTATTCTATTCTTAAAGTCTAGCAGACTCTTGGCATCTGAAGAGTCAGCTCACCAATATAACATTTGTGGTTCCAGTCAAGTGGGACATTTCCTGACAGGTGGGAATCTGATTTTGCTGAATCACGAATTTGAATCAAGTATGCCTCCCAGCTGACATAAAGGACCAAATCATTTAGCAGGTGAATAAACGAAGCTGACCGCCCAGCATTTACTCTTCTGTAGCTGTACTGTTCTCTGCTTGTTATTAGGGTCAGGAGAGGTCTCTTTAATTTCTTCAGTTCAGTTCAGTTCAGTCTCTCAGTTGTGTCCTACTCTTTGCGACCCCATGAATCGCAGCACGCCAGGCTTCCCTGTTCATCACCAACTCCCGGAGTTCACTCAGACTCATGTCCATCGAGTCAGTGATGCCATCCAGCCATCTTATCGTCTGTCGTCCCCTTCTCCTCCTGCCCCCAATCCTTCCCAGCATCAAAGTCTTTTCCAATGAGTCAACTCTTTGCATGAGGTGGCCAAAGTACTGGAGTTTCAGCTTTAGCATCATTCCTTCCAAAGAAATCCCAGGGTTGATCTCCTTCAGAATGGACTGGTTGGATCTCCTTGCAGTCCAAGGGACTCTCAAGAGTCTTCTCCAACACCACAGTTCAAAAGCATCAATTCTTCGGTGCTCAGCCTTC
Organism: Capra hircus; assembly: GCF_001704415.2. Lineage (NCBI taxonomy): Eukaryota > Metazoa > Chordata > Mammalia > Artiodactyla > Bovidae > Capra > Capra hircus. Next base: position 21,913,409 of record NC_030817.1, read on the forward strand.
TTCACAGTCCAACTCTCACATCCATACATGACCACAGGAAAAACCATAGCCTTGAGTAGACAGACCTTAGTTGGCAAAGTAATGTCTCTGCTTTTGAATATGCTATCTAGGTTGGTCATAACTTTCCTTCCAAGGAGTAAGCGTCTTTTAATTTCATGGCTGCAGTCACCATCTGCAGTGATTTTCGAGCCCTAAAAAATAAAGTCTGACACTGTTTCTTAGTTATCCTTTACTACAGAAGTCCTCATTATCTACAAGGTTCATTATAAAGAGTCCTTGAGGCGCTTCCCTGGTGGCTCAGTGGTAACAAATCCGCCGATCAATGCAGGAAACATGGGTTCCCTCCCTGGTCTAGGAAGATCCCACATGCCCTGGAGCAACTAAGCCTGTGTATCACAACTACTGAGTCTGTGCTCCAGAGGCTGGCAGTTGCAGCTACCGAGCCCATGTGCTGTAGCTACTGAAGCTTGTATGCCTTAGACTCCATGCTCTGCAATGAGAAGCCCCCGCAGCAAGAAGCCTATGCACAGCAAGTAGAAAAAGTCAATACAGCACTGAAGACCCGGCACAGCCATAAATAAACGCACAAAATTTAAAAACAAAATGGTTAAAAAACTTTTTTAAAGGAGTCCTTGAATCCAAATGTGTTTATCTATCTATCTATCTATATTTTTTTAAATTAAAGAACACTAAAAATACAATCATTGTCATGTAGGAACTTGGAAGTTTTGCATAGGCATTAAAAAGAACGATTGTCATTCTTAGAAATGTGTTATTGCAAATAAATCTCCGTGGACTGAGGCATTCAATTCACAAACTGCTACTGACGTGTTTATTGTCAAAGACATCAAAAGATATGCTTTGGCATATATTCTATGGCAAACGTGTGAACTGTTTTCAGAAAAAAATATCACCAAGCTTCTCTTTTGAGCCCTCCACATCAATAACATAGCTCAAAGAAGGCCCATCTCTCTCTCACCCTCAAGAATATCTTCATAAAGTGCGTGCACTCCTTCAGGCACGATGACCACCAGTGCAGTTCCACAGAGGAGGCCGGCACCCAAAACAGTCACCAGCTTTAGTCGCTCCTGGAAAGAAAACATAAGCTGTTGAAAAGATTGATGACTAAACAGGGGAAAAGTTTCGGTAGTATCTGCAATGAAGACGGTGAGCTGCTTATTTGTGAGGCCAAACTCTACTATCATGGCCAGTGCATATGAAAAAGGGTCAGCTTCATCAAAGTGTGCTCGGTCCCTTCAGTCGTGTCTGGCTCTTTGCATCCCCATGGACTGTGGCCCACCAGACGCCTCTGTCCACGGGATTCTCCAGGCAAGAATACTGGAGTGGGCTGCCATGCCCTCCTCCAGGGGGTCTTCTGACCCAGGGATCACACTCTTGCCTCCTGTTTCGCCTGGGTTGCAGGTGGATTCTTCATCTGCTGAGCCATCGGGGAAGCCCAAGCTTCATGAATAATAATGCCAATTAGAACAAGGAGATATCATTTTTAAGCTTACCAGATTGGCAGTGATGTGGGAAAACTTGTCTACTACCCACAATAGGGAGAAGTTAGCATACTCATCTTAAACTGGAGGAACTGGGAGCTGCTACAACTTATCTGGACCCCAATTTGGTAATTTAGATTTAAAGCCTCAAAAATGTGAATTCTCTGATCCAACAATTTCATGTCTAGAAATTTTCCTAAGAAAGAAAGAACTATGAAAAGATGGCTACAATACATATTAAGAATGCAAACCTGAAAATAATCTAAATGTCAAAGAAAGGAGATTAGCTAATAAACTTAAATACTTCACCAGAGCACCAAGTGAAAAGTGAAAATGTTAGTAGCTCAGCAATTAAAAATTATGACAGAGGTCTACTCATGGATACAGAAGATAATGACACGACTTCCCTGGTGGTCCAGTGGCTAAGAATCCACTTGCCAATGCAGAGGACATGGGTTTCATCACTGATCCGGTAAGATCCCATATGCCATGGGGCACCTTAGCCCGTGTGGCACAACTACAGAGCCCACACTCTACAGCCTGCGGGCTGCAACTATTGCAACGTGCATGCTTGAGGTGAGGTGAGGTGAAGTCACTCAGTCGTGTCCGACTCTTTGCGACCCTGTGGACTGTAGCCCACCAGGCTCCTCCGTCCATGGGATTCTCAAGGCAAGAATACTGGAGTGGGTTGCCATTTCCTTCTCCAGGGGATCTTCCCGACCCAGGGATCGAACCCAGGTCTCCCACATTGGAGGCAGACGCTTTAGTGGCCAACGCAATGAGAAGCCCGTGTACCACAACAAACAGCAGCCCCCACTCACTACAAGAAAAAGCCTGTGCAGCAACAAAGATCCAGCAGAACCAAAAACAAATAAAGTTAATTAATTTTTTAAAAAGGCATGATATATTGCTACGAGGAAAAAACTGCTGGCAAACAATACGTATTGATAATCTTATAGTTCTTTTGAAGAAGTATAGACATAAGCAGAACAAGTGTAAAACATTAACAATTTTGTCTTTATAGTTTATAAACATAAAATGTAATATATAATTTATAAAACATTCATTTATCTGCAATGAACATGTAGTACTCATACAATGAAAAAACATTTAGTTTAATACTAAAATGTCCTCTAGTTTAAAAAAAAATGCTCGATTAAGATTGACATACTAGAGCTGTAGAGATTTGATGTATACCACTTTTTATGTATTTGGAAGTACACATCTACGAAACCATCATTAGAATCAATGCCATAAATGATCTATGGCTTTAATCCACTAATACCAGTTTTTACTTTTTACTCAGATTTCCTTAGGAGACTGTATCTGGACATAAAGGATATAAAGGATTATGTTTCAAAATTTCCTGAAGCAGCAATGTACCCTTCTTAGAGTCTCGGCAGTATGAAAAATAATCTTTAAAACTACAAGAGGGCATTTATGTTGCTTATGAAAAACTTTTAATAATTTTAACAGCATATCATGTACTCGCCTTTTCTATTCTGTTTTAGTTTCTTTTATGAGGTTAGCAAAAATAACAATGGCTGTATTAGTTCTGAAATACTACTGAAGCTGCAACTGTGAAGCTGTGGGAGTATACACACATAAGTACTGCCTCTAAGGGAGGTTCTTAGCTGAAAAGCTAGTAGAAATATTACCTGCTCCTTGTTTGGGAAGAAAGAAAGGACCCATATCTATTGTGTCTCTATTGAAAATGGGGGAACTATAGCTACAATGTCAGCACCAGCTAATACTTGCCCTATAGCAAGAGGGGAATCCCCTAAGCATCTAGGCCAGGTCAGCCCTTCACACATTCTGGATGGCTATTAATGACTTACAAACTGAGAGAGTTCTGAACGCATCCAATGGTTGCGTTCTAATGGTATACAGCTATAATACTTGTATAAAAATGCTCCAATGGTTGGGGCATTGGCTTGGGAGGCAGAACTAACTCCATGTTCAAATTAGTTAACAAGTCAGCACCTCAACTTTTCTTCTTTAAAATAATATTTCTACACATCCTATGAAGATACAGGAGGCAACAGGAGAATGTGGTTGAAGCATTTTGGGAAAAGGACATCAAACAGCTGGTGTTCCTATTTTAATGTTTAATATTGAGCTATTCTAAGAGTTTGTCTTTTCCAAGTTACTAAACTCACCAAAGCACTGCTAATCACAGCATTCATTTGAGACCAACTGTCAGAGTATGGAGAACACAAGACGGAAACACAGCTCTGACATGGCAAATAATTAGTCTTTTCATCATTCTCTCTCAACAATTCATAAAAGTCACCTTTGCTTAAAACAATCATGAATGTCAAGTTTTACTGCAAAGAAAGGACAAAAATAAGGGTAAAACTGCACCGGACTATCATTTCATTTGAGAGCCTTAGTTTCAGAACTCCACAATTCAAACTAATGAATAAATTACTAGGAAAGAAGACTGTCCTTTCAGCGTTTGACTATGCTCTACTCTGGGAAATGGAAATGAAAGATGCCTCAGCTTTGCAAATTAAGGGAAGATGAGAAGAGAGGAAAGGGATGTACCTAAAAGAGAAAGAGCTAATTGCCTTCAAGAATTACTTGGGTGGTAGCTCACATCATATACACGAAAATTAATTCCTGATGGATTATACACCTAAATATAAAACCTAAAACTCAACGGCTGTTAGAAAAAAATATAGAAAATCTTGGCAATCTTGGAGTTGGCAAAGATTTCTCACAAGGACACAAAAAACAATTTTAAGAGAAAAAAATTCAACATCAGAATTTTAAATGTTTGCTGATCCATTAAGAAATGAATAGGCAAGCTACATACTGGAAGAAAGTACATATACCTGTATTGGAAATACATATATTTGTGGTGGGTGTTATGGTAACAATATGCACTCAGGCCCCTTCAGGTTGGAGACACCTGTTCCCCCAAGTGCTGGCAATGTTGCCTACTGATGGCTTTCAGCTAAGTCCCTTTGAGATACTGCCCTTGGGCCAAAGGGAACTAACTAACAAAGTCATATTCCTTCCCCTCGAGCAGTCCATATCCAGTGACTAGCCCAACTTGCTGCTATGCAGATACAGGTACAAAGCCTCAAGTCAGAATATCTCAGAAGGGCCATAAAGCTTCAGTGCCTTCTGTGGAGTGATCTGAGGCCTCCACTGCAACCAAATTACAGCTCAACTTCTTCACCTGCTTAATCCTGCTCATTCTTTCACAGGTGTTATTCCCTGGTGGCTCACGTGGCGGCCTGCAATGCAGGAGACCCAGGTTTGATCCCTGGGTCAGGAAGATCCTCTGGAGAAGGGAATGACTACCCACTCTAGTATTCTTGCCTGGAGAATTCCATGAACAGAGGAGTCTGATGGGCTACAGTCCATGGAGGTACAAAGAATCAGATATGACTGAGCAACTAACACTTGGTTATTCCCAAGACCACCACCCAATAAACTTCCTGTAAACCTTTCTGCAAATCTTCTTAGAGTCTGTATTCTGGGGAACCCAACCTAAGCCACTGACGAAGCACTTGCATTTGAAATATAAAGAATGATTACAACTCAGTAAGAGACAAAATTAAAGTTAAAAATTAAACATAGGTAAAACACTGAACAGATACTTCACAAAAGATATATGAATGGCCAGTAAGCCCATGAAAAGATAAAAGATGTTCAACATCATTAGTCATCATTAAAATGCAAACTTATACTATAATGAGATACTTCTTCACACCCACTAGAATGGCTAAGATTAAAGAGACCAACAACACTAAATGATGGCAAGGATACAGACCAACTGGAACTCCCACATGCTGTTGGGCAGAGCACAGAATGACACACTCACTTCAGAAAACGGGTAGTCTCTTATAGAGTTAAGCCAGCAATTCCACTTCTGGGTATTTACCAGGATGAATGAAAGCATATGTCTCCCCCAAAACTTGTATAAAAACGCTCATAGACACTTTACCAATATTAGCCATAAGAATACCACAGTTTATCCATTCTGCTATTGCTGGACATCTGATTCAGATTATGGCTAATGAGATCTGTGTTTGTTATTGTTTAGATTTCGCAAAGTCGTGTCTGACGCTTTTGTGACCCCATGGATTGTAGCCCACCAGGCTTCTCTGTCCATGGGATTTCCCAAGCAAGAATACTGGAGTGGGTTGCCATTTCCTTCTCTAGGGAATCTCCCTGACTTGGGGACCAAACTCAGGTCAGCCAATGCGTGTAGATTCTTTACCACTGAGCCATCAGGGAAGCCCAAGACCTGTATTACAATATCATTTAAAAGAGTCAGAAAAAAAAGAATTTGAGAATTTGGAAACAGAGATTTCTGAGGTAAACTTGAGTAAATCATCTCACTTTGTACTATTTCCTCAAAGGAAACGCAGTGTGAGCTAAAATTACTGTATTATGTTTTCAGTCTACTTTGAAATTAGAGTACATACATTTATTTACCAAATGAAGTTAAACCTCCTATGCTTAACTAAGTTATTTAACTAAGTTAGACAAACCTATGTTTGTTCTTGGAACTCCTTACACCAAAACTTTAAGTTCTGTGAAGGCAGAAACTTTTGTTTATAATTTACTGCTGAATACTTAGTTTATAGACTAGCATCTTGAAAAGTTATGACCAACCTAGAGAGTATATTCAAAAGCAGAGACATTACTTTGCCAACAAAGGTCCGTCTACTCAAGGCTATGGTTTTTCCTGTGGTCATGTATGGATGTGAGAGTTGGACTGTGAAGAAGGCTGAGCGCCGAAGAATTGATGCTTTTGAACTGTGGTGTTGGAGAAGACTCTTGAGAGTCCCTTGGACTGCAAGGAGATCCAACCAGTCCATTCTGAAGGAGATCAACCCTGGGATTTCTTCGGAAGGAATGATGCTAAAGCTGAAGCTCCAGTACTTTGGCCACCTCATGCGAAGAGCTGACTCATTGGAAAAGACTCTGATGCTGGGAGAGACTGGGGGCAGGAGAAAAAGGGGACAACCCAGGATGAGATGGCTGGATGGCATCATGGACTCGATGGACGTGAGTCTGAGTGAACTCCGGGAGTTGGTGATGGACAGGGAGGCCTGGCGTGCTGCGATTCATGGGGTCACAAAGAGTCGGACACGACTGAGCAACTGAACTGAACTGAACTGATCTGATCTTGACACATAATAGAGTCTTCCCTAAACATATACAAAGAGAATGAATTAAATACCCCGATTCATACAAGGCACTGGGGACTTGGTACCTGCCATTCAACTGGCCCTTAATATCAACAAATATATAAATGCTCTGGAACCTCTTTAGAACACTTGTGTTGGGAAATAGGCCTAACATGTCCCTTAAAAGTGTAACCATATCTAGAATTTTCAGTGGTTATTTGATTTCAGAATTTATCCTTTGGTTCAAGGGGTATTAAAGTACATAAAATAAGGACATAATAGGATTCCACCACAGTAAATGTGAGGCAACCCAGTCATTTGTCTCATTAATGCAAATACCTTAAATGACATCTTTTTTTTCCAAGGAGTTCAAAACCTGTTTCAATCTTCAGCACTGTTTCCATCACTATTTAGTCACTGCTTCAATCTCCAGCAAAGTGATATGAAGATTATTTATTGTACATAACTGATCAGCTTGATAAACGTACAGTAACTTTCTCACAGCCACCTAATTATAGAGGGACCACTTCTGAAGGAAACAAAATATCCAACAGTCAAAAAAATAAGCATAACTGCCATGGGTTATAGTTTCAATTTTTCTTTAAAAATTTTTTTAAACTACCTAAATCATTTTAGACTCAATTTATTTCAAGCACTTGAGATGTGGCTCCATGTTATTTGTACAGCTGTATTCTTTCACACAACTTCACAACTTGTTATTTAATCTCAGAACAGCATACATGTCAAAGTCAAAATGCTGACAAGTTATCTCCTTTGCTTATGGAAAATCACTGAAAAGCTATATTTAAATGAAGAAGTACAAATTTCACATGTGGTTCAAGATGAAGAGTTCCCAAAGCAATAATATCTGTTGAACAAGTGAAATATTTACTCAAGAGAGGCATGAACTGTGCAATGCCATTTGTCTGGTGTTATCTCATTTTACAACTTCACGTCTGTAGCTGACTAAGCCAAAGGACTGACCGGAAGTATTAATTAAAACAGCAGTTTGTACTCAGTGCCATTGAGCTATCAGCGTAGCGCAACTCTGAATTCAATTTAGTTTTCTTGGCAGATACAAAGGTAGTTAAATGGTTTTTCTTTCCTTGCCCACAAAAACAGTCAATAAATTGCTTGGTTCAACTAAATACATGCCAATAATTTTAAAAGCTTTTAATGCTGAAGATTGTTTATTTCAATCTCCCTTATACATGCTCAAGTTGTACTGAAAAACATCAACTGCACATTCCTAAAAAATGAAAGATGCATCTCTTATTATAAGACTGACCCCTTCAAAGCTGTAAGCACTGAAGGGATGAAATATCACGGGGCACAAAGTAACTCTTGTTGACGCAATAAAGGCTTTCTCCATATTCTTACAAATAAACCTGCTTCGAGGAGACACTTCCTGATGTCAGTTTACCTGCTACATGATCTGCTGCTAAGTGACAGTAATAGAACAACGATCAAGAAAACTCAAATATGAACTTGACTCTTCAAGTCCTGACAACTGAGACAAGATGTCTAAAAGCTTCCTGCCTCTAAGCCGTGGCTCTGTGACACTAAGCAAATTCAATATCCTTCTCTGGAAGACAGCATTGCCACTACTACTACTATCATGTAGGCATATGTTAGCACACTTAATACAGAGTAGCTGTCACTAGCACTCACCTCCAACCTCGCTGGGAGCATGCCGTAAATGCTTCTAAGCCCCTCCTCCGTAAGAATCACAATACAAAACCCAGATACTTGGATGGAAGTTCCAGTGAACAATGCTGCGGTGTTACCATTATGCCAGTGGCATACAGGTTTCCCTTTCCTAAATTTATTTGCATAGAGGTAATAACAAGCAATACTCCATTGATGCTACTTCTTCAATCTCGGAAAACAAGACCAAGTTGCTTTTCTTTTTGTATGAGTCCTTTCTAAAAATAAAACGAAATCTCATAAGACTGCTCAATGTGACGACAAAAACAAAAACACACTGATGCATGTGAAAGACCTGGGAAAACACTGAGAACGAATATTATTAATACACAAGAAGTTTGATTGAACTGAGAAAAAAATAATTTTTCTCTATCAAATTCAGTTCAGTTCAGTCGCTCAGTCATGTCCAACTCTTTGTGACTCCATGAATTGCAGCACGCCAGGCCTCCCTGTCCATCACCAACTCCCGGAGTTCACTCAGACTCACGTCCATCGAGTCAGTGATGCCATCCAGCCATCTCATCCTCTGCCGTCCCCTTCTCCTCCTGCCCCCAATCCCTCCCAGCATGAGTCTTTTCCAATGAGTCAACTCTTTGCATGAGGTGGCCAAAGTACTGAAGTTTCAGCTTTAGCATCATTCCTTCCAAAGAACACCCAGGACCGATCTCCTTTAGAATGGACTGGTTGGATCTCCTTGCAGTCCAAGGGACTCTCAAGAGTCTTCTCCAACACCACAGTTCAAAAGCATTGATTCTTCGGTGCTCAGCCTTCTTCACAGTGCAACTCTAACATCCATACATGACTACTGGAAAAACCATAGCCTTGACTAGACGGACCTTTGTTGGCAATGTCTCTGCTTTTGAATATGCTATCTAGGTTGGTCATAACTTTCCTTCCAAGGAGTGTCTTTTAATTTCATGGCTGCAATCACCATTTGCAGTGATTCTGAATCAAATTAGCAAAGTTTTAAAAATTAAAAATGATGGTACTCAGTGTTTGTGAGAATACAGTGTCATTTGCATTTGTTGGAAAAAATACATTAAGAAAACCTGGTAATATAGACTGAGACTCTTCTTGAGGATATTTATGCTGTTTAATCCTGTCATTCTACCCCTGAGGAAACAATCTGAAGTGTGGTCTTAGCATTATGCACAAAAATATCCATTCAACACTATTATCATTTAAAAAAACCCAACAGTATCATGGCAAAAACTTGAAAACAAATGCATAATAAGAATTTCTGTATATAAAATAACTTAACGTAATGAAGACATGAAAAAGTGCCTATAGGGAATTCTCTGGCTGTGTAATGGTTAGGATTACATTCTTTAACTGCCCAGGGGCTCCGGTTCAAACTCTGGTTTTCACAAGCCACAAGGTGTGGCCAAATGAGGCCAAAAGTGCCTAGAACAGGTTTTTAATGAAAATAATACCAGGTAAAAGAAGGGGGAATGCAAATATATATATATATGTATATACACACACACACGCACATACACACTACATAATCAACCATATTAAAAGTGCAAACAAACATGCAAAAAAAATGAATGCAAAGAAGCAATGTTACTAGTTACTAACTAGTTACTAACCAATGTTACTAGTGATTCTCCAGTGGGATAATATTTTCCTTTCACACGTTATCATGTTTTACAAATTTTCCACAAAGAGCCTCAATTATACAGCTAGGGTTAAAAATTTATTTAGAGGGTATAAAAATAGTGGCTTTGAACTTAATAAAGCTTGAGGCTCTTCCCTTTCAAGGTCACTGTTAAAATCATAGCAGAACTTAACACATAAGTTGATACTGCAGCTATTGTTATTATACTGTGGGATTAGAGAGCACAGTGCCCTTAATATGCAGATAGAGACGTTTTCCCCTTTTCAAAGTGGTTCTAAACAACGGTGCTTTGAAGTTTTGTAGCAATTTGAAATTTTTTCAGTCTCCCACTTGATGTCATGCTGAGACTTGTTTCCTCTACTTGCTGTCCCTCCCCTTCTATTGCTAGTTTGCTCTTTACTTCACACAGAGCTTACAAATCAGCAGTCCCGCCCATAAGTTTGAGACTGGCAGCTCATAAACATAGGTGTTTTTGACCCACACAGCAATGTAATAGTATCTGAATTAGCAACCAAAGTATAAAATTTAGAAGATTCAATATTTTCCACTTCTGAAAAGCAGGAAGATTTGGCAATGCCAGGGCTGGTGTCATTAAATGACACCTGCTCTTCTGTGCCACGGCTGACCACAGTTCTCATGACTCCCTGAGACCCCTAGGCACTGACCCTGGAGGTCAGCTGCCATATATTGTGACCATTTTATCTCACTCCAGGGCTGATTTACTGTTCAGTCTCAGTAGTTATATGATTTTATGACCCATTGTGTGTCTGCAACTCTATGGACTGTAGCCCATCAGGCTCCTCTGTCCATGGGACTTCCTAGGCAAGAATACTGGAGTGGGTTGTCATTTCCTCCCCCAGGGGATCTTCCTGACCCATGCATCAAACTTCCGTCTCCTGCATAGGCAGGCTGATTCTCTACCACAGAGTCACCTGGAAAGTCCCTATGACCCATTACCTTAGCTGTATTAGGGTTCAATTAAGAAATGAAAAACATAAAGTAATTTGAACCATAAAAGTTTAACAAAAAGAGGAATAAAAAGTTAAATACTGAGAAAAATACTATACAGCAGGGAGACCAGTGGAAAAGCCCTGGCCTCTCCAAAAAAAACATTCATGGTGACCTGGAAAGACAACCCCGAAGCAAGACCTTTCGGATTCCAAATTGCAGAGAAGTTTCACGATTTGGGGTAGGGAAGGGAGGAGTTTACCCATTATTAGAAGTCTATTCCAAAAGAAAGGTTTTAAAATTATAATTTAGAAGACTTCCCTGGTGGCTCAGACAGTAAAGCGTCTGCCTACAATGCGGGAGACCTGGGTTCAATCCCCGGGTAGAACAAAGTTATAAAAATGAAAATCTTTAGAAAGTTTTCACAATCAATACTGAGAATAATCCTCAATGTTTTCTAAAGTTCTTATGTTCTAGATACATTGTTAAGCCCTGTGCTTATGTTATTTCCTTACATCCTCACAACAATCCTACAAGGCCATTTAACAGAAGAGAATTGGATGTTAAACAGTTTGCGCAACACTGATTTTGAACTACACAGTCTCAGTTCATTTTGAAATAAGAGGCTGCCGTCTATGGAGTCACACAGAGTCGGACAAGACTGAAGTGACTTAGCAGCAACTTAGCAGCAGCAGCATTACTAATTACCTTAAAAACTTTATTGAGATAGGAGTAACACTACTTTCATCTGGATATCTATGGATCTATACTAGTTTAACACATGAAAAAATGTGGCATTATAACCCAAAATGGTCTGCAACAAGTATAGGCTGTAGTAAAAAAATCCGCCTGCCAATGCAGGAGGCAGCCTGAAATGTAGGACCTGCGGGTTCAATGCTTGGGTCAGAAAGATCCTCTGGGGAAGGAAATGGCAACCACTTCAGCATTCTTGCCTGGGAAACCCCACAGGCAGAGAAGCCTAGTGGGCTACAGTCCACGGGGTCACAAAGGGTCAGACATGGCTAAGCCACTAAAACCACCACCACCAAGTACAACATGAGAGAAGTCGTTGAAACATTTTATAGCAATATGATCATTACAACTATAGGAGTAGTTATACGTCTGTTAAATCTCACGATACTACACCTGGGCTTGTATTTTGTATGCCTTTTTTTCCATTTTATTTTCACAAGTATACTGCTCTGCAAAGGAATGGAAGTTAAAGATAAAACTGGTCAAGCAACAGAGTTTGAGGAGTGCTGCCCTAGAGCTCTGGGCAAATGCTTTGCTTTCTGTTACCAGCTCTGTTACAAAGAGGAGACATGCTCAGGTAAATGATAATCCTCAGATCATTGATCTAAAATCTCACTCTAGCCATCTGAACTTCACTCATCAGAGCACCTGATGAGCTGCGGTTATCCTAGATAATGTTTCACAGGTGGCTCAGCAGTAAATAATGTGCCTGCAATGCAGCGGGTGCAGGTTTGATCCCTGGTTCAGGAAGGTCCCCTGGAGAAGGTAACCCACTCCTGTCCATGGGGTCAAAAAGAGTCAGACACGACTTAGCGACTAAACAACAACAAATAGTTAAGTTACAGGAGCTCAACCTACTTATATAGCATTTTCACTTAGAGCCAAAGAAAACCGCTCAACATCTGAATCTTAAAAACACAATGTAGTTGCTAAACTAGTGTGTCCAATTCCTTTATCCAACAAAACCTCATTTGTATAAAGCATGTTTCAGCTGCTTTTACAAGTTTCATTTTTCTCCTGCTCATATGCTGGAGAAGAAAATAACTTGATTCAGTTCAGTCCAGTCGCTCAATCGTGTCCAACTCTTTGCAACCCCATGAATCGCAGCACGCCAGGCCTCCCTGTTCATCACCATCACCTGGAGTTCACTCAGACTCACGTCCATTGAGTCCGTGAGGCCATCCAGCTAGCTCATCCTCGGTATTCCCTTCTCCTCCTCCCCCAATCCCTCCCAGCATCAGAGTTTTTTCCAATGAGTCAACTCTTCGCATGAGGTGGCCAAAGTACTGGAGTTTCAGCTTTAGCATCATTCCTTCCAAAGAAATCCCAGGGCTGATCTCCTTCAGAATGGACTGGTTGGATCTCCTTGCAGTCCAAGGGACTCTCAAGAGTCTTCTCCAACACCACAGTTTAAAACCATCAATTCTTCGGTGCTCAGCTTTCTTCACAGTCCAACTCTCACATCCATACATGAACACAGGAAAAACCATAGCCTTGACTAGACGGACTTTAGTCGGCAAAGTAATGTCTCTGCTTTTGAATATGCTATCTAGGTTGGTCATAACTTTTCTTCCAAGGAGTAAGCGTCTTTTAATTTCACGGCTGCAGTCACCATCTGCAGTGATTCTGGAGCCCAGAAAAATAAAGTCTGACACCATTTCCACTGTTTCCCCATCTATTTCCCATGAAGTGATGGGATCAGATGCCATGATCTTCGTTTTCTGAATGTTGAGCTTTAGGCCAACTTTTTCGCTCTCCTCTTTCACTTTCATCAAGAGGCTTTTTAGCTCCTCTTCACTTTCTGCCATAAGGGTGGTGTCATCTGCATATCTGAGGTTATTGATATTTCTCCTGGCAATCTTGATTCCAGCTTGTGTTTCTTCCAGTCCAGCATTTCTCATGATGTACTCTGCATAGAAGTGAAATAAGCAGGGTTGACAATATACAGCCTTGACATACTCCTTTTCCTATTTGGAACCAGTCTGTTGTTCCATGTCCAGTTCTAACTGCTGCTTCCTGACCTGCATACAGATTTCTCAAGAGGCAGGTTAGGTGGTCTGGTATTCCCATCTCTTTGAGAGTTTTCCACACTTTATTGTGATCCACACAGTCAAAGGCTTTGGCATAGTCAATAAAGCAGAAATAGATGTTTTTCTGGAACTCTCTTGCTTTTTCCATGATTCAGGGGATGTTGGCAATTTGATCTCTGGTTCCTCTGCCTTTTCTAAAAACAGCTTGAATGTCAGGGAGTTCACGGTTCATGTATTGCTGAAGCCTGGCTTGGAGAATTTTGAGCATTACTTTACTAGCATGTGAGATGAGTGCAATTGTGTGGTAGTTTGAACATTCTTTGCAATGGCCTTTCTTTGGGATTGGAATGAAAACTGACCTTTTCCAGTCCTGTGGCCACTGCTGAGTCTTCCAAATTTGCTGGCATATTGAGTGCAGCACTTTCACAGCATCATCTTTCAGGATTTGAAAGAGCTCAACTGGAATTCCATCACCTCCACTAGCTTTGTTTGTAGTGATGCTTTCTAAGGCCCACTTGACTTCACATTCCAAGATGTCTGGTTCTAGATTAGTGATCACATCATCATGACTATCTGGGTCGTGAAGATCTTTTTTGTACAGTTCTTCTGTGTATTCTTGCCACCTCTTCTTAATATCTTCTGCTTCTGTTAGGTCCATACCATTTCTGTGCTTTATCAAGCCCATCTTTGCATGAAATGTTCCCTTGGTATCTCTAATTTTCTTGAAGAGATCTCTAGTCTTTCCCATTCTGTTGTTTTCCTCTATTTCTTTGTATTGATTGCTGAAGAAGGCTTTCTTATCTCTTCTTGCTATTCTTTGGAACTCTGCATTTAGATGCCTATATCTTTCCTTTTCTCCTTTGCTTTTCGCCTCTCTTCTCTTCACAGCCATTTGTAAGGCTTCCCCAGACAGCCATTTTGCTTTTTTGCATTTCTTTTCCATGGAGATGGTCTTGATCCCTGTCTCCTGCACAATGTCACACCTCTGTCCATAGTTCATCAGGCACTCTATCTATCAGATCTAGGCCCTTAAATCTATTTCTCACTTCCACTGTATAATCATAAGGGATTTGATTTAGGTCATACCTGAATGGTCTAGTGGTTTTCCCTACTTTCTTCAGTTTAAGTCTGAATTTTGGTAATAAGGAGTTCATGATCTGAGCCACAGTCAGCTCCTGGTCTTGTTTTTGTTGACTGTATAGAGCTTCTCCATCTTTGGCGGCAAAGAATATAATCAATCTGATTTCAGTGTTGACCATCTGGTGATGTCCATGTGTAGAGTCTTCTCTTGTGTTGTTGGAAGAGGGTGTTTGCTATGACCAGTGCATTTTCTTGGCAAAATTCGATTAGTCTTTGCCCTGCTTCATTCCGCATTCCAAGGCCAAATTTGCCTGTTACTCCAGGTGTTTCTTGACTTCCTACTATTGCATTCCAGTCCCTATAATGAAAAGGACATCTTTTTGGGGTGTTAGTTCTAAAAGGTCTTGTAGGTCTTCATAAAACCGTTCAACTTCAGCTTCTTCAGCGTTGCTGGTTGGGGCATAGACTTGGATAACTGTGATATTGAATGGTTTTCCTTGGAGACGAACAGAGATCATTCTGTCATTTTTGAGATTGCATCCAAGTACTGCATTTCGGACTCTTTTTTTGACCATGATGGCTACTCCGTTTCTTCTAGGGATTCCTGCCCGCAGTAGTAGATATAATGGTTATCCGAGTTAAATTCACCCATTCCAGTCCATTTTAGTTTGCTGATTGCTAGAATGTTGACGTTCATCCTTGCCATCTCTTGTTTGACCACTTCCAATTTGCCTTGATTCATGGACCTGACATTCCAGGTTCCTATGCAATATTGCTCTTTACAGCATCGGATCTTGCTTCTATCACCAGTCACATCCACAACTGGGTATTGTTTTTGCTTTGGCTCCATCCCTTCGTTCTTTCTGTAGTTATTTCTCCTCTGACCTCCAGTAGCATATTGGGCACCTAATGACCTGGGGAGTTCCTCTTTTGGTATCCTATCATATTGCCTTTTCATATTGTTCATGGGGTTCTCAAGGCAAGAATACTGAAGTGGCTTGCCATTCCCTTCTCCAGTGGACCATGTTCTGTCAGACCTCTCCACCATGACCCGCCTGTCTTGGGTTGCCCCACAGGCATGGCTTGGTTTCATTGAGTTAGACAAGGCTGTGGTCCTAGTGTGGTTAGATTGACTAGTTTTCTGTGAGTATGGTTTCAGTGTGTCTGCCCTCTGATGCCCTCTTGCAACACCTACCATCTTACTTGGGTTTCTCTTACCTTGGACATGTGGGTATCTCTTCACGGCTGCTTATCAGTCCCATATAAATGCATCTGAGAATCAGAGATTTTGTTCCTTTATTTTAGAAATCAGTTAGGCATACATGTGTGCTGAGACACTTCAGTAGTGTCCAACTCTTTGTGACCCTATGGACTGTGGCCTGCCAGGCTCCTCTGTCTGTGAATTCTCCAGGCAAGATTACTGGAGTGGTTGCCATGCCCTCCTCCAGGGGATCTTCCCAACCCAGGGACCAAACCTGAGTCTCTTTATGTCTTCTGCACTGGCAGGTGGGTTCTTTACCATTAGCGCCATCTGTGAAGCCCCATTTAGGCATAAGGAAGTTACAAAACCATGAGTCAAGAAAGTTGGTCTGGGGACAAGGCATGTTGGAGAAAGTGACTAAGAAATCACTGCCACACATACCTCGTGATGGTCAGATATGGCGGACCGATACCACTGCTACAGTAATTTCAGACCACTTGACTTTATCTCATTTCTAAATACTAACCCTGCCATCATTAATGGCTTTATTGATCTTTTGTTCCTGCTCTGAGAAATTCTGAAGAAAAAAGTGCTGAAAGACAAAGTAGTAGTTAGATTAAGAATATGAATAAAAACTATATCTTCTCATATAAATGAAAGTTAACTACAAGATAAATTAGATTTATTGGTCCTTTTATTTATAATAACTCCAGTCCCAAAGAAAAGCTACACTTCCTTAAAAAGAAAAATTGTTTAGTCAATGTAGGAATTTGGGGAGCTATTCGCTAAGAATAGAAACTCTGTTTCTTGGTCTCCATGAATGAAGTTCATTTTTTACAGATTTATTATCTACTAGTTTCATGATACATTGATTTATAATAACAGTATAATATCTGGGAAAAAATGCTAATTCCTAGGAGACAAAAATCACCAGCTGAATTCTAAAAGGTCTTTGACTAAGTTATATATAACTTTAATTTTTTTATCCTAACAGCTTAAAATGCATTGGTCCTGGTGTAATAATGAACAGATATGAATGGTGATTATAGCATTTCAAGAACTATAGCTGGAAAAAGACCACCTGACCATCAATTTAGAAAGCCATAAATGACATACCATACTAATTATCTTTATTAATGGCCTAGTTAATTATACCACTCATAGACACATTTCCTTCAGTGAGAAAAGAGGATAGCATATACCTGCATATTGCAACGGAGAAGGCAATGGCAACCCACTCCAGTACTCTTGCCTGGAAAATCCCATGGACGGAGGAGCCTGGTAGGCTGCAGTCCATGGGGTCGCTAGGAGTCAGACACGACTGAGCGACTTCACTTTGACTTTTCACTTTCATGCATTGGAGAAGGAAATGGCAACCCACTCCAGTGTTCTTGCCTGGGGAATCCCAGGGACGGGGGAGCCTGGTGGGCTGCCGTCTATGGGGTCGAACAGAGTCGGACACGATTGAAGCGACTTAGCAGCAGCAGCAGCAACATATTGCAAAAATCATTGAAGACAGTTTGAGAAAATACTGAAACTGGAAAAAGTCTAGGAATTTTATAGAAATAAAAAGTTTTATCAGTCTTTTATTTGAATTAATTATAATTCTTCATAAATGTTATCTCTACTGAGGCTTTAAATATACAAACCAATTTAAACTTCACAAATGTCAGCCCTAATAATGTCAACTCAATTCTAATGTAATTAGAAGACTCAGTCCCTGGTGACTCAGTGTTAAAGAATCCTCCTGCAGTACTGGAAACCCAGGTTCAATCCCAGGATCAGGAAGACCCCCTGGAGAAGGAAATGGCAACCCACTCCAATATTCTTGCCTGGAGAATTCCATGGACAGGGGAGCCTGGTGGGCTACAGTCCATGGGGTTGCCAAGAGCCAGACACGACTGAGCAACTGAAACTCTTACTTATTTTTCATGATTTAGTCAGAGGAGAGACAGCACACTCACAAAGTAGTGGGCAGGCAGGTAGCTCAAATGAGTGAAGTAGGCTTCACAGCCAAGAAGGACCATGACAATCTACCACTACTCAGCTCTAGCCAACTGTTACTTTGAGGAATAAAGACAAAAAAACAGTAACAATAAAATCGACACTCTGCTAATCTAAAGTAAATCCAGGGACTTTTCTGGTGGCCTTGTGGTTGAAGCTTCATGCTTCCAATGCAGGGGACCCGGGTTCGATCCCTGGTCAGGGAACTAGATCCCACATAACACAACTGAAAAAAAAAAAAAAAATCCCACACACTGCAGCTAAAGACCCTGCAAGCCACAACTAAGACCTGGTGCAGCCAAATAAACAAACATGTCTGCAGGCTAGATTTGGTACATGGACTACTGGGTGGCTAAGAACTGTTCTGAGCCAGAATAATCTACACCAGCCCTGATTCTAACACATTTCATAAACTTGTCCAAGTTACATAATTTAAGTCTCAGTCTCCTCATCTGTACCTGTTTTTTTTTTTTTAATGAAATTAGGTAATGTATATGCTCAAAAAATTGTAGCTCAAAGTTATCATTAGATGCTAAAAAAACCAAAAACAAAAAGGAAATAGATAAAGAGCAGTAGCAATTTAAGTCCCCCTTCTATCTGACCGTGGGGTTTATTTCTCAAACTCCTAACACCTAGTCCCAACTTTTTTCTCACCCACAGGCTATTTTCTTTACCACCAATGCCTTCTCCTCCCTCAGGTTAACTCAAGGCCTACCTCACAGCTCGTCTATACCCTTCCTTTACTTCAGACCATTCTCCACTTCCCTTTTCTTTGCAAGCACTTTCAGGACTGACATTGAAACTATCTTACTGTTGGACATCAAGGTATAATTAAGAAATCCTGAGTGCAGTAGTTTTTCTCCCCTAATCTTTGAGCACTGTGCAAGCTGTGAACTCCTTACCACAGCCCAAAGAATCCATCTGCACTTTCATTGAACAATGCTTTCATCTATATTTCTTCCCTGTTAATGTTCACTCAAGTGATAATAAAGAACCAAAGAAATTAAAACAAAATGTCAAACCATACTAACAAAAAAATTCACTTCTAAGCAAATAAATTTGAAAACAACTTCAAAAACCTATCCAATGTTCTTCTTTAAAAGGAAGTTTGAGTTAAGAACAATTTAGTTTCCTTACTTCATTCTAATTACAGGTATCCCCCCCCCCAAACAAAACAAAACAAAACCACCTTTTCCCAAAAAGCTATGCCTGATTTTCTCAAAAAGAAATTATATTGACTTCAGCTCATATGAACAAACAATATTCTTCATGTATATTTTGACAACAATCCAGAACCTTGATTCTTTGAAACTTCTTGGTATCAAAATAACATTACGGTGTCTTTCCCGGAAAATGTAGAGTCGCAAATTTTGGTATGCAATTTCAGGAAGTTCAGAGTATCCAAGGATCTTCAGTGGATCCACCACTCCCCGCCCCTACCCTTCTCCGTTAAGAATTCGTGCTAAATAAGAGGTTTGTTTCTATTATTAAATGTTTTGCATCTTCTGCAAAAAGTCATCCTTAAGAAAACCTTTAGCTCTGCTATTAAATGGGGAAGCAGCTTCCCTTTCAATTGTCACTACTTCCTAGCTGCCATCCTGACAGCTGATAGAAAATAGAAAATTGAGCGCTTACCTCCGAGAAATTAACAGCCAAAGGAATGATTCCAGCCACGTAACAGCCCACCAACATAGCCAGAGACAGCAGGCTAATGGAGATGAAATCATCCATTCTGCCTTCTTTATTCATCCAATACCACTAGTCTATAATTTTTCGGGAGCTCAGGTCCTTAAACACGTGTGACTGTTCCAAGGGAACAGGTGGACTTTCCAGTTCTTCCGTCCTCCCCACCGGCAGATGCGTTCACGAGGCACTTCTCTCTTGAACCTATCTGTAAAGAGCCCCCTTTTCGCTGATACTAGAGACAACTTTCAGCAATCTTAGGTCCCAGCCCGCAAGTTTTCATATACCAGTCACTGGATTCCCATGGGTTAACAGAGATGAGAAGTCAATGGGAAACTATACGAAGGAGCTATTGGTTCAATCGTCGGAATACGGGCAGCACAATGGGCCTATTTCCTCCACAAGCAATGTGCCCGATGGCAGCAAGAAAAGGACGAAAACCCCAGTGAACTAGTTCGTTCTCCCTGCTCCCTTATCTCCCTGGGGCACCCCGCAGGTGATCGCCCCCCCAGCTCCGGGACCAGCCCACCAACCACGGCAAACTCTCCTCCGAGTCTAGAGTGAGGAAAGGCGTCCTGCAGGCCGGTAATGGCGGGTCGTGGGGTTCAGCAGTGAAGCTGATACAAAGCTGTCTCTACCCTATACCCAGTGCTGCCCGTGTTACTCCACTCCGAGGGGCCTTGACCCGGAGCCACCGATACTACAGCTGCCATGGCCGCCAAGTGGCACCTCTTCATTACATCCACTTCCGGATTGCCTTACAGCCCCCTCCTTTAGAAGGGTACTTCCGGGGTTACAACCGACCTATGCCCCAGGGTTCTTATACAGCCGCCATTTTTGAGTGGGGCCACTGAAAGATGGCTTGTGTCACTGTCTATACCGGTGATCACTTTAGCCGCGCATCTAATAACGCGAGTACCGAAAATCGTGTCTAGAAAAAAGAGCTTTTTTTTCAAGTTCCGATACGTTCCCTGTGTGCTTCCTTTCCCTTATCCAAGATGGCTGAAACAGGGTCACTCTCTGCTCTAGCTGCCGGAAATCTGTGAGCCTCTATGGTCCGAAAGGTTCTTTCGCGGTGCGCCTCTGACGACTTCCGGCGGCTCCTCTCGCGGGGATTGGCTGTTAGCGGCGTTGCGGGTAAGCTCGTGTGCGGTGGCGGCGGCGGAGTCGGCATCGGCTGCAGCGGGAGACTTTGGCGCGATGGTGAGAGAGGCCTAACCGGCTCCCCGAACCCCTAACCCCCGCCGGGGCGACCCCCGCCCATATATCTCCCCACCCCATCCAGCGCGAGCGTGCTGCTGCTCGGCCCTCCAGCTTGTGGGTCGACTCTTCTCCTTCCCGCCGCGGAGACACTGGGCCTGGCGCTAGGCCCTGGGTCCCGGGTCCGCCCCGCGGTTGCGCGCCCGCCTGCTGGCTCGGGCGAGGCGTGCGTTGCGGAGGTTGCTTTTTCTTCCGTTTGCTGCTTGGTAGAGGCAGGCGTGGGGGTGCTGCTCTTTCCCTTCAAACGCCCCAGCCTACTATAGGAACAATGGCCGAAGGATGTTTGACAATTCCGTCCCGAAGCTGACAGAGTGAATGTACTGCATCCCCCGTGTGGACCGGGAGGGAACATCTTTGCTTTGTAGCGTGCTTTCCCGACCACATTCCCTTTTGTTTTTCTGGGCTCTGCCTTTTTTGAAAAAATACATTTTCCCTCTTTTCTAAGACCTTTAGGGGCCGATTTGGTGTCCCCCCCCCCCCAGCCATCCATCTTGTGCTTATCTAAATAGTCTTCTTGGGTCTGGAAGCTGAAAAGATAGATTCACCTCAGGGTCCACTTTCCTTAGAATCTGAGTGGAATGGGTGAAGGGTTGTTTTTTGGGCTTGTGTGTCTGTTTCGTAATCTGCAAAAAAGGAGATGCTCACGAGGATTCCAAGTCTTCGTGATTGCTTCCACACTTTAATTTTCGTTTTCTGGTTGCTGCAGATTAACAGATCATGCAGCTGCTGTTAACAAGGAATTTTTTCAGGTCGTAGTTTTCTGGATTGAGATAGGTTAGTGTTTGACCCAACATAGTCTCCCAAGGAGGACTGGGAATTAGGAGATTGGATTTCCAGTTCCTGTCTTAACTAGCAGTGTGACCTTGAGCAAGTCATTTCACTTCGGAGTTTCCTTCTTTCTCTGCCTTTATTTGGTATTATTTTTAAATGCTTAGATTAAAATCTGGGGATATGACAGCAGTTATTATGAACACCCCATTATCATTGAGCAATTATCAGTGATAATTTTTTATCATTTCGTGTAGAATTGAAAATTGGAATTTGTATTTAAAGTGAATACTGGTTCAAACGTCTTAAATATTGGTTCAATTTCTTTTATTCTTCCTTTTCTTTTTGGTAGTTTGAGAGATGCATTGTATTGTAGTATTTCTGTAACAGTAGAATGACTATTCTTAGGGTTCATGTTTGTGAGACTTTAAAAACAGATTAACAGATTAACTCTTCATTAGAGTGAATCATAACTGCTTGGCAAACAGAATAGGATATCATTAAGGTAATTCTGCATAACTTTTTTTTTAGGTTTCACGGTGTTATTTTTCTATTGTGGCAAATATCAGTAGATACATATATATATTCCTGTATGGACTTATATTTTTATTGCTTATTTATTTATTACTGCTCATTCCCCTAAGAAAGCGTAACCTAAGGAACGCCAGACCAAATCTGTTCAGAAGAAGGAAAGATCTGATAATTTTGTTGACAGTTTTGTAAATTTAGCCATTCCTTGTTCCTAATTTTTAAGCCTTGTCTTTGGGCAGTAAGTATTAAGAATAGTAAACTTAGTTCAGTTTCACTTTAAGGGTAAATATAAAAAGCAGCATACTGTATAGCCATTTTCATATCTTTACTCTCAAGTGAATTGGTCCTTATTTCTTATTAGAATAAGAAGAAAATTAATGTAGTAGCAACTGGTCTGGCTAGTATGTGGGACAGGTCCTTTTGCAGGAATGTCAGTATAGTTTCTATAAAGTTACTTTCTTCTCAACATATGAGCCATTGGAACTATTGGTGGTTTTTAAATAACCAGTAATCTAACATTCTGTGTTCTCTGACTTTTGATCACTGTTTAAGAAAGGCCTCAGCTGTGTCCAGGTCTTTATAGGTGAGCATTACTTTCCATCTCTTGTCATCAAGGTCTATCTCAGATCCTCGCAGACTTTTAATCAGAATGACTGCTTCTTGGTGGAGAGAGAGGAGTATGAGAAATCCCTTTGTCACATTGTGTTCAAAGTTCTATTTGGGCGGGGGCAGTGCTTATTCAGAAACTCTACAAAGCTATTCCAGTTGCGGTTTGTTGGTCATTAAAAAGTCTGATCATTTCAGAACGTTTGGTTCCTGTCCTTAAGAGGTTTGTTTGTTTTTTATTAAAAACTAGTACAGCCGAAGAGAAGAATTTGTTGTTCAGTCACTCAGTCATGTCCAACTCTTTGCGACACCAGGCTTCCCTGCCCTTCACCATCTCCTGAAGATTATAAATAGTTTGATTTAGCATTGGGTTTACAGTGAGGTTACATCATATTTGAATTTAGTGAACCTTACACACTTGGCAAAAAAAAATAGAAGGGGTTACACTTCCAACAGACCAATGTTCTGGAGATATTTTTAGTTGCCACACATTGGGAGGAGGGCGTGGGAGTTTTTTTACTGGGAATAGGCTAGGAATACCGCCGTCCTTCAATGCACAGGACAGCCTCTGCAACAAGGAATCTTCCAGCCCCTGATGCAATAGTGCCAGAGTTGAGAAACCCTGAAATAGACCCATGAACAAAAGCTTGCCTCCCCAGTGAGGGCGAGATGGAAGACGAAAGGATCTGCTGCTCCTTAGGCATCTTCACATTTCCTATGTCATCATCCTCTAGCTATTCTGTGACTCTAGTGCTTAAAAATACAATATTTTAGTATAACACAGCCTCTTATGGTGAGTCACCTACTGGGTGAATAATCTAATGGATTTTCTAGGGTAACATTAACTGTATATACTAATTTTAGATTGCCAGTTTATCTTACACCTTTAATGTTTGAGTCTAATCTCTGGATAAGATGTGATTTCACTGTAATGCTAAAGTTAGAAAAAACCAGATTAATAAAGTGCTTGTAATCATTATAGTGTTTTCCTTTTTTTCTCTTTTCATCAACCCATATCTGTTTTCATTAGGAATCTAATGGGATTAGAGTGACCAATGGATATAGAACACCTAAGCAGGTTTATAATCTGGCTGGGAAGAAAGGTGCAAAAGAGAAAAAACAGTACAAGGTAGTTTATGCTGAGAATTTAACAGGCAGTGAGTTTGAGAGAGCAGTTGTTAAGGACTGGGAGACTAAGACCTTACAGAAAAGCTGTGACTCAAGCTTCTGCCGCTGCGCTTGGGCAGAGGCATTGATATTGCAGAAAGAGCACTCTGATTAATAGTGTTTTAATAACCAATGAAAATTGTGTGGTAATGGGGATTTTATCCCATACTATGAATTTCTCAAATACTGAGTTAGAAACTTATATTGATACCACTTTTCCCTGTGCAGTCTCACACCATCTTGCTGGTACAGCCTACCAAGAGGCCAGAAGGCAGAACTTACGCTGACTATGAATCTGTGAATGAGTGTATGGAAGGTAAGTTTAAACACTAATCAAGGGGTAGAAATCATTGATTTTGTTTTGGGGGTGGTGAGGGGTTGGGGGCTGGACGTGGGATGGGCTATAGAGGCTCCTGGCCCCCACGCTAGCTGCATCCACACCAGCTGGTCCACGCTTGCTCGCAGGGTGAGAGTGATAAGTGCTGAGACTCTCAGGTGTCTTGAGTTTGTTTACCCTGACATTCACTATTATGTTTATTTTTTAGAATCAAGCTCATATATATATCGTGACTTTCCCAGGCCTCTGCTTGTTTTGTAAATATTCTTTATTTGTTATTTGTTACTGTGCTGTGTAAATATTTTATAGGTATCCCTTATATAGTCTAGTTAAACTCAATAGAGTTATTAAAACAGGCTTGAGAAACTTAATAGTGCCTACACAACCTAATAGTCTAATTACTAAACAAACATTAAAAGCTGAGATGTCCATCAGAATGTTAAGAAATAAAAAATTAGCTCAGTGAATAAAGGCAAATGGAACCAAATCAGTATAATTTATTATATGTTTGATAAGCTGGCACCACCCTGAAGGGAGGTATTAACCCTCAATAAACCATTAGACGAGAGTAACTAGATTGGATCATCACAAATCAGATTCATCCTGTGTCCTTTCATTACATCACTAAATCATTACATCCACTAAACCACTTGTGTACACCCTGCACTCTTGCTAGCAAATTGCACATTCTTCACCTGTTCCTGTAAAGATTTTATAGGAATATAAAATTTGCTGCTGGTATGTCCCTGGAACTGTTGATTATCTGAAGCTAATTGGATTAGGCTTAGAAATCTCTTCTAAAACCAATGATGGGTAGACCTCCAGGGGACAAAAAGCTACTCATAATCAGAAATGGCTCCTCCGATTCTATTCTCATCTTTAAAGACGAGCAGTGCTTGTGTTCTTTCCTTTTCTCAAGTCCCTTCCTCTGCTGATGGCCTTACTTGCCATTAAGGTAGACTTCGTGCACACACTCTAGATTGTTGCTTTATCTGTATTATCATGTTTGGCCTTTGATTCTGCAATACTCTTTACTAACCTTTGCTGATTTTAGGGAAGGAGTGAACTCCGGGAGTTGGTGATGGACAGGGAGGCCTGGCGTGCTGCGATTCATGGGGTCGCAAAGAGTCGGACACGACTGAGCGACTGAACTGAACTTAAAAATTTAATACACTTAATTTCTAGAGCAGTTTTAGGCTTAAAGGAAAATCGAACAGGAAGTACAGAGGGTTCCCATGTACTTCTCCCTATCCCCAGTTTCCCCTATTAATGACACCTTCCCTGGTAGTCCAGTGGTTCAGACTGCTTCCAATGCAGAGGGCTCAGGTTCCCCTCGTCAGGGAACTAAGGTCCTGTATGCCACACACACACCCCTCCCCGCCCCCCCAAAAAAAGAATATGAGGTATGGTGCATTTGTTACAGTTGATGAAGCAGAATGCAGTCCATAGTTTCTTTGGGGATTCATTTTTTGAGCTGTGCAGTGCTGTGGATGTTGCCAAATGTGTAATGTCATGTATTCACCATTACAGTATCTTACTGTAATGTTGAGAATATTCTCACTGCCCTAAAAATCCTCCGTGTCCCCCTAGTCATCCCTCTTCACCTCACTCCCTGCCCCCTGGCAACCACTGGTCTCTTTGCTACCTCCATTGTTTTGCTTTTTCCAGAATGTCATAGATTAGAATCATTTACGTAGCTCTTTTCAGATCAGCTTCTTTCATTTAGCAATGTGTTTAAGCTTCTTCCATGCCTTTTTGTGGCTTTCTAGCTCTTTTTTTCTTTTTAAATTAGAAATGGTGGTTTATTTTCCATTTTAAAAGTTAAAATGGAAATACTGGAATCAGTTCTCACATGGTGGTTGCCAAATAGTAATTTTCTTACTTTCTCATTTTTCTTTGTTATAGTAGTTAATATTTGTCTGGGATACAGAGCTTTCCCTCCCCCCATCCCTTTTTTAAAATTAATAGACTTAGTTTTTTAGAGTGGTTGTGGGTTTACAGGAAAACTGATTAGAAAGTACGGTTCTGCCATAGCCCCTGCGTTGCCGCTCCCAGTTTTCCCAATTAGTTACATCCTGTGTTAGTGTGGTGCATTTGTTAGAATTGTAGAATCAGTGCTGACACATTATTAACTAAAGTCTAGTTTGCATTAATGTTCACTCTTTGCTTTGAGCATTGTGTGGATTTTGACATGTGCAACGACATGTGTCTAACATTTAGTACCCTGAAAATCCCCTGTGCTCCACCTGCTTCCCCATCTCTCCCCTAAACAGCAACCACTGATCTTTTTAATGTCTTTATAGTTTCATCTTTTCAGAATATTGTATGGTTGAAATTATAGTATGCAGCCTTTTCAGATCAGCTCTTTCACTTCAGTCGCTCTGTCGTGTTTGACTCTCTGTGACCCCATGGACTGCAGCATACCAGGCCTCCCTGTCCATCACCAACTCCCGGAGCCTACTCAAACTCATGTCCATCGCGTTGGTGATGCCATCCAACCATCTCATCCTCTGTTGTATGCTTTTAAGATGTCGCCATGTCTTTCATGGCCTGGTAGCTCATTTCATTTTGTTGTTGAATAATACTCCATTGTATGGGTATAACACGGTTTGGTTATCTATCACCTGTTGAAGGATATCTTGGTTGCTTACGGGTTTTGTCAGTGAATAAGCTGCTCTGCACATTCCTGTGTAGGTTTTTGTGTGGACCTAAGCTTTCAACTCCTTTCAGTAAGTACTGAGGAGTGTGATTGTCAGATCATATGGTAAGACTGTATTTAGCTTTGTAAGAAACAGACACGCTGTCTTCACATGTGGCTGTATCACTTTGCATTCCCTGCAGTAATGAGTGAGAGTTCCTGTGGTGGCACTTGATGTCGTCAGTGTTTTGGATTTTTTGCCGTCCTAATAGCTGTATAATGATGCCTCATTTCAGTTTGCAATTTCCTCATGTCATGATGTTGAGCATCTTTTCATAATGCATATTTTCCTTGTGTATATTTCTCTGTTGAGGTGTCTGTTCACATCTTTTGCCTGTTTTTTAATTGAGTTGTTTGTTTTCCCATTGTTGAGTGTTAGGGATTGTTTGTATATTTTTGATAATAGTTTCATCTCAGTGGTCCCCAGCCATTTTGGTACCAGGAACCAGTTTTGTGGAAGACAGTTTTTCCATGGACTGTGGGGGATTGGCGGGGGTTGGGGGGGGTGGTTGTGTGTGTGGTTTTGAGATGATTTGAGGGCATTGCATTTATTGTGCACTTTATTTCTATTATTATTGTTAAATCAGCTCCATCTCAAATCATCAGGCATTTGATCCCAGAGGTTGGGGACCCCTGTTTTATCAGATACGTGTTTTGCAAAGATTTTCTTCTAGTCTGTGGCTTGTTTTCACTTTCATTGACAGTGTCCTCTGAAGTACAAAAGGCTTAAATTTTGATGAAGTCCAGCCTATCTAAGAAGCTTATCCAAAGTCACAAAGATTTGTGCCTACATTTTCTTCCAAGAGTTTTATAATTTTGACTTAGATTTAAGTCTCTGGGCCATTGTGAGTGACTATTTATACATGGCATGAGAGCGGTCCAGGTTTCTTCTTTTGCGTATGAATGCACAGTTGTCCTAGCACCCTTTGTTGATAAAATACTCTTTCTCTATTGATTTTGGCTTGGTATCCTTTTGGGAAAGCAGTTGACCATAAATGTGAGGGTTTATTTGTGGACTCCTGTTTCTACTCCATTAGTCTGTATGCCTGTCTTCATGAATAAGCAGTACCACACTGTCTTGATTACAGTTTTGTAGTTTTGTGATGAGTTCTGGAATGAGGAAATGTGTGTCTTTCTTCCAACTTTGTTCTTTTCCAAGATTGTTGTGGCTGTCCTGGACCCCTGTATTTCTGTGTTAAGTTTAGGGTCAGCTTGTCAGTTTCTGCAGAAGTACCTCAGGTTTTGACATGGATTGTTGAATCTAGATCATTTGGGGGAGTATTTAATACTAAGTCGCCCAGTCCATGAACCTGAGATAGCATTCTGTTTGTTTAAATCTTTACTGTCAGTGACATTTTACAGTTTTCAGAGTGTCTTATGTCTTTTATTGAATTTATTTGCAAGAATTCTGTTCTGATGTTGTTCATTTCATTTTCAGTGTTTTTATTGTTGGGGTATAGAAATATAATTGATTTTTGTATAATGATTTTACATCATGCAGTCTTACCACCCTGATTTATTAGTTGTAATAGTTTGTGTTTTGTAGTTTCCTTAAGGTATTCTGTATACATTTCTAGAGATAGGTACACTTCTTCCATTCCAGCGTGAATGCCAGTTATTTCTTTTCCTTGCCAAATCACCCTTACTAGAGCCTCCAGTGTGATGTTGAACATGACTCAAGTGACAAGAGCCGGTGTTCTAGTCTGACTGGGAAAGCATTGTCTTTTGCCACTAAGTATGATGGTAGCTGTGGGTTAGTGCCACAATTAGTTAATTTTCCTGGTTTTTATTTCCTTTCCATTCACCCTTTCTATTCAGGAACTCCTAAGTGATATTTCTGATCACAGTGTAGTGAACCAAGCTTTATTAAGATAGCTTTTGATAACTCTGTGGTTGGCTGTTACTTTTTATTAGGAAATCTATGAAATCAGTTTGGAGGTACACAAAGACCTATATGTACAGGGTAGGACAAAGTATTGTGATATAAGCATGTAGCACTACTCATATCTAAAGTTGATACAATTGTAAGATCTTGGTTTTCCCCTCTCTTAGGTGTTTGTAAAATGTATGAAGAACATCTGAAGAGAATGAATCCCAACAGCCCCTCTATCACATATGATATCAGTCAGTTGTTTGATTTTATTGATGACCTGGCAGACCTCAGCTGCCTTGTGTAAGTATTAGCCACCATATCTCTTAAATTGTGTTTTTATCTTGTTTGTTTGAGGTGATTTATGCTATTAGGAGCGCACTCTGCATGACACAGATCTTTGTGTTTTGCCTGTGATGTAGTAATTAGTATTTCTGCTACACGTGGCTCATACATTGTCAACATAAAGCTGAAGGCACAAGAAAACCTTATGAATTTTGCTAATTGATGCAGTTAGTGTGCCTCCGCCTTGAACCGAGAACTTTGTTCCTTAAACTAAATAATCTTTTACGTATTTTTTCCCCAATTATAGTCTTTATCCTAAAGCAATTAGCTTTAAATTAAAACTTAGATTATTCTGTTTTCATGATTTTTTAAAATATATGTAGGACTGAAATAGAATTTAATTTTAGTTCCTCCTAATATTGATCATGTGTATTTTGGTATGTTAGAATGAGTTTGTTTTTTTGACACTTACCTTTTCTATTCTCTGAGTTTTGTCAAATTAAATTTTTTTCCTAACATTATGCTTATTATAATTTATATCAGTAATTACCTGTCACCACTGTTACCAAGGAGCACGTGAATCTATAACACTTCATCTTCTCAGCATTGTTGGAGAGGCCGAGTGTTAAGTACAGCAGATTTTACAGAGGAAAATGGAAGTACCTTATAATGAGAGCTTCAGTCACCAGGCATATTTATTATGTGTCAGATACTATGCTACAAGAAAAACATATTTTTCAGTGGTGAAAATCATGTAGGTCCTACTCTGAGGCACTTCCTGTTTCAGCACTGGAACCAAGCCTGGGCTTGCTGTCTCACAAAAGATCCGGGTGAAAATAAGCATTTCCTTGGAATTTTTGAGTGCAGTTTTCTTCACCTCGTTATTGTGTTTCAGTTATAGTCATTTTACTTTGCTCACTCAGAGTATTTCAGTGATCCAGTTCTGGTCTTTAATAAAATGTGTTTATAATGTGTGATAATTTTGTTATGATTATTTTGATATAAAAACTCAAAAACGTATTGAGGCCAGTAGAGCTGTATATATATCATACTGTGTTGGTTTGCAATGTTTATAGTTGATCTGTTTATTGCCTGGCACACAGAGAGAGACACATATGTGTTCATGTAACATTTACTGAGGGCCAGTTATGTACCATGTGTGTTCCAAGGCACTGAGGATTGCGCAGTGAATAAATCTGTCTAAAATGAAGCCTTTGACGCTGCAGAAGAATAAGTGGAGGCTGAGGAGAGTAGAGGGAGATGAATTTGGTGGACCAACCCATTCAGAAGTATTGATACTTCATATTGTTGGTAGATCAAATGAATGAGGACTGAGAATTGAAATTTGGTATAGCCCTGTGGAAGTCTTTGATGATTTCCAGAGCAGTTTTGGTAGAGTGAACTGTAAGTGTGAAAGTATTAGTCGTTCAGTAGTGTCCAACTCTTTGCAACCCCATGAGCTGTAGCCCATCAGGCTACGTAGAATTCTCCAGGCAAGAGTACTGGAGTGGGTTGCCATTCCCTTCTCCGGAGGATCTTTCTGACCCAGGGATTGAACCCAGGTCTCTGTCATTACAGGCAGATTCTTTGCTGTCTGAGCCACCTAGGAAGCCCTAGAGGGACAGTAGTAAAATCTTTATATAGTCCAGTGAGTTAGTAAGAAGAGAGGGATTGTAGGCTGCCAACACAGACAGCTTTTTTGTAGAATTTGGCTCAAAAGGAGAGGAGGGAAATGGGGTTATAGCTAGAGAAAAAAACACTTTTTTCCCCCTTTAATTTTGTTTTTAAGGTGAGAAAAATAATGGTATGTTGGCAGGCTAATGCGATGTAGTAGAGGGAGAAATTGATGGCTTTAGATAGGATCTTAGACAATCCATTAATAGTAAAGTAGGGAAGGCAGGCGGATGTGGTAGAAGCTTGGGGAGGTTTTCTGATTGCTTTAGTTACTTCAGGAAAATAGAAAGGAGGACACCATTTGGAATTAAGGGTGAGGGGGGAAGTGTTGGAGGTTGTGAAAAGAGGTGAGAAATCTAGGAGGGTGAAGAGATCAGGGAATGTGATTTAAGAGGTACTTGATAGTGACTAAAATTAAAATAGTCATGTAGTAATTGTATTTTCCTGTCACTCTTAATCTGAAGAGTTACAGTGAGTTTACTTTTTAGATTATTTCTCACTGTAACAAAAGGACGTTAGTAAAAAGCCAAAATGCTCCGTAAAAGTAGAGAGCTTGTGCGTTTTACTAAACCCCATCCTGACCTTACCATTCAGGGGAAGACTTCAATAATGGTGTAAAGCATTCTTTCTTTGGAGTTTGTTTCTCTTCAAAGATTGGATTGTAGCTCAGTGAGGACCTGGAGGAGTGGGTGAGAGGGAGGGGATAAACTGTACCCACCCCACCCAACCCCCAACCCCTGCCCTGCCAAAAAAAAAATGGATCATAGGTTTCTAGCTCAGTTGTTCACAGACAATAAGAACTCTGGTCAGGAGAGTTTAAGCTTTTACTCCTTGCCTGAAGTCACTTAGCTAATAAGTTACAGGCTGTTTTGAGCCTTGGTTTCCTCCTGTATTAAAAAGGGATAATAATTGTATCTACTCACAGAGTTGTAAATAGGATGGAGTTTATTCAGATGAGTGCCCAGAGCAACACCTAGCAGTTGGCAACTTCTTTATAGGCTTCTCTGGTGGCTCAGGTGGTAAAGAATCCGCCTGCAGTGCTGGAGATTCAGGTTTGATCCCCTAAAGAAGGAAATGGCTGCCCACTCTAGTGCACAGAGGAGCTTGGTGGGCTACAGTCCATGGGGTTGCAAAGAGTCAGACACGACTGAGTGATTAACACTCCTGCTTCTAACAGTTAGAGGTATTTACTGTCATTTGTAGTTATATGTATATAATTTTTTTTGCTGAGAACCTAAAAGATAGTGGTCATGGCCTTGTAACACTGATGTACTTTGTGTTTCTGCTGTCTCTGCTTGCTTATTATCTTTTTTTACACTATAGCTTTAGGTTTTTTTACTCTAAAAACTGAATTTATTGCTTAACCAGCAATTTAGCTGGTTGTAGTTGTTCAATTGTAGGTCAGTGGAATATTTCTATCTGTTGTCCTCTAAACATACTTTGAGTGAGTTGTCTATTAAGTGATACATTGTACTCCAAAAACCCTGGAATCCTGTTAACTTTCATTGCTGATGTCACTCCTTATACTCCAGACTCTACTCAGCCTCTAGCATTGTTCCAGAGAAGGCAATGGCACCCCACTCCAGTACTCCTGCCTGGGAAATCCCATGGGCGGAGGAGCCTGGTAGGCTGCAGTCCATGGGGTCGCTAGGAGTCAGACATGACTGAGCGACTTCACTTTCACTTTTCACTTTCATGCATTGGAGAAGGAAATGGCAGCCCACTCCAGTGTTCTTGCCTGGAGAATCCCAGGGACGGGGGAGCCTGGTGGGCTACCGTCTATGGGGTCGCACAGAGTTGGACACAACTGAAGTGACTTAGCAGCATTGTTCATTAAAAAGCAAATCCTGAAATACTGGATGTATGTAAAATTTTCCTTCTGTTAATGCTTTCCAGGGAAGAAATCTTTGTGTCAGCAACATATTTTTAAAGGTCTTTTTTTTTTTTTTAAGTTAATTCAAAGTAAATGTAGTAAATCTAAAGTTTTTGTTAGTTTTTTAATCCCTGAAGGCACCTTAAGAATAGTTAACTATGTAGGAGAAAGAACACATGGTTTCTGGGCATACTTTGTCAAGAAGTAGATGTGTAACACACTGAGCATTTAACTTAAGATCTCTAGACCTCAGTTTCTTTTTCTGCTGTGAGATTGTACCAGATGATCTAAACTTCATATTGCATAAAATCAACAGTTAGGTAATCAGCTGTTTTACGTTTTCATTGTATTCATGTATGAGCATGTGCACATCTGTGCCATTCTAGAACAGTTAACAATTTCCAGTTTTAAAAACGTGACGGTATTTGACCATTGTAACTTTGCTTATTATTCTTCTGTTCCTCAGTTACCGAGCTGATACCCAGACATACCAGCCTTATAACAAAGATTGGATTAAAGAGAAGATCTACGTGCTCCTTCGTCGACAGGCCCAACAGGCTGGGAAATAGTTGAGTTTGGAAGCATTAGGGGAACGGGGGTGGGCTTGGAACACAGGTGTGTGCAGTGTGCTGTAGTGGAAGTTTTGTATTATAGTTATCCTGTTTCCATTTTGGTATACCCTAGCCAGAATTGAATGTATTAGATAAAATGTGATGATCTTGTTCAATCTGAAAACCCCTTTGCCCCTCCCCTTTTTTTTTACTTAAACATTTTTATGATGATTTAGATGAAAGTTGGTTTTTGTCAGTTAATGTTGGTTCCAGTCCCTCAAACTGTTCATACCTGCTTTATAACATCCACTGTACTAATCCTCCTTCAAATTGGGGTGGGGAGTGGAGGCACAGTTTAGTTACGTCCTCAAGATAAAGTCTTGGTGAAAAACAAATAAATGTTCTTTAGTTATATTTTTCCCCCTGAGTGATTTTTTTTCCCCCTTTTCTTGTGTCTCTGATCTGAATTGGGTATTCTTGTAAAGCATTATCAGTTTCTAAACCAATAGCCTGCTACACGATGAAGTTGAAGAAAGCTGAATATGTTTTCCTGTGGCTATAGGAAGCTAGAGTTTTTACCTCATTTTCCCTAGTTTTTCCCTCTTGTAAGTGAATCTCAATTGTATCTCCAAGGTTTATACCTACTGTTGATGCAAACATGATGAAACACTTTCTGGTGACATAGTTTATCTACAGCAGCAACCAGGTTAATTCCCTAGCCTTGGTGATCTCCTTTTTCTGGAAGGTCCTTGTGCCTTCAGTAGCCTTCAGCAGTGGAATGCTGATTACCGCTCCTGTGCAAGGGTAAGGGAAAGACCACAGAAGAGTACAGGATGGTCTTGCTTTTAATGTAAAGATTATGGTCACACTGTGACTTGAACATACACTGCATTCCCATCGTATCCCCAGTCAAAGTATGTGGACGTTCCCTGATTCTGCTAGTATCACACTTTACCAATGGCTAGCAATAACTTTACACACTATAGGATGGGCAGTTTTTTTGGACGCTTCATGACTGGTATTATATGCTTGTTTTATGCAGAATGAAGTTATATATGTAGCTGTAGTTAATATTTCACTGTGAATCAGCCAATTTTAAAAAATGTTCTCACAGAAAAATAGATCCAAAAGTAAGTCAGATTGTCCTACTTTTCAGTTGGCCTGTCTAGTATAGTTTTATTTCTCTAACAGATACGATCTTGGCTTCATTTCTTTTTTTTTTTTTTTTTTTTTTTGAAAAATGCTCTAGAACACATCTGGAGGGAATGGGATCCCTTGAGTCTGATAAAATGTTTCTTAGTGTTGGACTTCCAAAGGAAGTAAGATTTTCTAAGGAATGTGAAAGAAAACATCTAGGTCCTAGATGTTGGGTGATGAGAGGAAAAAGGTGAGCAGTATTTTGAATTATACTTTATAAAGCTTAAGGAAGAATAGGACTTGAATAAACATGGGGGAATCTACATTTAACCATTTCCATTATTACACAGAAGAGGAACAGAAGTAGGCTTTTTGCATTGTTAAGGTGGAATCTGTGATGAAACTTTTCAGTGGTTTGGTTGAGCTACAGCCACTGTTCCATGTTCTTACAGAGTTAAGAGTACTGACCATGTGGCCTTTCTCTGACTACTAAGTCGAACAGGTTTGATTTCTGCTTACAGAGTGATGTTTTATACTGCTGCCTAAAGGTGAAATATACCAGAAAAATTAACAAAGATCCTGATATTCTGTAATCCACCTTATTTTATATACCTGGAAATTTCTAAAATAGTTCTTGATGGTGCTGCTTGCTTCTATTTTTTTAATGTTTAATTTAACACCTCCCAGGATTAGAAAGGGGATATTTTAACAGTCTCACTCAACTTGTATTTCTCTGGCTTAAAATATTTCCAGCAACTCACTAAAGTGCCTTGGGTATTTTTAGCACGTATGTGTATGTATATGGCATGTTTGGATAGGTTGCATATCTTACTCCTGTTGTTTGGGGCGAGAATGATGGTAAGCTGTTTACTTTCAACAAGGGTGAGCAGACTGTTTCTTTCTGTCCTAGAAGTAGACCAGTCTTTGGGTTGGAGGAAAGAGGGCAGGGCATTTCTTAGTGTGAAATCAGTTTTATATCAGTATGACCACTTCTTTATCAAATTGTTTTTATTAATTTTTAAGATTGGAATGAAAATCAGAGTTAATATATGAAGTGTTTAATAAACATTACTACATTGATAGGGATACTTTTAGAATAGGGACTATATATTTATGTGTTAGTATGATCACCACTTAGGCATAGCATTTACTGCTTGGGAAACACTTTTATATATATCTTATTTAATCATCATAGCAACCCTTTGAGATAGGAAATAATTATTCCTTTATTGGTGAAAAAAAATAGATTCACATTGACTCAGATCACTTTGCTAGGTGAAAAAGACATATAGTCTTGGGAGTTCCCTGGTGACCCGAGTAGTTAGGATTTGATGTTTTTCCTGTGGAGGCTCAGGTTTGATCCCTGGTCCTGGAACCATCCCACATGCTGCACAGCACAACCTACATTAATTGAAAAGAAAAAGACATGGTCTTAACCTCAAAGATCTTGAAGGGAATATGAGGCCCTCCCAAAATAAATAACTAGATAATGAATCTCTGGTGACTATCAAAGGAACATTAAAGATAGAAATATTTGGATTCACAAGACCTGAGTAGGTCACATATATCACCAGTTTACTTGAAAACACAGGACAGGAAACAGCCTGCTGACCCAGCATCGTCAAGCGTTCCTCCTCCACGGGGGGCAGTAGCCCTCCCGGCAGTTCACACAGCCATCTAAGAATTAGCCTCTGCACATACAGACAAGTGGTAGGTCAGGTGCAAGAGACAAGACAGGTAAGTGCAAGGACTACCTTGGCTTAGAAGCCTTGTATACAGCAGGAGCCACTGTCCATAGACAATGCTTGTAGGTCGCTGCAAGAGATGTGTCTGTTACAAGAATCACCGCATTTAGAAAAACAAACCCGTGTCTTACCACCAGTGGAGGCATAAATTACCAATTAGAGGTCATTTTTACCTTTAGCAGTCTTGCCTAGTAATACATTCCACCGTTATTTTTCCTTAGGAACAGAGCTAGAAAGTCGCTAAGTCGTGTCTGTTCTTTGTGACCCAATGGACTGTAGCAACGCCAGGCTTCCCTGTCGATCACCAACTCCTGGAGCTTGTTCAAACTCGTGTTGAGTCGGTGATGCCGTCCAACCATCTCATCCTCTCGTCCCCTTCTCCTTCTGCCCTCAATCTTTCCCAGCATCAGGGTCTTTTCCACTGAGTCAGCTCTTCACGTCAGGTGGGCAAAGTATTGGAGCTTTAGCATCAGTCCTTCCAGTGAATATTCAGGCTTGATCTTGCAGTCCAAGGGACTCTCAAGAGTCTTCAACACCACAGTTCAAAAGCATCTGTTGTTTGGTGCTCAGCCGTCTTAATGGTCCAATTCTCACATCCATACACAACTACTGGAAACACCATAGCTTTGACTAGACAGACCTTTGTTGACAAAGTGATGTCTGTGCTTTTTAATATGCTGTCTAGGTTTGTCACAGCTTTTCTTCCAAGGAGCAAGTATCTTAATTTCATGGCTGCAGTCAACAAGTAAGCCATTGTGGCTGGAGTACTGTAAGTTTTGGAGAGATGGTATATGGCATAAAGGCCAGGAAGGTTGGTATTGGAGTTCCTTGAACTTGAAGCTACAGAGTTTATTTCAAAGGCTGTGGATAGTCTAAAGGTTTTTAAAGCATAACCTGTCAAATCTTTGCAACATGAGAATTAAATTCACTCTTCTGTGTAGACCAGATTAGAAAGCCAGAGAATATAATGTCTCAGAAGCCAAGTCGAGAATTTTTCAGTAAACAGGTAAAGTGAGGAATTATATTAGTAAGAAGTCTTAGGATTTGGAGTTTAGAAAGCCTCTTCACTGGTTTTAATTTGAAGACAAAAGCCAAATTTGCAGGTAAAGAGTAAGGGAAATAGTGAAATATAAGCAGGGAAGGCAAGGTTCATTGGAAACTTGAAAGAAAAAGGGTGGCAATGTGTAATGAGCAGTTGGAAGGACACTTAAAAAGGCAATTTGTTCCTGTATATAAGTAAAGGAAAAGTCTAAGATTATATATATAGTAATTAAATAATTGATGAAAGATCAGTGCCAGTTGAAATATATGTTTAGTTGTGCTGGTAGAATGGTTAAACTCAGAAAAAGATGGAAAGTGTAGAGAGTTTGTGTTAGATGATCTCAATCCATTAAACAGGTAAAATTGGTTACCATCTTGGGGAAAGGGAGGAGTCGATACAAGGGCACTGAAGATGGCGGGAAAAGTTTGTAACAGCTATGGGAGGTGTGGGGAGGTTAACGTATTTTTAGTAGAACGAATCAGCACATTTTGTGACTTTCACCAAAACCATTCAACCAATGAGAAAAAGGAAAGAGATATTGAGTGCTTTCCCCCTGCCCAGTAACTCCCTCACCCACAGGCATTTGTTATAGAATATCTAGTCTGTTCCAGGACCCCCAGAACAAAGAACAGGTGGTCAAACATAACAAATAGCAAAATGGTAGATTTAGACCCCCATCCTACTGTTAATTACATTAAATGTAAATAGTCTTAATGCTTCAGTTAAAAGACTGGATCAGTAAAGCAAGACAAAACTACATGTTCAACCCAGTTTAAATAAAACGGGAATTCCCTGGTGGTCCAATGGTTAGGACTCTGCACTACCACTGCTGGAGGCCCAGTTCAATCCCTGATCAGGAAGCTAAGACCCTGCAAGCCATGTAGTATAGCCCAAACAAACAAATATATGTGTGTGTGTAAACACAGATAAGTTTAAAAGATGGGGAAAGATATTCCATGCAAACACTAAGCATAAGAAACTGACATAGATATAGCATCAGACAAAGCAAGCATCATAATGAGGAATGTTACCAGGCACAGGAGGGCTGTTTTTATAATTACAACAGGGTAAATTTACCAAGAGACATAATCTTAAACAAGCATTTAATAACAACTGAAAAATATGAGATAAGTTTTTTGGGAGATCCTGATGTGTTGGCACTCGTTCTGAATGTTGCACACCTGAGCTCTTGCACCTAAATGCACAGCTAAAGTGCAGATTTGGGTCTGAAGTGGACTTTCACATTCCACATTTTTAACAAACTTCCATGTGCCTACATGTTGAGGGGCAAAATATCCTATACCACACTGTTTTCCATGAGATAACGTAGGAACGGTATGAAAAGGCAAAAAGATATGACACTGAAAGACGAACTCCCCAGCTTAGTAGGTGCCCAATATGCTACTGGAGTTCAGTGGAGGAATCACTCCAGAAAGAATGAAGAGACAGAGCCGAAGTGAAAACAACACCTTGTTGTGGACGTGACATGATGGAAGTAAACTCCGATGCTTTAAAGAGAAATAGTGCATAGGAACCTGGAATGTTAGGTCCACGAATCAAAGCAAATTGGAAGTGGTCAAACAGGAGATGGCAAGAGTAAACATGGACATTTTAGGAGTCAGTGAACTAAAATGGACTGGAATGGGCGAATTTAATTCAGATGGCCATTATATCTGCTACTGTGGGCAGGAATCCCTTAAGAAATGGAGTAGCCCTCCTAGTCAACAAAAGAGTCTGAAATGCAGTAGTTGGAGGCAATCTCAAAAACGACAGAATGATCACTGTTCATTTCCAAGGCAAACCATTCAATATCACAGTAATCCAAGTCTGCCCCAACCACTAATGCCTAGGAAGCTGAAGTTGAATGGTTCTGTGATAAGCTACAAGACCTTCTAGAGCCAACACCAAAAAAAAAAAAAAAAAGATGTTCATTATAGGGGACTGGAATGCAAAAGTAGGAAGAGATACCTGGAGTAACAGGCTAATTTGGCCTTGGAGTACAAAATGAAGCAGAGCAAAGGCTAAGAGTTTTGCAAGAGAATGCACTGGTCATAGCAAACACCCTCTTCCAACAACACAAGAGACAACTCTCCACATGGATTTCATCATATGGTCAATACTGTGATCAGATTGAAGATGGAGAAGCTCTATACAGTCAGCAAAAATAAGACAGGGATCTGATTGTGGCTCAGATTATGAACTCCTTATTGCAAAATTCAGATTTAAATTGAAGAAAGTGGAGAAAACCATTAGACCATTCAGGTATGACCTAAATCAAATCCCTTACAATTATACAGTGGAAGTGACAAATAGATTCAAGGGATTAAATCTGATAGAGTGCCTGAAGAACTGTGGACGGAGGTTCATGACATTGTACAGCAGGCAGTGATCAAGACCATCCCCAAGAAAAAGAAATGCAAAAAGGCAACATGGTGGTCTGAGGAGGCTTTACAAATATGAGAAAATAAGAGAAGCAAAAGGCAAAGGAGAAAACAAAAGATATACTCATCTGAATGCA
This sequence comes from Capra hircus, assembly GCF_001704415.2. Classification (NCBI taxonomy): domain Eukaryota; kingdom Metazoa; phylum Chordata; class Mammalia; order Artiodactyla; family Bovidae; genus Capra; species Capra hircus. Next base: position 21,953,150 of record NC_030817.1, read on the forward strand.
GAGTTCCAAAGAAGAACAAGGAGAGAGAGAGAAGAAAGCCTTCCTCAGTGATCAATCCAAAGAAATAGAGAAAAACAATAGAATGGGAAAAATTAGAGATCTCTTCAAGAAAGTTAGAGGTACCAAGGGAACATTTCATGCAAAGATGGGCACAATAAAGGACAGAAATGGTATGGACCTAACAGAAGCAGAAGATATTAAGAAGAGGTGCCAAGAATACACAGAAGAACTATACAAAAACGACCAGATCACTGGCCCAGGTGATCACTCACCTAGAGCCAGACATCCTGGAATGTGAAGTCAAGTGAGCCTTAGGAGGCATCACGATGAACAACGCTAGTGGAGGTGATGGAATTCCAGTCGAGTTATTTCAAGTCCTGCTGTTAAAGTGCTTCACTCAATATGCCAGCAAATTTGGAAAATTCAGCAGTGGGCACAGGACTGGAAAAGGTCAGTTTTCATTCCAATCCCAAAGAAAGGCAATGCCGATGAATGTTCAAACTACTGCACAATTGCACTCATTTCACATGCCAACAAAGTAATGCTCAAAATTCTCCAAACTAGGCTTCAATAGTACCTGAACCAAGAACTTCCATATGTTCAAGCTGGATTTAGAAAAGGCAGAGATCAAATTACCAGCATCCATTGTATTATAGAAAAAGCAAGGGAGTTCAAGAAAAAATCTACGTCTACTTTATTGACCACACCAAAGCCTTTGACTATGTGGAAACTGGAAAATTCTTAAATAGATGGGAATACCAGACCGCCTTACCTGCCTCCTGAGAAATCTGTATGCAGGTCAAGAAGCAACAGTTAGACCTGGACACGGAACAACAGATCGGAAAAGGAGTACGTCAGACTGTAAATGTCACCTTGTTTATTTAACTTATATTCAGAGTACATCATGTGAAATGCTGGGCTGGATGAAGCACAAGCTGGAGTCAAGATTGCTGGGAGAAATATCAATAACCTCACATAGGCAGATGACACCACCCTTATGGCAGAAAGCCAAGAGGAACTGTAGAGCCTCTTGATGAATGTGAAAGAGGAGAGTGAAAAAACTGGCTTAAAGTTCAACCTTCAAAAAACTAAAATCATGGCATCTGGTCCCATCACTTCAAGGCAAATAGATGGGGAAAAAGTGGAAGCAGTGACAGACTTTATTTTCTTGGGCTCCAAAATCATTACAGATGGTAACTGCAGCCATGAAATTAAAAGACGCTGCTTGCTCCTTGGAATAAAAGCTATGACAAACCTAGATAGCATATTAAAAAGCAGAGACATAACTTTGCCAACAAAGGTCTGTCTAGTCAAAGCTATGGTTTTTCCAGTAGTCATGTATGGATGTGAGAGCTGGACTGTAAAGAAAGCTGAGCGCCGAAGAGTTGATGCTTTTGAACTGTGGTGCTGGAGAAGACTCGAGAGTCCCTTGGACTGCAAGGAGATCCAACCAGTCAATCCTAAAGGAAATCAGTCCTGAATACTCATTGGAAGGACTGATGCTGAAGCTGAAACTCCAGTGCTTTGGCCACCTGATGCAAAGAACTGACTCATTGGAAAAGATGCTGATGCTGGGAAAGATTGAAGTCTGGAGGAGAAGGGGACGACAGAGGATGAGATGGTTGGATGGTATCACTGACTCAATGGAGATGAGTTTGAGCAAGTTCTGGGAGTTGGTGATGGACATGGAAGCCTGGCGTGCTGCAGTCTATGGGGTCACAAAGAGTCGGACACGACTGACTGACTGAACTGAACTGAACATAGAAAAGTGCCTGGTGTGAATTAGATGTACAGTAAATAGCAAATCTGACTAAGCATTGCAAAGTACATAATTGATCTCAAAATGAATAAGAATCATCTTAGGCAGTATAAATCCCACCATCTAATAGAAGGTAGATAAAAGTACAACTTTAGTACAAGAAACACTATCTAATTGTTACAGGAGGGAATACAAGGATGGGAGAGGAGAGAGTTTAGGTGACAATCATACATCACAAGCATAATATCAGAAGGCTACCCAAGCTCTGGACCAGACAAAAGGCAAGTGAATGATGGACTAAGAGATTAGGAGGGGCCGAGAGACTGAAATCAAGAGGACAGTTGGGAGATGGAGAAGTTGGAAGAAGCTAGTTGATGGTCTGAGGGAATTTCAGTGAAAGAAACCTTAGAGGATGATAATTTCTTGTTACTCACTTTCCTTTCTTCTCCACTACGTAGTTTGACTTGTAAGCCTGAGCTAAGAAGATAGTTTACCTTTGGAGACAATAGTAACCCTTTCAGCTACATTTAGAGATCCTGGGTCAGCTTCTCTAGCCCTCTCCTTTCTGTTTTGTAATTCAGTGCTTCAATGGGCTATTCAGTTTAAGGTATACGGTTGAAGAGCTTGGCTTAAAAGCCTCTTCTGTGCTAAAGGTAATTTTCTTTATGCTTTTCAAGAGAGTGGGGCGAAGGCTAATGAGGGCTGATTGCATCTCTTAACTGAGACAGACCCCTTGTCAACAGATGTTTGAATTTAAGGTCTCTGGACTATAGTTTAAGAGAAATGGGATAGATCATGGTTTCTTCCTGGGAAGCGTGAGATTGGAGGGGTTGCCATGGTAATGCTAACTCCTACCTTCACTTACTGGCATGTGTTGTGGAGTATCTGCTCTGTTCCAAGACTCCCAAGGCTTGGCCAACTGTATTGCCCTCTAGTCTTTCAGGGAAGGAGTATGTTTGAGTCTTTTAGTACTGCTCCAGGGTGAACAGTGTGACGGGCACCGGATCACGCTAGGCCCCTTCTGTCCAAAGGCCTGTCCATTCCAGAGTCTACTTTGTCCTTGACATTAGCCTTGAGCCCCAAAGCCTGTGAGAAGCATGGTGATCCACTCCCTTCTACCTATGAAGCAATTCCAGAAAGGACTGCCGTAATATTCTTTCCAATTATTAAGCAAATTCCAATGGGAAGTGGCAGTTGTAGTGACAAAGTGGAGTTAGACTCATATTCCCTTCAGAGGAGTCTCATAAAAGGATCTGATGATACAGACACTAATGAGGGCAAATGCTCTTTAGCATGAAGTCTTGATACATCCCTAAGGAATCTGAGATAGAAAGCCTTGATACCCCAGTATTTTGTGGATATTTCTCTGAGTATTTTTTGGTATTTCTCAGTATTTCTCTGAGCCAGGCCCTCTGGGGTTATTAAAGTACTTGGACTGAGAAATTGGTGTCTTTCCTTCATGTAAAAGGCTGGTGGTCACTCCTCAAACAACAGAGCGTTTGAGCATGCTGTCCTGTGAGCCTATAGCTAGGAGGATCACTCAGGTGGACAGGTTCTTCACCTCACGGGGCTCTGACAGCCCCTACCTGGCTACCTTCTGCACAGACATCTCCTACTTAGCTCTGATTCCTACCCTAGTCCACCCATGGAGATGCTGTCTCTTCCTGCAAAGATGAGTTCACATGGTAAACATTTATATGACTGGCTGCCCTAGTAGCTGTCCAGCTGTTTATGTCCCATTTTTAGTGTTTAACTTAATCCTCAAGACAAATGTAGAGCTTGATAAGTAATAACTTTTTACAAAACGAACTCCTAGAGTTTTGTGAACTTTTCTATTACATATATGTTATACTTTAATAAAATGTATTCCCCAGAAATATTGAATACTGTTATTAAAACAATACTTCCTAAAAGAAGTCTAGGAAGTATCCCTGTACCTTAGTGGAGGCCTTGGACCCTGTGGCACCTGGGCTTCCCTGGTGGCTCAGAGGTTAAAGCGTCTTCCTGGAATGCAGGAGACCCAGGTTTGATCCCTGGGTCAGGAAGATCCCCTGGAGAAGGAAATGGCAACCTACTCCAGTACTCTTGCCTGGAAAATCCCGTGGAAGGAGCCTGGTGGGCTACAGTCCATGGGGTCACTAAGAGTTGGGCACGACTGGCAACTTCACATTCACTTTCACTTTGGACCCTGCGGCAGCCCGACCACCTGCCACCTGCGGATCAAAGAATCTGGTTAATTTTCCAGCACTTCTTGGTTCTCTTATGGGCTGTCCTTGTAGCTCTGAGAAATGCTGAAAGGTCTGATAAAAATGTGAGGGCTGCTGTTTTCTTTAATTTCTGTTTTAGCCTATCTCAAGAAATGTTTTAAAATACTAGAGTTGCTGAGACATTGGGGATGAGCTTAGTGTGGGCACAGTTTTACCTGACTTTGATCTCTGCCTTTTTTGTTTCTGTGAATTTGACACCTTGTTTGAGGGATGAAGAGTAAAGGAGATGGGAGCGCGGGAGCCTCCTTTGCTCACTAGTGTATAATTCCATGGACTTCCCTGGTGGCTCGGTGTTAAAGAAGCTGCCTGCAATGCAGGAGCCACAGGAGGCACGGGTTTGATCCCTGGGTCAGGAAGATCCCCTGGAGGAGGAAATGGCAACCTACTCCAGTGTTTTTGCCTGGAGAATCCCCATGGACAGAGGAACCTGGTGGGCGACCGTCCCTGGGGTTGCAGAGAGTTGGACAGGACTGAAACAACTTAGCCTGGCGTGGCACATACAATTCCATCAGAGTTAAGGAATTGTTATGAACTTCCTTAGGTATGATAATGGCATTATGCTTTTTTCCTTAAAGTTGTTATCTTTTAGAGCATATATGAAGTATTTACAGATAAAGTGATGAAATATCTATGATTTGTTCCAAAATAATCCAACGGAAGGATGTAGAAGAGATAAAGTTAAGTGAAGTCGCTCAGTCGTGTCCGACTCTTTGCAACCCCATGGACTGCAGCCTCCCAGGCTCCTCCGTCCATGGGATTTTCCAGGCAAGAATACTGGAGTGGGTTGCCATTTTCTTCTCCAGGGGATCTTCCCAACTCAGGGATTGAACCCAGGTCTCCCGCATTGCAGGCAGGTGCTTTACCCTCTGAGCCACCAGGGAAGCCCAGGAAGAAGAAATAAAGTTAGTCATAATCTAATAATTGTTGAGACTAGGAGATGGGCGTTAATCTCTCTGCTTTTTTTTTTTTTTAATTTCTTTTTGGCGGCAATGGGTCTTTGTTCTATGTCCAAACTTTCTTTATTTGTGATGCATGGGCTCTAGGGCACACAGGCTTCAGTTTTTGGGGCACATGGGTTTAATTGCCCTGAGGCTTGTGGGATCTTCCTGGACCAGGAATCAAACCCATGTTCCCTGCATTGGCAGGCATATTCTTAACAACCAGGGAAGTTGCTCTTGGCTTTCATATGTGCCTGAAGTTTCCCATAATGGTAAGTTTAAAAGAAAATTGATAACCAGTTACAATCCTGTCCTGACTACTGCTCTTGTGGGTAGAGGTAGCTGTAAGGCTGATCATTTGTGGTGCTGGCATCCAGCACTCTCTCCTCACCCCTCTGTAGAGCTTGGCCGTTTATTCTTGCATTCCACCTGCCCAGCTCCCTCCCTGCAACCTGAGCTCCCAAGAGGGCAAGCCAGTGCATTGGCATCCTCAAAGCAGGACACATTTGGATCACAGAGGAAGACTTTGCTCAGTACCTTGGGGCCACTAGAGCAGGAGGAGCTTACTGGGAAGCCTAGCTAGCTGTACTGTGTCAGGCTGGCATTCCCAAAAAACCAAGAGCAGCTTGGGATGTTTGGAGCCACTGAAGCTGTATTTCTGACACATGCTAATGAGCTTCGCTCAGGGGTGTAAACAGAGTCAGCACTTCCAACTAAATTCTGGTGGAATTTAATAACCTTTACTTAAACTATCTCCCTAGACTGCTTCTGGCTGGACATAGTATCAATCTAAGAAGGGGCATTTCCCACCCCTGACAGCTTTCCAATGCCAGTTTTTAAAGAGCTGCCAAATACACCCAGCCTGAGTGTGGGTATTTGTGTTGACACATTGTTCCCGTTAGAGCAAAGCAAATGTGTTTTCTGAATACCCAATTTCAAACTTCTCAGCCCATTCCATAATCTCTCCCAAGCTGGTTGGGAGTAGACTGTCATACAGGGACCGTGAAGAACTGTGCTGGGAGTCAGATGGACTCATTAGGCTGGCACTGGACCGCTAATTTTTGTCATGCTAATTTCAGACCATTCCTAATCAAGGGCCACCAGCTCCCACAAGGCCGTTGTGGTCACTGTCTATTTGCCAAATTAGGTCTTTCTTTAGCCCCATAAATAAGACTTTGAGTATGTGTAGCTGTATCCCTCAGTTACATGGCCAGAGCTAAGGCAGACAGTGACAGAGACATCCTCATGTACACAGGTTAACATCTTTGTTCCCTAAGACTAGCCACTCCTCCTGAAAATACTTGCCAGTAATTCAAGACCAAACTCATCACCCTTCCGCTTGACTCCCTCCAAGGCAGCATTTCCTGTCTTGAATAGGGCTGCCAGCTAGCCAGTCATTCAAGCCTGAGACCTGAGTACCATTTACTTCTCCCTCTTTCTCATTTTCCATGTCCTGTCAGTCAGCAAGTCCTGCTTTTTCTATGTCTTCCTGCCTTCATGCATTCATTTCAGCTACTTTGTGCCAGACACAGGGTTAACCTCTGGGGGTACAATGATGAATAAGATAGTCCTATACGGTCCCTACCATCGGTGCTTATCTGTTCTCCTGTTTAGACCCTGATCACCCTTGCCAGCACCCCAGATCAGCCCCTCATCAGCTCCCACCAGATTTACTCCATTTCCTAACTGACTCGCCTGCCTCCCCGTGTGACTGCATCAGTGAGTCAGCTGTCATTTTTCTTGTTACAAATGACAAAAACCCATCTGAATTACCTTAGCAAAGCTAGAGGAGGTGTTGTTTATTGATGCATATAACCAAACTACAGGAATGGCCAGAGCACAAGTGGGGCTTAGGATCAAATGCAACCAGAAACGTGGAAAGCCCACTACTGCAATTGGGAAAGTCTGCTATTTCTGGTTTCTGCTTCCCTTTCAGCATCAGCTTCGTTCTTCCCACGAACCAGCTTCTTCCACTTGATGGAGAACACGACTATCCATAGTCTTCAAACTTCACCACTTTATTATTTTGTTTATATATATATATATATAGAGATAGAGAGAGAGAGACACACACACACGCATATTTTAAATTTAATTATTTTATTTTTAAAATTATGTATATATACATATTTTTAATTTGGTTTTTGGCTGTGCTGGGCCTTTGTTGCCACATGTGGGCTTCCTCTAGTTGCGGTGAGCAGGGGCTACTCTCTCTTTGTGGCACTTGGGCTTATCATTGCAGTGGCTTCACTTGCTACAGAGCATGGACCCCAGGGCATGTCCCTTACATTGGCAGGAGGATTCTTAACCACTGGACCACCAGGGAGGTCCAAGCTTCACTACTTTAGAAAGATTTCTTCTTTCTGACTGAGTGTGCAGATCCCAAGGAAATGTTCTAGTTGGCCCAGCTTGGGTCAGCTGGCCTAATGAATAATTCAGTGGTGTGATAGGCAGTCCCTGGGATGGTCCCCCATGATGGTCCTCCTGGTAGCTGTGCCCTGCTCTCGCGTGAGGACTTATTGAAGCTGCTCTTCTAATAAAAAGATACGGCTGAAATGATGGACTCTCACTTCCTATGTTACGTTACAAGAAGGCTGTGGCTGCCATCTTAGGCACACTCTCTCTTGGATTATTCACTTGGGGGCCAACCAGTTGTCATGTTGTAAGACAGCCCAGTAGAGAAATCCTGGTGAGCAGGCTTGGAGGCAGATTATCAGAGGCCTGCCAGAAGTCATGTGAGCGAGCTTTGGGAGTGAATTCTCTGGGTTTGGTTGAGCTTTGAAATGACTGCAGCCCTGGCTGACGCTCTGACAGCAGCCTCGTGACATCCCTGAGCCAGAACCATCCAGCTAATCCATTACTGGATCCCAGACCCACAGAAACTATGAGATAACAAATAATAGTTGTTTGCAGTCACTAAATTGTGAGGTAATTTGTTACTTGGTGAAAGAGGACTAATACATCTAACAAAATGGAAGCTTCTATTCAAACCACAAGAGAAGGAACATTTCCCTGGAAAAGGAGGGGACTGTCCTGTTGATAAAAGAACAGATTCCACCACTATTCTTTCCTAGTCCACCCTCTTTCTTGCTGTGCAGCAGAGATTTTTTCCTATAATAAAAGTCTGATCATGTCAGTTTCCTGCTTAGTATTCTTAAAGCTCTCTATTACTCTTAAAATAAAAACCCAAGTTTGTAGCTTGATCCCTGAGGCTCTTTATGATTAGCACCTGTCAAACTTAGCTCCCACCCTTCCCCTCCCTGCTCCCACCCTTCCCCTCCCTGCTCCCACCACACTTCTGACTGTCAGTCCCTTGAGTACACCATATGAGCTCTTGCTTGCCTTTGCACAGGCCCTTCCTTTTATGAGCAGTCTAGTTCTGCAAGGCCCACACACTCTTACCCCTGATCATAAGTTAAGGCTCAACTCAGTATCACCACCTCCAGGAAGACCTCCCCGATCACCTGATCCCTCCACTCACTCCTCTATCTTCCAAGCTCTAGTAGCACTCTCTGTCATGACTCTTAATCACACCATGTGGCATTGTTGGTGTGATTGTCCAGCTCCCTCAATAAGCTCTGCTCTTTGAAGAAGAAACCCAGTCTTTCATATTGGAATCCCTAATGCCTTCTAAATAATAGAGTCTCAACATGTTTGTCAACTCATTAGTTAATCAATTAGCTAATTAATTGAATTATAGTTTCAAAGAGTTACTCTCACCTGCACTTACCTATTAATCTGGTTTCATTATAAAGTAATGTGGGGCTCGGAGGTCAATTCCCATTTTCTTACCTCAAATGAAGTTCATAAATGAATGAAGCAGACATGACCCCAATCCATGATACCTTCATGGTACTTACAGTCAAAACTAAAAACTAATGTGGCTATTACTATGAAGGAAATCATCGAGGTTTCTGAGAGAGAATAATATTTCAAGTTACTTGAGCTTGCAGAGGCAGAGACCCTCCTTTAATGCTTGACATTAAGCTGTGATCTGAAAAATGAGAAGGAGCCAGCCAGTCAGAGTGAGGGAAGTAGGTAACAGGCAGAGGATCTGCAGTGCAAAGGCCCTAAGCAGGGAAAAGTTCAGTGCATTTGAGGGATTCAGAGAAGACTGGTGGGCCTCCCTGATGGGTTGGTGGTAAGGAATCCACCTGCCAAGGCAGGAGACGCGGATTTGATCCCTGATCCGGGAATATCCCACATGCCGAGGAACAGCTAAACCCATGTGCCACAACTATTGAGCTTGCGCTCTAAAAGTCCTTGAACTGCAGGCATTCAGCCCACATGCCGCAACTACAGAAGCCTGCGCATCCTGGACCTCATGCTCCACAGCAACAGAGACTACTGCAATGAACCCACCACCACAGCCAGAGAGTAGCCACTGCACACCATAACTAGAGGGAACCTCACAGCAACGAAGACCTGGCACAGTCCAAAAAAACACAGTGGAGTAAAGATGGGCAAAGTGACTGGGAAGGGGGAGCAGAACAAAATGAGACAGACAGGAAGGCAGCAGGCAGAGCTCAAGACTAGCTCATCACACAGGAAACCGCGGTACAGGTGCGTCCCCCTAGTTACGTGGTCCTTTCATTCTGGCCAAGTGAAAGGCCTTGCACTCACTACTCCCTTTGCCAGAATGCTCTTCCTCTGGCTGCCTCCTAGCACTCATGTCTTGCATCAGTGCCAACTCCTGTCCTATTTAATAGAAGCCTTTACCCTCTTAGTAACTCAATCACATAGGCCCTATTTACTTATGTGTAACACCTATCAGACACGACTGAGCGACTGAACTGAACTGAACCCTCCTAGTAACTCAATCACATAGGCCCTATTTACTTATGTGTAACACCTATCAGTATCCCTGAATAATCTGATACATCTTGTGGGTTACTTGTTGTTCTCTCCCTCTGTGGCGGGTCAGGGACCTTGTAAGTATTGCTCACTGCTATATTCCCTGTGCGTAGAGCATGGCTTGGTATGTATTAGTAATGAATATTTATTGCATTGCTTCGTTCAGTTAGCCAACAGTCTAAATGTCTGCCATGCGCCAGACTTAATGCCCGGTTCCAAGACAAAACAGACATGTTTCCACCTAGAGCCCTGACTCAGGGCCAGCTTTATGGGTGTGCGGTGTGTGCAGTTGTTCAGGGAGCTATGCTTAGAAAGACCCCACACTGCTGTCACTGTTTTTGAGATTCTTAACAGTTTATGCATTAGGTGACTGCCTAGTACATTTAGAGCTCTGTAAAGGCTAAGTGATTTACAGAGATAGTATGATTCAAAGATATCATTCTGGAGCCAGTCATTCTTGGAGTCCCGGTCCTGCTGTTTCCTAGCTCTGTGACCTTGAGCACGACTCACATAACATCTCCTAAACTTGATTTCCTCCTTACAAATGGAGATAATGATAAGGTCAACTCCCAAAGAGTTGGCATGAGAATCAAATGAAATAATACTTAAAACACTTAGGTCTGGGGACTTACCTCGCGGTTCAGTAGTTAAGACTCTTCCTTCCAGTGCAGTGGGTATGGATTCATTCCCTGCCTCAAGGCTGAAAAACCAAAAAACATAAAAAACAGAAGCAATAATGTTAACAAATTCAGTAAAGATTTTAAAATGATCCACATTAAAAATCTTTTAAAAAAAGAACCACTGAAGTCCCGTCCTGCATGTTCTATAAAGCAGGTTCCATGGCCCGACCAGCCACGCCTTTCTTTGCTCCACCTTCCTTTGGCTTCTCCCACTCCTGTACACTCCCGGGGTGGAAAATCTGGGTCAATGTGAGTGACTTCTAAGTGAGATGAATATTGAGGAGAAAAACCAAGGAATTATATCCTTCAGGGAAGCAATAATATTTTACTTAAAAATTGCTTGAGCAAAGACTTTGTAGATGTTTGCAATTTGTATGCAAATAAACTAAGGACTCCAACACCAGGAGCTGAGACATGGCCCTGGGCAAAATCTTCAAGAAGACCAGGGCTTCGACCACAGAGAAGCCTTTGTCAGTTTCTCTCTGCTGGCAGTTTAAACTAAAACCGTAATCCCGAAGCTGCAGTTTTCACTGACTTAGCCTTTAATGAATTCATTAGTATGTAAGGCAGTTTTCTAACAAGGTAGGTGATCCCCATCTGAATTTGCTGCATTATCTCTGCTGTATTATCCTTGTTCTCACATTCATTGTCTGTTTAATCAAGCACTGATTTGGCATTAACTTGAAAATACTGGGTCTCCCTGTGCCTGCTGAAAAAGTGTTTTCACTGGTCAAACCTTGCCTGATTCCTTGAAAACCCAAATCAATAACCATATTATATAAGCAAGCTGAGAACAATTGACGTGACCCACCCCCAAACCCTGCTGAGACTAGTCTCTCAGAATAGAGAGAACAGCAGCCTTCTCGCTCTTGTTCTTTCATTCAACAAGCATTTCTTGAGCATCTACCATGTGCTAGGTGCTGCGCTAGGCGCTGTCTTTATCTTCATACAGTTTGCATTCTAGTGGGAATGTAAGGAAGTCAGACAACTCGAATACAACCCTGATTCAAAGTAAGAGGAGGAAATATGGACCCTCGGGAACCTTTAGGAAGGATCCTCCCCCAGCGGCTAGGGATGGAGGTGGAGAATCTCAGGGAAGTTCCCAGCATTCTTGCCCATGAATTACATCCTTTGTCCATCTCTCAGATCAGTGCCTGCCCAGACTCCTCTGCCTGCAAAGTGTGCAGTTCTGACACATACTTATCTTGAACGCATGTGCCCTTTTGGAGTCCTGGGAAACCTGGTCCAGGGCTGGGGCTGAGGATGGAATCAAGGGCTTCCTGGGGAGACTTGTTTGCCTCACGCAGAGCTGCACTCATTCATTCATTCCTTTGCAAACGCTTATTGATCACATCCTCTGCGTCAGACTCTGAGGATCCAACTGCAAACAAGACTAACACTTCTTCCCTCACAGGCTTTGGACGCCCCTGTAAACACTATGCCCCGTTTTCTTTGTTTATTCCGGTCCATTCACAAATGTCACCTCGTTCAGCTCTCAGTACATCCCTCAGAAGCAGGTAGTTTCATCACTGTTTTACCAGGCAGGGGACTGCGGTTCAGAGAGGTGAGGTGACTTGGGGCAGGTTGCCCAGCTAGCTAGAGGAACAGCCAGGCCACAGCTCTCAGCGTGCTGCCTCACTGGGCAGAGCGGACCCTGGGCTGGGAAGCGGCCTCCCAGCAGTGACACAGGGGCTTTCTCTGTGTCATCAGTTAGGATCTGTGGGGCCTTCTCAAGGGGTGGCCCTGTTACTCTCCCTTAGGTCTGCTGAGAGTGGCGAAGCCGTGCCCTGTGTGGCTTCCGCAGACAGAGGACCCTGGCTAAGGGCAGTCATCGCAGCCCCCATCTCCTCTGCTCTAAGCGGCATACCCCGCGAGCCCTGGTGCATGTCAACCAGGGGATGCCGAAGAGAGGGGCAGCTCTGCTCTGAGGACCCCAGGTGGAACCCCGCTTCTGCTTCGTAACCCTCCCTCAGGTTTCCCATCCTGCCCTCCCCACCAGTCTGAAGCTTCTCAAATCCTTGTTGAAACATCAAGTCTGCTGCTGAATTGGCTTTCTCTACTTCTCAAAGGTAAAAGCAAGTGCCACAAGAAAGGTTTTGGAACCATATCAGAAAGGTCCAGCCAGGAACAAAGTGGATGCTGGGATTCTGCTTCTCCTCTTTTCCTGGTCAGCTTCCCTCTCCCACGTGCCCCAGCACATAAGCTGCCAGGTCTTGTTCTGATGGCTGGAAAATGTCCTTAGCAGCTAGGAAATCCACAGCCTTGGTGTCTGGCCATTCTGACCTGCCCCAGGGTCAAAAAAAAACCACTCTCTGATCATTCCTGGATGGCTGTACTTGCTTTCTAGTCTGGGACCTGACCACAGACATCTTCTCATTTGACCTTCACCCACATCACCCCCGTTTTTCAGTTGAGGACCCTGAAGCTCAGGAAGCCTAAGCTGCTTGCTGGAGATTACCTGGCTCACAAAGGGCTGAGCCAGAGCTGGAGCGGTCGTTCTCTTCCTGCCAGGCTGGGACGCTCCTCTCCACCCCTGCTGTCACACTATATAGCAGCCAAGAAATAACTGGGATGGACACACTTGGTTATAGATTTAAAATAAGCCCAGCTGCTTAATGAGCATACAAAGACCCAGGTGCCTGGTGAAAACCGTGGATGAACCTACTGGGCTCTGCAAAGAACCAAGTCCTCAGCCCAGCTGGACGAAGCCACAGAGTCTGGTGTGCAAAAGGAGGTGCCACGTGACCAGGCACAAGACTAGCATCTAAGGATCAATAATGCAGAACAAAGAACCTTAAGGCCAGGAAAGCACGTGGAGGTAGTCCTGGTCAGGATGCAGGGAGACAGCAGACAGTGTATGTAGCAAAGAGCCCTGGCCTGGGGGGCTAGGTCTTGCAGGGGGTCTCACCTTCCTGACACTTGGCACCAGGCAGAACCGACAGCAATTGCCCGTCACTGCGTCACAGAACGTTGTGTTCTCAGGTCTCCTGAGGCTCCTAGTTTCCTACCTCGTGACTCTGGGTATCTCAGCCTCTCAACCTGTATCTACTTTTGTAGAAGATGATAGTAGAGCCAACCCCAGCCCGCCCTACCTCTCTGGTATCTAAGAATCAGTCATGGAAGGATGTGGGTGTAGGGGGACAAAATTTGGGATCCGGGATAAGACTGAGAGCTTTACAAGGGAGCTGATTTTCCTTAACTGCAAGATGGGGAAACAAAAATACAGAAGTTGGTACAAGGATACAAACTAAAATGTGAAAGGCAATGAAGGGCAGGAAGACGCCTGGACCCTGGATCAGACTTCATGAGTTCAAATTCTGGCTCTACCTCTGACTTAGCTGGGTAATCTTGGGCAGGAATGTTAACCTCTCTGGGCTTTAATTTCCTAGTTTGTAAATGGGGTGATAATAAAACACCTACCCAATAGAGTTGTTGTTAGGATTAAAGAAGCTGAAATGTGTGACTCAGTCACTGGTGGATAAGTGACAGTATCGGCTATGGAGGGGCTTCGCTCGTGGCTCAGATGGTAAAGAATCTGCCTGTTATGTGGGAGACCTGGGCTCAGTCCCTAGTTTGGGAAGATCCCTTGGAGAAGGGAATGGCAATCCACTCCAGTATTCTTGCCTGGAGAATTCCTTGAACAGAGGAGCCTGGAGAGCTACCGTCCATGGGATTTCAAAGAGTAGGACGTGATTGAGTGACTAACGCACGCACACACACACACACACACACACACACACACACACACTGGCTATGAAGGTCATCAGTTGGCTGATCCATAAAAAGGACTTAATTGTACAACTCATGGTAAAACGTATGCCCATCCTGTAGGCTTGGGAGGTGTAGTGCTGATTTCCTGATTAATGAATCTTCTGGAGTAGAAACTCTTCTGTAACCAAGTCAGCCATCTGTGGTTGGTACTGGGGAAGAAACTCATAAATCACACAGGGCAAGGTTGGCATGCGGCATCTGGCTCAGCGGCAAGCCATGGCCCAGGCTTGTGCTCACCCACCCTCTGCCCCAGAGTCATCCATCACAGCCCAGAGTTCTGCAGCCTGCTTAGCAGAGGCCAGGCTTGCAGCACACAGTGTCATCTCTCTGACCCTCGATGCCAGGTGGTAACCCGTGCCCTCCAGGAGGAGACCAGGAACCATCTCAGTCATCAAACCAGTGGCTCTCAAACCCCAGTGTGCATGAGAATGCCCCAGGGGCTTGTTAAACTTAGATGGCTGAACACCACTCCCAGGATTTCTGACTTAATAGGTCTGGGTGGAGTTCAAGAGTCTGCATTTCTAGTAAGTTCCCACACGTTGCGGATGCTGCTTGTCTGTGGGACCACCTGCACTTCTGTGGGACTCAGTTTAAAACTTGCTATTTGTCCTTGGGCAAGTTTCTTCTCCTGACTGAGCCCCCACTGCCTCATCCCTAAAGTGGTCACACCAGAACCTACCTCACGGAAGCGTGGTAGCCCTATTCTGTTCTGGGATCCCAGGAAATGCTCGATCGTGGGAGCCCCCGGCGTCCTCCATGTTTCATTTTGGGGCTCAGAGACTAATAAGCAGGAAGAGTGGAGCTGTGAAGATGCCAAGCTTTTAAATAAAAGTGAGAGAGAAAATGAACAAATACAGATTGAGTGCTTTCTGAATGCAATGTTCTGATTCCTAAATGCAAAAACACCTTATCACTCGCAACAAAACAAGCAAAACCCAGCTACAATCTTTCATTTCATTCATTCGACAAGCCAGCATTTACCGGGAGTCCGAGAACCAGGCTCTGTGATCCGGCTGTGGGAAGTACAAGGCTGAAGCGGACGCAGGTCCTATAGTCCCGTTTCAATAGAAGAGAGAAGACAAGTCCACCGGTATAAGGAGGCATAAGGAAGAAGGTGCTCACTGCAGCCAGAGAGGAATATTCAAGATACTGAAGAAACAGGCCAGAGAGATGGTTTCAGGCAGGTGGAAAGTAGGGCAGGTTTCCTTATGGAAGCAGCATTTGTCTGGAAAATGGGTAGCATTCGATCCACGGGGATAAGTAGAGGGTAGAAGAAACACAAAGGTGTAAACAAGAGAAGGCAAGCTACAACTTCCAGAAACAGGACACAGGGCAGTTTGGCTGGATTGCAGGGTGAGGGACAGAGGGTGGGAGCTCCCATTTTCTCACTGTGACCTGCTTTCACCTTAACAACTGCCGACACTCCCACCCCTAGGGAGAAAAGGCTCTGGAGAGCCGCGTCCATCGGGGCTAGAGCCACCCTTGACAGGAAGCAGAGGAGCCTGGAGCTCCGCAGCTGCCCTAGAGGGCTGGGGGGCTTCAAGCCACATGGGCCTCAGAGAGCCTCCTGGCTTGCTGACAGCCGCTTCTCACCCAGATGGTGGCAGAGGCCCCAGCGAGGCCCCTTGACTCCTCTCCTGGTTCCGGGCTCTCCCTCCCAGCTGGGGGCATTTCTCCTTAAGGGGGAGCTGGTTCTGGCTCTGCTCTGGCCCCCAAACCTGGTCTCATTCATCTGGCTCCCAGGGAGCCCAAGGGGCTGCACGCCTCCCCCTTGGCTTCTTCCTCTCGCAGTGAGGTCGGGGGCCCAGGGTATTCAGTGTGCGCAATCTGCAGCCAGCTGGCCCGACTCTCCCCCGGCACAGCTTCCCCCCTCCACACTCCCCCCGCTTCAGAGCAGTGCAAACGTGACGAGCGTGGTGTCGCCCGGGGCACCCATCATCACACAGATGAAACTGGAAGTCAGCAGGTCCAGGTGGGAGCCTGGACACAAGCATACCAACAAGCACAGGTGATTCCAGCAGGTTATCTGGATGCACCTTGACACTCAGCTTATTTGAAAGAAGAATTGTTGAAAGACAGGTCTGATTTTCAGATTGCTTGAGAACTCAGAGATAGCCGGAACCAGGGATCAAGAGAGCAAGAAGAAGCCGAGTCTTTCTGAACACCTCCCCGGTCATTTGTACTCATTCTGTCCACATAAGGATCACTGCATTTTCCAGGCCATCTCTTCCCACCGTTTCCTTGGCCCTCCCCAGACCGAGAAAACTGAGCCCTGGAGGAATAGTCACTGGCTCAAGAAGACGACGACACATCTGTTTGGGTTTAAACAGCTGCCATAGTTCTATCTAGAATTCTTCTCTGATTACAGCCTGGTCCACAGCATCACCACGTTGCGTGCACTGGGGGAAAGAGTCAAGACCGCTGGGTAATTGCCGCTGAGCCTCCTCCAGCTGGGCTAGTATGGCCAGCTGGCTTCATCAGGCCTCACCCAGGCCACGCTTTACCTGGCCCGAGACAGGTAAAACCCAGAAGGTCTTGTCAATGTAGAGCCCAGCTAATCAGGAAGCATTACGACTCCTTGGCTCCCAGGCCCCTCCGTGGTGCTCCCATAGCTGCCACCTCCCCTGTGGTTTTATCATCTAGTGCCTATGTATCTGTCCGGGCTTCCCTGGTGGCTCAGGTGGTAAAGAATCTGCCTGCAATGCAGGAAACCTAGGTTCGATGCCTGGGTTGGGAAGATCCCCTGGAGAAGGAAATGCAACCCACTCCAATATTCCTGCCTGGAGGATTCCACGGACAGAGATGCCTGGCAGGCTACAGTCCATAGGGTCGCAGAGTCAGACACGACTGAAGAGACAGCACGCACGCATGCCTGTATCTGTCCATCTCCTCTGCTAGAACAACAGTTCTGGAACGTTTCTGTCTTGTTTACATTTGTGTCCTCACCTCTGGCAAAGTGCCCAACATGCAGCAGGCACTCAGAAAATGCTTGTTAATAGCAGCAATAACACACTTACTAAGCAGTAGAAAGGGCTGGGTGCTTTGCGGTCATTAAATAAACCAGTCCTCACAAAAACCCTCAAGAGCTATAAGTGAACCCATTTCACAGGTGAGGAAACCAAGGCTGGGAGATGAAGTAACTTTTCAGCTAGCTAGTGGCAGACTGGGATGGCTCCGGGCTGATGGGAGTCTCTGGGTCCCCACTCCTGCTACACCCTTCCCAGCTCTCCAAAGCCTCCATCCAGCTCAGCTGCCCACAGCCCAGCTGCCAGGTCAGAACAGAGTGGCCCCTCCCTGCTCCACCACAAGGTCTTTGCTAAGAGCCTGACTGTGAAGAACTTTTAAGGTGAGAGAAGCTGCCTGGGTCCTCCTCTTCCTGTTCTGGAGGAAACAGACCGTCGCAGGGGACTCAGAAATACCACAGACACTGCGAACATTCACCAGGATAAAGCTGTGGACACCGTGAACCCCTGCCCTTCCTCTCCAGGCCTCCTTTCCTGTTTCTTCGGTGGGAAGAGGACCACGCCCCACTGGAAACCATCCTCCGCAGGCCTGGGGGCGCCAGACCGCTGGGAGGACGGAGATGTTGCCGGGTGATATTCTCCTAGCTGTGAGCGGAGATACCCATCCCGGGGAAGGCAGGAGTCTCTCCAGGAGAAGCCTTTGTGAAGGCAAGTCACAGAGGCCAGGGACAGAGGACCCCTTGCTGCTGGCTCCACGCAGACTCCCCGCCCCGCCTCCCCTCCCTGGGCACTCTGGAAGACTCCTCTTTTCTGATGGGTTCGGGTTACATCAGGCCCAAGGCTTTTCGTGGTTAATGGCCAGCCCCGGGGCTTTATTGAATCCTCCAGGGGCTGGTTAACAGCAGATAGCCTTAGTTCCCAGGGGGAAAAAAGAGAGGAGTGAGAGAGAGAACAGGCCTCTGGAGAGGCTTGGAGGAGGGCAAGAGAGAGCATGACTCAGGAGAAGCCAGCACTAGAGCCCTTCAAGGGTGGGAGTGAAGCTAGACCCAAGTGGAAGGAACGCTGACTCAGCCAGGCTGGGAGGGCGGCCCAAGAAGGCAATGGGCGGTGGGCTGAGGTCCTTGAGAGGACAATGGACAGACAGACTCTGTAGCCATGTCGTGTGCTCGGAACCATCACCATCGGGCCTGGTGGTCAATTCTGGAGAATCCCAAATGAGCCACCCTGAGACCAGGTCAGGGTGGGGGCAGGAATGGCTGTGTCTGGGGAGGCTTAGTCACGTGCTGGCCTGCCCACTACAGTTCATCTGTGTGCCGAGGCTGTGCTTATTTTTACCTGAGTAGGTTCAGTTTCTGATCACAGAAACGGTGGGGCTTTCCATTGGTTTCTATGGAAACATTAGACAGAGCATCTGCTACCCGAGCAAACAAGGCTAGGGTGGTAAGACTCATGCTGGAATGACTTCGCTGACTTTACTTAGGAAAATTGCCCCACCTGCATTTTTACCGCTGCCTTCTTGTGTGGCAGGGGAGAGGAAGGGCAGTTCAGAGGGACCAGCTGGCACCTAGGGAAGGAGAGAGGGCTGGCGAAACCGAAAGACAAGCATTCAGAGAAGCCCCTTGGTTTCCACTTTGAAGCCCCAAAGTAGGGTCCCATGGTGAGGTCACAAGAGCCTGGGTGCCCGTCCCAGTTGCCCCCTCTCATGGCTTCCCCCAGGGCAGCCAGCCTGTTGTCCAGGAGTCCCTGAGGTCCCACGGAGGGGGACGTAGGTGGAGGAGCAAGCTACCAAGTGCAGGAGGAGGTGAGAGTTGAGCGTGCTCGGTTTTCTGGAATAGAGGGAGGGAGGGAGGTGCTGAAGGCCTTGGCTCTGGAATCAAAAGGAAGGCGCTGGTGCACGTGCCCATGTGAGAAGTGGTTTTATTCCAGGTGTTTTTCATAAAGACAAGGTCCTCAGGGACAGCGAGTGGCACATGCTTTGGTCAAGAGGAAAAGCAAAAACAGAACAGGGCTGAGTCCCAAAGGAGGCTGACAAGTGCTGAGCCCCCAATCACAGGGAAGGAGGGGGCCCTCTGAAAGGCTGAATGGCAGTCCTCTTACTTTCAGTAAGAGATGCCCGAGATTCCTGTCCCAAAGGCCACGCTACCCGCCGGGGCAGACACACACACAAGGGAGATGGCGGTGGATAAACATCTCACAGAGGATGGGAAAAGTGTGGCTCTGGGGGCCAAGGGCTCCTTGCTGTGAGCGCAGAGGGTGCAGGCTGAGGCCCAGGAGCACTGCGGAGAGCCAGGAGGTGAAAGGAAACCACTGAGAGCCCTCCAGGGTGGGTGTGGCGGGCCACAGCCCCAAGGCTGTGCAGAGGGAGCGGGACCAAAGCAGTTGAGGCACGCTAGGGAGGGGGAGGGGCGCGGCAGCTCCAATCCAGAAAAAGCCAGACCCTCTGGGGACCAGAGGCCTCTGTATGAACCTGGGACAATCCATGGATCCTCTCCCCAGGACAGTGCATATATGCACACACATGCACTATTTGGGGGACCATTTCAGGAGATTCTTGGGCCCTCCAGAATCTATGAACTCCTTAGGCATTCCAGGCTGATTTGCTTTGGGTGGGAGACAACCCCTCCCCCCCACCCCCCCACCCCCGCAGGAATCCTGGTATCACCCGACTTTTGCCTAAGATCACTGGGCCTAAGCCAGTGGGGCAGGGGAAGAGGAATGTTGGAAATATTAATAGCAGAAGCGGTTCCAAGACCAGGCCCTGGGGGAGGGGGAGAGAGGCCCAGTGGGTGTGAGAAGGAACTCGGAACTCTGTACAAACTGGGGCCGCCAGCCAGCCTGCTGGCCGCTGCAGTAGGTGAGCCCCGAGGGCCTCCCTCCGGCAGTGGGGGAGTCCAGCCTGGATGACGGTCCCCATGGCTTACCGATGCTCCCCGTTCTTACTGCCCTGCGCCCCGACCCCGTAATGATGCTGTATTTACAGAGGCAAGGGCTTTAGAGAAGGCAGGAGTCAAACTAGCAGGGAGGACGGAGCTGCTCAGTGGCGCCTGCCCTTACGGGGGTCCACCCGGTGCGCCCAAGCAGCGCTCAGGGAACCTGCTGGTCTTTAAGGCCCAAGGGAGAGGTCTGATCTTGACACATATCCAAACAGAAGTGGGATCTGTTTAATGAACTGGTTCCCGAGGCTGCCCCTGGAGGTGCCCCTGCAGCGCCTTGCTGAGAACGTGGGAAGCAGAGCGCGGGCCTGGAGGCACTGTGCCCTGGGAGGAACTAGGTCCCTGGGCGAGACCAATTCTTTTCCGTGCTTTGCGGCTTTTCTGTTCCCATCTTTCTGCAGCTCACCCATCCTTGGCCCTGGCTCCCATCCCTCCCGCCCCCAACCCAGCGCCTGCCCGGGACAGACCCCTGAGCGGCTCACTTCTTCCTGTTCCCCACCTGCCCACAGGCTGCCCCTCCCTCTGCCTTCCGCCTGCCTCCTGTCCACGGCTGCCCACGCTCTCCTCTTGTGCCCGACCCCACAGGCAGGCCCCCAGGGCCCAGCAAGACTCAGGGGAACTGCTGTCCTCCTTTTCCCAGCCCACGAGGAGAGGCCCCAAACCACTGTCCAGGCCTTGGGAGGGTGAAGGGCAGTAACAAAGGGCAAGGCTGCCCAGTCGCAGTCCAGTTATCCCCAGGCAAGGCCGGGTGGTGGCCAGGACAGCAAGCAGGGCATTCCCCCTGCGTCCTCCCCATCCAAGCTTTGGAGCATCGTGTGTTGTGGCAGCGGTGTTGGCTGATGATTCCGGCAGAAATGTGACGAGATGGAGACGGCCCGCTTTACACTTCCCCACCCAACCCCCTTCTGGTCCCAAAGTCTCATGCAAAAGGTACAGGAGGCCGGGGGCTACGGTCATGTGTGCGGCAACAGCTGCCACTGCTGGGCTGGGATGTCAGCCTGGCACTTGCTGGTCACCAGCTGGGCGGGCTTGGCCTCCAGGCAGAGGCCGCTGACTGAATGCTGGATGAAAGAGGCTTTTCTCCTCCATCTCTGAGGGGAGAGGCAGAAAAGGGGTGGGGGAGAGAAAAACAAGGATTAATAATAATAATAACATCCGTACCCGCATTACACATGAGGGTAAGTGGCCCTAGGACACAGTCCCGTTTAAATAGTCTGTGTCCTTTGCACTAAGGACAAGAGGCACTGTACCCCACATACAAGCTTTAAACCCGGCCCTCCTGATGTGTTCTTGCTTCCATAGGTTGGCATGAAGTTACTGTCTAGATCAGAGGTCCACGGGCTGCATGTAACCCAGAGGTGGATTTTGTTTGGCCTGCACAGCGCTTATCTAAAGTTTGGCTTAGTCGTCACATAGAAATCTGCATTTCCAGCTTCCCTTTAGACACAGGCGCAGTCTCTTTGGTTGCAGCTGAAGATCTGCTGCAGGTGGGGTCCTAGTTTTCTGGGTGGGAGGGGCCATGTACTTGCTGGAGCCACTGTTAGAAGGGAGATGAGCAGCCTCAGTTGCCGGGGGACATGGTGTGGGCAGAGAAGGGAACCATCTGGGAGGTGGAAACAAGGTGGAAGGCATGGGGGCGGTGCTGTAGGGTCTGGATTTCCCTGAGGAGTGTGGGCTGGGGGATACAGATGGCTGAGAACCAGGCTTTCTTGCCCATGCGGTCCCAGCAGAGAGGGATTCCTGGCTTAAAGGTCCTGGGCAGTGGGCAGGACAGGGCCTTTGGTCCCTCTGGAACTCACAGCATCCTACTGCCTGTGGCCTTCTAGTCTCTGACCCCCTGGGAGGGGCTGGCCACGTTCCCCGGCTGGGCATTGCTGGGCCATGCCGTTCTTTCATCCATCTTTCATCTAGTTTTGTTCAATGAAGAATATGTAAAGACTGACTCGATCAGTCGTGAGGAAGTGCTCCCCAAGTCATGGGATTCTCATTTCCTGTTGGTGCCACCAGACACAGTCTTGGGGTCCCTCCCCAGAGTCTCCTGGTCACTAGGTTCTAGCCTGGCCAGAGAAAAAATACCATCTCACGGGGCCCTTCCATTACCACAGTCTCAGTTCTTGTAGATTCCTTCCAAGGGAGAGCAGGAAGGGAGCCCTTCATTTTATAAGTGAGGAGATGGAGGCTCAGAGAGGTGAAGAGGGTGACACCGCTCTGCACAGGTATCTCTCCCACAACTGATACCCAGGTGGCCTCAGAAATGGGGTCAACAGAGGACTAGGAACGGAGGCCCAGACTTGAGAAGTCATTGGTAGTGGGACAGTTGCTCACCCTTGTCCTTCTGGAAGAGGGGCTCCGCTGTTGGGGGCCCTGTAGGACCTGCAGGGCAGAAGGAATGTGGCCAAAGAGATTCCTAGGGGTCCTGGGTCAGCATGAAGGGGAACACAGAGAGGGGTGGCTGCCCTGGGAGCTACTGCCTTGACTTTGGCCTCACCGAGGAGTGGGTGGGAGTGGGCTCAAGGCTTGACTCTCATAGAAGCCAGCACCCCGGGTGAAGGGGAG
Source organism: Capra hircus (assembly GCF_001704415.2). Lineage (NCBI taxonomy): Eukaryota > Metazoa > Chordata > Mammalia > Artiodactyla > Bovidae > Capra > Capra hircus. Next base: position 21,975,871 of record NC_030817.1, read on the forward strand.
CCTGGAGACACGCATCCCTGCAGGGGCAGTGAAGGTAGGAGCTGGCAGGTCGTGCTGCAGAGTCCCAGCCAGCGAGCAGACTATGGCACTCAAGCCTCTCTCTCTCTCATACACTCACATGCACATACACAGCGGAGGCTGGAGAGAGAGGAAGGATCTGGTTGCTTTTCCAGAATGAAATAGCAAACTGCCAGTCATCCCTGAACAAAGAGCTGACCCAGGCAACAGGAAAGGGGGAGGCAAGAAAGCCCTGGCGGCTGAAACAGAGGCCAGGCGCCCTCCTGCCCCTCCACTGCCCTGCAAGCTGGCCAGGGAACTGGCCAGGGTCAGGCATGGTGGGGACTACCGAGAAGGGGCGGGCAGAGGAGGGGCTGAAGCAGAACTCTGGCCTTCCGGTCCATTCCCGGGCAGATGAGCAGCCCTCTCAGCCAGGAATGGAGTGGGGCTGACTCTGTGTGTCCTGAGCAAGTGACTGCTCTCTCTGAGCATCTGTTTCTTCCTCAACAGGCAAGCCTGACCTGTCTGCCAGGATTAGTGAAAACGGCAAGTGAAAGCTTGACAAGTGGAGAAGGCATTGTTCACATGAGACCGGCATGCCAGCTTGGAAAGCACCCTGGCTGGGTCTCAGTTTCCCCAACCAGCCATCAGACAGGAGATACTTACTGAACACCTACTATGTGCTGGGGCAAGACTGTGGCCTTAGGAGTCACACTGGGTTTGAATCTCAGCTCCACCCCTTTACAGCGGTGTGATCTGATACATTTCTTAAACTCAAGGAGCTTCAGTTTATCACTTTTAAAATGGGGTTAGGACTAGGGCCTGGGGCTTCCCAGGTGGTGCTAGAGGTAAAGAACTTGCCTGCCAACGCGGGAGACATAAGAGATGCAGGTTTGATCTCTGGGTTGGAGAGATTCCCGGGAGGAGGGCATGGCAACCCACTCCAGTATTCTTGCCTGGGGAATTCCATGGACAGAGGAACCTGGCGGGCTACAGTCCGTGGGGTAGCAAAGAGTCAGACATGACTGAAGCGACTTAGCACGCCCACGTGCACACACTAAGGCCCAGGTTGCTGGGCTGCTGGGAGGATTAGATGAGATGATCTCCGTAAAACCCCTGGCACAGGTTCTCGTTAAAACCTCACATTTGTTTTGGCTGTACTGGTTGTCAGGGACTAGGGATACAGTGTTGACAAGATAAAAATAGTGAGCCTGCATGGAGCTCACAGGATGCGGGATGGACATTTAACAACTGTTTACCCAAAGTACTTCCTCATGAGGAAAACAACGGACTTGCCTGGATACAGGCTTAGGCATCCCCGGTCCTCACTCTGGAGGGCTTATTTGAGTCTATATGTCACATCTTCACTATGTTCCCCTGGGCTGCTGGTCAACCTGTGCGTGGGGGCAAGGAGGCTTACCTGCCTGCCTTCTCTTGGGTTGCACACCTGCAGTACGACCAGGGACCCTGGGGAGACGGAGGTGGAGGTGGCAGCGAGGCACTTCCCCTGCTGCTGGATGAGATGGTCAGTGAAGAGCCACGCCTGCAAGATAAGGAGCAGAAAGTGAAAGAAGGTGAAGTTGTGTCCGACTCTCTGCAACCCCGCGGACTGTGGCCTACCAGGCTCCTCCATCCATGGGATTCTCTAGGCAAGAATACTGGAGTGGGTTGCCTGAGCCAAAAAATACAGCAATGAATGGATAGATAGGTAGACAGATGATAAAGCAAATACACTGTGTATTTTGGTAGAATTTTCTACAAATACTAGGGATGGGTGCATGGCTAATCACTGTACAATTGTTTCAACTTTTCTATATGTTTGAACTTTTTCATCATAAAATATTGGGATCGAGAAGCTTAGCTAGAGCCAGCCAGAGGATGTATGAAAGGATGCTCAAGGGATGGGAAGAAAGATAGGACATGGGAGCAGGACAGCTGTGGTCAGGTCCATGCCAGGGTCTCCACGACCTGTTCTAGTTTGACGTGGGTGCAGCAACTCTCTTATGTTGGACACGTGTTCACAGGGTCCTGGACACTCTGATGCCTGTCTATGCAGGCTGCCCACAGCTGCATCCGAGGAGAGTACTGAGTTCTGTTTGGGTGGCATTTCTGCCCCTGCAAGCAGAAAGCAGGTGGTGCTCAGGCGGCAACTGTGTGACAGGCCACAACGTGGGCGGAGTGTGGCAGGAGCAGACCCAAGGAGCAGAGTGTGAGGGGCAGCTGGCAGGGTCCTTGGAAAAGTGGGTTTGTGGAGGGTGTAGACAAGAGAGAGGATGAGACTGTGCAGATGGAGGCCCCTAACCCCTCTCCTGGGCCTGATCCGGAGGTCCCAAGCAACGTACCTGGGCCGCTGGGGGGTTCTTGGCAGACCCTCGGCAGATCCCCATTCCGAGCTGGAAGTTACCAGCTGTGTCCTGGCCCTGGGATTCTAAACAATTAGTCCCCTGCTTAATGATGCCCGGGAGCACTTCCTTCACAGGGACACTGAAAGAAAAGGCAGCGATCAGGCTTGGCCTCTGCCCTTCCCGGGGTGACCCATGCTTACTCAGAGAGCAAGACCCCCCACCCCGAGGTGACCCATGCTTACCCAGAGAGCAGGGCCCAGGCAATCCCAGGGCACCCAGGTCTCCATGGGGAGGGACACTGAGGGGCAGGCCTGGCAGCAGGGGAAGGTGAGCAGGGGATGGTGAGGGAGCAGGGGTCCCCCTGGGAAGACTGGGCCTTGCCCCACCCTGAGTTTTGGGCAGCTCTGGGAGCCCCAGGGACTGCCCTTCAGACCAGGCCTGAGAGGAGCTGGTGGGAGAGAGCTCAAACCAGAAGCCGGAGCTCCCCAGTCCTGAAAGAGGAAAGGCTGAGACTCAGGTGTGAGCTCAGTGGGCAATCTCGAGAGGACAGGAAGGAGTTGTTTTGAAGAGGCAAATGTAAAATGTACAAATATAAAGATGTGTTCAGTCTCACTAATAACTAAGGAAATATATATTAAAGAGTTACCATTGTTTGTTTGCCATATATGTATATTTATTTATTTTAAAAATATTTATGTATTTGGCCGTGCTGAGTCCTGGTTGCAGCCTGCAGGATCTTTGAGCTTTGTTGTGGCCTGCAGGATCTTCAGTTGCAGCATGCAGTCTCTTATTTGCAGTTTGTAGAATCTAGTTCCCTGACTAGGGATCGAACCCAGGCCCCCTGCATTGGGAGCATGGAGTCAGCCGCTGGACCACCAGGGAAATTTCTATATATTTATATACATAAAATATTTAAGTGTATATATATATATATATATATAATGGTGTATATATATTTAAGTATATGTATGTGTGTGTATATATATATATATATGAAAGTGTTAGTTGTTCAGCTGTGCCCGATTTTTGCGACCCCATGGACTGTAGCCCATGAGGCTCCTCTGTCCATGGGATTTCCCAAGCAAGAAAACTGGAGTGGGTTACCATTTCCTTCTCCAAGGGATCTTCCTGACCCAGGGATTGAACCTGGGTCTCTCGCACTGCAGGCAGATTGTTTACCATCTGAGTCACCAGGGAAGACCGTATAATATATAACTAATATACAAATTATATATTTAAGTGTATGTGTGTATATCTGTGTATATATGAATATATCCATATATGTTAGATATTACTACCTAGTGTTGGCAGTGGCTGTGGGATTGGATCCTTTCATACCCCACAGATGGGAGCATAAACTGGCCCACTTTTCTAGAGGACAGTGTGGTATTATGTATCAAAGGCCTTAAAAGTATGCATACTTTTGACCTAATGACCCCACTTCCCGAAACTTACTATTCTAGGGCAATAATTATAGATGGGTGCAGAGATTTAGTTTAAATGATACTCATTCAGAGTGACTGGTTTTACTGAAAACACTGGAAATTCCTAGATATCCAACAATAGGCACAGGACTAAGTAAATTCTGATTCATCTGTCGAAATCCCTTCAGCCATTAAAAAGGACTCTGAGAAAGACTATCTGGTAATATGGGGAAGTGTTTATAAGATACTGTTAAGTGAAACAGGTAGGTTTTGAAAAGAGTGTATTATTATAACATTTTATGTGCACAGGAAAGTATATTTAAACATATACATACGCATATATACACACACACACAAGCTCAAATATAAGACACACTGTCTTACCCCATGGGTAATAAACCCAAACGGGATGCTAGCCCCAGCTGACATGGGCTTGTATTCCCGGGTTTAGAAGGTTATGTATGCGCTTGGATTATGGACCCACAGGTCAGGTGATGGGAAATCAGGGGGCTTATAGTCTGACCACATGCTTAATTTATCTGCCTCTATCATGTCTGTTGAGAAGAGAACCTGCTGGGGGGTGCAGATCAGAACATTGCTGGCAGTCTCTGATGTGGACATCAACCAAACCAGGTCTCCCTTTCTCAGGGCTGACAGGAAGCCCCCGCAGCTCCAGAACCAACCCGCTCCCCTGGAGGCTCATGGAGAACGTTCCAGTTTCTCTCCATATTCCTGACAGCAGCGCCCCTTCAGAACTGCTCCCCTGTCTCTTGCAAGAGGTCATATGCAGGTCGAGAACAAAGGCTGCAAATTGTTGGCCCCCAAGCTAAATCAGGCCCTGGACAGGTTTTGTCTGACCTGCACAGTGTGGTCGTTGGTGCTTTTAATTCGTTGGCAGTATTTCAACATTACACAGAAAAACCCAGCTTCTCTCAAAAATATAGGAAGGTCAGGCCACATCAAACTTGCATTCTGGTTCAGCACTAACACACTGTCATGAGCAGCAGCTGTCCATCCTATGGGTGGGGCTTGCCCATTTCAGTTTGCCACAGTCCCCTCCACTCCCTATTGTATCCCCACTCAATTGACTAATTTACATTACCTGTCTGATCACTGTAGGATTTAAGTTTTGCAACCTGCTAGGTTCAAGACTGTTGAGAGGCAAAGCTCCACCCCCGCTGCTTCATCCAGGGGCAATGGACTGTATTTCCCCTCTACACAGAGACAAGGTCCTGCGGGGCCCTCTTTGAGAGGCCAAGGTTGTTCCAGACCTTTCTCTTCTCTTCCCCTCCCTACCTGCTGTTGCTTAGGAAGATGTGCAAGACGATCAGCTTGCAGAGATGCGGTGGGCACTGTCCAAGTGTGGCGATGGTCATTGACACCAAAGCTTGCCCACTGATGCTTATGGAGGAGACCTGGGGCTCAGGCAGCAATCTCAAGACCAGATGCAGGGGCTTCCCCGGTGATCTAGTGGCTAAGACTGTGCTCCCAATGCGGGGGACCTGGGTTTGCTCCCTGGTCAGGGAATGAGATCCCACAGGCCACGACTAAGGGTTTGCATGTGCCAGCTAAAGATCCCACATGCCACAACGAAGGCCTGGTGCAGCCAAATAAATTAAAAATAAATAAATAAAGACCAGCCAGATGCAGCTCCCGAGGTGTCGGATGTGGTAGCAGCCCTGGAGCAGCTGGGATGGCCATCCCCACCCTTCCCCTGCCTTCTGGCAGAGCCAGGCTAAGCTCTCCTGTTTGCTGGCAGCCCTCTTAAGTCTGTATCTGCCTTCCTCTCTGTGGACCACCTCGAAGCTGGGCTGCCAGGGCTCCCATTAGCCCTTATGACACCTTTCTAGAAACAGAAATAGGCATCCTTTTTTCAAGACACTTTACTTATGTTAGAAAACCATCATAATATACTGATTTTGTCAGAAGACTTTTACCATCATTTGCCAGGAATTGTTGTAATAAAGGCACAATACTATGTGACTAGCACCCTTCCGATGTGGTATTTGTGCAATGAACAGCCTGCACAACTGTTCCTGACCATCCTAATAAAAGTATAGATAAGCAGTTGCTGAAGCCAGCCGCAGAACTCGGATCTGGAAAAGCGGCCGAGCCACAGCAGGACCGCAGGCAGGCCTAGGAAAGCACAGGCCTCTCCCTTCAGCCTCCTCAGTCTCCCCACTGACCACATTCAAGTGTGGCCCAACTACTGGGATCCCCTGTGGAGGAAACTCGGTATCATTTGGGCCTGTAGAACTCCTTTCTATCTAACAATCTGATCCACTCCAGGCCCCCGAGAACTGAGGCAGAACATGAAGGAACAGACTGACGATGAGTAACCTGGATAAATGAACTGCAGTTTCTACCTTAACAGCAAAAATTCATTTTTTTTAAGCTTCCACATGGTGACAAAACAAATGGAAGATGACTTATGCTCCTCATTTAGCACGGCTGGTTTCATCCACTCTCCTGTCTTGTGATGGATCCAGACTGATGCTAGTTATAAACTATCAATACTTCTTCCTCTCGGTCCTCAGGAGATGACGTGGGGCACTGTATGGGGACTGGGGTGTGGGAGGAGGCGTACATCCTCAATCCCCTTCCACGGCTCCCCAGCTCCTGCCTGAGGCCCGGAGTCCTTGGCTCCATCCAGATAATATGAACGCTGACGGAACATAAAGACCCGACTATGCTTGTTTCGCTCAGAAATGGCACGTCTGAATAAAACTATCCTTTTAAAAGTGGCCACTTGAGGAAGCTGTTCATTTATTATACTTTCATAAACTAAAGTTCTTCCCTTCACAGCCATCGTCCAGGGAGTTGGGGTTATCCAGGCCGCCAACTTTCTTCAGGGATGCTGCTGCCCCTCAAATTGTTTTGGAATTTCTTGAACATTGCTCACAGAGTCAGTTTATTCTTATCACTTGTTTCCATCTTGTCACCCTGTGTTTGGGACCCAGGACTGTAATATCTGGGTTAATCAACTAAGTTATTCACTGGACTTGGTTATAACCTAACCGTGGCTGTTTTCCCAAAATCAAATCTTCCCTCAAAGATTTGCTTCCTTTGAGGATACGGAGGCTCTGAGCAGTGGAATGTTCTGGAAAATCATGACAGCATCCTTTGGGAGACAGCTGTTCCTGAGATGACAGTTCTAGAAGGGAGAATGCTAATTTCAAAGTTATTACTGAGCCTTATTGACTATGCAATTTATTTAGAAAAAAATATTAGAGATTTCCCTGGTGGTCCAGTGGTTAGCAATCTGCCTTCCAACGCAGGGGATGCAGGTTCCATCCCTAGGCAAGGAACCAGGATCCCACATGCCATGGGGCAACTAAGCCCTGGAACTGCAACTAGCAAGAAACCTGGGCACCAAAACAAGATCTGGCACACCAAAATCAAATCAAATAAAGCTATTTATTGAGTGCCCATTCTGTGACAGGCATTGTTCTAGGGGCTGGAGATAAGGCAGTGAACAAGACTGATAAATTCCTCTCGCCTCATGGAGCTTACTGTCAAATGTGGGAAGATGACAATAACATTAATTGCCCACACAGAAGCTCCATGACAATAAGGGTGACGAGGAAAAGAAGCAGGGAGTGCTGAGGAAGGGTCAGTCTGCAAACGCAGAGCTCAGGGGCGTCTCCTGAAGGCGGGACAGATGACTCAAGACCTGGAGGAGGTGAGGAATGACATAGGCAAGATGCCGAGAAGGATTCTGAAATAAAAAGAATCAACTCTGCCCACCCTCAGGCCCCCCAGTCATTACAGCTTACTGTCCTATAGCCCACATACATATACCATTTGCATGTTGGCTCCTCATTTGCTCATTTTACCCTGGGTCGTGAAGATCTCTTGGAGAAGGAAATGGCAACCTACTCCAGTATTCGTGCCTGGAAAATCCCATGCACAGAGGAGCCTGGTAGGCTACAGTCCGTGCATTCGCAAAGAGTCAGACAACTGAGCGACTTCACTTTCACTTTCTTTCCTCATTTGCTGAAGCAAACATTTCCCCATGTTTTACTCACAGTTTATGATTATAATATTAATTGACACATAATATTTGTTTAGGTCAATGGATCATGATTCACTAAACCCAGCTCCTATTGTTAGTTGTGTCTCTATTTTTTTTTCACAGCAAAGAAGCCTACAGTGGTCATTTATTTGTCAACAGTTTTTTTGCTCGTTTGCTTTATTTCCTTGGGATAAACTCCCAGAAAGGAGAGAAGAGAGTCAAAGGAAGTGAGTGTTTCTGCAGCCTTTGCTACATAATGTGCTGTTGCTTTCCTAAGGCGACAATGCTCATTTCTTTTTTTCAAGATTATTTTAATTAATTAATTTTGGCTGTGGGTGGGCTCCTAGTTTCCACGCCCCCCGCAGTGGAAGTGCAGAGTTAACCACTGGTCAGGGAAGTCCCGACAACACCCACTTTTAGCTCTAAGGCCCAGTCTGCTTAACTCTTCGCTCCTACACCTCACTTCACTCCTGGTAACATCCTCCAGGTTCTTCCAGACCCGGCACATGAAGACAAACATCAACAGCTAGAAAGAGCCAGACTGCCTGGGCCGGGGAGACATCAGGGTCAAGGGTCCCCACGCCACTGGCCCCCACCCAGGCCAGATGCAGGAACTGCAGGTGGCACTCACGTGAGCTCTGGGTAGACGTTATCCAGGTACCAGCGGAAGGACTTGCAGTTCATCTTCTTCCTCTGCTCGATCCGCGTGGCCACGCTGGAGAAGGAGGAGGAAAGGCTTAGCAGTGGGAAGAAGCCTGGGAGGTCAGCCCCCTCTTTCCACCTCCCCGGGGGGAAGGTCCCTTTTCCCAGCTAGCTATCCAAGTCTGTCTTCCAGCCTTACTTCATTCTCTGACCCACAAGCTCTCCCCAGGGCTCCTGACCATGCCTTATTTCTCTCCTCAAATTGGAGCCAAGCTTTAATCTTGGCTTCTTCCTCCTCGAGACCTCAGTGAGCATACCATGGCCTGGTGCTTGTTTTCACAGAGAGAGCAGAGCCTTAATGTACTAGTAGTTTTCCTTTCCTGCATTCCAGCTGAGCAGAAAGCGTCTACTGACAAGAAAACCATGTTTCAAACATTTTTCCAAAAATTGAGCAAATAAGAACCGTCTGATGTGTCCATGGACATCTTGCTCAGCTCCAGGGATCATAATGGCCACTGACAGAAGACCAGCACCACCCTCTGAGCCTGTTTGTTCTCAGTAAAGTTGGGGTACAACCATCCACCTCCAAAGGTTTTTATGAGAGTCAAATGAATAGACATAAGTGCCTAGCACAGGGTATGCCCTCAGCAAATGTTACTTCCACACTAAAACAAAGAGTGACATAACTTTTTTTCTTTAAGGGATAGATACAAATAAATAGAGGAAAATTCATTGAAGATCACTAATAATGTTTTCAAACATTTCTGACCATAACATTAAGTAAGAAATATATACATCTTACATTGTGACCCAGTATGCCCATGGGCATATAGACATACAGCTGAAATAAGAGTTTCACAAAACAGTATCTATCCTCAACTACAATCAACTGTTATTTTCTGTTCTAATCTGAAATGTTCTAGTTCTTTGTCACTTAAAAAAAAATACTGGTCACATCATACTCAACTGATTGTTGAAAATGCTTAATTAGACTGTAGTCGTAACAGTCCAGGGCAGAAAAACAAGCTAACAGATCACCGTCAGATTGAAACAGCAAGGAAGCCAAAACCCCCGGTGTTTTCTGCAGATAGCCATCCTTAAGCACTTCCACAGATATCCATCCTGAAGGCAGCTGGTGGATGGGCAGTGCTTGTATAAGTAAGCCCTCTCTGGTTATTTCTCCCCATGCAGCTGCTTCTTCTTCTAGGACCAGAACCTTGTCTCTGTCTCGTATACCCTACAGTCTCCAAAGAGCCCAGGAGTGCGGGGCTCAGTTTCTCAGGACACCCTGAACGCTTCTATGAAGTACACATGATTTAGTATTTCACTAAGGTTGTGAGCAAAGGCACAAGGCTAGGGAAGGGGCCCACCTGCCGAAGGCCTTCCCGATGGCCGATGGCCGGGCCTCATAGTAATACTGCTTGTACTCATCCATCCACACCTCTGCGGTACGCTTGGTATTCCTAAAAGGAGAGGAAGAAGCAAAATGAGGTCACCAGGTTGGGAACAGAGTTACGGTTGGGATCCAGATCAGTTCTGTGCAGTACCAGGCGAGGAGACGTTCAGGAGTGTGTACAAAATGGCACTGATGTGGGAGTATCCATAAGAACAGTCTTTTTGGAGGATAATCTATCAGCATCCATCAAATCTGTGGGAATGGATACTCTCTGACACTCCACTTGGAGGAACCTATTCTACCGAAACACTTGGGCAAAGGGACATATACAAGAATATTTGTGTCATAAACATTGGCGACAACCCTAAATGGCCCTCAATAGGAGAATAATGAACTACAGCCACACGGCAGAGTACTAGGCAGCCTTGAAAAAGACCTGAAATGATAGGCTTGAAATCTGTTAACAGTAGTTTCTTTTGGAGAGAATAAGCGGATAGGTGTTAAGACTTGGTGAAAGGGACTTTCACTTTTTTTCTCTCTGTTATATGAACAGTAAAAACTATAATGTACAGTATATGTACAGATATATATAGATATACACACAATATACATGGATACAGCTTGAAGTTTTAGTGACCATGTATTACTTTCATAATTATAAAAACAGTCAAATGGAATAAGGGAAGCAAAACAAAAGGCCATTTGACAAGCTAGACTTGAGGAGGCCCCGCTGCCAACAAGCAAGTCTGACAAGATAAGGACTCGTCCTCGGAAGAGGAGAGTGCTCCTGGCACGCTTCCCACGTCCCCTTGCCTCCGCCATCAGGAGAGTGGGCGAGGGGGTGGTCTTCCAGGACCTGCCCACTCCCCTTCAAGATGAAGTGCACGCTGTGGCTGGGAACACAGATGGGCAGACGCTGACCCAGTCAGAGTGAGGAAGCAACATCCATGACCGGGACTTGGGACCCAGTGTGTGGAGGGCAGCTCCCAGCTGGTTGTTTCACCAGCTTTCCAAGACCTTCATGAACAAAGAGTCAAGACAAGACAGGGCTGGAGGAGACGCCTCCAACTTCATCTTTCCAGCTCTGAAGTACCAGGATCCCAGAACGGAAGGGACAAATGGGGAGACTAAGACTGGGGTAGTTGCTCAAAGCCACAGGAGTCACTGACAGGGCTGGGGTCTAGGTGCCTGGCTCCTGGTGTGATGCTCTCTGCACTGTGACCTACCTGATGTAGGTGAGGGCATTGCCCTCGGGGAAGTTGTACGGGTGCCGTTTCCTGAAGACGTGGCCCACCCGGCTGCAGGGCACGATCTCTAAGCTCCCGCCGCACATCCACACCCGGAAGGACAGCTCTGCAGAGACAGCAGCCATCAGGCGGGGCTGGGGCCCCTTGGCAAGTCCCCACAGAATGAAGGGTATGTGTGTGTGTAGAGGGTATGTGTGTGGTATGTGTGTGGAGGGTATGTGTGTGATGGGTCTGTGTGTGTGGAGCGTATGTGTATGTGGAGGGTATGTGTGTGATATGCGTGTGGAGGGTATATGTGTGTGACGGATCTGTGTATATGGAGGGTATGTGTGTGTGGAGGGTGTGTGTGTGTGGAGGGTATGTGTGTATGGAGGGTGTGTGTGTGTGGAGGGTATGTGTGTGTGGGAAGGAGCTGCCTTCCCTTGCCTTTGGGGTCTTCTTGGGGGCACATGCTAGGGTTGGAGCTCCTGGGGTGCACCCACTCCTTGCATGTGTTCCTGATTGCTCCCTCCATAAATGTGCACACACACATCCCACGAACCCCCTCCACACACACACATACCCTCCATATACACAGACCCATCACACACATACCCTCCACACACACATACCACACACATACCCTCCACACACACACACCCTCCACACACACACCCTCCACACACACACACCCTCCACATACACATACCCTCCATATACACAGACCCATCACACACATACCCTCCACACACACATACCACACACATACCCTCCACACACACATACCCTCCACACACACACACCCTCCACACACACATACCCTCCACACACACATACCACACACATACCCTCCACAAACACACACCCTCCACACACACACACCCTCTACACACACACACCCTCTACACACACACACCCTCCACACACACTACCCGTCACATACACATACCCGTCACACACATACCCTCCACACACAACCACACACATACCCTCCACATATACCACACACATACCCTCCACACACACACCACACACATACCCTCCACATATACCATACACATACCCTCCACACACACACTCTCCACACACACACACCCCCTCCACACACACACCCTCCATATACACAGACCCATCACACACATACCCTCCCACACACATACCCCCCACACAATAACAACACCATACCCCCACACACACTACCCCCTCCACACACACATCACCACCCCCCCCCCCCCCCACCACCCTCCCCCACAACACACACACCCTCACCACACATACCCTCCACACACACAACCCTCCACAACACTACCCTCCACACAACACAGACCCCATCACACACATACCCTCCACACACACACCTCTTACACACACACCCCTCCACACACACATACCCTCCACATACACACACCCTCACACACATACCCTCCACACACACCACATACCACCACATATACCACAACACATACCCTCCACCACACACCACCCTCCACCCCACCCCATAACACACATACCCTCCAAACACACACACCCCTCCACACACACAGTACCCACCACACCACACCCTCCACACAACACCACCCCCTCCACACACACCCCCCCACATACCCTCCACACCACACACCCCCCACACCTCACACACACCACACCCTCCACACACACACCCTCCACACACCACCACACTACCCTCCACACACACCACACTACCCCACACACACACACCCTCCACACACACACCCACACACCCCTCCACACACACCCTCCACACACACACCACTCCCCACACACATACCCTCCATATACACAGACCCCATCACACACATACCCCTCCACACACACATACCACACACATACCCTCCACACCACACATACCCTCCACACACACACACCCTCCACACACACATACCACACACATACCCTCCACAAACACACACCCTCCACACACACAGACCCTCCACACACACATACCACACACATACCCTCCACAAACACACACCCTCCACACACACACACCCTCCACACACACATACCACACACATACCCTCCACAAACACACACCCTCCACACACACAGACCTATCACACACACACCCTCCACACACACATACCACACACATACCCTCCACAAACACACACCCTCCACACACACACACCCTCCACACACACACACCCTCCACACACACACACCCTCCACACACACATACCCGTCACATACACATACCCGTCACACACATACCCTCCACACACACACCACACACATACCCTCCACATATACCACACACATACCCTCCACACACACACCACACACATACCCTCCACATATACCATACACATACCCTCCACACACACACTCTCCACACACACACACACCCCCTCCACACACACACCCTCCATATACACAGACCCATCACACACATACCCTCCACACACATACCCTCCACACACACACACCCTGCATACACATACACCCTGCACACACACACCCTCCACACACACACCCTCCACACACACATACCCTCCACACACATACACCCTCTACACATACACATCCTCCACACACACACATCCTCCACACACCCTGCACACACACACACCCTGCACACACACACACCCTGCACACACACACACCCTCCACACACACATACCCTCCAAACACACACACCCTCCACACACACACATCCTCCACACATACATACCCTCTACACACACACATCCTCCACACACACATACCTGTCACACACATACCCTCCACACACACACATACCCTCCACACACACACCCTCCATATACACAGACCCATCACACACATACCCTCCACACACATACCCTCCACACACACACACCCTGCATACACATACACCCTGCACACACACACCCTCCACACACACACACCCTCCACACACACACATACCCTCCACACACACACACCCTCTACACACACACATCCTCCACACACACACATCCTCCACACACCCTGCACACACACACACCCTGCGCACACACACACCCTCCACACACACATACCCTCCACACACACACACCCTCTACACACACATACCTGTCACACACATACCCTCCACACACACACTACACACATACCCTCCACATATACCACACACATACGTTCCACACACACAGACCCTCCATATACACAGACCCATCACACACATACCCTCCACACATACACCATACACATACCCTCCACATATACCACACACATACCCTCCACACACACAGACCCATCATACACATACCCTCCACACACATACCACACACACACCCTCCACACACACACACCCTGCATACACATACACCCTGCACACACACACCCTCCACACACACACACCCTCCACACACACACATACCCTCCACACACACACCCCCTCTACACACACACATCCTCCACACACACACATCCTCCACACACCCTGCACACACACACACCCTGCACACACACATACCCTCCACACACACATACCCTCCAAACACACACACCCTCCACACACACACATCCTCCACACATACATACCCTCTACACACACACCCCCTCCATACACACACATCCTCCACACACACATACCTGTCACACACATACCCTCCACACACACACATACCCTTCACACACACACATCCTCCACACACCCTGCACACAAACACACCCTGCGCACACACACACCCTCCACACACACATACCCTCCATACACACATACCCTCCACACACACACACCCTCTACACACACATACCTGTCACACATATACCCTCCACACACACACTACACACATACCCTCCACATATACCACACACATACGTTCCACACACACAGACCCTCCATATACACAGACCCGTCACACACATACCCTCCACACATACACCACACACATACCCTCCACATATACCACACACATACCCTCCACACACACAGACCCATCATACACATACCCTCCACACACATACACCACACACACACATCCTCCATATACACAGACCTGTCATATACATATACCCTCCACACACATACCATACACATACCCTTCACACACACATACCCTCTATGCACATACATTCCACACACATTGCACACACTCCCTCCACACACACACTCTCCACAGATACTACACACACATACCACACATCCCCTCCACACACATACCCCCTCCACACACATACTCTCCACATATACATCATACATACACACCACACGTACTCTCCATACACACATCCCACATACCAGACCGCCTCCACACACACCACACACATTCCCCACATCTAAGCCCTGGCAGAGCAGCAGGAAAAGTTTTGAAGGAACACCAAGATCATGAATAGAAGGAAAACTGAATCAAAGGGCAGCATCAATTATTTCCAGCCTCTGCCTAGAAAGTCCTATCCAGACATGAGCTAAGGATGAACACATCTGCTTGTCAGAACTGAGAGGCTAGAAAACCAACACCAAGCAAATGAAAGGCTGCTCCAGTTGGCATTTTTCTGGCTGGCCCAGACTGCCCTCTTGGCCCCCATGGTCTCCATTTACAGCTACCACTGGCCCTACTGAGGACTTCCCAGGTGGTCCTAGTGGTAAAGAACCCGCCTGCCAATGAAGGAGACACGAGACACAGGTTTGATCCCTGGGTTGGGAAGGTCCCCTGGAGGAGGGCATGGCAACCCATTCCAGTATTCTTGCCTGGAGAATCCCAGGGACAGAGGAGCCTGGTGGGCTACAGTCCCTAGTGTCACGAAAAGTTAGACACGACTGAAGCGACTTAGCACACCCACGCGCAGCATTGGCCCTACTGAGACACACTTCCTGTTGGTGGTGGTGGTGATGCTGAAGGAGCTCTCACAGATGACGACTGGTCCCTAGTGGAGCTAGGAGATGCTAGCGGTGGTCATCCTGCCTCCCAGAAGGGGATGTCACAAGTTTCTCACTCCGTTCTCCACTCAACAGTCCTTCTGTCAACTTCTCTACCTTGGTAGCTGGCTGGACCTCGCATAATCTTCTCTGATTTCTTCCTCTCTTTCATTTTAACCCTACAGTTGGACATCCTGTGACATTAAAACACCTCTCTCTTGTCCCAGAATATCCACAGCATTGTTTTTTTGTTTTTAATTTTTTGAAAAAGGAAAGACCACTTTGCATGACTTGCAGCCTTGGTCCCTCTTCCTACTCCCCAGGTGGCTGTAAGGACAGTCGCAGTCCCTGGTCAGGTCTGGGGCCTCTCACCTGGCACAGCTGCTTGGAGCCCTCCCAGTGACTAGCAGAGCAGGGAGCAGAGGACTCAGGACTACTTCCTGGCCAGCCTGTGTGCACCAGGCAACTTCCCGATGTGGTCCTGGGACCAGGACTGGACATTTGGCACATCTGGACTGCCTTCAGCGTTGGCTATATTAATGGGCTTCTCTAGGTCTACTTGCTAACTGCCAGGCCTCTCTCTCTCTTCTCCTGGTCAGAGCTCTGCAACTGGTTCAGCAACTGAGATTCAGAACTGGGGACAGAAGATCTGCATTCTAGTCCCATTTCTGCCAGGCTAACTTTGTTATGCTATTAATAGTTAGGGCTTCCTTGATAGCTCAGTCGGTAAAGAATCCGCCTGCAATGCAGGAGACTCTGGTTCAATTCCTGGATAGGGAAGATCCGCTGGAGAAGGGATGGGTTACCCACTCCAATATTCTTGGGCTTCCCTTGTGGCTCAGCTGGTAAAGAATCCACCTGCAGTGCGGGAGACCTGGGTTCGATCCTGGATTGGGAAGATCCCCTGGAGAAGGGAAAGGCTACCCACTCCAGTATTCTGGTCTAGAGAATTCCATGAACTGTATAGTCCATGGGGTTGCAAAGAGTCGGACATGACTGAGCGACTTTCACTTTTATCCCACATACCCCATACTGTCATATTATTATTTACTTATTGTCATTACTAGCAACAATGGCAACAACAAAAGCAGTTAACCATCGTGCATTTACTGAGCACTTTGTGCTGTTTATGGCTGATGTCTAATTCTCACAGCTACCATATGACATTGGTGTTATGATCCTTGTGTTTTTAATAACAGGGAGGTCTGGCGTGCTGTGATTCATGGGGTCGCAAAGAGTTGGACACGACTGAGCAACTGAACTGAACTGATGAAGCTCAAAGATGTTAAATAACCTCTCCAAGGTCATCCCCACACTCAGCTGCAGAACCCTAATGTAAAGTCCATACTTTGTTCAGCAAGTCCCATTATTTGAACCAGATTCTTTAGTATATTCAGCAGATTTTTACCAAAGACCTATTTATGACCTGTCAGATACTGTTCTAGAAGCGCTCACACTCTAGTGAGAGCAGACAAGAACTCAGTAAAGAAAGAAACAAAAATGCAGGTAGATAAGAAAATGAATAGAATACATGGTCTAATTGTGTCCGACTCTTTGCAGCCCCATGGACTATAACCCTCCAGGCTCTTCTGTCCATGGGATTTCCCAGGCAAGAATACTGGAATGGGTTGCCATTTCCTCCTCCAGGGGATCTTCCTGACCCAGGGATCAAACACTGGCTCCTGTGTGTCTCTTGCACTGGCAGATTCTTTACCACTGAGCCCATAATATCTGTCCGATGGTAATAAGCGCAATGAAGAGGACAGAGCAGGCAGGAAAACTGAGGACAATGAGTGGAGTTGGGGGTGGGGCCACAATTTTAGTGAGGCTGATTAGGGATGTTTTCCGTGAGAGGAGACAGCTGAGTTGAGGCCTGAGGAGGGGAGGAAGAGTCACACGGCTCTTGGGGATAAGCACTGCAGGCAGAGGGACCAGCAAGGGCACAGATCTAGAGGTGAGTGAGTGGGGGAGAGGTTGGTGGGGTGTCTTGTAGGGGAAGTGTTAGGGGAAGCACACTGATTGAAACCGCCCGGCCAGACACCAGAGTAACCATCTGCATGAACTGTTTTATGACGGGAGATCCTGATAAGGAATACAGAACTAATAAGCCACCACCAACCGGAAGAGTTCAGGAAAGGTCTAAAGGAGACACCGCGTGTCCGTCCACTTCCCAGAATCCCTCTCGCTAGCATCCATCTTGGCTGAGCAATGCGTGCACCACCAGGAAAGACTCTGAATTAGAATGATTGGCCAAAGACCACCCGGAAACTAATCCCATCACCAGAAAACCCGAGACTGCGAGCCACGCAGAGCAGTTCTCCTGGGTTCCCTTACCCTACTGCTCTCTACCCAGGTGCCCTTTTCCAATAAAGTCTTTTGCTTTGTCAGCACACGTGTCTCCTCAGACAATTCATTTCCGAGTGTTAGACAAGAGCCCAGTTTCAGGCCCTGGAAGGGGTCTGCCTTCCTGCAACAGAAGGGTAGATGGTCTGAGGACTTTGGGTTTTGTTCTGAGTGACATGGGAGCCCTTGTGGGGTCTTGAGCAGCAGAGTAACATGATCTGATGCAACTTTAAAAGGATGCCTAATGAGAATCCCAAGGTTTTCACATGTGCCACCCCCGCTCAGGGCGGCCTCTGAGCGCCTGCCTGCATTTGGCTCTCTCAGGGGAAACAGGAAGGAGTCTCCGTTTAGGCACCTCCCATCCTTCCACAAAGAACAGAACAAAAGGCCCAAACCCACCAGCGGTGGAGTCTCCTGGCTCAAAACTGGTCCTAGCAGTTGACTGTCTGAGCTACAGGGCTAGCCTGGGAATTTCTTTGAATTTCTTCGAAGAAACATAAACCTTCCCTAGAACCACTGTGTAGTTCACCTTTCAAGTTCCCCCAACCACTGAGCCCTGGCCTCAGGCAGAGTTTAAAGTTAGCTATTTGATCGTTGACTTGTTTCTCTATCAGGCCCCAACCTTTAAAAAAAAAAAAGAAGGAAGGGAAAAAGAAAAAGGCCTCTGGACGCAGCAGAGATCCTTAGTTTTGCAGCTCTCTGAGACAGGAAACTGGCTTTGCCAAAGCTCCCTTCTGGCTGAGACGGAGGACACAAAAGAGGTCACTTTGGCCCAAAATACATGAAAGGAGGTCAGAATGGAAGGGTCACTGCACCCCAGTTCCCATCATTGACTCCTCCGAGTGCCTGCCTAGAAACCATTTCCAAGAGTAAGTTACAAAGGGGAAAAAATTCCATGCCTGTTTCCACTCCAGCTGGTTCTGAGTCAAAGCCCCAGTGCCCATCTGCCCCACTGTCCCAGTCCAAGAGGGAAGAAAGACCTGGTCCTCCCAGCCCAGAAGCACAGACCGTGACTTGGATCACACCTCACCACACTGAAGTGATCCCTCCAGTAAAGATGCTTATCCTACACCTGTCAGATGTGGAATTTCCTGACTGAGATCTGGAAGGTGGCGTCCACCTGTTTCCCCACCTGTCAGATGGGTGAGATACTGGCCTGTTTACTTCTTAAGAAACCGGGTCAGGATGAAAAGGGAAGCAGTGGGAAAGGCTCTGCAAAGGACTGAGTGGGTCCAGGAACAGCACGGGACGGGCCTTTGTCTTTTATGGGCTTCTTGGTATCTCTCCCCCAGCTCCTGGAGAACCTCTGGGATTGTTTGTTCTCTGCCCTATTCCACCCTGCTCTTCATCTGGGAGGCTACTGTGTGGGCCACTCCCCTTGGCTTCCTTCCTGAGTCAGGATAGATTCAGCCTGCAGTCAGGGGAAGAGTGAGGGTGGATGTTCATCCCCTGACAACTTCCACCTGGTGCGTGGGCTGACTGCAGGCACCTCAAGACCATAGCTTGTACTGGGGAGTGCTCTGTCCCCATCTTTCAGACCTAGGGGTGGTTGCACCTCCCAGAAGTCACGCGCCGAGCCCTACCCTGTCCCTCATGGTTCCCTATAACTTGTCCACACCATGCAAACAGCCCCTTTCATAAACCCCTACATCAAGTGTATCCAGCCTTTGTCCCATGAACCTCACCAGCAACCCTTGAGGTTCATTGGCTCTTCTCTTTCCTTGTGGGGCTAAAGGGTTCCTGTGGTACCCTGTGTGTGTGTGTGTGTGTGTGTGTGTGCACGCGCGCACTCAGTCATGTCCAACTCTTTGCGACTCCATGAACTGTAACCCACCAGGCTCTTCTGTCCACGGGATTCTCCAGGCAAGAATGGAGTGGGTTGCCATTTCCTGCTCCAGGGGCTCTTCGCAACACAGGGATCGAACGTTAGCTTCTTAGCATCTCCTGCATTGCAGGCGGATTCTTCACCACTGAGCCACCTGGGAAGCCCTGTGGCTTCATAAGTAATAATAGCCACCAGTATCTTCATCCATCCTCTTTCTTAGTGCTCATGACAGCCTCTTGGGGAAACTGAGGCTTGGAGAGGCTTTCACTTACCAAGAGCCAAACAGCTTGTAGGTGGTAGGGCCAGGGTTTGCACCCAGTAATAGGGCCTGACTCTATTACGTATGCTGAACCATCACCGTCTACTGCACACCACCTCTCCTTCAGCGTTTCTGATAGGGAAGCAGCCACGTGGTTCCTCCGCACAGGTCTAGCCCAGTGGCCACAGGCTCTCCCTGACCACCCCATCTCTGTTCACTAGATACGCGGCTCTGGACAAATTACTTAACCTCTCTGTGCCTCAGTTTACCAGTAGAATGGTACTTCAGAGATTCATTGTGAGAGTTTAAGTAGTCACTGTGTATAAAGTCCCTAGGGCCTTACACATGAAAACACTCAACCTGGGTTTGCCTACTATTGTTATTGTGGTTATTCCCCAACTTACCGAAATTTTCTCCCCCCCAGATGTCCATCTGAGCATCATACTTTCCCAAGTGGTTAAACCAGGACTTGTCAATCACGAAGATTCCTCCAGCTATGACAGGCGTCCTGGGAGCAAGGAGACGAAAGAGGTAATACATTAGCTAGAGAATCTGAGCCCCTCTAGATGGCCCCAGGGCTCAGGCCATTTACCCTACAATCACCCACTTGCACAGTCACTGGGGCTGATGTCTGGCCTGTCCTTTGGTCTATGATCTCTCTCCCCAGAGCTCAGAACAGAGTCAGCCCTTAGACTGTGCACCTCTAGGAGCCCTGGTGACTGAACCGACCCTTGGAAGGCTCCAAAGCCTCTGACTCAGGGAAGGGACAGGTCTCCCCAGAACCCACAGCAGGTCTGACCTTATGGGCTTGGTGGGGTCTGTCCGGGCAATCTTCTGCTCCAGGGGGATCTGTTCCCACTTGAAATGCAGGCTCCAGTCGAATCCTAAGGGTCAGAGTAGGGTGAGGATGGGGCCTAGGGCTCCTGTCCCCTCATTCTGCCCCCTGAGAGTCTCTTGATCAGAACCCTACTTGCAGAGGGCCCTGGGCGACTGCTGTTGTCATTCCTTCATTCAGAATGAGACAGATCCCTGTCCTCATGGAGTTTCAATCTAATGGGTAAGACAAAGACTTACAAAGATAAATCAGTAAATGGATAATCTGTTAGTTGGCGTGGGAGTGCTAAAAAAAAAAAAACAAAAGAAAGAAAGGAAAGACAGGAGACACGTGCATGCTGCTCTGATAAGGGCGCCCAGGAAAGAGTCTCTGACGAGGTGACATTTGAGTAGAAACCTGAATGAAGGACTGATCCATGCAGACTGATGGGAAAAGGGGATTCTAGGAGGGAGAACAGCTAGTGCCAAGGTCCTGAGGTGATTTCCCAAAGGAGAAATGCCTGGCTCCCTCCCATTCATCCTCAACATCTAACTAGTGACTGTGTCCGTTTGAAATCTGAGCCCCAGAGAGGAACTCAACTCTGCTCATTAGCTCCTGGCCACAGATTCTCTGGAGCTGCTTGCCCAGTAGAACTTGCTGCATTGATGGATGTGTCCTACATTTGCCCTGTCCAACATGGTGGACCCGAGTCACATGTGGTTACTGAGCACTTAATGTGCTGCTGGAGCAACTTAGGAACTGAGTTTTGAATTTTACTTAATTTTAATTAACTTAAATGTACCTAGCCCAAAGTGGCTACCGTCTACTGTATTGTATAGCATGGCTCTAAAGCCTAGATCAGAGCTGTCCAAAAGAAATACTTTGCAAGCTGGAGATGCAAGCCACATATGCAATTTAAATTTTTCTAGCAGCCATATCTAAAAGTAAGGACATATGAAATTAATTTGAATAATGTATTTTTAATGCAAGATCATCCAAAATACTATCATTTCAAACTGATGATCATATTCATAATGAATACAAAAAATTACTAATGAGATTTTTTACATTCTTTCAAACTAAGTCTTCAAAACCTGGTGTGTATTTTATCTTACCACGTATCTCAATTCACACTGAAAATGGAGTCACATTTCAAGAGCTCAATAGCTAACTGTGGTTAATAGCTACTGTATTCAGCCAGGTCTACACCATTTTGGGGTGTACAAGTCAGGAATCCATGCAAAGTTGAGGGTCCCCCCTTCCCCACTCCCAAGATAGCTGTCATATCATATTCTTCTGCCCAGGACTCGTGCCCATCCTCTCTGGGCCAGCTGTATTCGAGAAGGATGTGTCAAAGTTTGGGGGCAGGGAAAGTGTGGAGACTAGCTTGACTCTGCCCACATCATGCCAGGAGCCTCCAGCTGCCAGCTCTGGTCCTGCATCCCCAACTCCACAGCTCTATACAATCTCCTTTCATTTTCTGGAGGTAAGGGCAGGGAGATGCTGTCTCATTTTCTGGAGATGCTCTGGACCTACCTCCGCGAAGGTCAGCAGATGCAGCAAGGTAAGCGAAATTATCTAGACTGATGACATCAATGATGGGGCTCACCACGCGGGTGTGGTCCTAGGGGAGGACACATGAGGTGGTGTGAGGTCAGGGACTCTGTGAAAAAAGCCCCAACTGCCTATTTGGTGAAGTTCTCTCAAGGCATGAGGTACTCAGCACCTCCTGAAGGACATGTCAGGCTCCCAGGAGCTGTCCTGCATCACCACACCAGGCTCACAGAAGGTCCCACTTGGGTCTCACAGGCACAATGCTCTCCCAGCCTCTTCCTCTAACACCATGTTGAGCCCTGCCGGGATCTCACCTCCTCAGTGAAGCCCTCCCTGATTGCTGCAGGCGGAGGATTTCTTCCTCTTTTTAAGCTACTCTTGCAATTATAGTCCAGACAATTCCTGGGACAATGAATCAGATGTTGCCTGAGGTGGCTTTTCTGTTGCTGGTTTGAACTGTTGTTTTACTAATTGTCATCCACCTTTGCACATGTTGGGGTTGAGTCTTCCCAACTGGACCACCAGCAGCCTGAGGGTACTGACCCTATTGCAGTCCCTGGGGAACCTGGGTGGCACTCCTCTCATGCCACCTCCACTTCAAGGTCAGACTCATACTCCCTCCATCACCTCCTAGACACAAATCCACTTCCAAAATATTGGTGGTAATGCCAGTTTTACTAAAGGGTTTTTTCCTGAGGTGGGGGATGTGGAGAGAGTAGTGGTGATGGATTTTTATCATATACCATGTGCAAAACTTAATTGCCCTTCATCAGCAGGATGTCTGCTCTCTTCTCTTCTCCCTCCATGGAGGGACAAGGAACAGAGCCTCTTCTTTCTTCTCTGTCTGCACTAACCCTCAAAATGCTCTTGTCTGCAACTTTGAATCTAGCTCTGTCCCTCAGTTCACACCCCGTAATAGGATGACAAAAATGTGGGACGTGGCAGATCAGAGGAGACCATCCATGGTCTCACAGTGTTCTGTGGGGGCATCACTTTATCCTTTTATAGACTTGTTTTCATACTGAGATATAATTCACACCATATAATAATTTTATTAGATATAATTGATATACTATAAAATTCACCATTTGAAAGTATACAGTTCTGTGGTTTGTAGTGTATTCACAGGGTCATGTCACCATCCATTCAATTCAGTTCAGTCGCTCAGTTGTGTCTGACTCTTTGCGACCTCATGAATTACAGCACGCCAGGCCTCCCTGTCCATCACCAACTCCCAGAGTTCACTCAAACTCACATCCATCGAGTCGGTGATGCCATCCAGCCATCTCATCCTCTGTCATCCCCTTCTCCTCCTGCCCCCAATCTCTCCCAGCATCAGAGTCTTTTCCAATGAGTCAGCTCTTTGCATGAGGTGGCCAAAGTATTGGAGTTTCAGCTTTAGCATCATTACTTCCAAAAAACACCCAGGACTGATCTTTAGAATGGACTGGTTGGATCTCCTTGCAGTCCAAGGGACCCTCAAGAGTCTTCTCCAACACCACAGTCAAAAGCATCAATTCTTTGAAACTCAGCTTTCTTCACAGTCCAACTCTCACATCCAAACATGACTACTGGAAAAACCATAGCCTTGACTACACGGAGCTTTGTTGGCAAAGTAATGTCTCTGCTTTTGAATATGCTACCTAGGTTGGTCATAACTTTCCTTCACCATCACCACTATCTAAATCCAGAATACTTTAATCACCCCAGTAAGAAACCCTGTACCCACTAGCAGTTACTCCCCCATTCCCCTCCCTCCAGCTCCTGACAACCACGAATCCACTTGGTATTTCCTCAGACTTGTTTACTCTGGACATCTCATACAAATAGAATCATATAGTTTATAGCCTTTTGTGACTGGCTTCTTTCTCTGAGCATAGTTTTCGAAGTTCATCCATACTATAACAGGTATCAGTACTTTATTCCTTTCTTATGGCTGAATAGTATTCCACTGTATGGCTATATCACATTCTGTTTAGCCATTCATGAGTTGATAGACATTAGTTTGTTTCATGTTTTGCCTATTTGGAATAACACTGTTCTGAACACTTGGATTCAAGTTTGTGTATGGGGCATGTTTTCATTTCTCTTGAGTACAATTCTAAGAGAGGAATTGCGGGGTCATATGGTAACTCTATGTTTAAACTTTTGAGGAACTGTCAGTCTGTTTTTCAAAGTGGCTGCCATTTGACATTCCCACCAGCAATGCACAAAGGCTCCTATTTATCCAAATCCTCACCAGCAGTTGTACTATCCATCCTTTGATGAGCCCTCCTAGGAGGTATCAAGTAGTATCTCATGGTGGTTTTAACTCGCATTTCCCTAATGACTTAACGTTGAGCATCTCTTCATGTGCTTGTTGACCCTCTGTCTATCTTCCTTGAAGAAACATCCATTCAAATCCTTTGCCCGGTTTTAATTTGGGTTCTCTGTCTTTGATGGTTGAGCTGTAATCACTTCATCCTTGGTTCCATGTGTCCAAATCCTCCCCATTCCAAAGAGCAGTGGGTGCATGGGAAGGCCCTCTGCTTGAGAACAATGTCCTCTCCTCCCTCCTCCGCAGGCTTCCCAGTCTGACCCCCCACCCTCCGCTCCTCATCACTCACCCAGGAGGAAAACAACACCACCCATCTGCAGAAGGAGCTCCATGGCTCACCCACAAATGAAGTCACTCAGGAGGGAGCAGATCACTTAGTTTCTAACTCTGCCTGTCCAGCTCTCAGAGACAGTTCATAGCCTCCCCACCCACAATGCCAAGAACATGGTGGGCGTGTCCTGAGGGACAGAGCTCCCCCAGGGACAGAGAGACTTACCTCCTTCACTCGCTGCAGCATGGGCTGCAGCCACTCCGTGTTCACTTCGCAGTGGCTGTCCAGAAAAGTGAGGACGGCAGCTGCCGCCACGTCTGCCCCACGAACTCGGGAGCGGATCAGCCCTGAAGTGGGAGGGACACGGTGGTGCTGGGTGGGACTCAGCCAGTTTGCTCAGCCGTCCCCTCAAAGGCTCAGGGCTCTCTGCTCCTTAGGGCTTAGGTTTCCTCTGAGTTACTGTGATTTAACTCCTCTTCGTATTTGCTGATTTCTTCCCTCTTTCTTCCTTTCTCTTATTCACCCATCCATCAACCTCTGAATGCCACCCCCTGCCCCCATGTAGAGGCCAGACACTGGGCTCTGGGGACACACTGATGAACAGTCAAGAGTTTAGTGAACAAAAGTGGCAATAAAGTGTGGTTTGGTACCTAAGGGGAACTAGACACCAAAACCCTTTCCCCTTCAACATGGAGGAACCTCAGTATGCTCCCCTCTGGCTGCACTATGCTGTATGACTTGCAGAGAGTCTTCCAGACCGAGACAGGCTGGAGTCAGTATCAAATCTAAATGCCTTTCTCTGGCTTCAAGGCCCTCCATCATCTGTTCTCACCCCACTTATTCCCTGTGCTGACCAGGTCTGATTCTCCCAGGACGGGAGACTAAGAAAAGGAAGGTTAAAAGGCTGGGCTGTGAATGTGGGCCCCCTGGCTGGGGGTGTAATCCTGGCTCCTTGGTTCATCACTCCAGGCAAATTACTGAACCTTCTTACACCCTAGTTCCTTTATCTGTAAAACAGGATGAAGGGCTGTTATGAGGACTGAGTGTGAGAATGTGAGCAGAGATGAGAAGGTAGGAAAGGCAGGAAGAGGCTGGTAGTACTACATGTACCCAGGCCTGACTGATGCCTTTGCTCAGAGTCTCTGGGCCTAGAATGCTCTCTCTTGCTCCCCATTCATCTGTCTCTCAACTCTCTCACACAATCCAGGCTCCCTCCCAGATCACTGCCTTCTCCTTTAGCTCCCCACCCCCACAAAATTACACCAGCCTTGGAATCCATCATAAGCTCTCTGAGGGCAGGGACCACATGTAAACTTCTTTTGTGTTCCCTAGAGAGTCATATATAATCCTATGCCATAGCTGATGCTCCAAGTACATCTGCTCTGTATTGCCCTGTACTTTTCTCAAAGCATTTAATCCTTACAATAACTGTGCAGGGCAGAAAGAGTATATTATTAGTCCCATTTCTCAGAAGAGATAACTAAGGCAGCCAGAAGTAGAGCTACTTGCCTACAGTCATGCTGGGATAAGGGCTGCTCCAAGACAGCAGGAGGGTCTTTCCCCAGACCTTGGTCTTGCCACTAGGAATGCAGCGAGACTACATTTGGTTGGTATAACATGGCATCAAAAGGGAGCAGAAGTCTAGACCAAAATGGGTCTACAGTACACACAGGGTTCAAGGACATACCTTCCCTCCGGTCATTGCGTAGGCACTTGACCTTGGGGATCCTGGTTAGCAGCAGACAGTCTTCGGCTGAGGGTGGAGAGAAGGAAGCAAGATTGTTTAGATATGGACATCAGACCACATATAGTTTGACCAGGCCCAGGGAAAGGGCTGGGAAGGCGAGGTGTGGTCCTCTCCACTGGGGGACAGGTCATCTCCCCATCCCCTGCTCCCGGGACAGACGGAGGAATGCCTGTACTGTGGCATAACCCCCAGGGGGTGCCACAGAGTACCAACAACCTCTCCAGTCCAACACCCTCTGAGCTAGATTGTATGTTAAGTTGCTTCACTCGTGTCGGACTCTTTGCAACTCTATGAACCGAGTTCCATTAGGCTCCTCTGTCTGTGGGATTCTCCAGGCAAGAATACTGGAATGGTTTGCCATGCTCTCCTCCAGGGGATCTTCCCAACCCTGGGATCAAACCCACTTCTCTTGCGTCTCCTGCATTGGCAGGTGGGTTCTTCACCACCAGCACCACCTGGGAAGCCCATTTTGTGGGGACAATATTCTGCACACGGCAGCTGGATAATGAAGGATGCTGCGGATGTTTTATTTTTTAAAATGTCATCTCACTGGTGTCCCATCAAAGCAACACCACTCCTTTGGCGCCAAGGAGCAGAGCCAGGAAAGGCACTTAGTAAAGACTGAAGATCCTAGTAACGGGCAGACGTCAGCCTGTGGTGGCCAGGACTATTTCAAGAGTGCCTCCCTCAGCATTCTGGAGAGACGGGGTGTGAAATGGTGCAAAAAAAGAAGATGGATACTTACGATCTGAACTGAAGTCATCCACTAGAATGATCTCCTGGATCAGGCTGGCAGGGGTTCGGTTCAGGACGCTGAAGTGGTGACCAAGACAGATGAGCCCAGGTTTAGGGGCCACCTTCTACTTCCTTCTTCTTACCATCAACTCCCTTACCCCCCACCTCAGGGGCCAGCACACTGGCCATGGGCAGCTGCTAGCAAACCCTTCTTGCCCTGGTCAGTGACTGAGGGGCAGGATGTTCCTCAGGCTCCTCCAAGCACCTGCTGACCCTGCTGCCTGGACCCTCGGGCACTTGAGATTCACCCCAGGTGGTGGGTGGGGACTGTCCTAGTTTAGTTGAGGCAGGATCCATAGCTGCTCTAGCTGCCTGGGCTTAACAATGGCAACAAGGCCAGAGAGCAACCCCTGCTGGCCTGGATGTTGCCTGCTTGGAAAGCCAGCGAGGCTCCTTCTGACCTGATGGGTCAGGATGGGTGTTCTCAGAAAGCACCCCCATCCCAGCTTTCCCCTCCCAACATCCCTCCTCTTCCTTCACTCCCCATGAAGAAAGCCCAAGCTTCTTTAATCCTTGGAATATCACTGGGTACTCCATTCCGAATCCTGTTCTTATCTATGTTCATTAAAGAAACAAGGTGATTAGAAGTCAAACTTGACCACAGGGCCAACCTTAGGAGGACAGAAGGGGTATCTCTCTCTGAATCGCTCTCAGGTGCCCACTGGGCCGGCACCCATCCACCTGAGGCCTCACTTCCGTCCTTGCCTCCATCGGCTCCTGGCCCCCGTGTTTCTGCCCATGTCCTGGGGACCCGCCCTTGTGTTCATGCATCTCACTAACAGCTGGACTTCTTGGGTCCTGACCCTGATTCACTAACCCCAGCTTCTCAGAAGGGCAGAAACCCCCTCCCAACTGCCCACCGGTCTTCATGCTGTCTGGCCACAATGCCCAGTCTCAGTGTCCTCCCTTGCCAGGGCCCAGCAGATCCCCGAGGCCTGCGGGAGCAGCACCACTGAGATGAGGGATGAGGCAGGGCTTACCTCTTTACTGTGCGCAGGAGCGTAGAGCGGGCTTCGTTGTGGAAGGTGATGATGACGCTGGTGGCCGGCAGGTCCGAGGAGTAGGACATGGACGGACAACTGAGAAGAGAGCAGAGAGCACAGAGGGCAGCTGTGGGACATCCTGGGGGCATCCAGGCTTGAGGCTTCTTTCTGTCCAGTCTGCTGCCGCTGAGGCTGGGCGCAGGCCCTACTCCCCCAAACCCATGCCCACCCCACTCAGGCTGCCCAGCCTGGAGTCCCCGGAGGAACAGCACAGGCTGGGGGAACTTCCCAGGCCCAGGGGCTCTTCACCCCAGTCCTAGGATCACTCAGAGCCCCACGGTCACTGAAGTGCTAAGGGAGGCTCTGACGTGTGTAGGCGCACAGACAGAACCAACCTGGACCAACCGACAGGACTCCCTGCCCAATGCAGCAGCCAAGACAGAAAAAATGGCAGAGGGGAGAAGAGGGAAAAGGGCCTTTCTCTGTAGCTTCTTCCTTCTCGTCGCCCATCTCCTGACATCTGGTGGGATCTAGGGAGGAATTGCCCCCATCCTGCCCGCCCGTGAATCTCTCCCTCTCACCGCCAACGTGAACAGCCAGGCTGGCGACAGCAGGTAGGATGCCCTTGCTCTTCCCATGGGCCCTGGGGCACCTGGGGCCCTTTGGGGTAAACTGAAGTCTCTGAGGAGACACCAAAGGCAGTTCCCCCCAGCCCACTCCCTCCCCTAGCAGCTCTGTGCTCCCACCTTCTCCAGACACCACATTTTGGGCCCCCTGGCTCCCCTGTCTTCTGGAAAGGGAATTAAAACGATCCATCCTCGCCAGCCTTCACCGCTGTCATTTCTGAGAATGCTTCTGTGAATGCATTTACTCATGCTCCTGGGGCCAGCCGGAAGGCAGCCGCAGAGCTGGTTTTCATAGCAATCTTCTTTATTACAATTGCTCCCTGACTATTCCAGCCACGACTATTTTTTCATTACAGCATTCATTCCACTGACAGCGGCTTACGGCCAAATTCCCAGGCCCATTTCCTGTCCAGCAGAGCAGACAGGGTCAGACAGGCAGGAGTTCCACTAGCCTGGGACCCCCACAGGAGAAGTCGTGAGAGGCCTTAAAATAATTCTCCTCGAGAGGGGATGTGGGGGAGGAGGAGGGGTGGAGAAGTTCACCTCTGCCCAGGAAGCCAGGCGTTCCAAGCGCCTCTCCTCCCAGAGGCTTGTGGATTTGGGGGCTGGAAGGGGCTTGGTCTGCTGAGATGGGGAGCCCTGGAAGAAGGGGTCAGCCCCCTGCACTGACCTCTAGGGCCCCAGTTCTGTATCTCTGAATCCTAAGTGCCCAGGAAGGGAATGTGGACAGTGATGTCCATTCTCCACCTGAAGGTGGCCAACCTGCCCACACCCCATCTGGACAGTGGACTTGACCTTCTCCCACCCGCCCCCTTCAGCCCTCTCCATCCTGCATTTCTCTGGGATTTGTATCTGTAATGATAGGAATCTATGGTTCCTAGGGACCAGGAGCCTCTGAAAAGCTTTGTCTCACATCTGTGCTTTGAGTTTGGGGCTGGTGGGGTCTTCTCTGTGATGCTGGTAGGTCTGTCTCACACAGTTTAGGTGTCGTTGGAAGACCTCCCTCATGGGGGCTCCCTGGATCCAGGGCTGCATCAGGACCTGGCCTGACAGTCTGGGGTCCAACAGGAGCTGTGGCCTGGAAGGGGAAGAGCGTGGCTCACCCCACACCCCAGGCTCCGCCAGGGGAGGCCCTGCCCACCACCGCCAACACCTTCTTTGTTGACCCTACAGATATGCGTATGCAAACACACACACACACACACACACACACACACACACACACACGCATGCACCCCCTGATCCATCTCAGGCTTCTGAGAAGGCTGGGCAGAAGCACTGGGGCAAGAGGAAAGGCCTTCCTCACCAACCATCATAGGCCTGGATTTGAGGAGTCTCGTTTTAAAATGTGTGTAGCCCCAAGAGGAATTCCGCCTTCAAGTTTCCTGGTGAACACCCGAGAAAGTTCAGAGTGGGGGAGGGTGGAGGGAAGGGCAGAGGGGATCCAGGCCAACCCCTCAGTGCCCAGATATGGGTCAGCGGAGCCTCCAGGCCCTGGAGTCCTGGTCTAGGGCCTCTCCCACCTACCACGCCAGGAGAACAAACAGCAAGACCGGGAAGCATTTCTGGGAGTTGCTGAGGAAGGGTGGGAGGCAGTGGGGCAGGCAGAGGGCAAGAAAAGGGATGCCCGTGGGGGCGGTGCACAGCACTCCACTGTTTGCACAGGGCAGGCAGGGCTGGCCCCGCAGGCACCACCAGCCAGGCACCAGGAATGCCAGGCTCACCCGCCCGCTGGGGACCTCCCCTGGTCTCCTGGCCAGCCACTCTCGCTTGGACTCCAGACTGAGGTACTGAGGGGCCTCTGTGGCCTGGCTGGGAGGTCTCCTTGGGCCTCTCAGACCCTCAGGAGGTCAGTGAAACTAAGAGGAGCCAGGAAAACAACAGATAGGAAGGGGTTGTATGTCTCAGGAGCTGGACTGAGTCTGAGGAAAATTTTCTCATTTCTTAAACCCATGTGACTCAAAGAAAAGCCAACTGGGGTCGGCCCTTCCCTCCACCTTTCTCCACCAGCACAACAGAGGCCACACCTGTAATGGCGGGTGTCCCGGATGGGCCGGTCAGGGCTCAGCTTGTCGCTCTCCAGCTGGTTGAAGGCGTGCTGCCTGTAGGGGTCCTCTCCAGGCTTCAACTGCTTGGCTGCCAGGTACGCCTTCTCATCAAAGCCTCTGGAGGGCGTTCCTGTCACCTGAGACAAAGGTCAGCATCAGAAGGGCCACAGGCAAGAGGACAAAGGAGCCACTGAGTGGCAAGTACTTCTGACAAGGCGGGAGCCAAGCATCACCTCATTGGTACCTGAGCAGGAGATTATTATTCCCCCAGTGTACAGATGAGGAAACTGAGGCTCGAGATAGTACCCCCACATGTGGGGACAGGGAGTATCTGGGACTGTCTGAACTTTCCACTCACTTTTGTGTACCTAAAACTGCTCTTAGAAAGTAAAGCCTACTGGACTTCCCTGGTGATCCAGTAGTTAAGAGCATGCCTGCCAGTGTAGGGGACACGGGTTTGATCCCTGGTCTAGGAGGATCCCACATGCTGTGCATCAACTAAGCCCGTGCACCACAACTTCTGAGTCCATGTGCTGCAGTTACTGAAGCTCGGGCGCCTAGAGCCCACGCTAGCAACAAGGGAAGCCACCACAATGAGAAGCCCCGGCACTGCGAGGAAGCGTAGCCTCCACTTGCCGCAATTAGAGAAAGCCCATGTGCAGCAACGGAGACCCAGGGCAACCAAAAATAGTAAATAAGCCAACATTAAAAATAAAAATAAAAAACCCTATTAATAAAAAAGCTCAAGGTCAGAGCTAGTAAGTCCTAGGTTTCCGGAGTCAAACTGGTCATTCTGACTCGGAAGCCCACACTCTTGGCCAATGCTCTTTGCTGGATGTGGAGATGGTGACAC
The DNA here is from genome assembly GCF_001704415.2 of Capra hircus. NCBI lineage: Eukaryota > Metazoa > Chordata > Mammalia > Artiodactyla > Bovidae > Capra > Capra hircus. Next base: position 22,008,194 of record NC_030817.1, read on the forward strand.
TTTGGAGGGCACCAGATCCCCCAAGATAAGGGGACCACCTGAGGGGACCACCAACCAGGCTGGAGGTCACCAAGCAACCGTCAGATGGACAGTCTCCTAGGTATGAATTTGGGCCTGGCACTGGGGCTAGGCATGTAGGAGGTGCCTGATCAGTGAAACACCCAGGGCTTGGACAAGGTTCTGCCCAGAGGAAGCCTCTTCTCTGGGATTCGTGCTTGCTGCTGAAATGGTCCACATCAGATCTCCGGGGGCCCGGGCGCTAAGTGCTGGGAAGTGATGGATGGTGGTTGCCCCCTCCTCTTAGCCACACCCTGCTCTGTGCTCCTAAAGTCCCCCCCATGAAAGACACTGGGGAAAGACACTTCTGAGATGAACGGAAGGGTAGATGGATCCTGACATCTCATTATTTCAGCCACACTGCTGGCTGATAGCCCCTAGAGTGCCTGGAAATATCAGCTGTGAGTGTACCTCGACTCTACCAGACAGGAGCTGTGGGCCCGCAGGGGCAGCAGGAAGGTAGGTGAGAGCTGTCCAGGGATAGAACCCCTATATGAGAATCCCGCCACAGGCCTAGTCTCTAGAGGGATGGTCCCAGGAAGGCAGCTTGGCCTGCTGAGAGAAGACCAATGTGTTAGGTGATGCTGGGGGGCTTCCACCAGCAGCCCAGGGCCTCCATGTTCCCCTGAGAACCTAGAGCTCCAGGGAGTGCCTGACTCTTATAGGGCTGCCTCTCTGTAGTGTTCCTGCCTTCTAGGAGCCAGTCCTGAGCTCCCTGAGGTCAGAGCCAGTGAGGGAGATTTCCTCGGGTCCAGTGGGCCCAGCCTCGTGCCACACGCATGCTTCAGATGGTGACGACGGCCGTAGCAGCTGCACTGTGGTGTTCTGATTTGGCGCCATACCAGGGGCTGGGCAAATGGGGTGGAGTCCTCATGGACTCGAAATCCATTTCAGGAAAGAGAGAAGGAGGGCAGGAGGGAGGAAGAGGGAAGGAGAGAGGGAGAGAAGGTTCTGGCTTGAAGCTTGAATTGCCAGAAGGACCCAAGCTGTCAACTGTGAGAGTGAGAATGAGGGTTCTTTTGTGTCCTTCCCACCTGGGGAAAGAATGGGTGCCAACTCTGCCCCCAACTTCCTCTCAGCCTGGGGGTCAGGGAAATGGAAATCAGCCTCCAGCTGATGGTGGAGGAGCTAAAATAAGAACAAAATTGCAGAAGCTCCCATGGGGAGAGCATGTTACTGAATTATCCTACAAGTCAACTGAGAGAAATAACCGTGCCATGCTTATTTATTTAGGACTTGTGGCCACTCTGTGGGCTCAGGAAACCCCCAAGCCCTCATCCCACACTCACCCATCACCCAAAAAATATTGATAAAAAGCCACCCACCTACCGGGCACTGGGACACACTTCTAGAAGTTCCAAACATCACCTGATCATTCATTGATTATATGGATGCTTTAATCCGCGCACTCCTTCATCCATCCACCCATTTATTCAGAAAAGCTCCACTGAGCACCTCTTTGTGCCAGGAAGAAGGGCTGCTTCTGACACTGTCCTCTGCTGCCTTCCTCGCCTCATTCAAAGCTTCCTTGGGGCCTCAGAGAACGTTGGAGAAGAGCATCTCTAGGGAAGTTCCTCTCGGGGCCTCAAAACTGAGCTGCTACTGCTGCTAAGTCGCTTCAGTCGTGTCCGACTCATTGTGACCCCACAGACGGCAGCCCACCAGGCTCCTCTGTCCACAGGATTCTCCAGGCAAGAACACTGGAGTGGGTTGCCATTTCCTTCTCCAATGCATGCATGCATGCTAAGTTGCTTCAGTTGTGTCCGACTCTGTGTGACCCTATGGACAGCAGCAGCCCAACAGGCTCCTCTGTGCACAGGATTCTCCAGGCAAGAATGCTGGAGTGGGTTGCCATTTCCTTCTCCAAAACTGAGCTACACATCCTCAAAGATGCATCTACTGCTCCCTTCCTCAGACCATTACCTCTGATGGTCCAACCCTCCTCTGAGGTTGGACTCTTCACCCGTGACACACCTTTGTGAAGAAGGGGGCCAAGGAAACACAGGCCTGCTCCCTCCAGAGGCCTCAGCTCTGCTTTCCCATGGGCCCAGCATCCACGGGGTCTGGAGCTGAAACAACAGTGGCCCTGAGTCAGCTGAGTGTTGGGGAGACTGGGGAAGGGTAAGATGGGAACTCTCCATCCAGCCCCTCCCTGCCTCAGCCCAGTCACCACCCGGAGCTCTTCTACTGGGTATCTAAGCAGTACACACACCCACCCCATGGCTCATTTCCCTCTAGCTCTTGAACTCTCCTCTCCCTCTGGCCTTGGCCTTTGATCCTGAGACTTCCAGGCCATGACCACCTCTAACTCTATGCCTCAAAATGAATTCTTCATCAGTCCCCAGAGCAGCTGCTTCTGCTGTGCTGCCTGAGGCGGACATGGGCAGTCCCACCCTCTGAGTCCTCCAGGTGATAAGTCCAGGGGTCACCCCTGGTACCCTCCTGCCCCCAGGCTCCACCGTGATGCAGACCCCAGCCCTGGGTCCCACAGGCAGTGGCTGAAGCACATCCCACTAGTATTAAAGCAACAGGTTATTCACTGAGAGTCTAGTTTGTGTTAACACTGTGCAAGAAGCTGGGAGGATGGAAATCAAAAGGACAGCTCCCAGAAGAGAAATCTAGGGATCCAGATTACCCGCTTCTCTCCCATCCCACACAGGGCATGGCCATGCAGGATCATGAAGAAGCCTCCACCCTCAAACTTAGATCATGGGTGGCTGGAGAACTGGCCATGGGTCCTCACCCAGCCTACCTCGGCTGAGGCAAGAGTCCCGCGATGGCACAGACACCAGGCCCTGGTGAGCAGTGCGCTGTGGTCTCCCGTTCTCCCAGCCACACTGCCTACAAAGCACACTGGCTAGGAGCAAAGCATCCTTTGGCTCTAGGCTGCTGAACCATAAGGAGCTATATCTCGATCGGCCTGAGGGACCCGAGGTGCTGGACTCAGAGCCAGCAGGAGGCACTGGATGGGACTGGCATTGCTGCCCTTTCTGGATGAGGGCACAGGGGCCGTCTGTGGAATTCTTATGCCACAAGGCACTGACATCTTGCTTTATGTCTCTTTTGCACTAAGTTGTGAGCTCCTAGCACCTGGCACACAGTAGGTATTAAGCAGATGTTTACTGAATAAAAGGATGAATGAGTGAGTAAATGAATGAATGAGTAAATAGATACCTAGACAGTGTCCCTGCTCTCACCTTACTTAAAATCATCTGGGGAGAAAACCACAGTGAACCGATGGGATCCTCTGACATAGCACAGGGCCTCCAGTGGCTTTCGCCCCCACTGAGGACGAGCCCCAGAGCTCACAGTGGCCCAGGAGACTCTGGGAGCCAATGCCCTGTCCCCTTGTTGGCCTCAGCTTCTACTGTTGCCCCTCTCTGGCTCTGCTCCAGTCACACTGGCCTCCTGATGTTCCCTGAGTCTGCCGGTACCCTTCCCCTCCGCCCCTTTGCTCATCCTACCTTCTTTCCAGAAGGCTCTTCTCCCAGATGTCTGCACACTTGCACCTTCACCCCCTGCAGGGCTCTGCTCAAACCTCACCTCCTTGGTGAGCGTTCCCCAACCACCATCTGTAAAACCCTAGCCCCACACTTGCCTTCCATCCTTCCACCTGCTGTTTCTCCTTATAGTGCTTAGCACCATCGGACATTCTATGTGCATTTTGCTTATCCATGTTATATTGTTGACTGCTTCTTCCCACAAAAATAAAACCTTCAGCAGGGCAGGGATTGTCTGTTTCATCTCATGCTGGATCCTGAAGCCCAGAACAGTACCCAGCGGGACTCGAAGGCAATGGCTAATGAGTATGTGAGTGATGGAGGGATGAGCTGTCATGACTGCAAGCATCTCCTGCCCCCACACCACACTCCCCACACTCGGCTAACACAACACTTGGAATTGTAATGGACCGAGACGGTGGCAGGGTAGCTTTTGCCCATTTTAGGGATCTCCTCACTCACATGCTTCTGGCAGGGCCGCTAATCACTTCCCTCCCACCCAACCAATACCTCAGTCACCACCATGAGGTGGGCACAAGACGCAGGCTAAGCTGACCTTGTCACTGCACTCCCAGACACAGGGGACTGGTTCAGAACAGTCATTTGACTTAATATGGGCCGATCAGAATGAAGACTGAGTGCTGAAGAATTGATGCTTTCGAACTGCGGTGCTAGAGAAGACTCTTGAGAGTTCCTCGGGCTGCAAGAAGATCAAACCAGTCAATTCTAAAGGAAATCAACCCTGAATACTCATTGGAAGGACTGATGTTGAAGCTTAAACTATAAGACTTTGGCCACATATGCGAAAAGCCAACTTATTGGAAAAGACTCTGAATGCTGGGAAAGATCGAAGGCAGGAGAAGGGGGCGGCAGAGGATGAGATGGTTGGATGGCATCACTGACTCGATGGACTTGCGTTTGAGCAAACTCCGGAAGATAACGGACAGGGAAGACTGGCATGCTGAAGCCCATGGGGTTGCAAAGATTTGGACATGACTTAGCAACTGAATAACAACAATCAGAATCCACCCTGAGACTTCTCTATACAATGAACTCTTTTCGTTAGCACTGCTAAGCCTGGGAAGTGGGAGTCTTCCTGCCCACAGAAATCTTATCTGGAGAATAAAACCAAGAAAAATCAATCAGACCCAAGACATGGAAAGAAAGAGCTCCAGTGATATTCTTTGGGGTCCCTGAAGCCAATTATTTCTGATCCAAATTCAGTTTGATTTTTTTTTTTATCTGTGTATATCTGTCTACCTACCTATCTACTTTTTTTTTTTGAACCAGTCTGAGTTGGCTATTCGCTCATAAACAAACCTTCAGAGATATCAGTCCTTTGGTCCTTTCAGTGAAAAGAAAACCACTCTCCAAAAGTAAGAAACAAAAGTCAAAAACAAAAACCAACAAATGGGCTACCAGCGGCAATGACAGTTTGGGTGAAAGCCATCCATTTCAAGATTTTCAAGCTAGTCTCTGCAATCTGGCCCAGGGACTGGAGCCCAGAGCTGGGTGAGGCATTAGTTGCCTTGTGGAGGAGGCAGGGCTGTGGTCAGACTTCAGGAAGGGTGGGGGTTGGGGGAGTTCCCACCTGGACCGTGACTGAAGAGGCCCTTGAGCTGCCGCAGTAAGGAACGCGTGTCGAGATTAGTGAGTGACAGCCTGATGAGCCTCCCACAGCCCTCCAGCCTCCTGCTGAGAGTTCTTGGTGCTGTTTAAGCAACAGCCTCCCCGATAGTCTGTGTTTTCAGGAAGTGGATAATCCAGCACTTCCATGTCCAATACGGTCAATCATATCTTGAAATTGTTTATGCTGAAAGAACAACTCTGCTCTATAAACTGGGGAGAATTATTTCTCATTTTTGGAGACTTTTATTTTCAGTCCCTTACTTCAATTAAACTTTGAAAACCTGCCTGACTTGCATCAGTTTGTTCCTTTTTTCCACCTAGATTTGCTTATTTCTTTTTGACTGCTAAATTTAGGAAACAAACAGCCAAGGGGAAGTTTTAAAATAAGAAAGAAAAATATTTTCCATGTCATTTTCATCAAAAACAGTTCAACCCAAATCTCCAAGCCTTGTAAATTTTCCTTTAAAACATACACGTATCCCTAAATTTTAGATTTAAACAACTCTAACTCCTTTGGAATAACTGCTGCCCAATTTCCTTTTATGACCAGTAAAACAGGTACCTGCTGGGTTTGCCTTTCACTAAATTCACTGGAACTGCAAATAAAAAGACTCTGGTCCTTTTTAATGGATGACTCTTGACCTTTTTTTTTTTTTTTTTTTTCTGAGGCTGCTTTAAAGCCCAAACACCTGGTGAACAAAATATAATTCCCAACCACTCCCGACTGCCCTGGGAACAAAAATCTCATCTGATGCTGTGTTTCACATTAAAAGACTGCCATTCATTAGGAGAGCTGGGGAACAGTGCATGAGTCACCATCTCTGAGAACACTGTCTCGGGTTCCACCTCTCCCAAATGAAAAGGCGGGCCCCCTGAGTGTCTCCGCACGCTGCTGGGTTCTGGGGAAGCAGCCAACTCCGCTTGGACTGCCAGGGTTCCTGCTCAACCAGACAGGATGCCGAGGGCGGCACCAGGCTGGCAATCTCAGCTTGGGCACAGGGGAAACTTGCCTGGGTTACTGAGCGCCTGCCCCAGACATGTCCCCATCTTCCTTTTCAAATTGCATGTATACCAAGTCGTGTCCGACTCTGTGTGACCCTGAGGACTGTAGCCCACCAGGCTCCTCTGTCTATGGGATTCTCCAGGCAAGAATACTGGAGTGGGTTGCCATTTTCTTATCCAGAGGATCTTCCTGACCCAGGGACCGGCCCCCTGTCTCTTACATCTCTTGCATTCGCAGGCGAGTTCTTAACCACTAGGGCTACCTAGGATGTCCTTTTCAAAAGTAGTCCTTTATTATAAGGTTGCCAGCCTGGGCTTCGAAATCTGATGGCCCTGGGATAGAATGCCAAGTGCTTACTGCTCTCTGGCCTTGGAAAGTCACCTAGCCTTTCTGAGCGTGCTTCTTTATCTGGAAAATGGGGATTACGGTGAGGATTCAAGGAGATGATGTAGATGATGGGTTTAGGACAGTAACTGGCACATAGATTATATATTAATTATCTTTAGCTCGCCTGCCTTTTTAGCAGTGGCTCTCAACCCTGGCTGAACATTAGAATCATCTGGGAAGACTTTTAACATCCTGACATCTAGGTCCTACCAAGGACTAACTACATCAAAATCTCTGGAGGTGAGTGGCAAGCATCAGGGATTCTTAAGGCTCTCCAGTTGTTCCAATGTGCAACCAAGGCTGAGCTGCTGCTTTCAGAAGGTGCAGGGAGGTGAGTGACTACTAGTCACAAGCTACTGAAATGACAGGACCAAGAGTCAGGAGGGACCTAAGCCATCTCCCCTGACCTCCTCCCAGGAGCAGCACTGTGAGTCTGGTTTTCTGGCCTCTATTTGTACTGACCCAGAGTTTCACTATCAGCAGAGCCAAATGCAGCTCAGCTAGAGCCTCCAAGTTTACTCTAGAAATGCCACCTTGTAACACTTATGCTTCCAGGCCTGGGAGGTTCTAGTTCAATTACATACCAAGGAGCTCAAGGTAGGGGCTGCCTGGGAAGCCCACCTTGAACTTCCAGCTAGATTTCCCACCATGGCCTGACTTCTCCAGGGTGCTGATAACTTCAGAGCTTTATGACATCAGTGGTCTCATCAAGAAAGAGACACTCATTGGGAAAGGGGCACCCATTCCCAATTAGGGTCCTCCATTCAAGGATGGGACAGGGCACCAGGTCCACTGTTCCAGACCACCTCTGCTCAGATCCAGGAAGATGCCAGTCCCAATCAAGCTCTCTGGGTCTCATTTCCTCTGCTCAGCCCAGAGGCCATCTAGGGCTGGAGGGATTCTGAGGGTGGTCCATGCTTGCAATGTGTGGTGTGAAAGCTCAGTTTCCACCTGCTTATCAGCTTACCCAAGTTGAGGAGAGCATTCCTGGGTCTGTAAGGGGTACCAGAACTCTGGCTGACCCTCCCAGCCACAACGGCTGTAGAGTATGAGGAAAGATTAGGCCTCTTCTAATCTGATACTGTCTGCTCACTGAGGGTCTACGATGACCTGGATGCTATCTTCAAGTAGTCTTGCCAAATAGGTGTTTTTTTAATCCTTATTTTACAGAGGTGGAAACTGAAGCCCAGAGAGGTAAAATGACCAGCCCAAGGTCACACAGCTTCTGAGTGGCTGGGCTGGGACTAGAATTGAGGCTGTCTGGCTGCAAAGCCTAAGGACGAAGCTTCCTTCAGACTACTCCAGGGCCAGATGAGCTTGGCACCCGCCTTCCGACTCTGAGTCCCTCAGCTCCCAAGCAAGCTGGCCTTCAGTGCCTGGACCACAAACAGGCCCTGACAAGTGCAGGATAGGGGTGGCCTCCCTCCTGGGCTCAGGGTTCAGAGCATCAGTTCATGGCTCTAATGGAGACCTGCCCAGTGCTGTCATCTCTTGGCCTGACATGAGGATGGAAATATTTCTTTGCTTAGGGCTAGAAAGAACACGGAAAAAATGAGAAGTAGAAGAGCTTGTATTACTCAGACCTAAATAGCACATAACCAGATTTCCCCAGGTCAGCTCAGGCTCTCCTTGGTCTTTCCAGCCAGGGACACCCTCAGGGTCTTGATGGACTTCAGCTGCAGTCACAGTTCAAGGGGGACAAAACTGATTTCCAGTCAGATTCTTGTCTGCTGGATTGTATCAATCCTCCAAACAACATTGCCACGCTCTGTGGCTGAGAGCAAGGAAGCCAGCAAAGAGAACTGCTGTGATGGCTCTCAGGGCTCCCCAGGCCCAACACATACCCTCCCCACTGACATGCGGTATAGGTCCCCACCTCGTTCTGCTCCAGTAACGCAAGTAGTGTGTCACTGTTTGTAAGTTATTGCACTTCCGGTGTTTTATACTCCGAATCTATTGAACTTGAACTTGTCAGATATTAATCGGAAAAATGAAAGCAATAATAGGTCATGTAACGGGGCTTCCTTGGTGGCTCAGGTGATAAAGAATCTGCCTGCAATGCAGGAGACTCGGGTTCCATCCCTGGATTGGGAAGTTCCCCGGAGAAGGAAATGGCAACCCACTGCAGTATTTTTGCCTGGGAAATCACATGGACAGAGGAGCCTGGTGGGCTACAGTCCATGGGGTCACAAATAGAACACATCGATACGACAATTTTGAGGGTGACGATAGCCTCCACTGAGATTGGGACCAGCTGGGCCAGGGTCAAATTCTACTCATTAGACTCAGCATACGCTGATCATGGGGTGGGCACCTTAGTTTGAGACACTTTTCAGCACAGAGAGCCAAATTAGAGCCAATAGTGGCTGAGGCAGTACATGATTGGCATTGTGGGTCAAGTTCAAAAATACATTACCTGTTGTTCATGACTAATGTGATTAAACAATTAGGTTAGACCCATCAATAGGAGAAAGCAGGACAGAGACAGACTTTTAAAATCAGGTTAAACAAAAAGAAAAAGGAGGCAGGGAAGGGGAACTGGAAAAAGCAGCCTGCCTCCTGGGAGACTTTCTTAAAGAGCCACTGCCGGGATGAGTACAACTTGTCCCCTCAGCAGGACCACGCCCCAGGAGTGGCCCTCCCCTGCAGCCCAGCATTTTATCTAAGTACAATACACTAAGTGGCTGTAAAGTCTGGAAACAGGGATAATAGTAATATTTTTTAATGAACAGAGACATTTTGATGACTTCTGGGATACGCCAAAGATGCGGTTTTATTCAGTGAGAAATCAGAGACACCGATCATCTGATCACAGATGCCTGTGTTGGGGTCCAGGGCAATGCGGTCTTCTGTACCGTATTCATTGCAATTCTCCACAGTGAACCGAACCAGGCGCTGTTAATGAGCAACAACGAACAACCATTTCATGCAATCTAAATAAGCCACTTACTATATATGCTCATCCTTGTTTTCCTAGATGTCCACCCTGTGGCTAAACAGAATCTTAAACAGAAAATGCAGTTCATTCTTGAAAAAGCTTCAGTGATATTAAGATACAAATTTTCCCTGACTTAATCTACAAACTCAGGGCAATCCGACTAAACAGCAAATAACAACTGTGTTGGGGGTTGGGGGGTGGCGGTAAGGATTCAGCTAGGAGAGTTTAAATATGAGTGAACAAGCAGTGAAAATCTGAAAAAAATTAAAGATAGAGAAATAGGCCTATCAGATATTAAGACATATCAAAGACTGTAGATTTTGTATGGCAAGACTACTGGCATAATACCAAACAGATCAGTAAAAGAAAATGGAGAGATCAGAAATAGATCCAAGTAAATATGAAGGGTTGTCATAAGATACAGTTGCATTTCAAATGGCAGGGGGAAGGGGAAGGATGATGTTAGCAATGCAGCTAGACAACACAGAAACAAACAAAGCTGAATGCATTTCTAAAACCAAAATTAATTCTAGGTGGCTCAAAAAATTTTAATTTAAAAAAGAAACTGAGAAGTATAAAGAGAAAATTGCTTACTTTTTATTCTATTTTTTGGCAATCTTGAACATAAAATTCAAATTTATATTTTTAAAACTACATAAAGACTTTTAAAACTAGAAATACCAGAAAGTCAAGATACAAATATCACACTGGGGAAAAAGAGTATATTAGCCAAATAGATGCCAAACAAAGAACTAACTTCTTCAATATACAAAGAGCTCTTATGAATCAAAGAGCCAACAATTCACAAGAAATGTAGACATACTACAAACTACAAATGGTGGCGAGGGTGTAGAGAAAAGGGAACCCTCCCACACTGCTGGTGGGACAGTAAGTTGGTGCAGTCACTATGGAAACCAGTGTGGAGTGACTGAGTGAGGGATAGTCTCTCAGGAGGTATCTCAAAAGAACTGAAAATAAAACTATTAATACCATATGACCCAGCAGTCCCTCTCCTGGGCAAATGTCCAGATAAAACCATAACTCAAAAAGATGCATGCACCACTGTGCTCATAGCAGCACTATTCACAATGGCCAAGACATGGAGGCAACCTAAATATCCATGGACAGATGACTGGATAAAATGTGGCGCATAGACACAATGGAGTATTATTCAGACACGAAAAGGAACGAACTAACACGATTTGCAGCAACATGGATAGATCTAGAGATTATCATAGTAAGTCAGAGAGAGACAAACACCATATGATCTCACCTACATGTGGAATGAAAACTATGACACAAATGAAGCTATCTACGAAACAGATACACACACAGATGTAGAAAACAGACCTGTGGTGGCCAAGGCGGGCTGAGTCGGGGAGGGGTGAACTAAGAGTTTGGGGTTAGCAGATGGAAACTGTTACATAGGATGGATGCACAACCAGGTCCTACAGTATAGCACAGGGAACTACCGTCAGTGTGCTGGGAAAAACTATAATGGAAAAGAATACTTAAAAGAATATAGGGACTTGCCTGGAGGTTCAGCGGTTGAGAATCTACCTGCCAATGCAGAGGACACGGGTTCGATCCTTGGTACAGGAAGTAAGATCCCACGTGCCACGGGGCAACGAAGCCTGGGCACCACAACTGAGCCCGCACCCTAGAGCCCGTGCTCTGAGGCAAGAGAAGCCACTGCACTGAGGAGCCTGTGACCACAACTAGAAAGCAGCCCCTGATCACTGCAACCAGAAAAAGCCTGTGCACAGCAGTGAATACTCGAAACAGTCATAAATAAATAAGTTTTTAAAAGACACCACCTAATTACCAGGCCTCAATTTCTTAAAAATTAAAAAAAAAAGAAATGTGGACATAAAAGGTTGTATACATGGCTGTAAATTCCCACCCTGCTTATTTAACTTATATGTACATCATGTGAAATGCTGGGCTGGATGAATCACAAGCTGGAATTAAGATTGACAGGAGAAATTTCAAGAATTTCAGATATGCAGATGACACCACTCTAATGGCAGAAAGTGAAGGGGAACTAAAGAGCCTCTTGATGAGGGTAAAAGAGGAGAGAGAAAAAGCTGGCTTAAAACTCAACACCCAGAAAACTAAGATCAAGGCATCTGGTCCCATCACTTCATGCCAAATAGAAGGGGAAAAAATGGAAGCAGTGACAGACTTTATTTTCTTAGGCTCCAAAATCATGGTAACTACACCATGAAATTAAAAGATGCCTGCTCCTTGGAAGGAAAGCTATGACAAAACTAGACAGTATTTTAAAAAGCAGAGACACCACTTTGCCAACAAAGGTACATATAGTCAAAGCTATGGTTTTTCCAGTAGTCATGTATGGATGTGAGAGTTGGACCATAAAGAAGGATGAATGATGAATTATGCCTTCAAATTGTGGTACTGGAGAAGACTCTTGAGAGTCCCTTGGACTGCAAAGAGATCAAACCAGTCAGTTCTAACGGAAATCAACCCTGATTATTCATTGAAAGAACTGATGCTGAAGCTGAAGCTCCAATACTTTAGCCACCTGATGTGAAGAGCTGACACATTGGAAAAGACCCTGATGCTGAGAAAGACTGAAGGCAAAAGGAGAAGGGGGTGGCAGAGGATGAGATGATTAGATGATATCACCAACTCAACGGACATGAATTTGAGCAAACTCTGGAAGACACTGAATGGCAGGGAAACCTGGCATGCTGCAGTCCACGTGGTCACAGAGTCAGACGTGACTCACAACTGAACTACAACAGACATAAAAGGTGTCAACAAGTAGTTTGTAGAAATATGACATACAAATGATCAACAATCAATGATAGATGTTCAGTGTCACTGATTATTAAATAAAAATAAGTTAAAACAAGATACAACTTATTGCTAATTTAGTAAGTCAGTTCAGTCGCTCACTTGTGTCTGACTCTTTGTGACCCCAAGGACTGCACACACCAGGCTTCCCTGTCCATTCCAACTCCTGAAGCTTGCTCAAACTCATGAATCACATCGGTGATGCCACCCAACCATCTCATCCTCTGTAGTCCCCTCTCCTCCCACCCTCAATCTTTCCCAGTATCAGGGTCTTTTCCAATGAGTCAGCTCTTCATATCACGAGGCCAAAGGTTTGGGATTTTAGCTTCAGCATCAGTCCTTCCAATGAATATTCAGGACTGATTTCCTTTAGGATGGACTGGCTGGATCTCCTTGCAGTCCAAGGGACTCTCAAGAGTCTTCTCCAACACCACAGTTCAAAAGCATCAGTTCTTTGGCACTCGGCTTTCTTTATAGTCCAACTCTCACATCCATACATGACTACGAGAAAAACCATGGCTTTGATTAGACAGATCTTTGTCAGCAAAGCAATGTCTCTGCTTTTTAATATGCTGTCTAGGTTGGTCATAGCTTTTCTTCCAAGGAGCATCTTTTAATTTCATGGCTGCAGTCACCATCTGCAGTGATTTTGGAGCCCCCCAAAATAAAGTCTCTCACTGTTTCTATTGTTTCCCTATCTATTTGCCATAAAATGATGGGACTGGATGCCATGATCTTAGTTTTTTGAGTGCTGAGATTTAACTCAGCTTTTCCACTCTCCTCTTTCACTTTCATCAAGAGGCTCTTAAGTTCTTTTTTGCTTTCTGCCATAAGAGTGGTGTCATCTGCATATCTGAGGTTATTGATATTTCTCCCAGCAATCTTGATTCCAGTTTATGGAAATTTAGTAAATTCAAAGATAATTATTACTATAATGTATTTTGAAAGCTTGAAGAAATAGGAGCCCTTATATGTTGGTGGATTATCAACCGGTATGACCAAGGCTGACACCAGCATTTTAAAAAAATATTTACTTATTTGGCGGGGTCAGGTTTTAGTTGCAGCACTCAGGCTTTCCATTGTGGTACACAGGCTCCAGAGCACACAAGCTCAGCAGTTGTGGTTCAAGGGCTTAGTTGCCCCATGGCATGTGGGATCTTAGTTTCCCGACCAGGGATTCAACCCACATCCCTTGCATTGCAAGGTGAATTCTTAACCACTGGACTACCAGGGAAGTTCCAACACCAGCATTTTAAATGCTATTAATGCCATTTGACTCAGTAGAAGTTTCAAATTTATATAAACATATACCTGATTTTCCTGAGACAGTCCCAGTATATTTCCTGAGTGTACTCTCAGGACCCCCTCTGATTTAGAATTTGTCTTAGTTTATGCGACAGATTATATGATCATCTTACATTTCTAGATATTAACTCTATAATTAAACTCACATGAGTATTTGAAATGTACAAGTACCTTAATTACAGTAGCATTTATTTAAAATACTGGAAACAATTTAAATGCCCATCAGTAGAGGACTGATTAAATAAATTACACTTTATTCTTACCATAGAATTCTAAACAAATGTTAGGAGGAGTAAGTCAGGTATGAATATTGTGATTCATTTTGTACAAAGAGTTCATAAACATACGCATATAAAAATGCATAGATTTATTTTCAAAAATATATAGTAGAGTGTCGGGCTTCCCTCATTGCTCAGTTGGAAAAGAATCCGCCTGCAATACAGGAGACCTGGGTTCGATTCCTGGGTCAGGAAGATCACCCAGAGAAGGAAATGGCAACCCACTCCAGTATTCTCACCTGGAAAATCCCATCGACAGAGGAGCCTGGCAGGCTACAGACCATGGGATGGCAAAGGTCGGACACAGCTTAGAGACTAAACTACCACCATGGTAGAGTGCTAAATAGTGGTCATTCCAGCAAGTGGCACTTCCAAGAGGGGGCTGAAAAATGAAGGAATTTTACCGTTTCCTTTATACAAATAAATGCAAAGGTATTTATTCTTTTCAGCTCAATTCAGTTCCGTCAGTCAGTCGTGTCCGACTCTTTGCAACCTATGAATCACAGCACGCCAGGCCTCTATGTCCATCACCAACTCCTGAAGTTCACTCAAACTCATGTCCTTTGAGTTGGTAATGCCATCCAGCCATCTCATCCTCTGTCGTCCCCTTCTCCTCCTGCCCCCAATCCCTCCCAGCATAAGGGTCTTTTCCAATGAGTCAACTCTTCGCATGAGGTGGCCAAAGTATTGGAATTTCAGCTTTAGCATCAGTCCTTCCAAAGAACACCCAGGACTGATCTCCTTTAGGATGGACTGGTTGGATCTCCTTGCAGTCCAAGGGACTCTCAAGAGTCTTCTCCAACACCACAGTTCAAAAGCATCAATTCTTTGGTGCTCAGCTTTCTTCAGAGTCCAACTCTCACATCCATACATGACTACTGGAAAAACCATAGCCTTGACTAGACGAACATTTGTTGGCAAAGTAATGTCTCTGCTTTTGAATATGCTATCTAGGTTGGTGACAACTTTCCTTCCAAGGAGGAAGTGTCTTTTAATTTCATGGCCGCAATCACCATCTGCAGTGATTTTGGAGCCCAAAAAAATAAAGTTGGACACTGTTTCCCCATCTATTTGTCATGAAGTGATGGGACTGGATGCCATGAAGTGATGGGACCAGATGCCATGATCTTAGTTTTCTGAATGTTGAGCTTTAAGCCAACATTTTCACCCTCCTCTTTCACTTTCATCAAGAGGCTTTTTAGTTCCTCTTCACTTTCTGCCATAAGGGTGGTGTCATCTGCATATCTGAGGTTATTGATATTTCTCCCGGCAATCTTGATTCCAGCTTGTGCTTCTTCTAGCCCAGTGTTTCTCATGATGTACTCTGCATAGAAGTTAAATAAGCAGGGTGACAACATACAGCTTTGATGTACTCCTTTTCCTATTTGGAACCAGTCTGTTGTTCCATGTCCAGTTCTAACTGTTGCTTCCTGACCTGCATATAGATTTCTCAAGAGGCAGTTCAGGTGGTCTGGTATTCCCATCTCTTTCATAATTTTCCAAAGTTTCTTGTGATCCACACAGTCAAAGGCTTTGGCATAGTCAATAAAGCAGAAATAGATGTTTTTCTGGAACTCTCTTGCTTTTCCCATGATCCAGCGGATGTTGGCAATTTGATCTCTGGTTCCTCTGCCTTTTCTAAAACCAGTTTGAACATCAGGAAGTTCACGGTTTACATACTGCTGAAGCCTGGTTTGGAGAATTTTGAGCATTACTTCACTAGCGTGTGAGATGAGTGCAATTGTGCGGTAGTTTGAGCATTCTTTGGCATTGCCTTTCTTTGGGATTGGAATGAAAACTGACCTTTTCTAGCCCTTGGCCACTGCTGAGTTTTCCAAATTTGCTTGCATATTGAGTGCAGCACTTTCACAGCATCATCTTTCAGGATTTGAAAGAGCTCAACTGGAATTCCATCACCTCCACTAGCTTTGTTCATAGTGATGCTTTCTAAGGCCCACTTGACTTCACATTCCAGGATGTCTGGCTCTAGGTGAGTGATCACACCATTGTGATTATCTGGGTCATGAAGATCTTTTCTGTACAGTTCTTCTGTGTATTCCTGCCACCTCTTCTTAATATCTTCTGCTTCTGTTAGGTCCATACCATTTCTGTGCTTTATCAAGCCCATCTTTGCATGAAATGTTCCCTTAAAAGCCAGATGAACCTTAATTCTCTACCTAAAAGAGTTGAGCTGATTACTGTCATCATCAACATAAACATTTTCAGAGTGAATTTCAGAATAAATAAATTGACGAAAAGTAAGCCCTTCCTCAGCTATAACAATTTGGGGCAGAAGTTTCAGATGGAGACGAGGAGAAGGGAAGTTTAAGGGAGGAAAAGTAATTTTCTTCTATCCTTCTGAGATCTTAGCTGAGACCCTTGATATAAAAGAGAGATGAAGGATTCTGGAACCCAATTGCAAGGTGTAGGGGGTTTTCCCCAAACCACCAATGAGCAACTCTTAGACACCAGCTGGGTGTCCTACCATTCAACTCAATCCTGACACCATCTACCTAGAGGTGGTATCAGATTTCACAGGTTCAGGGCTCAGTCCAAGACTGCCTTCCACTTCAGACACAACTCCAAGCCCAGACTGTTACTTGTGCTTCTGACCTACTGGCTAAAAACCACAAGTTCCTACAGCCCCCTCACTGGGTTCAATTAATTTGCTAGAGCAGCTCACCAAATTCATTAGATTACCAGTTTATTACAAAGGATATTGAAGGAAACAAATCAATAGCCAGATGGAGACAATACAAAAGGTGGGGGAACGGGTGGCTGTTGCAGGTGAATTCAGCGTTCAGATGATGCTGGAGACACAGCTTGGTTTCTCCCCAGCGTGAGACTCTAACAACTAAAAATGGGATGTGGGGAAAACGCTAAGAAGCCAATCCCTGGTCAAGGCCATTAACGTCAACTGTACTTGAGGAACCAACCCCGAAAGTACACTCTGAAGAGATTGGTCCTCAGGCTCATGGGCGACTGGTGTCATTTCCTTTTTGTTCATTCTGTTCATTTTATGCATTTTTAGCCTTTTAAAGGGCTCCCCAGATGGCTCAGCAGTAAAGAATCTGCCTACAATGCAGGAGACATGGGTTCGATCCCTGGTTTGGGCAGATCCCCACATACCATGGGGCAACTAAGGCCATGCGTCACAGTTACTGAGGCCAAGCTCTACATCTCATTCTCCATAACAAAAGCCAACAAATGAGAAGCCCCTGCACTGCAACTCGAGAGAATACCCTGTTTGGCCACGACTAGAGAAAGCTCGTGGGCAGCAATGAAGACCCAGCACAGACATTAAAAAAGTGTCTGGTGAAAAAAAAAAAAAAAAAGTGTCTGGTGTTGAGTGCTTAACTTAGCAACTTGGTTGAAAGGGGCAGGCAGGCCAAGGAGGACTATGAAGAGCTGTTGGTTGAGTGTCTCAAGCTAGCTCACAAGCCACTCTGCAGAGCCTGGGTTAACCCCTGAGTACAGCAGTTTCCATAGCTGCAGAAAGAAGGTGATGATACTTACCACCCAGAAGTATCAAGTGTGTTATATACAATCATCACATCCGGGCCATGGGAGGCCCTCACTAAACGATTGTATAAAAGGAGGGGGGTTGAGCAAGATGGACCCTGAGGCATCTTCCACCTTGAACATTAAACAAACTATAACTATATCCATTCACCTCATCATTCTTCAAGACATATTTATTGCAGATTGTAGAGAACCTTTAAAGAGCCAAGAGCGTCTTCTTATGCGACCTTGATACACAGTAGGTGCTCGGGGGGGGGGGTTGTCACATGAGGAAGGTGTACATTGTGTCCCAGAGACCCCAGTTCTGTGGGAGCTGGAGGAATGACCAGCAACTCTGATTAAGTGTCACCAAAATTGTCCTTGCTCCTCCTGGGGCCTTGAGTTTGGACAGGAGGTAAGAATACAAAGGCTATCTAGAATGAGAAGCTGCAGGAAGCAAGTTAACCTGAGACCACCACTGGTAACTTCTGCCAAGTGCATGGACTAGGCAGATGGGCCTAGTTTGGGTCCAAGAGGAACAGAAATGTGTGTCTTATTGTGGTTTGAGAGTCACTTGTGGAAAATGACATTATGGTGGGTTTACGACGGATAGTGCTTTTCTTCCTTGACTAATATCTTTGACTCATATTAAATTGTTTTTAAGTTCCCTGAAAGTTATTAAATTAGCACCCTTTTGGAAAACAGTCCAGCAGTACATTTCTAGTGCTATATCTCTTGGCACATGGCCTTTTCTATTTATTCTGTCCATTATCTTCCCCTGGTCATGGCAGGGTACCAAATGGGCTCCAAATCTCCCATATATTCAGAATATTTAAATTTAACCTTTGGAAGAAGGGAGTGATGCATAAATATGCCTTCTCATCTCATTTTCCTATTTTAATCATATAATTGCATGCGCGTGTGCTAAGTCGGTCTCAGTTCAGTTCAGTTCAGTCGCTCAGTCGTGTCCAACTCTTCGTGACCCCATGAATCGCAGCACATCAGGCCTCCCTGTCCATCACCAACTCCCGGAATTAACTCAGACTCACGTCCATTGAGTCAGTGATGCCATCCAGCCATCTCATCCTCTGTCGTCCCCTTCTCCTCCTGCCCCCAATCTCTCCCAGCATCAGAGTCTTTTCCAATGAGTCACCTCTTCGCATGAGGTGGCCAAAATACTGGAGTTTCAGCTTGAGCATCATTCCTTCCAAAGAAATCCCAGTGCTGATCTCCTTTAGAATGGACCGGTTGGATCTCCTTGCAGTCCAAGGGACTCTCAAGAATCTTCTCCAACACCACAGTTCAAACGCATCAATTCTTCGGTGCTCAGCTTTCTTCACAGTCCAACTCTCACATCCATACATGACCACTGGAAAAACCATAGCCTTGACTAGACAGACCTTAGTTGGCAAAGTAATGTCTCTGCTTTTGAATATAATATCTAGGTTGGTCATAACTTTTCTTTCAAGGAGTAAGCATCTTTTAATTTCATGGCTGCAATCACCATCTGCAGTGATTTAGGAGCCCAGAAAAATAAAGTCAGCCACTGTTTCCACTGTTTACCCATCTATTTGCCATGAAGTGATGGGACCAGATGCCATGATCTTCATTTTCTGAATGTTGAGCTTTAGGCCAACTTTTTCACTCTCCTCTTTCACTTTCATCAAGAGGCTTTTTAGCTCCTCTTCACTTTCTGCCATAAGGATGGTGTCATCTGCATATCTGAGTTATTGATATTTCTCCTGGCAATCTTGATTCCAGCTTGTGTTTCTTCCAGTCCAGCGTTTCTCATGATGTACTCTGCATAGAAGTTAAATAAGCAGGGTGACAATATACAGTCTTGATGTACTCCTTTTCCTATTTGGAACCAGTCTGTTGTTCCATGTCCAGTTCTAACTGCTGCTTCCTGACCTGCATACAGATTTCTCAAGAGGCAGGTCAGGTGGTCTGGTATTCCCATCTCTTTCAGAATTTTCCACAGTTGATTATGATCCACACAGTCAAAGGCTTTGGCATAGTCAATAAAATATGCTACTGGAGATCAGTGGAGAAATAACTCCAGAAAGAATGAAGGGATGGAGCCAAAGCAAAAACAATACCCACTGTGGATGTGACTGGTGATAGAAGCAAGGTCCGATGCTGTAAAGAGCAATATTGCATAGGAACCTGGAATGTCAGGTCCATGAATCAAGGCAAATTGGAAGTGGTCAAACAAGAGATAGCAAGAGTGAATGTCAACGTTCTAGGAATCAGCGAAGTAAAATGGACTGGAATGGGTGAATTTAACTCAGATGACCATTATATCTACTACTACGGGCAGGAATCCTCAGAATAAATGGAGTAGCCATCATGGTCAACAAAAGAGTCCGAAATGCAGTACTTGGATGCAATCTCAAAAATGACAGAATGATCTCTGTTCGTCTCCAAGGAAAACCATTCAATATCACAGTTATCCAAGTCTATGCCCCAACCAGCAACGCTGAAGAAGCTGAAGTTGAACGGTTTTATGAAGACCTACAAGACCTTTTAGAACTAACCCCCAAAAAGGATGTCCTTTTCATTATAGGGGACTGGAATGCAACAGTAGGAAGTCAAGAAACACCTGGAGTCACAGGCAAATTTGGCCTTGGAATGCGGAATGAAGCAGGGCAAAGACTAATAGAGTTTTGCCAAGAAAATGCACTGGTCATAGCAAACACCCTCTTCCAACAACACAGGAGAAGACTCTACACATGGACATCACCAGATGGTCAACACCGAAATCAGACTGATTATATTCTTTGCGGCCAAAGATGAAGAAGCTCTATACAGTCAACAAAAACAAGACTGGGAGCTGATTGTGGCTCAGATCATGAACTCCTTATTACCAAATTCAGACTCAAATTGAAGAAAGTAGGGAAAACCGCTAGACCATTCAGGTATGACCTAAATCAAATCCCTTCTGATTATACAGTGGAAGTGAGAAATAGATTTAAGGGCCTAGATCTGATAGATAGAGTGCCTGATGAACTATGGAATGAGGTTCGTGACACTGTAACAGGAGACAGGGATCAAGACCATCCCCATGGAAAAGAAATGCAAAAAAGCAAAATGGCTGTCTCGGGAGGCCTTACAAATAGCTGTGAAAAGAAGAGAGGCAAAAAGCAAAGGAGAAAAGGAAAGATATAAGCATCTGAATGCAGAGTTCCAGAGAATAGCAAGAAGAGATAAGAAAGCCTTCTTCGGCGATCAATGCAAAGAAATAGAGGAAAAGAACAGAATGGGAAAGACTAGAGATCTCTTCAAGAAAATTAGAGTACCAAGGGAACATTTCATGCAAAGATGGGCTCAATAAAGGACAGAAATGGTATGGACCTAACAGAAGCAGAAGATATTAAGAAGAGGTGGCAAGAATACACAGAAGAACTGTACAAAAAAGATCTTCACGACCCAGATAATCATGATGGTGTGATCACTAATCTAGAGCCAGACATCTTGGAACGTGAAGTCAAGTGGGCCTTGGAAAGCATCGCTAAGAACAAAGCTAGTGGAGGTGATGGAATTCCAGTTGAGCTGTTTCAAATCCTGAAAGATGATGCTGTGAAAGTGCTGCACTCAATATGCCAGCAAATTGGGAAAACTCAGCAGTGGCCACAGGACTAGAAGTTTTCATTCCAATCCCAAAGAAAGGCAATGCCAAAGAATGCTCAAACTACCACACAATTGCACTCATCTCACATGCTGGTAAAGTAATGCTCAAAATTCTCCAAGCCAGGCTTCAGCAATACGTGAACCATGAACTCCCTGATGTTCAAGCTGGTTTTAGAAAAGGCAGAGGAACCAGAGATCAAATTGCCAACATCCGATGGATCATGGAAAAAGCAAGAGAGTTCCAGAAAAACATCTATATCTGCTTTATTGACTATGCCAAAGTCGCTCTAGTCATGTTCAATTCTTTGTGACCCTATGGAGTGTAACCCGTCAAGCCTTTTTGTCCATGGGATTCTCCAGGCAAGAATACTAAAGTGGGTTGCCATGTGTTTGTCCAGGGTACCTTCCCAGCCCAGGGATCGAACCTGTGTCTCTTATGTCCCCTGCATTGGCAGGCAGGTTCTTTACCACTAATGCCACCTGGGAAGCCCCAATCATATTATTAATTGTAGACAAATACTGAGATAAAGATGTTCATGACAGTCATTTATAAGAATGAAAGTATGAATATAGTCCAAATTTTCAGGGGAAAGATTGTCAATTATGTTCTATTAACTAAAAAGAATATTTGGTAACCATTTATAATAATTGTCATGGGCTATGGGAAATAAATATACTCTTACATGTTAACAGAGGGCATATAAACTGGTACAATCTTCTAGAGATAAACGTATCAGTATGTATCAAAAATCTGAAAAAAATGTGTACATATGATTCAATTTTAGAAATCCATCCTAAGGAAATGATTAAGAAAGGATCCCATTTATAATAGCAAAATTGTGGAGGAAAATCCCATAAATTTCCAGTAATAGGGAATTGGTTAAATAAAGTTTGGTATACCCCTTCAATAAAACACATTGCAATTATCTTAAAAGTTGTGGAAATGTATTTTTGTAACATGGATAGACGTTCACTATACACAATTATGTGAAAAAAGCAGGCCACAAATTAATATGTGCATTGATTCCATTTTTGTTTATCTAGATGTTCTAATTTGTCTTAATGAATAATTATTACCTGTGAAATCAAGAAAACATACCATTAGCAGTATTAGCTATGAAAGCTGTGTAGCAGCACAGAATATTACTTGTACAATAATGGGAGGAAAGAGCAGGATAAAAATTGTATATTCTGTGATTGCAGTGATGTAAAAATTATGGAGCTTGACAAGAAAGGCATATTGAAAAATAAAAACAGCTATTTGTTAGGATAGGGAGATTATGGGTGATTTTCCATCCTTTTGGTTAATACTATGTTTATGTAATTTTTCTTTTTCAAATGGAGAAAAAAAACTTCAAGACTTTTTCCTCTAGCCTCTCCCCTGCTTAGAATGGTTGTCTTTAGGGAACGCAAGGCTGCCTACTAAAAATAATGCCTTAGAATGGGCCTAGCTCTTGCAGCTCCCCTTACTTCTGCTGGGTGAAGTCTGCCATGGAGAGTCCTTCTCTTTTAACCCTGCACATCTCTACCCTACTGCTTCTCAGACCTGACCCCTGACCCCAAGCACCCAGACGCTACTGAGCTAACCAGCCTGTTTTGGCTTATTTTAGACCCCATGGATCAAACTTGCCAGCTCTGAACCTTACTGTCTCAGGATCTCGCGGGGGCAGAATGACCACCTAATATACACCACTGGAAATGGATGGACACGTTTAACACCTCCTGAAACATGATGCTTGCATACACAGCTCTCCAGAGGCCATTCCTTTGGGGAAAACAACCTGGCAAACGTATTGAAAGCCTTTAAAACATTTTCAACCTTTGGTCTAGCAATTCTGATCCTAGGGTGATATAAAATAATAAGTATATGAAGATATGGGTACACAGATTTACCGCTCAATATATTTCATACTAGTAAAACATTGGAAATAATACAAATGTCTAACAATGGGATGTGATAAGGTTGCCATGTAAGATGCAGGTTGCCCAGACCAATAAAAGTAGTTATATAAAAAATGATTCATTTTTATCTGAAATGCCAATTTACCTGGATATCTTATATTTTTATTTCCTAAATCTAGCCACCCTAACACATTCATATAATAAAATACTACATAGCCATTAAAACTTGTAATTTTTAGAGCAGTGGCTTTCAAATTGTGTTTCTTCTTTCCCTATGCTTTAGCTAGAACATTTCATCTTTTATTTATTTTATATTTTAGCCTTCTGTATAAGATTTGGTTTGAAAATAAAGGTTCTATTACCAAAATGAGGTTGAAAAACACTGTTTTAGAAAACTATTTAACAATGGGAGACGGTGGTTTAAAATAATAAGTAGAAAAATTCATGTTAAAAATCAGTATGATTCTAGGCTTGCATATGTATTCATGCTGACTCGTGTCAGACTCTTTGCAACCCCAGTGACTGTAGCCCACTAGGCTCCTCTGTCCATGGGATTTTCCAGGCAAGAATACTGGAGTGGGTTGCCATTTCCTTCTCCAGGGGATCTTCTCGACCCAGGGATCAAACCTCCATCTCCTACACTGGCAGGTGGATCCTTTGAGCCATCTGGCAAACCCAGGTTTGCATATACACAGGCACTTATGTGAAGAGAGAGGATCAGAGAGCATGAGAGAAAGATCCAGATGCTGGAAAAATCCTTAAAAAAAAAGTTATTATCTCTGGCTATTGGGATTATAGGTGATTTTTAGATTTCTAGAAGATTTTTTCAGTTTTCTATGCTGAAGTAAATGCATTCATTTTGAAAAAATTACTATTAGAAATATCTATCCTCTCAGATGATGTTTGTATGTTACATTATTAAGCCTCTGTATCTGTGATTCTTCAATTTTGGAGTCAGGAACTCTGGGAGTTAATGAAATCTCTCCATCCTAGTCTTAGGAGATCTCACAGAAAATTCCACATACAACCCCCTGCTGCATCTTTGCTTGTTAAGAATCCCTCCTTTAGACTCTAGATTGCCATTCCTTTACCCTACCTCCTCACAAAGCTACTTTGTCCCCGTGGCAGTCGCTCTTCAACTTTCTGGGGCAGTGGTCTCATACCTGCTCTGAGATCCTACTTGAAGCTGTGGAAAAAAAAAAAAAAAAAAAAAAACACATGAACCCAAATGCCACCGCCGCAGGCGGTTTCTGAGGCTCACAAACTCCCTGAGGTCCATTCTCAGACTCCAGGTCAGAACCTCTGGCATAATTGCAAGCTTCTGGCACTACTGGAGCCCTGACTTGGCTAATTCCCTTTAGGACCAAACTGGTTAAATATAGACTTTGAAAAAAGGGACAGAGCCAGGGATAGAATGTAGCTCAGCACTCCCAGGGCCCCATCACACAGCAAGCACTGCTAAAGCACTGTGTGTGAGTGTGTGTGCGTATGTGAGAGAGAGAGAAAGGGATGTAGAAGAGTTTCTTGCATTCTGGGTGCTGCTGAAAAGCATTAGAGTTGAGAAAATTCCTCAGACAGGAAGAAGAACCCAGGAAGGGAGATCCAGAATTGGTATCTCTTGCTTTGTATGATCTGTGACCCTGGCATGGATGAAAGGGGCAGGGAGAGGGTGTGGGAGCGGAGTACAGAGTATTGTGTCAACTCCAAGTTTGCCGCCCACTCCTTTTAATAGCTCTTAAGCAGCTATTTAAATAACATGAACCAACCTCTTTTATGGCCCTGAAAACCAAGCATGGGGGCGGGGGAGCAGGGGGCAATTGACAAGGTCTAGGGAGAGGGCTGGGAGCCTGGGAGGACAGCCCCATGAAGGGTAATTTGGCAACAGCTATTGGAATGTTGAATGTGCAAACCGTCCTATCTCAAAACTCTACATCTTGGCATCTCTTAAAAAAAGAAAAAAACAACTTAACCAGCTACCCAAGGAGGCATGGACAGGGTATTGTTTTCAAGCACGGCACCCAACACAGTTATCTCTGATCCATTATACATTTTAAACAAAAACATAATCACCAAATGCTATGAATGTAATATGAATTTATGTTTCTTTTCCAAGGGAACAACACAACAATATTCTGCACAGGGAAAGTTCCAAGCTCAGGTTAAAGCTGCCTCATTTTTTCACCTCATTTCTATGTACTCACAGGATCACAAGACCAGTAAGTGCCTACAACAGCCCTATACTGTGGCAGGCATGGGCTTGGAAACTCACGTGAGACTGAAATGCATGTCCTTCCAGTGGGAACACCAGGTGCTTTTTTCTCTTTGCTTTTATCTTGACAAAAAGATCTAAAAGTTCATTTGAAAGATTAAACATCTGAAAAGAGCCCTGACCTCTCTAGAACAGACCAGTCTCCACACCCAGACCCCCAAAAGAAGACAAACAACAATGGAACAGGTCTGCCTTGCCAGTTATTAAAACTAACTCTAAAGCCACTGTAATCAAAGCAATATGGCACTGGCTGAGGAGAAGACAAGCAGATCAGTGGAACAGAATATAATCCAGAAATAATATATATGAGAGCTCAGTATATGACATATCAGCATTCTAATTCAGTGAGGAAGATAGTTTGGCATGGATAGTGTTGACACAACTGCCTACTCACATGGAAGAAAACAAAATTAAGACCTCACTTCAACACAGATACTACAATTAATTCCAGATGACTTTTACATATAAATAGTTAAAAAACAATAAAAACATAATAAAATTAGAATAACTGAACATTGAGGATGATTCTTTTGGAAGGCAGGAAGCCTTCCTTAAGTCATTAAGGATAAAGTAAATAGATTGGCTTTTATAAAAATTAAGAATTTTCCTATGGCAGAGATACTATTAAGTTCAGAAGACAAATAATATCCTATGATTTAATAACTCACTATTTATTCCACACTTACCAGATAAAAGTTATTCTCTGGAAATATGAAAAAGACAACCCAAATAATAATTATGCAAAAGATATGGACAATTCATCAAAGAGGAAATACAAGTTGCCAATGAACATATGAAACAACTGAAGGGGAAAAAATAAAAATAAAACAACATGTCATTTTCATCTATCAGATGGGCAAAAATCAAAAAGAATAATAACATCCAGACCTGATAACTGGATGCGGGAAACACAACTAGCAGAAGTGTTCATGTCTACCAGGTGGCAGAAAATGATTTGGCAAGGTGTGTTTAAATTCAAAATATACAAAACTTTTACCAGTGATCCCAGTTTGGGAACTTCATGCAACAGAAATAAAAGTATGAGTGTGTAAAGTCCTGTGTATAAGAGTATTTATTATAGCATTGTGTATACTGGCAAAGATTTAAAACACCCTAAATGCCTATTAGTGGGGAATGGGTAAACTTTTGTTAAGGCCACTCCAAAGGAGAGGTAGATCTAAGCACACTGTCCTGAAGAGATGGTCCCAATATTTTACAGGGAAAAGCAAGTTGAGGAATCACATATAAGGTAAGATTTCAATTTCTGTGTAAAGAGAGAGCAAGGGAGAGAAAACTTGCTATCTACGTGTGTATGCATTTCTATGACCACAGAGAAAAGAATAGGAAACTCCATGTAGGCTCAGGGAGATGGGATTGGAGTAGGGTGGGGAGAAAGGGCAGGAAGAGAGGATTTTAACTTTTTCTTTAGATAGCTCTGTACCATTGCACTTGCTAAAACAGGTGTATGTTGCTTTTGTGACTTTTAAAAATCAATAATCCTTTCTAAAGAAGAAACAATATGGGTTTCAATTCTTGATTCTGCCCCTCATGAGCTGTCTGACCTGACATTCTTGCCGTAAAATAGGCACAGTTCCTGACTCTCCTCCAGCTCCCGGGAGGATTAAATGAAGTCATGTGAGCAAATTGCTGCCCTAGAGACCAACAGAGGAAAACAAAGCCCAGCAAACAGAGGTACTTCATCTGAGGCTATGAATGAGGGAGTGAAATAGGGCTGTTGGAGTTCCCCAGCTCTCAGGTGGGACCCCCTTCCCCCAGGGAAGCCACTGGGGGAAGCCGCTCTTATTCTTTTGGAGGCTCTACCAAGCTCTGGGGGCTTCCCCAGTGGCACAATGATAAAGAATCTGTCAGCAAATGCAGGAGACTTGAGTTCGATCCCTAGGTTGGGAAGATCCCCTGGAGAATGAAATGGTAACCCACTCCAATATGCTTGCCTGGAAAATCCCATGGACAGAGCTACAGTCCATGGGGTCACAAAGAGTTGAACAGAACTGAACTACTGAGCGTGTGTGCGAGCACACACACACATACACACCAAGCTCTAGTCCTTCCTGTATCCTCCAGCTGGACCAAGGTTTGGGGCACAGCCCACAGCCCTAAAACCAAGCACTGATAATTGGCTTTCTCAGGTTGAGCCTCCCAATGCCCTCGGCCTCTGCTACTGAGCAGTCACTCCTTCCTTCCCCTGTCTGGGAAAGACACCACCCCAGGGTCTCCAGAGTACCAGCCACCTCCTCCACTTCCAGCTTCCCCCACCCACCAAGAGCCTAGTCTTCAGCCCTCCTCCCATGGACCCCAAACTGACACCCAGGACTTCAGAAGCCAGTGAAACCCAGGAGATGGCCTCTGGAGGCAGCCCACCCTCCCTCCCTCCAGCCCCACAGCAGATGCTCTGAACAGTCCACAGGTGCTCTATGACCATCCCCCACATCCACATGCCAAGCTTCTCCTTCAGACTTCAAACGTCACCCTGGACTCTGAGTGGGCAAAGGCAAGAATAGCTTTCTGAGAGATCAGAGAATGTCACTTCGATCCCTAGTGACTCCAGAGATAGCAAAGGAGAGAATGGCTTTACTCTAGGCAGAGTTTCCATTCCGAGTCTATACGTTTGTATGAGTACCTGGGTGCATATGTCTGTGTACCGGCTTTCCAGGTGGCTCAGTGGTAAAGAATCCACCTGCCAAAACCGGAGATGTGGGTTTGATTCCTGGGTTGGGAAGATCACCTAGAGAAGGAAATGGCAATCCTCTCCAGTATTCTTGCCTGGAGAATCCCATGGATAGAGGAGCCTGGCAGGCAACAGTGGTTGTGGTGGTGGTGGTTTAGTCGCTAAGTCGTGTCCAACTCTTGCGACCCCATGGACTGTAGCCCGCCAGGCTCCTCTGTCCATGGGATTCTCCAGGCAAGAATACTGGAGAGGATTGCCATTTCCTTCTCCAGGGAATCTTCCCAACCGAGGAATCGAACCTGGGTCTCCTGCATTGCAGGCAGATTCTTTACCGACTAACCTACAGGGGAAGCCCAGGCTACAGTGGATGGGGTCGCAAAGAGTCAGACACAGCTGAGCTTGAGCAGGAGTCTGTGTGCTCAGGTATACTGCTGGGTGGCACAGATGCCCCTATGTATATGCATGGGCTCAAGCTGTTGTGAGGATGTGGGCATGTTTGCGTGCATCAGGACTTACATGTATGTATGTGTGCACACACAGGCGTGCTTGCTTATGTGTGGCACATGTGTGTCTACTTTAAACATAAAAGCTCTTTAAGCAGGTGAAGAGGTTCAGCCCAAAGTTTAGAGATTGCTTATTTTGGCATGGACTTTTTTTGTGGGTAAATTTCTGAACCGTTTGTGATACATGGTCGCACCCTAACTTCCCTCCCTGAAGTCTGCACACATATGTGCTGAAAGCTACCACCTGGGTCTTCATCCCTTCATTTTGCTTCTGGGGCTGCCTGAATTCTTTCATCAATCAAGAACTCCTCCAACAGATCCTGAAACACAGCCACCTTGGTGTCTTAGGGACAGAATCCAGGGGAGGCCCCTCAGGCACCATCCTCTGCCACCTCTACCCCCAACCTGACAGCCACACCAAAAAGCTGGAGATTCTCAGCAGCCAGCCCAGGGCAGAGGGAGGAACAGTGCCTGGAGATAAGGGAAGAAAGGAAAGAAGAATGGAAGGAGGGGTTTACTTGCTCCAGGACTAGCTGGGGGGAAGGGAAAATCTGCCCACCTGCCCTCATTCTCAGAGCCCGTGTCTATTAAGTAAAGAGGGAGGTCTATGCCTATCAAAGGAGGGCTCGTGAACCTCAAGAATATGAGGTAGTCCAGCCAAGGACACACAAAGATATGAAATAGTCACATAGCATCTTCCATTCATTCAAAGATTTAGGAGCTAGGACATTATTTTTCTATAATACAGGAAGTAGGCACAAACTTCTCAGTTCAGTTCAGTCGCTCAGTCCTATCCAACTCTTTGCGACCCCATGAATCGCAGCACGCCAGGCCTCCCAGTCCATCACCAACTCCCGGAGTTCACTCAAACTCATGTCCATCGAGTCAGTGATGCCATCCAGCCATCTCATCCTCTGTTGTCCCCTTCTCCTCCTGCCCCCAATCCCTCCCAGCATCAGAGTCTTTTCCAATGAGTCAACTCTTCTCATGAGGTGGCCAAAGTATTGGAGTTTCAGCTTTAGCATCAGTCCTTCCAAAGAACACCCAGGACTGATCTCCTTTAGGATGGACTGGTTGGATCTCCTTGCAGTCCAAGGGACCCTCAAGAGTCTTCTCCAACAGCACAGTTCAAAAGCATCAGTTCTTTGGTGCTCAGCTTTCTTCACAGTCCAACTCTCACATCCATACATGACTACTGGAAAAACCATAGCCTTGACTAGACGGACCTTTGTTGGCAAAGTAATGTCTCTGCTTCTGAATATGCTATCTAGGTTGGTCATAACTTTTCTTCCACGGAGTAAGTGTCCTTTAATTTCATGGCTGCAATCACCATCTGCAGTGATTTTGGAGCCCCCCAAAAATAAGTCTGACACTGTTTCCACTGTTTACCCATCTATTTGCCATGAAGTGATGGGACAGGATGCCATGGTCTTGGTTTTCTGAATGTTGAGCTTTAAGCCAACTTTTTCACTCTCCTCTTTCACTTTCATCAAGAGGCTTTTTGGTTCCTCTTCACTTTCTGCCATAAGGGTGGTGTCATCTGCATATCTGAGGTTATTGAT
This sequence comes from Capra hircus, assembly GCF_001704415.2. NCBI lineage: Eukaryota > Metazoa > Chordata > Mammalia > Artiodactyla > Bovidae > Capra > Capra hircus. Next base: position 22,038,164 of record NC_030817.1, read on the forward strand.
ATTTCTCCCGGCAATCTTGATTCCAGCTTGTGCTTCTTCCAGCCCAGCGTTTCTCCTGATGTACTCTGCATAGAAGTGAAATAAGCAGGGTGACAATATACAGCCTTGACATACTCCTTTTCCTATTTGGAACCAGTCTGTTGTTCCATGTCCAGTTCTAACTGTTGCTTCCTGACCTGCATATAGGTTTCTCAAGAGGCAGGTCAGGTGGTCTGGTATTCCCATCTCTATCATAATTTTCCACAGTTTATTGTGATCCACACAGTCAAAGGCTTTGGCATAGTCAATAAAGCAGAAATAGATGTTTTTCTGGAACTTTCTTGCTTTTTCCATGATCCAGTGGATGTTGGCAATTTGATCTCTGGTTCCTCTGCCTTTTCTAAAACCAGCTTCACATCTGCAAATGAAGCAGGAGACTCCCACAGCTTTGTGGGCCTCAAGTATTGCCCCAGACCCCCAGAGGGACGTATCCCTTTTCAGAAAGGTGACAGGTTCTGGGGACAAGCCCTGGGAGCCCTGCAGGGGTGCATCCTAGGATGTCAGTGGTGAGGGGAGTAAGTGGCAGGGCTGTGGGCTCTGGCAGGGCCACCAAGGACCTGGCTCAAGAGTATTCAATATGCTTTTTTCTTTAGAGGCTCTATGTAGGGTTCTGGGAGGCAGCCAACCTGGAGCTGAGTCCCAGATCCTCGTAGTGGGCACTCTGGATAACTTCACTCAGCCTCAACCTCTGTACCTGCAGAATGGGGACAATGACAGAATCTGCTACATGACGCGGCTTTATGAGAATTCACTGAGATAATTTTTGCAAAGCACAGTACCTGATACTCCCCAGATCCCAGCCCCTGTTAGCTCAAGCCTTTGCTGCAAGAGCATCACGGTTCAACTTCTCTCTCTGTGCTCCCAGCATCCCTCACTCCTTCACAGGTGTTGGTCCCCAGGCACTCCCAACATGCAAATCTCTGGCTCAGAGCCAGTTTCCCGGGAACCTAGGAGTCTAGGCGAGATCCCCTTAGAGAGCCAGAGAAGACAGAATAAACAAGAGGACCAAGCCCTGAGCCCTGGCCCTCCAAAGTTTAAGGGTCAGGGAGGAGGAAGCCGCAGCACAGAGAGGGGAGGGAATGGCCTGTGGAGTGTGGTCTCTCAGAGGCCGGGTGACAAGGTAAAGAGGGTGACTGACAGTGTCAAAAGCAGCTGACAGAAAAGAAGGATGAGGACTGGGCATTAACGATGCGATCTAGTCACACGGGGGGCTTCCCTGGTAGCTCAGATGGTAAAGAATCTGCCTGCAATGTAGGAGACCTGGGTCCAATCCCTGGATCGGGAAGATCCCCTGGAGAAAGGAATGGCAGCCCACTCCAGTATTCTTGCCTGCAGACTCCTACAGACAGAGGAACCTGGAGGGGCTACCGTCCATGGGGTCACAGAAAGGAATCGGACACGGCTGAGCAACTAACACTAGTCACATGGAGGTCCTCGGTGACCTTGACAAGAGCGTTTCGGAGGAATAGTAGGAACAAAAACCTGACTGAAGTGGATCAAGAAAGAATGGAAGCACAGACAACTCTTTCCAGTTTTGTTATTTCAATAGTAGCACAGAAACAGCATGTTGCTTCCCCAGGGTTGCTGCCCACACTGAGATGGGTCCCTGGGGTGGACACCCGCCCTGTCCACCTCGGTCTCGACCTCGCACAGAAGTCCTGCATGCTTCGTCCAGATTTTCCGGTTGTTCCCCAAGGGAAGGCTGTTTCAATACCTCCTAGCTGGAAGCAGTAGTGCAAGACCTTGGCCAGACACACTCCTAGGTGATGTGGAGAGTGGAGTCTCAGGGTGTCTGAGGACACAGGATGTAGCTCTCATCCCCAGGCCTACCTCTGCAGCACAAAAGCTTCCAGCCCTTTTCCGGCATACCCCCTGCCGCAGCCAAGCGCCACAGAAGATACCTAATAAAGCCTGTACCAGATCTTCCCACTGGGCCCCCAAATTTAGTTTATTAAATTAAATCTTCTGCCACAAAGACCACTTACTCACAACAACTGTTGCCATGGCAACCAAGCAGCCAGCCTGCTGTTCAAGCTAACAGTTACAAGCCTCCTGCAGGCTATTTGGCTCGGTGAACCCAGGGGAAGATACCCTAAAAGTGTCTGAGAGGCTGGAGCACGGTGGGGGGACATGGGAAGTGAAAAAGGGGGACGCAAAGGGGTTTATGAGGTGCTGAACTCAGTGCTTTTATAACTGTTCCTCGTGCTCCGTTGCCTCAGTTGAGTCCGACTCTTTGTGACCCTATGGACTGTAGCCCTCCTCTGTCCCATGGCTCCTCTGTCCATGGAATTCTTCAGGTAAGAATACTGGAGTGGGTTATGCCCTCCCCCAGGGGATCTTCCTGACCCAGGGATCAAACCTGTATCTCCTGCATTGCAGGTAGATTCTTTGCCCACTGAGCCACCTGGGAAGCCCTATAATTTTTCACCAACAGGCTGAGGCTGGGGGAGCTGGAAATAACTTGTGCCAGCAGGGTCCCCAGATTTCTTATGATGTAGCCATTTCTCCAGCAACACTTGCTACACCCTCCACTCTCTTTCTGAAAGCTCAAGGAAGGAGGGGCCCTCCAGGGGCTGAGAGGGGATCAATCACACAGAGGCAGGAGAAAATCCTGCAAAGGAAGGTGAAGGCACTGAGGCTGGGACAACCCTGCCCTGAACAGAGTGCGCTTGTGGGCCCCAAGGCTGTTCTTGCGACGTTGGAACCCCTGGGTCCTCCTGACTGGTCCCAAGAGAAGCTGTTTGAACCAGTCCTGAATGTCTTTCTTTTTCAAAAAAAAAACCTATCACAGATATTATTTATTTATTTATTTAAATATCTATTTATTTATTTTACTTTTGGTTGCTTTGAGTCTTAGTTGCAGCATTTGGAATCTTCCTTGCAGCCCATGGGCTTAGCTGCCCTGCAGCATGTGTAATCTTAGTCCCCCAAACAGGGATTAGTCCTGAGCATCTTTAATCTGAAGTATAGTATAGTGACCAGGAACTTTGCAGTATACAGATAGGAGTTCAAGCCTCAGCTCCTTCACTTGCTACCTGTTTAACATTAGGCAAATTACTTAACCTCTCTGAACCTTCGGTTTTTCAGCTGTAAAACGCAAGCATTGTACTAAGGTCACCAAATTATTTCCAGAGTTAATTGAGGTTGAGCCCATAAAGTATGCAATACACAAGTGCCTGGCACACAGCAATCTCAGAGTAAGTGAAGAGTACTGTGTTTATTACTGCTATTGTTAGCATCATCAATGATAATTACGTTGATTAACAAACCTAGAATATTGAAGACATAATTGAGAGACTTAAAAGAACTGAGGGGAGGGGGGTTCAGGATGGGGAACATGTGCACACTCGTGGCGGATTCATGTTGATGTATGGCAAAACCAATACAATATTGTAAAGTAATTAACCTCCAATTAAAGTAAATAAATTTATATTAAAAAAAGAAAAGAACTGAGAATGATAAAAGCAAATCCCAGCACAGTATATACATTAGGCATCATTTTTATTTTTAAAAAATGTTAACAATGGAAAATAGTATGGAGGTTCCTCAAAAAACTGAGTTGCCATAAGATCCAGAAATCCCACTCCCACCCAGACAAAACTATAATTTGAAAAGATACATGCATCCCTACATACATAGCAGTACTATTACAATAGCCAAGACAAGAAAACAATTTAAATGTCCACTGACAGATGAACGGGGAAAAAAAAGATGTGAGATATATATATATGCACATATATACATACATACATACATACATACATACATGGGCTTCCCTGGTAGCTCAGCTGGTGAAGAATCCGCCTGCAATTCAGGAGACCCTGGTTCAATTCCTGGGTCAGGAAGATCCCCTGGAGAAAGGATAGGCTACCCACTCCATTATTCTTGGGCTTTTCCCTGGTGGCTCAGACAGTAAAGAATCTGCCTGCAATGTGGGATAATTGAGTTCTATCCCTGAGCTGGGAAGATCCCCCAGAGGAGGGCATAGGAACCCACTCCAGTATTCTTTTTTTTTTTTAATTAATTAAATTTTTTAAATTAGAGGCTAATTACTTTCTAATACTGTAGTGGTTTTTGCCATACATTGACATGAACCAGCCATGGGTGTACATGTGCTCCCCATCCTGAACTTCCCTCACACCTCCCTCCCTATCCCATCCCTCTGGGTCATCCCAGTGCACCAGCCCTGAGCACCCTGTCTCATGCATTGAACCTGAACTGGTGATCTGTTTCACATATGATAATACACATGATTCAATGCTATTCTCTCAGATCATCCCACCCTCACCTTCTCCCACAGAGTCCAAAAGACTGTTCTTTACATCTGTGTCTCTTTTGCTGTCTCGCATACAGGGCCATCATTACCATCTTTCTAAATTCCATACATATGCGTTAGTATACTGTATTGGTGTTTTTCTTTCTGGCTTACTTCGCTCTGTATAATAGGCTCCAGTTTCATCCACCTCATTAGAACTGATTCAAATGCATTCTTTTTAATGGTTGAGTAATACTCCATTGTGTATATGTATCACAGATTTCTTATCCATTCATCTGCTGATGGACATCTAGGTTGCTTCCATGTCCTGGCTATTATAAACAGTGCTGCAGTGAGCATTGGAGTACATGTGTCTGTTTCAGTTCTGGTTTCCTCGGTGTGTATGCCCAGCAGTGGGATTGCTGGGTCGTACGCCAGTTCTTTTTCCAGTTTTTTAAGGAATCTCCACCCTGTTCTCCACAGTGGCTGTACTAGTTTGCATTCCCACCAACAGTTTAAGAGGATTCCCTTTTCTCCACACCCTCTCCAGCATTTATTGCTTGTAGACCTTTTGATAGCAGCCATTCTGACTGGCATGAGATGGTACCTCATTGTGGTTTTGACTTGCATTTCTCTGATAATGAGTGATGTTGAACATCTTTTCATGTGTTTGTTAGCCATCTGTATGTCTTCTTTGGAGAAATGTCTGTTTAGTTCTTTGGCCCATTTTTTGATTGGGTCGTTTATTTTTCTGGAACCGAGCTGCTGGAGTTGCTTGTATATTTTTGAGATTAGTTCTTTGTCAGTTTCTTCATTTGCTATTATTTTCTCCCTTTCTGAAGGCTGTCTTTTCACTTTGCTTATTGTTTCCTTCATTGTGAAAAAGCTTTTAAGTTTAATTAGGTCCCATTTGTTTGTTTTTGCTTTTATTTCCAATTACTCTCCACTCCAGTATTCTTGCCTGGAGAATCCCCAAGGACAGAAGAGCCTGGTGGGTTCCATCCATGGAGTCACAAAGAGTCGGATGCAACTAAGTGACTAAGCACAGCATAGCATATACATATCTATAAAATATACATATGTATAATGGAATATTGCTCAATCATTAAAAAGAATGAAATAATGCCATTTGCAGCAACATGAATGGACCTAAAGATTATCATACTAAGCAAAAGACAACACATGATATCACTTATCTGTGGAATCTAAAATATAACACAAATGAACATATCTATGAAACAAAAGGAGAATTGGGGTCTCCTGCATTGCAGGCAGATTCTTTACCAACTGAGCTATCAGGGAAGCACATTCGCAGATATAAAGAACAAAGACTTGTGGTTGCCAAGGATGAAGCAGAGGGATAGATTAGGACTTTGGTATTAGCAGATGTAAACTATTATATATCAAATGGATAAACAACAAGGTCCTACTATATAGCACAGAGAACTATGTTCAATATCCTGTAATAAACATAGGGGAAAAGAATATGAGAAAGAATATATATATATATTTCTCCCATTATATATCCCAACTCTCATATATGTATACATATATATGTATAACCAAGTCACTTTGCTGTACAGAAATTAAACACAGCATTGTAAATCAACTATACTTCAATAATTTATTTTAAAATGGTAACAGTGGATATCTTCAGGTGATGGCACTATGCTTTCTTTTTTTCTTTGATTTTTGTCTTTTCGAGTTTTCTGAACAGAACAGGTATTACTTCTGTAATTAGAAAAAAATGCTTTTTTAAAAAAGGTTAGAGATAAACATTAAAAATGAGCTACAGGCTAAAAACCATTGAAGAATATACTTTAAATGGATGAATTATACAATGTGTGAATTATATTTCAAAGAACTGTTGCCCAAAAAATGCCTTAAAAATGATACAAGCTAGGCAGGAAATAATTCATTTAAAAATTCTTAGGAATATATCTACCTAAAGAAACAAAAGACCTATTTATAGAAAACTATAAAATACTGGTGAAAGAAATCAAAGAGGACACTAATAGATGGAGAAATATACCATGTTCATGGATTGGAAGAATCAATATAGTGAAAATGAGTATACTACCCAAAGCAATCTATGCATTCAATGCAATCCCTATCAAGCTACCAATGGTATTTTTCACAGAGCTAGAACAAATAATTTCACAATTTGTATGGAAATACAAAAAAACCTCGAATAGCCAAAGCAATCTTGAGAAAGAAGAATGGAACTGGAGGAATAAACCTGCCTGAATTCAGGCTCTACTACAAAGCCACAGTCATCAAGACAGTATAGTACTGGCACAAAGACAGAAATATAGATCAATGGAACAAAATAGAAAGCCCAGAGATAAATCCATGCACCTATGGACACCTTATCTTTGACAAAGGAGGCAAGAATATGCAATGGAGAAAAGACAATCTCTTTAACAAGTGGTGCTGGGAAAACTGGTCAACCACTTGTAAAAGAATGAAACTAGAACTCTTTCTAACACCATACACAAAAATAAATTCAAAATGGATTAAAGATCTAAACATTTAAGACCAGAAACTATAAAACTCCTAGAGGAGAACATATGCAAAACACTCTCCAACATAAATCACAGCAGGATCCTCTATGACCCACCTCCCAGAATATTGGAAATAAAAGCAAAAATAAACAAATGGGACCTAATTAAAGTTAAAAGCTTCTTCACAACAAAGGAAATGATAAGCAAGGTGAAAAGACAGCCTTCTGAATGGGAGAAAATAATAGCAAATGAAGAAACTGACAAAGAACTAATCTCAAAAATATACAAGCAACTCCAGCAGCTCGGTTCCAGAAAAATAAACGACCCAATCAAAAAATGGGCCAAAGAACTAAACAGACATTTCTCCAAAGAAGACATACAGATGGCTAACAAACACATGAAAAGATGTTCAACATCACTCATTATCAGAGAAATGCAAGTCAAAACCACAATGAGGTACCATCTCATGCCAGTCAGAATGGCTGCTATCAAAAGGTCTACAAGCAATAAATGCTGGAGAGGGTGTGGAGAAAAGGGAATCCTCTTAAACTGTTGGTGGGAATGCAAACTAGTACAGCCACTATGGAGAACAGGGTGGAGATTCCTTAAAAAACTGGAAATAGAACTGCCTTATGACCTAGCAATCCCACTGTTCGGCATACACACCAAGGAAACCAGAATTGAAACAGACACATGTATTCCAATGTTTACTGCAGCACTGTTTATAATAGCCAGGACATGGAAGCAACCTAGATGTCCATCAGCAGATGAATGGATAAGAAAACTGTGGTACATGTACACAATGGAGTATTCAGTTCAGTTCAGTTCAGTCATTCAGTCGTGTCCGACTCTTTGCGACCCCATGAATTGCAGCATGCCAGGCCTCCCTGTCCATCACCAATTCCCGGAGTTCACTCAGACTCACATCCATTGAGTCAGTGATGCCATCCAGCCATCTCATCCTCTGTCGTCCCCTTCTCCTCCTGCCCCCAATCCCTCCCAGCATCAGTCTTTTCCAGTGAGTCAACTCTTCTCATGAGGTGGCCAAAGTACTGGAGTTTCAGCTTTAGCATCATTCCTTCCACTCAGACATAAAAAAGAATGCATTTGAATCAGTTCTAATGAAGTGGATGAAACTGGAGCCTATTATACAGAGTGAAGTAAGCCAGAAAGAGAAACACCAATACAGTATACTAATGCATATATATGGAATTTAGAAAGATGGTAATGATAACCCTGTATGCAAGACGGCAAAAGAGACACAGATGTAAAGAACAGTCTTTTGGACTCTGTGGGAGAGGGAGAGGGTGGGATGATATAATATCATATGAAACGAATCGCCAGTCCAGGTTCAATGCATGATACAGGATGCTTGGGGCTGGTGCACTGGGATGACCCATAGGGATGGTATGGGGAAGGACGTGGGAGGGGGGTTCAGGATGAGGAACACGTGTATACCCGTGGTGGATTCATGTTGATGTATGGCAAAACCAATACAATATTGTAAAGTAAAAAAAATTTTTTTAATAAAATATAATTTAAAAATTCTTAACAAAAAAGTATAAACTAAAGAAAACAAGAAAGACAAGAAAGAAAATGAAGCAAGAGCTTATAAGCAACTATTAGGTAAAAGGTTAAAAACTGGGTAACGTGCTGTTGGTGAGGCAATGGGGTTGAAATACTTGCATAGATTGCTGGTAGTTGTGAAATGGTACAACTGTCAAACAGGACAAATCAATGAAAATTATAAATGCTACAAATGTAATACACTGTCTGGTCCAGCAATTCAGTTTCAGAAATCTATAGATATTCTGTGTAAGTCAGAAATGATGGATATACAAGTTTACAGGCCATGGCATTGTCTTTGAAGGTAAAAAACTGGAAACAGCCCAAATGTCTACCAGTAGGTGGCTGTTTGTCTAAGCTATGGTACAGCCATACAATGGAATAGTATGAAGCTATAAAAATAAAGACACAATAATAAGGAAACTATCTATATTCTGATATGAAAAGATTTTGAAGCTATATTATTAAGTTAAAACCACCAAAGTACAAAATAGTATTAAACACACTACCATTTATAGAAAACGTAGGCAAAGACTACATATTCCTATTTTCTTACATATGCATTCTAGAAGAATACATGAAAATAACAGAAGCTGGAGGGCACAGGCTGAACAGATGGGGAATAGAACTTTCCAGAATGAAACGTTTCACTGTATATCTTTTCATTCTCTTTGATCTTAGAATCTTATGAATATATAACTTATTAAAATTGAGTAAAACTTCATATGCTTAAAGGAAGAAGTTAAAGAAGGCAATGACGTTTTCTGGGAGAGGTCTAGATGAAACAACGGTGATAAATGTTAACACTAAATGTTGAAGCTGATTGATGGCTCTGTGGCGTTTCACTGTGTTTGAGCATTTTTCACAGTGAATTATCAAAAACGTAAAAGATATTCATAATAGCCAAATGCTGGAAACAATCTAAATATTTCTTAGCTAGTAAATAGGTAAGCAAAATGTGGTCTATCCATACAATGGAATGCTAATCATTATCAAAATGCAACGATCAACTGATAAGCAAATTGCAAACTGGATGAACCTCAAAAACATCACACAAAGGGAAAGAAGCCAGACACATGACCACATATAGTATGTGTATACTATATATATATAGTATAGTATATCTACTGTATAGGGTAAAGTATGATTCCATTTCTATGAAATGTCCCCAAAGGGCAAATCCATAGAGACAGAGAGCAGATGAGTGGTTGCCTGGGGCTGGGAGTGAGAAGGTAAAAGTGAAAGTCGCTCACTCTGCAATCCCATGGAAGAGTCCATGAAATTCTCCAGGCCAGAATACTGGACTGGGTAGCTGTTCCCTTCTCCAGGGGATCTTCCCAACTCAGGGATCGAACCCAGCAGATTTTTCACCAGCTGAGCCACAAGGGAACTACAGTATTCTTGGGCTTCCCTTGTGGCCCAGCTGGTAAAGAGTCTGCCTTCAATGAGGGAGACCTGGGTTCGATCCCTGGGTTTGGAAGATCCCCTGGAGAAGGGAAAGGCCACCCACTCCAGTATTCTGGCCTGGAGAATTCCATGGATTATACAGTCCACGGGGTTGCAAAGAGTGGAAAGGGAAATAAATGCAAATGGGCAGAAGGGATCTTTCTGTGATAATAGAGATATTCTAAACTTGATTGTGGTGATCTGTGCAACTCTATACGTTTAGGAAAAGTCATTGAATGAATTTCATGATGTATAAATTATACCTCATTTAAGCAGCTTTAAAAAGTGAAGGGATTGGGGCTACTAAGGGGTGGTAGTGGTTAGAAGAAAGGGTCCTGGCATTCGACTCACTGGGTTAAAATATCAGCTCTCCCAGTTCAGCTGGGCAAGCTACCTCCTTCCAGTGTCCCTACCATAGAGTGGGTCTGTAGTAACTAATGCTTATTATTAATGCCAGGCATTATTCCAAATACTTCACATATGTTTTTCCCATTAATAAGCCTTACAACTCTCCCTTGGTGATCATTTAAATCATTTTACAAGTGAGGAAACTGGGCACAGAGGGGTTAAGTGACTAGCCTGCCCAGTCACACAGCTAACCAGCAGGAGAGCAGGTAACCTGATTTTAAGAATCAAGTGCTTTAACCACCTGATTGCACTACCTCACAATGACACTGCCTAACTCAGGTTCTTATGAGAACTAAATAAAAATAATTAATACAAAGTGCCTGACCTAAATTAAGTGCTCAGTAAATGCTAGCCAGGGAAGAAACCACCACCTAATTGACTCAAATGGTATGGGTTTGTCCAGCTGTATTTTGAAATGTTCAGATAATAAAAAGCCAACCCTGTTTAAGAAGTAGTCTGAAAGGAAAGTGCTAAACCCTACAGAGTAGCCATAAAGAAATCTGTTTTCTATTTGGTTTAGATATTAACAGATGGAGACAGTAGAGAGAAGCCAGTGCTATTCCTAACGTGTATTTAAGCGCTTGAGTTTCTTGCAAGGCAATGGGACAGTGTGCTGAGGAGTTTGGAGCCCAGTCTTTGGGGCAAAACAGAACCAGTTTGACCTCAGCTCCTCAACAAATTTGGCCATCCAGTGACAAGATATTTAACTTCTATTATGTCTCATCTTCCTCATCTGTAAAACAGGTTTTAAAAAAAAGGTCCAGCTTGGGGGATGTGAGGATTACATACTCTAACATGTATAAAGGGATCAGCCCAAGTTCACGACATATACTTAGTACTTAATAAATGGAAGTGCTTGTCTTCCATCTAACTTTCTTATCACCTACAGGTATATTTCTCATTGTATATCATTAAGGAAGCATCGCACTTGTTGTTTGGCCGCTAATCATGTCTGAGTCTTTGCAACATCATGGACTGTAGCACACCAGGCTCCATTCTTTGCTACCTCCCAGGGTTTGCTCAAATTCATGCCCACTGAGTTGGTGATGCTATAAAGGAAGACTGACCAAACGTCTTGTGCTCCTAGCACTGTGATCTGACCCTCTTCACTGGGACAAGGCTGCTCCATAGGCCAGCCCTGTCCTTAACCTGCAGGGGAGCCAGGAACTGCAGCCAGTCCCCAGGAGGCGTCTGCCAGTCTCTCCATAGGGCCTGCAAACCAGATGGGTGATGGGAAGCCAACCCCTCTAAAGATCGAAGGAGGAGTGGCTTTAAGTAGGCCTGTGAATTTGGCAGAAGGAAGATTATCATGATTAGGACAGAATAATTCTCCATCTCCCCAGAGAGCAGAGACAGAGCAGCTGGGTCTAGGCTGGGCCAAGAGGCTGGCCAAGTTAGGCACAAAGAAGGACTTCCTGTGACCTTAAGACCAGTGAAGGGTGTGGAAGGAGCTCTGCCTTGGTGTCTTCAGGAGACAGGGGACAGCTGAGGGGAAAATACTCTCCCTTGGGCCCTGCAATGGTGCTCCCACTCTCTGCCCTGCCTGCTTAGGTTTCCGTCTTCCCTCCCAGGAGGAGCAGTGGTGGTGGTTTAGGTGCTAAGTCGTGTCCAACTCTTGCGACCCCATGGACTGTAGCCCGCCAGGCTCCTCTGTCTGTGGGATTCTCCAGGCAAGAATACTGGAGTGGGTTGCCAGGCCCTTCTCCAAGGAGGAGCAGAGGCATGGGCAGTGCCATCAAGCAGCTGACCCACTTCTTCCCTCTGTCTTAGGACACAGATCATAATGGGAATCAAAGAGGTGCTCTAGCCAACGGGCTAAGAGCACTAACTTAAGAATGAGATAAGCTATGTGGGAACCCCAGCTCTGCCACTGACTAAGCTGTGCAGCCTTGGGCAAGTTACTTAATTTACTTCTTAACTTACTTACTTAAGAAGTCCATCAGGCTTCTCTGTCCATGGGATTTCCCAGGCAAGAATACTGGGGTGGGTTGCCATTTCTTTTTCCAGGGGATCTTCCCAACCCAGGAATCAAACTCCTGCTTTGGCTGCCAGACTCTTTATCACCGAGCCACCAGGGAAGCCCTAACCTCTCTGTAAGCATAATACCTATCCCACAGAGATGCTGGGAGAAGAAAAGGAGATCATGTGTGTAAAATGCTCAGGCTGGTGCTGGGCACAGGGTTACTGCTCCACAAATAGCTCTGTTATTAAGCTAGTGTTGAGGCTGAGACAAAGGCAATCACGGGTCCCCTTCCCTGTCTTAAAGAGGAAGCCAGCAGGATACCATCTGGGCCCTGCCCGGGAGAGCATCCAAACCCCTTCCCAAGTCTGCAGTGCCTGTGGGGTTCTGCCCACCAAACCCACCACAGTGCTGACTCTGGTTCTTTATGCTTTTACAGCACTTGGCCAGTTGGTGAAGCCGTTCCATATACACTGTCTCATCTGATAAGCCCATGTATATCATAATTGCAATTCTACAGATTAAAATTGGAGAGATTTAAGGTGTGGGCGGATTCCACAGCCAGTGAAGGGAGACTGAAGCTCAGGGCACTGAACTTGTGTTCCATATCATTCTGGGTCTTCCTGGCAGAGGTGAGGGCTTGTCCTGCCCTGGCACACGTTCCCTCTCCTGCCTGAGCTTCAGGACCCAGTGGTCTGTGAGCTCAGGCCTGGAGGCCAGGGTCAAGGTTAGGGCTTGGTGTGTGTCTGTGGGAGGGGTGTTCCCTCTCACTGCCCTGACCAAGAGCAGGAGAGGTGGGGACAGGCCCTGTCTCACTGGGTTGTTTCTCACCAAGCCAGTGGTCCACACAGCTGGTCACCTGGGATCACCCAGTGTAGAGACATGGGAAATGGAGTTGAGTCCTCTCAGGAGATTTGGGGAACAAACCTCAAACATTTCTATGAAAAAAACAATTGTTTGGATAGAATTTTAGGTGATTTTTATTTTCCTTATGTCGTCTGTATTTTAAACTATTTACAGAGACTATAATTTTTTTTACTGAAGTATATATGATTTACAGTGTTGCTAGTTTCTAGTGTATAGCAAAGTAATTCAGTTTTATATATATATATATTGTTTTTCAGATTCCTTTACATTATTAGTTATTGCAAGGTACTGATCTATGTAAATTTTCAAAATATTAAGTCTTATAAAAAAAACAACAACAATAAAGACCAACCCTTCCTTTAACCACTGAAGTTGAGAATTTAAATATGAAAACAGGGTCACTGAGCCCCCATGGGTCTGGAAGTCCCTCTCTCCCTCCCTGTGGGCACAAGCCCCTCTTCTGAGAATCACAGGCATCCATGGGCCCTGAGAGCTGCAAGGATCTTGGGGGCCCCAAGATCTGCATCTGAAAATCACTGGAGCTCCATGGGCCCCAAGAGCTGCACAGAGCCTTCCCAGTTGAGGCTTGCATCTCTAACACAGTTTAACTGTCATCAGTAATGGAAGTGAGGGGAGTTCCCTGGTGGTCCAGTGGAAAGGACTCCACACTTCCACGGCATGGGGTTGGATCCCTGGTCAGGAACTAGGATCCTGCATGCTTAGTTCAGCCTAGTACAGCCATAAATAAATGAATAAATAATAAAATAAATAATGGAAATGGGATGGAGGGTTTGGGCAATTAATTTTTTCCAGATAGGGCTGAAAGAGCATTTTCATCCTCCATCATCAATTCCAAGGGCTGGTCATTTTCTGAGATCATCACTGCTGGGGTTGAAATTTTGTTCCCGGCCCAGAGGGAAAGTGTACAGGGAATTGTCCTCCGCAGGTCTGCCTGAAGGCAGGTGCTCTCGGGAGCCACATTCTTAAAGTGAATCTTTCAATCACTCTCCGCCGCAGCATCTGGAGGTCAATGAGAGCCTTACTATTTTTATAATCTTTTCATTTGGTTCTGTCAGTTTAAAATCAACAGTGAAACCAGCGGGTAAAGCCCATGTCAATGTCTGGGCTCCTCTGGGGAAGCACCAAGGACAGATGATTCTGGGAGCCCGCCCCTGCAGAGCTGTTCCCAGTGCACGTGGCCAGGGTTCAATTCTCATTATCTTGAGACAATTTTCTCTTCCCCCGCCTTCCTGTTTGCCTGCAAGGCCATCCAAGATGTTGGCTTCCTGAAGCCAAAGGTCCTTCTCCTGGGAGCACTGAATCCAGTAAAACTGCCTCTTAGGGACCTTGCCAAGATCAAGCAGGATGATGTGGGTCGAAGTGCAAACTTGAGAGTATCTACAGATATAAGTTCTGAGGACAAAGATGCACATGTGGGTGTGTAGCAATAGCTAGCACTGTGGCACTGTCTCTTGCTTTTAAGAATCTTACACATTACATCACTGACAATGACCAAGAGAACATATGCTCATATTAAATTAATTAACAAAAATAGCTCAGAATGATTTCTACATCGGGTATGGAAGACAGCTTTTGTTTTGGTAAGCCCAGCATTCATTTCCCCTTCTGAGGATCACTCTGGTTTCCTCTTAGGGAATGGCCTCTTATCTCTGAAGGCAACCTCACTGGGAAGGTAAACTATCCAAGGGTCTCCCCTGACCCACCAACATCACTATGGAGACAAGAGGGATCCCTGCAGGCCTCTTTGGAGACATCTCACTTCTTTCCACAAAAGGGCAACGACAGAACTTAGGTGGGCCAACAAGGCCTTTCCAGGCCTCAAGGCTTGAGACCAGCATCAGAGAAGTATAAATGGTGGGGAAAAAAAGTGAAAGTGTTAGTTGCATCTGACTTTGCAATCCCATGAATTGTAGCCCACCAGGCTCCTCTGTCCATGGAATTCTCCAGGCAAGAATACTGGAGCGGGTTGCCATTCCCTTCTCCAGATAAATCTTCCTGATCCAGGGATCGAGCCCAGGTCCCTTGCATCACAGGTGGATTCTTTACCACCTAAGCTACCAGGGAAGTTGTAGATGGTGAGCCTTCTAGCAAAGTAAAGCCTTCCAAGGTTTTGATCACCTGAAGCAGCTGGCTCCCAGCCTCTCACATATCATCGTAGCAGTATATTCACCTACAACTGAGGTCCACCATGCTAACAACCAGAAACTCTAAAATGGAGATCCCATCAAAGTGATGACTTCCACATGGGCTTAGCCACTCAGCTTCTCCAAGGCCTCCAGCACCTCAGCATCCCTCAGGTGCTCCAAAGGGAAGATAATTAAGGGCCTCTATCCACTGGCCAAAAAAAAGCCCTGTCATTGTCAGACCCAAACATGAGCCTGGACCACATGTACTCTTTCTCTAGGTGCTGACTTCTCTAGACCTTGGGTTGAGTTTTTAAGTTTCTGAGGCTGTGAAGACCAATTATTTTCCAGCCCACAGAGTTCTGGGCTGATGGAAACCTGCTGGAACCTTCTAGTCCTTGAGGATGTACCCTGCCAAAGGCCCATGAATCTCATCTCCAAGTAATTCCAGGTGGGAAACTAGTGAGGTCTGGGGCCACAGTTCTCTAGGCCAGCTAGGTGCTCACTCAGCTCAGGAATAAAGGCAATGCCTGGCCACTCTGGGCCTTGGGGACGCACTGGTGCTGGGGTTACTGGCTGGAGCGCTGGGGTCTCTGGGGCCTGACATGATGGTGTAGGAGCAATTTAGTAGCATCTCCACTAAACTTACCTACCACCAACTGCATCAGAGGGTTCTTGACAGCTAGCTGTCAACCCATTCAGACTGCTTTCTGGTTCACCCTAATGCAGAACAACTGCCCTATGGCTTTGAGAAAAGGTTGCGTGGTAAAGGTAGCGTGGTAAAGGCAGCGCGGTGCAGGGTAAAGAGTTGTGGCCAGGAGGTTGGAAGCCTGCATCCCAGCCCTCGTCTGCACAAACAAGCTATGTGGCTTTTAATCAGGGGACACCCTCTCCAACCTTCACTTCCTCCCTGTAAATCAGGGCACCAGGTGGCCTTCCAGGTCCTTTCCTCAGATCTGACTGACTATTCTTCTAGGTGTGGCTGGAAAGCAGGTGTGGGGACCTGAGTAAGGCAGTAACACTTTTGCTAGTTTGTTGTAGACGTGCAGGGTCACTGATTCCAAGAAACATTTTGGTGTCTTAGCACCACAGTCTCCCAGGACACAGGAGACTTCAGGAACAGTCCAGAGCTCCTGGTGCTATGGAGGCTTTTCTGTGAGTCCTCAGAGTTATCTTGGAAGGAAAGCTATGACAAACCTAGACAGTGTATTAAAAAGCAAGGACATCACTTTGCCAACAAAGATCAGTATAGTCAAAGCTATGGTCTTTCCAGTAGTCATGTACAGATGTGAGAGCTGGACAATAAAGAAGGCTGAGTGCCAAGGAATTGATGCTTTCAAACAGTGGTGCTGGAGAAGACTCTTGAGAGTCCCTTGGATAGCAAGGAGATCAAACTAGTCAATCCTAAAGGAAATCAACCCAGAAAATTCACTGGAAGGACTGATGCCAAAGCTGAAACTCCAATACTTTGACCACCTGATGTGAAAAACTGGCTCATTGGAAAAGACCCTGATGCTAGTAAAGACTGAAGGCAGAAGGGGAAGAGGGTGACAGAGGATGAGATGGTTGGATGGCATCACCAATTCAATGGTCATGAACTTGGGCAAACTCCCAGAGATGGTGACGGACAGGGAGGCCTGGCATGCTACAGTCCATGGGGTCGCAAAGAGTCGGACACAACTTGGTGACTGAACAACAACAACCCAGAAGAGGATCAAGTGGAGAATTTTCTACTGGATTTGGACCCTACAATTAGGATTTTCAGTTAGTATATCTCACTTAGAGTTGCATCATTTCCAAGCTATAGTTTCACCTCAGTCCGAACACAAGAGGCAGTGTGATCCAAGAGAAAGAACTGTGGCGGCAGAAAAGGCCGGGTCTGTGTCGGCTCTGCCACCCAGTAGATTGCTGTTTGCCTTCAGACAGGTCACTTCACCTCTCTGAGTTGTTTCCCTCGACAGCAAAATGAAAGAATTGGACTTGACTTTTTCATTTATTTATTATGTATGCCCTATAGCACTAGACACAGGAAAACAAAAACTCAGGGGCTGTAAAAGGGAGGAAGCAAGTCACTTTCCTGCTCCTGGTTCGGGAACAGTTGTCACTACTATGCTAAATTTCTAGCCGAAACGAAAGGGAAGTACTGTGCATGGCTTCATTCTCAGTTTGCTTAAAGAAAGCTTACCCATCAGTCAGGAGGCACTTCTTTCCTTCACTGAATTCTGCAATTCACTCAGTCTTGCATTTAACCAGTAAACACGTACTGAGCAGCCAGGAGAGGCCTACTGAGCTGGGCCTACGAGAGCAAGCACACCTGTGGGGATTTTACCTTGGGGAGTCTCCCACAGTGGAAATACAACAATGATGCCAGTGCTGACGGTACCAAAGATGCCAAAAGGGGCTCTATAAAAGTGAGGGTGGGATTGTTGCTGTTTAGTTGCTAAGTCGTGTCCGACTCCTTGCCGCCGCATGGATTGTAGTCTGCCAGGCTCCTCTGTCCATGGGATTCTCCAGGCAAGAATACTGGAGTGGGTAGCCCTTTCCTTCTCCAGGGGATCTTCTGGACCCAGCAATCAAACCCGCTTCTCCTGCACTAGCAGACAGATTCTTTACCACTAAGCCACCAGGCGCAGTTGTAATTCTACAAAGATCAACAGTGAGCAAGATCACAAATCCTGGCCAGGTATGCCCCTTCATGGGGACCTGGCTTGATAAGGGGACTTGATCTCAAAACCAGGAGTAGTGAGCGACTCACACATCCTGGAGACTCTCAATTATTCATCAGTTCATTTCAGCTTTTGACAAGAGTTAGGGGCTGGATAAGAGATGCTCAGCATTCTGTAGCAGCCCCGGGGCACTGGTCTCCTGTGTCTCTGACTGGAGAGAAAAAATTATGCCAGGCAGAGCCTGCCCGCTCACATACCCTTTCTTTTTTTTATTAAGATTTGCATTTTATTGTAAAATTTTTCAAATATACTGAGAAGTTGAAGGAATTATATAACACTCAGGGAATTATATAGTGAACATTCAGCTCGATTCTACAACATTTTGCTATAGTTGTTTATGTCTAGCCCTCCATCTATCCTTTCATTTGTCAATCAATCCTCCTTAACTTTTTGATATATTTCAAACAAAGCTGTAGACCTCAGTTTACTCCACCTTCTCAACACTTCAGCATGCATATTATTAACTAGAGTTCAAAATATATTTAAGGTTTTGGGTGCAGATGAAAAATGCACAAATCTTGGGCATAACTTAGATAAATTTTGATAAATGCATACACCTGCTCATTCAAATCCCTTACCAAGAAATATAACATCAATACCACTCCAAGAGAGTGCCCTTGTCCACTTCGTTTTTAAGAGACCCACTGCCCACCTCATTCCCGTAGCCCCTGATGCCCTAACCTATGTAACCTGTGCCCCATGACTCTGGGTGCTTTGCCACAGTCCAGGGTGGGCACTGAGTCCAAGGCAGCCCACCTAAGTGCTAGCTAGTGACCTTTGACCTCTGTGGTCAGGCTCAGGGGGATGAGCTGGGTCAATTTGAGGCTCTCACGGAAGGTAGTAAGGTAGGAGACAAATGGGCTGTTGGGCTGGACAACTAGTGTTTGTCAAGTGGGGTAAAACTGAAGCTTTGTTTTTCCCCAGACACCCCAAGGACAAACTGGGGTTCTGCTAAAGTGAAGAGGTAAGATGACCACTTCTGAGGTCAAGGAAAACTTCCCTGTCAGCACATGTGCAGGAAGGCTCCTTGGAGATCAAAAAGGGAGGGGGCACCACCCCATAATGAGTGTGGACATACCCCCACCGCCTCGGGGGTGGGATCCATCTTAGTAAAAATTTGCATGCATGTATTGGGGAGGGTCCCAGGGAAGGTCAGGTGTAAAAAAAGAAACGAGGTACTTGTCCAAGGTCAATGAAGACAGCAAAGTCTGTCGTATGTAAGTGATTTAAATCACCTCTTCACTGCAGTCCTCCTCATTAGAGAGGCCGCCCATACCCTTCCTCTCCCAGTGTGTACTTCTGCTTTCTCTTTTAAATAAGCAAACTGCTTCTCTGTGTGCTCTCCCACTTGTTCTACCGTGTCTCTAATAACAAACTGTGTACCTGTTTTTATAGTTTTTGCCTCCTTGAAACATTTTGCTTTCAAACCGGGGGGCAAGAGTCAGGGCCATTTTGCTTCTAGCCTCTGGTGGCTCAGCCGGTAAGGAGCCTGGTGGGCTATGGTTCATGGGGTCACAAAGAGTCAGACACAATTGAGGGACTAACACTTTCACTTTCACTTCTAGCCCCTAGTGAACTAGTAGCTAGGACTCCTGGTTTTCATCCAGGCGGTGTGTGTGTGTGCTAAGTCACTTCAGTTGTGTCTGACTCCTTGCGATCCCATGGACTGTAGCCCACCAGGCTCCTCTGTCCATGGGATTCTTTAGGAAAGAATACTGGAGTGGATTGCCATGCCCTCTTCCAGAAGATCTTCCCAACCCAAGGATTGAACCCATATCTCTTATGTCTCCTGCACTGGCAAGTGGCTTCTTTACCACTAAGGCCACCTGGGAAGCCCTCTCATCCAGGCAACCCAGGTCCTAGACAGGGAACTAAGATCCTGCTCCAAGCCACCACTCACTGCTGTCTCTGAGAACCGCGGAACACTGAGAGACCACACTGGTTGGGCAAAGACGCTGAGCTGCAGGCCACAAGGCAGATCTGAGGCTGGGTAAGCAGGATCCTGGGCCACATGCCCGTAGAAGTATGGAGAAGCCAGGGCTAGCAAGGAACACAAGTGTGTATCCAGGAGAACAAGCCTCAGTGTGAGGACAACCCAGTCCCTGAGGGAGGAGGAGAGAGAGTGCCTAGCTCCCTTCCGTTGCAGCTGCAATTCCAGGTGTCCAGGGCCTGTGGAACTTGGGGGCCTCTCCTCAACGAAACTACAACAACCCCCCAGGAATGGAAATGCAGACAGTGGTGTGTCAGACAGTTAGGAAAATGAAAGGATCTTTCTTACATGAGATCCTGCTTCTGTGTGGGATGGGCTGTAGTCATGACCTAAATGTCCCTGGAAAATGATGACAACAGTAAATGACACCTGCATAATACGTGATAACAAAGCCGAGCCCATACTGCACGTTCTGATGCATCATCTCACCTGATCCCCACGGCCGTCTTCTCCTATGTGAAGAAAGCACTTTACTTTCATTGTCCCCATTTTGCAGTAGAGGAGACAGCTGCGGGACAGAGATGTGATCTGCCCAAGGTCACGGTCAACCAAGGAACCTGAGCTGTGGTACAGGGCAGGGGTCCCGGTGTGTGCTCACGTGCCTGCTCAGAGGAGGCCCCTGCATTGTGTGCAAGGCTGGGTGGCAAGTTTTCCACCCTGGAGCATTTGTCACGAGTGCACAGGTGTGTGAAGAGCCTCCCTGCTCTAGCTCGCAACCATCCCCTCCTCAGCACACGCCAGACAGGGCGAATCACCTGAAGTGCAGCCCAGGAGCTGACCCAGGGTTTGGGGTTCCTTAGGTATACACATCTGTGTGGCAGCATCCATCCAACCCTGCTCCCCGACAGCTGTGGTCCTCTGTCCTTGGTGACAGTGACAACCTGGGGGACTCTTGAGGCTGGAAGGGGGCAGGATGGCCCACCAACAGCATCAAGAAACTGACTCTGTGTTCCCTGTGGCTGAAGAGGGGGCAGCCCTTCCTAAAGGAACTGCAGTGGGATTGGGCAGGAGAAGAAAGAGATATGGGTCTCCACAGCCCCTGCCAGCCCTGGGAAGTCAGGATAATTCTAGCCCCAGGAGAGGGTCAGAAAGATATTCAGCAGGGCAGGTGTGAGCGCCCCAAGACAGGAATCTATTTTTCCCAACAGGACGGGGCACAGCTGAGCCGAATCATTCTTCTTAGGTCCATCCTCCCCTGGCATCTATCTACACCTCTGCCATCATCTATTCTCCCGCCTGACTGGAAGCACCTTGAGGACAAGGGTCAGGATACTGGTTCACCTTTGATTCCTTGGTACCCTGCACAGTTCTTAATGCATTGTAGGTGCTCAGTGAACATGTCATACGTGAGTGAAGACACAACACAGTGAAGCAGAGAAAACGGGGATAATAATGATAACAGACTTAACATAGCACTTACTAAGTGCCAGGCACCACTCTAAGAGCCCCACTTAGAGTAAACAGTCAGATCTTCATGACCAGCCTGTGACAAAGGGACTGAGGCACGACAGGTTAAGTAACCTGCCCAAGATCACACAGCTAATAAGCAGTGAAGCTAGATTTAAGGGCTGCCCTGACAGCTCAGCTGGTATAGAATTCGCCTGCAATTCTTTACCAAGAAACTTCAGCTCAATTTCTGGATCTGGAAGATCCCCTGGAGAAGGGATAGGCTACCCACTCCAGTATTCATGGGCTTCCCTGGTGGCTCAGACAGTAAATAATCCACCTGTGATGTGGAAGACCTGGGTTCGATCCCTGGCTTGGGCAGATCCCCTGAGGAAGGCATGGCAACCCACTCCCGTATTCTTGCTGGAGAATCCCCACGGACAGAGGAGCCTGGTGGTACAGTCCATGGGGTTGCAAAGAGTCAGACACTACTAAACAACCAAGCACAGCACAGCTAGATTTGAATCCAAGGCAGTTAGACTTCAGGGTCCATGGTCTTAACTCCTTTGATGACCATCACCCCATCTATCCTATCCTGGAAAAGCTTCCTGGAGTATTATACCAAGCTTCTTACTGCCTGAGTCCAAGAATCAGGACCTGTAAGAGGCCTGGCATGAATCTCCCAGACACATCAATTTCCTAACAGCCAAGACATGGGTGATACAGCCCACAAAGGGCCGAGTTGTAAGCAAAGAAACAGCAGCCTTACCAATAATGGTCAGCTTCCCGCTGATTCGGTCAATGTTTACTGGTAGGTTCCAGGCACTCTCTTGCATGACGACACAGCCATGCTCTCTCCTCTCAAGGATCTCAAGAGAATTATTAGTGATCCATCATTTGTGATGTGCCTGCGCTTTGCCACGTGTGTATAGTATAGCTCTTTTTAAAAAGTTTTTTAAATTTATTCGTTCTTGGTTGTGCTTATTTATAATCAATAATTTATTGTAAGATAATGCTTTGCTCGGGCTTTCTCTAGTTGTGGCCAGCGGGGGCTACTCTTTGCTGCCGTGCATGGGCTTCTCATTGCGGTGGCTTCTCTTGCTGCGGAGCATGGGCTCCAGGGTGCGCAGGCTCAGTGGTCATGGCGCACAAGCTTAGTTGCTCCGTGGTATGTGTGCAATCTTCTTGGACCAGGGACTGAACCCATGTCCCCTGCACTGGTGGGCAGATTCTTATCCACTGCGCCACCTGGGAAGTCGGGTGTATCTCTTTTAGTGTAACGCTCCTGACTAATTACACCACTGCACAGATGAAGAAACAGAGAATTAGAGACATCCAGTCACCTGCCCCCATGGTAACTACACATATTTACAGGTAGCTGCGCAGCAGGCCATACTCTGGTGGTGCAAAAGGGGGCTCTCAGGTAAAGGGGATGAGCTGGAGAGCAGGAAAGAACACATAAACAAGACCATTTCCAGGAGTGATAAGTGTGGGGAAGGCAATAAGGCAAGATAAAAAACCCTGGAGAGAGGAGCTGTCACGGTCAGCTCTGGGCTGGGGATATGGGCTCTAGGCCAAGAGACCACCTGTGCAGGGGACCTGGAGCAAGGCAACTTGATGTGCTAATGTAAAGACAGGAGGGCAGTGTGGCTGTGGCACAGTGAACAGAGGCAACAATAAGAGGTCAGTAAAGTGGAAGGATCAGCGCTGGGCATGGCCGACTGCAGGCCTGGGGCATGCTCCAACACGCACCATGTCCAAGCAGATGGTATACAGAGGAACAATGCAAGGAATCACCTTTAGAGGACAAGGGTGGTCCCAGGTTCCAAGCCCCTGTGGAGGGTACTGACTCCACTATGCAGCTTGAATTTTCTGCACGTGAAGTAAAACCCAGCTAGCAAGTGAAAACATCATCTTCGTCAATTCTGACGTCTCTCCGAGGTCCTCTGGGGCAAATCCCCACCACGTAACTTATGGAAAGTTAATAGTCCTAACACCTGGTCTTTGACACACTGTGTATGCAAGTGCTCACCAGACCAGCAGGAAGTGATTTCAGAAGGAATACCATTTCTCTAATAACTATCTTGGTGTCTTGGGGTTTAGATGGGCCCTGGGGACAGGCTCAGCAGCAACACCCGTATGCTGGGACAGAAGACTAGAGTGATGGGGGGCTGAGTTGACGGCTCGCTAGGACTGTGAAGGGCTTCCCTGGTGGCTCAGAGGTTAAAGCGTCTGCCTCCAATGCGGGAGACCCGGGTTCGATCCCTGGGTCGGGAAGATCCCCTGGAGAAGGAAATGGTAACCCACTCCAGTATTCTTGCCTGGAGAATCCCATGGACGGAGAAGCCTGGTAGGCTATAGTCCACGGGGTCGCAGAGTCAGACACGACTGAGCGACTTCACTCACTAGGACTGTGAAAAATCAAGTCTCAGAAATGCCACAGGCCTGCATCCCAGGAGAAGAGAAGGATGTCAGTGTCTTGAGCTGCCAGGGTGCCCCAGGTCACACAAACATGTGGAGCCCAGAAGGATGGAGAGCTAGGCTGGTGTGAAGACCACACAGCCCTGTTTGCAACAGAGCTTTTCCCACTGCCAGAGCTCACAGAACCCTGCACAGTGGGGAGGGAAGACCAGCAAGGAACTGGGGTCCAACAGCTTTGGAATCACCCCTCTTTTCCTCCCTCTTACTGTAGGGATTTAAGTGGGGACTTCAAGTGAGACCTCCCAAACCTAACAAGCCTGGAGCTGGAAAAGATTTCCCTTTCCTATGAGTCCGCCGTGAGCAGCCCAGATGCCTGCTGCAAGTCCCAGCATCACAAAGGACTGGCTGGAACAGCAAACAGGTCACTCGCTCTCTGAGCCTAGCTTCTTCATCTGTCAAATGGAGACGCTAACAGTCCCTGGCTCACAGAGTCAAGTCAGAGAACATGAGCCAAGTTCTTTACCCTGGGCCCAGCACCCAGGAGGCCCTGTAGGTTTAGAGTGCTCACCATAAGCAGGCGCGATGGAGGTCTGGTACAAATGCTAACCCGGTCCACCCAGGCACACAGGATCAGCTAAGAAGAAGCAATCTCTAGCTAGGCTGGGTTGATGACACAGTGGCAGGTTCCCCGGGCATTTGGGGAGTGGCATGGGCATGGGACAAAGGCTCTGAGTTTTTATTAGTCATAAGCAGCCCAAGCTGATTTCTACATTTGCAGACAATTCAAGTTGCATAGTGAGGTCAGTACCCTTCAGAGAAGCTTCCCTCATGGCTCAGTTGGTAAAGAATCCACCTACAATGCGGGAGACCTGGGTTCGATCCCTGGGTTGGGAAGATCTCCTGGAGAAGGGAACGGCTACCCACGCCAGTATCCTGGCCTGAGAATTCCATGGACTGTATAGTCTGCGGAGTCATAAAGAGCTGGACACAACTGAGTGACTTTCACTTTCAGCCCAAGCTGATGTTTTTCTCCTGATCTTGGGTGATGGAAGCTGGACCTGCCAGCCCCTTTTTTCCTAAGAGTCACAACTATCACTGGGAACTTTGCAAATAATTGGTGCACAGGATTGGGGGTCTCCATAAAGGCCATATCCTCTGCTTCCGCCCCAAAGGGAGGGAAGGGGGAAGAGAGGGTGAGACTCCTCCCAGAATGATGAGAGCCAGGCCTCTCAGGAGCAGGAATAGCCTGGAGATAAAGAGCCTTCGGCCTCTGGGTTTGAATTTGTTCTGACCTCACCCTCTGATCACCTCCAGTTGTGGAGCCTGGGGCAAGTCACTCAACCTCCGTGAGTCCCATTCAGTCAAGGAGCTTCTCTAGAGGTAGGCAATGTACTGGGGGCCTCAGCTCTCTTATCTGGTGAAAATAGTAAGAATAGGAGAACAGGATGGCAGTTCTTCAAAATATTAAACATAGAATTACCATATGATCCAGCAATTCCATTTCTGGGTATGTGCATGGAAGAACTGAGAGCAAGGTCTTGAAGAGGTATTTGCACACCCACGTTCTAAGCTGCATCTCCGTATTCCCCATAGCCCAAAGCTGGGAACAACCCAAGCATCTGTCAATAAATGAATGGAAAAGCAAATTGTGGTATATGCATATAATAGAAAATATTCAGCTTCAAAAAGAAGGGAAATTCTGACATATGCTATAAAATGGAGGCACCTTGAGGAAACTATTTTAAGTGAAATAAGGCAGTCACAAAAAGATAAAGGTGGTACGATTCCACCTATGAAGAGGTATCAAGAATAGGCACATTCATTGACACAGAAAGCAGAATGGTGGTTTTCCAGGGCTGGGGAAGGAATGGAGATTTCGGATTTAATGCTGTTGAGTTTAGGATGATGAAAAGGTTCTGGAGATGGACGGTAGCAACAGTTGCGCAACGTGAATGTACTTAATGTCACTGGGTACATTTTTAAACGGCTTATACGGTGAAGTTTATGTTATGTGTATTTTACTACAACTGAATGTAAGAAAATAAGAAGTCAATATAAAAGCATCAGTATTGCCGTTATTTGTTACCTAGGGAAGGCGGCATCCCTGGAAGCACCAGTGGACCATCCCAGGCTGGGCGCTCCTGCAGTCAGTGTGGCTTGGGGAGAGAATCAATATTTGGCTCAGGGCGGAATCCCAGGGTCTGCCCCCATCCATCCGATCTCCTTCTTGACCTGCTCCCCTGCATTCCAGGCTAAAACCTTAGAAAAGGACGGAAATGCTGTGTCTTTGCTCAGGCCACACCTGCTGCCTAATGTCCCCTTTCTCTCCATGTCCAGCCAAGACATCCTCATCTTGCAAGTCTCCGCCACCAGAAGCCCTCAATAGACATTTCCCCACAGAAGACACACAGATGGCCAATAGGCACCTGAAAAGATGCTCAGCATCGCTAATTATTAGAGAGAGGCAAATCAAAACTACGACAAGGTATCACCTCACACCAGTCAGAATGGCCGTCATTAAAAAGTCTACAAATAACAAATGCTGGAAAGGGTGTAGAGAAAAGGGAGCCCCCCTACACTCTTGGTGAAAATGTAAACCGGTGCAGCCACTGTGGAAAACAGTACAGAGGTTCGTCAAAAAAAATCCAAAATAGAACTACCGTATGACCCAGCAATCCAGAACATACATCCAAACAAAACTATAATTCAAATAGATACGTGCACCCCTGTGTTCATAGCAGCACTATTCACAATAGCCAAGACGTGGAAACAACCTGAATGTCCATGGACAGATGAATGGGTAAAGATGGCTGTATACATACAATGGAGTACTACCCAGCCATAAAAAGGATGAAATCAGGGCATTTGCAGCAACACGGATAGACCTATTATCACCCTAAGTGAAGTAAGTTAGAAAGAAAAAGACAAACACCATATGATATCACCTAGATGTGAAATCTAAAATGTGACACAAGTGAGTCCATGTACTAAACAGAAGGAGACTCACAGACTTGTGGTTGTCAAGGGTGGAGGGGAGTAGAGGAGAGATGGACTGGGAGTTTGGGATTAGCAGGCACAAACTATTACATATGGAATGGATAAATATACACAGAATGGATAAACCTTGTTTGTCCAAGGTCCTACTGTATAGCATGGAGATCTTTACCCAATATCTTGTGATAAACCATAATGGAAAAAAATTTTTTAAAGAATGTATATATTTGTAAAAAAAATTTTTTTTCATTGAAATTGTCTTGTGGAAAGAATGAAGCCTTAGCCACATCATCGTACCCTCAGCAAGGGCTGCAGAGACTTTGCTCTGCTTAGTGCATGCCTTGTGATGGCACCCACAACCTTCCCCACCCTCACCATTGTCCTTCCAAGCCCAAGCAACCGGAGGGCAGGAGGTGGGGCTCACTCACTCCTGCACCCTAGATCCCAGCTTTCTGAATGGAATTGGACATAACATCTACTGAGTTCACTTGCCATGAGTGTTGTTTGAGAGGTTTATATGCAATTACTCATAACAACTCAAAAAGGCAAACACTACTGTTATCCAGGGCTGGGATTAAGGGGAGGGAAGTGAGGCACTCAGCCTAGGTGCAAAAATGTAAAAGGGCACCAAAAAAAAAAAAACCAAAAAACTTAGGTATCAACATAGATAATATTTTACTGAAACATTTTCTTAATTCAAATATCAAAATTTTAAAGACAGGATGCAGCTTTGTACTTACAATACTCTCCGACCCCTAATCCCAGCCCTATCTGATTATGTCTTTATTTTCCTATATTTTATTCAACAACTCCATTTCTAGGTATTTATCTAAGGAATTCATCAAGGCTATGTGTAAAGAGTTACCTACAAGGATATTATTCATTGTCATGCTGTTTACGAAAATAAAACACAGGAGAACATTTGGTTGAACCATAGGAGACTGCCAACATTTGATTATTTTGGACCTAAGAAAAACAATTTCATATTGTTCAATCTAATCTAAGTATCTATCATGTATGAACTGTGATTATATAATCTATGGACCATTCACCCTCTGGAATTTCTAGGCAGCCATTAAAAATATTTGGAAGAAGACAATGACATAGAAAGGTGACAGAGAAAGATAAAGTGTTATATGAAAAGAACCAGGTACAAAACAGGATAAAAATGTTTGATTTCACTAAGAAAAAGCCACCAAAAAAGATCTGATTGATTATTCACCAAAATGTTGATAGTGGCAAGACTGAACGATGGGTTTGGGGGTGATTTCCATGTCCTTTCTGATTTCCCATCTCTTGTATATTAAACATGTACCATGTCCAAAGGGAGAAAAAAGAACAATAAAAAATAATCTGAAGGTCTTTGATCTCATACTTTTCTCGCAAAAGAATTTGTCATCCCCTCACCCTGAGAGAGGGGTAGGCACATCCATTTTTATTTATTTATTATTTATTTATTTAATATTTATTTTGGCTGCTTTGGGTCTTCGTTGCTTTGCACTGGCTTTCTCTAATCTTCCTAGACCAGAGATCAAACCCACCTCTCCTGCATTGGCAGGTGGATTCTTATCTGCTACGTAGGCCACCAGGGAAGTCCAACACATTCCTTGTTACTATTCCTGTCCTTTCACAGATGGGACTCCCAGTTTCTAGCATCTGATCCTTTGCTGACCCTTCTTTTCCTCCAGTCCCTTGCACCCCAAAACTTAGATCTTGCTGAAGGAAGTGCTTTCTCTACCACCGCCGTCTCCCACTCAGCACCCCCGACCCCAGCCCCCACCCTCCAGATCCCCATGCCTGTCTTGGGGCTGGTCTTCAGGTACAGCATCCATCACAGAGAATGGAGAATCACTTTGCTGCCCCCTCAGGCAAGTGAAAACAGTGCTGTGCGGGTGACAGGCTTTGGTGGTGTGGGGCAAGGAGGAAGTCTTGCCATCCACCACCCTCCTTCTCCATCTTCATGCAGTTGAGACCCAGCAATCCTAAGGTGCCAGTTTTTCCTTTTCCTTTTAAAATGTTTTTAGAATTAAGAGAGGTTTTTTAATTCCAAAACATACAAAGATTAAGAATCACCTACATTGCCCCCCAAATTAACAACTCAACATATTATCAGATTGGCTTTAAGCTTCCCTCTCTCTCAAGTTAATTTTTATTGGAGTATAGTTGCTTTACAATGTTGTGTTGGTTTCTGCTGTACAGCAAAATGAATCAGCTATATGTTTACATATATCCCAGCTTTTTTGGATTTCCTTCCCATTTCAGTCACCACAGAGCACTCAATAGAGTTCCTATGCTCTACAGTAGGTTCTCACTAGTTATCTGTCTCATACATGGTATCAATAGTGTATATATGTCAATAACAATCTCCCAACTCATCCCACCACCCACTCTTTCCCCCTTGGTGCCCATTTGTTTGTTCTCTATCTCTGTCTCCATTTCTGCTTTGCAAATAAGATCATCTAAGCTTCTCTCTTCTATTAATATTTTAAAAACCTGAAATAACACTACAAAGATGGTCAGAACTCTCTGTTGGTCCCCTTCCCCGTCTCCTCCGGGAATGTGCTGCGTATCTTCTTTGGTCCATTGTTATACTTTGAGATATACAGGCATACATACACACACACTTTCAAGAACAATAGACAGAATTGTTTTATATTACTCAAATTTGCATAAATGTATCATACTATGCCATCTGCAATCTGGTTCTCTTTTCCCTTCTAACATCATGTTTTTAAGCCTCTTTCATGCTGATATGTAGTGATCAAGTTCATTTATTTCACTACCACAAGCAGTCCATCCCAGCTGGGTGGGTCTGATGCCTTGGCATGGTACTCTCTGGGGCACAGGTAATACCAAGGCTTTCCCTGACTTCAAAGGTTCTGCTAATTTGGAGAGACTAAGGCAGTCACAGGGAGTCTCCCCAGCCCTCATCTTTCTAGTCCATAAAACCTTTCAAACTCGCCCAGCCCCTTGTCTTTTCTCCAGCTCCAACAGATGCCAAGATCACCAGGCCCCACCCCACTCCTCTGTCTGATCTTTGAGTATCTCTTGGCCTTCTTAGGTTCCCCATTCTGATTTCAAGAAATAAGGGAATTAAGAACCTTCACAAATTCTGCTTTCCCCTTGAATGCCATGCCGTCAGCCAGTGGGCATCCTGAGAAGTCAGGGTTTCCTCAGGTTTGTGTTGCCAGGCTAACCTGGCCACATCCTGGCTCTGTCGGCCGGTAACCCACCCTCTCCAAGTTAGGTTCCTTGTCTGTAGAATGCGGACAGTAATATTCAGCTCATCAGCCTGCTAAGAGGGGAAATATATGAAGCACAATTGGCAGGCTCCTGGCACATTGCAGGCAGAAGAAAAAAGGTTTCTGTCTCTGCCCTTTTTGTGTCTCTTCTCAGACCAGCAGTCACAGAGGTCTCTCAAAACGTAAGTCAGACCTCATCACTCTGCTGCTTATGTGAATCCCTGGGTTAGGCCAAGAAGGCTTTGCAGTATGCACCTTGGGCTCCGGGTTTGCTTGCTCTGGGGAAAGCCAGACACCATCCCCTGCAGACTCTCAAGCAGCCCTATAGAGAGGCCCACGTGGGGAAAAACTGAGGCCTCCTGCTAACAGCCAGTAGTAACCTCACTGGAAAACCCCAAGCTAGAACCACCCAGGCCAAGCCACTTCCAAATACCTGACCCACAGAGACAGTGAGAGACATAAATGACTGTTGCTGTCTTAAGTCATTACATTTTATGGTGATTTGTGATGCATGCAGCCTTAAGTAAATAATACAGAAATGAACTTATAATAACTTGCATTGTTAACCTCAGTACTTACTATGTGCTTGACACTAATCCAAACACTTTACATGTCTGCAATTGAGTGCATATTTTATACTTATAGCACATTTCAGAGCAACCATCTGAAATGGAGACTACGAGTATCCCCATTTTACAGATAAGAAAATGAAGGCACAGAACTTAGCTTAAATAACTTGCTAGGGAACAGCAGGGCTTGGAACATGCAGCTTGACAGTGGCTCCTGTGGCTGTGCCTCACGCTGCATCCCAAACAAAGCCGTAACCAGAACTGTGGTACCAAGCAGCTGGGAGTGTTCTAAGATTCACAGAGCCTGCTTTAAAGGAGGGAAGAGGAAGAAGAGAAAAGGAAAAGAGGCAACCCTCTTCTCTTCGCCCAGACTCCCCAGGTTTTACCCTTCTCCAAGATGGTTTTAAACATCTCCAATGCTGCCACTACTATGGTCCGACTCACCTCCACTGAATAAGTGAAAAATGTTACTAAAACGTTGCGCAGTGTTTTAAAGTTCTTGTCACATCTTCTTAGTTAGGGTTTGAACCCCTGGCGATGACCAGTTTCTCCTCTGCACAAGTATGCAAGCCTCATTCTTGCTTCTTCAAAGTGGCCAATATTTTTAACACATATCTTTCAAGTGGAGCAAAACTGTTCAAAGAAGGCAGCTTTGTGGATGTAGGATCAGCTAACACAATGCACATTTCTACAGTCCCCTTCCTTGCCCTTTACAGACATGGCTAATCAACTGCCTCTTTCCTACTCAGTCTGGATGCAGCTGCAGAATCCTTCTCCCCACAGTGCTCCAGGATGCCACTTCCACAGGTTCTGAGTTGCCAAGTAGAGCTGAGACCTATTTGTCATTCTGGCTCTAACAGGACAAAGACGAAACACCAAAAGCAACAGACTGGAACTAATCCCTCTGGTTTCCGAAGGAGTGAAAGGCTCCCTGCCTCCACTGCTCTTACCCCGCCTCCGAAACCCATTTTCATCACAGCGAGAGCTCAGAAGGGATTTTTAAAAAGAGAAGACACGGCAAGAAACATTGACCTTGGTTTTAATGATGGTATAAAGATGAGGGTCCAGGCTGGGAGGTGTCCATGCCCATAGATGATGGTGAATTAGGAACTAAAGACTCAGCAGCAGCTGGACCAGAAGGGACACATCCTGAAGTCAAGGTAAACTAGGCACATAACGTTCTGCTGACAATCTCCTAGCACTTCAGTAAGGAGTCATGAACACATGTAACGAGAAGCGTGGTCCAAAGAAACAGAATACAAGCCCATAAAGTAAAAAGAAACAGGTACAATTAATCTTAATAATATATTTTATTTAGCCCATTATATCCAAATATTAGCATTTCAACACATAATACAAAAACTATGAGTGAGGTATTTTCCTTTTTTTTTTTTTTTTGATACTAAGTCTCTGAAATCCAGTATGTTACACTTACAGCACGTTTCAATTTAGATACTAAACTTTCACTTCATCTATATTGAGATTTCATAAAATTTACAGCCGAAAATGTGGATTCCCTATACTGAAATGCTTCTAAACATTCTTAGACATTTTCCAATAGCTGACATGAGTGTCTGCTTTTATATTTAGATCAATTAAAATTAAAGAACATTTAAAATCTAATTTTTCCACATTTCGAGCATGCAGTAGCCACATGGCTACTCTAATGGTTAGCCCAGGTCTGCACCCTGCAGGGCTCTCCCTACCTGTGGGCCGCTGTCATCTCCCATCAGCACCCCTGTGACTATGCTCAGGGAACTTGGCCTGGCTCTTCTGAACACTCTTGCTCAGGCTGGGCCTCACAACAGGTTTCATTTTTTGATCAGGCCCTTTATTACTCTCTCTGCTTGGCTTGCCAAGCAGCTTTGTCCCCATACAGGCTTTCAGATCTCCCAGGCCCCAACCTGGCTCTGAACCCTGGCCCAGGTGTGGATCAGGGACCCTGCTTGACTGGAAGGGCTGTCTAGGTGATGCCGTGTTCTCTGCTTTGCAGAAAACCAGGAGTGGGCAATTTGGGGGTACATCCAGGGGCAAGTTCATTTCTGCTCAGTGTTTTAGAAGAAGGCCCTTGTCATTTGCCTGCTCCTATAAAGTGGCACCAAGCCTGTACTAAAGGTTTACTGTAGGCAGCTCTGCTCTCTACCTGGAACCACTCTTGGCTTATGATCCAAAAGGCCCATCGCCTTCCCTGGGCCCTGCAGAATGTGTGCTCTGTCCCTTGGTTCCTTTTCTTCCTATGGACTCATGGGTTGTTTGGCTGTCGTTCAGTCCTATCACTTTATACCTTCAAGGCACCAACACCAGAGCAGATATTACTAATCGATCACAGGTTCTTTCTCCCTGAGTCTCAGGCTGGGCTCTACCCCAAACCCTGGCATGATGCCTCTAGCCTCCCATACTCCTCCCAGCTTCCCCCAAGCACCCAGTAAAGGATTTCACAGGAAGGGGAAAAGATGGCTTCCAAGCCAAGAATCTGGTCACAGACTTGTGAGGTGCCAGAAGCTAAGGGCCTGGAAGTGACTTGGCAACTTTGGAAGGCAACACGTGTTCCCTCTGGCAGTGGCATCAAGGCCAGACTCCCTTGAAATGAAAGACCTTGAAATGTCAGAAGCTCTCCCCAACAGTTCGTTTAAAGAAGCTAAAAGCCAGAGCCACTGTGAGAAGATAAAGGGATGGAAATCTGAAGTCGGAAAAGCAGTGTCTAAATGGACATGACTGACAGGGGTCTCGGACTGTTGGTGACCT
Source organism: Capra hircus (assembly GCF_001704415.2). Classification (NCBI taxonomy): domain Eukaryota; kingdom Metazoa; phylum Chordata; class Mammalia; order Artiodactyla; family Bovidae; genus Capra; species Capra hircus. The sequence continues at coordinate 22,071,426 of NC_030817.1, forward strand.
GGACCACAGAAACAGAGCACCTGCAGGTTGCCAGGCACACGAAGCTATATCATACCTGGGCACTGGGGAGGCACTGAAATCAGGGCACGCAGCCCCAGGCCCAGGCAGAGCCCACTTCCAGAAAGCAACACCTTCATCCACCTCCTGCCTGGGAAAAAAAAAAAAAAACAAAAAACAGCCATGCAGGCTTGTTGATTCTGCCAGGGCTCAGGTCTCTACCCTCCATGTCTGAGGGAAGGCTCTGGATGCTTCAGCCTCCAGGATCTGTTTGTACAGAAGTGGGCAGGAAAATGCAAGAATTCCAAGTTTCCGCACTGCCAGAAAACATCCTCTCCAGAGTCCCAATGCACCTGAAGAGAACACGATGAACCAGACGAAGAAACAAAGTGGTGTCTGATCAGGTAGCACCTCACAGCAGAATTCTCCTTCCCACACAAAACTCTCCCCCAGAGCCCTACCCCGTCCTCCCCCACTCCAATATTTCAACAAGGGCCCCATTATCTTTTGTTTTTTAAATCTCTTCAGGCACTAGCACCCTTTGTTCCCCTCAACCAGCCTCACCACGCACACATACGCCCACACACACACACACACACACACACACACACACTCAGGACACACAAGTACCTCACTGATCTCACATTGTAGAGAAACAAGTGTTCCAGCCACAGCACATCTTTCAAAAAACCTAGGTTTACCTCTTTAAGAACTAACACTTACTAATATATTTGACCACACTGCTGGAAATTTTTCTGAACTGAATGACATAAGCTCCCTGACATCCCAAGCCGGTACACTGAATGTAATTGATCACTTCCTGATGACTCAGGGACATGTTTCCGAGCCCATCTTTGCCATGGTCTAGAGGGCCTAATGAGCTGGACTTTCACCTCGGGCCACTTTCCCCCTCGCTTACCTGCAGACATACTGCCCTGGGCTTTGGCTGTCTGGAATACTCACTCCTGAGATGTCTGCCTGGCTTACTCTATCCATTCATGCTGTAGCTATAGCTCAAACACCATCTTATCCAGCAGGCCTTTCCTGGCCACCCTTCTCTCATCTTTCTGTCCCCTTTGCCGCTTTATTTTGTTACAGTATTTCCCATCACCTAACACATAGTAAGGACTTCCCTGGTGGCTCAGATAGTAAAGCGTCTGTCTACAATGCGGGAGACCTGGGTCGGGAAGATTCCCTGGAGAAGGAAATGGCAACCCAACCCACTCCAGTACTCTTGCCTAGAAAATCCCCCATGGACGGAGGAGGCCGGTGCAGGCTACTGTTCATGGGGTCACAAAGAGTCGGACATGACTGAGTGACTTCACTTTCTTTTCTTTCTTTAACACATAGTATATTTATCTGTTTATGGTCTGTCTCCTCCACTAGGGTGTAAGCTCCTTTAGAGCAGGGACCTTGCCTGTTTTGCTTTTCCCAGAGCCTGTAACCATACTGGCACACAGTACATGCCCAGTAAATAGTTGTCCAGTGACGGAATAAATGATGCCTGCAGCGTTTCTGACCAGTGTCCACCTGGTCAGAAGGGGGAAGGGGATGGCTTCATCTTCACACAGCTGGTTGGTCCTTTGCTGTCAGCTGTCACTTCTCAGTGTATCAGCAGCTCCTAACAAGGCCCCAGCTTGCTTGCTCTAATCTGCTCTATATGTAACCTATGAAAAGCTGAAGGTTACCAAGAGACAGACAACCTTCTGAACTCCTTAAACTGATTTTTACAAACAATCTGGGTTTCTAAGGCTGTGGCCAAATTCCAAGCCTGTCTTCTGAATAAAGTCCAAGAGCTTGAAGCTATGAATTCTTTGCTTGGGGGTCTTTGCAGCCTCATTACGCATTGTTGAGAGTCTGAAGTCCAGCCAGAGACACTCCTGCAGACGTGTCTGTGTGCCTCCCAGACTCACACATGAATAACATAGGCTTCTCCTTCGTAGAAGGCGAGCTGCGCCGTCCCATCAGTGTTTTGAGAGAAGAGAACACAATGGGTTTGGTCCAGTTTATTCCTTGTGAGAACTGGTTTCACACTCTTCTGAACACAAGTGGCCTGGTTTTTGTATGCCTCACCCTCTGGCCTTATTCTTTTTAATGCCAGCACCATCAGATCATGAGTCCTGGCTTGGGGCCATCTCACTCTAGCAGGAATGACCAACAGGGTCAAAGATGGTTTGAGTTGAAAGCGACCTCAGAGATCCCGTAGTTCAAGTCTCATCTGACAGATGAGGAAACTAAGGGCCCAGAGATTGGAAGTGACTCACCTAAGGACACACAGCCCCCTGGGAGCAGAGCTGAGCCTAGGAGAGAAGGTCATCTGTCCTTTATTCTGCATCTTCTCTCCATCCCCTCACCCTCTCATCCCTGGCAGCCAACATCTGCTTCCATCCTGGGCCATCCTGTTCTGCCTGGACCTGACCCAGCTACGGCCCGGGGGAAATCCCACAACAGCAGGGCTCACAATTCTGAGCATGTTAAGAGATGTCACCTCCTCTCCGAGCTCTGAGACGATGCTGTCCCTGATCTGCATGGAGCTATACCTCACTTTCTGGACTGGCAGGAAAGTGGCACTGGTGCCTTTAAGCTAACCTGGAGCTCTTCCTAATGGGTCCAGAAAAGCGGAAAGGCTATACCTGAGGCAGACTTGCCTCCGTATCTCCCCAGACGAGGCCTGAGCCTTATCTTGCCTGCAGAGTATAATGATCCCCTAACTGTCCCCAAATGTCCCCGGTCTGCCACTCCCGCCTGTTCTGAAATGTTCACAGAAGTCCTCCGATGGCCTTCCTGTCTCTAACCAGATACTGACAAAGGGTGTGGCTGAAATTCATGGTGAGGGGGGCCAGGCCTCCTCCATAAACACAGCTCAGGGCACTGCCAGCCGGCACCACCCTGGAAAGCAATGGTCAGGGCCCCCAGGGGACAGCCCAGGCCATCTGGAAACTCTCCCCAGGCGGGATGAGGGAAACAGAAGCGGCATATGCGAAGATCAGATTCAAGAGGCCTCAGGTGGGTGGAAAACCTCTGTGGACCTTGTTCTGGGGAGCAGGAAAGATCCTGAAGACCAGCACTTCCGACTCTGTGGCCTTGCCTCTGACCAGCCTCGGCCTCCTTTCCTTCCCTTCTTGGCAGCTCCAAAGGGACAGGGAGGGGACAGCACAGTGGCAGTTATGGCTTTCTTTTCGTCACTCTCTTCCCTGGCCTTGGGGGGTTTGGCCAGCCCTGATTCCCTGGGTGCCAGGTCTCTGGTGGTATAATAATTGGGCCCTATTTCCAACTCAGTTACAGAGCTGCCTGACACCTTTGGAGACAGTCAGGACCACGAGCCTTTTTCTCCTCCTCCAACTGCTGCTGGAAGCGAGCACTGACCTGACAACAGGGAGTGTGAAGAGAAACCCTGGCCAGCTTTCAGACTGTTCCAGGGATGGTCAGCTCAACAAGAAAGTGTTCCTTCTGGTAAAAAGTAATCTCTCTCTTTCTGCAACTTTCACCCACTAGCGTGTTAGCTGCTCAGTCATTTCCAGCTCTTTGCAACCCCATGGACTGTAGCCCACCAGGCTCCTCTGTCCATGGAATTCTCCAGGTAAGAATACTGGAGTGGGTTGCCATTTCCTTCTCCAGAGGATTTTCCTGACCCAGGGATTGAACCCAGGCCTGCACTGCAGGCAGATTCTTTACTGTCTGAGCCACCAGGGAACCCACTAACCCCAGTTCTATTCCTTGGAGGCCGACAGAATAATTCAAATAAGTCTCTAGTCTTTTCTGTTGGCTCAGTGCTAAGCATTGATGTGGGACTCAGAAGCATGAGACGTGGTTAAGAAGTTTACACTTTAATCAAGGAGTCAAGAGTGACTTTATTCAGTCGTTGAATATTTTTAAAATAATTATCTTGATTGGCTTTATCATTATAATGTTAACAGATGTTTATTACAGAAAATGCTGGAGAAAGCCAAAAGTTAGACAGGAAGATTATCCATAATCCTACTTTTCCTCCTGCCAACATTTTGTTCTATATGGCTTTTGCATTTTTTCCCCCAACAAATGTTTATGGAGTGAATTCAAAACAAGGTGCTGCTGTTTATAATAGCCAGGACATGGAAACAACCTAGATGTCCATCAGCAGATGAATGGATAAGAAAGCTGTGGTACATATACACAATGGAGTATTACTCAGCTGTTAAAAAGAATACATTTGAATCCGTTCTGATGAGATGGATGAAACTGGAGCCAATTATACAGAGTGAAGTAAGCCAGAAAGAAAAACACCAATACAGTATACTAACACATATATATGGAATTTAGAAAGATGGCAATGACGACCCTGTATGCAAGACAGCAAAAAAGACACAGATGTGTATAACGGACTTTTGGACTCAGAGGGAGAGGGAGAGGGTGGGATGATTTGGGAGAATGGCATTGTAACATGTATACTATCATGTAAGAATCGAATCGCCAGTCTATGTCCGATGCAGGATACAGCATGCTTGGGGCTGGTGCACGGTGATGACCCAGAGAGATGTTATGGGGAGGGAGGTGGGAGAGGGGTTCATGTTTGGGAACGCATGTACACCTGTAGCGGATTCATGTCAATGTATGGCAAAACCAATACAGTATTGTAAAGTAAAATAAAGTAAAAATAAAAATTTTAAAAATAAATTAATTAATTAATAAAAATTCATATGAAGGAATATTCAGTTAGGTCAGAGCTTATGGGTTATTAAAGTTTGGTTCCAGGCAAATGTTAAATAAAAAAAAAAAAAAAAACAAACAAGGTGCTGACCTAGGTGCTCTCCAGGAAAGACATGCTAATGTATCAGACTTGGATCTTACCCTGAGGATGCTTCAGAGAAAAGACAAGAGCATGGGCTTCAGAGGCAGACACACCTTCAAATCCAGAACTTAACTCGGTGCTAGATCACGGGCAAGTCACCGGCTCTGTCTGAGCTTCAGTTTACTCATGTTAACTGGGCATGATAATGGCGCTGACCTTATTAGGTTACTGAAGGGATTCTAGGAGGTTCAGGCCTGTAAAACACCTAACACAGCACTGACGTGTCCCACAAATGCCGCCACCAGAAACAACACAGAGGCAGCAGTGATTACGGAGGCTAACGGGCATAGGTCAAAGATTACAGAGTTCAGGGAAGAGAAGCTGAGGCCGGTTCCAAAGCAAGCTGCACACCGCCTGGGGCGGCACCAAGCACGCTGTCTGGCTCAGTGAACCGAACTTCCGCCCTCGTGGACTCATCACTGACCTGAGTCTCACAACTCTGCCCCCTGCTCCTTTCTGAAACCCTTCGGTCTCCTGTCTGTTTAGCCTCACTGTTCACGTGGTTGGGGGGAGGTGCCTCAGGTCTCTTCAAGAAGGCAAAGGGATAAATCTGCAATCTTGTAACTGTAATGAACTGCTCGGCTCCAGGCTCCCCTCTGAGCCCAGGGGGGTTTCTTCCATTACAGCAAGACAGTCCTGGGGCCCAGCCAGGCCCATCAGTGCCCTTGCACGCCCACTTCAATGGCACTTCCAGACCCCAGGGCTTCCTGTGCCCACAGAGATGACAAACACAGTCACCAAAGAGGAAAGCCAGGCCCAACACCCTCAGAGCATCTGGTGCAGGAACTGCTGCTACGACAGCAGCGGGAGGACGACCAGAACCCTAAAACGGATCCTGCGTCTTCAGCACGCGGGTCTCCCAGAAAGGGACTCTTGGGCTGTGAGGGCCCTTACCAGTCCTGTGGCCTCAGTGTGGTCCCCAGGTCCTACAGACAGGTCTCAACAGGATCCAGGCCGGGAGTCCAATAAGAAGAAATTGCGTCCTTTCAATTCAAACATTTTGGCAAAAGGAATTGGGGATTCTCCCTCCCCACCCTCTATCTTGTGTGGTACCTACACAAATTAATATAACATCATTTTCGGTCATTTAGGCAAATCATAATTCCCACAGTTCTGAAATGCACACATTATAAATAAAATATAAACCTATCCAGACTGAACTGAAGCCTCTGCTCTCAGAGAACAGTGCTGGAAAAGCCATCATCTATATTCCCTTCTGCTAGGTAAGCAGGGATCCCTGTGCAGGCTCTAAGGTTACCAGGGGAACTACTCCAGACAGGGGTAGCCCCTCAATTAGCCATAAATCTTACAACTTTGTTCAAAAGAACTCCCTTGAAGCCATTTATCTGCTTCTAGAAATGAAACTATCATCAATGTACCCAAGGGTCCACACACCTTATAAATCATTTCACCCAAATTTATTTATTTAAATAAATCCCAAACATAGCAGGGCTTGTGAGATCTTAGTTCCTGGACCAGGGATCAAACCCATGCCCTTGGTATGGAAAGCACAAAATCTTAAACCACTGGGAATTCCCTCACTCAGATTTAACACACAAAATAACTAAGGTCCAGAGATACAAGTTTTTGTCCATGCTCACTGAGCAGTACCCCACCGATAGGATAAAAAACTCCAGCTTGGGAACACTCTTGCCTAAAACTTCCATGGTTTCAAATAGGAGACCTTGTAAAGGAGTACACCTATCCTAAAAATACCCACAATGGGCAGTCTTTTAAAAATATGTCTGTAAAGTGAAATCCGTGTAACACCTTAGTATCCTGCCCCCCTCTCCATGCCTAATAGAGACTTCACATATGGAAAACCAAACCAATCACAAATGTTCTTCCCGGCTGTGAGGCCCGAAGACTGAAGGCCAGCTGTGCCTGCTCCACCTCCTGCTTTGGCTGCTGTCCAGAGCTAGCGAGCATCAGTGTAGGTTCAAGTAGATATCCTCAAATCCACTGCCTTGCCCATAAAGCACAGCATGGAGAAAATCACAGACCCTGCCACCTCGCAAACAGCCATTTACTGATGAAGTCAGTATCTATCCTTCTTTAGTTTGACAGATTCCATAACCAGTTTTGCACATCAAAATTTATGACACATGGGCTGACAGCAGGACAGAATATTAAAAATCAGGACCTCCCCGAGAAATCTGGGCCATCCGGTTGCCATGCCGACACCCCACAATGCCAAACAAGTGTCTCCAAGGTCCAGAAACAACTTGGCTGGCTTCGGATCACCCAGACACTGTGAAGCCAGAGCTGCCTCCTGGCCCAGGCTGTTATGCAGACCCTCCCTTTCTCAGCTCAGCTCTCTGATCCCCCAGGGGAGGGATGATGACGCCTGTCTGAATTTCCTTAGCCTCTGTCAGCAGAGCTGGCTGCATCATTCCCTAAGAATCTGAAAATCCACGTGCGGCACATTCTGGCCCAACTAGACAGGGACATGTTTTGAAATGGTAAGAAGACCAGTGAGAGTTTAACCATGGATTTCAGACAGAAAGCAAATCTTCAGCTGCACCTGCCCCGTTTAAGCTGAACAAAGGGTTTATCTCCTGGAGAAGCTGAACATACATTCCTCTAGCTCTCTAGTTAAGAGTCAGGCTGGAGCTGGAATAAAGTATTAGTGGGATATGACACTTGGATCATTGATGGCTCCCAGAGATGAGCAAAAATCGTTTTTCACTCATTTAACAGTACTTCTTAAGTCTTGCTGTGCTCATCAAGGTGGGGTTGCATGAAGCTTCCTGCACAGTCCCTGAGTGATAGCTGCCACTCAATGAAGAGACAGGCCGATAGCTGAGAATCCCAATGAAGTGAAATACCCCAGAAGATGGGAATGCAAGGCTGTGTCAAAGGCAGGGTGTGACTGGGGATCAACGCCCAGGGAACAGACATCCTGGGCTTAAAGCCTAAGAACAGTGAGGGAGCGGGCTATGCCTGGAGTGGCTGGAGAAGGCTCTGCTGCTCACTGCCGGGAACTTCCACTCTCCCTCTCTTCCTGCACCTCCGTTCCTGGCTCCCCGATTCTTCTTCATACTTGAAACCCGGCTTCCAGTTCACAGCCCTCTTCTAATCTGCCGCAAGTCCGACCACAAGGGAACAAGGAGAGGACGTTCACTGCAGCCCCCATGACCTCCAATTTCTACCCCCTCAAAATGAATGCCACCCACATTCAGCAGCGCCCCCCAAGCCCCCGGCACCCTCCGGGGCTCTCAGTCTGAGTGGCCTGGCCCGCATTTTGAAGCGCAGGCACCTGTGATGAGACCAGCCTGGAGCTCTGAGCAGCAGTTAGCTTCTCTGTGCCCTTCCGTTCCATTCCCCCTCATCCCCTCCCCCTCTTCCTCGAGCTCAGACCCTCCTCCCATCACGTCACCACAGAAAAGGACAGAGCATTTGGGCAGTCTGCGTCTCCCCTGCCACTCCAGGCCCGCCTACTCTGGGCCAGAGCTGGCCCTCTTGGAGAGCAGGAACGCAGCAGCTTGGATGAGTCCTTGCTGTGGAAGCTCCCCGGGGTCGGTCAGGGGCCGCTCCTGGTTTGCCCAGTTCTGACTCTGATCTATCTGTCCACCCAGATCCCAACTCCCCGGGATCTTGACCCCGGAGGCTTTTTGCCTCATCAGCCTGTCTGTCCAAACGTCCACAAGTGCTTTGGAAACGTTGTGCTAGTGGTAGGCACAGTCAGCTCAGAGCAGAGCGTTTCACCTAATCAGGGCGCAGTCCCAGAGAGCTCCACCAGAGGGGGAGATGGGCATGGGGGAGTGGGGCTGGGGGAAAACCCGGGGGCCCCAAAGTCTCCTCAGGCACAGCCTGGAAATGCTCTTTTGCAGGGGATAGCTACTTCTTTCCTGGTAGGTAACAAGACACGGAATCTGGGACAGGATGGGAACACGAGAGCCTTCCACACAACGACAACCTCCCTACAGACAACACTCCGTTTTCCTGGGATTCGGCTGCCTTGGCACGAAGACCTCAGATTCTCCTCCACACAAGCCTTCGCCCTCCTGACCCTGCGCCTCCCTGGGGGGCTCCTCAAGGCCAGGCCTTTCAGAATGGCCACGCTCAGCCCCACACTCCGCTCCCCCAGGAGGCCCCGCCCCTTAGCTCAGACCCGAGGGTCGCCCGAGGGTCTCGCCCACCATCCGCCCCCATCCGAAGGACGCGGCCCGCCCGAGCGCGCCTGTCGCGGGTCCCGGAACCTCCCGTCTCAACAGGTGCCCCTGCCACACACAGCTGTCACCCGGGGCCCAGGAGGAGGCGGTGACAGGCACGCCCCAGTCCAGGCCCCCAGAGCGTCGGGAGGGCACACTTGCACCTCCATCGAGCCCCAGCCATGCCCCGCCGTTCGCACTGACGTCGCGGGGCCAGACACTGCTAGTTCACCCGTGGTGATGGACTGGTGTTGGCGCGAGGGACGCCTTCAGGACGAGACCTTTCCCGGATCCAGAGAACCCTGGGGGTAGTCGTAGGGAGTCCTCATCACAAGCAGGTTCAAGTTGACCGGGTCTGAGAAGGGGGCTCGAAGTCCAGCACAGCCCCTAGTGACCGTGCCTTACCCAGCGTCCTCACCCCACGTCTTTTGCCCCCAAGAGGCTGGAGAGGGCGAGAGCGCGGCCACCCACGCGCTTAGCAGCGTGCGGTTCCCACTGCCCGCTTGCGGTGCGCAAGGTCCAGCTGCCTTCGCGGACGCATGAGGCGGGGGTAACCCCTAACCCCCAACTCCCGGTCCCTGCGCCCCGGGCCCCGCGGCGCAGTGCCGAGAGCGCCGCCACGTTCCCAGTCGTGTGCGCACGCCGGGCCCACCAAACTTGCAGTACTTTCTCCCAGCCCCCACCCGCTGTCACCCTCCCTCCATCCCTGCGCCCTGGCCCCGCTAGCCCGACAGAGGTTGCCATAACAACGGACAGGAATGCTCCAACGTATACAAAGCCGGCGGAGCGCAGCGGGCACGCAGCCCCCGGCCCGGCCCCGCGCCCTCTGCAGCCGCGCGGGGCTAGGACGCGCGCCGCGGCTCCCCGGCCGCCCACCCCGCGCGCAGCGCGTACTCACAATGAGCGGGATGGTGCGGTCCTCTCGGAGCTGCTCTGGCCTCCCGCCCGCCCTCTTTGCGCCCCGGCCGCCGGAGGATGCTGCGTGGGCTCGGTTGTCCTGCCATAAGTAGTAGAAAGTGCCCAGGATCCAGGCTACGGTCAGAATGGCGATGGCATTGGCGCGGATCTTCCTCATGGTGGGCGGGCGGACGCCCGGAGTAGGGGCCCGGGCCGGCGTGCTCTCGGGGCCGGGGCGGGGGCCACTCTCAGCCCCAGCTGTTTGTTTTCGCTCGCGCGGGGCCGCTCTGTCCTGCAGAGCAGAAAAAGGAGAGAGGTGGGGGGTGGGGGGGTGATAGGGAGAGACAGGAGCGCGGAGCGATCCTCACGGTCCTAATGCCCTTCAGCCCCAGGCGCGCGCCTCCCCCGGGCGCCCATTCATTCGCTCGCAGAGCCCGCCCAGCGCTCCAGCCCCGGCGGGTTGCCGGGCCGCTGCGCCCCGGGAAAGGAGCGCAGCGGATGCGAAGCGGCGCGAGAGGAAGGCCCGGCGAGGCAGACGCCCGCGGCGGAATGGCGACGGGCCAGAGCCAGTCTCGACTCCAACTGCTCCGCGACCGAGCTCCCGGCGCCTGCCCCCGCGCGGCCCGGGTCTGTCCCGCCTACCTCCACCCACTCCCGGACCAAGCGGCCCTGAGTCACCGGCTGGAGATGCGCGACCCCGGCCGGGGCCCGCGCAGCGGAGCTGCAGTTCTGGGGCTGCGCTCTGAACAGGGTTTAAGATGTGTTCGGCGAGTCCTTGGGAAGGGGCAGCTGGGTGCGAGGAGAGTCTGGACTTTGCATCGGGATCCTCCGCAGCCTAGGATGCCGAGCCGCCAGAGGGCCCGCCCCGAGGAGGGATTGGAAGCCGGTGCACTTGACATTCGAAGAGAGCGAAAGGGAAGAGACGCGGCTTCGCAGCCAGTGAAAGGAGATTGTGGGTACAACCACCTCACCTCTTCCGTTGGCCTGGGGCTCCCAGCGTTCACGATGCTTCCCTCCACCCCGCCTCGTTGTCCGCTGGACAACTCGGGGGTATCGTCGTCACCGTTTCATCAGGAAGAAGGGAGGAGGCCAGAGAGGCTGGAAGATTCGCCCGAGGCCACACGACTAATTAGTGGCAGAGCCCATTCTAGACACTACCTCTCCGTCTGACACTTAAAGCAAAGTTCAAAACACGGACACAGAAACCAGTGAGATTCTGCCCCGGCTCTATGTGAACTACTCTCACTTCCGAGCAGACAGCAAGGTGGGCTGTTAGTTCTAGGAGACCAGCGCAGGATCAGGCATGAAACAGACACTCAGGGAATAGATATTAGATATTAAATAGATATTAAATTAACTAACCAAGCAGAGGTCACAGAGGAAGAAATACTGTACCACAAGGCAGTCTTAAGGAAAGGCTTCTCAAAGAAAGTAGATAAATTCTTCGAATGAAGTCTTAAGAGGCAGGAAAGGGGAGGACAGGGCAGGGTGTGAGCTCCATGAACAGCCTGAGAAAACGTCCAGAGGATGAAAGTACTTGATGCTTTCAAAGAAGAGAGGTACCTGGTGGTGCTGGGCACCAGGATCTGGAAAGTTCTTGGTGGGAGTTGAGGTTGGCCAGGCTGAGGCAGTCTGGACCCAGGAGGCCCTTGCATGTGAGAGGCAGGGTTGTCAAGGAGTTTGTGTTCTCCTGGTGCTCCTGGACACTGGCTGGTCTGAAAGACCACCTGGGGTCCTGGCCTCTAAATGAAGCTGGCAGATGGTGAGGTCACAGCTCATGCTTTATCCTACCACCTCCATCAGCACCCCTCCTTCCCTGTTTCTCCAGCAGCAGGACTGAAATGTGCATGTAGTAGACGCTCCATACCTTTCCATTGGAGTGAAGTAAATTGAAGGAAGAAAACCTGAGTGGGTTTTCTGGCTGCAGAAAAGTCATCGTTATAACTGCAATATCCTTTCCTCACTCTGAAGTCTCACCACGAGGACAAATCCAAAAATGACCCTTGCAAGAATGTGACCCTAAGAAGGGTCATGGACAAAAAAGGATCTCACCAAGAGCTCTGTAAGAGTAGCAGGGAATCTGAGGCAGGAGGAGATGGTAACAGGAGCAATAGGAGAAGGTGCGGGGATTCCTGCCAGCCTTGCTGTCCCCCGTCTGCCTTGCCTGGAGAGTTTAATTAGACTGCAGCAGGGACCAGGATTCATTTCCACAGACCAAGAAAACCACTGTCCAGCCACTCTCTGGTTTCTGCAGGAATCATGGGGCAGATCCAGGGGTCATATTCTGTCTGGGAAGCCAGGGAGACCTTGCTCCTTAGGAATCAGGCCCCACAGGCATCTCCAGACAAGGAGAAAATGTAAGGGAACTGCCATCCTGGTGTCCCCACCTCCATACAGGCTCTCAGGTCAGCCAGATGGGAAGACTCGGAGAATGGCCCTCTGTTGCTGTAGGCTGCTCCCTCCATCAGCCTGGTCTTTGCATGTCTAGTTGCCTTTGGTCATGAAGAACCGGGTAAGAGGATGTGGAATCCAAAGACATCCCTTCAGCATAGGGGATGAAGCTGGATCAGGCCAAACCGAAATCAGGCTGATGGGTTTCTGATGGCTCCAGAAGGAGGGCTCCATGAGGGGAGGGAGGGAAGGAAGTTCTGGAATTTGTCAGGATTTCTGTGAGTCTCACCCCTTATTCCCCAGGGCTCAGTGGGGAGGATGCCATACATCTGCCCCAGATTGTCACTGCGTGGTAACTCTGTCCCGAAGACAAACTTCCCCACTCAGTTCAGTTCAGTTCAGTTGCTCAGTCATGTTTGACTCTTTGTGACCCCATGGACTGCAGCACGCCAGGCCTCCCTGTCCATCACCAACTCCCGGAGCTTACTCAAACCCATGCCCATTGAGTCAGTGATGCCATCCAGCCATCTCATCCTCTGTTGTCCCCTTCTCCCGCCTTCAATCTTTCCCAGCATCAGGGTCTTTTCAAATGAGTCAGCTCTTCGCATCAGGTGGCCAAAGTATTGGAGTTTCAGCTTCAACATCAGTCCTTCCAATGAATATTCAGGACTGATTTCCTTTAGGATGGACTGGTTGGGTCTCCTTGCAGTCCAAGGCATTCTCAAGAGTCTTCTCCAACACCACAGTTCAAAAACATCAATTCTTCGGCACTCAGCTTTCTTTGTAGTCCAACTCTCACATCCATACATGACTACTAGGAAAACCATCGCCTTGACTAGACAGACCTTTGTTGGCAAAGTAATGTCTCTGCTTTTAATATGCTGTCTAGGTTGGTCCCCACTCACTCCTCCTCACCAGAAAAGAAAAAACCACCGGAGTGTAGCCTCTCTGGGGGGTGTTAGACTTCACAGGCAGCCCCTCTTTAAAAATAAGCACAGGAAACTTCCCTTGGGGGTGGGGGGTGGGGCTAAGGGGGCAAGTGATTTCACGCTCATTTGACCCCCAGAAATTTGATATAGACAGAGGTTGAGTGATGAGTTGTTAGTCACAGGCACACTGGAAGAGCTGGGAACGCGCAGCTGCCACCGTGGCTACAGCGCATGGTCATTCTTCCAGATTCTAATCCCAAATAGACACAGAACTGAGGCTCAGCCCTCCCTGAGATGGATTTCAGTGTTCAGACCCGGAGCATTGTTCCCTCTCTGTGCCTAGCTAGGAATGACTCCGGCAGAACTGTAGAAGCAAAGCAACACCTAAGAGACTTCGTGGTGCCTAGCAGTAGCAGCAGCAGCGGCAGCAGTGAACTTTGAAACCAACAACGGTTATAATAATAGCTATAGTTCGCTGAGTTCCTAGCAGGTGCCAGCTGTCAGGCCGGGATCTCACACGCATTATCTCTAAAGGCCCTGAAACTTGCAGGTGGCTCAGGGAAGCTCTCAATTGCAGAGAGTCACACAACAGGTGGGCGGAGGGGCTGGGTTCAGTCCCATTTTCCATACCAGTGTCTGGGCACCAGTGCCCGGCTTCTGAGGCCACTGGGGAGTCTGCAAGGTGGTCAGAAGTTCTATGTGCAGCGACCTCACTTCCCGCTCTGGGCCTCCATTTTCTTTTCTGGAAAAGAAGGGATGTAGAGAGATGACCTCCAGGTCATCCATTCTGGACTCCAGCTGTGCCATTTTGGACTTGCAGGTCCTTGGGCATTGTTTCTCTTGTGACATCCCTATTGGACACAGTCCCCTCCTCTTTAAAAGTGCTGAAACCAGTACTCATGTAAGCTGGGCAAAGTGCCACATGCTCCTGGCATTCCAAGAGGTCCCAGGGAGCTGTCTGCCCCTGAGAATTTGATGCATGGATTTGAGGTGGTGGGGGTGGCGAAGAGGTGGGGACGGTAACAGAGGGCAGAAAGGATATAGGTCAGTGTGAGGCCCTAGCTCTGGAGTTCGACAACGTGAATTCAAGCACTGGTCCCGTCACATGTGAGAGCAGTTTGGGCAAATTCTTACTCCTTCTCTTAGCCATGGTTTCCTCAACTGGAAAGTGGGGCAGTGACAGCCCTTAACTTGTAGCATTGTTGGAAAAGGTCGGATGAGATGAAGGAAGTAACACCCACTGCTTGGGAACCACTGGTCCTCCGAAGGCCCATCCTCACAGGCCCTGCTGCTGACTGCCAGGGTGAGGAGACTCCGGAAGGGCCTGCCAGGCGCATGCAGGGGACTGCTCACCAAGGCTGCAAAGAACAGATCCCAGGCAGGCCTCTTCAAGGCCCAACAAGGATGACTGTCCTGCCCCATAGGTACGTGGCTGCCTCTTCCAGGCCCTCTGCTTAGCGGGCTGGGCGGAGGGGAGGAGAGAGGCAGCGTGGGGCCCCAGCCTCTGCAGGCGTCCATTCTTGCCAGCACAGCCATTGGCATCCATTCTTGCCAGCACAGCCATTACCCTAGAGATGCTGGGTCACTTCAGAAGCCTCTTGCCCTGCCTGCAGCTGCAGCAGGGGCCCAGGAGGTGGGTGAATCGGGGAACTGACTAGACTCCCATGTCTGCTCTAAGCAGGAAAGAGGGGGCAGGGATGGTGAACAGAAGGCATGTTACCGTGAAACAGGCACTGTGCTGATAACGCGATCTCAGAATGCTCTCGATGACCCTGTGAGGAAGGCGCGACACTCTCCATCTCACAGATGGAGAAACTGAGGCCGGTAGGTCACTCAGCCATCAGGTGGCAGATGCTACCCACTGCCTGCTGTCCCCACTTAACATACCAGCTTGTCTGAGGAAAGGTTATTTATAAGTTAGGTTTCTACAAGCCATTATAGATCAAGGAGGGGACCTGGCTCTTTGAAGGAACTAGAAGTGCTTTTCTCAATTATTTTTATTTTTTTAGTTTGGGCTGCACGGAGTCTTCCCTGCTTCACAGGGCTTTCTCTAGTTGCAGGGAGCGGAGGCCACGCTCTAGTTTCGGTGCGTGCGCTTCTCATTGCGGTGGCCCCTCTCGTTGCGGAGCGTGGACTCTAGGTGCGGCGGCTTCAGTAGTTGCAGCTCATGGGCCTAGATGCTCTGCAGAATGTAGAATCTTCCCGGACCAGGGATCAAACCCGTGTCCCCTGCTTTGACGGACCCTCAACCACTGGACCACCACGGAGGTTCTCGAAGAGTTCTGTATCGGTGATCATTCTATTTGACTGGAGAAGGAAATGGCAACCCACTCCAGTATTCTTGCCTGGAGAATTCCATGGACAGGGGAGCCTGGTGGGCTTCAGTCCATGGGGTCGCAAAGAGTTGGACATGACTGAGCACACGGCACATTCTATTTGACTGAGAACATGGCTTTTTATATCAGTTTCTGCCACTGGAGTGTAAGCTCCCTGAGGGCAGGAGTTCTTGTATGTTTTGTTTTCCTGTCTCCCCGGTCGCTGGGGTGCAGTGCCTGCTTGTTGAGCATTTGTTAGTGGAAGAAAGGGGGGAAGAAGATGGGGAGGGGGGTACTCGGCGCTTCTCTGTTAAATCGAGGGCCTGAGAGACCGTGCAGGACTAGAGCCCAGAGAAAGGGCATGAGCCACCTGGGTCAGTGTGGGCTGGTGTAGTGAGTAACCCAGGCTTCCCCTCAGGGCTTCCGCAGCAGCAGCTGTCTGCCCCCCAACCACAGGGCCAGGCACTAAGCCCTGCTGCCCCAGACGATGGGGTGAGAAAATCCACTATGGTCCCACCAGAAGTCAGGGGAGGAATGACCTTGATTTGGTGAAGAACTGCAGGAGCTACAAACATTATTACTGATGATGAGGTGACCCAGCTGCTGCATTTGGGAATAACAGAACTGCAGAGTCTGAGGGCTAATTAGAAATGTGTCAAATGCTTTTTCTTAACAGCAAGGAATTCCTTCAAAGGAGAAGTGCATAAATAAAGCCAGCTAGTCAGCAGGATTGGTCCCGGAGGCAAAGCCCTTTGCAAGCCCTCCGTGACCTCCCCATCTCACTGCCTGTCTCCTTTGCCCTGTCCCCTCCGCCTCAGCCTCTGAGGATCTGAGCGGCACAGGTCCTCAGAGAGGACCAGATGGCCCCAAATGTCAGGCCACTGCCTGTTACATGCCTGTCTCTTGCCTTTGAATGAGTGTTCCTCTGAGCAGGGCCTGGCAGTCTTCTTTTGTGTATCTCCAGTGTCTAGCACAGAGCTGGGCAATGTGGCAGCTCTCACTAAGTATCTGTGCCATGAGTAAGTGAATGAATAAATATCTAGGGTGGCAGTCTGCTGCTACTCCTCATTCTGTCCTATTAAAATGTCACCTAGACCACTCTAAAGGCCCGTCTAGTCAAGGCTATGGTTTTTCCAGCGGTCATGTATGGATGCGAGAGTTGGACTGTGAAGAAAGCTGAGCACTGAAGAATTGATGCTTTTGAACTGTGGTGTTGAAGATAATAGTAAGACAATGCCTGTTTGCCCACTAGGGTGGTATTTCCAGTCTTTCTTTCTTTTTTTTTTTTTTTTTTCAATTTAAAAATGGTATTTATTTGTTTGGCTGTGCCAGGTCTTTAGTTGTGGCATATGTATTCTTAGTTGCAACATGTGGGATCTAGTTTCCCGACCGGGAATCGAACCCAGGCCTCCTGCATTGGGAGTATGGAGTCTTTTTAGCCACTGCATCACCAGGGATGCCCCTTCCCTTTCCTTCTTGAACACCTACCATGCCAAGCACTTCTAGGTTCCAGGAATACAAGCATGAACAAAAGCTGATTCCAGCTCCTGAGGAGCCCAGTCACCGATAATATGGCAATAGGCACAAATGGTCACCACATGGTATAATAGACTCTATACAAGCACAAAGGGGCCTTTGTCGTATGGAAGAAGTCATCTGTAAGCTGAGTCTTTTAAAGGGTAAGCAGGTGGTGAAGATAGTGGTCGGTCGTTTAGTGTGTATGGGGGAGAGGGTGGTGATGGTAACCAGGTTAGAGATGGGCCAGTTAACAGGCGTCTTGTGTGCTTTTGTAAGTAGTTTGGACTTATTCTGGAGAGCCATGAAGAACCACCCAAGATTTTTTCATAGGGAATGACATGATCAGTTATTAGTTTTAGTAACGAGGCTGAAGACCAGTGGCAGGGGATCTCAATGACACTGTGATAGTCCAAGCAAGCAACGCTGTGGGCCTGGATTAGCGCAGAAACACTGCAGCAGAAAAGAAGGAAGGTAGACTCAAAGGATTTGGTGACCAGTTAGAGGCGGAGGTGAGAGAAACTATTTGAGGTTAACATGTCCATTTCTTGGTAGGAGACAAGTGCTTTGGTTTAAGGTAACCACTAACTGAAATAGAGAGCACAGGAGGAGGAGCAGATTTCGGAGACGTGTTCTACTGAACTTGAGTTCTCTGTGATCCACCCAGGGAAGGGAGTTTTAAATCCAGGTCTGGTGCTCAGGAGAAGGGTGGAAGAGGTCAGTTAGGCAGAGAAAACCATAACACAACTGGGGTAGAAACAGCTGGGAGGCCACCTGTACCCAGCACCTGGGAACGGGGGCGATGGCGCGTGCACCAGAAATCAGGACCTCTGGATCCCTCGTGTGAAGACAGAGAGACAGAATTAGCTTTCTCCCCTGTCAGATGCCCTGTTTCAAGGCTCTGGACCCAGGTTCTTAGAAATACTCATCTTTTTGTCGAGGACCTCATCATTTGGTACATGTTAGGACAGACCTTTCCACCTAGGTCTGGAACAAAATTTGGCTCAAAAACAGGTCAGTGATAAGACCAGAGAGCATCTGAATTGAAAAGAGGCCTTAGTCCTGCATTTCCTTCCATCTAATGGTGCCTATAATCGAAACCTCCATTTTCCTTGAGAACTAGGAAGTGGAAATTAAGGGAATGTTCCCAGGATCGGTATATATTTTGAAGCTTTCAGCAGGCTGAAAATACCCGTCGATATATTTTGAAGTGTAATTTCCACTCCCTCACCAGCCAAAATAATTGAACAGGAAGAAAAAGCTGTTAATGCAGGAGGCATATGACATCAGATCCACGTTGCCTGCAGATTTACCATTTCAAAGCAATTGAGGGTTTTTACAGCCAATGTTTACAGTCATACATGTCCCCGCTCACTGAAGCCACCCTCTGAAGCTATCAAAGGGCCCATCAATCTGGCTTGGACACTGAAATTGTTCACAGTGTCTGGAGCTGATGTCAAAGCAGAGAGAATTTTTTTAACTTATGATGCTATTTTGTCAGTACATAAATCTTAGGGTGTTTCGGCCTGGTAGGTGGTAAAAATCTTTGGGGCTGCCAGTACTCATGGAGCCAGTGGAGGCAGGGCTCCAGGATGGTCTGGCCAGGCCCAGCTTCCTCTCTCACTTGGCATCCCTGACCCCAGGTTCCTGCACAGATTGTCCTCTTACTCCAGTCTGAAGTGATTTTTGCCTCCTGCCCAACCAAAAATGCCTGCCTCTGCCTCCAGCCCAGCAACAGTGGATCCAAGGGGTGTAGATTCTTCAGCAGAGCAGAGGGTCATGCCGCTTCTCACAGTCTCTGCTGGGCTTGGCAGGAGAGACAGACAATAGACATTTTATAAGTGTTCATCTTCTGTCTGCTGCCAGTGCCTCTGCGTGTGTGTGTGTGCACACACATGCTATTTTTCAGGTCTTCAACTTCAGATCTTTCCTGGAATTACTGATTTCTTTCACTATATTTGTGTCCAAAGGAAATTTCTAAACCCACGTCCAAGCATTTGCCTTTCTTTCCATTTCATCACTTATCTTTCCAAAGGCCCTTACCTACAGACAGAGCATCTAGTATGTTCTTGGACACTTGGAATGATTAGGAGGTGAGGAGCTGGGGTTTCAGTCCTAGATGTACCATAAGCCAGCTTGGTGATCCTGAAAAAGTCCGAACTTATCCGAACTTCTTTCTCATGTTTAAAATGAGGGGTGGTACAATAAGACTCAGCAGGTCCTTTCTAGTGCTAGCATCTTATTATTCTGTTTACTTATTTTAATTTTTTAAAACCATTCTGTGCTCCAGCAAGAATTATTGGCAATGAACTGAGATGCAATTTTCTTCATTATCACTGGGTCCCCTGGCACATATTACATATATACATATGCATCCAAACAATTGCAGATGGTCCATTGCCTGAAGAATCTAAAAATTTCTAGGATACAGAGACCTAAAAAGGAGATATTGGAAGAATGTGCAAGAGATTGTAACATCCAGGGATACCTCTGAGGAGTGGACCTTGAGGTGAACAGGAGCGGGAGATTTCACTGTATATTCATTGTTTTATACCTTTGGGTTGCCACAGGCACTCATCACCTCTTCGGTGTAAAACTTTTTTAAAGCAAGAGTGTTTTCCTTTCTCTTTCTTCTACCGCAGGCCCCTCTGCAGCTCAGCTCCTAGCCGGGGAGGAGGAGCCCCTGGTGGGGCTGGCGTCAGCCTCTGGAAGCCGCCCCTCAGCCCAAGCCCTTGCTGGCCAACAGCCCAGCTCCCCCGGCGCCTGGAGGGGGTCTGTGGACGCACAGTGCTTCCGGCTGCCCTTGCTGGTGGCTCTCTGGCTGGGCTGTCAGAGCTGGTACAGGACCCCCATTCAAGGGCCAGCCCTGATGACTCCAGCAGCCAGACAGAGGCAGAGGGACCTACGAATTCAGCAGAGAGGGAAGTGCATCCAGCCTTCAATCCACCAGATCTGGCCATTCCCTTCAAAGACAGATGGCCTTTTGTGGTGTGGTGTTTTCTGCTGCTAATATAACATGAAGACAGAAACATAAAAGGGGCAGGGCTGAGTGGCGAGAAAGGGTCTCCAAGGCGCCGTCTTCTCCCCACGCTGCCCGCCTCTGCTGGGCAGAGCCGGGCTGTGGTCCCACGTGCCTGGTTTCCCAGCCCTGCACCCCAGCTCCTTCTCATGGCATCCACCCGGCCTTCCTCTTCACCTCCTCTCCTGACTGTCCCCTTCAGTGGGTGCTGGGCCCTCCATCCCTCCTGTCCATCTCCTCCTCCTCCTCCTCCTCCTCCGGCTTGCCTCCTGCACTGCTGCTCTGCCCAGCAACAGCTGCCGCGGCTAAGGCCCGTTTCCTAAGACGAAGGCTGCTACCTGCCCCACCACGTGGGATTGCTCAAGGTAGGTTCCTCCAAGCCTCCATTCTTTCCAGGGTCAGTAAAGCCCGGGTGAGGGAGGGAGGAAGATTAAAACGCAGAGACAGACAAGGAGCCACAGATGGAGACGCACTCCTGGGAGAGGTGAGAAGATACAGGGCGTGAGGAAGAGCAACCTCAGGGAAAGAAAAGGCAGAGAGCAAAAACCAACAAAAGTGTAATAAATATGAAAACCAGAAGGGCCTGAAGAGAAGCCATCCAGAGAGAAGGGGAGTGAAGTCAGAGGGAGAAGCAGGAGGGGTGGAGATGGAGGCCGAGGAATGGCGCAACAGAAATCTCTCAGGAAGGGTCACTCACCGCCCAGAGCTGTCGGGCTTGTTGGCTGCAGCGAGCCGAATCTATTTAAAAACACACCAGGCATTTTGCCTCGGTCTGTTTCCCTGCCCAGAAAGGGCTGGAGCCAGAGGCTCAGGGAACCGTTCCAGCCTTAGGACCCTGCACGGGCCACAGGGCTGAAGATCCGCTTGCCCTTTCTGGGAATCACCCGCCTTCCCTTGCACATGTGAGTTGCGGGGCCACTCAACGCACAGCATCCTGACGGCAGTCCCGAAGGTTACCGGTGTCATCCGCTTCCCACGGGCAAAGACTCAACCACGTCCTTCATTCTGTCTTCAAGCTTGTTGGAAAGCAGATGCTGCTCAAGTGTGACAGCTGCTCTAAAGGGATGCTCCAAGAGAGCTTCCCTGACCCGTGGGAATATACTTAATGATGACTGGAGGGGCCTGGGGTGGATTGGATTACAGCAAGACAAAGTAGAGAATGTGAAAGGACATCAAGGATAAAATGGCCCTAGGGAAACCATATGGGACTTGAATGGGAAAAATCTGTGCATCTTTTGGAAAGCTCTGACCTGGAGATGACCTGACTCCTCATCCACCTGGCACAGAGGGGTACAAAATTAGAAGTGGCGAGGAGTGGTGGCCAAGGAAAGCCATCCATGCAGACTCTGTTTTCTCCCCTGCCGAGAGGGTGGATCTGAGAGGTTCTTCCTTCCCTGGCTCTTGAGCCCATTATATTGTGTAAAATACTTTTCAAGGCTGAATATAAGTCCTCTGCTCTGCATGAGATTTACATTCTTGAGAAACTTAGTGTACAGATCACACCAAATTTTGCTTGCCACAGGAGTTGGCTTTTCAAAATAAATTTGAGGTCAGCCCTATGTTTAAAAAGAAGGATGGCTTTTGAAGGTGAATAATCATCCTGGTTCATGTTTGTAACTCTGGAATTTTAAATGTCAATTTGGGTGGTCATGGCGGTTGCAGGGGAGGGGATGGGGTGAGGGGGACTGCCTAGAGATCCATCTACAGTCTCCTTTTAAGTTGCAGTGAAACATGACTTTAAAACAAACCCCAAACCTAAGTAGATAAGTGTGTTGCAGGAGCTGCTGCTGAAGAAATAAGACATTAAAAAAAATTTATTACAGAAAATTTAAAATATATATTAAAAGAAGTAGAAAGCCTAATGTTAAAAAAACCCAGCCTAGATACTTAACAATTCATGGCCAACCCTATGAGAAACACGGACTTTGGAGCCAGATGACAGATCCAGAGTAGGAACTTTGCATAGTGTAAGACAAATAGGTTAATTCTACTGAGGCTGCAGGATCCAGATTTCTATACACATGCCCTAGACTAGAGCCTAGAAGACTAGAGCTTAGAGTAGGAGGGGAAGGACAGAGAAATTCTTACTTGACTTAAAAACAAACCCACATACATTCACATTCCATTTCTGCCCCTCTCTGAAGGATGCCCAATGCACAAGTAATAGTAACAGTGGTTACTGCCACGAAGGGAAAGGACTGGGGAGGAGGTTCCTTTCTCATTATATGTTTAAAAACAAATTTTGTCCTATGTGCACATATTATTTCTTCTTAAAAGTAACTTGTTAAAAACAAACGTCATGAAGCTTCGCTGTACCCAGTTCCCCTGGGAGTGACGAAAAACAAACTGCCTGGACTCAGACCACCAAATGTCATCACATTTTGACCTGGATTTGCTGTTACAGTAATCTGCTCAGCCACCTGAATGTACAACCTCCCAACCCCAAGCTGTACATCATCAGGATGTATGTTTCATGTAATACAAAAAAACTCCAGCCCTTCATGATTACATGAATTAGTCGCTATGTTTGACCCCAGGGACTAGAGCCCACCAGGCTCCTCTCTGTTCATGGGATTTCCTAGGCAGGAATACTGGAGTGGGTTGACATTTCCTTCTCCAAGGGATCTCCTTGGCTTAGGGATCAAATCCATGTCTCCTGCACTGACATGTGGATTTTTTACCACTAAGCCACCAGGGAAGTCTCCTAATGACATAGGTATATATATATATTCATCAAAATTCACCGAGCTGTACTTATAAGATTTGTACGCTTTATTGTATTTATTGTGTTTTTACTATATTGCACTCCAATAAAGTATTATTAACAGCAGCAAAAATTTCAGCCCTTGTGTACAAATAAACCAAAGAATCACCATTTGGGGGTTTATTGAGTTGGTGGTTCAGAGAAAACAGTTGTTTTGAGAAAACAACATGATGTGGACTTTCTGCAAAAACTTGCTCCTTGGAAGCTACCACGAGAGCATGTGCTTTTGGTTAAGCATTCCATAGCTGAAACGCAACTCGATGCTAAAATGCCGAGAGGATGAGGCAAAATCTTGGCCAAGGTCAAGCTCTGCTGATGGTTTGAGAGGGGGATGGCAGCCAACTCTCTGCACTTGTATAACATTTAAAAAAGAAAAACTAACCCCAAGTCATCCTCTGTTCCTTTTCGGAGCCAACTTTAGTCTTGCTCATTGTATCCAAGAACTCAGAGGAAGCCATATGGGCTACAGCTCAGGCTGACCAAACCTCCAGGGCCAAACATACAGATCTTGATTAGAAAGGAACTGAGCCAACTGACTGGGGCTCCAATTGGCGCTGTGACATATAACAAAGTGAAGTGAAAGTCGCTCAGTCATGTCCGACTCTTTGTGACCCCATGGACTATCCATGGAATTCTCCAGACCAGAACACTGGAGTGGGTAGCCTATCCCTTCTCCAGGGGATCTTCCCAACCCAGGGATCGAACCCAGGTCTCCCCCATTGCAGGCAGATCCTTTACCAGCTGAGCCACAAGAAAAGCCCAAGAATACTGGAGTCGGTAGCCTATCCCTTCTCCAGTGGATCTTCCGACCCAGGAATCAAACTGGGGTCTCCTGCATTGCAGGCAGATTCTTTACTAACTGAGCTATCAGGGAAGCCCAAGATATAACAAAAGATGTCTACGTTTTAGGAGAGGGGAGAGAGATATACTTTAGCCTCCTTTTTGGCAATCTGGTTGTTAATCCAGAACAACAAAAAAATGACCCCAATATGGTAGAAAAAGGGGGACTCATGTCTACATTGACGTGATTATTGTGAAAAGAGCTTCAAGTTTAGCATACTTGGTACAAAGAAATTTATGCAACACAAAGCCAATACACCATAACCTCTTTGGGACTGAAACGAAGCACAATGACGGACTGGAATGTGTATCTTTTGCCAAGTCACAGAGGGGAAAATGTCTCTTGGTAGCTTATAAAATACAACCTTTGCATTTTGCACGTGTCTGTCTCCCTGGTGGCCAGAAAGGTAAGCAGGACAAAGGCCCAGGTGGGTCAGGGTTATAGAAAGGCAGGCCCTAGAGACTTCTCAAGTCTCCCTGGCAGTTAATTATCTTAGGACGCACGGATGGAGAACAATGTAACACAGTGGACCCCTCAGATTTTCTTAGGTAGTCCTGACAGCATTAAAAAAAAAGAGAATATTTACTTACTGATTTAACGTTTTCCTTTCCAAGTGCCCAGTTCTATTCAATTCTCTCTCTATGGCACAGCCTCAACATCTCCGATCTTTAAATGAGAAACCTTGTTTTTTCCCTCCCCAACATCTCCCATGTACAACACTTGGCAAAGATGCCTCATTTCTCGTCCATGCTGATTTCTTATTAAGCCTTACGGCACTGGCAATGTGGGTGAAGATAAAGATTTCTCTTCTTTACTGTCAAATAGTGAACGGAATAGAAATGTGAGTTCCCTAAGGCTACACACAGTACATCTCTGGCGAGAAGAGTATTTTGACCCCAGGTGGAGCTCCGGATGGAGGGAGCAGGCTCGGCCCTAGTCAGCAGGCTGGGAGGACACGGCGTGGCATCCTGCCTTCCTCACCCCGCTTCCCTTCACGCACAGCCTCATTCCCAGGGCTGGGGTGGGATGAGAATGTGAAACCAAGCAGAAGGCACACAGCACCCGCGGGAAAGTGCCACACCAAACAACAGTGGGATGCATTACAGAATGCCCCCCTAGCAGGCCCCTTTCGGCACATCTAATTCAAGCTCCTAGTTTTATTGGGACAGAAAGGAATCCAATAAAGTTAAGCAATCGGTCCAAAGACACATAGCTGATGGCCAGAACCAGACACTATCACCAAGGACTCTTGATCCTCCAATACACTACACAATTGAGTTTGAAGTGAAGTGAAAGTCACTCAGTCGTGTCTGACTCTTTGCAAACCCATGGACTACAGTCCATGGAATTCTCCAGGCCAGAATACTGGAGTGGGTAGCCTTTCCCTTCTCCAGGGATCTTCCCAACCCAGGGATCGAACCGAGGTCTCCCACATTGCAGGCGGATTCTTTACCAGCTGAGCCACAAGAAGCAAAATATAAAGGTAAGTCCAAAAAAGAATACATTTGAATCAGTTCTAATGAGGTGGATGAAACTGGAGCCTATTATACAGAGTGAAGTAAGCCAGAAAGAAAAACACCAATACAGTATACTAATGCATATATATGGAATTTAGAAAGATGGTTAACGATAACCCTGTACGCGAGACAGCAAAACAGACACATATATAGAACGGTCTTTCGGACTCTGAGAGAGGGAGAGGGTGGGATGATTTGGGAGAATGGCATTGAAACATGTATAATATCATATGTGAAACGAACTGCCAGTCCAAGTTCGATGCATGATACAGGGTGCTCGGCGCTGGTGCACTGGGATGACCCAGAGGGATGGTATGGGGAGGGAGGTGGGAGGGGGGTTCAGGATGGGGAACACGTGTACACCCATGGCGGATTCATGTTGATGTATGACCAATACAATATTGTAAAGTAATTAGCCTCTAATTAAAATAAATTTATATTTTAAAAAAAGGTAAGTCCATGGACTATGCTCCCATCCTCCCCCACTAACCAAATAAATGTACCTTCTTTAAAACTGCATGTCTCAATCTCCTATTTCTTTCCACCCCCACCAACTCAATAAGCTCAAATTTTGGATTCTCATCCAGGACTTAACAGATACCCTGGTGGTCTGAGCAGTCAGGATCCCAACTCTGCCCCAGCATGTTGCAGCCTGAGAAAGGAGATCTTTGGGAAGCAGGTGTAGCGTGTAAGTAGCCTCTGCAACTTGGGAATATCTGGACCACACATCACATTGATAATAATGCTGACTGTAAACTCAGCGGCTCTTGAAGCTTATGCTGGCAGAAAGGCAACAGGCTACCCATCAGGCAAGAGAGAAAAATTCAAGAATTAAAAGCAAATAAGGAAGTTGCAAGGAGGGCAAATGCCTTGAGTTCGGTCTGGAGGATATGAGATTAATTATCTCCACTCAGTCAGACAGTGTGACCTTCTAAGGCAGCAAGTACCACTGCCTTAGAGGAGGGAACACCCTCTTCTAAGGGTGGACTAGGGCTTCCAACATTCCCTTTTCCTATGCACAGGAAGTCAGCTCCTGCTTATCTCCCACGGGATTGCCCATTTGCTCCAGTACCCACAGTGACTGGGGGGGTGCCAGCAACCAGAGTTGGCCACAGACAAGGCTAGTGAGGAAATAATGGTCTAATGTACTTCCCACTTTCCCAAATAACACGTTGCTAGTTAAGTAAGGACCGTGGTGCCACAGGCAAAGGCATCTCCCTGGTAGAGCGGGTGGAACAGGCACTTTTGAACAAGTGGAACACTCGTTTGGCTGCATGTCAGCCCAGCTCCAACGCCTGATGCAAAACTGCCCCAGGACGGGGGACAGACGGAAGGTATTTGGCTCCAGCATGAGAGGGCAACTTGGGGAATACCTAAAAAGAGTAAGTCAGTTCCAAAAAAAGTATTTTGAGGATTATGTATAAATTTTACATTATTCAATCAAGAGTCAACTATATGAGAATTGGGGCTTCCCCGGTGGCTCAGCCGGTGCAGGAGATGCGGGTTCGATCCCTTAGTGGAGAACATCTCCTGGAGGAGGAAATGGCAAAACACTCCAGTATTCTTGCCTGGGAAATCCCATGGACAGAGGAGCCTGGAGGGCTACAGTCCATGTGTGCTTGCTAAGTTGCTTCGGTCGTGTCCAACTCCTTGGAAATCTATGGACCGTGGTCTACTAGACTCCTCTGTTCATGGGATTCTTCTGGTAAGAATATTGGAGTGGGTTGCCATGCCCTCCTCCAGGGGATCTTCCCAACCCAGGGACTGAACCTGCATCTCTTAAGTCTCCTGCACTGGGAGGCAGGCTCTTTACCACTAGTGACACCTAGGGAGCGCCGGCTATAGTCCATGGGGGGTGGTAAAAACATCAGACGTGATTAAGTGACTAAACAAAAACAATACAAGAATCATTCTTACACCCTCTTATAGTTTATCTCATCCAAGAAAAATTGATTCTCAGCTGCATTCCTGAGGGATGAGGTACTCTAAAAATGACCACGTACAGAACAGAAAAGACAAGACCAAAGAAGAATCCTTTTAAAATACGTAATAATTAGCAACCTAGTAACCTGAGAAACTATGGTACCTCTTAGAGGATGAGACATAATGAATTAAAAAAAAAAAGATGAATGAATGAATGAAAAACTCAGAGAGGCAAGGTAACAAAGAATTTAAATAATAGTCAAATATTAGGGCCCCTAACATTAGAATAGGAAGCTGAACAAAAGCTCTTTCTGTCTGCTGGGCTCCTGAGAGTCTAAATGAGGGATTAAAATGGCTTTATTTCAACAGAACACGTTTTGTCATCTGATCTCTGTCTGTGACATGGATAAGAATAAGTAACTTATGGTTGCACTCTTAAGAGGGAAACAAATCCCTGAATATCATGCTTTGTTCGCTTTAGGATGGCAAATCATTAATTGCTTGTTTATCGGGGGGGGAAAAAAGGGCATAACCTTTATTTTAAAATAAAATTTTTTTATTTTTAATTTTTTTTTACAATTTTCTTTTAAAACAAACAGTATTTCCAAAAATCACTGCTGCAAGGAGGAATGAGGCAAGGAAGGAAGGGAGCAGAAGGGAAGAAGAAAAAAGACTCTGAGGCTGCAATCGTAATGCTCAGGCACATCAGAGAGGCCTTTGCTGTGACACTGTCCACTCACTGCTGCTCACAGAGGAGGAAACACAGCGAATGCCCTAGGATGTGAGGGAAAGGGTCAAAGGCAAACATTCCTATCACAGAAACCCCTAAAAATGGATATCAATTTGTACTCACTCCAGCAACGTGCCTCCCCCTTCTTGCAATCCAATTTCTAAGGTTCTAACCTAAATAAGTTAGCAAAGTTATAGTCAAAGATTTACACACACAAAAGTTCATCGCATACATCATTGATATTAACAAAGGATCCAAAGCAACCAAAAATTTCAACAGTGTGGGCATGGATAATAAAGTAAGGTCGAGTTACAGGAAATCTACTTTCAAAGATTTAAAGAGATAAGAAATTACTTATGATACCATGTTAAATGAAGGAAAAATAGGATACCAAGCTATATATATATATATGACTCTCAAGCCTGTTTAAATACTACACATGATATATGCATTTTTAAATACTGAAAGGAAATTCATAAACATACCTGCAGAGATTAGGTTTGTTCTATATGGAGGGATGATGGATTTTCATTCTCTCTTCTCTAACAAGCATACACATGACTTTTACATCAGAAAAAAAATTATTGTAAATGTGCCTACCCTAAAATAACTCATTTGAGATAGTAACTGTCAGTCTTAGGGACAGGCTGCTAAAGTCCAAGGTCGATTTAAAAAAAATGAAAAGATTCAAATCCAAACAGCGTGTGTTCTACAAAGGACAGAGATTGCGTGTGCCACAGTCCAGACTTTTCCTCTGTCTTGGCTGCTGGCTCTGTGATATTAAGCTCTGCAGGGAGCTCTTTTGGAGAACCCATTCCTTCTACCTGCAGCAACCACAGCACCGTAAACAACCTCTTAGGACACGATTCTCACCTCTCAGTGCGAGGATACAGGGAAAGAGAAAGGAAGAGCCCTAGTCTCTTAAGAAAAAGAGGTTTTTCTTATAAAACTTATCAAAGTGACTCAAAACCAGATATACACAATCTGAAATATAAGTCGTGAGTTATGTTCAAGGACCGGGTATAAAAGCCACTTATTTCTCAAAAATGCATATAGAGCAAGAGCTACAGGCGCCCCCTTGTGGCAAGCCTGACTACTACGACGAGGGCCCATCCGTTTCCCGGTCCCCTGCCGCGGGCTCCAGTGCAGTTACAGCCCCATAACAACCTAGTGTGTTGAACATAGGGCACCCAAAGCAGCTGGTACTGTTTGTTTTCAAGACTTTTTGATTTAGACCCCAGAAACACCTATTTGAGGATGGGTGGAAAGGGAAGAGGAAAAAAATGCAAGATGTGCATGGATGGTGGGCTGCTGTCCAGGGGTCAAAGCTAGGGGTGGGGGGAGGCAGGGTGGGGTAGGGGGGAGGCGGGGTGGGGTGGGGTGGGATGGGGTAGGGGAGTCGGTGCATACATACCATGGGCCTCCCACGTGGCGTTAGTGGTAAAGAACCTGCATGCCAATGCAGGGTAGACATAGGAGATGTGGGTTCAATTCCTGGGTGGGGAAGATCCCCTGGAAAGGAATGCCAACTCACTCAAGCATTCTTGCTTGGAATCCCACAGTCAGAGGTGCCTGGCAGGCTACAGTCCATAGGGTCGCACAGAGTCGGACACGACTGAAGCGACTTAGCACACACCATGGGCTGCCACACGGCAGGGACCTATAGGATAAAGATCTCCCTCCCCAAGAGTATTCACTGATTTTACAAAGTTATAAAGCAAAAAGTTTTACATTTACAATTCGTGAACTTTGTGCTTAGAAGTTGTTTACTTATCAATGTTAGAGCAGCTATCACCAACTCAGGCACAGTTCCAAAACAGAGTTCCTGTTGAATTCTGGCCATAAATTTTTTTTTTTAAAGCTTGTTAAAATCTTGTAAGGTAAGAAAGTTTTCGTTATACTTTAAAAAAGATACTAATCACTAATAAGTTGATTTCATGCTAAAAGTGGTGGCCTCACATTTAGAAAGATGAGAAACACCACCGTTTTGAACATCAAAATGGATTAATCCCAGTGTCCCAGGCAAGATGGGAGATGGAGAAATCCTCTCACTGCAACCTGACCAAATGGCTCTTGGAGAGAATTAAAGAGCTTAAAAGAGGTCAGTATTGCAAATCTGATAGAACACAGAACACTGAAGGGACCAGATACTGATTCTGA
Organism: Capra hircus; assembly: GCF_001704415.2. Lineage (NCBI taxonomy): Eukaryota > Metazoa > Chordata > Mammalia > Artiodactyla > Bovidae > Capra > Capra hircus. Next base: position 22,101,406 of record NC_030817.1, read on the forward strand.
GAAAAGATAATCTTCCTCTCAGAAAGGGATTAGCCAAAAACCTTGACGTTCTGAGCAGGAGGATTGCAACAAACAGCCAAAAGCTGAGCAAATCATCCCAGTTCTCTAGGGAGACGGTGCTTGTGCTTCTCTGTGGCCCCACCCAGGCCTCTTTCCAGAAAAGAATCCCCTCCAGTGCTAGGGTGAAAACACATGGCAGGAAGGTACTGCCTTGGTCCTGAACGAGTAAAGGGGAGCATTTTCAAGGATGTGTAATAAACCGAAGCAGCCCAGCTGGGCCAGGTCCCCATCCAGGTGAGCTCCAGCATAGCATCAAGCCAAAGAACTTCTAATCATGAGGCTGAACTGGGAATATGAATCCAACCCCTTTCCATCTCTCCAACCTCTAGAAGAACGTTTTATTTTTTTCTCCCTCCTACCCGGGTGGGATTGAAATACTTGACAGGTCCTGTTTGAGATAAACCAACACGCTGGACAGGAAAGAAAAAATATTAAAAACTTGAGAGTCTTAACAAGACACTTCAGGAAGAATCCTTCATGTGTCGCCTGTATAGGGAAAGCATTATAGGGAGAGGGGAAAAATATGAAGGCCAAGGTTCCCATTTGTCCAGAAAAAGGCGGAATAGAGAATTCTCACTCTGCCCAGCTGAAATTTAAAACCAGGAGCACCCCTGAAAGCACAGCCTTGCTCCACCAGAAGCATCCTGGGATGATCACGACGGGTTAGTATTGTGAGTTGTGTCACCAGAATCTGACAATGACATTAAAACAGGAAGAGGTGACTTGGCACCGCCCCCCCCGACTCCAGCTTCCCAGGCGTCCTAACCCAGAAGGGAGGCAGCGATCACGACAGCTTGATGGGAAGGTCCTCCCCATATTTCCGGAGCAGCTTCTGATGGTTGTGGTCCACCGACCACTGCTGGGGCAGGTGCCTGGGCTGCATGGAGTCCAGGAAGTGCTGCCGCCAGCGGCTCTCCAGCTGCATGAGGGAGCGCAGCCCGCCCTGGGTGTGGCGCTGCACCACCTTCAGCCCGTGAGGAACGTAGTTTTCATTGGAAATCCTGCCAAGATACAAAGGACAAGGGTCTGAGGAAAGCAAGCACAGGACAGCATCTCAACGGCTCCAGGGGCTGTGGGCCAAGGGGCCGCCATGGGGTACACAGAGAGGCTACGGAGTCCTGAGGGGTGGCTACTTTGATGCTTTTAAAAACATCTTTCCCATAACTGACTTTTTAAAAATAGTTCGAACATACTAAGCACCATCGATCCCAGAGAAGGCATCTGGGGATTCTGGGCTATACTTGTGGGAAAGCCACTGCATAACGCTCAACCCTACTATTGGGGGCCCCACTGCCTAGCAGATGATGGGTGGAGAACAGAGGTCTTTCATTTACTCAAGGGTTTCCTTCCTATCGGCTCACCCTTCTTCTTTTGTAATATTTATTTATTTGACTGCGCTGAGTCTTGGTTGCAGCACGGGGGATTGTCAATCTTTGTTGCAGTATGCGGAATCTTTAGCTGTGGCCTGTGGGATCTAGGGCTTCCCGGTGGCTTAGATGGTGAAGGACCCACCTGCAGTTCAGATCTAGTTCTATCAGATCCAGGGGAAGAACCTAGGCCCCAGCATTGGGAGCGCAGAGTCTTCGCCACTAGACCACCACGGAAGGCCCTCGCCCTTCTTTTAAGCTACGCATTCTGATCGATACTTAGTCTTTATATGAGCTCTTCAATCAGCCCACGTGTTCCGGGTTTTGATCACAGTATAATACCTGAATGTAAAATAAAGGCGGCATATTTCTTTGGCGCCTTCATTCTCATACAAAGAAATGCCAAGCCACATCCACAAGACGTGTTTGGGTCACAACGAAATGCTACCGTGGTTGCTCAGTTGCACAGCTCATGCTGTTTAATGAGAAGATGAAGCCCTGCCTCCTTTCTCACTAAGATGCCTTGTGAACAGTGCCGTCAGCTCCTGTGAATGAAAGGATTTCCCTGTCTGGGATTCAGTTCCTCTCCCTGGGTCCACACCCCACTCTCAATCCTCCCTGTCTAGCCTGTTCGTGTCCTCTGGGTATTTGTGGGGCATTTTCTTATTTAGCTCACAGGCATACCATTAACTTGCCTAACTTCCCCCAAATGGCCCTTCTTCTTGGTCCTAGACATCCAAGCCCAGCACCCTCCCATCCAAGGCAGCAAGATGAATTTACTAGAAAGGGGAAATGTAGCTGTTTTAGGAAATACTTTTGGGAACTGGTTAAAGGAGCCAGTCTCCTTAATTTGTAATATAATCTTAACCTTAATTTTGAGGTATCTAAAATAAAGTTTGGAAAATAATCTTAAGAATAATTTTTAAATCTTGAGAGATTTAAAAAAATACAGGATACGATGTTAGCAGAAATCAATAAGAAATCTAAATCCTACCTCACAGGGTTGTTATAAGAAATAATTAAGGCAATTAATATAAAGTTTATTAACTGGGCTAAACAGATTAGCATATCTATAAAAATTTGTTCAATATATATTAGTTGCTATAATTATGTTTTTTTTTTTTTTAATAACGAAACACTATAGGCAACCAGCAGCACTATCAGGATTTGTGAACTTATCAATTACTTCAGTCCCTGGAAAGAACTGACAAGTTGGGAAGCAAACTATAATAGGCAGCCCAGAGTTTTTATCATCTGGGCCAAGTTGCCAGTCATTTCTCAGGACTATAAAATGCCTCTCATCTAGGGACACTGAGTTAAATGATATGAATTCAGTGAATTCAACTAGGTACTCAGGGGGAAAGAGAGAGAAAGCAAGCAAGGAAGCAAAAACTAAAAAGTAATTTAAATACTAACAGCAATCCTGGCCAGCATGCCATTCAGCAGGCCAGGCAAGTTAGAGACAGGAAACAAGAACCCCTGTGTCTCAGTTCCCACCGACCTGGATACGGGAAAAGATGCAAAACCACACACTGTTCGGTGCTGACCGGAAGATTTCCTTCTGCAGAGAAAGCATAAGGTTCAACTCCAGCACCTTTGAACTCTCCTGCTCATTAGGAAAATGGCTGGACATACGGATATGATCTTAAAAGGTCAAGGACAGAAGGCAAGTCTCCTCTAGAAAGTTAATCAGCAAATAGATTGCTCTGTCCCACCTGCCTGGTTATTTTAAGCCACACAGACAGTCGGGGTGAGCCCGAGGCTGCCGCAGGGCACCTGCTCTGCCCTACAGGCACTCAAACCGAGCAGCGGGCGTAAAGACACTGGCCCAGTCCTCACTCCCCTCTGAGCAGGACCGCAGATCATACCTGGTCTCCAGGCTGGCTGCCTCCTGAAGCATCTCCTCCGTGACCGTGTCTGTGCGATAAAACTCTCGCAGCGCCTGCAGCAGCTCCTCCTTCCGGTGCGCAGGCAGGCTCTCGGCGTTGAGCAGGGCCCTGGCCCCCGAACGCACCTGCCGGCGCTCAGGATCCTCCAGCAGGCGCAAGCCCTCCTCGGAGCCAATGGGGGCCTGGAACTCCCTGGCCAGCTGCTGCTTCAGGTGGTTGTCGTAGTAGTTGGAGATGGCGTGGCAGGAGGTGCAGAGCAGCAGAACATCGTGGGAGTTGTGGTCCTTCATCTCGATGGGGAAGTGCTTCCGGTACTCGTGCGGGATCACGTTCTTCCTAAGGGAGCCGGCACAAGGCAGCGCGCATTAGCCGGCGACACAGACTGAACACAGGCGCCCTACTGCGATTCTGATCTGGGCCTAAACACGACTGAGGAGCTGGGGCCCCGAAACCCAACCGCCATGACATAAAGGCCCGACTACCTATTCCAGTCTCTGCCCACCTGCCCTTGGGTCCCCCTCTCCTTGAAGTGGGCGCAGACCACCGGCTCCCCGACTCCTCTGGCGAGCCAGGGGTAGGAAGAGGCTAATAACCAGCTCTGGGAAGGCTGTGCTCCCCAACGGAAAAGTATCTGAGAAATGAAAAGAAATTCCAATGGCCTTTAACATCTGGAAAATAACTCTCTCAAAGCACGCAGCAGGTAACTGCTACTCCCGAAATTTTGGAAGCCTGGTGACCTGTAAGAGCCCATTTCCTTCATCTGAAGACTCCCATACTCTCAAATTATTTCCCTGGTTATTCATCAAAGTCCATCATTGTCTTCTAGGGAGAACTAAGCTCTCAGGGAAAACTGCTGCCCGCCACAACTATTTGTCTCACTTTGCAAGAAGAGATAGGAGCCAAGTGAGTTACCACACTTCAGTAGCCAGGAGAAAGCCTAGGTGTCTGGGTACCGGGCCCAGTGGTAACGTCACCTTTATTGCCTGGGGATGTTGACACATAATAATCTCAGACTATTCCAGAGGGTGCCTTCAGGTCACGTGGATACTGATGTACCCAGGGTCACAAAGCCTGTGAGCCACTCAGGGGAGGATCAGAAGGACACAGAAAGGCAGCTTCGGAAGGAACTGGTCTCCGTTCCTTCATGAGCGAAAAGGAATGACTCTCTCATGGCAAACTGTTTTGACAAGAGGGTTTCATTCCAGAAACCAAAAACTGGCCCCGGTAGGGGAAGGGGTCGTGGCAGGCACCACCACAGCAAGGCCAGGCAGAGTGTCGAAGCTCTCAGGGATGCTGGGACGCCCCCTGGGGACAAGTCTCTAAGCGAAAGGGGGCAGACTCAACCAAGCCCACCGAGGGCCCTGCATGTGGCCTGAAGGGCAACTTCCATCAGAGGCAGACAAGAGGGCAGCCCCAGCCTGCTGGACACTCACCGAATGTACGAGTCTTTCTTGCCACACACCACACACAGGTTCTCTTTAACCATCAAGTAGTAGTCTCCTGGGGATTCGGGTCTGCCCGCAGGTTCAAACTGCAGCTTGACCACAAAAGGCTCTTCACTCACCAGCTCTTAGAGGAAAGAGGCAGCGTTAGACCACCCGCCCACCTCTCCCTGAGGGAAGAAGCACCACCTCAGTGGTTCTCTGCTGTATCCTGGGCAGGGATCACTATTTCTGGGCTTTGAACAGCTCCATCCCGCGTGTGTCTAGGGCTCTCTGTCTTCTACGCATCGCAACCCTCTCCCTTAGGCCCACTCCAGTCAGTACACGCATGCACCTAATTATAAATCAAGTATGACGGCTGAATCTCAAACCTCCGATGCCTTTGTCCAGGTACCACTGAGCCTTTCTTCTATCACAAGTGCAGAGGGGCTGTCCATCAGGAGCGTGGAGAAAGCAGTTATCGTAGAGAGGTGATTTTCTGGGGGGAAGGGAGAGAGAAATCTAAAATTTGGAGCAAACTATTGATCAAGGTATCAGCTACCTTCCTATATTCTGAGTGACCCAAGCCATTCAACACTAGGGTCATATGTTACATTTATGGGGGACAAAAAAACATGGTGAGAAACCATGTTTATTCCTCCATCTACAATGGGCTAGGAAAGAGAAATTAAAGTGAATTAGTTTATACCATTAGTTTTTATATTTATAGATTGGGAAACTGGGGAGTAAGTTGGGTAGTGTTTACATGGTTCTACCATGAAAGCAAGCAGGAACAGAACATGAAGAAACTTCCCTGTAATCACTGGATTAAACCAAGTCAATTAAAATTCAAGCTAAAGTAATGAGTGCCTTGTGGATTTATTTCTGGCTCATATGCAATACTCGCTTCAATTTAATCATCCAATTCCTAAAGGCATTTTGCTTAGAGGAACCAAACTTCCACTTCAAAGTATTTATTAGTCATCATTCTTCAATAGAGACATAAGCTGTACAGGAAAATTCTCATTGACCAGAGAATAACATAAGTTTAGGGCCTGGATACCATTCTAAACAATCAAATGCCAAATGAGTAAGAAATCAGATGATTCATTTCTCCTGAAAAGTCTGAGGCACTTCATGTTACTTTGCTCTCCTGAGGCAAGCAAGGAATAATAATTATACCCCCTGGTGGCTCAGATGGTAAAGAATCTGCCTGCAATGCAGAGGATCCAGGTTCAACCCCCGGGTCAGGAAGATCCCCTGGAGAAGGGAAATGGCAACGCACTTCAGTATTCTTGCCTGGAGAATCCCATGGACGGAGAGGCCTGGAGGGCTACAGTCCACGGGGTTCACAACAGAGGGACTACACTTTCACTTTTCTCATCTATAGTAGAAATACAGATCTAAGGTTGTATCAAGGTCAGTGGCAAAGCTAGGTTAAGCACTCCTCATTTCCACTTCCACTGCTCAAAAATAAAACAGTAGAAGGGTAAAAGGGAAAAGCACACAAATAAAGGCTAGCTCCAAATGTCCTTAAAGGAAAGGAAAAATAAAAATCCTTGGAGAGCCTCTGCCATCTTACCACACAAGCCTTCTTCCCAGACCCAGGGTAAAGCATCATGCCTTTTGCTGCAGGCTGGGCCACTGAACCTACTAGACACAGAACGACTCAGTTACCTGGCAGAATAGCCCACTCCCAGGGGCTTTCTTTTATGTTTTCTGGGGTCTCTCCCTTGGTGGTTGCCTGGCATCGTTCCATCAGCTTTGGACTTCTTATTTCTTGTCTTCTGCTGAGATTCTGTTGCTTCCCCATTAACCTCTTCTCCTGATCGGCTAAGCCCTTTGCTTCGGAATGGGATATCTACCACATCCTGACATTTCTCTAAGATTTTTCTCCAGACAGTGTGGTCATCGTTTTCTTCTAGAGTCGAATTCCTAGAGAAAGGGTATCCAAGAAGATGGAGAAAGAGAGCCACTGAAATCTGGGCATCCCTGGCAGCATAAATTACCTAAAGAGAAAAGTCAGAGATCAGTAGAATCCAGAAGGCGAACCAGAGAGAGAGCAAGTTCAAAGTTAGTCACAAAGATAAGAGACCACTTCCAGGTTCTAACTCAAGATGCACAGTAACTCAGGTACCATCTAACTCCTTAAAACCTTTTCATTACAAAAAAAATCAAACTAGACAAAAAAAAATCAAATGGTATAATGAATCCTCATGTAACATAGAGAGAATAATGACTTATTAGAATAAGTCATGCTTGAAATTCCTAATCTATATAAATTAGTGAAGTTTCCTTCTATCTGCTATCTGTCTTCTATCTTCTATGTATTCTATCTTCTATCTGTCCACACCTGCTGGACAGATTTTCTTCCAGCTTGGGGTAGGGTGCTTATCACAGGTCTGACAGCTAGTATGTGAATTTCACTTTGGAAATGGTCATCACCTAAGACAACTGACACCAAGATTCATTAAGAGGCCTGTGTGACTACTGATCAGAAGCAAACTGCTGTACATACTAATATGATGTGTAAAACAAGAAAAACAGCTTCAAACGTGGACCTCAGATCAAAAGTCACAAGGGTCTATTTCTGGAATTTATGTATTTAACAACAGTAAGTCATTCTCTCAAGCAACTAGGCACAGGCAAGCCGGTCATAAATAAAAGTAGTCAAAACTATTAATTTTATTAATAGCTCTTCCTAACAAAGCATATAAGGATTTTAATTAAAATTCCTTTAATTCACCTTTAATAATCAAGCCTGGTAAATAACACTATTAGTATGGATCTTTTTTCTGTGTGTTCTTTTAGAACAACAAAAAAAGAACAGAATATTAGAAAAAGAAATTTGGATAAAATTTTCCACGTAGACTCAACCATCTACATATCTGTCAGCAAGCAGTCTTCCACAGGAAAAGAAGGTGTTTGAATGTGAAGAGTGCAGAATACTTTTTTAACAAATTGTTTTCAAATGATAAGGAATCCAAGGCACTTTCAACAAATGGTGCTGGAATAGCTGGCTATCTACATGCAAAAGGATAAATTTGGACTCCTACTTCAGACCGCACACAAAAATTAACTCAAAATGAATTATGAACCTAGGTCTAAGAGCTAAAACATATGATTCTTTGAAGAAAACATAAGAGTAAGTGTTCATGACTTTAGGTCAGGCAATAATTTCTTAGATATGACAGCAAAGGCATCAGGAATAAAAGAAAAAAACAGATAACTGGACCTCATCAAAATTAAAACTTTCATGCTTCAGATGATCCCATCAAGTAAGTGAAAGGAAAATTTGCAGAAAATGGGAGAAAGTATTTATAAATTATATATCTGATAAGAGATTAGCATCCAGAATATATAAGGAATATGTATGCATACACACACACATATATCTGTGAAAACTCAACAATTTAAAAACAAACAACATAATTAAAATGTGAACAAAGGATCTGAATAGACATTTCCCCAAAGAGGATACAACATTAGCCAATAAGCACATGAAAGATGCTCAGCATCATTGGTCACTAGGGAAATATAAATTAAAACCAAATCAAACACAATATGGAAAATTGGAACCCTCATACATTGCTGGTGGGTTACTTTGGAAAATAGTTTGGCAATTCCTGAAACAGTTAAACATAAAGTTACCATGACTCAGTAATTCCACTGTAGGCTGTTTACCCAAGAGAACTGAAGATGTATGGCCACATAAAAACTTATACACAGATATTCAGAGTGGCATTATTCATAACAGCCTAAAAAAAGGAAAGCAACTTAAAACTCTACCAAATGATGGACAAATGTGGTCTATCTATACAATGAAGTATATTTAGCAATGAAAAAAAATGAAGTACCAGGTCACATGAGTTACTGCAGTAAACTCACATTACTGCTTTGTTTTACTCAGTGTACAGAGTTTGGGTTTTGACAAGTGTAAGTTATATAGTGGCTAAATCACAGAGGATCTGGACCTAGTAATATCAGGGGTGGCAGAGGTTGGGGGCAAAGTGGGCAAAAGAGGGATTATGGGAAAATCTACATATTAAATAATGAGATAACCAGCACCACCCCTTCCACTCAGCTACCAGAATATAGGCTGTAGGCTTATACTTCTTGGGTAGAAGACTAGAAGATTCTAGTGGCCTGAGAGAAAAGACTTACAGTGACCGACATTTGATTATAGCTTATAGTTACTGATAATAAAACTCACTAGTCAAAAAAATTTGGCCATATGTTCTGTGCTCTCATGCCATTTCTTTAAATGTTGAGTTTAAATATTATTTTCTATATTTTACAAAATCTCATTAAGCATTATGCTTATAATTAAAAAAAACAATAAACATTTTGAATGAATAAGAGTCTTTGGAAATTCTGAATTTTCATAACAATATGGATCACAAATCTGGTTTCAAATTTGGTGGCAATTAACCTTTTCTCCCCAATGTTTTCTTTTGAAAGTTTCAAACCTACAGAAAAGAATGACAACTAACATTCACAATTGTCAACATGTGCTTTATCTCTTTATAATACATACACCAAATCCTTCTCTTTTGGCTGAACACATTTCAATATTGAGTTGCAGCTACTATGATACTTCATCCTTAAATACTTTAGTGCATATCTTCTAAGAACAAGGACATTCTCCTACATAGTCACACCACTGTCACACCCACTTTAACACTGATAAAATACAATAATACACGGTTGCCTTCTAATGTCTCCAACTGTCCCAAATGTCTTTTAGAGATGCTGCATGACTCAGGATTTTTCGTGTATTTACAGAATTGTGCAACCTTCATATATCAATTTTAGAACATTTTCATCCGCCCAATAAAAAATCTTCTATCCTTTAGCAGTCATCCCCTACTTCTTCCAGTCCTAAGCAGCCACTAATTTGTTTTCTGTCTCTACAGATCTGCCTTCTCTGAACACTTCATATAAATGGACTCACACAATATGTGATCTTGTGTAACTGGCTTCTTTCACTTTTTAGCATAATGTTTTCAAGACTCATCCATGTTGTAGCATGTACCCTTTTAACTGTTGAACGATATTCTATTCTGTGGCTATACTGTATTTTATTATTCATTCATCAATTGGCACTTGATTCAATTGGCGCTTTAATGTCTCCTTCATAAATAAAAATGGGTAGGCAAGGATCTAAACATTTGAAAAAAAAAATCTTTAATATGAAAGACAAAGACCAAATCAAACATTTAAAATTAGAAATTCAGAGGAAAAGGAGGCAATGCAGGAAGGAAAAAAAAAAAAACCTTCAGAACCTTTAATACTCTAAGATAATAGAAGATATTATTAAACAAAAATGAAAAGTTATTTTAAAGGTGAATATTCAGAGAAGACCAGGAGCTCTTACAACAATAGGAATAATTAAAAATGTGAGTGACATATTGAAAGATAAACTTGAAATTTCCCAGAAGATAAAACAAAAAATATAGAGATGGAAAATCAAAGAGAAAATATTTTACTAAGACAAGAAGAAGATTAACTCAAGGGATCCAATATACATACAATACGAATTCTAGAAACAAAAGAAAGGGAAATTTCCTAAGAAATGTTATGAGAATGATACCCTGAACTGAAAGACATGAGTTTCCAGATCGAAAGGGTCCACTGAATTCTAAGACTATAGGGGAAAATGTCTCACACTAATGTATATCATCATGAATTTTAAAACTAAGAATAAAGAAGAAAAAACAAGTCACATACTCAGCATCAACACTGGAAGCTACAAGCAGCACTGTCTTCAGAGTTCTGAAGGAAAATGATTTCCACCCTAAAATGCTATCCTCAGCCAAAGTATCAGTTAATAGAGAGGAAACAAGTATCTTTTCAGACATGCAACGTGTCATAAATTAACTTCTCATTCTCCTTTTCTCAGGAAGCTATTTTCAATGTATTCCACCAGGACAAGAAAGTAAAAGGACACAAGATTTGTAAAACAGAGGACATGCTATAGCAGAGAGGTGAAGAGAATTCCCACTCTGACGATAAACACAAACAGGATGAGAGTCTGGCAGGCAGGGCTACAGAGCAACCAGTCCTGAAAGTAACAGGAAGACCAAGGACTCCACGAGGGCTAGCTCCAAGGGAAACTTAAATGACTAAGTTACCTGACTGTGTCTGAACCAGCAGAGAGGAGAGTCTGCAGTAGACATGGTTAACAGGTATACAGAAAACTAAGCAAACGAAAATATAAATGACTACTCCTGGGAAATCAAAGAGTTGTATAAGAAAAATACTTAACTGCAATTGACTATGTGGAGCAGCTATAAATAATATCAATATAAGTAGATATTAATCTGATAAAAATGACGATTTACCTCTGTTGGGAGCATGGGGGAGGGAAGAAGTATCTGTATGGGGATACAGGAATTGCAAGAGCACTAAATCTTGCTGTTTTCCACAGCAAGAAGTCAAAAGATAATATGTAGAAAAGGAAAGAGTAATATATGCAATTTTACAATATAATGATAATTATCAGAAAAAAATGAAATTGGTTGCCTCTGAAAAGAAGGGAGAGCAATTAAGAATGAGGGAGGAAGGCAGGAGAACTACCGGCTGTTCCTTATAATAAATCCTATAACACTGTTTTTTTAAAGTATGCATTTTTATTCATGATAAAAATTTTACATTTTTCTGAAATCCCTGGCATATAGTAAATGCTCAAAAATATATATATAACAGGGAGTCTTACCCTTTTATTCAAGTGGCATGTACATTATTATAGAGCATTTATCTTGAGTATCATCAAGGAGGCTATTTTAAGGCGTTTCCACCCAACATATATCATTTTGAGGCTTAGAGTTTTTAATTATACTTTATAAGCAATGACTCTTTCACTCTTCAACTACTCTGATAAGAGAAGTACCTGGTCCTCAGAAAGATTCTCAGCATCCCAGTTGCTGCAGCGAAGCAGAAGGGACTTGTCAAGAGGAAAGTTCAAAACAGTCTCAGAGAGTGATTTCAGGCTAAGCCCATTAGAGAGCAAATTGTTTCTACAAGAAATAAATAAAACCATGTGTCAAAAATGGGCAAAGGACAAGAACAGGACAATCAAAAAAGGCACATAAATGGCCAATAAACAAATGACAGATACTCAATCTCACTACATCAAATAAAACAAAAAGTATATACAATTTTAACCTCCATCAGATTATGAAGATCTTTAAAAATAACTACATCTAGTATTGTGGAACATGAAGAATTAAATTACAGTCTAATCTAAAATTTGTGAGCTGAACATCTGTTCAATCTTCATGAAAAAGTTTGTCAATAAATGTTGTTTGTTGTTCAGTTGCTAAGTCATGTCCAACTCTTTGTGACTCCATGAATTGCAGCACGCCAGGCTTCCCTATCCTTCACCATCTCCCAGTTTGCTCAAACTCCTGTGCATTGAGTCAGTGATCGTATCCAACCATCTCATCCTCTGTCATCCCTTTATTCTCCTGCCTTCAATCTTTCCCAGCATCAGGGTCTTTTCCAGTGAGTCAGCTCTTCCCATCTGGTGGCCTAAGTATTGGAGCTTCACCTTCAGCATCAGTCTTGCCAATAATATTCAGGGTTGATTTTCTTTAGGATTGACTGGTTTGATCTCCTTGCTGTCCAAGGAACTCTCAAGAGTCTTCTCCAGCACCATAGTTTGAAAGCATCAATTCTTCAGCACTCAGCCTTCTTTATGGTCCAGCTCTCACATCTATACATGACTACTGGTAAAACCACAGGTTTGACAGTACGGATCTTTGTCAGCAAAGTGATGTCTCTGCTTTTCAATATGCTGTCTAGGTTTGTCATAAACCTAGGAATGTCTAGGTTTCCCCATTCTTCCAAGGAGCAAGCAATCTTTTAATTTCATGGCTGCACCCACCATCCACAGTGATTTTGGAGCTCAAGAAAATAAAGCATGTCACTCTTTCTATTTTCCCCTCATCTATTTGCCACGAAGTGATAAAACCAGATGCCATGATCTTTGTTTTTTGCTGAGTTTTAAGCCAGCTTTTTCACTCTCCTCTTTCACCTTCATCAAGAGGCTCTTAAGTTCCTCTTCACTTTCTGCCATTAGGGTGGTATCATCTGCATATCTGAGGTTGTTCATATTTCTCCCAGGAACCTTGACTCCAGCTTGTGATTCATCCAGCCCAGCATTTCACATGATGTAGTCTGCATATAAATTAAATAAGCAGGGTGACAATATACAGTCTTGACTCCTTTCCCAATTTTGAACCAGCCCGTTGCTCCATGTCCAGTTCTGTTACTTCTTGACCTGCATACAGATTTCTCAGGAGGCAGGTCAGGTGGTCTGGTATTCCCATCTCTTTAAGGATTTTCCACAGTTTGTTGTGATCCACACAGTCAAGGCTTTTTTAGCTATCAAAATTTTGAACAGGAATATTCTGTGATTTGATAATTCTACTTCTAGTAAATTATCCTCAGGCAAATCTACATAAAACAATCTTCATTACAGCACTATTTATAGTAGCAAAGAACTGGAAATAATCTGACACCCTCAATAGAAGACTAGTTAAATATCCATGCAATTAAATTCCATATAGCTGTTAAAAATAAGGATGTGGATCTATATTGATGTGAAAAGATGTCCATGACATATTAGCGAAGTAAAAAGAAATTATTAAAGAAAACATATGTTATGAACTCTTTGTATTAATATATATACAGTACACAATAAATGTGTGTATGTGACTCTAGGTATGTGAGAGAGAAGAAGCACAAAGAGTTAGGTAGAAAAATATTAATCAAATGTTAGTGATGCTATCTCTTGTAGGGTTTGGGGCGATCAGAAATCCTTACATTTTTTATATTTGAATTGGCTAGTGTTTGTGCATTACTTTTCAAATTTGAAAAATATGATAAGGCTATCTTCACTGAGGGAGTGAAGATACCATAAAATCAAATAATCCTCTACTCTTTTAACACTTTCTGATTAAAATAGCTGCAGGGAGGCGAAAAAAATTAACTTAGCCAAAGATTGGAGAGTTCAAATAAAGTTTAACGTAAAATTAAGAATATATCAGTCCAAAAATAAAAAGAACAAATCAGTCTACACAAGTGCGGTTGACTTCCTGGTTACCAGGGGAGAGCTTAGAAGTTTTAGAGGAAGCTAGGAGATGAGGTTCCCGTCAGTGTATATACAGGACTCCCTCAGTTACTCTGAAAAATGAAATCATTGTAATGATAAAGAAAAGGAAGTCTTTCCTTACAAAAACAAGCAGTAACTTGATGGATTTCATCGCCCCCAAATGGCAGCACTGACTAAAAAGTTAAAAAAAAAAGTCCAGATATACTTATGTGAAATACATAAGGTCAGGGTCCAATTGATGGGAATGAAGACTTTGGGGTAAACAAAGTACTTTCTCTTTAAAATCTTTTCATGTTTTCCTTTATAATAGTAATTATAAAAGAAATGAATGCTTATTGTTAAAAATGCAGACAACAGAGAAGAGTAATCGGTGAAAAGTGAAGTCCTCCACCCCCTCACTTCCACTCCTCAAGAATAATGACCCTTGTGAGTTATGCTGTGGCCCTTCCAGACACTTTCTACAGATAAGCAAAGAGGTAGCTAGATGGGGGAGCAGATACAGTGTTTTAGTATTTGTTCTGGTTTTGTACTGAAACTTGCTCTATCACTTAATGCATCGGGGACCTCCTTCCATGACAGTAAATACTTACGTTATCCTTTTTTGTCTATTTTTTAAATTTTATTTCTGGCTGCATTGATCTTGGTTGCTGCGCACGGGCTTTCTCAGGGGCTGCTCTCTAGCAGCAGTGTGCAGGCTTCGCACTGCAGCGGCTCCTCTTGTCGGGGAGCACGGGCTCTATGCACGTGGGCTTCAGCAGTTGTGGGCTACAGGCTTAGTTGCTCTGTGGCATGCGGGATCTTCTAGGACCAGGGATTGAACCTGGATTCCCTGCATTGGCAGGCAGATTCTTGCCACTGGACCACCAGGAAAATCCTTACTTCAATCTTTTTAACATCTATCCAATTTATCAAGCCTTGGTATTTTGTAATTTTTGAAATCATTACCCTCATTGAAAGACAGCACTTGGTTTTTATTAATTCAATTCCATTTAGGTCATTAATCTTTTTTTAAATGTCATATTTGGGCAAGCTTCACATTTTTTGAGGATGAATTAAAAACAAGAGGCCATCTTTGCCACTTCAAAGTTTCACTAGGAAACATTCCAGAATCATACACAAGTTTCAATAATTGCCTGGAAAATCCCATGGATGGAGGAGCCTGGTAGGCTGCAGTCCACAGGGTCGTGAAGAGTTGGACACGACTGAGGGACTTCACTTTCGCTTTTCACTTTCATGCATTGGAGAAGGCAATGGCAACCCACTCCAGTGTTCCTGCCTGGAGAATCCCAGGGACAGGGGAGCCTGGTGGGCTGCCGTCTCTGGGGTCGCACAGAGTCGGACACAACTGAAGTGACTTAGCAGCAGCAACATATAATAAAAATAGAGAGAGCATGAAGAAAAGAGGACAGCGTTACCAAGAAAATTTGTGTTCCTTTCCAAAGTCAAATGAAAGTATCAATCTCTTACAGCCAACATCAGGGACAACCTATAGCTAAAAGCGTTAAGTATAATGTCAAATTTCTTCTACTATAATGTCAAAAATTTAAAATTTTACTACTAAAGTATTCAATAATAAAATAAAGAATGTTTAAAATTTTATAAGATTTCATTAAAAATTAAAAAGCTTAATGCTTCATTCTTATATCTAGAGAAGTTTACAGTAATATTCCACTTTGGCCAAATTTTTATTTTGACACTTGGCCATTCTGCATTTAGCTGTGTAAACAAGGGTACTTATAACTTCTATACACTCACAATGCATGAGTGTGTGCTCAGTTGCTAAGTCATGTCTGACTCTTTTGCGACCCCATGGACTGCAGTCCTCCAGGCTCCTCTGTCCATGGGATTTTTCAGGCAAGAATACTGGAGTGGGTTGCCATTTCCTTCTCCAGGGGATCTTCCTGACCCAGGGATTGAACCCACGTCTTCTGCATTGCAGACAGATTCTTTACCGCTGAACCATCAGGGAAGCCCATATACTCACAAAGAGGGCTGTAACTGGATAGAAAGTGATCTGGAAGGACAAATCAATCGAATGATCATGGTGCTGAAGGTGGTAGTAATGATGAGGATGATGACTGAAATTTACCCAGCACTCTGACTATATGTCAAACACTATTTCTAAGTTCTTTACATAGTTTAACCCATTCAATCCTCACACCAATCCTATGAGATGGGAATATTGCTATTTCTACTTTTTACAGACAAGGGAACTGAGGAACAGTGAGGCTCAGGAACTTGCCAAAGGTAACACAGCTGTTAAGAGGAAGATGGGGACTCCCGCCCACATAGTCTGCTCCAGAGTCAATTCCTGGCGGCTATACACACGTCCTCTAATAGCAGTAACTGGGCACTATGGTGACCCAAGAACAAAAGAGCAGATAAAACCAAGGAGGGTCTTGGAAAGGAGGAATGGAAAAATCAGACCCTTATTGCCTTTCCCTCCCCCATGAGGTAATTATTAATGGAGCAGTATAACCTGTCTTCCCTCCTACCCCATAGGGAGGAGGTATTTGCCTAACTCTTCCCCCCACCCAGTATACATGCCTCATCCAATCAGCAAATGACGCGCAAGACCCCATCCCACTCCTTGTACCCTGCCCTGGGTATAAAAGTGAACTAAGGATCCCCATTCAACGTCGGTTCCCTTGAGCTGGTCCACTAACAGCGTCTCCCACTCTAATAAACTTTATTTCCTCTCATTCTGTCTCATGTTTGGAAATTCTTTTCCAACCCGCGCCCGGACCATGACAGGCACCTCTGGGGAGCCAGTGCTAGGGGAGGAAGGCCTGATGGAAAGTGGCTTTTGCTGGTAGACTCCAAATACTTTTACTGAGCTAAAAAAATTATATAGTAAATATTTTAATATATTACTAGAAAAAAATTGACACTTTATGAGTTTTATTTACTAAGCCAAAATAGAATTTCATTTAATACTAAAAAATTATGATAAACATAGATTTTAATCAGGCTTTCTCTTGATTTATCAAATCATCCAAACGTTTAGTATCAGTGTCATGGAGAAAGTCAGGGATAAGGGCTGTTTCAGTTCACACTAATAAAACGTGGACCACAAATAATCATGAAAATATACCTTTAAAAAAAGGTAGAATTTCCCTAATAATAGAATGCCAAGGGAAAGGACAATTTCTTCCTCTCAGTGCAGCATTAGGTTTCATCATTTTTGGCCTAAAGCATGGTTTGTACATTCAAATGTTTATCAGGATGAGTCAGGGGTTACAGCAGGAGAGGCGGGGACTCTGGCAAATTGAACAAAACATGCTCATCTAAAGAGGACAGCGCTACCCAACTGTTACCACCCAGAACTGACTTCATGTAGTCAAATCACCTAAGAGAAGCTAGAAATACAGATTTTTACATTAAATCTTCTGGACTTATACTAAAATTCCCCCAAATATCATCAGTTCAGTTCAGTTCAGTCGCTCAGTCATGTCCGACTCTTTGTGACCCCATGAATCACAGCATACCAGGCTTCCCTATCCATCACCAACTCCCGGAGTTCACTCAAACTCATGTCCATCGAGTTGGTGATGCCATCCAGCCATCTCATTCTCTGTAGTCCCCTTCTCCTCCTGCCCCTAATCCCTCCCAGCATCAGAGTCTTTTCCAATGAGTCAACTCTTCGCATGAAGGTGGCCAGAATACTGGAGTTTCATCTTTAGCATCAGTCCTTCCAATGAACACCCAGGACTGATCTCCTTCAGAATGGACTGGTTGGATCTCCTTGCAGTCCAAGGGACTGTCAAGAGTCTTCTCCAACACCACAGTTCAAAAGCATCAATTCTTCAGCACTCAGCTTTCTTCACAGTCCAACTCTCACATCCATACATGACCACTAGAAAAACCATAGCCTTGACTAGACGGACTTTTGTTGGCAAAGTAATGTCTCTGCTTTTCAATATGGTATCTAGGTTGGTCATAACTTTCCTTCCAAGGAGTAAGCGTCTTTTAATTTCATGGCTGCAGTCACCATCTGCAGTGATATTGGCGCCCCAAAAAATAAAGTCTGACACTGTTTCCACTGTTTCCCCATCTATTTCCCATGAAGTGATGGGACCAGATGCCATGATCTTCGTTTTCTGAATGTTGAGCTTTAAGCCAACTTTTTCACTCTCCTGTTTGACTTTCATCAAGAGGCTTTTTAGTTCCTTTTCACTTTCTGCCATAAGAGTGGTGTCATCTGCATATCTGAGGTCAGATGACACCACCAGGCCAAAAAAAAGAAAAATCTGCAACTCTAATTTGCCTAAGGAGTTCATCAGTTTACAACCTGTAGCTTATAGAGAGAGACACCTTATTAATGTTTCACTAAAAGACCAGTTCTAGGTAGCTAAAGTTTTCTCAGAAGGTGGAAAATTTCCTCACAAATTCAATAGGCATCTTAGATGCCTCTAAGCTTCTAAAGTATTTTAGAGGCTTCATTATTGAATCTCAGTAAAAGGCAATGGCACCCCACTCCAGTACTCTTGCCTGGAAAATCCCATGGACGGAGGAGTCTGGTAGGCTGCAGTCCATGGGGTCACTAAGAGTTGGACATGACTGAGCGACTTCACTTTCACTTTTCACTTTCATGCATTGGAGAAGGAAATGGCAACCCACTCCAGTGTTCTTGCCTGGAGAATCCCAGGGATAGGGGAGCCTGGTGGGCTGCCGTCTCTGGGGTCGCACAGAGTGGGACACGACTGAAGTGACTTAGCAGCAGTAGCAGCAACCTACAACTTTTGCTAAAATATTCACCCCACAGCTACAGGAATCCAAGTGTTCATACAAACCATACCTCTGCCTCATGGCTAGGTATCGGAGGTCCAGGCACCCCTTAACGATGAGGCCATAATCCTGCAGAAGCTTGCTGGCGTCTTCTGAACACCCTACTCCGACTTTTAAAATTGTGCCGTCTGCCAAAAGGTCCAATAATGTTTTTGGTAGTGTTTTTCCTCCACAGATCAGCTTGGGCAAGCGAACCAAAACACAGAAGCCACTTGGAGAGGCCATCTGAAGGAGTGACAGAGGACTGGCTTTGCCTTCCGAATTTACCTGCAACAGAGGAAAACAGGGCCACAGCTCACACTCCAGCACAGCACCAAGAACAACGTGACACTGTGACAAAAACGTCTGAGAGGTACTCCCTTGACTTCCCAAAGAGAAGAGCTGACCAGTTTGGCTCAAACCTAAGGATGAGCCTTTGCTAACAAATGCAATGGACTCTGAAGCAGCAGCCTAAACAGGTTACTGAGGGCCCAAATATGAGCCTAAAATATGAGCAGGCCATAAATAGTGACCAGCTGACCTGGAAGAGCACTGGGACACACACACTGGCAGAGTCATGTGAGACACATTGGTTTTAAAAAGCTAAGGAAATGAGTGCCAAATGAGAATACATTCTTCATTTTCTAGACTCTTTAACGTTCATGCTTGTAAACTGACTCATTTATAGGGCATCACTGGCTGTAGATCTGATTTTCACAAAGAGGCAGGAAATACAATACTAACAAGAAATGGGTACCTGCCAATATAATAAATCCTTGTAGCACAAAGTGCTTTCTCAGCATTTTATGTTCATAAGCTGTTCATAAAAATGTATACTGAGCATAAGCTAGGATTCTTATATCTTAAGAGATGAAAATAACTTTACATATTAACTGATTTAGTTTTAATTTTTTTGAAGTAATAGATAAACTGGAGAAAATGCTTACAGCTAAGGAAATTATTCCTAGAAAAATTTACATACAAAATTCACATTAATTCAAGGTCCCCTAAAGCTATCCACGGAAGCCAAGTTAAGCATTCGATAAATTTCAATCCTCATTCTTCAGGAGAAGAAATGTAAGGGCTACAAATGAGGTAAACTGCCTAAACACGGAGAAACTGGGGCAAAGGCAGAACTGGAACCTGAATTTCCCAATCTGTAGAATGTAGAACAAATAGTCTAGACCAGGAATCATAAAATTAGGAGGGACTGCATCTTCAGCTTCTACTTCTATGCTAAGTAAAACCATGGTTTGACTCACAAAAGCTTTAGGAGTTCCCTTCTCAGGCACTGCTTTATCAATGAGGGCTATTCCACATCCTCAAATGAAAGCAGGTCAGTTTGACGCCCAATGTGTCTGTTTCTTGGGGCTCAGCCAAAGTCTAAAAGATCTAGAAGAAATTCAACTACTGGTTCCTGTTCTATAATATTCACCTGAATGTGGCCAAATCACCTTTTTTTAATTAGTACATAATTCCCTCAATGTATAACATCAGGTTTCTCCAAGAAAAAGTAGAAAATCTCCACTTCTAATATTTAGCACCGCTGCTGCTGCTGCTAAGTCGCTTCAGTCGTGTCTGACTCTGTGTGACCCCAGAGATGGCAGCCCACCAGGCTCCCCTGCCCCTGGGATTCTCCAGGCAAGAACATTGGAGTGGATTGCCATTGCCTTCTCCGTTAGCACTGCTAATTCCTAAGGCCAGGGATCTTTGAAAATCTTTTCAATCAAGTTCCACTGTCTAAAATACAGTAAATAAACAGATAGATAAGTTATCTTTTTAGTACTGTTTCTGGATTGTGTTTAAGATCTACTGAATGATAATTAAGGTTTTTCCACTAGGAATCCAAATGTTTATGATTCCAATAGGTACCCAATTTATACTCAATGTATAACTGGAAGAATAATGCTTCTAGCAGAGTCAATTTGACATAAAGAATAAGCTATCTAGTTTTAATTTCTTCTATTTCATCCTCTGCCAACATCTTTTTGCCCTGACATCAGTTACTACCCATGGAAAACAATGAAATTCTTGGTTTACCAATGCTATATTTAATAGGAAAAAAAGAAGCCATATTTTAATTTTGTTAGTCTTATGCAATCCAGTGGTCACTGTCTTTTTTCTTCTTTCTGGATTGGTCAACTCATAAAAAACATTTGGGACATACACAATAAATATACACATGCATTTTAAATCGTATAAATGTGGTACTATACTAATGATATCAGTTCAGTTCAGTTGCTCAGTTGTGTCCGACTCTTTGCGACTCCATGAATCCCAGCACGCCAGGCCTCCCTGTCCATCACCATCTCCCGGAGTTCACTCAGACTCACGTCCATCGAGTCCGTGATGCCATCCAGCCATTTCATTCTCGGTCGTCCCCTTCTCCTCCTGCCCCCAATCCCTCCCAGCATCAGAGTCTTTTCCAATGAGTCAACTCTTCGCATGAGGTGGCCAAAGTACTAGAGTTTCAGCTTTAGCATCATTTCTTCCAAAGAAATATCAGGGTTGATCTCCTTCAGAATATAGATGTTATTAAATACACATACGAGCAAAAATTTTAAATGGATGATGCCATCAATCATTGTAAACAAAATTTCTAACACTTTTTCTATATTTCAGTGATTCACTTAGAATTGGTTTAGAGATTATGGAAAAGTCTGTGATTCTTTAAATGACCCCACGATGGCAGCAGGGAGCAAAGAAAAATCCGAAACCATATTTATAGGCTGGAACAAAGTTAACTAGCAGTAAAGAATCTGCCTGCAATACAGGAGCCACAGGTTCAATAACTGGGTTGGGAAGATCCTCTGGAGGAGGGCATGGCAACCCACTGCCGCATTCTTGCCTGAAGAATCCAGGGACAGAAGAGCCTGGTGGGCTACAGTCCATAGGGTGGCAAAGAGGACACGACTGAGCGACTTAGCGTGCATGCACATTGAGCACCCCCTCTGTGGGGTTAATGAATCAGTTAGATTAGACCATGGCTTTGAGGGAATGAACTTGTCCATTCGGGCAACAGAATGAAGGCCCAATGAGGCTGGAAAGTAGTAAGAAAGAGGATGGGAAGAGAATAGGAGACAAAATGAGAGATGTTGAGAGAGGCGAAAGGTGAGTCATTAAGAACACATAACTAAGACACTTTGGTTTTATACAATGCAGTGGAGGCTTTTAGGCAGGGAACTGAGGTGATCAAGCGTGCATTTTTAAAAGACCACTTTGCTAACTCAATGGAGAAGGGATCGTAGGTATATAAGAGTCCAAGTAGGGAGGCCGGTCAGGAGGCATTGCAAAGGTGCAGATAAGAAATACTTGAGGCTTGGACTAGAAAGGAATTAGAGGAGATGTAAACGTGTAGACGATGCAAAATCTATTTCAGAGCTAGCATTGGTAATACTTCCTAAATGGAAGGGAAGGGTTAATAGTAAGGAAAAGGGAGGTGACTTCTAGGCCTGCAGAGGGATGCTCTTGGGAAAATGACCTTCACTTCATTCAGTCTTTATTACACTAATTATTTGCATCTGTTAAGCAAGGTTGTCTATAGCCAGAGACTCCAGAAAAAAATCAGGCAGGAGTCAGGGGTCGGAAAGATATTTAACATCTCCATCCCCTGCCTCCAGGAGAAAGGCAATAATAGCTTCTAAAGCTGGAAGAATCCTCATTTTGTACAGGATTTATCCACAGTTGCACATCACCATGGGTAACTCGGGGGAATCTGGAAACACATACCTCTATCTGGGAGAATGCTGTGTTATTTCCTGCTTTCTATAACTGCTTCTTTGAATTTCCATATATTTTGCCAATAAAGAAACTTAACATTCTATAACTGCCTATTTGTGTCTGACTTTCAATCATGTCACTTCTGTTAGACAACCTGTAAGGGGGAGGATGTCTCTCTGATTTTAATCTTAAAGGTGAAGAAGACTAGGGATAATACAAGCGTGAGAAGAAAAATCAAGAGCTCTGTTAGGAACATATTAAGTCTGAGATGACTATTAGACATTCAAGGGAGGATTCAAGTAGATAGATGGATATAAAGAGCTGGAGTTCTAATTTTGAAAGTCTTCAGCTTATCATGACACTTAAAGCCACAAAATTACATGAGATCCCTTAGAAAAAGAATATAGAGGACACAAGTTAGAGATGCTGACCCACAGATATGTTTAATATGATTTTTTTGGTCTCCACACTTTAAAAACAGTGTCAGAACTTTTAAATTAGTGGAGCTCACATTTTAAAAAATCTATTATGTTAAGTTTCTTTTTAAAGAACTGGACAATCTGGCAACACTTGGCTTGAACTGCACAGCAGCTTCTTCATTTACATAAAGCACAAATTCTCTAATTCATCATAATGTCTTCTCAACACTGAAGCCAACTGTCATTTCCCATTTATCATTGTAGCTGTAAACCACTGTTTCTCCAATACAGAGAAATGTTTCTCAGTCCATGTCCCTATCAAAACTAGGAAAATGGAAAATAGATCATAGACCTTGTGTTTAAAGAAAAAAGGAAGGGAACATATTTCTTTATGAAATTGAAAACTATTCTTATGCCTTCAAAAGTGCAAAACAATCTCTCTACATCATTCACTGACATTTCCTATCTGGACCTTATAGGCATCTGAGTTTGAACTGGGGTGGGTACAGAAGAGACCAAGCATAAGCCATCTCAATTTTTAGATATGAGGTAGAAGGGGGATCAGAAAAGGAAAAAGAGGAAGACTAGGGGCTTTCCTGGTGGCTCAGTGGTAAAGAATCTGCCTGCCAATGCAGGAGACATGGGTTCAATCCCTAGTCCAGGAAGATTCCACATGTCTTGCAGCAGCTAAGCCTGTGAACTATTGAGCCTGTGCTCTGAAGCCTGGAAGCTGCAACTGCTGAGCCCATGTGCCTCAATTACTGAAGCCTATGCACTCTGGAGCCCGTGCTCCACAGCAGGAGAAGCCACTGCAATGAGAAGCCCTGTACCGCAACTAGAGAAAAGCCTGCGCAGCAGCAAAGACTCAGCACAGCCAAAAATAAAAATAAATTAAACAAAATTTTTTTTAAACAGAGGAAAGACCAGTAAGATAGGAAATAGGAGAGTGTGATGGCATGAATGGAAAAGGTCAGTTTTCATTCCAATTCCAAAGAAAGGCAATGCCAAAGAATGCTCAAACTACTGCACAATTGCACTCATCTCACATGCTAGTAAAGTAATGCTCAAAATTCTCCAAGCCAGGTTTCAGCAATACATGAACCGTGAACTCCCTGATGTTGAAGCTGGTTTTAGAAAAGGCAGAGGAACCAGAGATCAAATTGCCAACATCCACTGGATCATGGGAAAAGCAAGAGAGTTCCAGAAAAACATCTATTTCTGCTTTATTGACTATGCCAAAGCCTTTGACTGTATGGATCACAATAAACTGTGGAAAATTCTGAAAGAGATGGGAATACCAGACCACCTAACCTGCCTCTTGAGAAATCTGTATGCAGGTCAGGAAGCAGCAGTTAGAACTGGACATGGAACAACAGACTGGTTCCAAATAGGAAAAGGAGTATGTCAAGGCTGTATATTGTCACTCTGCTTATTTAACTTATATGCAGAGTCTATCATGAGAAACGCTGGACTGGAAGAAACACAAGCTGGAATCAAGATTGCCGGGAGAAATATCAATAACCTCAGATATGCAGATGACACCACCCTTATGGCAGAAAGTGAAGAGGAACTAAAAAGCCTCTTGATGAAAGTGAAAGAGGAGAGTGAAAAAGTTGGCTTAAAGCTCAACATTCAGAAAACGAAGATCATGGCTTCTGGTCCCATCACTTCATGGGAAATAAATGGTGAAACAGTGGAAACAGTGTCAGACTTTATTTTGGGGGGCTCCCAAATCACTGCAGATGGTGACTGCAGCCATGAAATTAAAAGACGCTTACTCCTTGGAAGAAAAATTATGACCAACCTAGATAGCATATTCAAAAGCAGAGACATTACTTTGCCAACTAAGGTCCGTCTAGTCAAGGCTATGGTTTTTCCAGTAGTCATGTATGGATGTGAGAGTTGGACTGTGAAGAAAGCTGAGTGCTGAAGAATTGATGCTTTTGAACTGTGGTGTTGGAGAAGACTCTTGACAGCCCCTTGGACTGCAAGGAGATCCAACCAGTCCATTCTGAAGGAGATCAGCCCTGGGATTTCTTTGGAAGGAATGATGCTAAAGCTGAAACTCCAGTACTTTGGCCACCTCATGAGAAGAGTTGACTCACTGGAAAAGACTTTGATGCTGGGACGGATTGGGGGCAGGAGGAGAAGGGGACGACAGAGAATGAGATGGCTGGATGGCATCACTGACTCGATGGACATGAGTCTGAGTGAACTCCGGGAGTTGGTGATGGACAGGGAGGCTTGGCGTGCTGAGATTCATGGGGTCACAAAGAGTCGGACATGACTGAGCAACTGAACTGAACTGAACTGATGGCAGGAAAGCCAGAGAGAATGTCTCATGCAGCAATTACACAGATGCCCTGGAGAGCTAGCATAACATGAGTCCAAATAAGTGTCCACTGAATTGGAAAACAAGAAAGCCATCAACTTCATCACTTTCAGTGCAGCAGTATGATAGGATGTCAGATTAGAGTAGGTTGACGAATAGATGGAAAATAGCAAATTATACTCAGGCAAGTAGAAGAAAAGAAATAATGAACAGCGCAAATTGGTGTAATAGAACACAAACAAACAATAAAGACCAACAACGCCAGAGCTGATTTTCTGAAAAGACTAATAACATTGATAAACACATGGAAGGAGTAATCAAGAAAAAAGAGAGAAGCAAATAAGCAATGTCAAAAATGAAAAAGGAGCCATCCTTACATATCCCACTGATAGGAAAAAAAAATTGTTAGAGGATATTATAAACAAGTATACGTCTGTAATTTAAAATTTTGAAAAAAAAAAGACAGATTTAGATGAAAAATATAATTTATCAAAATAGACATGAAGAAATAGGAAATATGAATAGCCTCCAAACTATCTTAATATTGTATTCATAATTCAGAAACCTCCTTTAAAAGAAAATTCCAGATGGTTTCACCAGTAGATTTTAATCAAACATTTAAGGAAAAAAGAATTGACAATCTTACACAAACTTTTCCAGAGAACACAAAAATAATGAACAGCCCTAACCTACTGTATGAAGCCAGCCTCATACTTTAGTCAAAATCTGACAAGGAAAAAAAAAATCTGACAAGGTCATTTCTAGAAAGTAGAATTATAAGCCAGTATCACTCATGAATATAGATTTTTTAAAAAACACTAGCAAGATGAAATCAGCAACAACGTATAAGGAGAATAAGACATCATGACCAAGTTGGGTTTATTCCAGGAATTTAAAAATTAATGTATTTCATCACAACAACAGACTAACGGAGAAAAACCACATACACATCTTAAGAAATGCAGAAAAGGCACTTGATAAAATTCAACAACTATTCATGATTTTAAAAAAACTTAAAAAAGAATTTTTTAAAAACTTAAAAAGCTGAAATATAATTGATTTATAAAATTGTTAGTTTCAGGTGTAGGGCAAAGTGATTCAGTTATATATATATTTCAGATTAATTTCCATTATAGGTTATTACAAGATATATAAACCTTTGTTTTTTATCTATTTTATGTATAACAGTTTATATCTGTTAATCCCACACTTTTAATTTATCCCTCCTCCACCCCCTTTTCCCTTTGTTAAACAAAAAACAGATTTGTTTTCTATGTCTGTGAATCTATTTCTGTTTTGTATATAGATTCATTTGTATCATATTAGATGATATCCTAGAATATCTGCCTTTGTCTGACTTAGTATCCTCTGGATCCATCTATATTGCTCCAACAACATTTCATTCTTCCAAAAAAAAAAAAAAAAACCCTCTAGTGAATTCCCTGGTAGTCTGGCGATTAGGACTCCATGCTTTCACTGCCAAGGGTCTGAGTTCACTTCCTGGTTAGGGAACTAAGATCACACAAGCGACTAGAAAAACAAAACAACATAAAAGCGCTTAAGAATCAAGAGTAGGAACTTCCCTGGTGGTTCCATGGTTAAGCCTCTTTGCTCCCAATGCAGGGGCTCAGGTTTGATCCCTGGTCAGGGAACTAGATCTCATACGCTGCAAGGAAGATCCTGAGTGCTACAACTAAGACCCAGTACAGCCAAATAAGTTAAAAAGAAAAAGAAACCAAGAATAGAATTGAATATATTTAATCTGTAAACAGGGCTTCCCTGGTGGCTCAGAGGTTAAAGCGTCTGCCTCCAATGCGGGAGACCCAGGTTCAATCCCTGGGTCGGGAAGATCCCCTGGAGAAGGAAATGGTAACCCACTCCAGTATTCTTGCCTGGAGAATCCCATCGACGGAGGAGCCTGGTAGCCCACGGGGTCGCAAAGAGTCGGACACAACTGAGCGACTTCACTCACTCACTCACTCACTCACTCAGTCACTCAATCTGTAAACAAACCTTACTACAGATAACATTTGTTGTCTTCAGTTGCTAAGTCATATCCGACTATTTGCGACCCCATGGACTGCAGAACGCCAGGCTTCCCTGTCCTTCACTATCTCCCAGAGTTTGCCCAGACTAATATCCATTGAGTTGATGATGCTATGCAACCAACATACTCAATGTGAAAATGTTGAAAGCTGTCATTCTACGATAGGGAATGAATCAAGGATGCCTACTATCACCACTCATACTGAGTACTCTATTATGATCCTGGCCAGAACAGTAAGGCAGGAAAAAAAATACAAAGTGTAAGGACTGGAAAGAAAATTCTCTCTTCACAGATGACATAACAGTTTACACAGAAATCCAAAAGAATCTACAAGTAATTAGAATTAATAAGTGGGTTTAGTTAAGTTCTTTAATAAAATGACATTTCTATCTATCAGAAACAACATCTTTTAAGATTTCACTTGTAATAGAATTTATTAAATCTCATAAAACTACAAATACATTACTAAGAGAAGTTAATGATCAAAATAAATATTTTTATATTAGAAAACTCAATATTAGAATAAGGTCAATTCCTCATAAACTGATCTATTAGATCCAATGCAATCAAAATATCAAGAATTTTTCTTTGGGAGAGCTTAAAAAGTCGATTCTAAAATATTTAAGGAAATGCAAAGGACCGAGAATATCCAAGACCTTCTGGGAAAATACCAAGATAGAAAGTCTTGCTGGGGCTTCCTTGGAGGTCCAGTGGTTAAGACTCTGTGCTTCCACTGCAGGGGGGCACAGGTTCAATCTCTGGTCAGAGAACTTAAGGTCAGGCCAAAAAAGAGAGGAAGTTTGCTGTCACATCTATCAAGAGTCATTATGAAGCAACCATAACCAAGACAGTTTGTGACCACCGGTGGAAGAATAGAAAATTAGATTACTAGAGTGTCCAGAAATAGATCAACTCATATACAGATGCTTGTTTGATAGTAAAGTAGCATTGCACGGCAGTGAGAAAAATTATTATCTTTTCAACCAGTGGTGCTAGGACAACTGAATATCCATGAGGATAAAAAATGAAACTCAACTATACCTCACATCATACACACACACACACACACACACACACACACTCAATTCCAGATAGAGTATAAAATCTAAATATGCAAGGTTAAAACTATAAAACTCCAAGAAAATAATATAGGAGAGTATACTCATGACTAGAGAGATAAGGCTTGTTATACAGCACTATATAGATTTTCTGATCATCAAGCTTTAAGAGAATGTAAAGGCAATCCATAGAATGGGGGAAGACATTTATAACACAGTTAACTCACAAAGGGTTCATAACTATAATATAAAAGAATGCCTATAAATCAGTAAGAAAAAGAAAACTTGATTAAATAAAAAAAGGAGGGAAATGACTTAAACAGGTATTCCATTAAAAAAAGATATCCAAATGATCAATAGAAAGTTTTTAAAAAGATGCTCACTCTCAGGGCTAATCAGGGATATGCAAATTAAAATATTACTACACAATGAAATATTACTACACATCCATTAAAAGAGCTAAAATTTTAAAATCTGACAGTACCAGATGTGGACAAGGATATTGGACAAAGGCAATTTTCATACAGTCTTAGTGAGAAGTTAAATTTTTAGAACCACTTCTGAAAATGGCTGAAAACAACGGGTACATTCATTACTACGGATGACGGTAAACTAGTTAAAACCATCTTGGAATACAATTTAGCATTATTTATAAGAGTTAAAGATATACATAAAACTCCAAGACCCAGGACTCCACTCATAAATACTGTATACCCAAAAATAAGTGCATTTGTTCACTTCAGCATTCTTCGTAACAGCCCCGAACCGTGAACAACCCAAAAGTTCATCAACATTAAAATGGATGAATCAATCATGATACATTCACACAATGGACATATGGTAATGAAATCACAGTCACACACAACATGGATAAACATTACAAGCATAATTTTGGAACAAAGGAAGCCAGACACAAAATACATACTAGATATTTTCATTTACATTAAATTTTAAAAGCAGACAAAACTTAACTATAGTGTCTAGGGATGCATGTTTAAGTAGTAAAAGTATAAAGAAAGACAAGAAAGTAAATACCATAAAATCAAGATAACAGTAACCCTGGTGGGGGGGACAATGATTACAACGGGCCACAAGGGGAGCTTCTGGGGTGCTAGTAAATACTGTTTCTTGACCTAGTTTCCAGTTACACACTGTTCTCTTTAGATAAACTATCTAGCTATTATATTAATATTTTTGTTTCAGGCACTTTTCTTGATGTGTTTTATTTCACAATAAAAGTTTAAAAAAAGATTCAAGGAGTAAGTTAAATAGCAGATTAGACAAAATGAAAGAAATAAAAAGAGAACTGAAAAATAGACCTGAAGAAATTGTGCAGAATAAATCCAGAGATTAAGACATGTTTAATATAAAAGAGATTACAAGACACGTCAGAGAGCAAAAAAGTTCAGAATACAGCTGATCAAATTTCAACAAGAAAGAAGAGGTGAAAGAGGAGGGGTGAGAAGAGGAGGAAGAGAAGAAAAAACAGGGAAGGCAGCCTTCAAAGAGAATTCAGAACTGATGTACAACACCAGTCACTATATCCAGATATCTCTCTGAATCCCAAGCAGGAAATACAGAAAGACGACAACACTTAAGTCTCTCTTAGATTATTAGTGAATCTTCAGAATCAGCAATTCAAAAAGATCTTAAAAGTGTCTACAAAAAATCTGAGTACGTATAAAGAATCAACATTTAGACAGACAGTTACTTGCAACAGCAACAATGGAAGCCAGAAGACAGTGGAAAGTGACCTTGAAACTGATAAGCTGCTAAACTAGAATTTTGTATCCAGTGAAAATATCTTCAAAGATCAAAAGCAAAATAAGGACATTTTCAGAACAATGGGGTTCCTTGATGGCACAGACAGTAAAGAATCCACCTGCAATGCAAGAGGCCCAGGTTCAATCCCTGGGTCTGAAGATCCCTCGGAGAAGGGAATGGCAACCCACTCCAATATTCTTGCCTGGAGAATCCCAAGTTCAGAGGAGCCTGGGCGGGCTACAGTCTATGGGGTCGCAAAGAGTCAGATACGACTGAGCAACTAATACTTTCACAGAATAATAATTAATTTACTATCAGTGAGCCCTCAAAAAGTGAACTTCTAAACGACAGACTTAAAGAGGATGATGCCAGAAAGTTCTGAGATACAAGGAAAGATGAGCAAAGAAAAAGGTAAACACTGGTAAATCTAAACAAATACTGACTGTATAAAACAAGGACAAAAATAATAACTAAGCAAATACACAAAAGCAAACAAAAGAGAAAGGGAATCAGAGATGGAAGAATGGAAAGGAGGATGGATGAAGGTTTTTCTGTGGCAGCAATCAGGGAAATGCAATCACACCCGAAGGGAGGTGCGGCATCAGCGGAAGTTCAATACACTGAAAACTAAAATGAAGGGGGTTTTGGATTATTTGCCACTTTAACTTACTCTGCTATAGTAAACATATCGCTATTAAATCAATAGCTGCTACCAACTATTCACTTCATCCTACCCTATTGTTTCTGCAGTTATACTTCATTTGGTTGGAATAATCAAGGTGTTTGACAAATGAGATTTTTCCTAATCTACTAAAGCTCAATGTTTACTAATGCTTTCTTCTACTGCTGTTGGTGTAAACATTTCTAAAATAACATAGAAATATGTTAATATTTCTAAAATGACATAATTCTTATACACAATCAACTAAAAATCGCCAATCCTTTCCTGATGGCCCAAGGTCACTGACATAAACTACTACTCAACTATTGCTGATATAAAGAAATAACCTCAGTAGCTCTGTAAGGTCTTGTGTGAATACTAAGCTTTCCCCACAGCACCAGGTGTTCTCTTCTTGGTCATCACTGTATTGGCATCTTTAGTTCCTCCTACCAACCTGTGATCTGATTTGGTGGCAGCTATTACTTCCCTGGTGGCTCAGACGGTAAAGTGTCTGTGTACAATGCGGGAGACCTGGGTTTGATCCCTGGGTCGGGAACATCCCCCAGAGAAGGAAATGGCAATCCACTCCAGTACTATTGCCTTGCAAATCCCATGGACAGAGTAGCCAGGTAGGCTACAGTCCATGGGGTCGCAAAAGGTTGGATACGACTGAGCAACTTCACATTCTGCTTGGGGCCTCCTTTGATTACATTTCCTGGCTCCTAAAACTGTATTCCAGATATCCAGAACACAGAGATAACAGAATCTTGGCAAGGTATTATGCTGAATTAATAAGAGATGTGGAAAATTCTTAAAGAGATGGGAATACCAGACCACCTGACCTGCCTCCTGAGAAATCTGTATGCAGGTCAGGAAGCAGCAGTTAGAACCAGACGTGGAACAGACTGGTTCCAAATAGGAAAAGGAGTACATCAAGGCTGTACATTGTCACCCTGCTTATTAAACTTCTATGCAGAGTACATCATGAGAAATGCTGGGCTGGAGGAAGCACAAGCTGGAAATAACCTCAGATATGATGATGACACCACCCTTATGGTAGAAAGGGAAGAACTAAAGAGCCTCTTGATGAAAGTGAAAGCAGAGAGTGAAAAAGTTGGCTTAAAGCTCAACATTCAAAAAACTAAGGTCATGGCATCTGGTCCCATCACTTCATGGCAAATAGATGGGAAACAGTGGAAACAGTGACAGATTTTACTTTGGGGGGCTCCAAAATCAATGAAGATGGTGACTGCAGCCATTAAATTAAAAGGTGCTTACTCCTTGGAAGAAAAGTTATGACCAACCTAGACAGCATACTAAAAAGCAGAGACATCACTTTGCCAACAAAGGTCCGTCTAGTCAAGGCTATGGTTTTTCCAGTAGTTATGTATGGATGTGAGAGTTGGACTGTGAAGAAAGCTGAGTGCAGAAGAATTGATGCTTTTGAACTGTGGTGTTGGAGAAGACTTTGAGAGTCCCTTGGACTGCAAGGAGATCCAACCAGTCCATCCTAAAGGAAATCAGTCCTAAAGATTCATTGGAAGGACTGATGTTGAAGCTGAAACTCCAATACTTTGGCCACCTGATGTGAAGAGCTGACTCATTTTTGGAAAGACCCTGATGCTTGGAGGGATTGGGGGCAGGAGGAGAAGGGGACGACAGAGGATGAGATGGTTGGATGGCATCACTGACTCAATAGACGTGAGTTTGAGTAAACTCCAGGAGTTGGAGATGGACAGGGAGGCCTGGCGTTTTGTCCATGGGGTCTCAAAGAGTCGGACATGACTAAGCGACTGAACTGAACTGAATTAAGAACAAGCTAATTCTCCTTTAATCTTATCTTCTATTTGACTACTCAAGATCTCTGGAAAAGCAGAAAATACTTGTTTCAGTTTTGCTTTTTAACTTACCCACTCACAGTCGATTCCAAGCACTGGAAAATCTTCTATCTCACTCCTAAGTGAGGGCTCAATTTGATCCCACTCTGCCTCCTGAGACACAGTCATCACCTTTGCTCCGAGGATCCTCTCTTCCCATGAGGCTCTGGGGGCAATGGAGTGCGGCTGGTCCTCTCCTGGAGCGGGCAGCTCTCTCCCGCCTGGCACTTGCTGCTGCTGCGACAGCCGCCGCCGGGTCACCAGGCTCGATTTACTCCTCCGGCGCTGGAAGCCCTTCCATAGGACAAACCCTCCGACAGCCACACCAAGAAGGGTGGTCACTGTCAAGGCCACTAAGTGTTTAGACATCTTCAACTTTCCTGCTGTTTAGGAAAGCATATCACTAACCCCACAATCTGCAAAACAAATGGCAACACTATATTTACAAACAGAATTTGAAGCTACACAGAAACAAGTACCCCCTCCACCCCGCAAAAAAATAAAAAATTCCATTTACAATCCATGTAACCACAAACTTAAACAATGGCTACAAATTTCCACGTGAAACAGTGGTATTTTAATTCTTCCCCCCTTTGGTATGTCTTGTACTCTACTTCTGGGCTTCCCAGATGGCTCAGTGGTAAAGAATCCATCTGTCATTGCAGGAAAATGCAGGAGATGAGGGTTCAATCCCTGGGTAGGGAAGATAAGCTGGAGAAGGAAATGGCAACCCACTCTAGTATTCTTACCCGGAGAATCACATGGACAGAGGAGCCTGGAGGGCTACAGTCCACAGCGTCACAAAGGACTGAGCGATTGAGCACATATGCACGTACTCGTACCTATATCTCCATCCTCGTCCAAGGAAAAAACCCTGCCCTCTATCAGTTGCCCAGGGCTCTCTTAATCCTACAAAATCAAAATAGAAAAATCTAGACTCTTCCTTCCACTTGTTGATGTAATGTGAGTAAATTTTAGTTAATGGGTCTTCCTTGGGGTGTTTGTGCTTAAACCCTCAATTTCTAACAGTTGAACAGAAACATCTGCTTTGCAATTTGAAAAATCTAATCACCAGCGAGTTGGTGGGGAAACTTTTACTTTTTAGAAGGTGTGAGCTGTAGGGGATGGAACGCACAGGCCTGAGTAAATGTGGACTTTCTGTTGTTTCAGAAGTTCTCAGTAGTTCTCCCATAGAAACACACTCAATTACCGAGGTTAAACTAGGGCAACGCAAAAGAGAAGACGGACTAGAAGTGAAAAAGAGCAGAACTTAGAGAGCCAAGCTGCTAAGTCGCTTCAGTCGCGTCCGACTCTGTGGGACCCCAGAGACGGCAGCCCACCAGGCTCCCCCGTCCCTGGGATTCTCCAGGCAAGAACACTGGAGTGAGTTGCCATTTCCTTCTCCAATGCATGAAAGTGAAAAGTGAAAATGAAGTCGCTCAGTCGTGTCCGACTCCTAGGGACCCCATGGACTGCAGCCCACCAGGCTCCTCCATCCATGGGATTTTTCCAGGCAAGAGTACTGGAGTCAGGTGCCATTGCCTTCTCTGTGAGAGCAAAGAGGGGGCTGCAATTTGAAATATTCACAAGGTCAAAACAGGATAACATAAATAAGTGAAGCAAGCCAAGTGCAAGAAAAAATTGACACAGATGTCCTATTAAATATGTAGGCACTGTCTTCCTTTCTATCACAAAATAGTTTCTTCTACATTTTTCATATGTGAAATAAAATTCATTATTTTAGGGCAAGACAAGAAAAACAAAAAATTTTTTCTGTCCTTTGGCCTCCTCTCTCTTCCCACTGTGCACTATGTATCTGCATTATGCATTAACCTAAACTTCCCCATCGGCAGAAATACCTGCTCAGTCATAAAGAGCGATATTCCCCTAGCATCAATAAGGCAACTCCTCAGAGACAACATTCCTTCTTGATCTCACAAGGGGTCACATGGCACTTGGATCTCGGTAATATAAACGGGCAATAATACAACATCTGATGTACAGCCCTTGGTCCCAAAAATCTTTTATAACTGTGCCTTGACTTCTCAGTGATGGAACAATTCTCAGAGCTTTCTGAGATGTTCTCCCCAGGTTACCATCCTCCAATTTGGCTCAAATAAAATCTTCCATTTCTTCCTTGGATTAACTGATTAACTTTTTTACCGATATTTACAATATGGTTTTTGACCACCTAACTTTTTTTTCCTATTTTTGATAGAAAACATAGGTATATACTACTATTTCTGTACTATTTTTAAAACAACAGTTAAAGTGTAACAATAGGGAATGGCTATCCACTCCAGTATTCTTGTCTGGAGAATTCCAAGAACGGAGCCTGGCAGGCTATAGTCCCTGGGGTCGAAAGAGTAGGACACGGCTGAGTGACTAACACTTTCGCTTTCACAAGGGTAACCATAAATGGCAAGGGGCCTTTGGCCTCTAGTGGAGGGAAAAGGAGGGAGAGCAACCATCAAGCACCAGCTGCTGTGCTCTTCCTCACCTATTCGTGAAATAGCCCCAGTATGTTCAGATTATCCTGATGACTTAAGAGAAGGTGGATACCTGAATTTTATGTGAAATGTCGCCATTTTCAAGTGTCAGCAACAAATCTAGTTTCTGAAACACTGTGCCAGCGAAATAAAAAAGTTTGAGGTTTCAATAAATTTTAAAAATAATCTAAAATTTAAAACTATTTTGGGTTCTAGGGCTACACGTCTGTAGTCTCTGATCTAAAAATCTATACTGTTCAAAGACACAGCAATTTGCTAGACCCCACCTATACTTTTCAAATAGCCATGAATGGATGTGAGAGTTGGACCATAAAGAAGGCTGCTGTGCTTAGTCGCTCAGTCGTGTCCGACTCTGCAGACCCATGTACTATAGCCCATGAGGCTCCTCTGTTCATGGGGATTCTCCAAGACAAGAGTACTGGAGTGGGTTGCCCTGCCCCCCTCCAGGGGATCTTCCCAACCCAGGGATTGAACTCAGGTCTCCCGTATTGCAGACGATTCTTTACCTTCTGAGCCACCAAAGTAGCCCAAAGAAGGCTGAGCACCAAAGAACTGATCTTTTCAAATTGTGGTGCTGGAGAAGATTATTGAGAGTCCCTTGGACAGCAAGGAGATCAAACAAGTCAATCGCAAAGGAAATCAGGCCTGAACTGGAAGGTTTGATGCTGAAGCTGAAGCTTCAGTTCTTTGGCCACCTGATGCAAAGAGTCAACTCACTGGAAAAGACCCTGATGCTGGGAAAGATTGAGTCTGAGCAAACTCTAGGAGATAGTGAAGGACAGGGAAACCTGGACTGCTGCAGTCCATGGGATTGCAGAGTCGAAGAGGACTTAGCAACTGAACAACAATACTGCTCTGTGACTCTTGGTTTCCATTCACTGTGTACTTTATTTTGTTTCAGCCACACCACATGACTTTTGGGATCTCAGCTCCAGACCAGAGATTGAACCCGGGCCACCAAAGAAAGCCCAGGATCCTAGCCGAAAAGCCACCAAGGAACTCCCAATGTGTACTGTTTTTATCAATTTTTAAAAGTTTCAACTGTTGCAGGAAGGGGGACCCCCTTCCAGGGTCAGAAACTGGGCTCTTGTCTAACACTCGGAAATGAATTGTCCGAGG
The DNA here is from genome assembly GCF_001704415.2 of Capra hircus. Taxonomy (NCBI): domain Eukaryota; kingdom Metazoa; phylum Chordata; class Mammalia; order Artiodactyla; family Bovidae; genus Capra; species Capra hircus. Next base: position 22,137,535 of record NC_030817.1, read on the forward strand.
AGACACATGTGCTGACAAAGCAAGAGATTTTATTGGGAAAGGGCATCCGGGTGGAGAGCAGTAGGGTAAGGGAACCCAGGAGAACTGCTCTGCCGCATGGCTCACAATGTTGGGTTTTATGGTGACGGGATTAGTTTCTGGGTGGTCTTTGGCCAATCATTCTAATTCAGAGTCTTTCCTGGTGGTGCACGCATCACTCAGCCAAGATGGATGCTAGCAAGAGGGATTCTGGGAAGTGGACGGACACACGGTGTCTCCTTTCAACCTTTCCCGAACTCTTCCAGTTGGTAGTGGCTTATTAGTTCCGTATTCCTTATCAGGATTTCCTGTCATAAAACAACTCATGCAAATGGTTACTATGGTGCCTGGCCAGGGTGGGCGGTTTCAGTCAGTGTGCTTCCCCTAACACAACAACAAAATTTTTAAAAATACTTTAATATTTACAACAACTGATCCTTATGCCTACAGAGATATTTAGCACTGGAGAAAAAATGGAATCACAGTTATTACAGCACTAATGAAAACAATAAAATGGCTACGCTGCTCTTAAAGTACTTTTTTGCAGAAACTATGCTTCAGTATTCACGTGTATGTTCTCCAGTACTTTTCCTGAAGAAGAAATTGAAACTTAATGAGATTAAAGAAACTTGCATAGGAGATTTCTAGTTAAAATACTCTCAGAAGATTAAAAAAAACAACCCTTACCTTTCCCACTCTAAACAATACAAATTTTGGAGAAAATATTAAAGAGATAACAAAAGTTTAATACACAGTTAAACTTAAAAAGAAGACAGGTGTCAGAAATGGAAGAAGGGAACCTGCAGTGGGTAGGAGGGCAGAGACCAGAACACACAGCAGCCCCAATGCAGGGGTATAGCGCCAGCCCAGGGACAGAAGTCTAGGCCACAGGCCCAGAGCACAGCAGAGATGCAGGAAAGTGTTGCCTTGTTCAATAAAAGAGCCTCTAAGTGCTCACCCACCATGGCCCAGGTAAGTCACCCACCCAAGGGTGAGAATATGAACAGTTACTTGGAGATCGACCAGGATGGTAGAATAGAAAGACCCTGAGTTCACCTTCTCTCAGAAGCACACCAAAACCACACCTATCTACAGAACAACCATCTACGAAAAAAGACCAAAACCTCCTGAAAAGATCATCTACAGCTAAAAGACACAAAGAAGGAACCACAAGATGGGCAGGAGGGGCTGAGTCATGATATAAAGTCCGTACTCGCAGGTGGGCGACACAGAAACTGGAGAATAATTACACTGCAGAGGTTCTCCCACAGGAGTGAGAGTTCTGAGTCCCACACTGGGTTCCCCATCCCGGAGATCCTGCACCAGGAAGACTAGCCCCCAGACCACTTGGCTTTGAACGCCAGCAGGGCTTAATTTCGGGAGCCCCAAAGGATTGTGGGAAATACAGACTCCACTCTTGAATGACACACACAAGATCTTACAAGCACTGAGGCTCAGGCCAAAAGCTGTAATTTGATAGGAGACTGGGTCAGACCTACCTGCTGGCTTTGGAGAGGTTGGGGGTGGCTGCGGCTGGCAACAGTTACATTTGGGAGCTCTATCAGTCACATAAGCCCCTGCAGATCTTTGTTCCTCCCTCTAGCTCATTAGCGCCTGTGGCCCTACCCAATAGCTTGTAGGCACCAATGTTGGGATGCCTCAGGCCAAACAACTAACTGGGTGGTAACACAGCCCCACCCATAAGCTGTCAGGCTGCCTAAAGACTTCCTGAGCCCACAGCCCCCTCCAGACACTCAGAGGCAACTAAGAATTTGCATATGTGCTCAGTGGCTTCAGTCATGTCTGATTCTGTGACTCTATGGACTGTAACTCAACAGGCTCCTCTGACCATGGAATTCTCCACACAAGAATACTGGAATGGGTTGCCACAGCCTCCTCCAGGGTATCTTCCCACCCCAGGAATCAAACCTGCATCTGTTAAGTCTCCTGCACTGTCAGGCAAGTTCTTTACCACTAGTACCACTTGGGAAGCCCAAGAGTTTGCACGCCCCAACTAAAGGTCAAGCATGCCACAACGAAGAAGACTGAAGAGCCCACGTGCCACAACTAAGATCTGGCACAGCCAAATAAATAAAAATATTTAAAAATTAATTTTAAAAATATCTTTTAAAAACCTTCATTCCCTGAAAAGGGTGGGGGTGGGGTGCTTCCCTAGTGGTCCATGGTTAAGAGTCTGCCTACCAATGCAGGAGACACGGGTTCGATCCTTGCTCCAGGAAGATTCTACATGCTGCAGGGCAACTAAGCTGGTGTGCCACAGCTACTGAGCCTGCGTGCCTAGAGCCCATGGTCTGCAATAAGAGGCCACTGGAATGAGAAGCCCAGGCACCACAATGAAGAGTAGCCCCTGCTCACCACAATCAGAGAAAGCCTCAGCAACGAAGACCCAGTAGAGCCAAAAATAAATAGGTAAAAATAAATAAATCTGGAAAAAAAAGAACTACCATACGACCCAGCAATTCCACTCCTGAGTGTATACTCCCAAAAAACTAAAACACTAATTTGAAAAGATACATGTATCCCAATGGTCAGGGAAGCAGTATTTATAATAGCCAAGACATGGAAGCAACCTAAATGTCCATCACTAGACAAATGGATAAAGATGGGGTATATATACATAATGGAGTATTATTTGGCCATAAGAAAGAATAAAATAATGCCACTTGCAACAACATGGATGGACCTGGAGATTACCATACTAAGTGAAGTCAGACAGAGAAAGACAAATATCATATGATATCACTTAAATGTGAAATCTAAAAAAATGAAACAAGTGAACTTATTGGCAAAACAGGAACAGACCCACAAAGAAAACAAACATGATTACCAAAAAGGAGGGGGAGCAGGGATAAAACAGGAGTTTGGGATTAATATACACACATTGCTGCTGCTGCTGCTAAGTTGCTTCAATCATGTCTGACTCTGTGTGACCCCACAGACAGCAGCCCACAAGGCTCCTCTGTCTCTGGGATTCTCCAGGCAAGAACACTAGAGTGGGTTGCCATTTCCTTCTCCAATGCATGAAAGTAATAAGCGAAAGTGAAGTCGCTCAGTGTTGCCCGACTCTTAGCGACCCCATGGACTGCAGCCTACCAGGCTCCTCCGTCCATGGGATTTTCCAGGCAAGAGTACTGGAGTGGGGTGCCATTGCCTTCTCCGATACACACATTACTATACATAAAATAGATAACTAATAAGGATCTACTGTATAGCATGGTACATAAAATATACTATTTTCTCATAATCTATAAGGGAAAAGCTGTATATACCTGAATATAAGTATAAAACTTTTGAAAACTGTAAAGTACTATAGAATATAAAGAATCTTTCCCTGGTGGTACAGAGGTTAAAGCGTCTGCCTGAAATGTGGGAGACCTGGGTTCGATCCCTGGGTCGGGAAGATCCCCTGGAGAAGGAAATGGCAACCCACTCCAGTATTCTTGCCTGGAGAATCCCATGGACGGAGGAGCTTGGTGGGCTACAGTCCACGGGTCGCAAGGAGTCGGACATGACTGAGCAACTTCATTTTCACTTACACTTTCAGTTTTCATTCAATTTAAGAAAAGAGAATATGAACAGAGTTCCCCCTAAGAGGACAACGCCTCAAATCTGCACTCTGGACTGATAACAGGGGCTGAGTTCACGTTATACTTACAAAAGGAAACTCTTAGCCAAGAAACTAAAACTAAAGATGAGTTCATTACAAAAAGACACAGCTCATCATAAAACTGTTTCCATCATGCAAGAAACATGCAGGATTGCCACGGAAGATCAGTCCCTACAAGAGTGTTCACAAATGAGAGAAAACAACACAAAACCCCAAGCCCTAAAACCAATAAAAATAGCTCACAGAACCAGCAAAAAAAAAGAAAATCATATCTGAGATCTGAAAGAGACTTCAAAGTAATAATCAGGGAAATTCAGGAAAATGAAATCTAAAGCATGAACAGGAGACAACAGAAAGTAGAATTTCTAGATATGAAAAACATTTGTTAAAATTTTTTTAAAAACTCAATACTCAACAAACAGTGGATCAGGCAGAGAGAAAGGAAGAGTTACTGAACTGAAGATAAATCTGAGGAAGTCACTCAGAATGCATCACAAAGATAAAGAGATAAAAAATATAAGAACAGACACAAAGGATAGATTGAGAAACTCAATATCCACAAAAGGAAGATTTGGAAGATGAAGGAGGTCAGATTTGGTACAGTTCTGAGTCCAAGTTGGATAAATTAAATATATCCACAAAAAGACTTGTATAAGCATGTTCATAACAGCTTTATTCATAATAGCCCCATACTGGAAACAGCCCAAGTAGCGCATCCATACAATGCAATGTTAATCAAGAATAAAAAGGAACTTATTACTAACACATGCAACCGGGATGAATCTCAAATAACCTTAGGCTGAGTGAAAGAAGACAGATATAAGAGAGATACTGTATATATTTATATATAAAGAACATCTATTTATATATATTTAGAACAGCTAAAACCAATCTATGGTAGAAAAAAAATCTGAACAATAGTTGCCTCTGAGAGAGGTGGGTCCAGGGAAGAGACATTTAAGCTGTGCACTGAATGACAAAAATTGAGCCAGTTATGCTCAATTCCAGGGAAAAGCATTTCAGATATGAAGGAAATTTCTGAAATTGTGGTAAAGTTCCATATGTTGATGGAGGTGTGGGTTACACAAGTGTAGGTGATTTTTTAAACTTAGGGATATTTCTGATTTTTCTCCTGTTGGCTTGACTTATGAATTAATGACTGCTGGTTCAACTGTAAACCCCATGAAAATAGGGACCTCAAATGCTTCTTCACCTTAACTGGCTTCTTCATTTATATATAACTATCTCCAGCAATTAGCACAGAGCTGATAACAATAAATATTTACTGGATGAATAAAACAATTCAAGGTATTATATGCTAACATTTTAGGATAGATATTTCCAATTCAATTATCAGACTACAAAACTGTTTATCCACATGAAACTAAAAAAAATGTCTTCCCTTATTGAGCTGTGATACTATAAACAAGCAGTATGCTTCAACACTGGGCTAGGAGTGAGAAAAATCAAATCTTGGGTTATAAATGGAATGTCTGTGTCCCTCTGAAATTCATGAGAAATCTCAAACTCCAACTGATGGTATTAGGAAGTAGGGCCTTTGGAAGGTAATTAGGATCAGATGAGGTCATGAGGGTGGAGCCCTAGTGAATAGGATTAGTGCCTGGGAAAAAAGACCTTGTTTCTCTTTGATCTCTGCCACTATGGATACAATAAGAAGTTGTTAGCAGCCTGCAGCCCAAAAGACTCAACCATGCTGGCAATCTGATCTTAGACTTCCAGACTGCAAAAATGTTAGAACTGGTGTCTCTAAACTATCCAGTCTGTGATATTCTATAAATTCAGACTAAGACACATCACTAAGGACTGGCTCTGGGATCCAAAGCTTTCAATGCTTCACCATCTTCAGTGACAAAGGATCTGCCATTCTTTTTTAAAAAACCGTATTAAAAATTATATAAAATAATCCCATAAAATAACTGTTATAAAACTGACAACAGTGGTTACCTAAGGCAGTAGGGTTAAAATACTTTTGATTTTTCAAATTCTGTACGAGTATGTATATATTCATAATTCTGTTGTTGTTGCTTTAGTCCCTAAATCACGTCCGACTCTTTTCTGACTCCAATTAGAAACACGTTTTTTAAAGTACTTTTTAGAGATGGGCTTCCCTGATGGCTCAGACTGTAAAAATATCTGCCTGCAATGCAGACTTGGGTTCAGTCTCTGAGTTGGGAAGATCCTCTGGAGAAGGGCATCGCAACCCATGCCAGTATTCTTGCCTGGAGAATTCCACGGACAGAGGAGACTGTCAGGCTACAGTCCACAGCATCGCAAAGAGCTGGACATGACTGAGTGACTAACACTTCATTTTCACTTTTCAGTTCAGTTCAGTTCAGTTGCTCAGTCATGTCCGACTCTTTGCGACTCCATGAATCGCAGCACGCCAGGCCTCCCTGTCCATCACCATCTTCCGGAGTTCACTCAGACTCACGTTCATTGAGTCCGTGATGCCATCCAGCCATTTCATTCTCGGTCGTCCCCTTCTCCTCCTGCCCCCAATCCCTCCCAGCATCAGAGTCTTTTCCAATGAGTCAACTCTTCGCATGAGGTGGCCAAAGTACTGGAGTTTCAGCTTCAGCCATCAGTCCTTCCAAAGAAATCCCAGGGTTGATCTCCTTCAGAATGGACTGGCTGGATCTCCTTGCAGTCCAAGGGACTCTCAAGAGTCTTCTCCAACACCACAGTTCAAAAGCATCAATTCTTCAGCGCTCAGCCTTCTTCACAGTCCAACTCTCACATCCATACATGACCACAGGAAAAACCATAGCCTTGACTAGACGGACCTTAGTTGGCAAAGTAATGTCTCTGCTTTTGAATATATTATCTAGGTTGGTCATAACTTTTCTTCCAAGGAGTAAGCGTCTTTTAATTTCATGGCTGCAGTCATCATCTGCAGTGATTTGGGAGCTCAAAAAAACAAAGTCTGACACTGTTTCCACTGTTTCCCCATCTATTTCCCATGAAGTGATGGGACCAGATGCCATGATCTTCGTTTTCTGAATGTTGAGCTTTAAGCCAACTTTTTCGCTCTCCTCTTTTACTTTCATCAAGAGGCTTTTTAGCTCCTCTTCACTTTCTGCCATAAGGGTGGTGTCATCTGCATATCTGAGGTTATTGATATTTCTCCCAGCAATCTTGATTCCAGCTTGTGTTTCTTCCAGTCCAGCGTTTCTCATGAAGTACTCTGCATAGAAGTTAAATAAGCAGGGTGACAATATACAGCCTTGACATACTCCTTTTCCTATTTGGAACCAGTCTGTTGTTCCATGTCCAGTTCCAACTGTTGCTTCCTGACCTGCATACAGATTTCTCAAGAGGCAGGTTAGGTGGTCTGGTATTCCCATCTCTCTCAGAATTTTCCACAGTTTATTGTGATCCACACAGACAAAGGCTTTGGCATAGTCAATAAAGCAGAAATAGATGTTTTTCTGGAACTCTCTTGCTTTTTCCATGATCCAGCGGATGCTGGCAATTTGATCTCTGGTTCCTCTGCCTTTTCTAAAACCAGCTTCAACATCAGGGAGTTCATGGTTCATGTATTGGTGAAGCCTGGCTTGGAGAATTTTGAGCATTACTTTACTAGCATGTGAGATGAGTGCAATTGTGCAGTAGTTTGAGCATTCTTTGGCATTGCCTTTCTTTGGAATTGGAATGAAAACTGACCTTTTCCAGTCCTGTGGCCACTGCTGAGTTTTCCAAACTTGCTGGCATATTGCGTGCAGCACTTTCACAGCATCATCTTTCAGGATTTGAAACAGCTCAATTGGAATTCACTATCACCTCCACTAGCTTTGTTCGTAGTGATGCTTTCTAAGGCCCACTTGACTTCACATTCCAAGATGTCTGGCTCTAGATTAGTGATCACATCATCATGATTATCTGGGTCTTTTTTGTACAGTTCTTCCGTGTATTCTTACCACCTCTTCTTAATATCTCCTGCTTCTGTTAGGTCCATACCATTTCTGTCCTTTATCGAGCCCATCTTTGCATGAAATATTTCCTTGGTATCTCTAATTTTCTTGAAGAGATCTCTAGTCTTTCCCATTCTGTTCTTTTCCTCTATTTCTTTGCATTGATCGCTGAAGAAGGCTTTCTTATCTCTTCTTGCTATTCTTTGGAACTCTGCATTCAGATGCTTATATCTTTCCTTTTCTCCTTTGCTTTCTGCCTCTCTTCTTTTCACAGCTATTTGTAAGGCCTCCCCAGACAGCCATTTTGCTTTTTTGCATTTCTTTTCCATGGGGATGGTCTTGATCCCTGTCTCCTGTACAGTGTCACGAACCTCATTCCATAGTTCATCAGGCACTCTATCTATCAGATCTAGGCCCTTAATTAAATCTATTTCTCACTTCCACTGTATAATCATAAGGGATTTGATTTAGGTCATACCTGAATGGTCTCATGGTTTTCCCTACTTTCTTCAGTTTGAGTCTGAATTTGGTAATAAGGAGTTCATGATCTGAGCCACAGTCAGCTCCTGGTCTTGTTTTTGTTGACTGTATAGAGCTTCTCCATCTTTGGCTGCAAAGAATATAATCAATCTGATTTCGGTGTTGACCATCTGGTGATGTCCATGTGTAGAGTCTTCTCTTGTGTTGTTTGTTATGACCAGTGCATTTTCTTGGCAAAACTCTATTAGTCTTTGCCCTGCTTCATTCTGTATTCCAAGGCCAAATTTGCCTGTTACTCCAGGTGTTTCTTGACTTCCTACTTTTGCATTCCAGTCCCCTATAATGAAAAGGACATCTTTTTTGGGCGTTAGTTCTAAAAGGTCTTGTAGGTCTTCATAGAACCGTTCAACTTCAGCTTCTTCAGCGTTACTGGTTGGGGCATAGACTTGGATAACTGTGATATTGAATGGTTTGCCTTGGAGATGAACAGAGATCATTCTGTCATTCTTGAGATTGCCTCCAATTGCATTTCGAACTCTTTTGTTGACCATGATGGCTATTCCATTTCTTCTGAGGGATTCCTGCCCGCAGTAGTAGATATAATGGTCATCTGAGTTAAATTCACCCATTCCAGTCCATTTCAGCTCGCTGATTCCCAGAATGTCGACGTTCACCCTTGCCATCTCTTGTTTGACCACTTCCAATTCACCTTGATTCATGGACCTGACATTCCAGGTTCCTATGCAATATTGCTCTTTACAGCATCGGATCTTGCTTCTATCACCAGTCACATCCACAACTGGGTACTGTTTTTGCTTTGGCTCCATCCCTTCATTCTTTCTGGAGTTATTTTTCCACTGATCTCCAGTAGCATATTGGGCACCTAATGACCTGGAGAGTTCCTCTTTTGGTATCCTATCATTTTGCCTTTTCATATTGTTCATGGGGTTCTCAAGGCAAGAATACTGAAGTGGCTTGCCATTCCCTTCTCCAGTGGACCACATTCTGTCATTTCCCTTTTAGAGACAGCCAAAGTAACTTTCCCAGTTAACACTTAAGACATGATTATATTCCTGAAAGAAATCTCATTTTAATGAATTAAACAATAAGTTAAAATGTTCAGAAAGTAGCATAAGGTAGAGGATAAAAACATAAGCCCCAGAGTCAAACACGCTGGGCCTCTGCCACTTGCTAGCTATATTGTTGTTGTTGTTTTACTCAGTTGTGTCTGACTCTTTTGTGATCCCACGGACTGCCAGACTCCTCTGTACAAGGGATTTTTCAGGCAAGAATACTGGAGCAGGTTGCCGTTTCCTTCTCCAGGATATCTTTCTGACCCAGGGATTGACCCCTTGCCTTCTGCATTAGCAGCCAGATTCTTTACCACTGAGCCACTGTGGAAGCCCTGGTGGCTACATAAATGGGCAATTTACTGAACTTCTCTAAGTCTCAGTTGCCTTATCAGTAAAATGAGAAGGATAGTACCTACCATGTCAGATTATTGTAAGGCTTTAGTAAGATGACATAATAGCTTGACTTAGCATATTGGCTAGCACTTTAGAAGAAGTGAAGTGAAGTCGCTCAGTCGTCCCCGACTCTTTGCGACCCCATGGACAGTAGCTTGCACCAAGATCCTCCGTCCATGGGATTTTCCAGGCAAGAGTACTGGAGTGGGTTGCCATTTCCTTCTCCAGGCTAGCACTTTAGAGTTCAATAAATGTTCAATATGACTACCACGTACTCCTTAAGGAGTACATCAAGGCTGTATATTGTCACCCTGCTTATTTAACTTCTATGCAGAGTACATCATGAGAAACGCTGGACTGGAAGAAACACAAGCTGGAATCAAGGTTGCCGGGAGAAATATCAATAACCTCAGATATGCAGACGACACCACCCTTATGGCAGAAAGTGAAGAGGAGCTAAAAAGCCTCTTGATGAAAGTGAAAGAGGAGAGCAAAAAAGCTGGCTTAAAGCTCAACATTCAGAAAACGAAGATCATGGCATCTGGTCCCATCACTTCACGGGAAATAGATGGGGAAACAATGGAAACAGTGTCAGACTTTATTTTTTGGGGCTCCCAAATCACTGCAGATGATGACTGCAGCCATGAAATTAAAAGATGCTTACTCCTTGGAAGAAAAGTTATGACCAACCTAGATAGTATATTCAAAAGCAGAGACATTACTTTGCCAACTAAGTCCGTCTAGTCAAGGCTATGGTTTTTCCTGTGGTCATGTATGGATGTGAGAGTTGGACTGTGAAGAAGGCTGAGCGCCAAAGAACTGATGCTTTTGAACTGTGGTGTTGGAGAAGACTCTTGAGAGTCCCTTGGACTGCAAGGAGATCCAGCCAGTCCATTCTGAAGGCGATCAGCCCTGGGATTTCTTTGGAAGGAATGATGCTAAAGCTGAAGCTCCAGTACTTTGGCCACCTCATGCGAAGAGCTGACTCATTGGAAAAGACTCTGATGCTGGGAGGGATTGGGGGCAGGAGGAGAAGGGGATGACCCAGGATGAGATGGCTGGATGGCATCATGGACTCGATGGACGTGAGTCTGAGTGAACTCCGGAAGATGGTGATGGACAGGGAGGCCTGGCGTGCTGCGATTCATGGGGTCGCAAAGAGTCGGACACGACTGAGCAACTGAACTGAACTGAACTGATGACTACTACTGGGTTCTATAAACCACAGTAGTCTTATTAAAGGGAAACAAAGAACTATAGAGGTAAAATCTGAAAGCCAAATTTACACAGTTGAAGATTTCTTTCCTTCACAGTCCTGACAGATCATGACGCGATCTCTACCTGAATACTTCCAGAAACAGAGTTCATTACCTTAAGAGGCAGTTTTTGTTGAAACATACTTGCATTCTGTAAAAGTTCCCTACATGGAAATTTTTCTCTTTGATGTTCAGTCTGGCCTCTGAAAATGACAAAAGTGTTTACTCTTTCCTAAGAGCTTGTGAAATATGTGAAGACAGCTCTTACAACTTCCCTTGGTACCTTCCACTTAATCCAATCAGTCTTCCTGTGACCTAGTTTACAGACCACTCGCCATCATGGCTAGATCCTTCTGAACAGCTCCAAGCTTGCCAATGTATCTCTTAAACTGTGGCACCCAAGCCTTATTCAGTACTTGAAACATGGTCTAATTGGTGTAGACTACATTGGTACTATTACTTCCCAGGCTCTGGGCCCTATATTTTATTTATGCTGGATGAAATGATAGGTGTTTGAACAGCAGAATCACACTGATGATTCATACAGAGTTTGTGGTAAATAAAGTTCACTGAAATCATACTGAATTCCCCATTTTATATACTTGTATACTTCACACTTAAATCCAAAATTTTACATTTCTTTCTTCTAAATTTCTTCTTGTATGTTTCAACCAAACATTTTATCCTTTGAGATTAATTTGGATTTAAAAATATATATATTTGTTCATTCATTTCTTGCACGAGGGCTCTCTCTAGTTGTTGAGAGCAGGGGGAGAGTGGGGGCTACACTCCTGTGGAGCACAGGCTCTAGCGCATGGGGGTTTCAATAGTTGTGGCCCACTGACTTAGCTGCCCAAGAGGAATCTTCCTGGAACAGGGATCAAACCCATGTCCCCTGCATTGGTAGGTGGATTCTTAACCACTTATCCACCAGGGAAGCCCCTCAACTTGCATCTTGATTGTGCCTTCCCCCACAACTTACAAGTTTTTGCATAGAAAAGTGAATTTTTGTTTTCTGTGAAAATAACATCTTCTAACATGTTTTTATTAATTAATTTTTCAAATTTATTTTTGTATTTCACACTACCTCCATGGTTAATAATGCTGAAATCAGGTTACATTAAAGCAGAATACTTAAAGAAAAAAAAAAAGAGCATTATTGATTTGCTTCCATTGAGAAGGGCTCCCTCAGACCTGGAATTCCCAAGCAGCCAGGCTCCCACTTATTATTTACCATCATGTGGCCTGTGAAAAAGAAAATCCTAATAGGGAAATTGAAGGAGCAAGTAGGGTACCTCCATATGAAGGAACTCTTGGCAACATTCAAAACAGTTATTAATTCATTTTTATATGGAGAAATTTTGTAGGGTATTTTTCCCCCCAGTCAAGGGATTCATTCAGTAAACATGTACACAACCCTTTCAATAAACCAAACACTGTGCCAGACTCTGGGTAAAAAGAGTTAAAAGGCCAATCTGCTTTCAAAAATGCAGGATTCAGAAAAGGAGAAATGGGTATACTGAACAATTTGCAATATAGTGAGGAAACACAAACCACAGAAGCACACACGAGTACAGGATGGCCAAGAGGAGGAGTGGGAATTATTAAGAGAAACACTTGCTGGGAGGGGTGAGACTGGTACTGGTGTTAAAAAAGCAGCAAACCGGGGACTTCCCTGGGGGTCCAGTGATTAAGAACACACCTTCCAATCCCTGGTCCTGGGACTCAGACCCCACATGCCTCAGGGCAACTAAGCCCTCACACCCAACTAGAGAAGTCTGCACGCTGCAACGGAGACCCAGCACAGCCAAAAAGAATAATAATAAATAAATATATTTCAAAAATTAAAAAAAATTTTTAAGTTTTATTAGTTTTATTTATGCTTATCTGTTTACGTATCCACCTGTGACCATTCCTACACTCTAATGTCAAAGTGAAAGTGAAGTCGCTCAGTTGTGTCCGACTCTTTGCAACCCCATGGACTGTAGCCTATCAGGCTCCTCCGTCCATGGGATTTTCCAGGCAAGAGTGCTGTGTGGATTGCCATTTCCTTCTCCAAAAAAAAGAAAAATTTTAATGAGCTAGCACCCTCTAGGTGCACCAGGCAGAGAGAAGGGCACTCCAGGCAGAGGGAACAACAGCTCGTGCAAAGATATGAAAGGCACGAAGTGTCACGGCACAAGTGGAAAAGTTCAAGCAAACTTAACATGCATCATAAGTGCAAAATTCTGAATTTTAAAGACTGACTCTAAAAAAAATAATAAAAACTATCTTATTGATAATTTCCATATTGATTTTTAAAAAATATTTCTTTTTGGCCGTGCTGGGTCTAAGCTGCTGCACAGGCTTTTCTCTAGCTGTGTCGAGCAGGGGCTACTCTTCAATGCGGTGCAAGGGTTTCTCATCTCAGTGGCTTCTCTTGTTGTGGGGTACAGGCTCCAGGGCACTTGAGCTTCAGTAGTTGCAGCTCCTGGGTTCTAGAGCACAGGCTCCAAAGTTATGGCACACGGGCCTAGCTGCTCTGCAGCGTGTGGGATCTTCCCGGACCAGGGATCGAACCCGTGTCTCCTCCACTGGCAGGTGGATTCTTCACCACTGAGCCACCAGGGAAGCCCTTCCATATTGACTTTTAAGGTGACCTTTTATTTCATTGTAGTAAAACATACGTAACACAAACCTTACATTTTAACATTTTTAAGAGTATCATTCAGTGGCATAACTGCACCCACAAGGTTGTGCAATCATCACCACTATCCATTTCTTTCTCTTCTTTTTTAATATTTATTTATTTGGCTGCATCACGTCTTAGTTGTGGCGCATGGGCTTAGTGGCCCAGCAGCTGATGGGATCTTAGTTCCCCCACCAGGGATAAAACCTGTGTCTCCTGCATTGGCAGGCAGAGTCCCAACCACTGAGCCACCAGGGAAGTCCCACCCCTTTTCATTTCTAGAACTACTTCATCATCCCAAACAAACTCTGTACCATTAAACAGTAACTTCCCATTCCTCCCTTCCCAACCCTCGGTAACCTCTATTATACTTCCTGTCTCAAGTAATTCCATACTGATTTTTTATATCTCACGTTGAAATGATAGTTTGGATCTACTGGGTTAAACAATACCTGTTAAAATTAAGTTCACCTGTTTCTTTTTATACTCTTACTGTGGCTAGTAGAAAGCTTTAAATTATGTCTAGGGCTCACATGATATTTCAACTGGACAGCACTGTGCTAGAGCATAATGTGTAAGTAAGGAGACAGAGAGGAATGATGCTAGAAGGAGGAGATACAGGTCAAGTCACGAGAAGCCCTATATTACCTGGTAAGATAAAACCTTACAGGTAATGGAGAGTGAATAACAGAATCGCAGTGACAAGTTTCGGCTCATATTTCAAAGAACACTGTGGTCACTGTGTTTGTGCTAGATTGGATGAGGGCAAGGCTAGAGGCAGGCAGACCCATTAGATTAAGACTCACAATAGCAGAGCCAAGATGGGAAGAAGATTCAAATCAGGGCAGAAGAAGGCAGAATGGAAAAGAACACCAGTTCCTAACAGAACGCTGGCGTTGGAATAACCTGGATTAGTAAACAAGTCACAACTTTTACAACTTAGAATTTTGAAAGTGTGATGAATAGAAAACTAATAGCTTCCTAAACCCATTATAAAAATATGAAGAAAATCTCATTCATAACAGAAATATACACTATTTTAAAACTACAAGCCACATGTTTTTAAATAAACATACGCAAACAAACACAAGTATAAACTCAACAAGAAATATGTAAGATCAACTGAACTGATCTGAACTGAATACGAAGAAACAAAGAAAACTTTACTGAAGATACAGAAGGCTGGAAGAGCAGGGATATAACAGGTGTCACTTACAGAGCACGTTATCAAGTGCCAGGCTCTTTACACACATATGCCTATATATTTATGAATACATTACTCATCTAATCCTTTTTAACAATCCTCTACAGAAGGTACTATAATTACTGCATTTTTCTTTAATAAAGAAGAGAAGGTGTTTTACAGAAATACTCCAAATGTGCTCTAGAGCCCACACGCCACAACTAGAGAAGCCTGCATGTTGTAATGAAGACCCAATGCAGCCAAAACAAAACAATAATTAGTGTTGAAAAAAGAAATACTCAGAATAATGCAAATTAAATGCAAACTTAATTTTAAAAAAATTTTTTAATGAATTGACTATCAAGAAAGTGAAAAAAAAACACAGGATGCTAGAAAATATATTTGCATCATCTATCTCCTGAGGGCGTGTATCTAGAAGATATAAAAAACTGTTACACTTCAATAAAAAAA
Organism: Capra hircus; assembly: GCF_001704415.2. NCBI lineage: Eukaryota > Metazoa > Chordata > Mammalia > Artiodactyla > Bovidae > Capra > Capra hircus. The sequence continues at coordinate 22,152,637 of NC_030817.1, forward strand.
GAACAACCAATTTAAAACAGGCAAAGACATGAATAGACATTTCTTCAAAGAACATACACAAATGGCCAATAAACACGTGAAAAGATGCTCAACATCATTAGCTGTTAGGGAAATGCAAATCAAAACCACAATGAGATACCACTTCACACCCACTAGGATGGCTTTAATTAAAAAGACAGCTAATAAGTGCTGGTAATAATGTGGAGAAATTAGAATCCTCATATACTGTTGATGTTGACATAAAATGGTACAGCTGTTTGGAAAATAATCTGGCAGTTGCTCAGATGATTAAACATAGAGTTGCCATATGACCCGGCAACTCCACTTCTAGGTATATATCCAAGAGGAATGAAAACACATGTCCACACAACAGTTCATAGCAGCATTATTCATAATAGTCAAAAGTGAAGACAACTCAAATGTCCATCAGCTGATGAACAGATAAATAAAATGGGGTATATCCATAATGTTATGTGATTCCCCCAAAAGATATGTTAATGTCCTAACTCCCACTACCTATGAAGGTGACTTTATTTGGAAATGGCCTCTGCATACCTAATTAAGTTAAAACAGGGTCCTGCTGGAGTGGAGTGGGCCTTTAATTCAATAACTGGTGTCCTTATACGAAGAGAAAAGACTAAGATGGACTTTCACAAAGAGAGTTACAACGTGAAGACAGACACTCTGGGATGAAGGCCAGGTGAAGACAGAGGCAGGAGTTGGGAGTTACGCAGCTGCAAGCTAAGGAATGCCAAACAATGCCAAGGACTGCTGGCAATGTCAGAAGCTAGAAAGAGGCAGGAAAGGATTCCCCCGCAGAGACCTGAGAGAATGCACTCCTGCTAACAACTTGATTTTGGACTTTATAGCCTCCAGGGCTGTGAGAGAATGTATCTGTTATTTTAAGTCATCCAGTTTTCCTTACTTCAAAACTGTAGCCCTAGGAAACAAATACACCACAGAATGGAATTTTATTCGTAGCCCTAGGAAACAAATACACCACAGAATGGAATTTTATTCAGAGATTAAAAGGAATGGGTACTGACACATGTTGCAACATGGATGAACCTTGAAAACATTATACCAAGTGAAGGAACCCAATCACAAAATCGTACAAAAATTGTACAATTCCATTTATACAAAATACTTAGATCTATGAAGGCAGAAAGATTAGTGACTGGGGCTAGGGCTAGCAGCTTCCCTGATGGCTCAGATGGTAAAGAATCTGCCAGCAATGCAGAAGACCTGGGTTCAATCCCTGGGTCAGGAAGATCCCCTGGAGGAGGAAATGTCAACCCACTTCAGTATTCTTGTCTGGAGAATCCCATGGACAGAGGAGCCTGGTAGGCTATGATCCATAGGAGCTGCAAAGAGTCAGACACAACTGAAGCAACTTAGCATGCACAGGGCTAGGATATTGGGGAATGGGTATTGATAACAGGTTTGGGCTTCTTTGGGCTTCCCAGGTGGGTCAGTAAAGAGTCCACCTGCAATGCAGAGCTGCAGAAGACATGGGTTTGATCTCTGGGTGGGAAAGATCCCTCAAGAAGGGAATGGCAACCCACTCCAATATTCTTGCCAGGATAATCCCATGGACAGAGGAGCCTGGCAGGCTAGAGCCCATTCAAAGAATCAGACATGACTGAAGCAACTGTCTTTGGGGGATGATAAGTGAAGTCGCTCAGTCGTGTCCGACTCTTTGCGACCCGTGGACTGTAGCCCACCAAGCTCCTCCGTCCATGGGATTCCCCAGGCAAGAATACTGGAGTGGGTTGCCATTTCCTTCTCCAGGGGATCTTCCTGACCCAGGGATCGAACCCAGGTCTCCCACATTTCAGGCAGACGCTTTAACCTCTGCACCACCAGAGAAGCTGGGTGGGGGTGGGGTGGTGATAATGATGTCCAAAAATTAGGCTGTAGGGACTTCCCTGGTGGTCTAGTAGCTAACACTCTGCACTCTCAATGCAGGGGGCCAGGGTTTGATCCCTGGTTGGGAAACTAGATCCCACGTGCTGCAACTAAGCCTGGCACAGCCAAATAAATAAACTTTTAAAAATATAATAGAATTAGGTTATAGCAACAGCTGCTTAACTGGAAATATACTAAAAAATCACTGAATTGTGTACTTTAAAAAACAAATTATGTGAATTACATTTCAATAAGACCACCTTATTTTTTAAACACAATTATTTTTGTATTAATTTTTATTGGAGTACAGGTGCTTTACAATGTGTTAATTTCTTGTTGTAGAGCAAAGCGTATGTATGCATACATATGCCCACTCTTTCTTAAATTTCCTTTCCATTTTGTTGCAATCACCAAGTCACGTCTGACTTTTTTGGGACCCCATGAACTGTAGCCCGCCAGGCTCCTCTGTCCATGGGGTTTCCCACACAAGAATACTGGAGTGGGTAGACATTTCCTTCTCCGGGGGATCTTCCCAATCTAGGAATCAAACCCTTGTCTCCTGCATTGGCAGGCTGATTTTTTACCACTGAGCCACCAGGGAAGCCCCCTCCTCCGAGCCCCACCACCGCTTCCCATTTAGGTCACCACAGTAAACTCACTTAAAAAATAAAAAAAAACTACTTGATAAGCTGATTCTAAAATTAATCTGGGAAAGAAACTGTAAGACTACCCCCAAAACACTGATTAAATAATAAGTACATGAGCTGATAATGTATGACTTCCAATAAAATAACAATAAAAAGAATCATGAGGGACTACTTACCTTACTGCTACTGCTACTGCTAAGTCACTTCAGTCGTGTCCGACTCTGTGTGACCCCATAGGCGCCAGCCCACCAGGCTCCCTCGCCCTGGGATTCTCCAGGCAAGAACACTGGAGTGGGTTGCCATTTCCTTCTCCCATGCACGAAAGTGAAAAGTGAAAGTGCAGTCGCTCAGTCGTGTCCGACCCTTAGCGACCCTGTGGACTGCAGCCCACCAGGCTCCTCCGTCCATGGGATTTTCCAGGCAAGAGTACTGGAGTGGGGTGCCATAGACTTACCCCACTAGATACCAAAGTATAATATATATTTAATGTAGAATGCTATGGTATTGGCCCAGCAAAATAGAAAATTCGGACATAGGACAGAAGAGCTTACAGAAAATACACTGTGTGGGTGAGACATTAGTACGTGATAAATGTGGTATTTTAGATTAACAGGTCAAGGATGGACTGATATTCAGAGTGACATTGCTTGGAAAACAAGAAAAAGGCACACACCATTATTCTCTCTCTGACACACACACAAAGGAATTAGAGAAAAACTCTAACATGTAACAACTTACAGGAGAAAACATGGTGGTAAGAGAAAACGTGGCCTCAGAGTAGCACAGGGTTGTTCAGCCTCAGCACTACTGACATTTTAGGCCAGAAAAATTCTCTGCTTAAGGGCTTTCCTGGGCACTGAAGGGTGTTTAGCAGCATCCCTGGCTTCTATTCACTGGATGGCAACCAAAATACATCTCGTGACATTGCCAAGTGGCTCCCAGAAAGCAAAACAGCTCCCATTTGAGAACCACTGGGATTAGGAATGAAAGCCCACTAAATACACAAAGTAAAAGACTGATGCATTTAAACACGGAATTTACAACTTCGATTCTACAAAGACGCCACATGGTTAAGAGATAAGAAACAACTTCAAAATGTTGGGAATAAATATTTCAAACATATATGAATGACAAAAGATTAATATATAAAACAGTACCATATATAACCAGACAACCCAAAAGAAATGAGGCATTTCTCAAAAGAGGAAGGAATACAAATAGCCGATGATCATGAAAAGAACCTCAATCTCACCAATAACCAGGGAAGTACAAATTAAAACACAAAATTAGAGTCATTTCCCACACATCAGATTGGCAGAAGCAAAAAAGGCGGACACCATCAAATGTTTAAAAGAGCTGGGAAAGCAGAGACTATTATACACTGCTGGTGGGCAGTTTGGCATTAAATATCCATACCCTCCCACCCAGCAATTCCACCTGCAGGTTTCTATCTTTGAGAAATGCTCACTCAAACTCACAGACGCTGTGGGAGGATGTTCTCTGCCGCACTGTGCCTAAGACGGAAAAACTAAGCAACCTATGGAATCTCACATATTATGGGATTGTAACATGTTCTGGAATTTACCGAGCGAGAACAAATATGGCAGATGTCTACATATTAACCAAGAAAAAGTTCCAAGACCCATTTTTAAGCACAAGTTTAGTTGTTGAAGAGGTACAATATACCACGTTGGTAAAAGTTCAACCCAAAATTTTACACACCTGTCTGTACAAACACATATCAATAAACGTAAACAAAAAAAAAAAAAAAGAAAAGAAAAAATATGCCAAACTGATAACAGTTTTTACCTTGGGAAAAAGATTAAAAAAGAAAAGATGGAGGTGGAAAGAGGTCAAAGAGGATCTATTTTGTGTAAATGACATGGGCTACATGACACGGGCTACAGCTAAAATAAATATAAAAGAATAAATACATTTTTTAAAGCAAACTCAACTTGACCGAAATTCATAATTCCTTCCCTTCTCTTAAATAACTCTTTTTCTCTCAAACTTCGCAACTTTGATATTACAAAACCTTTCAGTCCAGTTCTACGGTGTTAGTGTTTTCAAGAAATGAGTGCCTAAGGGAGTTTGTGTCCATTAATATATCAAAAGCTTGTAAAAGTTTAGGTTTCGTTTATATTTTAACAAGCATGTATCAATTCTGTAATAAAGCAACATTACGGTTCTAGTCCTGATCTATATTCCAGGGTTGCGAAAAGAAAAAGAGGTGCCTCCCAACAAGGTCCATAGCAGCGGGTGTGGTCTGGGAAGAAAAAGGTGGTAACAATGGGGGCGGGCGTAGGTCCCCACGAATCGAGGGCACGAAACTCTTATTTGTGGACCCGTGCAACACGCAGCGCCTAAGAAGCTGCCAGATGTTGCGAGCGGTGCTTCTTTTGTAGCTAACTGGGTCAAGAAGCCAGGAAGGTTTGGTAGGTACTCCTTAAGGAGAGCAGCCGCGGGTCCGAGGAGGCGGCCCCGGAAGGCCACCGGGAGCCAGCGATCGAGGTGACAGCCCCCGCGGCGCGCCTAGGTGCTGAACTGCCCCCGCCACCGGCGAGGAAGGCGGGGAGAGGGGCAGGGCCAAGTCGCTCGGGGACAACGAGGTCCCCGCAATCATTCGCCTCCGCGCACGGTGACCTCGCCAGCATCTAGAGCCCCCTCCTCAGTCCGCACGGAAAACCGCCTCCACCATTCCACAGACTCGGAGAGCAGCTTCGCCGGCCGCCGATCCTCACTTACCTGCGGCCCTGGACCCGACCCGAACACCTGCGGCACCGCACGCTGAAGATCTGGAACCTCTGTGACCACCTGCGCGCACCCACCCGAATCCTCTAGGACGGAAACCACTTCCGGTTCCGTGACGTAACCCGAGCAGGGGTGTACAAGTGGGCGACGCCATCTTGTACGGAAGCTGCTGGGGCCGCTGGTGCTCCAGTGCTGAACAAAAGCTCTGTTAAAATAGGAAAGGCTTAACATCTTTTCGGATAAGTGGTGCCTTTCCTTTTTTTTCTGGGTGCTATTTTTGTTTGTCTTGGTTTTAAGGAAAGAAGCCTCTGTAACCGTCACAAATGCAATATGGGATTTGTAACTAACTGTCCTTACTAATTGGAGAAGGCAATGGCACCCCACTCCAGTACTCTTGCCTGGAAAATCCTATGGACGGAGGAGCCTGGTGGGCTGCAGTCCATGGGGTCGCTAAGAGTCGGACAAGACTGAGCGACTTCACTTTCACTTTTCACTTTCGTGCATGGGAGAAAGAAATGGCAACCCACTCCAGTGTTCTTGCCTGGAGAATCCCAGGGACGGCGGAGCCTGGTGGGCTGCCATCTATGGGGTCGCACAGAGTCGGACACAACTGAAGCGACTTAGCAGCAGCAGCAGCAGTCCTTACTAATTAGCTAGGGTGGTGTTTCTCCACCGCACTGATTTTCTTAGTTGTTAAATGAGGAAGGTAAACAGAAGAGACACTTGTTTAAATAATACATTCCTCATTCAGTTCAGTTCAGTCGCTCAGTCGTGTCCGACTCTTTGCGACCCCATCAATCGCAGCACGCCAGGCCTCCCTGTTCATCACCAAATCCCGGAGTTCACTCAGACTCACGTCCATTGAGTCAGTGATGCCATCCAGCCATCTCATCCTCTGTCCTCCCCTTCTCCTCCTGCCCCAACCCCTCCCAGCATCAGAGTCTTTTCCAATGAGTCAGCTCTTCGCACGAGGTGGCCAAAGTACTGGAGCTTCAGCTTTAGCATCTTTCCTTCCGAAGAAATCCCAGGGCTGATCTCATTCAGAATGGACTGGTTGGATCTCCTTGCAGTCCAAAGGACTGACAAGAAGTCTTCTCCAACACCACAGTTCCTTGCAGTCCAAGGGACTCTCAAGAGTCTTCTCCAACACCACAGTTCAAAAGCATCAATTCTTTGGCACTCAGCTTTCTTCACAGTCCAACTCTCACATCCATACATGACTACTGGAAAAAACATAGCCTTGACTAGACCGACCTTTATTGGCAAAGTAATGTCTCTGCTTTTCAATATGCTGTCTAGGTTGGTCATAACTTTCCTTCCAAGGAGTAAGCGTCTTTTAATTTCATGGCTGCAGTCACCATCTGCAGTGATTTGGGAGCCCAAAAAAATAAAGTCTGACACTGTTTCCACTGTTTCCCCATCTATTTCCCATGGAGTGATGGGACCAGACGCCATGATCTTCATTTTCTGAATGTTGAGCTTCAAGTCAACTTTTTCACTCTCCTCTTTCACTTTCATCAAGAGGCTTTTTAGTTCCTCTTCACTTTCTGCCATAAGGCTGGTGTCATCTGTATATCTGAGGTTATTGATATTTCTCCCGGCAATCTTGATTCCAGCTTGTGTTTCTTCCAGCCCAGCGTTTCTCATGATGTACTCTGCATAGAAGTTAAATAAGCAGGGTGACAATATACAGCCCTGACGTACTCCTTTTCCTGTTTGGAACCAGTCTGTTGTTCCATTAGAAGTGCCTTTTATACTATATCCATTATAATATGTATGCCATCTTTTATAACAAGAACCACAATACCTTCCGTTTATTTAAAAACTTTCATCCGGTCTTTATCAGTAACTGTCATTTATGAGGCACCTTATGCGTGCTATGTGCTGTTGCTTTGTCCTAGAATGTGTAAAATAGAAATGAGATGTGCATAAACAATATAAGGGATAATAATAGCTGCCATTTGGGGACTCTGTGCTAATAGTATGCTAGGAACTTTCCAAAACGTTTTACATATTTTATCTCATTTAATCCTCATAATCTCATGAGACGGTACTATTATTAGTGCCATTTTACATAATGTAGAGAAAGGTTAAATAAATTTCTCAAGGTAATTCAGCAAGTAAGAATTGTAGCTGGGAATCAAAACAGTATACCTGATTGCAAAGCTTGTTGCCCTCATCGCTACATCGTTTGGCTTCCAGTACAGGAGAAAAGGATCTAAGTTCCATTAGGTAATTATCCATTTAGGGAAAATTTCTGGCAGATATACAGCGTTAACCCTCTGCATTTTCATCTGCTCCATCCTGAAACACCTAAAAAACAAAAAGTAAAGGGGAAATGCAAATTAAAACCTCAGAGAAGGACTTCTTGGGTGGTTCAGTGATTAGGAATCTGTATTGCAATTCAAGGGTTGTGGTCCATCCAGTTTGGGGGACTAAGATCCCACATGCCTTGGAGCAAGCCCTCGCACCACAAAGAGAGCCCATATGCCACAAGGAAAGATCTGGCATGTGGCGACGAAGATCCCACAAATAACATATTTTTAAAAAAACCTCAGTGAGACACCGTTATGCACCCATGTACAGGCGTGCATACTCAGCCATTCAGTCGTGTCTGTTTGTGACCCCCATGACCTGTAGCCCACCAGGCTCCTCCGACCGTGGGATTCTCTAGGCAAGAAAACTGGAGTGGGTTGCCATACCCTTCTCCAGGGGATCTTCCCCACCAGGAATTGAACCCATGTTTATTGTCTCCTACTTTGACAGGTGGGTTCTTTACCACTAGCACTACCTGGGAAGCCCTTACATACCCACCAGAAAGGGTAAAATGAAAAACAGAGAAAATACAAAGGACTGGCAAGACTGTGGAGCAACCAGAACTCTCAGGCTAGTGCTGCTGCTAAGTCGCTTCAGTCGTGTCCAACTCTGTGCCACCCCATAGACGGTAGCCCACCAGGCTCCCCCGTCCCTGGGATTCTCCAGGCAAGAACACGAGTGGGTTGCCATTTCCTTCTCCAATGCATGAAAGTGAAAAGTGAAAGTGAAGTCGCTCAGTCGTGTCCGACTCTTAGCGATCCCATGGACTGCAACGTACCAGTCTCCTCCGTCCATAGGATTTTCCAGGCAAGAGTACTGGAGTGGGGTGCCATTGCCTTCTCCCTCAGGCTACTGAAGGGAACATAAATTGGCCCGATCATTTTGTTAAACTGTTTGGCAGGATCAGCGAAAGCTGAAGCTATGCATAGCCAAAGATGTGTACATATGTTCACTTAAAGGACATGCACAAAAAAAGCTTATGCTTATACTTAGTAATAGCACTAAACTGGAAACTATGCAAATATCCATGCTGTTAGAAGTCAGTGTGTAACCAAGCAGGACCTTACTGGGCCTTCCAAGGACAGAACCTCTTGTTCCCCATGTTCTCCGCCTGCCTCTGGTCTGTAGAAAAACTTTAGCCTTCTACACTTTACCTGAATTCTAAAGAATAAAATTAATCAGAAGTGAGAAAATGCAGAAAGAAGGGGAAACACTCAAGCAAGACAAACTAATAATAGTTTAGCCATTAAACAAAGTCAAGGACCTTTAGTTACTCCTCAAGGGAGGAGGAGAAGGGGGCGACAGAGGGTTAGATGGTTGGATGGCATCACTGACTCAATAGACATGACTCTGGGCAAACTCCAAGAGATAGTGAAGGTCTCAGAAGCCTGGTGTGCTGTGGTCAATGGGGTCTCAAAGAGTCGGACATGACTTAGAAACTGGACAACAAAAGTTATAGATAATATTCTAAGCTATGTCCTTTGGGCTATTTTGCAGATACCAAAACCCTAGCAGGTAAAGAAGTTAACTATATGCTGTTAAAAGCATTAGATCCCAGACCAGTTGTAAAAGAAGGTTGATAATGTTGACTCCTGATTACCTCATCGCCAACCAATCAAAAGAATGTCCACGAGATGATCATGCACCGCCTCCCTCCCCCCTACCCCCCCACCCCCCGCCGCAACCTCTCTCCCTCATCCCCGTCTTTAGAAACTCTGCCCTGAAAGCCATCAGGGAGTTCAGATCTTTTGAGTCCTAGCTGCCTAGATTCCTTGGCTTGCTGCCTGCAATAAATGCTGCACTTCGCTCCACTACAACCCTGTGTCAGTACACCCACTTTACTGTGCACAGGTGAGTGGACAGAAGTTTCTTTTGGTAACAAATGTAGTGATTACTCTTAGTGGAGTAATGACTCTGAAAGAGAACATGGGAGCTTCTTGCTAATAATGTTCTGTCTCTTAATCTGAGTGCTGATTTACATGTGTGTTCAGGTTGCATGTTTGAGGACACTTTTCTGAAGGCATTTATACTTCAATAAAAAGTGGGGCTTTTTTGTGTGTGGGGCGGAGGGCTTTTATTTAGAATGAAGGTAAAGGAATGAAAAGTTTATAAGACTGAAGAAGAAAAAGAACAGGAGAGGAGACAAATATCGGTATAATTTTAAAAAACAGAAATTAGAATGGAAGGATACATCATTGGAAGGATCCCATAATAAGCTGTCTATATCCATAAGCAATCACCTTACATATAAGGTCCAGTCAACAAGCTCCATCTGTGCATAAATAATTTCCAATCAACTTGTTAGTATCTCACTCTTTGTTTTAGTTCCTTTGGACTGTAATTAAAAATTACTATTGACTGTGCTAAGTTGCTTCAGTTGTGTCTGACTCTTTGCCACTCTATTGACCCCAGACTCCTCTGTCCAAGGGATTCTCCAGGCAAGAATACTGGAGCGAGTTCCCATTTCCTCCTCCAGGGGATCTTTCTGACTCAGGAATTGAACCCAGGTCTCCTGCATTGCAGGCAATTCTTTATGGTCTGAGCCATCAAGGAAGCCGCTATTGGATGGGCAGCTTATAAACAACAGAAATTTACCTCTCACAGTTCTGGAGGCTGAAAAGTCCATGATCGAGGTGCCAACAGATTTATTGTCTGGTGAATGCCTACTTCCTGTTTTATAGACCAAGACCAGACTGTGTCCTCACTTGGCCTAAGAGATAAGGAGCTCTCTTGGGTCTCCCTTATAAGGTACTAATCCTACTCATGGTGACTCCACCCTCATGTTCTAGTCATTTCCCAAAGGCCTCCCCTTCCTCATACCATTACGTTGGGAGATAGTTTTCAACATATGAATTTTCAAAGGACAAAAAACATTCAGCCTACTGCACACTTAAATATGAAAAAACATCTAAGACACACAGTAATTGCAGGCAGATTCTTCATTGTCTGACTGAGCCACCAGGGAAAAGAATATGTATAGAACTCTTGCACCCAGCATTTTGAGAGAGCACATACTTTAAAAACAAAGAAGATTTAAGAAATTAATTTTGATTTAGGTCATTGAACAACTTTATACATATTGAAAAAAATGCTCTAAAGAATCTTTTAGTAAAATATTTTAAAAATTCTCCAAATATATGGAGTTTTAAAAATAATCATTTTTGTATTGTTTTTAACTTAATTATAATGTGGTCAGAGAATACAGCTCTCATTCTCTGACCACAGAGAAAAATGCTGTAAAAAATCTTTTAGTAAGATTTTTAAAAAATTCTCCAAATATGTGCTAGTGCTAGGCCACTTCAGTCATGTCTGACTCTTTGTGACCCCATGGACAATAGCCTGCCAGGCTCCTATGTCCATAGAGTTTTCCAGGAAAGAATACTGGGGTGGGTAGCCATTCCCTTTTCCAGGGGATCTTCCAGACCCAGGGATTGAACCTAGGTCTCCTGTGTTGCGGGCAGATTCTTTACTGTCTGAGATTCCCTGACCACATCGCACTGAAGTTAAAAATCAATAATAAAATAATTATTTTTTAAAACTCCATATATTTGGAGAATTTTTTAGAAACCTTAAAGTTATAAGAAGAAATCCCAATTTAAAATATATAATATTAGATTTGAGAAGTAAAAAAAATGCTATACATATTTAGAAAATGTACACAATACATGTAAACAGATAACATATGCTTGTTACACTAGAAAATAAGAAATACTGAAAGTCAATTATACAAGTGACCATCTAATACATTAGAAAGAAACAAGAGAATAAATTCAAAGCACTAGGAGGAAGAGGATAACAAAATCAGAGAATAAATTAGTAAAATAGAAAAAGACGTGATTCATATGGCCAACAAAACTAAGATTAGATCTTTGAAAGCGACAGTCACTCAGTTGTGTCTGACTTTTTGTGACCCCATGGACTATACAATCCCTGGAATTCTCCAGGCCAGAATACTGGAGTGGGTAGCCTTTCCCTTCTCCAGGGGATCTTCCCAACCCAGGGATCAAACCCAGGTCTCCCGTATTGCGAGGAAGATTCTTTACCAGTTGAGCCACAAGGGAAGCCCAGATCTTTGAAAACACTAGTGAAAAAAGTTCTGTGAGTCTGATCCAGATAGAAGAGAAATAGCAACAAATAAATAATGTTAGGACTAGAAGGGGAAACATAACAAAATACAACAGAGATACAAGAAATTAGAAAATATAATGAACTTTATTTCAAAAATGTTTTAGACAAGAGAATGAAAAGACAAGTCACAGACTTGGAGGAAATCTCAGCAAAATACATATTTATAAAGGACTGTTATCCAGAATATAGAGAGAACTTTTGAAATTCAATAACCCAGTTAAAAAGTGAGCAAAAGATCTAAATAGACATCTCAAAGAAGTTATATGATATCCAAGTAAACATATGAAAAGATTATCAACTTTACCTGTTGTTTGGGAATTGTAAATTAAAACAACAATGAGATACCAGTACTTCATTGAATCAGTAAATTATATTAGAATGGCTAAAATCCAAGCACTACAACAGCAAGTACTTCTGAGGATACCCAGCAACAGTAACTCTCATTCATTGCCTGTTGGAATGCAAAATAGTACAGTTCCTTCTGAAGATAGGGCTTCCCTGGTGGCTCAGAGGTTAAAGCGTTTTCCTCCAATGTGAGAGACCTGGGTTCGATCCCTGGGTCGGGAAGATCCCCTGGAGAAGGAAATGGCCACCCACTCCAGTGTTCTTGCCTGGAGAATCCCATGGATGGAGGAGCCTGGTAGGCTACAGTCCACGGAGTCGCAAAGAGTTGGACACGAGTAAGTGACTTCACCTTCACCTTCCTTCTGAAGATAATTTGTCAGTTTCGTAACAAAGTTAAACATAGTTTTGCCAGTCAGTCCAGCAATCATGCTCCTAGGTATTCACACAAATGAGTTGAAAACTTAGTCCACACAAAACTTGTACATAAATGTTTACAACAGCTTTCATCATAAATTGAAAGCAACCAAGATGTTCTTCATCAGGTGAATGGGTAACCAAACTGTGTTACATCCATGCAATGGAGTATTATTCAATGACAAAAAGAAAGTAACTATCAACGCACAAGAAGGAATCTTAAATACACGTTGCTAAGTGACAGAAGCCAATCTGAGCAGGGTACATACTGTGTGATTCCAACTACTGTACATGACATTCTGGAAAAGGCCAAAGTATGGTGACAGTAAAAAGATCAGTGGTGGCCAGAGGGCTACCCAGTGGTGGGGAAGAAGAGAGGGTGCATAGGTGGAGGGAGCACTGAGGATTTTTAGGGCAGTGAAACTATTCTGTATGGTACTGAATGACATGGTATTCTGTATGGTACTGAATGACATGATGCACGTGTCAAAACCCATAGGATTGTGCAACACGGGAAAATCCTAAACTATGAACTTAAGTTAGTAATAATGCCAATATTGGTTCATCAATTGTAACAAACATACCACACCAGTGGAAAATGTTAATATTGTAATAGGGAAGCTGTGTGGGGTGGGCTTAAAACTCAACATTCCAAAAACTAAGATCATGGCATCTGGTCCCATCACTTTATGGCAAATAGATAGGGAAAAAATGGAAACGGTGAGAGACTTTATTTTTGGGTGGGCTCCGAAATCACTGCAGATGGTGACCACAGCCATGAAATTAAAAGATGCTTGCTCTTTGGAAGAAAAGCTATGAAAAAAAAAAAAAAAGAAAGAAAAGCTATGACCAACATAAACAGCATATTAAAAAGCAGAGACATTGCTTTACCAACAAAGGTCCATCTAGTCAAAGCTATGGTTTTCCCAGTAGTCATGTATGGATGTGAGAGTTGGACTATAAAGAAAGCTGAGTGCCAAAGAATTGATGTTTATGAACTACGGTGCTGGAGAAGACTCTTGAGGGTCCCTTGGACCGCAAGGAGATCAAATCAGTCGATCCTAAAGGAAATCAGTCCCGAATATTCATTGGAAGAACTGATGCTGAAGCTGAAACTCCAACACTTTGGCCACCTGATGCGAAGAACTGACTCATTGGAAAAGACCCTGATGCTGGGAAAGATTGAGGGCAGGAGGAGAAGGGGATGACAGAGGATGAGATGGTTGGATGGCATCACCGACTCGATGGACATGAGTTCGATCAAGCTCCAGGAGTTGGTGATGGACAGGGAATCCTCGAGTGCTGTGGTCCATGGGGTCACAAAGAGCCGGACACGACTGAATGACTAAACTGAACTGTAGGGGTTGGGGGAAGGCATATAGGAACTCCGTACTTTCTATTAGAATTTTCTCTGAATCTAAAACTGCTCTATAAATAAAGTCAATTAGTTACAAAAGAGAGAGTGATCATGCTGTGAACTGCTTGATTTATCTGAAATGTAATTAATTGATTCCAAGGACAACTTAATGCCAAGCACAGGGATGTCATGTACAGAAAATTCAAGAGGAACTGTGGCAAAAGCGCTAGTGGCCTACCCAGTATCCATTCTCCTCTCTACTTAGTAACAGTAGTCAGTGTATTACATGCATTAAACAATACATTTTTCTGTCTCCATTGTGATTAAGTATGGTGGCCATGTGACTAAGTTCTGGCCAAAGAGGTATAAACAAGTTATAAATAAGTTTTTGCACTTGACTTTGGGTAAAGTTATTTAAAAGGTCCTTTTTAGTGGTGGGGGGTGCTTTTTGTCATTATGCTTCTTTCTTGCTGAGACTAAAACCTGATGGCTAGAGTGCCACAGCCCCCTGCCACCACAGTGGCACCTTGAAGATGGAAGCCAGATGCCTGGAAAGGGGGAGTGGAGAGGTTGAAGAAGCCTGGATTTCTGATGTCTTCTGCAGTTTCTATACTAACCCTAAGTTTAGGTTACTTCTGGACTTCTTTTACACAAGAAAATTAATTGTTTTAAGTCATGCAGTCGTCTTTGCTACTATCAATAGAACCTAATCCTTAAGTGATACAGGAAATGAAAGATACTAATAATGAATGCATATCACACAGGTCAACTAAAATCTGCTGAATACAGTGCCCAGTAGATGTACAATAAAGGTGAAAACCATTTATTCGATTTGTTTAGTGTGTTGAAGATAAAGGTCAAAACTTAGCGGAACCACTAAATAGGCTTATTCAATATCCTGTTTCCTTCCTTTGAAATTCTGTCATTCCTTTCTGCCCACTGATCCCTTCTATAAACTTTTCTAATATTTTAGGTATTATATTATACAGATTATAAAAATATGCAGCTATGCACTCAAGAAGCTTACAAGCTAGCTCGGAATGCAAAGACTTTACTGTCAGCAAGTGAGAAAAGGCATCCTTTCTTGGTGGTTTAGAGACTCAGAACACTTTTTTCTCCTAAGGAAGTGGAATGAGACTATCTCTTGGGGAAAATGCCCATATTCATTTAGAAGAAATTCATGAAGGCCCCTTAGAGTAAGGGTGAGATACACACACCCCCACAACGAGACAAGTTCATCTAACAACAGGGGTTGAAAGCTGAATCTTCCTGGAAGAAAGACATCTGGGAGGAGAGACTGTGGGAGAGAAAGAGTGTTTAAAATGTTCGGGGATGGGATTTTAAGTTCCTTATGAGAAGTGTGTGCATGTTATGCAACCTCATCTTCTCTTCCTCGTAGGTAGGTGTCCATAACGTCTGTATCATTCTCTAATGCTTTTGTTCCAGGAGATTCATTAGAGGAATTTGAATAGGTATTTAATTTTGCATCCAGGTTTCCAGGAGGAAAAGACAAACATTATTTGGGGCTTTTTGGAGCTGAGGGTAAAGAGTAGGGTAGACTCTAACATCTAGGTCACAAAGAGAAGAGCACAGAAACAGACCTCCAGTTAAATGATGGATTGAGCCATATGTAACTCCACTTCCTCCTGAAATCTCTCTTTAAAAATGGGAAAACACAAACCTTCAAGGTAAAAAGATATAGAAAAAAAGAAAACCCCCTAAATGAGAAAAAAACAGAAGCTATTTATTCAGAACTTGCTATAGGAGGGAGTCAGCCACCATCACTTGTGTTTGGCAAAGACTCAAAGGCAGGCAGAGAATTGGGGAATCTTTATAATGAAAAAACGAGAAAGCTTTAGATCTATTCTGAATGGAGGTCATTGTCCTGGGGAAGTTCGGTTCAGTTCAGTTCAGTCACTCAGTTGTGTCTGACTCTTTGCAACCCCATG
The DNA here is from genome assembly GCF_001704415.2 of Capra hircus. NCBI lineage: Eukaryota > Metazoa > Chordata > Mammalia > Artiodactyla > Bovidae > Capra > Capra hircus. The sequence goes on from NC_030817.1 coordinate 22,168,452, forward strand.
AACCACAGCATGCCAGGGCTCCCTGTCCATCACCAGCTCCCCAGAGTCTACCCAAACTCATGTCCATTGAGTCGGTGATGCCATCCAACCATCTCATCCTCTGTCATCCCCTTCTCTTCCTGCCCTCAATCTTTCTCAGCATCAGGGTCTTTTCAAATGAGTCAGCTCTTTGCATCAGGTGCCCAAAGTATTGGAGTTTCAGCTTCAACATCAGTCCTTCCAATGAACACCCAGGACTGATCTTCTTTAGGATGGACTGGTTGGATATCCTTGCAGTCCAAGGGACTCTCAAGAGTCTTCTCCAACACCACGGCTCAAAAGCATCAATTCTTCGGCGCTCAGCTTTCTTTATAGTCCAACTTTCTCATCCATACATGACTACTGGAAAAACCGTAGCCTTGACTAGACAGACCTTTGTTGACAAAGTGATGTCTCTGCTTTTTAATATGTTGTCTACATTGGTCATAACTTTCCTTCCAAGGAGTAAGCGTCTTTTAATTTCATGGCTGCAATCACCATCTGCAGTGATTTTGGAAGGGAAGTTAAGGATGGGCTAACTGGAAGCCAGGATTCTTATGTGATTGATTTAGCTTTCTCTGTTTGGTCCTGTATTGGAAGTGGGGGCCAGGTATAAGGAAGCTGACTCATTGATAAATTCTGACCATTCTCATGCCAGTTAGATGCTAACCACCTGGCTTCCTAGGCCGGTTGCTGTGGAGGTTCTGGGTCAGTGTTCTCTTGTCATACATGGAATGGCTATTTGTCCATTCATATGGTTGATTTTTCACAGAAGAGGAGATGAAATCACTAACATTTCGGAAGCTGGAAAGCAGAAGGATGGTGGGAACTGACTTAGCAAACTCATCATCTATCAACGGACAGGCCAAGAGAAAGCCCCATTCGCCCCCAAAGAACCACTGAAAGACTTGAAAACAGGGAGTGCCAGGTATCTCAAAAACAGGTGTAGGGGTTTCCCTGGTGGCTCAGTGGTGGGGAATCCATCTGCCAATGCAGATGTCCCCAGTGCAGGGGACACGGGTTTGATTCCTGATCTCGGGAGATCCCACATGCTGCGGAGCAACTGGGCCCAGGCACCACAACTATTGATCTATGTTCTAGAACTGCAGCTGCTGAAGCCCATGTACCCTGGAACCCGTGCTCTGCAGCGGGAGAGGCCGTGGCAATGAGAAGCCCACCCGCCACAAGGGGGAGTAACCCCTGCTCGCCACAACTAGAGAAAAGCCTGAGCAGCAACAAAGACCCAGCACAGCCAAAAATAAATTTAAAAAAAAAGAAGAAGTAGGGGTAAAGTTGGGACTAAAAACACAATAACTGGTTAAAAGTGTACTTCAGAACCAGACACCAGACTTCCTCCCTTACTCCCAAATCACTCCCCTCCTGGCCCCTGCAGAAGGCTTAGGCTTGATTCCCTGGAGAGGTTAGAGGTGACCCTATCTAGTCAAGGATAGGTGTGCCATACTAAAGAGAATTCAGTGAAAAATCACTGAGACTCCTGCACTACTGTCCCGCATCAGCAACCAGTGTTAGAAGTCAAATGCTGAAGAAAACTTCAGATAATTTTGATATGAGCACATATCAAATTTTCATTTTCATCTTGCAATGAGGAAGAAGCTTCGTAGTAGGATATAGGGAAAAGTGTGAAATACTTTCAAATGGACAGAAAGATTACTGAGAAATTGGAGACTATGCATTGTTTTAAACAGTCTGGTAAGTGGAGACTTCCCACTTATCAGATTCTATGGGATTTATACTTTTTTCTATCTTTGAACTATTTCACATCTCTGAGGAGATATAAGCTAATTTGTTAAAAACTGATAATAATGCAATTAATTATTGTCCTTAGATTTGCAAAAAAAATCCTGTTACATAAAGCTTCTATTGACATCACTGTCCCCCTACATCCTCCAATAAGCTGGCTTTGCAAATACTAAGAAAATTGGTTTCAACAATTCTGATAGGCTTAGATACTTCGTCTGGCCTTTGGATTTTCCTTTGAACCGATTGTAACATCTTTTCCAGTTTTCTCAATAATAAGTTAAATCTTTGACACATTCATTTCATATTTGCATATGAGTATTTTTTTTAACAATAATCCATTAAGAAATCAAATTCAAAGGTCTACTTTTAGTAGAGATATTTGAGAGGAAGAGATTGGTTAGAAAATCATTTTAGATACAAAAACGAAAAAATATTTGGTAAAAATCACTATACTCTTAACTGAAAAGTGGGTGGATAACTGGTTTCTCAGAAGTTTTAATCCCATTAGTTGTGAGTATTTAATCAGAAATTCTAATTTCTTCCTGGAAAGAGGCTGTATGTAAATTACCTCATGCAAAAATTGCATCCTGGTCCTAGTTAGGACTTTTTTTACAGATGATGATTCCCAAAACTCCAGTCCAAAGCTGTGCCTCTAAATACTTGTCGTATCAGTGCTACACAAGATGCTGGTCTGAAATGAGAAATCAACCTTGCTCCAGAATGTAAATCAGCATTCTGCTTCCTTCACTGAAAAATCTTCCTGCAAAAAAAAAGTAAAGGGTGATTAACACAGTGCTTGCTACCAGAGTTTATACTCTAGCAAAAGGTTTCATCATGTTAAGGACTGGTAAAAACAGATTACACAAAATGGTGGTTCAGTTCAGTTCAGTTCAGCTCATTTCAGTTGCTCAGTCGTGTCTGACTCTTTGCAACCCCATGTACCACAGCACTCCAGGCCTCCCTGTCCATCATCAACTGCCGGAGTCTACCCAAACCCATGTCCATTGAGTTGGTGATGCCATCCAACCATCTCATCCTCTGTCATCCCCTTCTCTTCTTGCCCTCAATCTTTCTCAGCATCAGGGTCTTTTCCAATAAGTCAGCTCTTTGCATCAGGTGCCCAAAGTATTGGAGTTTCAGCTTCAACATCAGTCCTTCCAATGAACACCTAGGGCAGATCTCCTTTAGGATGGACTGGTTGGATCTCCTTACAGTCCATGGGACTCTCAAGAGTCTTCTCCAACACCACAGTTCAAAAGCATCAATTCTTCGGCACTCAGCTTTCTTTATAGTCCAACTTTCTCATCCATACATGACTACTGGAAAAACCATAGCCTTGACTAGACAGACCTTTGTTGACAAAGTAATGTCTCTGCTTTTTAATATGCTGTCTACGTTGGTCATAACTTTCCTTCCAAGGAGTAAGTGTCTTTTAGTTTCATGGCTGCAATCACCATCTGCAGTGATTTTGGAGCCCCCCCAAAAAAATAAAGTCAGCCACTGTTTCCACTGTTTCCCCATCTATTTGCCATGAAGTAGGATCTTAGTTTTCTGAATATTGAGCTTTAAGCCAACTTTTTCACTCTCCTCTTTCACTTTCATCAAGAGGCTCTTCAGCTTCCCTTCACTTTCTGCCATAAGGGTGGTGTCATCTGCATATCTGAGGTTATTGATATTTCACCCAGCAATCTTGATTCTTGAAGCTTGTGCTTCATCCAGCCCAGCGTTTCTCATAATGGTGGTACGTACGCAAAATGGAATATTATTTAACCTTAAAAAGGAATGAAATTATAATACATGATACAACATGGATGAAGCTTGAATATATACCATGCTAAGTGAATAAGCCAAACACAAAAGGACAAATAGTATATGAGTTCACTTATATGAGGTAGCTAGAATAGTTAAATTCATGGAGTAGAATGGTGGTAGCCAGGGGCCAGGGGGAAGGCATGGGGAGTCATTGCTTACTGGTAGACAGTTTCAGTTTGGGATGATGGGAAAGTTCTGGAGATAGTGATCATAGTTGCAAAGCAATATGAATGTAATTAATGCCACAGAACTGTACACTCACAAATGATTAAAATGGGGACTTCTCTAGTGGTACGTTGGATAAAAATTCACCTGCCAATGCAGGGGACACAGGCTCGATCTCCGGTCCAGGAAAATTCCACATGCCGAGGAGCAACTAAGCCCTTGTGCCACAACTACTGAGCCTGCATATTATAACCACTGGAGCCCTCAGGCTCCGAGACTGTGCTCTGCAGCAAGAGAAGCTACCACAGTGAGAAGCCTGTGCACCAAGAAGAGCTGCCCCTGCTCACCACAACTAGAGAAAGCCTGTGCACGGCAAGGAAGACCCAGCCCAACCAAAAATTAAGTAAGTAATTAAATTTAAAAAGAGAAAAATTTGTTAATGGTTACAACAGTTCAGTTTTAAGATATTTATTTGTGAACAGCATTGAAACATGTATATTACCATATGTGAAATAGATCACCAGTCCAAGTATGATGCATGAATCAGGGCACTCAAAGCCGGTGTACTGGGACAACCTTGAGGATGGGATGGGGTGGGAGGGGGGTTCAGGATGAGGGACACATGTACACCCATGGCTGATTCATGTCAGTGTATGGCAAAAAACACTACAATACTGTAAAGCAGTTAGCCTTCAACTGCAATAAATAAATTAATTTTTTTAAAAAGATTTTTATTTGCCTCATAATTTAAAATAGGATTAAAATGATAAATTTTCTCTTCTGTGCATTTTGCCACAATTTTAAAAATTGTTTACTTATTTATTCATTTATTTAATTTTACATTTGGCTGTGCTGAGTCTTTTTTGCTGCATGGGTTTTTCTCTAGTTACAGTGAGTGGAGGCCACTCTCTAGTTGCAGTGCATAGGTTTCTCACTGAGGTGGCTTCTCTCGTTGTATAGCATGGTCTCTAGGCACACCGGCTTCAGTAGTTGCAGCGTATGGGCTCAATAGTTTTGGCTCACAGGCTCTGGAGCACAGGATCAGTTGTGGCATACCAGCTTAGTCTCCCCTTGGGGCATATGGAATTTTCCCGGATCAGGGATCAAACCCACATTTCCCGTGTCTCCTGTGTTGGCAGGCAGATTCTTTACCCCTGAGCCACCAGGGAAACCCTGCCACAATTTTTAAAATTGCATGCTAGCTAGACCAGAGACACTTTGATTTCTATTATATTAGATTCCAGGTTTCTCAAACTAAATTTATCAACCCAACAGCTTTTTTTCACACACTACAAACTACCTCCTCTCTGCTCCTCACTCCACATCTTTCTACACTACTCACTTGGTTACTAATACTAGAAACCTGTGAAATGTTCTAGAACCCTTCTTTTCCCTCATCTTTGTGTATGTTATCTAATCCTGGTTGTCTAACTGTGCTGGTTGTAAAGAAATTGTTCCTCAGCTTCAAACCCTCCCACCTCTACTCTATTTTTTGATGCTGGACTAGGTCTCTGCAGTTCACATATTTCCTTTGCCAGTCTGGCTCTCCGTTAGCTTCTGCCAATAGTGGGAGATCTGAGGCAGGAATGAGAGAAAACGGACTTGCTCCTTCCTGTTCACTTCCTGTTTCTATCAGTGTCATCCAGGCAACAGTTGTCTGTGCCAGCAGTAACAGTTGGTTCCATCTTTGGGCTTCTTTCCATATTCCCATTAGGAGCTGCATCACATTCCTCAGAGATACCAGTACCAGCCAGCCAGCCACCCTCCTCAGAGGTCTGAGTCCTGAAATGCAGGCCCTCCTCTGAGCCACTGAGTTACCAGAATAAGTCTGTATAAGACAGCGTGTTCTCCTCAAGGTCTGGATTCCACCTCTCCAAGGCCCCTCCTTCAAGTGTTCGGTCCCAATATTCCCAACCTTGACCTTTACTTCTCCATCTACTCTTCGCAGCGACTACTTTCCTGTTTCATTTCCCTTTCTCAATTCTCCAATACCCGTGATAGCGCTAATAACTCTTTGTGTTAGTTTCCTCAGTTAAATAACTCCTGTGGTTTGTTTCCTCATTGAATCCTGACTAATAAGAAAATAGTCCTAAGCGTGGTTCTAGGAAAGAGACTTTCAGATATAGGATTTGGAGTTGATTTGATCATACCCTTACATTCAAACTCAATGTTGAACAATTCATCAATGGGAAATGAGATGCAGTAACATCACAGATAATCAACTTATCACCTGAAGTGCCCACTAAAACAAATGCTTGGAGCCATGCTTGACTATTTGATGGTAGAGGTGATTGTCATGGGGCCTCAGCGGTGTTTTCAGGTAGCTCAGTGGTAAAGAATCAGTCTGCCAATTCAAGAGACATGAGTTCAATCCCTGGGTCAGGAAGATCCCCTGGAGTAGGAAATGGCAATTTGCTCCAGTGTTCTTGCCTGGAAAATTCCATAGACAGAGGAGCCTGGCAGGCTACAGTCCAAGGGGTTGCAAAGAGTCAGACATGACTGGGTGATTGAGCAGGCATGCACACATGCACGGTGACTGTAACAACTATAGGTTGGGAGTGACTTTATTTTCACGCGCTGAAGAACTTACATAAAGAAATGGAAAGTCCAAGTCATTAAACATTTGGTTCAAGGTACAACAAAAGCTTCTACAGAAGCCCTAAAAAAACCCCTTCCTTTTTGTACCTGAAGGCTAAAACAAACAAAAGTTTAATTGTGCAGTTTTCAGAATAACAACAGAAGTTATCTCATAGCCTTGCCAAAACTCTCTAGTGAAAGAGCATTACTTGGGAAGAATATGACACTGAAACTTGGAATGGGGACATTAGGACTGACTCAAAGCTAAGATTCTAGACTGCTCAACTCTCTCCAGTATTAGTGGAAACAGCCTTCATCCCTTGCTTAAAGTCCTGTAATTATATCATCTGAAGGATGCCTATTTTCTTCAGTTTCACTCCCACCACTCACTGTTAACTGTAGGGTTTCTCAGTGCCTGTGGATAATTCTTTGTTGTGAGATGATGTCCTGTGCACTGTAATATGTTTAGCAGCATTCTTGACCTCTACCTAGTATATTCAGTGGCACCTTCTCCAGCCTGAGTTGTGACAACCAAAATTATATCTGGACATTTCCAAGTGCACCCCAGGGGGAAAAATCATACCAGGTGAGGACCACTACTCTAGATTCAAATTAGGGTCAGATCTCAACATATTCCACAGATTGACTGGGAAGAAATCATTTGTGCTTAATATTGCAATACTTTGCTGATTTATATTTGCAGAAACTTGGAGAATGTGTGAAACAATGGATCCTTCCTTTCCAAGAAGGAAATAAAGAAGATATAATGTAATATTAGATTTGGTTGAATTGTTGATGTGGGCACACTTATCACCATTCTAGATTTAATGTGTTAACTGTGCAGCTGGAAATGGCTCTGATAGTTGGTTGAATGAAACTTCATTTTCATGATGGCCTATATTCAATAAAATTGAGATGCAAAACCTTCTGGCATAACTTAGAAGGAATCCAAAGTCTTAAGGAGACAGAAAGGTTGGAGTGGCTCTATCATGTATGAACTGCCACCCCATCACTATTGCATCTGAGAAATCCCAGAAGACATTCCCTTCTCTAATGCATTGAGAAATATATCAGTGAATGGGTACCAGTATGCCTGTTAACTATTTGGTGACTGTTTTCTCTAGACAGGTTTGGCAGAGGGAGAAGGTATAGTTGAGATGGGTTTCTGGATTTCAGTGGAGAGAACAGATGGGATCCTGGAGGTCAAGTCAGTGTGAGTGAAGAGACAACGTGTGGACTTTCTTTCAAAGAGTCTAGTAGGGAACAAAGAGGACAAAAGAGTCACTTTGCAGTGCAAACTCTTGACAAACACTACCTCATTGAGGTAATCAAGGCAGTAAGTCATGATGACAGTACATACTTGCCTAAATAAACTAGGGCTGCCATAACAAAGCAGCTTAGATTGGACCGTCTAAAGAACAGAAGTCTACTTATAGTGCTGAAGGCTGTGTCAGCCGATTCTGTTTCTGCTGAGACCCCTTTTCCTGGCTGGTGAATGGCCACCTTCTCACTGCGTCCTCACATCATGGAGACAGAAAGCTCTCTGGTATCTCTTCTTATAAGGACACTAATCTTATTGGATCAGGGACCCTCCCTCATTACTTCACGTCAAACATTAATTACTTCTGATAGGCCCTATGTCTCAAAACAGTCAAATTGGAGCTTATGGCTTCAACATATGAATTTGGGGAGAGTAGACAGGGGAAGAAACAATTCAGTCCATATAATACCCTTGATATAGTTTGATGAATATGTCACTTTCCCTCTGTGCTCTTTGTCCCCAAAACATATAACCCCAGTCAAATTATGAGGTAAACATCAAACAAATCCCAGTTGAATGATGTTCTACAAAATATTTAACAAATATTCTTCAAAACTACTAAGGTCACCCATGCACTAATGGTCAATTAATCTATGACCAAGGAGGCAAGAATATACAATAGAGAAAAGACAGGCTTTTCAATAAGTGGTACTGGGAAAACTGGACAGCTATATGTAAAAACAATGAAATTAGAACATTCCCTAACACCATACACAAAAATAAACTCAAGATGGATCAAAGACCTAAATGTGAGGCTGGACTTTATAAAACTCTTAGAAGAAAACATAGGCAGAACACTCTTTGACATAAATTTCCACAATATCTTCTTCGAACCACTCCTTAAAGTAATGAAAATAAAAACACAGATAAACAAATGTTTATTTTATTAGATAAATAAATTGTTTATTATTTATTTATTATTATTAATTTGACCTAATTAAACTTAAAGGCTTTTGGAGAGTGCCCTGGTGGCCTAGTGGTTAGGATTCCAGCTTTCACTGCCAAGAGCTTGGGTTCAATCCCTGGTTGGGGAACTAAGATCCCACAAGCTGTGTGGCATGACCAAAAATATAGTCCTAAAAAAAACAAAAAAATAGCACTACCATATTATCCAGCAATCCCACTCGGGCATATATTTGGAGAAAATCATAATTTGAAAAGATACACACACTCCAATTGTAGCTTCCCTGGTGGCTCAAACAGTATCTGTCTGCAGTGCAAGAGACCTGGATTTGATCCCTGGGTCAGGAAGATCCCCTGGAGAAGGAAATGACTACACACTCCAGTATTCTTGACTGGAGAATTCCATGAACAGAGGAGCCTGCTGGACTACAGTCCATGGGGTTGCAAAGAGTCGGGCATGGCTGAGAGACTGACAGTATTCACTGAAGCACTATTTCCAGTAGCCAAGATATGGAGGCAACCTAAAAGTCCATTGACAGAGAAATGGATAAAGACTATGTGGTACAAATACACGATGGATTATTACCAGCCATCAAAAAAACAAAATAACTGAGTGAAGTAAGAAAGAGAAAGACAAATATCATATGATATCACTCCTATGTGGAATTTAATTTTAAAAATGAACTTATTTACAAAACAGAAACAGACTTAACAAATATTGAAAACAAGTTTCTGGTTACTGAAGGGGAAATGTTGGGGGAGGGATAAATAAGGAGCTTGCGACTGACACACACAACACTATTATATATAAGAGATATAACCAGCAAGGACCTACTGTATAGTACAGGGAACTATATTCATTATTGTGTGAATACACATGAGAACTACATGAGAAAAGAATCTGAACAAGAATGAATATATATATATATAACTGAATCACATTGCTGTACACCTGAAACTAACACAACATTGTAAATGAACTATACTTCAATAAAATTTTAAAAAAATAACTCCCAAGATCATCAAAAACAAGGAAAAGTCTGAGAAACTGTCAGAATAGCATAAGAAGACATGTCAGCTGAATGTATAGCGGATCCCCTGATGAGATCCTGGAACACAAAAGTAATCTGATGCATGGGTTTTAACAATTATGTACTGATATTGGTTTATTAGTTACGAAAATGTGGACTTCCTTAGTGGTCCAGTGATTAAGAATCTGTCTTCCAGTACAGGAGACACGGGCTCCATCCCTGGTCTGGGAAGATTCCATATGCCGCAGAGCAACCAGGCCCATGTGCCATAAGTACTGAACCCAACTGGCTTAGAGCAGGTGCTCCACAACAAGAGAAGCCACCACAGTTAGAAACTGCAGCTAGAGAGTAGCCCCCACTTGTCGCAACTAGAGAAAGCCCGCACGCAGCAACAAAGACCCAGCATAGCCAAATATAAATAAATAAATAAAATTTAGAAATAAAAGAAAAATGTGTTATACTACTAAAAAAATATGACAAATGTACCATACTAAGATACATGTTAATAATAGGGGAAATTGGTTATGACATATATAGGAACTCTCTATCTTCACAAGTTTTCTGTAATCTAAATCTGTTCTATAGTAAAAAAATTTACTTAAAAAAAAAAAGACAATGTGGGAAGAATTATCATAATGAGCAGCAGGAATGAAATTTGATATGCAAGAATTTGGGGCAGTGACTGATTGATCCTGGTGTCCCAAGTTAAATGGACAGCTTAATAAAATGTTACTGGAATTCCACTTATGGTATGTCCTAGTAAAACCCTGTGCTGGACCTGACAAGGACTCTGGACAAAATACACACAAACCAACTCTGAAGGCACTGGAGAGCGATTAAAAAAGAAAAAAAAGCAGATAGATTTTGACAGGGGGTCACACCTAAAATATAGCAAGCAATAGCATGGGTTGAATTTTCTATCTTATAAAGTCTTGAACCTGAAGGCAGGCTTCATCCAGGGCTACTTACTTCAAGTGCTAAAACTCTGATAGAAAATTCACAGTCTTTCTGGCCCAAAAGACCAGAGGAGAGAACTGGGGTGGCGGGGGTCGGGGGGAGGAAACCACAACTGTTGGACAGTGAGAGGAGAATCCAAGAAAGGAGAGAACCAGAGAGAGTGAGCCACATAATTTGTGTTTAAACACTGTTCAACTTCTGGTGAACTCCTGAATTGTATATTTTGAGGGCAAACTGCAAACAGCCCAACAAAAGATAAAACAACAGAAAACTGAAATTTGTGCTGCAGCCCCAAAACAGAATTTGCAGTTTGAATCATCCACAATGGTAAGCTAAAACACCACCACAACAAAACTGACGCTCTTTAAGAAAAACAGCTAGCAAACATCTAATAGAGACTAGGCAGAATATAGTCTCCACAACGATTCAAAATTACTTGATGTATGAAGAAACAAGACCATGTATCACATCTTCCCAAGAGAAAAGACAATCAACAGAGGTAGATACCAATATAATACAGTTGATGCAATTAGCAAAGATTTTAAAGCAGAGATTATAGCCACTTTAAATGATACAAAGGGAAAATGCCCGTAACCTACAGGAAAATAGGACATCTCAGCAGACAAACTGAAATGATAGAAAAGAACCAAATGGGAATTTTGGAAAAGGAAAAAAAATTCTGAAATAAGAAATTTTCACTGGGTAAGTTTAATAACAGAGTTGAGATGATAAAAGAGTCAGTGTCTTAACTTGAAGACAGGTTAATAGGAATGATCCAATATGACAAACTGAAATGAAAAATCATTGGAAGGAAAATGAACAGAGCTTCAGAGGTCACTGACAATATAGAAGAAAAACCTAATGTATATTAAACTAGAGTCCCAGACAGACAGGAGAGAAAAAGAGGCAGAAAACAATATTTGATAGACATACATTTACAGACCCCCAAGATCTCAGTAAATGCCAAATTGTATAAATTCAAAGAAACCATGCCTAGGCATAGAATATTCAAACTGTTGAAAACCAAAGGGCATATTCTGAAAGTAACGAGAAAAATGACTCATTACACACAAGAGAATAAGGAGTCAAAAAACTACTAATTTGAGGGCTTCCCTGGTGGTCCAATGGTTAAGAATCTTCCTTGCAATGTAAGAAACATCAGTTTGATCCCTGGTCCAGAAAGACCCCACATGCCATGGAACAGCTAAGCCTGTGCGCCCTCACTGACCGAGCTCACGCACTGCAAGTACTCAAGCCTGCGTGCCTACAGCCTGTGCTCTGCAACAAGAGAAGCCACTGCAATAAGAAGCCTGCACACAGCAACTAGAGAAAGCCCAAGTGCTGCAACAAAGACCCGCCACAGTCGATGAACAATAAACAAATAAATACATCTTTAAAAGAAGCCAACAGCCTACTACTTTTCACCAGAAACGATGGAGGACAGAAGACAGTGGTCGTGCCATGCAGCTTGTGGGATCTTAATTCCACAACAATTTCAGTGAATTCTCTACAATTTAGTCCTTGGTTTCAATATACGCAGGGAGGACCTTGAACTGAATGTGAGAGGTAAATAACATTGCCTACAGATAGATAGTCTAACTATAACCCCATGGCAAGCATTCTTCCTGCCTCAGGACATTTGCACTTGCTATTTCCTCTGCTTACTAGGCTCTTCCCCCAGATATCCCTGAGGGTTTCTCCTTTACCTCCTTTTAATCTTTATTCAAATGTCTCTTTTCTTGGTGATGCTTTCTCTTTCCACCTTATTTAAATCTCAAAGTAGTTATCATCATACAACATATAATATAGTTTACCTTATTGACATTTTGTGCCCTTTGGAAAGTAAAGCAGGGAAGGACAGAGAATATTATCTAACTTGTTCAATGCTATACCCTCAGTGCATAGAACAAATAGATACTCAAGAGATATTTACTAACCACAGAACACTATGCGATGAGGGGTAGAGTTAAACTGTTTTTCATGGTTTCCTCTCAGACATTGAGGAAGAGCAGAAATATGGATTTTAACTTATTATCTTGGTTTACAAATTTTTTTCAGTTTACAAGTTTTTTTCAGTGTTGGGAGACACTTGAACATATTTGCCAACTTAGGGGGAAAAGCCAATAGAATTGGATGGGTTAACATATACTCGAAAGAGAGGATATTTAACGGAACAACACACATGAAGAGATAACATGAGATGGTTCTAGAGCACAGGGAAAGCACTGTGCTTGGGTAAGAGGAGCTTTGCCATGAAAAGACCTGAAATTGAAGTTGTCAACCAATGTCCTCCATGATCCTGGTGAAGTGGATGGAGAGGCCAAGGCTAAGGGCAAGGACTTGAGGAGTGTGCTCAGTGTATGAGGGTTTAGGAAAGGTGGTATGGTTGTATTAACAACAATATTTTATTTAATCCTCCCATCAGTTCTATGAGGAGTTATTATCTCCACTTTACAATATTATTCCATTTTACAGATACAGGAACAGAAGCCTGTCTTCACTTCATTCACCTCAGCAAAGAAATAGGAATGGTCTCCAGCTACCCCATCCTCTAGCGTAATGGTCCCCACAGTGGAGCAGAATGGGCACATCCAGGGTGCGTGATGGTCTACTGGGATGTTAACAGAAAATGCTAGATTTATATTTATACTTTTTAAATCTAAAAAAATAATAGAGAAAATTCAGCTTTGCTACTATTTAATATACAAATAGACTCTGGCATCCTTATTTGGTCTAGATGCCAGCTGGCTATGGGTCATCTCAGTATCTTCAGGGAGACATAGGAGCTCCACAGTGCAAACAGATTGATAGTGCTCGCCATATTCTATTTTTTGTGTTTAAGTGATGACATCAGTGTGCTCAATTTTGTAGAACCAAGACCTTGATGTAGCAGAATCTTTATAATTCATTCTTTCTTTATTCACTTATGGCTGGGCTGGATCTTCATTGCGGCCCACAGGCTCTTCGTTACTGCTCGTGAGCTTTCTCTAGTTGTGGGGGTTACTCTCCAGTTGTGGTGCATGAGCCTCTCATTGCAGTGGTTTCTCTTGTTGTGGAGCACAGGCTCTAGGCAAGTGGGCTACAGTAGTTGCAGCGCATTGGGCTTAGCTGGCCCATGGCATTGGGATCTCAGTTCCTGGACCAGAGATTGGCTATTTTCCCTGCCTTGGCAGGTGATAGAATCTTTACGATCCAGTGGTTTATGGTGAAAGGGGGACTGATGACAAAGATATTTGGCTTCACTCAGATTTGCTGTGTATTTGTTGTTAGAGTATTAAAATAGTTGTCAGAACCTATAAATAACTCACATTTCTTTTTCTTTTTTCCTGCTGGGGAAGAGAGTGGTGACAGATAACATACTTTTCTTTTTACAAAAAAATAAGCATTCAAATTTGCTGACTTTTTTTGATGATGATAGTAGTATGCAGCAGTATAGATGTGAAAAAATAATGTTTTAAATTCTCTTCCTTCAAGAGAAACTTGATAGTGTAATGAACGACAAATAACTGCTTTTTGAAAGCTATTGTAAACAAATATTTTGAAAAATGATATTTAGAAGTGTTTCTATTTTTCTTGCCAAAAAACATAGAAGAATGTCACTTATAAAACGTTCATATTCGCATGCATAAAACCTTGGAAATAGTTTTCTACTACGTCTAAGAATCTTCCAAATAAAAGAGATTCAGTGAGTTTTAAATATATTTGCTAAAAACACAACATCTATTGATTACTTTGCAAATGCAACTGATTGATATCACAGAGGAAAAGACTTAACTAGATGAATTTCAATAAAATTTCAATGGGACTGAAAAATGTTTTATGTTTGAATAAGCCCAACCAAGTATTTTTTCATTTGGATCCTTTATATATTTTTGTGAGTTTCATTTCCATTAAAACCAAGTAGTAGTCGAGTCAGACACGACTGAAGTGACTTAGCAGCAGCAGCAGTCAGATCATAGAGACAAACTTTTGAAATCATAACATCATAGTGTTAAACTACCATTTCAAAAGCAAAGCAATCAGATTGCCCTTGATTTAAAAAATAAAGTTCATGGGAGTAAAAAGGACTTTTTGTATAGATAATAAACAAAATTTTACATTTTACAATAGTGTGTTTATTTCAGTTTCATCTCATCCTTTAGTTTTTTTGGTTGCACTGGGTCTGTGTTGCTGCGAGCGGGCGTTCTCTAGTTGTGGCGAGTGGGGACTTATTAAGATGGCTTCTCTTGCTGTGGAGCACGGGCTGTTAGGCGCTTGGGCTTCAGTAGCTGTGGCTCAAGGGCTCTAGAGTTTGGGCTCAGTAGCTGCGGTGCACAGGTTTAGTTGTTCCTCAGCATGTGGAATCTTCCTGGACCAGGGATCGAACCCATGTCCCCTGATTGTACATAATATATTAGGACAGTATAACACTGACAAATGTTCCCTTAGGGTTGCCAGATTTAGCAAAATAAAAACAACATGACATACTTTTTTTTTAAAACCTCTATTCTTCGTGTTTTAAACTTTTATTTTGTACTGGGGTACAGCTGATTAACAATGCTGATTGTTTCAGGTGAACAGCAAAGGAACTCAGCCATACGTATACATGCATCCATTCTCCCCCAAATGCCCCTCCAGGCTGCCACATAACATTGAGCAGAGTTCCATGTGCTGTATACCAGGTCCTTGTTGGTCATCCATTTTAAATATAGCAGGAATCCATTTTATATATATCCCAAGACTCTATCCCTTCCTTCAATTCTTTGCCACTCCTCCCTGGCAACCATAGGCTCCTTTAAGAAGTCTGTGAGTCTGTTTCTGTTTCAGAAGTTCATTTGTATCATTTCCTTTTAGATTCCACATATAAGGTATGTCATATGATACTTCTCCTTCTCTGTCTGATTTACTTCACTCAGTATGACACTCTCTAGGTACATGCATGTTGTGGCAAACGGCATTACTTCATTCTTTTTAATGCCTGAGTAATATTTCATTGTATATGTGTACCACATTCTTCTTTATCCATTCCTTTGTCAATGGACATTTAGGTTGCTTCCATGTCTTGGTTATTGTAAACAGTGCTGCAATGAATATTGGGGAGCAGGTATCTTTTTGGATCATTAAACTTCTTATTTGAAATTCAAAAATTAACTGCTGGTGTTTTTATCTGACAAGCTTGGGTGTGGAGGGCAACCCCCTCCCCCACTGAGAATCAACATGCTAATGTATTATTATGCCTATATTACTCTCTACATCCTTGCCTTTCTCTCAGCCTCACCCTACCTTCCAGACTCTTCCACTGTGCCCTCTGGAACTTATCCGCAACCTGCAAAAGCCCCCGTGTTGTCAAAATTTCTCTTCAATTTCGTATCATTATTAAAATCTGCCTCTCCCTTGAGGACACTGTTTTCCTGCTGTCCCACCCAAATGGTGCTGCTTAGACTCTCAGGTCCCACAAACCTATGGGGTGACGAATGTACCAAAACCTGAAATAAGCAAAAAATACAACTGATGTTTTCAATGGAAAGCTACACGTTCTTCAGAGCAGACCTTTCAAGGTTATCTGATTCTAGCCTTTTATGGCTTTTGAGGTATTTTATGGCTTATGTAAACTGTATCTAACTGATAACAAGGCAAGATAAATTCTTTCCAGTGGAAGTTCAATTGACTTGCCTGAGAAAATAGGAACTATCACACGGGCATTTCCCATCTTCTTACTACTAAACTTAGAGTCCTTACTTTCACCTTTATCCATTCTGTTTTCCTTCCCTTCTGTTGTAATGGAAAGCTGTCTTTCCTCTTAATTAGAGCCAAATTCTTTGCCTGTGCTTTGGATTCCTTCCACCCTGTCTTCTCAGGACACTTTCCTGAAGACTATAGTCTGGTTTCATCTATATATCTTTTTCAAATTTTTTCCCTCTGGATCCTTCTCAATAGTTTTAAACAATCTCAATTTTTTTTTTTTCTGTTAAAGAAAACAAAACAAAACCCTTCCTAGATCCTAGGTTCCCTTCCAGCTGCTCCTGTAACTGCCTTCATTTCCTTCCCTTCCACTCACCGTTCAGCTAGTTCTCTGCAGCCCCACACTATCACGCCCCTGAAGAAACTGATTAAGGTCACTTCTGTCTCACTGACAAAATCTTGGTGTCAACACACCCAACATTTCCCAGTTATCTTAATGACTTTCGAACAACTAACACAACTGCTCACTCTTCTTTCTTGAGATGCTGTCTTCTCCCAGCTTCCAGGAAAATACTCTCCCAGTTTTTTTCTTAAACTTCTGATCACTTCTTCTGACTCCTTATAAGCATATCCTCTCCTCTACTCAAGCATTAACTTCAAGCATCTCTCAAAGCTTGGCTCTTGGCCTTCTATTCTTTTCTTTCTGCTTAATATTTCTGAATATTCTTGTCCATGCCTAGAACTTTACCACCACCTCTATATTAATGACCTCGGCCTTGACCATGCGTCTGAGTTCCGATTACTTGTCATTGCTTCTTGGAAGTCTCAGAGGGATTTCAAATTCAATGTATGTATAATTGAAACCATGATTTTCTTCCTCAAAACCTGGCCTTCTCTATGAATTTTATTTCAGGGAATAGTAATACAAAAACCTAGGCATTTCCCTGATGTTTTGTCCCTCAACCCCTAATCTCTCTAATCCATTAACAATTCTTTTTATATTAAACCTAGTTACTTCTAACTCTCATTCAGTTCAGTTCAGTTCAGTTCAGTCGCTCAGTCATGTCCGACTCTTTGCGACTCCATGAATCGCAGCACACCAGGCCTTCCTGTCCATCACCAACTCCTGGAGTTCACTCAGACTCAGGTCCATCAAGTCAGTGATGCCATCCAGCCATCTCATCCTCTGTCGTCCCCTTCTCCTCCTGCCCCTAATCCCTCCCAGCATCAGAGTCTTTTCCAATGAGTCAACTCTTCGCATGAGGTGGCCAAAGTACTGGAGTTTCAGCTATAGCACCATTCCTTCCAAAGAACACCTAGGGCTGATCTTCAGAATGGACTGGTTGGATCTCCTTGCAGTCCAAGGGACTCTCAAGAGTCTTCTCCAACACCGCAGTTCAAAAGCATCAATTCTTTGGTGCTCAGCTTTCTTCACAGTCCAGCTCTCACATCCATACATGACCACTGGAAAAACCATAGCCTTGACTAGATGGACAGACTTGTCTAAGTTACCATCTTCTCTCCCCTGTACTACTGGAAAATTTTCTTAACATCTACTTTAATCCACTCTTAGCCTTCTCCAATCCTTTCTCCTCTTAGTAGCCAAAATAATCATATAAAATGAATATCTGATCACATAAGCTTCTGTTAAAAACCCCTCAGTGACTTTTACATAAAAACTAAAATCTTCAGCATGGCCAGGCCCCTGCAGAATCTAGCAGCTTTTCAGCTGCATCCTCATCTAATATCATGCTCCCCATCCCATCTGTGCTTCAATCACAATGGCTGCCTTCTGGGTCTCCCTCCCCCCACTCTCTGTTCTCCCCTCCCCCTGGCCTTTGCATGTGCTGCTACCTTTGCTTGGAAAATAGCCACCCAACCACTCACTTGGCCTCTTTCACACCTGCCTCTCCTTCCGATCATAGCTCCTAGTTAAATGCCTCTAACAGGATTCTCCCAATAGGATTTTAATCTCTCACCATCATAACAGCTAATACTCAGACATATTTACTACAAGTTAGTCACTAATCTAAGGACTCTACCAATAAGAATTTGTTATATGTGGATACTGAGTTATTATACACTTATGTGCCATAACTGTAATTTTCCTCATGTGCAATATAGAATAATAGTACTTTGTTCATAGGGTGATTGAGAACATAAAATGAGGTTATTATCAGTAAAGGATTTGGAACAGTGCCAGCCACATAATAAGTGCTCAAAAAATGTTAGCAACTGTTAGTATTGTTGTAATCTTACACTTGTATGATTATCTGATTAAAGTTTGTCTCTCTCCTGTAAGTACTATGAACATTGGTCAAGGTCTTCTTTTTTTAACTCACTATGATTTCCCTTGTGTCTCCCTAGAGCATTGGCACATGGTAAATACTCCAAACACATTACTCGAGTGAAAAAATAGTAATTCTGGCCAACCATACAGGATTGTTATATTAAAAAAAAAAAAAGTATGTGAGGTACTTTTTAAAACTACATGGAGATACTGAAATATTAAACATTTAAATGGTAAACTATGATGCTAACTGTAACCATAACAGAAATCTTAGGAAAGGAAAGCTAATGTGGCCTAAAGTTGTCGGAAAGGGGGCTCATGGAAGAAATGGATCTCAGAATATATACAGGATTTTGATGGATGAAGTGGACCTCAGAGTATGTATAGGATTTGGTAGAGTAGTGGTGAACATATGGGTATGTAGGGAAAATGGGCTACCAGCCTACTTGGTGGGTGTATGATGAGGAGTAACAAGAAATCTAATTATAGATATGGTGGAGACAAATCATGGAGGGACTTGATAGGCAGATAAAGAAGGCTTGACCTGAAATGACAGAGAAAAGAGAATCCTGAGCAGAGACATTTCAGGAAGATTCTTTCACCGAGCGACTAGTGAGCCAGGATCTCTTGTTGATGCTATTGATTTAATAGTGGTCAAAATAAACCATGAATGGTGAAGGGATCTGACCAGCTGATTTCTGAGATCCAATGGGCTTTACCATTTTGTGATTTAAACAATGATTATTTTCTAGCAAGCTCATGGATAGCCAGGTACTTGATCAGTACTTGACCAGCTTCAACTTAAGTGTGATCTGTAGTCGAGAATACTCATTATACTTACATCCTGAGTTCATGTGGTTTGTTCAGAAGAGAGGGGAAACAAGTTTATAAACACATGCTGTGGTCAGTTCATTTTCTAGGAGCCTGTTCTCAATTACCACTGAACCCATAATGACAATTTATATTTGACCTCTTTATCAAAGAATTTGCTTGCTTCCCCTTGATCATATCTTACTTTGGGGAAGGGGCATTGCCCAATTTTATTTTCTAAATGGTATTTAGCAGACTGAAGATGCTCAATAAATCTTATATATCCATGGAACTATTTCTGGAAAAGAAATTTTGGCTATGTGACTACATATCCAGTGCAATAAACAATAACTGTTTAAACAGTTTCTCATACCACTCACGAGGGGTTATTCATGTGGAAACCTAAAATTTAAAATAAGTAAAAACAGCTGGTTCATGATAATCTCATCAAGAAAACGTCAAATATACAAAACCCAGATAGTTGGCATTGAATAGCACAGAAGATACCACTGAGTAAATATGAATGAATAATCCTGGCCATTGAGGATTTCTGTTCACTTTCACTCCATTAATGGTTATTTCAAACTGAATTTCTTCATTCATCATGAAGAATTATGCATGGAAAACTTGAACCAAATGTCTGGAGAGTAAGTTGGATGTGATTTGAAAATTCTAGTAACAAATGTTATTCTGACTTTAATTACTGAATTCAATTACTTCACAAGCTGGAAACTCACTTCAAAACCTGTGAAAAAATGCCCCCTTTAAAAAATGTATTAGAAATCAATAACAGAAAGAATTTTAGGAAGTTCACAATATGTGGAAATTAAATAATACACTCTTAAATTACTAATGGGCCAGGGAAGAAATCACAAGGAAAATTAAACAGCACCTTGCAGTGAATGAAAACACACAACACACAGAAACTTACGGGACGCAGCTAAAACACTGCTTAGAAAGAAATTAATAGCTGTAAATATCTATATTTAAAAAGGAAGATTTCAAATCAGTTAACAAAACTTCTACCTTGACATATTAGAAAAAGAAGACCAAACTCAAAGCAAGCAGAAGGAAGGAAATATAAAGACTAGAGCAGAAATAAATAAAGTAAACAAACAAAAGGGCCAACAAAGGTCTGTCTAGTCAAGGCTATGGTTTTTCCAGTAGTCATGTATGGATGTGAGAGTTGGACTATAAAGAAAGCTCAGCGCCAAAGAATTGATGCTTTTGAACTGTGGTGTTGCAGAAGACTCTTGAGAGTCCCCTGGACTGCAAGCAGATCCAACCAGTCCATCCTAAAGGAAATCAGTCCTGATGTTCATTGTAAGGACTGATGTTGAAGCTGAAACTTCAATACTTTGGCCACCTAAAGCGAGAAACTGACTCACTGGAAAAGACCCTGATGCTGGGAAAGATTGAAGGCAGGAGGAGAAGGGGATGACAGAGGATGAGATGGTTGGATGGCATCACTGACTCAATGGACATGAGTTTGAGTGAACTCCAGGAGTTGGTGATGGACAGGGAGGCCTGGCGTGCTGCAGTCCATGGGGTCACAAAGAGTCGGACACAGCTGAGCGACTGAACTGAACTGAACTGAAACAAATAAAAAACAATAAGTAGAATAAACAAAAAAACAAAACTTTGTTCTTTGAAAATATCAACAAAATTGATAAGTCAGCTGAACTGACAAAGAAAAAAGAGATAAGATTCACATTACTAAAAGTGGGAATGAGATGCTATTATAATCTTACAGAAATAGAATTAAAAGGGAATACTATCAACATGCCAACAATTAGACAACCAAGATGATTCCTAGAAATACGCAAACTACCAAAATTGAATCAAGAAGAAATGGAAAATCTGAATAGAATTCTAACAAGAGATTGAATCAGTAATCGAAATCTTCCTACAAAGAAAAGCCTGGGCCAGATGACTTCCCTAGGGAATCCTACCAAATGTTTAAAAAAGAATTAGCACTAATCCTTCACAAACGCTTCCAAAAAATAGTTGCTGGACTGCCATCTCATTTTGTAAGGCCAGTATTTCCCTGACACCAAAACCAGACAAAAACATCACCGGAAAAATAAAAACCAACATCTCTATGAGTACAATTGAAAAAAAAAAAAAAAACTCAACAAAATACTAGTAAAGTGAATCCAGCAATACATAAAAAAGATTAAACACCATGACCGAGTAGGATTTATTGCAGAAATGAAAGATTGATTTAATGTATGAAAATCATATTAGTAGAATAAAGGACAAAAACCATATTATCATCTCAACATACAAAGAAAAAACATTTGATAAAATCCACCATCTTTTCATGATAAAAACATTATAGGAATAAAAAGGAAGTTCTGCAACCTGATAAGGGAATCTTATAAAACTCACAGTTAACATAGTATTTAATGGTGACTAATATTGGGAATGGGCTTCCCAGTGGTTCAGTGGGTGAATAATCTGCCAGCAATGCAGGAGATTCGGGAGACATGGGTTTGATCCTTAAGTCGGAAAGATCTCCTGGAGGAAGATATGGCAATCCATTCTTATTCGTGCCTGGAGAATCCCATGGACAGAGGAGCCTGGCAGGCTACAGTCCATAGGGTCGCAGAGTCAGACCAGGACTGAAGCACCTGAGCACACAAGCAATATTAGGAACAAGACAAGCTGTCTCCTTTTACTACTTCTATTCAACATTGTGTTCGAGGTTCTAGCCAAGGCAATTAGGTGAAAAAAGAAATAAGAGGCATGTGGATTGAAAAGGAAGAAATAAAACTATTTTAGCCCATGACATGATTTTGTACTTAGAACTTTTAAGAAACTTACCAAAAAACTATTTGAGGTAATAAAGTTAAGCAAATTTGCAAGATACAAGGTCAACATACAAAAATCTATTGCGCTTCCATATATTAGCAATTCAATGGAAGAAAAGAACAGTCTTTTTAAAAAATGGTGCTGAGATGACTAGATGTTCACATGCAAAAGAATCAAGTTCGAACCTTAATTCACACCATACACAAAACAGGCTTCCCAGGTGGCGCAGTGGTAAAGAATCTGCCTGCAATGCAAGAGAAGCAAGAGACATGGTTCAATCACTGGGTCAGGAAGATCCCCTGGAGTAGGAAATGGCAACCCACTCCAGTATTCTTGCCTGGAAAATTTCAGACAAAAGAGCCTGGCAGGGTTGAGCATACACATATATAAAACTTAATTTAAAACGGATAATAAACCTAAATGTAAGAGTTTAAAACTATAAAATTCTTACAAGTAATACAGGAGGAGTAAATCTTTGTAACTTTGGATTGCTGCTGCTGCTAAGTCGCTTCAGTCGTGTCCGACTCTGTGCGACACCATATACAGCAGCCCACCAGGTTCCCCTCGTCCCTGGGATTCTCCAGGCAAGAACACTGGAGTGGGTTGCCATTTCCTTCTCCAATGCATGAAAGTGAAAAGTGACAGTGAAGTCGCTCAGTCATGTCCAACTCTTAGTGACCCCATGGACTGCAGCCTACCAGGCTCCTCCATCCATAGGATTTTCCAGGCAAGAGTACTGGAGTGGGTTGCCATTGCCTTCTCCAACTTTGGATTAGGAGGGGTTTTTCAGAAATGGCACCAAAGAAACAAGTAACCCAAGAAAATATAGGTAATTAGACCACATCAGAATTTTAAAATTGTAATTCAAAGGATACTATCAAGAAAATGAAAACTCACAAAATGAGAAAACATATATACAAGTCATAATCTAATAAGGGACTTGTGTCTAAAATACATAAAGAACTCTTACAATTCAGCGATAAAAAGACAAATAGTTTTTGAATGGGCAAAGGATCTGAATAGACATTTCTCCAAAGAAGATGTACAACTGGCCAGTAAGCACATGAAAAGATGCTCAACATCAAAGGCCATTCAGTTCAGTTCAGTCACGCAGTTGTGTCCAACTCTTTGTGACCCCATGAACTGCAGCATGCCAGGCCTCCCTGTCCATCACCAACAGCCGGAGTTTCCCCAAACTCATGTCCATTGAGTCAGTGATGCCATCCAACCATTTCATCCTCTGTCATCCCCTTCTCCTCCTGCCCTCAATCTTTTCCAGCATCATGGTCTTTTCCAATGAGTCAGTTCTTCACATCAGGTGGCCAAAATATTGGAGTTTCAGCTTCGACATCTGTCCTTCCAATGATCACCCAGGACTGATCTCCTTTAGGATGGATTGGTTGGATCTTCTTGCAGTCCAAGGGACTCTCAAGAGTCTTCTCCAACACCACAGTTCAAAATCATCAATTCTGTGCTCAGCTTTCTTTATAGTTCAACTCTCACGTAGTCTCCATACATGACTACTTAGGAAAAACCATAGCCTTGACTAGGCGGACCTTTGTTGACAAAGTAATGTCTCTGCTTTTTAATATGCTGTCTATGTTGGTCATAACTCCTTCCAAGGAGTAAGAATCTTTTAATTTCATGGCTGCAATCACCATCTGCAGTGATTTTGGAGCCAAAAAATAAATAAATAAATAAAGTCAGCCACTGTTTCCACTGTTTCCCTATCTATTTGCTATGAAGTGATGGGACCGGATGCCATGATATAAGTTTTCTGAATGTTGAGCTTTAAGCCAACTTTTTCACTCTCCGCTTTGACTTTCATCAAGAGGCTCTTTAGTTCTTCACTTTCTGCCATAAGGGTGGTGTTATGTGTGTATCTGAGGTTATTGATATTTCTCCTGGCAATCTTGATTTCAGCTTGTGCTTCATCCAGCACAGCATTTCTCATGATATACTCTGTGTATAAGTTAAATAAGCAGGGTGACAAAGGCCATTATGGAATTGCAAATAAAACCATAATGGGAAACCATTACACCCACTTATATGGCTATAATTTTTTAAAAAAAGATAGTAACAGGGATTGGCAAAGATATGGAAAAAACTGGAACCCTCTTACATTGCTGATAGGAATGTAAAATGGTCAGTTGCTTTGGAAAATATCTGGAAGTTCCTCACAGGATTAAACAGAAACAGTTATATAACCCAGCAATTTCACTACTAGGAATATATACCCAAAAGAAATGAAAACGTATGTCCACACAAAAACTTGTACACTAATGTTAATAGCAGCATTATTCATAATAACCCAAAAGTGGAAAAAACCCAATTGCCTATTAACTGAAGAATGGATAAGCAAAATGTAGTCTTGTCCATACAGCAGAACATAATTTGGTCTAAGGAAAGTATGGAGGATACATGCTACAACAAGGATAAACTTTGAAAACACTGTAAAATGAAGGAGGCCAGATACAAAGACCACATTTTATGTGATTCCACTCATATGATTACTTTGGCCACCTGATCCGGAGACCTGACTCATTGGAAAAGACCCTGATGCTGGGAAAGATTGAAGGCAGGAGGAGAAAGGGACAACAGAGGATGAGATGGTTGGATGGCATCACCGACTCGATGGACGTGAGTTTGAGCAAGCTCCGGGAGATGGTGATGGACAGGGAAGCCTGGCGTGCTGCAGTCTATTGGGTCGCAAAGAGTTGGACACGGCTGACTGACGGAACTGAACTGAAACCAGATGAAATGTCTAGAAGGGGCAAATCCAGAGACAGTAAATAGATGAGCGGTGGCCAGGAGCTAAAAGGAGGGAGGATTGGGCACCGACTGCTGATGTGAGTGGAGTTTCCCTTTGGGGTAATGAACATGTTCTGAATTAGTGGTGATGGTTGCACTACTTTGTAAATATACTAAAAGCCACTCCATTGTGAACTTTAAAAAGGTGATTTTATGGTATTTCAATCATACCTAATAAAATTATTTAGAAAGGACATATGTCCTAGATTCTGTTGGAGGAATTTGGAATTAAATAGATATTTCTTCTTATTCCCCCAAATTGGCTGTTGTCTGTTTGAAATGACCAATAAATACCTGATTCTTTAAAACTTAGATGACATTACAGTTAAATTATACATATATTTGACACATTGATCTTTGTCTAAATTAATATCTCTTATCTGTGTCTCAGCCGCTCAGTCCCGTCCGGCTCTTTGTGACCCCATGGACTGTAGCCCACCAGGCTCCTCTGTTCATGGAATTCTCTAGGCAAGAATACTGGAATGGGTAGCCATTCCCTTCTCAAGGGGATCTTCCCGACCCTGGGATCGAACCCGGGTCTCTTGCATTGCAGGCAGATTCTTTCCTATCTGAACCACTTGGTATTCATATATAGCTTTTAATATTATATGCTAAAATTTAGTAAATGTGTAAGAAGGGGCTTAGCGTTTTCTCAGTTTTCTTTTTTAAAACAATTTCTAATGTATGAGCATTTCCTTAAATATTTAGTCAGTTTTTAAGATTCTTTATTTTTCTTTAGCGATATCAGGGCCAAGAAAAATAGAAATCAGAGTAAACGATTTCTGGGAATTTTATGTTTAATTAGCATTCAACTCATGGTGGAGCAATTAAGAGTTCTCATGTTAAGCAATTTCCATATCTTGGTTTTTCCAGAATGAAGTTTTCAAAACAGAGTTTCAAGGCTTTCTGAATATGAATGCTAATACACAGAATTTTCTGGGCCTAGGTAAGAAAAATATAAATTTTTTACTTTTTCTCCCTCTTCCTCCACATACTCTATGTACTGGAGAGATTACTCAGGAGTCCAATTTCATTTGCCATTTTTAAGCTAAGTACACTGGCTTTTTTTTTTTTAATATAAATGCCTATATCAAAAAAGGCCAAGCTCAAATGGTCACTGAAGTTGATAAAATATTTCTGTTATGTGTATGTGTTGGTCACTCTGCTGCTGCTGCTGCTGCTGCTAGGTCGCTTCAGTTGTATCTGACTCTGTGCGATCCCAGAAATGGCAGCCCACAAGGCTCCCCCATCCTTGGGATCCTCCAGGCAAGAACACTGGAGTGGGTTGCCATTTTCTTCTCCAATGCATAAAAGTGAAAAGTAAAAGTGAAGTCGCTCAGTTGTGTCCGACTCCTAGCGACCCCATGGACTGAAGCTCACCAGGCTCCTCCATCCATGGATTTTCCATGCAAGAGTACTGGAGTGGGGTGCCATTGCCTTTTCTGGTGTTAGTCACTCAGTTGTGTTCCAACTCTTTGAGACCCCAAGGACTGCAGCCTGCCAGGCTCCTCTGTCCATGGGATTCTCCAGGCAAAAATACTGGAGAGGGCTGCCATTCCCTTCTCCAGGGGATCTTCCCAACCTAGGGATTGAAACTGGGTCTCCCACATTGCAGGCAGATTCTTTACTGTCTGAGCCACCGGGGAAGCTCCCTGTGTTATATAATTGTATTTTAATAGTTATATTCAATATTATTAGTTTGCAACAAATGATAGAAGGATCAATTCATAATAAAAGCAAGTAGATATCATGGGGCTTGATCTTCTGAAGTTGGGTTATATTATAGATAGAGTTGCCAGATATTGCAAATAAAAATACATGATGCTTAATTAAATTTGAATTTCAGACAAGCAAGGAATAATAATTTCAGTATATCTCAAATATTACATGTGACATAGTTATGCTAAAAATTGTTCCTTATCTGAAATTCATATAGAATTGGGCATCTTGCATTTTACCTGGCAACACTAATTACATGAATAAGAGAGATTTTATGCACTCACCTTACAAACCGCTGCCCAGTCTAGCAGTATGATATAAACAGACAGTGGTCCTTATATTTTTGTTCTGGCTGCTCGCTGAACAGTTAAGGAAGTTTCTAGCAGGGTCCTAGAACTGGGCTGGCTTGTGACCAGATCCTGGTCTATTTTTAGGCTGAGATAAATGGGACAGTTATTCCAGGGATTGGGGAAAATCAAGTTACATTTAAAATTGTAGAGAAGAGGTATGTGCTTGAGAGGGGAGAGAAGGGTGTCATATATTGCCACAGTAATATATGTTCAATCACATCATCACTGTTCACACCTACCCCACCCCAGGCAAAATGAAATAGGTATAGATGATGTCCTATCAATTGGAAGGAGCCAGAGGGGCTCCTTATTCTTGAATGTGTGGATTGAGTAGGTCAAGCAAAAGAACAGTGAGATGAGAAACTGGCTTTGAAATCGTCTCCACTGGAATTAAGCACGGATACCTCAGACTGATGTGCAGATGCCTGAAACTGATGCATTACCTTCCCCTGTCCTTGACCTCATTTATGTATTCAACAAATACTTGAGTGGCTACTCAGTTTCAGCATGTGCTAGCTCTGGACACACAGGCATGCGAAGAACAGGCATGGTCCCTGCTCTCAAGAGAACTTATGAGGGGAACATGTTGATATAACCCCCAAACCCATGTTTAACTGCACATTAAGACATTGCTATGAAGAAAAGATTTGGTAGATGTGAAGAAAAAATGTTGGTTATAATCAAGCTGGTCAGTGCATGCATACTCAGAGGTTTTAGTCATGTCTAACTCTTTGAGATCCTATGGACTGTAAGCCTGCCAGGCTCATGGGATTCTCCAGGCAAGAAAACTGGAGTAGGTTGCCATGCCCTCCTCCACGGGACCTTCCTGACCTGGGGACTGAACCCACTTCTCCTGCATTGCAGGGAGATCCTTTACCCACTGGGCCACCTGGGAAGCCCAATCAAGCTGTCATACTACTACTAATTTTTATGGTGCTAAAATTTTCAGGTGCTTCATAGCATGAAGAATCCTGAGAATTGAACTTTTTAAAAGAAAGTATTACACATTTTCCTGTTTAGGAAAATAATACTCCATTAAAACCATAATTTTTGGAATTTGGAGAATTTCTGTTAAGTTTTGTAACATTTGTTATAATGTTGACTTTTAAATTAAACATTTACTTGCACTTTTGTTATTAGTATTATTAATCTTATCATTGTCCTTATATGAAAAGTAGAAGTCTGTGATTTTGCTTGATGAGTGTATTTTTCATTTCAGCTCATCTTTCATGGTGGTATACTTAACTGCTTATGTGTTATCTCTGATACAGAGGATATAATTCTTGCTAAATTAAAAGGGCAAAACTGACATCTGCGTATTGTAGTTTATTGCTGTTTAACCTCAGCAGATAACTTCTGGGGAAAGTATTTGGTTGGTGCAAAAGTAATTGCGGTTTTGCATTGTTGAACTTTGCCATTTGATATTGGAATACATTCTTAAGTGTGGTTACGTTATACATCGTTTTAATGCTCATTTCTTTTTTTTTTTTCGCTAATAACTTACGCCTTGTTGTTGTTGTTCAGTCACTAAGTTGTGTCAAACTCTTTGTGACCCAATGAATTGCAGTACGCCAGGCTTCTCTGTCCATCGCTATCTCCCTGAGTTTGCTCAAACTCATGTCCACTCAGTCAGTGATACCATCCAACCATCTCATCCCCTGTCGCCCCCTTCTCCTCTTGCCCTCAATTTTTCCCAGTAGATAACTTACTACTTGCTGTTTGTTTTATATTTATTTTATATTACAGAAATGATGTTAGACAAAAAGTGAATTTGAGCGATGTTTTGAGTTCAAAATGGGTCAGAAAGCAGTGGAGACAACTCACAACACCAACAACGCATTTGGACCAAGAACTGCTAATGAAGGTACAGTGCAGTGGTGGTTCAAGAAGTTTTGCAAAGAAGCCTTGAAGACGAAAAGCGCAGTGGCCAGCCATCAGAAGTTGACAGTGACCAACTAAGTGAGAGCAGCATTGAAGATGATCCTCTTACAACTACATGAGAAGTTGCCAAATAACTCAACATCAGCTGTTCCATGGTCATTCACCATTTGAAGCAAATTGGAAAGGTGAAAAAGCTTGATCAATGGGAGTCTCATGAGCTGACTTCAAATCAAAATGATCATTATTTTCTCTTATTCTACGAAACAATAAACCAACCATTTCTTGATGGGATTGTGACATGTGATGAAAGTGGATTTTATATGACTCCCAGCAACAGTCAATTCAGTGATTGGACTGAGAAGAAGCTCCAAGTTCACTTCAGTTGTTCAGTTGTGTCCGACTCTTTGAGACCCCATGGACTGCAGCACTCCAGGCTTCCCTGTCCATCACCAACTCCCGGAGCTTGATCGAACTCATGTCCATTGAGTGGGTGATGCCATTCAACCATCTCATCCTCTGTCATCCCCTTCTCCTCCCACCTTCAATCTTTCCCAGCATCAGGGTCTTTTCCAATGTCAGTTCTACACATCAGGTGGCCAAACTACTGGAGCATTAGCATCAGTCCTTCCAAAAATATTCAGGATTGACTGGTTGGATCTCCTTGCAGTCCAAGGATCTCCCAAGAGTCTTCTGCAACACCACAGTTCAAAAGCATCAATCCTTAGGTGCTCAGTTTTCTTTATGATCCAACTTTTACATCCATACATGACTAATGGAAAATACATACATTTGACTAGACAGACCTTTGTTGGTAAAGTAATGTCTCTGCTTTTTAATATGCTGTCTCCGTTGGTCACAGCTTTTCTTACAAGGAGCAAGTGTCTTTTAATTTCATGGCCGCAGTCACCATCTGCAGTGATTTTGGAGCCCAAGAAAATAAAGTCTGTCATTGATACCGTTGTTTTCTCATCTATTTCCCATGAAGTGATGGGACTGGATGCCAGGATCTTAGTTTCTTGAATGTTGATTTTTAAGCCAGCTTTTTCACTCTCCTCTTTCACTTTCATCAAGAGGCTCTTTAGCTCTTCTTCACTTTCTGCCATAAGGGTGGTGTCATCTGCATATCTGAGGTTATTGATATTTCTCCCGGCAATCCTGATTCCAGCTGTGCTTCATCCAGCCCAGCATTTCGCACGATGTTCTCTGTACATAAGTTAAAGAAGCAGGGTGACAATATACAGTCTTGATGTACGTCTTTCCCAATATGGAACCAGTCTGTTTTTCCATGTTCAGTTCTAACTGTTGCTTCTAACTCTTGACCTGCATACAGATTTCTCAGGAGGCAGGTAAGGTGGGCTGATATTCCCTTCTCTTTAAGATTTTCCAGTTTGTGTGATCCACACAGGCTTTGGTGTAGTCAATAAAGCAGAAATAGATGTTTTTCTGGAACTCTCTTGCTTTTTCTATGATTCAACAGATGTTGGCAATTTGATCTCTGGTTCCTCTGCCTTTTTCTACATCCAGCTTGAACATCTGGAAGATCTCTGATCACAAACTATTGAAGCCTCCTCTCTTGGAGAATTTTGAACATCACTTTGCTAGTATATGAAATGAATGCAATCATGTGGTAGGTTGAACATTCTTTGGCACTGCCTTTCTTTGGGATTGGAATGAAAACTGACCTTTTCCAGTCCTGTGGCCACTGATGAGTTTTCCAAATTCGATGGCATACTGAGTGCAGCACTTTCAAAGCATCATCTTTTAGGATTTGAAATAGCTCAACTGGAATTCCATCACCTCCACTAGCTTTGTTCATAGTGATGCTTCCTAAGGCTCACTTGACTTTACATTCCAGGATGTCTGACTCTAGGTGAGTGATCACTCCATCGTGGTTATCTGGGTCATGAAGATCTTTTTTATATAGTTCTTCTGTGTATTCCTGCCACCTCTTCTTAATATCTTCTGCTTCTGTTAGGTCCATACTATTTCCATCCTTATTGTGCCCAACTTTGCATGAAATGTTCCCTCTGTATCTCTAATTTTCTTGAAGAGATCTCCAGTTTTTCCCATTCTATTGTTTTCCTCTGTTTCTTTGCACTGGAAAGATTTACTATTCTTTGGATCTCTGCATTCAGATGCTTATATCTTTCCTTTTCTCCTTTGCTTTTAGCTTCTCTTCTTTTCTCAGCTATTTGTAAGAGCACCTCAGACAACCATTTTGCCTTTTTGCATGTCTTTTTCTTGAGGCCGGTCTTGATCACTGCCTCCTGTACAATGTCACGAACCTCCCTCCATAGTTCTTCAGGCACTCTATCAAATCTAATCTCTTGAATCTATTTGTCACTTCTACTGTATAATCATAAGGGATTTGATTTAGGTCATATCTGAATGGTCTGGTGGTTTTCCCTGTTTTCTTCAAGTCTGAATTTGGCAATAAGGAGTTCATGATCTGAGCCACAGTCAGTTCTTGATTGTTTTTGCTGACTGTATAGAGCTTCTCCATCTTTGGCTGCAAACATATAATCAATAAGATTTTGGTACTGACCATCTGGTGATGTCCATGTGTAGAGTCTTCTCTTATGTTGTTGGAAGAGGGTGTTTGTTATGACCAGTGCGTTCTCTTGGCAAAACTGTTAGCCTTTGCCCTGCTTCATTTTGTACTCCAAGGCCAAACTTGACTGTTATTCCAGGTATCTCTAGATTCCTACTTTTGCATTCCAGTCCCCTATGATGAAAAGGACATTTTTTTTTGGTGTTAGTTCTAGAAGGTCTTGTAGGTCATCATAGAACTGTTCAACTTCAGCTTCTTCGGCATTAGTGGTTGGGGCATAGACTTGGATTACTGTGATACTGAATGGTTTGCCTTGGAAATGAACAGAGATCATTCTGTCATTTTTGTGACTGTACACAAGTACTGCATTTCGGGCTCTTTTGTCTACTATGAGGGCTACTCCACTTCTTCTAAGGGATTCTTGCCCACAGTTATACATATAATGGTCATTTGAATTAAATTCACCCATTCCAGTCCATTTTAGTTCAGTGATTCCTAAAGCACAACCCCAAACCGAACTTACGACAACAAAAAAAGGTCATGGTCACCGTTTAGGGGTCTGCTGCCAATCTGATACACTACATCTTTCTGAATCCTGGGAAAACTGTGATATCTATAAGTATGTTCAGCAAATCGATGAGATGCACCAAAAACTGCAACGCCTGCAGCCAGCATTAGTCAACAGAAAGGGTCCAATTCTTCTCCATGACAACACCCGACCGCACCTCACACAACTACGCTGCAAAAGTTGAATGAATTGGGCTATGTTTTGCCTCATCGGCCATATTCACCTGACCTCTCACCAACTGACTACCACTTCTTCAAGAATCTCAATAACCTTTTGCAGGGAAAACACTTTCACTACTAGCAGGATGCAGAAAACACTTTCCAAACGTTCCTCGTATCCCAAAGCACAGATTTTTATGCTATAGGAATAAACAAAGTTATTTTTTGTTAGCAAAAGTGTGTTGATTGTAATAGTCTCTATTTTCATTAATAAAGATGAGTTTGAGCATAATTATAATGATTTAAAATTCATGGTCCAAATAAAAGTTTGTTAAATAAATAAATGGACACATGAACTAATGAGTAAATGCACTGGGTGACAGGGCCGCCCCATCACCTTGGTCACACGTCTCCCAGCTCTGTTTGCAGTGACTTAGATGAGACGTCCCGAGGGAAAACGGTCCCCATGGCGTCAAAGCAGCACAGCGCAGCGCAGCTGACCCTTTCTCCTCTGGATCTGAGCTAGCTGCTTATTAGAGGAGCCTAAGGAAATGGCACCCCACTCCAGTACTCTTGCCTGGAAAATCCCATGAATGGAGCAGCCTGGTGGGCTGCAGTCCATGGGGTCGCTAAGAGTTGGTCATGACTGAGCAACTTTACTTTCACTTTTCACTTTCATGCATTGGAGAAGGAAATGGCAACCCACTCCAGTGTTCTTGCCTGGAGAGTCCCAGGGTTGGGGGAGCCTGGTGGGCTGCCGTCTATGGGGTCACACAGAGTCTGACACGACTGAAGCGGCTTAGCATCATAATGATTTGAAATTCATGGTCCAAAACAACAATTACTGTTGCCCCAACCTAATACATTGCACCGAATAAGGTGACTTTTTTTTTTTTTTTTACAGTATCTGATAGAATTCCAAAGAACTTAACACTCTCCTCACTGGGGTCACTGCAGAGGCTCCGGCTCCAGGCCACTAAAATGCAGCTGCTTCCGGCCTGGTAGGAAGCTGCTAGTTAACAGCTGTACAGCCTCAGAGCTCCACACTCAAGACCTTGAAGAGGACCTCACCACACCCAATTAAATAACATGTAGTATTATTTTCGAATAACGCGGTCTTGTGTTTTGCAGATGAACCTGGAACTAATGAACAGAAGTCCTTTCTGCTCACCTGGACCTTTCTCAACTCGGTTTTGGCAATTTTCTTGCCAGATCTGAAAAATTTATTCCCCCTCCTCTCCCAACCCCCCCATATACCACTTTATCATCTAACCGATGGAACCCAGTTCATTCTTTTTCAATGAATGGCTGGAGGAAGGGAAAATTAGGGAACTGAATGGGGGAAGGGTGGTGTTAAAAATATCTTTCGGGCGCCAAGCAACCTTGGGCTTCCCTTGTGGCTCAGCTGTTAAAGAATCCGCCCGCAAAGCGGGAGACGTGGGTTCAACCCCTGGGTTGAAAAGATCCCCTGGAGAAGGGAAAGGCTACCCATTCCAGTATTCTGGCCTGGAGAATTCCGTGGACTGTATAGTCCATGAGGTCGCAGAAAGTCGGGACACGACTGAGCGACTTTCACTTTCAAGCAACCTTACCCCCAAGTGTCCAGTCCTAACTCCTGATCCCCTTCTCTTGGACAGGACTCAGACGGCCCAAGGATGAGGCGAACTGAGGGATACCGACCAGAGCCTCCGTCTGCAACCCTCCCTCCACCTCTGTGCCACCTCGGGCTGCCTTTTCCGGACCGGAAAAAAAAAAAGAGAGAGAGACCGGGGAGCACACTCGTCCCGGCGCCTGCCGGGACTCGGGGCGGCGATGGACCGTGGGCCGCCGGGGGAGGAAGGCGAGTCCGCGGCCCCGCGGCCACTTTGATTGTTGCGCGTCTCCAACTTCACAGAGTGCACCGCTCAGGGAGGGGGCGGGTGGGGTGCAGCCCGGCCTCCGCCCAGAGCGACCCGGGTCCTCGCACGGGGGAGGAGCTGCGGTGCGAAAGCCCCAGCCGCCGCCCGCGGTCTCAAGGCCAGCCGCCCGCGTTCTTCCGGC
Organism: Capra hircus; assembly: GCF_001704415.2. Taxonomy (NCBI): domain Eukaryota; kingdom Metazoa; phylum Chordata; class Mammalia; order Artiodactyla; family Bovidae; genus Capra; species Capra hircus. The sequence continues at coordinate 22,202,650 of NC_030817.1, forward strand.
CCCGCAGCCCGCGGCGGGGGAGGGGCCGTCGCCGCCAGCGTTCTCCCGGCCCCCCGCGGCCGGCGGAAGGGCCTCGCGCACCGCGGAAGCGCGGCCGCAGCTGTGGATCAGCTGCTGGAGGAGGCGGAGAAGGAGAGGGAGGAGTCTGGGAGGGGTTGGAGGGAAGGGGAGGGAGGGGACCGTCAGGAAGCCGCGAACGCCACCGAGTGTCTGCACACCTCGCTCCGTCTCTTGCTATGGCTGGTTAAAAGAACCAGCCGGATCGCAGCGCGGGGGGAGGGCCGGGTGGGGGGGTGGAGGAGAGCGGCGGCCGCGCGTGAGGCCGAGGGAGGGGCGGCGGCGCGAGCGAGCGGCGGCGGCGGCGGCGGCGGCGGCGGTTCCAGCATGAAGAGGAGAGCTGGCCTGGGGGGCAGCATGAGGTCAGTGGTGGGCTTCTTGTCCCAGCGGGGCTTGCATGGGGACCCCCTGCTCACTCAGGACTTTCAGAGGAGACGCCTGCGAGGCTGCAGAAACCTCTACAAGAAGGACCTCCTCGGCCACTTCGGCTGTGTCAATGCCATTGAATTCTCCAACAATGGAGGCCAGTGGCTGGTCTCAGGTAAATCAACCCCCTTCCCCTCCCCGCGCCTCCCGGCCCCCTTCCAACCTCCCCTTTCCGCTCTGTCTCTCTCTCACTCTCTCACCACCCTCCTCCTGCCCTCCGTCCGTACCCCCTCCCTCCTCAACCCACAACCCCCCCCTTTCTTGGGCGGTGGGAAGGTGGGTGTCAGATTAAAACCCTGGCAGGGGGAGGGTGGAAGGCGAAAGAAGAGGATGTCTTCTATTAAAAAAAAAAAAAAAGACCTAAAATGGTTGACAGGTCCTTAATTCGCTTTATCCAGAGTGTAAAGTGATCTGTCTTGATGACTGCCCTGGAAGTGTGGGTCGGCGAGGGGGTGGGGGGCGAGGTTACGGCCTGACAAAGTTTGATGGGAAACTCTTCCTTCGTGTACTTTAAAAGGTCCGGGGGGCCTTTGGGCGATTTGGAGGGGGAGGAGGCCGAGGCGCGCCTGAGGCCGGGGTGGGGGGAAGGGGGGGGGAGCTCGCGCCCCTGCCGCCGGCGTCCTGGGAAGGGGCCTGGGGGGGCCGGGGTAGGGCGGTGACAGGGCTGGCCGCCGGGAGGGGTCGGGGCTGCGACTCCGGGTGAGCCGAGGGGAGGTGACGGGCGGGTCCCTGTGGGCCGCCCCCTTCGGCGCCCTCAGGGGCCCCAGCACCATCTCCTCGGGTCTTGGGGGTGGTCTCTTCCGTGTCTTGTTTTTTTTCCGGTTTCGGGAGTGCCAAGGACTCTGGAAGGCCAAGGGGCACCGGCCTGAACTTGAATGCGCAACTTGTGAGGGCAGGGGGTGGGGGTGGTGGGGTAGGGGTGCGACCCCGGGAGACTGGTTGGCGGGAGCCGCGAGCCCGCACCCTCTTTCCCCCGCGCCTGCCCGTTGCAGGTGGTCTTCGCGCCTCCTCCTCCCGCCCACCTGGGCTTGATTGCCTCCCCCCGCCCCCCCGGCCCACTCCCGTGGCTCCCCCTCCGGTGTGGGGTAGGTGGCGAAATCGAGGCCGGGGCTCCGGCCGGGCGATGTAGGCCTCGCTCTCCCGGGGCTCCTAGCGACAGGCAGCTGAATCGATAGCCTATTGCTCCCGGGGAGGCCGGGGCCGGGCGGGTGGTGGCGACAGCTGCCCCGGAGGAGGTGCGCCTGCGGCCCCTGGGGGCGCTCGCCGCCCTCATCTGGGGGGTCGTGGGCCCAAGGCGGGCGCGTGGGGATGGGGTACGCTGGGGGCGGCTCCCCGAAACCCGGCCCAGGGTAGCAGGGCGAAGACGGCTGATCTGGCGTTCCCGCTCGCCTTCTGCCCTCCCTACCCCATCCCTTTTCCTACGTCTAGAGGGAGGAAGGGGGAGCCCTGCGCTGGACGTGGCGCTTCGCTTCACCCAGCCCGGTCCCTGAATGGTTTTCTAATTTACGTCAGTGGGCAGCTCGCCAGAAACTTCTGGGATCCTGGCAAGGCATCCAACGTCTTCGCGAGTAACTCTTAGCGAAGTGGCACAGGGAGTGCCGTCCAGTTTGGGGGTAGCAGAGATAAGACTTGGGATCGTTTCACGATAAGCCTTCTGGGCTTTCTTCAGGACTGAATTGACTTCTCCATATCGTATCGTTTTCTCTTTGACTAGGTAGAGTTTGGCCCTAGATCATCTGCTGGAGACATCTGATATTCCACTTCGAGGCATACCCCCAAACAAAAGCTTCCTTCCCCTACAGTGCAAGAATGGGGGGAAGAGCTGTTAAAAGAGCTCGCAGTTTTTTCCCCTACTGCTACTTCTGTATTCATCATACTCTGTCTCCTTCCTAGACTGATTTATTCCGACAGAGAGATTCCCAAGTAAATGTACCCTACAGAGTGAGGGAATTTTGACGGTGGGGGGAGGGGAAACGGGGAGGTGCTATTACAGACTGAGCTAATTAAGCATGTTGATTAAATGATAAATGCAGTCATACATTGCTCAATTTAACACGCCTTTTAAAAATAACAGATTTATTAAAATATAATTCACATGCCATACAATTCATCCATTTAAATTTCATTAGAACTTTTTTTTTAAGGCGATAAAATGTTGCCTCCTCTCTACCGGTTTTCCTTGTGTTGTATGTTCCCCTTTGTCTTACATGAACCCCATTTTCTCTAGACTGGACCAGTTCACTTTCTTTATCTTAATTTTAGTCTATAGAAGAGCAGGGCCCTGGTGAACCTTCTGATTCTAGGCGTAAGTAGCCATCTCCATCTGTACTTCTGGGTTCCAGCCTTCTTTGCCCCTTAGTCCTTCTTCCTCTCACACTTTCTCTAGCTCAGTTCTTCCTATTTGCTTTTTATATACTCCTCTCCCTTTCCTGCTCGTCCAGTTTAGCTCAGGTAGTGTTAGCTTTTGTTAGCTTTTCTTGTTGCCAGAAGGTAGGTAGAGTTTTGGTTAAAAGCCTTATTAGCTTATTCATGTATTATGAATATAACATACAACAGAAATGTCCTCTAGTTTGCTTTAGATAAGGAAACCCCCTTTGGGAGTCATAAATACACCTTCACTTGTTAAAGCTAATTAAATTTTGTTCTAGGAAGTCTTTCAGTAATCTTCCCAAATTTAAAACTATTTAAGGTATCATATTTACATTTTATCTATCATTGTTCTTTAGCAGTTAACACCTGAGGGGAAGAGCTCCAGGTATTTTGAGGCTAATGCTATCTATTCCTAATGTTTCACCAAAAATGTAGGAAGAGGTCAGATGAGATTACTTCTGTGCATTTTGTTGTAGTTCCTATATCTTGTCTGGATTGGTTAAAGCCCTCAAATGTGATGATTATGATGATAATGTTCCATAGAAAAGGAGATCAGATTTGTGGTTACCAGAGGCAGAGGTCGGGTCAAGGGGTGAGGAATTGGGTGAAGGCAGTCAAAAAGTACAACCTTCCAGTTATAAGAAACAGGTACTAGGAGTGAAATGTATAGTGCAGTTGTTAACACTGTTGCATGTTATATATGAAAGTTAAGAGAGTGAATCTTTCATTTCAGTTCAGTCGCTAGTGTCCAACTCTTTGCGACCCCGTGAACCGCAGCACACCAGGCTTCCCTGTCCATCACCAACTCCCGGAGTCCACCCAAACCCATGTGCATTGAGTCGGTGATGCCATCCAACCATCTCAGCCTCTGTTGTCCCCTTATCCTCCTGCCCTCAATCTTTCCCAGCATCAGGGTCTTTTCCATTGAGTCAGCTCTTCGCGTCAAGTGGCCAAAGTATTGGAGTTTCAGCTTCAACATCAGTCCTTCCAGTGACAAAATTTTTTTTTCTATTTCTTTAATTTTATATCTATATGAGCTGGTGGACCATTCAGTAAACTTACTGTGATTATCATTTCATGATATATGTAAGCCAAATCATTATACTGTACACTTACAGTGCTGTGTGTCAAATATATTTTAGTAAAACTGGAAGAAAAACATTTTTTTTAAAACGATAGATTGTCCTTAATTTGTTCACTCTTTTCATTTTCTAATTGTTTTTGCAGGCTAACATTGCTTTTAACTGACACACGCTGTTTGTGTGGGGGTTTTTGTTGTTTGTTTTTTTCTTTTAAATTTTGTTTGATCATATTGGGAGGCTTGTAGGATCTTAGTTCCCTGACCAGGAATTGAACTGGGGCTGTGGGAGTCAAAGCGCAGAGTCCTAACCCCTGGACTTCCAGGGAATTCCCTGGCACTTACTATTTGATAGAATTAACTTAGACTTAGGGCAAAAATATTTGCATGAATCCTGTGGCCTTATAAACCATACTGTTTGTTAAGGACACATCATTGGTTTTTTGTTCTAACAGCTAGCCCCTTTTCCAGGGCACAGTGAGTCCAGTAGATACTAAGAGTGAAGCAGAGAAAACCAGGAAGGAGAAAAGGTGCTCAGCTGGGAAGTGAATGTAGGACAGCAATGAGAAGGAGGATGGTTTTGGGACATTTTAAAATACAAAAGTGCTTTAACCTAAAAAATATTTTTGTTACTTTAAAGGGTGTTACTGTGGTATCACGTAAGGCAGTGTGGTATAGCGTACACATGGTTAAAATCACTGCTAATTCCATGGACAAGAGGATCCTGGTGGGCTACGATCCATGGGGTCGAAGAGTCAGACATGACTGAAGCGACTTAGCACAGCACAGCACACGTGATTTAATGTGTGACCTTAGTCAAGTTGCTAAACCTTTTTTTTCCTGATGTGAGCAGGGAATACCAGCACCCACCTGAAGGGCTGTAGTTGTAACAACTACATTAGGCCAGGTTTAGTTTGGGTAATGAACAGAGTGCCAGGCCTCAGAAAAAATGCTGAGTTTGTTTTCTTTACCCTCTGTACGTATAACTCATGATGTCGTAATTAGCTGACACTTGTTCTTAGAGTGCTGGTAATGAACATGTGCAAATGGGGCAGACAGGATAGTTTTGTGACTTTTTGATGTGGAATGAGGAGGCACAGAATGGTATGGACAAAGTCTGGAATTTGGTGTCACATGATGTTGGAGGCTCTTCTAGTCTCAAATTGTTTGAATTTAGGGAAGTCCTAATATTCCTCATCAGTAAACTGGGATTATCAAATTACTGTCATTACCCTAACAAGGAGGTGTATTCAGTGAAATGTTATATGTGAAGGTACTTTGCAAACTCCATAGGTTTGAGTGAACATTACTGTCCATAACAGAGAAGGCAATGGCACCCCACTCCAGTACTCTTGCCTGGAAAATCCTATGGACGGAGGAACCTGGTAGGCTGCAGTCCATGGGGTCGCTAAGAGTCAGGTATGACTGAGCGACTTCACTTTCACTTTTCACTTTCATGCATTGGAGAAGGAAATGGCAACCCCTCTCCAGTGTTCTTGCCTGGAGAATCCCAGGGACGGGGCAGCCTGGTGGGCTGCCGTCCATGGGGTCACACAGAGTTGGACACGACTGAAGTGACTTAGCAGCAGCAGCAACTGTCTATAAAGGACAGCTTATGCTTGATGCTTGTGGGTTTCATCTTAGAATATTTAAGGGTGTTAATTCTTTGAGAGAGGTAAGGAACAACAATTTTATGTTGAAATGCTACTTATGAGAGATCCTGACACCATCAAAGAGGTTATGCTAGCGCACTTATTTAGGGCATAGCCTAGGTTTACCTTTTGAGTCTTTGGTTGCATCTGATTTTTTAAATTGCCTCCATTGTCTCCTCTTTGTTAGTGTTTAGTTGCAAAGTCACGTCTGACTCTTTGTGACCCCTTAGACAGTAGCCTGACAGTCTCCTCTGTCCATAGGGTTTCCCAGGCAAAAATACTGGAGTGGGTTGCCATTTCCTACTCGAGGGAATCTTCCCAACCCAGAGATTGAACCCGAGTCTCCTTCACTGGCAGGCATATTCTTTACTGCTGAACTACCAGGGAGGCCCTGCCTCCTCTTACGTTTCTTCTTTTCCCTTGAATGGAAATATGTTTACTTCAAAGTCTTTTTATTTTCTCCTGGGGAAGAAGATGAACATCTTCCTGGGTTCTGATTGGAAGACCAATCAGAATATAGCTCTCAGGGAATTCCTGGCGGGCCAGTGGTTAGGACTGGGCATTTTTCACTGCCAGGGCCAGGGTCAGTCTCTGGTTGGGAATTGAGATCCTGGAAGCCAAAAAAGAATGTAGCTCTGTATATATGTTTATCTCTGCTTTCTTGTATCTTATAAATGGTTTGTATAAACAGACTTATTAGTAAACAAAAATATTCAGCTCTTTGGGATAAGAGTTGCTATAATATCATTTACCCTGAATTGATGCTTAAGGCCTTGGAACTTGTAGCACCAACAGATTAATAGCCCATAGTGTGAAGTTTTGAGTTATAGTGAGAAATTATGATCTCTTTTTTAACCCTTATGACCCAGTGTAGAAAAAGCACCTTCAGAAGCTTTTCAGATACCATCAGCAACTACACTATTTCAAAGTGTTAATTAAGTAGGAGCTGTGAATGGGGAGAGGCACTTAATTACTTGGTCATAATATTTATAATTGGACTCACTATTTAGTCCTATTTCTGTTTCCTGTGGATCTCTGACTTGACTTATTATAAGTATCCACAGTTATACCTAGAGGTTAAGAGCATGAACTCTGGATTGAGAGTGCCTAGGGATGAAAATCAACTAAACTGCTTACTTACTGGGTTACCTTTGACAAATCACTCATCCTTTGTGTTTCCATGTTCATACAATAAAGACAGTGATACATCTCACAGGGTTGTGATAAGTGTTGAATGAAATAATACTTATAAAGTTATTCTATCAAGGATCTAGACCATACTGTTGCTCTGGTTGCTGCTACTGCTGCAATTGTTGTTACTGTTGCTATTTAACTTGAACCTCACAAAAAGGCTTTTAAGAGTGACACCTCAACATCTAACATTTATTACAGATAGCACAGAACGGTGTGAAAAATTAAGAATGATCTCAGTGAGGGGAACTATTAGAAATGCTTTATGAATAAGCTTAACCCCGATACTATTGTCACAGCATAATTTTAAGCATCAAATAATAGCTGTGATAGTAAGTATATGCTTAATTGGAACCTATTAACTGATGATCATTTCCTGTTGCCCAATCACTAGTTGTATTTCTTTTGCGGAGGTGGAGGGTGGGTTGGGCTACTAAGTTTATGTAATTAAGCTTTATTTATTTTTAAATTAATTAAATTAATTTTTTTGTCTGCACCTTGAGGTATGAGGGATCTTAGATCTTCCCTGACCAGGGATTAAACCCACGGCCCCTGCAGTGGAAGCACCAATCTTAACTACTGGACTACCAACGAAGTCCCTATTTTCATTTTATGGAATCAGTTTTCTGTAAATTAACTCATGTAAGAACATATTACCTATAGGTAAAGTGTTTGGCTTTAGCCAGTTAAATGAATTCTGACTTTATTAAAACTTCTCACATGTTTAATTAGAATTAATATCTTGGTCCAGGGGTTAGTTTATCAGGAGAAATATGGCCAGATTTCTGACTAAGCTTTTGTAGTTACATACATTTTGACATGGTGATTAGGAGAATCAATTCTTGGATTTTCTTCTGGGCTTTTCTATTTACTGATAATTCATTGCTGTGAAGGTGTTAAATTTTATTCTTCGGTCTGTTAGTTCAACAAATAGTTTTTGAGCACATACTGTTTATAAGACAGGAGCTATGGGAAGTACAGAGATGATGAATCAGGTGTAAATCATACTCTTAAGCTTGCATTTGCGGAACCTTTACTTCTCAGATGTAACAGTGCCTGGTCCTTTAAAAATTTTCTCCTCTGCTTTATGATACTTTAATAGAGATTTGATTTTTCTCTGGTTTTTAGTGTTTAATATGGCAAAAATCCCCTTGTCTGTTAGCCTGAGTGGGAAAAAAAGATGGCTTATAGAAATGGCCTTGGAGGACACTGCTATGATATATTTTAGAGATCATGTCACAAGGATATGGTATCACAGATATTTGTAGATAAATATTATTTTTCCCACTCTTTTTTCAGTCAACTAATTGCTATCTATCAAAGACTGGCAAGTGTAAAATTATGCCTGGGTTTGTCACTTTTGCTTTAAAATAACCTAGTGAGTTTTAACTGATGGCCACCAGTCTCATTAGACATTATAAGTACATCAAAAAATTGTCTTTATGTTCATTACTGTTCAGAGGATCATCACTGAACTTAGTACATTTTTTGATCCCTAAGAGTTCTGAAGAGCCGTGGCCCTCAGTTGTGTATCCTGGCCACACACTAAAGAGAGGTGTCAGCCAGGTACAAGTGTGTGCTCATTCACTTGACTACTGATAGATTTGGATGTGAAGTAGTTGGAAACATTTAGATCAAGGACACTTTATTGACCAGTAAAACTTGAGACCCAGGAGTGCTGCTTTCTGAATTCTGAGTTAAGTGGGTTTCATTTGTTTTCTCATGCATTGAGCAAGGTGAAGAGCACCTTCATTGCTTATAAACAGTGTCTAATTTTGATCTTTTTGTTTTCTTTTTCATGGTTTCAAGAAGGAAGTAATTGCTTTTCTTATTGTTTTAGTCTGAATTTAAATATTCAAGGGTGAAATTAAAGCCTTTTAAGGTTAAAGGAACGAAATTCCTAATTCAAATGAAGATTATGTAGGTTAAGAAGGAATCAATTCTATTTTCAATTCTTGGTAACCCACATTATAGTAAAAGTATTATCTCTTATAGTTTAAGAACTGAATATTGATTTGTTAAGATTAATGCTCAGATTATTGTGGAAACATGAAATTGCATTTATTTTTTACTTAATTTGTGTTCTTTAAATTTTTTGCTTTTAAGTTATGAGTAACCTATAATAGTTAGGTTACTATTTGCCAAAGTGTGGGTATACAAGCTGATTTTAAGGGATCTTTGAGTGAATATTTACATTTTAATAGTACATTTATTTTATACAGGTTAGAAAAGTTAATTAACATGTATAAAATAGCTTTCATGGATTTATTGCTTAAGGTGAAGTTAAATTTTTAAAAGTTCTTTTAAAGAAAAATGATAGTGGCTGTGTTATATAGATATGGCAAAAATCAAAAGTTGATCTTGACTGACTGGGAAATACTACTTTAGAAAGCCTATTTGGTTTCTTCCTTCTTTCTCGTGGAATCAGAGAGATGGAAAGATCTTCATTTTATGGGAGAGGGAGTGGAGAAGCAGAAAGGTGACTTGCCCAGAGTGCGTGGTTAGTCTCTGGCAGTGAGGACTAAGTAGGACTCTGCTCCTAGGCAAGTGCTGCTTGTAGGTTACCTTTTAATAGCTTTCTGCCCCTTCTCATCAGGCAGGCGACCTTTTCTGGACCTCTTGGAAAGAGAAAGCTGAAATGTTAGCAGTTTCTGAGCATATGTCCAACTCTAGTTGCTCCTCTTAGATGATAAATTGTATTGCTATGTTTTGATGTAAATAACTTGTTTCAAATAGGTATGTTACGTTTATTCATTCAAAATATTTACTGAGAACACACTATGTCTGCCTCCTTAATCTCAATAATAGCCCTGAGTTACTTTTTTAAAACATTTATTTAGCAGATAGTGTGTGAAAATGCACACACATTTGCCATGCCCTCTGCTAAGCACTTTGTATGTCTTATTTGCCACTTGTAGAATAGCCAGTGTTACTTATGATCTAGAGATAGGGGATTTGAAGGTTTTGTATTAATTGTCATAACAAAGTGCTAAAGAATCAAGAGAAGACACTGATAAATGACTGCTGAGGATTCTGTAATGAGAACAGGTAGGACATTAGTGGGCTGCCCTGGTGGCTCAGATGGTGAAGAATTTGCCTGCAATGTGAGATACCAGGGTTATCGAGAAGATGCCCTGGAGAAGGGAATGGCTACCCAATACAGTATTCTTACCTAGAGAATTCCATGGTCAGAGGAGCCTGGAGGGCTACAGTCCATAGGGTCCCACAGAGTCAGAGTGACTAACATTCACTCATTCGCTCAGGGCACTAGTGGAAAAATAGATACTGGAATTCATTGTCTTTCATTAAAAGAAAATGAAATAGAATTCTAGGAATGAAATAAGATTTTTTTTACTGCCTTATATATTACCTTAATCTTTGTAGAAAATTTGATTCCAATAGCTGCTTCCCAAATTTTTGTTCTTTTCAGCTTTAATACTTGTTACTCACCACTGCCAACATAATATAAGCTCCCTAAAATTTAACTCATTATCTTATATCTCCTGCTGATCTCTCGAAAATCTACAGTGCTCCCCAGCGTGTACCACATTAAGTAGGCATGGTTCATCTGGTGTTTGAGATATTACTGTTTATAAAAGCAAATGTTTAACAATGACTTCTCTGGTAGTCCAGTGTAAGACTGCACTTCGACTGCAGAGGTGCGGGCTCCGTCCCTGGACAGAGAACTGAGATCCCACTGCAGTGCCCTCAAAAACGAGAAGAAAGAAAAAAATGTTTGACAATAAATTGAGGCTTAGAGAGGTTAAGTAACTTGTGAAACCTGTAGTTTGTGGTGAAGCTGGATTTCCAGCCTGGGTCTGCGTGAGTTCTGAGACATGCTGCTAACTGCTCTGAAAGTTTTTGGAATGTTATATACGTTTTAAAAGGATTTGACCTTTCCCCTCTATTCTCAGCTCCCTATGCTGTCACTCTGGTGTGCTGAATGGTTTTTTCCCCTTTATGTGAAAACAAGGAAGGGGTTGAGGTTGAGGGGATGGATCATGGGCTTGGAGCCAATAACAGGCACAGTTCTGGTCACAGCTTCAGTTCTCTCCTCTCAAGATCTCTCTCAGGACTAAAACTTACTTCACCTGGATTTTGGTTTTGGCAGCTTTCTAAAGTCTTCTTCCCTAACACTGCGTGTTTCATGCTTGTTTCTGTAAACCACGTGACTAACTTCATACTGGGTTAAACTCACCTGCTTTAGTCTGAATAGAAGTTGGTATACATACTCTGGTTACCAAGTTAGTTCCTGTTCCCCATTTACCTCACTAGAAGCGCAAACAATATATATGTATTCACTGAGCTTGTGATTTGAGTTTGATTTCTGCTGAAATTATGCTGCTTGAGTATGTTTGGCTGAATTCCAGCCAACAGAAATAAGAGTATTTCCTTATAATTATACATGGGGAGAAAATATATAGGCCTGGGGTAGAGATAAATAATGTGCTTCAGAATAAATTGCTTTTTGGAAGGCGGTTTAAACAGTGCAGCATGGGAGGTCTGCCCATAAGCCATTTGGAAGCGCTTCTAATGCTAACAAGGAGTGTAGGGTTCTTGCAGCTTCACTCTGTTTTTGTCAAAAAGAAGGTGTTTTGGTTCCTTCCAGAGTTACTCACTGACTGGGTGAAAAAGGAGGGTTACTGTTCAGGTTCTGCTCTTGGATTCCACTTGCCCTTACATCAGTTTTTATAGGTCAGGGATTAAGGGGAAGAATTGACAACAGCAGTTTGTCACTTTAGATACCTGGCTCTCCCATGCCTTCACGTTCACACTTTGCTCACTCTTGGATACAGAGTTGATATGCATTGGAGATCAGGTCTGCATGCTTTGAGTACTGTTAAGACCAATTGTAAAGGAGTTTATTCCAGAGGGCTGGGACATGTAGGAATCAATGAGAAAATGGCGCCAGAGGTAACTGACAGGTTAATATTGTACCCAAGGAGCAGAGATGGTATTAGCCGAAAGGCTGATTTCCATCTTCCCTGTTGCTGCTGCTGGGGCTCCTATGGTAGATAAGGTGAGGTAAGATTTCGTCATATGGTCGATCAGCTAACTCTGTAGATCCCCTACCTTTGTTTTGTTGTTTAGTTGCTAAGTCATGCCTGACTGTTTTGCAACTTCATGGACTGTAGCCCTCCAGGCTCCTCTGTTCATGGGATTTTCCAGGCAAGAATACAGGAGTGGATTGCCGTTTCCTCCTCCAGGGGATCTTCCCGACCCAGGGATTGAACTCGTGTCTCCTGCGTTGCAGCTGAATTCTTTACCGCTGAGCCACCAGGGAAGCACCCCTGCCTTTGCCGGGGCCCTTAACACCTAAGATGACCATATATCTGATTTACTGGGGACCCAGTTTCCCCATAGCCCTGGTACAATTATTAGTGCTCTTTCATTCCTAAAAAGGTCCTGGTTTGGATGATAAATCATAGGGCCACGTACTCATGATCATAAGAGCTGTCTGGCACTCTGGTAGAACCAAAGCGTTAAGTCTCTTCACTCCTATTCACTGTTGAATGCCTCTGCTGGAAAAGCCTCCAAGCCTCCATTCTCCCCATGTCAGGTCTTTCAGCTGCCACTTTGAAGGTATAAGTTTGAGAGGCAAAGAGGTTGGTTAGTCATTTTTCTCCTTGTCCTAGAAACCACCCCCCTCCCCGCCAAAAAACAGGTTAAAACCATTAAGAAAATGCTAGATCTAGAGGCTAAGTTTCCTTCTCCTTTCCATGTACTTCCTCTTATAGTTCTTGTCCTGCTATTCACTTGTACATTCTTTCTTCTTTCTTTTCTTTTTTTTTTCTTTAATATTTGGCTTGCTGGGTCTTCATTGCAGCGGTTGCAGGCTTCCCTGTTTGTGGCTTGCAGGCTCCAGAGCGCACGGGTTTAGGATTTGCAGTGTGTGGGGTTTTCTCTAGTTGTGGTCCTCAAGCTTAGTTGCCCTGCAGCCCGCGGGATCTTAGTTCCCCCACCAGAGACTGAACCTGTGCCCCCTGCATTGGACGGTGGATTCTTAATCTCTGGACAACCGGGAAGTCCCCTTCCTTCCTTTCTTTTTTAAAAAACTCTCCCTGTGGGTTGGTTTTTTTGCAGAGTTGATTTTGAGGAAAGGCATTTTGATGAATGATTCTCCACTGAGTTGGAATTTTTTTCCTGAGGTGTTTTTAACCCAAAGTGATGTGATATAGATATTAAAACCATGCTAAAGGCTTAGTTTTGTAGATTATCTGTCTAGTACCCGGTACATTTGGAATAAAAGTTGACTCTTTCAAGTGTATAGGTTGGCCCTGTGAAGAGTTTTCAGATATTGTAGTTTTTCAGGTATTGGCTATATAGAGTGTCTTTGATGCCATGTAATGTCATCATTGAAGAAGTTTAAGAGACCTGGGTTAAAGGCCTGATTTCACCCGTCTTGTGATTTTAGACTGCTGATGTTCTACCCCTGTGGAATCATGCAGTTTTATTTATTGCTGAAAAGAACTAATGATCATCTAACGGAACCCCTTTAATTTTACATGTAAGAGCATAAAGGAGTAAAGAGGTAAAATGATTAGCCCAGTAGCTCACAACCAGTAAGAAGTACAAGCAAGATTAAAATCTGGGTCTTCTGACGTGGTCCCTCAGTAGGGAAAATAGGTTCTGCATTTATAAAGGACTTCCTCAAAGTGGCTTACTCCACCAGTACATTCTGTCTGCAGTTTTATTGTCTCTGAAAGGGATTGTTTTTATTAAGTTGGTGATGCCTCATTATTTTGCAGATGAGTAGTAGAGATTTTCCAGGGTGTAGGCAGACTGTCAATCTGGTTGACTCTCTAGTTTTAATTCTTAGCCTGCCTGTACTTCCTTATTTTAAAAAGTCTTCCAAGAACATTACTCAGGAGGAGGAATTTTTTGCAAATCCAGATACCTGTCAAAATCTTGTTATACAACTTTCCTCATTCTAAATTTCCATTAAAGTCTTGTATCTAAATTCTGGTTGTGTATTTGGCATTACTCCTTAAAGCTAAGTAACTAATTGGAATCTCTGAGGATTGTTTTTTTGTTTGTTTGTTTGTTTTTGTAGATTTCTGAACTATGTTTGATGGCCTGGTACTAATATTTTATGGCTTCCTGCCATAGGTGGCTGCAGCATGTTTTGCCTTAGACATACTGGCAAGAAACAACTGAAATTTGCATGTTTGGCAACCACTGTCAACTTGATTTAGTCTCAGAGTTGACCTCTCTGTTTACCTTCCTGGGGTTTGTTAGAAATTGCCTATGAAGGGTAAAAGAAAACTTTATTATATTATTCCTTGCTTATGCAAGGAATTCTGCAAAAGTCAAACAGGCAGTTTTCTTACTTAAACAAAGAAAAAAGTAAAAATAAGAATAAGAAACTTCACAGAATGAGTGAAGAGCATCTATGCTTTAATCGAGAAAGCATACTGTCCAGGTTCTCTCTGTGGCAGAAATGAGACCGGACATGAGGACAGTCTGTGGTCTGGGAATACCACAGAATGAATGTATTGTCCACTCTCATAAATTCCCTGTAAATTCTTACTGTTGTTGAGGCCCAGAGAATCTGTTTTTAGTGTTGCCCTAGCTTTGTTTGGGGCTTCCCAGGTGGCTGTAGTGGTAAAGAATCCTCCTACCAATGCAGGAGACACAGGATACCCAGGTTCCATCCTTGGGTAGGGAAGAGCCCCTGGAGTAGGAAATGGCAACCCACTCCAGTATTTTTGCTTGGAAAATTCCAGTGGCGGGCTGTAGTTCATGGGGTCACAGAGAATCAGACACAGCTGAGCGACTGAGCACTCAGCAGCTCTATTTGAGGAGCTTTTGTCCTTTGACATTACACTGCTGCCATACTTTACTATTGAGAATTTCCTGTTGAGTCATACAGTTTATCAGATTATGGCACTTATAAGACAGACTTCCCACTTATTCATGTTTTTTAAATGTCATGTGTTAATTATGGGAAATTTGGAAAATAGATATTTAAAGAAAGATCACACCTACTCAGGATGACCATTTTGGACATATGGGACATACTTTATTTAGTCTTTATATGTGTATATTTAAAAAAATGAAATTGAAATTAGGCCACCTCTGCTGTTTTATGTTTTTTCTTAATTTTTTTTCATATATCACCTTGCTATTTAGCATTTTTTCTAAATTGATTCCTTAAAACAGTATTTGAAAGGAAACTTTATATTATTATAATATCCATGAAATCATGAGTTTAATATGCTAGGTTTTTTCCCCCTAACTCACGTTAAAATACATAATTATTAAAGTCATTTCTCTACTGTCTGAAATCATCCAGTGGCCTCTGCTTACTACACTTTAGGAGAAACAGGGGCTTTGGACTCAGACATCTTGGATTTGAATCTCACTTTGCCTCTAACTGGAGAAGGCAGTGGCACCCCACTCCAGTATTCTTGCCTGGAAAATCCCATGGATGGAGGACCCTGGTAGGCTGCAGTCCATGGGTCACTGAGGGTTGGACATGACTGAGCGACTTCACTTTGACTTTTCACTTTCATGCATTGGAGAAGGAAATGGCAACCCACTCCAGTGTTCTTGCCTGGAGAATCCCAGGGTTGGGGGAGCCTGGTGGGCTGCCATATATGGGATCTCACAGAGTCGGACACGACTGAAATGACTTAGCATAGCATATCGTTGCCTGTAACTGGTGGTGTGTTTTTTTTTGGCAGGTGAGTTTACCTCTTTGTGCTTTAGTTTCTTCATTGGCAGAATGGGGATATTAGAGAAGATGATCTGTTGGGTGTCTTCGGACTCTATTCTGTGATTCTGATATGGATTTTTTCCCTCTATTTCTGTTTAGGAAGTAGAGACATTTTCTAGGGATTGGTGTGCTAGCTTAGGATTTAAAGACCCTAATTCTATTAAACTCCACTGCTATTAGTCATCTGATTCTAGAGAAACCATTTTATTTCCCAGTGTTCTAGTTGTCTCTTTAGGGTGTTGCTGCCACTTTAATTTCTGCTTCTTCTTTAGTGTAAAGTGTTTCAAACTAGGAGTCGAGGCTTCCTTCATGGAGGCAAACCATTGCCTTACTCTTCACATCCTTAAAATGGGGAATATTTCTGCCTTACTTAATTGGATATGTGGAAAAATGAGATAATCGGTAGATAAGTGGAATCATTTTCAGGATAAAGATACTAGATAAGAGCAGAGTAATAGGAGAGGTATTACTCCTGTGGCTACTTCTTTGTAGTGAACAGCAAAATTCATGTGATTCCACCTTTTCTCTCCACCCCAGCCTGCACTTGCCATTTGATTTTTTTTCTCCCTAATTTCAATTCAGTTCAGTTTAGTTCAGTTGCTCAGTCATGTCTGACTCTTTGCAACCCCATGGACTGCAGCACTCCAGGCCTCCCTGTAAATTGAGTAAACCCTGAGTAAACTCCCAGAGTTTACTCAAACTCATGTCCATTGAGTCGGTGATGCCATCCAACCATCTCATCCTCTGTCATCCCCTTCTCCTCCCACCTTCAATCTTTCCCAGCATCAGGGTCTTTTCCAATGATCCATTGAATCAGTTCTTAACATCTGGTGGCCAAAGTATTGGAGTTTGAGCTTCAGCATCAGTCCTTCCAATGAATATTCAGGACTGATTTCCTTTAGGATGGACTAGTTAGATTTCCTTGCAGTCCAAGGGACTCTCAAGAGTCTTCTCCAACACCACAGTTCAAAAGCATCAGTTCTTCGGCACTCAGCTTTCTTTATAGTCCAACTCTCACATCCATACATGACCACTGGAAAAACCATAGCTTTGACTAGACAGACTTTGTTGGCAAAGAATTGTCTCTGCTTTTGATTATGCTTGGTCGTAGCTTTCCTTTCAAAGAGTAAACGTCTTTTAATTTCATGGCTGCAGTCACCATCTGCAGTGATTTTGGAGCCCAAGAAAATAAAGTCTGCCACTGTATCCACTATTTCCCCATCTATTTGCCATGAAGTGATGGGATCAGATGCCATGATCTTAGTTTTCTTAATGTTGAGCTTTAAGCCAACTTTTTCACTGTCCTCTTTGACTTTCATCAAGAGGCTCTTTAGTTCTTCACTTTCTACCATAAGGGTGGTATCATCTGCATATCTGAGGTTATTGATATTTCTCCCAGCAGTCTTGATTCCAGCCTGTGCTTCTTCCAGCCCAGTGTTTCTCATGATGTACTCTGCATATAAGTTAAATAAGCAAGGTGACAATATACAGCCTTGACGTACTCCTTTCCTGATTTGGAACCAGTCTGTTGTTCCATGTTCAGTTCTAACTGTTGATTCTAACTCTTGACCTGCATACAGATTTCTCAGGAGGCAGGTCAGGTGGTCTGATATTCCCATCTCTGTAGGAATTTTCAACAGTTTGTTGTGATCCACACAGTCAAAGGCTTTGGCATAGTCAATAAAGCAGAAATAGATATTTTTCTGGAACACTGTTGCTTTTTCGATAATCCAATGGATGTTGGCAGTTTGATCTCTGGTTCCTCTGTCTTTTCTATATCCAGCATGAAAATCTGGAAATTGACAGTATGTGAACCGGCTTGAAGAATTTTGAGCATTACTTTAGTAGTGTGTGAGATGAGTGCAATTGTGCTGTAGTTTGAGCATTCTTTGGCATTGCCTTTCTTTGGGATTGGAATGAAAACTGACAGTTTCCAGTCCTGTGGCCATTGCTGAGTTTTCCAAATTTGCTGGTGTATCAGCACTTTCACAGCATCATCTTTTAGGATTTGAAGTAGCTCAACTGAAATTCCATCACCTCCACTAGCTTTGTTTGTAGTGATGCTTCCTAAGGCCTGCTTGACTTCGAATTCCAGGATGTCTGGCTCTAGATGAGTGATCATACCATCATGATCATCTGGGTCGTGAAGATCTTTTGTGTATTTTTGCCACCTCTTCTTAATATCTTCTGCTTCTGTTAGATCCATACCATTTCTGTCCTTTATTGTGCCCATCTTCGCATGAAATGTTCCCTTTGTATCTGCCATTCCCTTTGTATCTCTGATCTTCTTGAAGAGATCTCTAGTCTTTCCCATTCTACTGTTTTCCTCTATTTCTTTGCACTGATCACTGAAGAAGACTTTCTTACCTCTCGTTGCTATTCTTTGGAACTCTACATTGAAATGAGTATATCTTTCCTTTTCTTCTTTGCTTTTTGCTTGTCTTCTTTTCACAGCTATTTGTAAGGCCTCCTCAGACAACCAGTTTGCCTTTTTGCATTTCTTTTTCTTGGGGATAGTCTTGATCCCTGTCTCCTGTACAGTGTCACGAACCTCCGTCTGTAGTTCTTCAGTCACTCTGTCTATCAGATATAATCCCTTGAATCTATTTGTCACTTCTACTGTATAATCTTAAGGGATTTGATTTAGGTCGTACCTGAATGGTCTAGTGGTTTTCCCTACCTTCTTCAATTTAAGTCTGAATTTGGCAATAAGGAGTTCATGATCTGAGCCACAGTCAGCTCCCTCTCTTGTTTTTGCTGATTGTGTAGAGCTTCTCCATCTTTGGCTGCAAAGAATATAATCAATCTGATTTCGGTATTGACTATCTGGTGATGTTCATGTATAGAGTCTTCTTTTGCATTGTTGAAAGAGTTACCTAATTTAGGAACTGCCATTCGACCCCAGTTTGTGACCTTGGACA
The DNA here is from genome assembly GCF_001704415.2 of Capra hircus. Classification (NCBI taxonomy): domain Eukaryota; kingdom Metazoa; phylum Chordata; class Mammalia; order Artiodactyla; family Bovidae; genus Capra; species Capra hircus. Next base: position 22,221,064 of record NC_030817.1, read on the forward strand.
AATCACCCAGTTTTAACCTCTCCGTGGGCTAATTGCATGCAGCCTGCACTGAAGCCTGCACTTAGCCTGCGATAATCAAGGTGCTGTCTTCTCTTAAAACATTGGGAGATATGGCCAACTTAAGCCTGTACTCCTCTGGCCTAGTAGTGGCTTTCTTTTAAACAAAGTTGTGTAATCTCTCCTCTGCTGTTTAATCTGGCAAGTTTCACTCATTTGCTTTGGTAACTAGCGTCTGTGTACTTGAGAGGCTGGATTGTATGGTGGTAAGGAGCTCCATCTCTGGAGACAGATTACCTGGATTCAGATCCCAGCTCACATTTTTGGTTGCTGTGTACCTTCAGGTTACTTAGTTTTTCTGTAGTTTCATCTGGATAATACCTGATTCATAGGGTTATTAAGAGGATTAGAAGATCCACTACATGAAAACCCTTAGGATAGTCCCTCACCCAGAGTAAGTTTAACTGATGTTAGCTATTATTTTAGTTCAGATAGCATAATAATTAGCTAACATTTCTCTTCCTGTGTTATTTATCAGGCAGTGGGTCAAGCCCTTCACACAGATCTATCATTAATCCTAACGTGTGTTTGTCCCTTAGTCATGTCCAACTCTTGGCAATCCCATGGACTGTGTAGCCCACCAGGCTCCTCTATCCATGGGATTTGCCAGGCAAGAATACTGGAATGGGTTGCCATTCCCTTCTCCAGAGGATCTTCCCGACCCAGGGATCAAGCACATTGCAGGCAGATTCTTCATAATCTGAACCACCAGGGAAGTCCAGTAACACTATAGACAATAGGTAATTATTTTCTCAGTTTTGCAGATGAGAGGATATAATTTAGAGAGGTTACGTAACCTGTCTAAAGGTACATAGGTAGTAAGTGGTACAGTCAATCTCTGCCCTTTTTGAACTGACCAGATGACTCACAGAGACAGAACTGTAGAAACTAGAGCTTTTTTCACGTTCTAAACTGATTGTTCTAAACTGATTTATCGTTGCTTCATCACCTCTGCTTAGCTTTTTGGGGTCAGAAATTTGGGCACAGCTGTTCTGCTCCCTCTACTGGCTAAAAAGCAGCCCAACAGTTTCAGATAATGCCTCAGTTTGTATCCTTTGTGTTTTTTGCCAACACATGGTTGAAAAGTGGTATCTTTGTACAGGGCTCTTAATACCTTACCTAAGGAAGTGGGGCAGGGTCGGGGAGAATGTTCACCGCGTCTTCTGACACTGACCTTGAGGGCAAGCAGAGGAAGCAGGCCCTGTCAGAGTGATAGTTTCTGCCTCAGTGATTCCAATCTCCTGTGGATTTGGGCTGCCATTATCATTTTAGGTACTAAGAACACATCATTTTAAATTATCCCAAGGCACTCTACAAATAACCATTCATGTTAAATCACCAAATATTTATTTATTTTGTAAAATTAAATCCAAAATGAAGATTAAAGATAATCTGGGTGATAGGAGAAGATTCTTTGGTTGAGAATGGTAATGACTCTGAGTGCATAGGTGTAGATATGCTGTTTCCTTTTTTATTGAACTTTGTTCTTTTTTTAATGCTACTGCAGTTCAAGAGCAATGGCACCCCACTCCAGTATTCTTGCCTGGAAAATCCCATGGACGGAGGAGCCTGGTAGGCTACAGTCCATGGGGTCGCGAAGAGTCAGACACGACTAAGCGACTTCACTTTGACTTTTCACTTTCATGCATTGGAGAAGGAAATGGCAACCCACTCCAGTGTTCTTGCCTGGAGAATCCCAGAGATGGGGAGCCTGGTGGGCTGCTGTCTCCGGGGTAGCACAGAGTCGGACACGACTGAAGCGACTTAGCAGCAGCAGCAGTTCAAGAGAGTTCGTGCTGCTGGCAGAGAGAGGTCGTGCTGCCTGTTGATATCTTAATGAAAAACACAGAGGTTCCCTCAGTTATATTTCTTTTCTGTGGATATCCCAGCACATCCTGGAGAGTTTTATTTTCTTTTTCTATCATGAACATTAATATATATATAAATATATAGGGACGTCCCTGGTGGTCCAGTGATTAAGTCTTCACCTTTCAATACAGGGGATGAAGTTTGATCCCTGATTGGGGAGCTAAGATCCCACATGCCCCCTGACCAAAAAGCCAAAGCATAAAAAAGGATACAGTATTGTAACAAATTCAGTAAAGGCTTTAAAAATGGTCCACATTTTAAAAAATCTTTAAAATATATATATTTTTTAAATTTTTGGTAATGTGCAAGCATATACAAAAATGTAGTATACCCATCTATAACAATTAATATTTTATCACCTATTCACCTCCATTTTTTTCTGGAATATTTTAAAGGAACTTCCAGACATTCACCACTTAACCCCATTAGAGAATGCATCCTTAACTGATAAGAAGTTTTTTTTCTTTTTTAACATGACCACAATACCATTACTATACCTAAAAGATATAACAATGTTATGCAATATTTAAATAGGAAGAGATATATCGAATTTGACAGTGTGTTGGTAGTTTGTTAAATTTGCTTCTAATCTTAGTTTTTTAAAAAAGAAACAAAATTTTACACATACATTTGAGGTCCCCTTTTACTGTTTGTGTTTATTCTTAAATAATATGGTGATGTTTTGCATATTTAAATACTTAATGTTTTCCTTTATATATCCTTCTGAAACTTGTTTTTATTACTTAAAATTAGGTTTTCAAAGTTTATTCATTTTGGTACATGTATCTAGCTCATTTAAAATGCTGGGTACTGGTTCCACTGAGCTTAGATTTTATTTGTATTTTCATCCCAATTGTTTTATTGTTCATATATTGATGGATATTTATGTTATATACTCTTTTTTTCTTTGCTATTATGAACAGTGAGGCAGTGGACATTCTTGTACGTTTCTTTGTGCCATTTTGAAAGAAGAGATCTATAATTTACATTTGTCTAATTACTGTAGAGGTTGAGATCCTCTGTAATATCTGTTGTCATATTTGCCTCTTTTCCTAGTGGTTTTCAAAATTGATTTGTAGAAATTTTTGTGTTTTCTTCAAAATAAGCCATGATCAGTTTTGTGTGTTGCTACTAGAATCTTTATCATTTCAGACAGTCCCTTCTTGGTCCCTGTCTCTGCTCCCTCTGTTTAACTCCAGTTAAGTTGATTTCTGTTTTTATTCCTGTGGTCCTTTGTTTTATTCTTACCTACTGTGTTTTGAGTTGTGCTACCAAGGCAGAGAATCCTTTCAGTTGTTCATCAACTGAATTTGCTTTGTTTTTCGTTTTGTAATGCAAACAATCTACAATAGTGGTTAAGAGAATGGGAACTATGGAGTCTTTTAACTATTTCCTTTTGAATCGTGAAAATGAAAGTCGCTCAGTTATGTCGACTCTTTGTGACCCCATGAACTATACAGTCCATGGAATTCTCCAGGCCAGAATACTGGAGTGGGTAGCTGTTCCCTTCTCCAGGGGATCTTTGAAACCCAGGGATCGAACCCAGGTCTCCCGCATTTCAAGTGGATTCTTTACCAGCTGAACCACCAGGGAAGCCCTTTGAATCTTGACTTAACCAACCACTATATTTACTGTTGTTGCCTTGGCAAGTTATTTAACTCTCTTGTAGTTGACCTTATAGTCTATAAAACCCATGAGAGTAGAGCTATTACGATCCTAGGTATGTATTTGATGAAAGTCAGGCTCAGGAAGATTAGATTAGAAACATGAGTAAGTGGAAGAAACATGTGGGCCTCTTTATCTTTTAATTTGCACTTTTGATAGAGAGGTGGGCACAGAAAAATATTTCTCTAAGATACAGAGTAGCAAAAACAGTGCCAAGTCCCTGACCTATGGCTTCAAGTGGTGGGGGAAAACAGAAAGAGTAGAGACTGTGTAGAACTCAAGTGCCTGTGGTTTGTCCAAATCTATGAAGAGGGAGGAAAACCTCTTTATGCCATTTTTCATTAAAATAAAGCAAACAAACCCCCAAACTTTATTTTCATGACTTTATAAGAGATATGGAATTTAAATAACCATCCCAGGCCAGCCTAGTTGAATTAGGCAAATCATAAACAAAGAACATTGTGGGTCATAGTTAAGGGATCATTCTGGTAGACAAATGAAATACTTTGGAGGAGGACACAACCTGATTTTGACCAACAATGGAAGGAAGAAGAATCCCAAGAAACAAAGGAACTCAAGGAATGAAGGCAGCTTCTTTCTAGAGGAGGGAGAATTAAGTTTGATTTGGCTACTCTGTTTTCTACTTTTTTTTAGCTAAAAGAGGAAATATGTTTATGGCAAAATTAAAACATAATGATTTTTCCAACAGTATATACCCAAAGAACAGAAAGTAGGGGCTTGAACAAATATTATACATCCATATGCTCTTACCAATGCTATGCACAATAGCCAAAAGGTAGAAACAACCTAAATATCTATAGATGGATGAATGAACTTAAAAAAATATGGCATGTGTGTAATGAAATATTACTCAGCCTTACAGAGAATGAAATTCTGATATGTGCTACCATATGGATGAACCTTGAAGATGTTATGCTAAGTGAATAAGCCAGACACAAAGGGACAAATATTATATGATTCTATTTATATAGGAGTACCTAGAGTAATCAAATTCATAGAGGCAGAAAGTAAAATAATGGTTTCTGAGCACTGGGGAGAGATATCGTTTATTGGGTACAGAATAAGTATTGGGTACAGTACTCAAACTAAAAGTTTGAGATGATGTAAAAGTTCTGGAGATGGATAATGGTGATGTTTGCACAACACTGCAAATATACTTAGTGCCACTGAACTGTATACTCATAAATGATTAAAATGCTGCATTTTCTGTTATATATATTTTATCACAATGAAAAGTCTCCCAGCAGCCCTAGCCTAGAAGTGGTGTCCACTGAAAACAACTTCTTTTACAGCCATCGAGATATGCAAATACAAGCATAGACATGCAAGCGTAAGCATGTTAATTTAGTGTCTACTCTTTGGAGCATTCACTTAGGTGCTACAAAGTCTACAGTGAACAAAACTGACAAGGTTCCTGCTGTCATGGAGCTTTTTAAAAATTTGTTTTACACAAAAGGATGTTGGTATGCATACTATTTTACACTAAATGTTTTTCCCCTGACAAAGACCTTTGGTCATCTTTCTGTGTTAGTTCTTATAGACTTATTGATTTAGTGGTTGCATCTAGTGGTACGCTTTTGTATGATTGTGATACAGTTTGTAGCTATTATATTGAATGGAGAAGGGGAGGAGGAAGTATAGAACTTACTATTTTTCTGCCCTGTTGTAAGTTACAGTTTTATTAGGAATATAATATAGGCTTATTATAAAGAGTCAAGCCGTGCCAAATCTATGAAGTAAGAGTAAAAACTTTCTAACAGGTGTTCTATCTCTCTTTTAATCCTACTCCCTGGAAGTAGTAAACCCTTTTAACAGTTCATTGTTGATCCTTCCAGACATGTATAATGCATTTGCAAAAATAAAGAACATGTAGAACATGTATCTGGAGAAGGCGATGGCACCTCACTCCAGTACTCTTGCCTGGAGAATCCCAGGGAGCCTGGTGGGCTGCCGTCTATGGGGTCACACAGAGTCGGACACGACTGAAGTGACTTAGCAGCAGAACATGTATCTTCTCATTCTCTAGGAGCTGGCGCATACAGCAGAATATTGCTCATTCTACTCAGACTATAAAGAGTCGGGCAGAGGAAAGAGCTGGACTGAGCTTCACCAGAGCCAAGTTCTGTCTTGATCCTGCTGCTGTGACAGGCAGTTCCTCAGTTATCCTTTGTCTGGTGTCCCGTAGTCAATGAGATCTCATCAAGGAGAGTGCTTTGGAAACTATTATGCTTTAAATTCTGGGATAATTTCTTTAGAGTTCTTTGATTGCAAGAAGTAGAAAGCAACTCAGGTTCTGTTAGACCAGAAAAAAAGTGGGGAAACATTAGTGGAAGAATTTTAGGTAGCAAATGAAGAAATGTGTAAATGACTGGGTCTCTGGAAATTCAGGAATTTCTGTGTGTCTGTTCAAGATGTAATTCCTGGGGAAGAGTGAGTGACTTAGAAGCCACATGTCCACTGATGATTAAGGGGATAGAGTTCTGGGTTTATGTGGCTCATCAGAGTCTCATGGAGGTGGGGAGATGAAGTTTTGAAAAGTATGGGATTCAGGCTAGAAAAATGAAATATCAGCCTTGAAATGCCAGCTGTTTTAACCCTAGATTCTTGCTCCCCTCTCAAGGAGGAGATGATCGCCGGGTTCTACTGTGGCACATGGAACAAGCTATCCACTCCAGAGTTAAGCCCATACAGCTGAAAGGAGAACATCATTCCAACATTTTTTGCCTGGCTTTCAACAGTGGGAACACCAAAGTATTCTCTGGAGGTGAGCAGAAGGGAGATTTCCCCTTGGGAAATTGACTGTGGCTGGGATTTCAGATAAAGTAATGCTAAAATTACTCCAAATTTTCTTTCCTTTAGCCCATTGAATTGTAGAAATATTGGTTTCCCATAGCTTGTCTTCTCTGTATGGTAGCAGTTTAGATACACATATCAGACTAATGTCTGTCTGTCCTTTCTCTCCTTTGCTCTTGTTTCTTTCTATCTTTTTTGGTAGAAAACTTCACATTGCAGTCTGGTACACAGATACATATTAGAAAGAGTACTTAACTATACTATGTGTGACTCACTCTGATTTTTTTTTTTCTATTCTGTTTTTAAAGATTTTAAAGATTGTGATTCCAATTGGTATTATGACCCATTAGTGGCTCCGGTTTGAAAACATGTTCTGTTGGGGTATAACTGGAATGGCTTGCTGTCAAGCCAGCCTCTTGATGGCATCCATCAATCACACTCCTTTCTGACCACTACATTTCTAGGCCTGACCTCTCTTCTGCTTCCATGGTAGCTCAGACAGTAAAGAATCTTCCTGCAATATAGGAGACCTGGGTTCAGTCCCTGGGTTGGGAAGATCTCCTGGAGAAGGGACTGGCAACCCACTCCAGTATTCTTGCCTGGAGAATTCCATGGACAGGAACCTGGTGGGCTACAGTCCCTGGGATCACAGGGAGTCAGAAATGACTAAGCGAATAACATTCTCTCTGCTGCACTGCAGGCGTCCCCACTGGACATCTGCCTTGTGTTCCAGAAGTGGTCTAAATGCAGCAGATCTAAAGCTGAGGTTTCAGTCCTTCTCACCTGCACAAGGATTTCCTCTTGTTTCATGGATTCCCTTCCTCAGTTATTAGCACCATTCAAGTAATTATCTAAATAGTTAGGTTTACCTTTTAAGGACCTGCTGACATTGAAGCATTTTCAGCCTACAGCAATGACAATGTTATATGGTCCAGTCTTATGAAAATCTCAAAATCCGCGCCAAACGTGTCTTTCTGTCATTTTTACATCTCATAAGTCACCAGTTACTAATATTTTGAAAGCCTCATATTCATCCTTTAGTTTCTGTCCTTTTGCTGTACCTACTGCTCTGATTCAGGTCCTCAGTTTTGGCTAGACTACTGTAGTGTCCTTCTGTGATTTCTGCTACCAGTATCTCCTTACTCATTGCTTATACAAGTTTTCTTTGAAAAGTTAATCCTGTGAACCTTTGACCTTACCCAGTCTCCCTGCCTGGCCTCCTTTTCCTCCCCCGCATCTTGTGCTCTAGGTTGCTAAGCCACTTGCCATCTTAAGTGCCATTACTGTTTTTCCACAGGCCATGATTATTGTCCAACCCCGCCAATTACCTTAAGCTTCCCATCGGTTAGAATTCTGAGTTTCTGTTCAAGTGTCTCCTTTCCCATAAAAACATATTCCCCATGTACTTTCACCCTGCTCATAAAGGACACAATTGCCCCTTTATTTGTGTCCCCATGGTAGAGCATATCACTACAAGATAACCCGTCTTGTCACTGTTAATTGTTCGTGCAGGTAGACTGAATTCCTCACTTATTTCTCTCAAGCTTCAGCACTTCACACTGTGCCTGTTACCTATAAGGCATTGACACAGGTTTGATTTACTTCATATGAACCCACAATAGTTACAGGGAGGACTTTAAGATGACCTAGCCACATCTCTACTGCTTATACTTTTAGCATAGAGTGGGAAATTTTTTTACTGTCTTCATTTTGGAGTTTTTATTTGTTAGCTGTATAAACCAAGTGAAGGCAGGACTATATACATCATGAGTGTATAGTATTTTTAGATGCCTTGATGGAATAAAGAGAATGCAAGAGAAAAAAGTTGTAGATAAAAACCTTCCCGTCATTTAGTATCATCATCATTAAATTTTAATGCTGTAAAAGATGATGAGGATGTGAATAGCAGCAAACATTTGTTGGGGGGCCTAGTTCTAGTCTGAATGCTTTTACACTTTTATCTTCACAGTTACTATGAAGTAGACACAATTATTCCTGTTTTGCCGAGACATAGAAAAGTAACATATTATTCCAGGTCTCACGGATAATGAATGTTTGTTTTAAAAAAGAACAAACGAAAAAACGCTAGCTTGGAGTAGTTGATTGATTTGCCAATGATCACTTACTCTTTTCCTGAAGAGCCATTGTTTTGTTTTTGTTTTTTTAATCATTGGATAATGCATTTTGGAGATTGTTATTTTGTTATTTCTAGTTGCTATTATGCTTTTAAAAATTCTCTATAAGTATATCCTATCCTTCTTAATGATTTTTATAAACCTTTTTCCTAATTAGCAGTCTTAATTTTTATTAACACTGACTTTATTCATTTGTTTTCATGAAATCTTTAACATAATGAATTGTAATATGAATGGGACCACTTTTCAGGAATTGTCAAATGTCTGCTTTTTCCCTTATAGGAAATGATGAGCAAGTTATCCTCCATGATGTTGAAAGGTAAGTAGATTGTTGATATGTGAAAGTGATTAACTCTGTTTTTCATATGAAGAAAGGCAGATATCTCTTTAGACCAAAATAGTTCTTCTGTTTTTGAGGTAAATAGCATAAAATCAACTGTTTGGCTGAAAAAAAGATTTTGGTAATAGTTTTCAAATTAAATTTTGATTTATAAAAAGATTTACAAAGTTGATATAAAATTATAGTTTTCTGGTGAAATTTTAAAGGGCAAGGTTAGAAGGGAAGGAAACACGTAACCCTCACAGTAATTTTATGATCCAGTACTATTATGATCTCAATTAGGAAACTGAGGCATGGAGATGTTAGGTGACTTAGGGTCACGTGATGTTAGGATCTGAACTGAGGCAGCCTGGCTTGGGGCCACGCATTTTCTCACATGCCGGGTATCGGGAATTCCTCTTCTTCCCTTGCTGGCATCAGGGCTGCTTTATTGTTCTCCCTCACTTTTTGGAAATCCAGCACCACTCCCCAAGTCTGTGCACAAGCAGATGCGTTCTGTAGTAAGTCGAAACGTGAAACTCATGTGTTGAGTCACTTTTTTGGCGGGCACGTGGTAGGGAGGAGTACAGTGGGGATCTTCGTTCCACAACCAGGGATTGAACCTGGGCCCTGGCAGTGAAAGCACCAAGTCCTGACCACTGGGCTGCCAGGTAATTCCCTTGAGTCACTTTCAAACACGCTCAGTTAGGGCAACAAACAAACTTGTTGTGAGGTCTTGTCTCTTTAATACTACCTTTTTCCTTTAACCTGAAAGTTGAATACCTACTTTTTACTTTTTAGTAAATGTAATATCCTTTGGGTTTAGCTGGGTTGACTTTCTCCTGGAAATGAAAAGAGCTTCGTTCTAGGAACTAGAGGGCTGGGACTCTGCGCTATTTGTGTGTGTATGTATGTGCCTGTGTGCCTCTCTCTGCTCTCTGTCTCTCAGCAGTGAGACCTTAGATGTGTTCGCTCATGAAGATGCGGTGTATGGCTTGTCAGTGAGCCCTGTGAATGACAACATTTTTGCCAGCTCCTCCGATGATGGCCGGGTTCTCATCTGGGACATCCGGGAATCTCCCCATGGAGGTAGGGCCCCTGTGCACAAAGTAGCTGGACTGTGCTGCAGAGTTTGACGTCAGCTTCATCACAGATCCAGTTTATGACTTGAGTAACCTGGGCGGAAGTGCTGTGAAGGGAGAGGAAGCTCACATGGGGACATGAATGTGTGTCTCTGGAGGTCCCATCCTACCCCCCAGTAGTCAGCAGTGAGGCACCTTTGCCAGTCCTCTTCCAGTCACTTGTGATCCACAAACCTTTGCAGTAGTGTAAACACCACAGTGTCTTGTTGTGAGGTAGCCCCAAGGAATAGAATGTGTGGTGGCTCATTTGTGGGGGGGAGCCACAAGAGCCAGCTGTGTGCATGGTGCTGAAATGCACATATTCTTGGTTATTTAGGAGAATGGGGGTGTTGTGCAATTTGTTGTATCCTACTTCCAGGGTTGTTATTTTGCTGGAAGAACCACAGACCCTCAACTGTGGTTGAGGATCTATACCGCCTTAACTGTGTATAGAAACTTAAAATGATAGCAGATACACTCTGTTTAAGGGGGATTGTCTGGGTGAGTTCCTCTTCTGAATGTTTTCTTTGCATCTCTGAAATGTAAAGTGAAGAATTTGTCTTGTTGACTTTCACTGAAGTTCTTCAGGAAATTCTCTTTTTCAGCTCATTTCCTGCAGAGAGATTTCCGTCGCTTTGTCTTCAAAGGCTCTTCTCTCCAGCATACCCTCAGTGCCACCCACAGCCCCACTCTTGGTGCAGCTTTGTCAGCGCCATATCTCTGTGCCCAAGTTACTACCCTGCCTGCCTTGTCTGACAGGCTCTGAGTCTTTATTCTATATGCAGAGCATTTAATATGTTGGTCTGTGCTCATTACTGAGGTCCAGGCTATAGGAGAAGCTTATTCTCAGGGTCAGGAAGATAAGGTAGCCAAAGCAGCATCTGTGGTTGAATGTAATGGTTTGCTTCCTAGATGAAATTCTCCTTTGTCTGAACTGCCTCCTGGCTGAGATGATTGAGCGCTCCCTGTGCCCTCTCCCCCGACAGAGGCCTGTGACGTATCTTGTACGGAATCATAGACTGAGGAGTGCTTTCCACCTACTGCTTCTAAACAACTTCCACAGGATTGAGTCCTCCCAGGCAGCCGAGTGGTTCCTTCCTCACCTGGAGCCAGCTAGTATATGCAGGAGGCTGTAGGGTTTCTAGGGGAAGTTGATGTACATAGGAGCTGGCTGGATACAAGAGAAGTTTAAGTATTAGATGTCTTTTTTTTTTTTTTTTAAGTATTCCAGTTGAAATGAAATCTTAAAATTCTAGACTGAAGCCATTTTCTTTTCAATTTAGGGAGCAATATTGCCAGAAGGAAAAACTGCACTGTTATTTTAAGTCTATACGATTATAAAACTTAATTTCTAAAGCTGGTAAATTTGGATTAAGGTATAATAATCCTACCAGTAATTGAGTGTGAATTTTTTTTAGCTCATGAGGAATTCAGTTTTACTTACTGTGAAACAGCTTACCTTCCTGGTTACAATGACCATTTCTGTTTTGTTACAGGATCTAAATAGGTGCTGTGTGTATTTCTCAGTATTATAGCTTAAACTTTGTGCATATGTGTTTAAGTTGCTGTGTTCAGACTTTCTGTGTACAGAGGGTGTGTGCCAGGACTCGTGGGGACTTTGTGCGTAAGCATGCTAGTGGGGTAGTTGTTAAAGGCTGTGTTCCTCCTTGCCTTCACTCGCCTCCTTGTCTACCTGCCATTGACCCAGAAGTGCCTGAAGTGGACTGATCAGAATTTTTCTCTTCACAGAGCCCTTCTGCCTGGCCAACTATCCATCAGCCTTTCACAGTGTCATGTTTAACCCTGTGGAGCCCAGGTTATTGGCCACAGCCAATTCAAAGGAAGGAGTGGGACTCTGGGATATTCGAAAACCTCAGAGGTGAGCTCCTTTTATTCAGAAGGTGTGCATTATAAAATGCCTGAACTTTTCCCTGCCTGAACTTTCAAGAAATATAATCGACCAGCATGTGTTGTGGGAACCTGGTTGGCAGTTGATCTCAGTTGGACATCTCCTAACGTATCCTGGTTTCTCTGAAGCCAGGAGAACTCTATTCCCAATGGGGAGGCAGAGTGAGATATCCATACTCTTTGCTAAGGAGAAGTCATAAATTGTAATCTGGGCTCTAGACAGGATCAATTCTAGGCAAACTTTGCAATGGGAAAGCCTTGCTTTAGCACTACCTTCTATCTTTAGGTCCATGGTTCCCCAGATGCATGGAAGGGGAATTATGGTGATTTTTACTACTGAACTGGGGATTCTTAACCCCAGACTGAAGGGAATATGAACTTCAGGAGAACTGTGAACCCCCAAATTGCATGGAATTTATATTGTATATTCACCTGAGTGTGTTTTTGTGAGGAGGAAGTATTGTTTTTTTTTTTTTTTTCTTTCCATTTCTCAAAAGGACCAGTGACTACAACAGTAAAGGTTAAGAGCTACCACTGCAGTGTTAGGGATGTGTTCCCCTTGTGTTTGCACTATTAAAGAGTGCTCTTAGGACAATTCTGAGCTGATCACTTATGGGGGAGTTTCAGACATCATTAAGAGAAATACGTGGATGGGGCAAGCAGGAACCTCTTTCATGTTCCTTAAATCCCATGGGGGAGAGATGACCTTTTATGGCACCTATGACCTTTTATGGCATATAAAGCCAAACCTTGCTTTATGAAAGATTTACATGCATTGCTCGCTCTTCTGAAAATTCCATATGGCAGTAACCTCCCACTTTAAGGCACCATTGCAGAAGAGTATCATGCAGAGTAAACAAGGTTATGGTTTATTTCATGGGCCTCAGATGAAAGGGGCAATTAAGTACAGAGGATTCTCTTCCTTGGTGATTTTTCAGTCCTAGCTAATTCTCTCCATGGGGCAGTCTGATGAGGCTGGAACTATGGGATCCCAGAAGGGCATCCCTGGTGTTGAGCGGGGATCCCTGAGGCTCCATAGGGCAGCAGAGGTTTCTCCTGCTCGCTGTTGCATGTGCACCTGGCTCTCCCTTTTCCATGTGACGGGAGTGTGTGTAGCAGCAGGGCCCCTGTGGTGCCTTTGCACTGTGTGCTTAGGGAGGCTTGTCCTCTGCCAGCAAGACAGTCTCCTGTGTTTAGCTTTAGCATTCTCTCCACTTTGCACTCTTCGGGAGCAACTGTTCTGCCTTGTCCATATCACAAAAGGCAGGATTTGCACTAACGATGCCAGCTTTCTCCCAGCCTGCTATCTCCTGTACTGAGAATGAATAGCTGGCAACTGGAGTGAGGCCTGAGCTATTCATCCCCAGTGGAAAGCTTGAGTAGCTCATGATGTCAGCAGTGTCTTGAGAGAAGAGGGCGGTTGAATGTTAATGTTTCTCCTGATTTTCCTCCACCAGCTTCATACTGTGCATTGTATTTGGGCCCTCCTCCCCTTTGTACTTATCCCTTCACTAAACATGGCTTCTTTCTCTTTAAAAAATTCTAAGTGAGATTTCTGCTATATTTTTATAGTAACACTTACTAAATTTAGGGTCTGTATCCAGAAAAATGTAAAGAAAAAGATAAAAAGAAGGTCCTATCTCAAGCTGATCTCTGTTGCTTGTATGTTTTTTAAATGTTTTGTGTCAGTACCGTTCTTCTGTTTGCTGGTCTCTAGTCACTTTCTCCAAAAGTAACTACAGTGAACAAGTTCCTTAGGTATCTGTCAAGAACAAAATTTAATGCATATAACTAGCATAAAGAATACATTATCCTTAGAAGAATTTAAACTAAAAGAACCACATAATAATACCTTGTTTTCAGCGTCTTTTTTCAATTAATAATATGCCTTGCAGCTTTTTTCATATCAGCACTTAACAGATCTAGCATATTCTGTTGATGGCTACTTGGTTTTCCATTTATGTGATGGACCCAGCAACCAGACGTCTTGTTTCCTGTTGGGCCGTTATAAACTATGCTTCACTGACCCTGGTCACACATATTTGGCCTACCTTTGCAAAATATCTAGGGAATTGCTGCATCAAACAAAGAATGGATGTTTTTACATCTTTTTTAAATAAAAATTGTCAAATTTTCCCACCACCAAGAAAGGCTACACTAATTTACAAACCTCTCAACTGCACAAGATCACATATATCTCATAACACGTAGTCCTTCATTAACATGTAAACTGTTACAAGTCTTATGGGGGAAAATATTATGTTCTTGTTTTGATTACTTCATTTATGCATAAGGTTATGTGGTTTCTTTGGTAACCTATAGTTTTCAAAGCCCATATGGGAGAAAAGTCATCTAGTAAAGCTAATTGGCATTCTTGACTGATTGCTTTTTTGGAGTAAAAGGAAGAGCACAGTGCTATGGAGACTGGGATGTTTTTACCTGTTTATTTCATCTTTTCTAAGGTTCTATGTAATTTTTTGGATACGAGGCAGAAAAAAGCTATGAAATATTCTTGGGGTCCTGTTCTCCGCATCCTGTAGTGTTTGGAGATTAAAGTGCAGATAGTTTCTGTTTGAACTTTCTCAGTACAAGTTGGTGTGGGGAAAAAGAGACAGCCCTTTGTCTTTTCCATATGGGATTAATTGTGCTGCGTTGCAGTGGGTGATTTGTCTCCTAACACAGCTGCCTGGAAACCCCAGCCCCCGAATCTTGGGACACTTCTGAATCACCTGGGAGGACAAGCCTAGAACAGGAGAGATGATCTGTTTCAGGGGTACTTTAATGTCTAGGGAGAGATTTTCGAGGATTTGTGAGCACCTTATAATCGCAGGTTAGATGATGTGTGCTTGTGTGTCTGAGTGGGCACGTGTGGCTTTTTTTTTCTAGGAACGAGGAGAGCTTTTACCAGGTTCTCACAGAGACCCTTGAATCCCAAGGGGATGAGTTGCTCGGTGTTCTAAAGATTCTTGATTTAGAGCCTATTGTGGTTCCTTAGCCGACTTCTCAGTAACTTCCAGCTTGTAGCTTGGGCACATCTGTGCGTTCTGGGCCTGATTGAGTGGCCCACTGGCTTCCTAGAAACAAATATATCTTCGTGGAACAACAAAGGGGGCTCACATTGAATACCTTTTGCTTCCTACCTTACCGTAGGGTTAGTTCCGTGCTAGAGTGGTTTTCTTGCCCTGCCCAAGCCTGAGCTGTGTCGCTCCACTTCAGCAGGCAGCCCATAGGAGTGTGGACAGGTTCGTGCTTGTCCCACCGTTGCCCTGAAATAAGCTGGTGAGAGGCCTGGCTTTCAGAATAAAGTGTCAGCTTTAGAAGGGACTTCAGTTGTCATCTGACCTGACTTACTTATTGTACAGATTTTAAACAGAGGCCGAAGAGCTTGATGGTTTAGAGAGTAGGATCTGAAGTATATCCTGGATACAAAGCCAGGCAGTACACCTTAATAGCCGTGGGATCTTGAGCGTGTTACTTTACCTCTCGGTGCCTCATAATAATAAATAATAGCTAACATATATTAAACATGATTTGCTGTGGATAATGACAGTTATATGAATAATTCCTTTTTAATCCTATGACAGCCTTATTAAATCGATTCTGTTATTCTTATTTTTTAATGATAAAGAAGTCAAGGTACATACAGAGAGGTAAAATAACGTGTGTGTGTGTGTGTTATTTCCTTCCCCCTTTTAAATCAATTACGGACCCTGTATATCCTAGTTTTCTTTCATCTGTGCTTCCTTGAAATAAAACTTTGTCAAAATTCCTCTCAAGTTTTTCTAGTATAGACCTATCCAACTCTAAACCTTCAGACTTTCTGCCTCACTTTTCACTGTCTTATGGCCCATCCCCAGTTTGCACACTGACTTTCCAGATTTTTTGCTCTGTTAATTTTTTGCCCTGGGCAAAAAACATGCTATTCATTTTTCTGAACATGCTTTTAATTTTTCTTTTGTAAAGTTTAAG
Organism: Capra hircus; assembly: GCF_001704415.2. Classification (NCBI taxonomy): domain Eukaryota; kingdom Metazoa; phylum Chordata; class Mammalia; order Artiodactyla; family Bovidae; genus Capra; species Capra hircus. The sequence continues at coordinate 22,236,921 of NC_030817.1, forward strand.
AACAGAAGGAAGTTGTAAACTAGTTGCCCATAGGCCATATTCAACCCACAGGGATATTTTATTTGACCTGCATGATGTAATAGTGTTTAGAAAATTACACAGAAAAAAATCAAAATTTCTAGCATCACTTGAAAAAGTCAAAAGACCTGAAATCATTGGCCCTTTATTCTCATATGGCAACAGCCAAAGCTGAATCAGGGGTTTGTTGCTCTTGAAAACTTTAGGATGCATTACCGGCTCCACCACACCTTCACGTCCTAACCCAGGTGGTTCCGCTCATTTACATTACTTCCCTGGCCCTGTCATCTTAGGAATTTGAAGGTTTGCTTTGGGGGTTTTAGTGCAAATGAGTGGACCATAGGTAGGTAACCTGAGTACAACGACTGGATAAGAGAAAACTTCACATATAGAAGTATAATCGCAAGTTTGGATGAGGTTTCATTCATTTATATGTAAAGTGATGTCTTGTGATGTCTTGCTTGGTCTATTGCAGTGACCTCTGGGCGGTTTTCAGAACTGAGCTCCTTGAACATTCAAAGCATTAAGGAAAAGTGAAGTTTCCCCGGCTGTCGCTCTCCTTGTCTCACCATTTTCACTGCCTGTTTTAGCTGTCTGCTCACTTACTACTTCTCCCCTTTCTTGTGTCTTTATAGTTTCTGTCAATTTTTGTCAGGAACTATTAGTTCTGTGACAGGTAACAATGTCTTGCTTTGACAAGGATAATAGAGTGTTTCTTTCCCACTCAATAATAAAACTAGGGCAAGCCAGGAATTCCTGTAGACTTACCTCATAAGCTGGTGCTTTTGCGTGTTGTGTAAATGGGCAATAAATGCAAATTCCTGCTGTCAAGAAGGACTTGCTTGCTCTTAGTAACTCACCTGGCTTTGGGACCTAGATATCTGTTCTCTGGGCCTGGGCCAATCCTACTTCTGTAGAGACCAAATTAAGTGCAGCTCTGTCTTCTGAACAGCCGGGCAGTCTCTGCCACATTGCCTTTAAGGGCTGCTCATACTGTTGTGGGAAAATAGAGCCCAAGAGTTCAGCTTCAAAGGCTGGAAAAAAAAAAGTCATTCATGCTCTGCTTTCTCTCTCTTCTCTCCCACTCAGCCATCTTCACTTTTTATATGAACCTATCCAGTGCTCAGGCAAATGTTCCATCTATTAAACCCATAATAAAAAACTTGTTTTTCCCCTGAAACTATATTCCTTCCTTAAGTTCTTTATTAATGTCACCATCACTCTTGTAATGATCCTGGCTAAAATCCCAGAGTCCCATATGCCTCTTCTATTTCTTAATCCCTCTGCCATAACCAGCCTTGCTCTGTGTTAGTGCCTGGCCACTGTTTTCAGTTCTTAAAGCCTCTGCTCTATTTCAGGTCCATATTACTCTTTCCATAAGGTGTCGACTTCTAAGGTGTTGGCTAGCTTCTTAACTTGCTCTTGCTTCTGGCACACAGCACATGTCCTTAAACATACATCTGCCATTCCCCTACCCAGGAGCTCTAGAGTCCGCTTCTTATCTTTGTTTATGGCCATATTCCCCAGAACCAGTAATGTGGGATGCTCCAAGAAATTTTTTTTTTTTAATGAATGGATGACCTAGTTTACGGACGAAATGGAAACTTGTTAAGCAAGCAGTCAACCCCTTCTCTGGTGCCAGTGGCCCTTTTCCCCTTGTAGGTTGTCTTCTACATACAAACACACGTAAAGGAAAATTTATCTTTTTCAAATTCTAGTTACCCTTCAAGGTCCAAGATCAAATGGCAGCCCATCGGTGCAGCCGTCCTTGCTCTATCTCCCTGTGACATTCTCTTAAAGCGTCCTTCCTTTTTTTACTCGCTGTGTCCCCAGCACCTAGCCCAGTTTTGGTACAGAGTATATGTTGAATGAATGAAGTTTTCCCTCAGTTCTGGCAGGAAGGATCACTCTATCCAGAGCCTCTGTAAAGTACTTAGGGTCTGTGGCATTCATGTTGCATGTCTTAGTTACTGTTTTTGCCATCATTGATTATCTTTACTATGACTATGTTTTATCTCCAGATAAAAGATTATGTCTTTTCTTTCTAGTGCTCAGAAATTGCTTCTCAGAAAGGAAGCACTTGCCTTAATCTGTACTATTTGCATGTTTTCCTGTGGATTTTTAAAGACATGGCCATGTTTTATATCTGTTGCCTAGCACAATGCTTAGAATGTTATGACCTTCAGTAAATAGTGAGTGCAGTGTTACACTCCTCACGAAATAGTATGTATTTCCAAAGCTAGCTCTCTGCAATGTTTTCATTAACTCCCTAAGTGTAATAGCATGGATCAAAATGTTATCTGCAGAGAATAAACCCTTAGAGGAGGTCGTAAGGGTTCTTGCAGGGCTTTGAACGGTTTTCAATGATTTAAACTAGCGATGTAAGCAAGTCAAGAATTGTGACAAAGTTGCTTTCTAGTGTTTGGGCCACAAGGTGGAGCTCTAGAATCAGTTTCGCTGCAAAAAGACACCAGGGCCCCATTATCCTAACCCAGTAATTATCAAATTTCAGAGGGCATCAGAATCACCTGGGGAGGTTGTTAAAGTGCTGCTTCCTGGAGCACAGACCCAGAGATTGAGTTGTCGATCCAGGGCAAACCCTGTGAATCTGCCATTTTTTAATACATACCCCAGGTGATTTGGCAACTTTGCTTATCCTGCAAGGTGGAAGCTGTGATTTTTCAGAGATCTGTGTTGAATTTGCTGCTGTGTTCATTTGGACCCAGGGTCTTCTGGCTTTAGGCCAGAGCCTCCCTGTGTCTATTCATTCTCACCAAACACAAATGTGCCTTTTTATAGCAAGAGGCTTAGCTTCAGACCAGAGCATCTGGGGAATGCCTGGTGAATGTATGGGAGCTGTGGAAGCATGTTCCACTTCATATCCTCCCTTTAATACTTCCCAACTCCTCTTACTCAGGGGGAGATGATACCAGACCCCGACTCTTTTTCTTTTAAAAAAACTTCTTATGTTTAAAAATTCTCTCTCTCACACACACACTGAGAAATACTAAAATAAACTCCATTGCACTTAGCACCCAGCTTCAATAATTAACCCGTGGACAATCTTACTTCATTTATTCTTCCACTGAGATGACTCCATTTCCATGTACCTTTGTATTATTTCCTCTGTAAATACTTTAGTATGTATCTCTGAAAGATATTCTTTTTTAAAAATTGAGATAAAATTCACATGATATAAAATTAAGTATATTAAATAGTTAAAATTAGCTATGTTAAAGTGAAAGCTTCAGTGGCATTTAGTTCATTCACAGTGTTATGCAAGTGCCACCTCTGTCTAGTTCCAAAGCATTTTTATCTTTCCGAAATGAAACCCACACCCATTAAGCAGTCACTCCCCAGAATACTGCTCCCCTAGTTTTGGGCCACCACCAGTCTGCTTTCTGTATCTGTGGATTTACATGTTATGGCTGTGACCTTTAGTTTGTGTCTTGTACTTAGCGTAAAGTTTTTGAGATTCATCCACATTGAAGCATGTGTCAGTACAGTATTTCATTCCTCTTTATGGCTGAATAATTTTCTATTGTACGGATGTATATACCATATTTTGTTTATCCACCTACTGATGGACATTTGAATCGTTTCTACCTTTTGGCTATTGTGAATAGTGCTACAAGATTTATGATTAAGTATTTGTTTGAATACCTGTTTTTGGTTCTTTTGGTTCCATCCCTAAGAGTGTAGTTGCTGGATCATATGGTGATCCTATGTTAAACTTGTTGAGGAACTGCCATATTACTTTCCATGAAAAGATAATTCTTTTAAAAATCATAGTATTATTATCACACCTAAAAAATTAGCAGTAATTCCTTAATACCATTGCATATTTAGTGTTTACATTTCCTTAATTGCCTCCTAAATGTTACAGTTGGTTCTTATGGATCGAGATTTGAATAAGGTGTGTACCAAGCAATTAGTTGACATGGCTTCTAAGTCTTTGGATACTCCTACTTTTCATTTTTTTCTCTTGTAACTTATTTGTTAAAGAAACTGGATTATTTGTTTTACGGAATTTCTCGCATTTTAGAGTCTACAGGAGGCCCTTTGTATCCTCGGGTTCTGTATCTATGGGGTTCCTGGACCCAGTCCCCCATAGATGCCAAGGGGCAGCTGCACTGATTGCGTGTTTATGCCGTCATTTAGCATGTTCCCTGTTAGCTCAGTTTTTTTCATAAATTGATATTGGGTCTAGGGACTGAAACATGAAACAGTTTTAGGTTTGATTCTTTTTGGCAGGGGTTACCAAAGTATTTCATAGGTAGTGTTGTATATAACCATAAGGAAGCCAAAAATGTCTGGTTTTGTCTTTTGTTTTAAAATACATTGACTGACTTCTCAGTTCAGCTTTTTAAAATACAAATAATGCTGGTGAAGATGTGGAGAAACTGAATCAGTCATACATTGTGAATAGGAGTGTAAAATAGTACAATAGAAAATGTTTTGGTAGTTCCTTTATAAATTAAAAATGAACTTATTATCTGACCCAGCAGTTGCACTCTGGGTGTTTATCCAAGAGAGAGGAAGACTTATTTTCATATAGCGACTTGTACATGAATGTTTATAGCAACTTCATTCATAATACCCCAAAGCTGGAAACTATCCATACGTTTTTCAATCTGTAAGAAGTTTAAAAAAAAATTATAAAACTGTAGTGCATTTATACCGTAGAATACTACTTGGCAATAAAAAACAAAAAACTGAACGGTTGATACGTGCAACAATTTGAATAAACCTTAAGTGAACTGCTGCCAAGTCACTTCTCATGAGCTAATGTAACATTCATGAGATGGAGAACAAATTAGTCTTTGCCAGGTGTTAGGGTTAGTGGTAAAAGGGGCGGATGTGGCTATAAAAGGAAGTCTTGTGGTGATGGTACCCATAAGTATTGTGGTGGTGACTACTTGAAGTTATACACGTGATACAATTGCATAGAGCAACACACACACACAAATGAGTGCATGTGTAGCTGACAAAATCTGAATAAGCTCCATAGATTGTACCAATGTAAATTTCCTGGTTTTGATATCACACTATAGTTATGCAAGGTGGTAACGCTGGGAGAGTCTGGGTAAAGGGTTCAAAGAACCTTCTTCATTTTCTGTATATAGTATCGTATTATTAGCAAACAGTGACTATGTTACCTTTTCCTTTCCAATTTGGGTTCCCTTTTATTTCTTTTTGTTTTCTGATTGCTGTGGCTAAGTCTTCAAAACTATGCTGCATAAAAGTGGCAAGAGTGGCCATTCTTGTTTTGTTCCTGATCTTAGAGGAGATACTTTCACCTTTTCACTGTTGAGTATGATATCAGCTGTACGTTTGTCATATATGGCCGCTATTATGTTGAGATATGTTCCCTTTACACCCACTTCTGGAGAGTTTTATTATAAACGGTTATTGAGTTTTGTCAGAAGCTTCTTGTGCATCTCTATTGAGATGATCATATGATTTTTACTCTTTGCAAACTCTTTTTACAAGAAAATTTCTTTGCAAATTCCTCTGAGAATGACTGTCACTCTGTCACGTCTGCCTCTGTGACCCCATGGACTGTAGCCCGCCAGGTTCCTCTGTCCATGGGATTCTCTAGGTGAGGATACTGGAGTGAGTTGCCATTCCCTTCTCCAGGGGATCTTCCCAGCCCAGGGACTGAACCTGGGTCACCTACATTGCAGGCAGATTCTTTCATCTGAGCCACCAGGGAAACCCTAGATTCCTCTGAATCTATAATTATTTCACAATAAAAAGTTAAATGTAAGTAATACGTAATAGCATGCTCCTTTTAAAACTATGAATAAGGCTAAAATTCTTCCTGACTACTTCCAATCCTGGTCTCCTGCCCCCTTTCCTGAGGGTAATGAATGTTAAGAGTTTGTATATGCTTCCAGAACTTTTTCTTTGGTTTTGTATGCTTATACATGTACCTGTAGAAAATACATGGTTTTTGTTCCTATATGGAGGTATGTTTTTCACACGGATGGTGTACTGCTATGCACTTATTCTACAACTTGACTATTTCACCCATCAGTGTCTTTTGGGAATTTATCCATGTGTTAACATGTCCAGATTTATCTTGTTTCTTTTGCCAGTTAAGAACTTGAATCATCTCTCTGACTCTCTCTGTGAAGAGTCAGCTTAGATTTTTCTTCTAGGAAGTCTTTCGTGACTGCTCTCTCCTGTGTTCCCAGTGGAGGGATAGATATTCTCCCTATGTCTTGCACAGGACATATTCCCCTTATTACAACATTGTTCATATTATAGAAGGAAACTGATGGCTTTCTTGTCCCTCATTAATTCTTGAGGATGTCTTTCCCATCTTATTTCATCTTTAAATCCATGTGCTTAGCATAGTATCTAGAATAGTTAGCAGGTTTTCAATAAATGGTTATTCAGTAAGGGCATGCATATATGAGTTACATATATATGAGTTACTGAACTACAGGGAAGGATCTGAAGTGAATTACTTAGATGAATCCTTCTGGCCTTGATGTATTGTCATCTGATGCTGTTCTTTTTGCTGGGTGGAATAATTCATCTCCACCATGTAGTCAGTAAAATCTTGTTGAACCAAGAAGCAGAAAACAACTTGTTGGCCCTATTTCCGCTTCTTATTTACTGTATGGTCAGGGCCAAGTCATATAAACATTTAGGACCTAGGTCTCCTCCAATTTGAGATGAAAATAATGATACCTCCACTATCCACCTTATAGGGTTATTGTAAGGGTTAATTGATATAAAGTATATGTAAACATTTTGGAAATTAATGAAAAACATATTGCTTCTTCAAGGGTATCTGTTGTGATCTGATTCTTTTAAGAAGAATCACTGAAGAATCAGTGAATTCTATGAAGAATCAGTGAATTCTTCATAGTTTGAACTTTTTATTTTGTGATCTTAGGTTTGACCATTTGTACTTTATCTGTTGTGAGTCACATATTTTAGACAGGGATATCTTGGTATACTCTTAATAATCTTGGCTTCATTTATCCATGAATTTACCCATGTATGGAAGACTTTCCAGGAACCTTGCTAATGTTTCTGGATTCTACATAAAATGCTTTGCACTTTGAATTTGTTTTTTATTCCAATAATATACTTTGCCATTTATTTATAGGTACCTGGGAAGTGGGATGGTGTATCTGCAAAGAGAAACCAAACTAAGTATAGTTTCAGATCTAACCTGGTACTGTGTCCAGTGCTAACCAAGGTGGGGCCTGTTTATTACTTAAAATCCTTTCAAAGGAGGGATATTATTTTCCTTCATTGAGAAGGATGGTGAGGGACACTGGTAGTTTTAGAGTCCTTTGCAAATTTTTAACTGTCATTTAAAGAATTTAGGACAATGGCTTAATTTCAGATTTGCATCTGCACCAGAACCCTGTAGGGCAGCACATCACCTGAAGTTTCAGTTAAGCTCTCTCATACTTCCCTCAGAGCTACCTTCTGTGGTCCCTTAATTAAAGGAGTATGTTTGAGATGACATTTTAGAATAACGTATTTTCTTCTGAAATTACAGAAGTTTATCCTAATTGTAGGAAAACTTGGAAAGTAAAGTGAACGGTACAAAAATAAATTAACTAAATGCTATAGTTTGATTGACATATCTTCTTACTGTTCTCAGTATAGCCATCAAACTAAATGTTTATCACTATCTAATTTTAGATATGATTGGGTAGGGCATGTATTCAAAGCCTATAGAATTCACTGTCTACTTTCTGAAAATGGGTAAATGAATTTTTTTTTTAGCTTGTAATTGACTTCCTAAAGTTTGACTATTAATCTTCCTTTTGAATTTTTATCCTACAAATACCAGAAACTTGCTTTAAAGTACAAGATATAATTAAGATACGTGTTTACCTGTTAAACTATTCCTTTTTTGTTAACTGCTTATTAGCAGGTAGGTAAATTTGACTCATTTGAAGAATATGTGGTGGTGTCAGTACAAAGAAAACCTGAGTGGTCATTGGCAAATCATTTGACGTCTGGGCCACAGTTCTTTGCCTGTAATAGAAAACTGACTTAGATGTTCTCCAAGCCTCCTACTGTTTCTTTGATTCTTCTGCTGCTGTGTTGCTTCCCTCTCAAGATTAGGTTTTGTGAGCAGACAAATGTCAGGAGCCAGGTAAACCTTTGTGGAGCCTGCTTTTTTAATGTTGTAAAGTCAGAGTGTTTCAGATTGCTGCTCATGGTCCACTCGATCATGCAGCATCTGTTTATTGAATGCTGGTACGTGTCTGGCACTGTTTAAGCACTTGGAATGCACGGGGAGCGACATAAAAGGTGATATAGTCTAGTGGGAAAGGACAGATAAGAAGCAAAATAAATGGTATGTAAGATGGTGATTCATTAGTAGAAACTAAACAGGCAAGGGAGGCAGGGAGCATTGGGGAGGTTTCATTTTTGCATTGGGTATCAGAACAGACTAATTGAGGAGGATATTTGAATAAAGAAGTGAATGAATGAACCATGTTCATATCTGGGGAGGAGCATTCCCTCTGGATTTGCAAGTACAAAGACCCTGGAGCAGATGTTTGATGTGTTCTAAGGAGGCATCATGTGGTTGAAGGTAGGGTAAGGGAAAAAGAGTGCCAGGAGGTAGAGTCAGACATGAGGGATTGGTGGGGAAAGGTGTCTAGGGTCTCCGTTGGGATTATAAAGAGTTTGAGTTTTAGCCTGGTTGAAATCCACTGGCAAATGAATGACGCAGTCTGACCCAGGGTTCAGCATCCCTCTGGCTGTCATATTCAGGATGAACTGAAGCATGTGCCAAGAGTAGAGGCATGAAGACAAGGTAGGAAACTCTCTCAGTAATCCACAGGGCCATGGAATTGACTTAGGTGGTCACAAGTATTTATTAAATAGAAAATGGAAAATTGGTGCACTGCACACAGTAGATGGCAAGTTGTTTAATGAATTTATGCTAAATAAACGTGGGTGTACTGGAATACAGTATAAAATAAGCTTATTATAAAGGGTTACTATAAAAACACTTGAAAACCATTATCTTAAGGCATCTACATTTTTGCCAACTAGAACTGACTTTGGTTTTTGGACACTCAGTAAGCGGCTCCTGTATGACACAGGCTGTCTCCTGTAATCACGTCTCATCAGTCAGCACTTTGGCCTTCCCACTGCATTCCTCTCTCCTCCTCTTTTCCACTGTTTGCATAAGTGTTCTCGTAGAAGGGATCAAATTGTGATTTTTGTTTTCAAACCCTCTTCTGCTTAGCATTTTTTCTAGGCTTTGCATCTTTCCCCTTTAACAGCCCTCTGGCTTTGTGGCCTAGTTCCCTGACAGTCAGCACACCCACCTAGTTTCTTCCTCCACCATCAGGGACTGGCTGTTTACCTGCCTGTATTCCCACCCACTCCTTCTGCACCCTTACTGTTGCTGTAGCAACTGCCATCTCAGTCTCCCGCCTTCCCCTGACTTTTTTCTTCCTCCTGCCAATCTGTATTCATTAAACTCTCCCTCTCCAGCTTTGTACACTGTGAGGTCAGGGCTGATGCTTTGTAACATCTGTCAGAAGGTAGAGCCATTAATAATTTAGGATGAAGATTAAATGACTGCTTATAAAACCCTTCTCTATTTTCCACAGCTTGCAGTAAAGGGGGATTTTTTGAATAAGCAAATCATCTGATGAACTGAAATGACTGAATGCTAAGTCCCTAATTCTACAGAAAAATCATGAGTGTCCTAGGACAAATCCGTTATGGCACTGCCTTTTAATTCATTTTGAGATCTTGTATAGGGTTGAGATCTTGGTTGGTTATATGTGGCTTTTGGGATCCCCTGAGCCAAAGACAAAAACATGGGCTGTAGATCACTTCAGCTCTGTGCGTGATGCCTCTGTTCTGGAAGGTGGTGATTAGAGGCTCTGCAGTACCTGAAAGCCCAGGTTCTTCCCCTTCCAACTCGCATAAAAGAAACGGTTAAGGAAGATGTGCCAGGGATTTCCGTGACAGTCCAGTGGTTGGGACTCAGTGCTTCTATTACTATGGCCCCAGATTCAATCCTTGGTTGGGGAAGTTAGATCTTGCAGGCACGTGTGCAGCGTGATCATTTTTAAAAATAAATAAATTTTTAAAAAGGAAGATGTGAGGGGTGTGTGTATATATTATGTATATGTATATATAATGTACATATGGTGGGATACTATATAGCCACAAAAAAGAATGAAATAGTGCCATTTGCAGCAATATGGGCAGACCTAGAGATTATCATACTAAGTAAATCAGAAAGAAAGACAAGTACCATATGATATGACTTGTATGTGGAATCTTACAAAACAGACTCACAGACACAGAAAACAGACTTAGATCCCAAAGGGGAAAGGGAGATGGGGAGAGAGAAATTAGGAGTCTGGGATTAGCAGATACAAACTGCTCTATATAAAATAGATAAACGGAAAGGTCTTGCTGCTGAGCACAGGGAACTGCATCCAATATCCTATAATAAATTGTGATGGAAAAGAATATATATATATACACACACACATATATATATGACTGAATCACTTTGCTGTACACCAGACACTAACACAATGTTGTAAATCAACTAGACTTCAATTAAAGAAAGAAAGAAGGCTCCCCTGGTGACTCAGTGGTGGAGGGTGCGCCTGCCATTGCAAGAGGCACCAGTTTATCTCTGATCCAGGAACGTCCCAAGTGCTGTGGAGCAACCAAGCCCGTGCACCACAACTGCTCAGCCTGCCCTAGAGCCCAGGAGCTGTGGCTGTTGAGCCCACGTGCCCTCCAGCCTGTGTTCCGCAGCAAGAAGCCCACGCACTGCGACTAGGGGGTGGCCCCCATTTACCACAACTAAAGAAAAGCCCACACAGCCAAAAATAAATAAATAAAATGATTTTTTAAAGTGGATTTTGTTTTTAAGAAGAAAGAAAAGGTTTACAGGATTACCAAGATCTTGAATATACTTGAACAGAACTGATACGGGCTGTAACTTTTTGAACCTGTTCACTTTTTACTTAATTCTAGTTAACAGATCCTCTAGGATTTGTCCTGTTCTCTGTGTTCTGTTATAGGAAGTACAAAATGCAACCTGTATTCCTTACAGGTCATCCTGTCCTAAAGCAGAAACAGAAGGGGAGAGATTTTTTCCTACCTATGCGACATTGAATTTTCCTCTCTGGTTGACTGGCACCAGCTCTGATGTCTGTGATTTGGAATAGCAGTGCCTTGACTCCAGCCGTTTCACAGGTGTTAGGAAACTTTCACATAGTAACTCTGAGGAAATGCATGCCAGTGGGCTTTAGAAAATCTTATTGGCACTATTTGGTGAATTACTTAGTCATAAATTTATGGAAATATAGCTTCATGAAGCCAGATCTTGGAATGTTTATGGGTGCTCTATCTTGTGCTAAATGTGATACCCCCAGTCACTTTTTTGGGAAACAGCCTTGGTTTATTTCTCTTCTGTTCCAAGAGTTTAACCTTGGCCAAAGACTTTTTGTAAATGTTCTTTTTCTCCTGCCAAAGCAATAAAAAAATCCAATTGACTATTTCTGAGGGGCCAAAACACCAAAAAAGCCAAAAACCAGAGGATCACACTAATGAGGAATATTTTCCTGATGTTCTGAGGTTCTCTTGCTTTTTGTTCTGGGCCTTTTACCTGCTGACCTTTCGATCACCTCCTGTCCCATTCTTGTCGCATTTTGTTACAAATTCTTGGTTGAAGATAGGTCGAAAATGAAAGTGTTGGTCACTCAGTCATGTTGACTCTTTGCAACCCCATGGACTGTAGCCTCCCAGGCTCCTCTGTCCATGGAATTCTCCAGGCAACAATACTGAAGTGGGTTGCCATTCCCTTTTCCAGGGGATCTTCCCGACCTAGGGATCGAACCCGGGTTGCCTGCATTGTAGGCAGATTCTTCGTTCTCTGAGCCACCAGGGAAGCAGTGTGTGAAGATACGCCAGGAATTGATTTTTGCTTTCCTTTTTCTTATAGGGATATTTTGGTTTGAACTCATTTCAACTTGTTGCTAGTCCCTTCAAGATAGCGCTCATCTCATTTGGGTGTGCAATGGTAGCCACTTCTCGGGAAGAGTGGAGACACTGTCAAATTTGAGACATTCTTGTGTGTGGGTACCGTCAGTTCTCCAAAGAGTAAACAAGAAACTTCTCCTTCAGGGAATGTGTTGAGGGCAGGAAAGAAACATTTCAGGCACTGTGGGTAGAGTGGAACTCTGATCTGAAAAGGAATTGGAGTCCTTTCTCCTATTAGGCATTGGGCTGTAAAAAAAAGTGCCATGTTGTGTAGTTGGCTTTTCATTTAGCTTCTAGTAATCTGCTTTCTCTCCACCTTATTTTCGCACTCACCCCAAATTCTGAAATGGAACCATATTTTTCAAAGAGTGGTTTGAAAGTCACATGCATCATAATTAAGGTTGCTTGTTAAATTCAGATTCCTGGGCCCACTTCTCAGATTGAATTAGACTATCTGCATATAGATCCTGAGAATCTATTTGAGAAAAAGTACCAGATGATTTATCACACATCTTACCCTTGGAATCATAAACAACAGGATCTTTGACATTGTATCTTGACTTTGAGGGGAAACTACTTCTAAGCCTTTTCTTCCTGATGAACTAGATCATTCTTACCATTCTCAATAGGAGGAGCCAGCAGCAGAACCCCTGCTGAGAAATTATAGTTAATGTAGCTCACTTTCTGAATTTCAGGTGTCAGTCTATCCCTCAGAAAGGATTATTGCCCCCAAACATGAAGTATTCAGTTTTAGTAACTGCTGCTACAGTTTTGGTTGGCTTTTTTTTTTTTTGGTAGCTGTACTCTTAAACATTCTAGGAGCAGGATTCCTATGTACCTGCACTCTCTGTGTGAGAGATAGGAGTCCCCTGCCCAGAAGCTAAGGGGGGAAAAGTTAGTGACTCTTGTGGAATCCACAAACAGACTCCTGGAGAGCAGCAGACTTAGGAGCTTGGGTGGGAATGGGATGGGCCTAGATGCCTGTCCTGCAGGTCTGACTGGAATCTGCAGAGAAGTTGCTGTTAACGGATGCAAAGGGCTTTTGCCAGAGGCCCCAGCTGATGCAAACCCCTGCTGCTGTGGCTGGTGGGGTTGGCCAAGTTTCTTTTTGTTGAGTCTTGTTTCCACCCCCAACTTCTTGTCAGCCCCGTATACAGATGCAGGTTTATTTGCACACTCCAGGCTGATCTCAAATTTGAAAGGCTCTCATTGTTTTTGAGCTTAGTGTTTGGGAAACACGGCATGCCTGTGGCAGCTAGGACACCCTGTAAAGGAAATACCTGGACTCAGTAGCCCTGTCATTCATTCCGGGTATGTGTGTGAGTGTGGCCAGTGTTTAGGACGTTTTAAGAACATCGGTCTGTAGGGACTATTACTTGGGGCCTACAGCAGGACTAGGCTTCTTCTCTGATGTTTGGAGTTCTAGGGACCGTTTTTTCTAAGTCACTTCTCTCTTTCCTTCCATTTCACACTTAAAAGTCTGTTTGCCCAGGCCTTGTTTCCACACGTAACTGAGGTACTAGAGTTCTTCCCTCTGGTGAAAAGACAGCTTTGGGAGACAAAGGACTGACTGGCTAGCGATGGCACAGAATGTTTTTATGATCAGGACAGGTTGGCAAATTCCTTTGCACTGTGGTCCAGGGACTCCTTTCTTTCTTTCTTTCTTTTTTTTTTAGATAGTAATCTCTTTAATTTGTATAGCACTTAGTCAGTTATAAAGTTTTATACCACATACCATTTTATTATGTCTGTATAATGAAATAAATTTAATTGTATATAAATAATGTATTAAAGAATCTTCAGAACCAAAGTTAATATCAGAGTGTTTCAGAGGAAAGGTGACTACTTGGATTTATATTTAATAAAACAGCATGTTGAAAAAACTAAAATTGTGAATTAAATTATGTCAAATGGTCAAACATGCTAATACTAATAAATTTCAAATAAATCTTCCAGGCTCTAATTTAGATGTCTCCAGGCCCTTTCCAGCTCTGATTCCCTAAATGTATAAACTTTTTTCTTAAACTACTAGACTCTCTTTGCAAGATCACAATGTCTTTTGAAACAGAGTGAGTTAATAGCACTAATGTGGCCCTCATTTCTGTAGCATTTCCAATGCACAAGATCGGTATGTAATCTCACTTTCTTACCAGTAATTTGGTTATCCATGGACAATGAATAGTCATCCCTCTATAATAAAACAGTGTCCAGGTAGTCAAGGAGACTGACTACTAGAAAGATAAGTTACCTAGTACTGTATAATTGTTAATGTTCATGGTCATCCTAGTGAACTGTAAAATTGGAAGTATCTTCTGAATCATCATAATAAATACTTTTGAACCATACCATCTGACTTTTTAAAAATGTTATGAACATTATGAAGCTACAGAAGAATACTGGATGAATCAGAATATACCAGTCTCTAGTAGAAGCTGGATAAATGGAATTAAGTTAAAGTATATTTTAAAGCTAAATATAAACTCATTGGGAACTGTAAAGAGAAGCAAGTCATCCTGCTTTTCTAATTGTTGTAACTGCTGGCTCTGTATTTAATTTAAATTTTTTCTTTAATATTTATTCTTGAGTTATGCCATATGGAATATAAAAATTCTCTGAACAGATTGAAAATTTAAAAATAAGTGCATAAGCAATAAAGTCATTATTATTTTTAAAAATCCAGAATAAACTAGAGTATCTTGTTTTGCTGGCTGATGGTTTCTGTGTCTCTAATTCAAAAGACAGATATATTTCTTAAATACCATCCATGATAGTTAGGGTGGACACCACTGATTTCCCAGGGTCTTGACAAGTAACTTTGCTTATGTAGCTCAGGTAAATAAAAGAACTAATCATTTTAATATGTCTTTTCATTCAAGATGCTTGTTGTATCTTATTCCTATAAACTTAGTGGTAATTCAACTTTTGGAGATTGAAGAAAGGAACCGCAAAGTTAAATAACTTGTTTTAATGTAATCAAGGAGTCATCTCTGTCCTTTTTATTACCTTCTAGCCCCCTGCGTAGGAACACCTTTCTGCCAGAATTCAGATGTGCAAGGCTGACAGGAGGTCCTGGTTATGAAATGCAGCGTTTTTTGTTTTTTTTTTTTTTTTGCAGACTCTCATCCTGCCTGCCTCATGCCTGATCCATGTGCTTTCTGCCTTTCAGTTCTCTCCTGCGGTATGGGGGCAACCTGTCCCTCCAAAGTGCCATGAGTGTGCGATTCAACAGCAATGGGACCCAGCTCCTGGCCCTGAGGCGTCGCCTGCCCCCCGTGCTCTATGACATCCACTCCCGCCTGCCTGTGTTCCAGTTTGACAATCAGGGTTACTTCAACTCTTGCACCATGAAAAGCTGCTGTTTTGCGGGAGATCGTGACCAGGTGCGTGCCTTCTATCTCCTGCATCCCACATTCTTGCTTTCCTCATATTGTTCTTATGTACTGGTCTTTATTTCCCTTTAGCCATGTCAGGTAGAAACAGTTGAAACAGTAAGGGTCTGGAGACATTCCATCTTAATAGTGAGTTTCTTCATCAGAGTTGCCTTTGGATAATATGAGGTATACACCATAAACCACAATATAGTTCTGAGCAACCTACATCTGCCGAGTTTGTGAACAGATTTTAAGACTCTAAGAATGTGTCGTATCAGAAGAGAGGAGGAAGTCCATAGAAAATTAGCCTGCCAAAAAGGACACCTTTTTTTTTTTTTGATATCAGTGAAACACTGTGGGTACCAGCTAAGAGACATACATCTTGAATAGCCCTTTTGGGTGGCATCTTTTTCTTGGATGAAATGGGCTGTGCAACTTTGAGAGGAAGCCAGATGCTGACTCTCTTCCTTTATATTGCCAGCACCACAACTGGGAAGGAGAACCGAAGCTGTGAAGTTCCCTGCCTTTTCACAGTCTTACTGGGAGTCGAAATACTGATGTTGCCTTAGAGCTGGCAGTTTAAAAACATACCAGTACCTTGTCAATCTTGGCCATAGAAGTGCTGGAGTGAGTGTCAGTGAATGGACTGGTTGGACTGGTCTGAGTAACCAAGTTTTAGCAAAGGCAAATATAAAGGAAGACTGATCAAATAATGTGTTTTTTTTCTTCTTCTGAAACACAACAAATCTCATCGCTGTTGCGCATCTAGATTGGAAAAAGAAACCTTAGTTTCTTGCTAATTCTTTGGGTTCTCTTTGGATCCATCAGCTATGTCAGATTTTTACATATAATTCTCACATGCTGTATGCCACTGCTTTAAAGTTATTTGTGGGCAAGAGGCATAAAAGAAATAGTTATTTGAGAACTTGTGAAGATCCTATTTTTTTGAAAGCAGTAGCTAGGATTTTTCTCCCTAGCTGAGGTTGCTAGAGGCTCTCCAACATCATAGTTTAAGGATTAGCATATGTAGCAGGAACACAGTAAAGCTTTTTAATTAGAGTTGCTTGTTAAAGAAGCTGAGAATATCTTCCAAGTTGCCCAGACTAGGGATTTCCCCTTTTGTAAATAGAGAATATATGTCTAAATTCAGAATTTATGTTCAAGTCAGGGCCTACTTAGCTGCGATCTACACTTAAAACCACTAGGTGGCCTCAGTTATATAAGTGATAAATTTCCCTTGAGAGACCACAATTCTTGATAGACTTAGTTTTTATTAGGCAGTTTGTTTCTTGGGTGGAAAGAAGCAGTTTCTAGAGATGAACTGACTCTTGATAGAACAAGTAGCTTTCTGCTCTGCCGATGGTTGATTTAGTTTCATTTAGCTGCGGAAATGACAACCAAGCACCTCCTCCCTCCCTCTCCACCTTTCTTCCTTGCTTTTGTTGATTTTCCATCTTCTGTCAACCTCTTATGCATGTGCGTTTTATTTCATTGAGCAATAAAGAGCAGGCTCTACTTCATGAAGTGGTTTATTAGGTTTTATTACTGGAGACACAGGGCCTGAGGAAAAGGAGAAAAGAGGTGAAGGGGAATGGATGCTGTGTTTTCTGTCGGTTTCTGTGTTAGCAGCCGGAACCTGTCTGCATGGAGTCCTTGCAAGATGGAGAACAAAGGCTTCTAACCGAGATGTAAGAGCACCTAGGCCATGATTTCTCCGGCTTGGCACTGTCCACATTTTGGTCAGATAATTCTTCCTTGTGAGGGCCTGTCCTGTGCATTCTAGGACAGTTAGCAGCATTCCTGGCCTCTCCCCACTAGATGCCAGTGTCATCTCTCCCAACTTTCCCCAAAACAACCAAAAATGTCTCCAGACATTGCCAGTTTATCTCCTGGGTGGAGAATTGCCCCAGGTGAGAACTTTTGCCTTAAGTTACAGTTATGAGATACGTAGGGACAAGTGGGCTTCCCTGATAGCTTAGTTGGTAAAGAATCTGCCTGCAATGCAGGAGACCCTAGTTCAATTCCTGGGTCAAGTGCAGGTATTACCATAGTGAGAACCACGTGAGTTATTTTGTGGTGATCCTGGTTATCTACATTGATAGGATGCAGTGCTTTTTGCCTTTCAGGTTATATATAATGATAAAAACATGGGAAGGCTTTTGATTTTCTCTATTCAGATTTGACGAATATGTACGTCTTATGGGAAGAGTTTGTGGGTAATGTATCCTTTCTGACAAACTAGACTGTTTTTTGGATGGGCTAAGTGATTTGCCATGGATAAAGGAGGGTGGGAAGTCACTGCGTCTTAACTTCAGATCCATTTTGGAGTTAGTCTATTTATATTCCCCATATAGATTATCAGAGTATATGACCTAGGGAATAAGACGCACAGAGATTATGTGTGGCTGTTTTCTTCACCCCTTAGGGACTAAAATGTAGCTAATTCATCATTGTCTTGTCTCCAATGCCTAGTGTACTGAGAGCACAATAAATATTTGTTGAAGTGAATCTTAAGTATTTTAGTCAGTGTGTGGTTTTTAGCTTTCTGGGCCTAAGGCTTGTCTAACTGTAAGTCAGGACTGATAATACCTGTTTTCTTGCTCAACTTCCAGGAGCTTTAGGAGGATGATTAAATAATGGATTTTCAGTGAAACTAATCAGCTGAGCTTATACTTCTAAGTGTTACACAGGAGGCCAAAATTATTGTCTCATTTCTGAAACATGTCTCTCAAAGGTGATTTACGGCCTCTGCCTTTACACACTTTGGGCTGAAGCAGAGGCTGCCATAGTTACTGTATGATCTGTAAGACTGATACTCTTTGACTAGTTCGAACAGGATCTTTTTAGCTACTTTCAAATTCCAGAGCCTACTCTTTCCTTCTATCAGGTCTTTGTATTTGGTCTTGTTCTTGTATACTTTGAGAACGCCCGCAGCCTGAAGCTCTGTGCTCTGCAACTCTTCATTTAGTCATAGGCTGGGTAAGTAACCATCCCAGAGAGGAATCTGAGCATTTCCATAATAGGAATGAACATGGTCAGGAAAGGCAGTGAGTGACTTATCTATCTGAGACAGTCTTCTGGCTTTTCATTACAATGAGATTACGCAGTCCACCCAAATCAAAACATTATGCAAGAGAGTCTGTATTTCTTATTAGACTATCCTAGGTTTACTAGGTAATTCATTAGGCCCAGAATGACACTAACATTTCAAGATCTTGGACTTGGAATAAAGTGTAAAACTGAATAGTGTTTTGTGTCTTCTGCATGCTCATTGCCACCATTGTGGATCAGTTCTAATTATAGAGCTTTTAGAGATTTTGTTCAGTCCCTAGGAGGGCCTTCTACAGATGAGAAAACAGGCTCAGAGATTTAGGTTAAAACAAGTTAAAACATACAAGTTTGAGTAGGACTAGAACCCAGATTTTTGAGGTCTCAATAGAGGCTCCTTTTTGCTGTATAGAAGGTCACAATTTAATGCCAGCAAAAGCAAGGCAAGCAGCAAAGACAAATGAGTTGGGCTAGAAGTAAGCAATAGTGAGTGGTGGGGACTATAGCCACAACTTAGATTTATCCTCCCTAGATCTAAGTGAATGCCATGTAAATGAAGCTTTGACCAAGCTTCAGCCTATTGTGGCCAAGAGGGCCTTTGGTTTTTTCCAAGAGAAACCAGAAATAAAGATTTGTTATGTGACATTTCTGTCCTTCATTGTGCCCATCTTTGCATGAAATGTTTCCCTTGGTATCTCTAATTTTCTTGAAGAGATCTTTAGTCTTTCCCATTCTATTGTTTTCCTCTATTTCTTTGCATTGATCACTGAAAAAGGCTTTCTTATCTCTCCTTGCTATTCTTTGGAACTCTGCATTCAAATGGGTATATCTTTCCTTTTCTGTCTAGTCAAAGCTCTGGTTTTTCCAGTAGTCAGGTATGGATGTGAGAGTTGGGCTTTAAAGAAAGTTGAGTGCCAAAGAATTGATGCTTTTGAACTGTGGTGTTGGAGAAGACTCTTGAGAGTCCCTTGGACTGCAAGCAGATCCAATCAGTCCATTTTGAAGGAAATCAGTCCTGAATATTCATTGAAAAGACTGATGCTGAAGCTGAACTCCAATATTTTGACCACCTCATACAAAGAACTGACTCATGGGAAAAGACCCTGATGCTGGGAAAGATTGAAGGTGGGAGGAGAAGGTGATGACAGAGGATGAGATGGTTGGATGGCAGCACCGAATGGACATGAATTGGGGTAAACTCTGGGAGTTGGTGATGGATAGGGCAGTCTGGCGTGCTGCAATCCGTGGGATCTCAGAGTCGGACACGACTGAGTGACTGAACTGACTAACTGATATGAAGTTTCTTAAATTTCACCAAATTTAAGTATTGCACCAAATTCATACTTCATTGTATGAATTAAATGAACAGGTGCACCTGTTCTGTTCTAGAGCCACAAGTTTCAAACCTCTGCTTCAGCAGGAAAACATCCATTTCTCCTACTGAACCTGTTTCCTACTGAACCTGTCCTAACTTCATGCCCTTTCCCCCTTCCATCTTATAAAATGAGAAGACAGATATTTGCCGAGCATCTACTGTGTGCCAGATGCTGTGGTAGACGCAGTTACATGACTGCCAGTTTGTATCCCCTTTGAGACTTTCATTCAAAGCCCTGTATATACTCTGTCACCCCCACTTTTGGCTACAGATACACGGTTTATTTATTGCTATATATAATAATAATAATAATATAGGGCTTCCCTGGTGGCTCAGATGGTAAAGAATCTGCTTGCAGTGCGAGAGACCTGGTTTCAATCCCTGGGTTGGGAAGATCCCCTGGAGGAGGGCACGGCTACCTGCTCCAGTATTCTTTCCTGGAGAATCCCCATGGACAGAAGAGCCTGGTGGGCCACAGTCCATGGGGTTGGTTGCAAAGAGTTGGACACAACTGAGTGATTAGACACAATCTTATTCAAATTTGATAATGTCTGTCATCAGATAAGGTGACATAAGTGACATCAGATTGGTTGGGTATCAACAGGAACAATTAGCCCCAAATAAAGCCTTAACTTTTTTTTAAGGTAGCCTACCTTGCAGTCTTGCAGTATAATGAGGAGTCTTTCAGTAAAACACCAAATAGCATTCCTTCCTCTGGAGGCTGCCTAAATCTAAAGGATTCTCCTCCTTGCTTTTGTATCATACTTGGATTTTTGTTTGTTTGTTTTCCCTCTTCTCCCTGAAGCCTGACTAGGTACATTCTGTCTCCCAAGCTTCATACTCCCCTCTGTATACTTAGTGAGTCAGTCCCTTAACAGGGTTAAAAAAGAAGGCCAGTTTTCCACCTGCTAGCTTTTCTGGCACTCACTTTTAAGACAACACTCAGTTTTTGTTCCTTTTCTTTCACAATTCCTTAAATGGCTCTTGCCCTAGATTGCTCGAGTCCAGCGGAATAGCTCAGGCTTCTGGGAAATAAGTCTTTCAGGCTAATGGGTTTGTGTGGCTTGGAGATAGACTGTGGTAATTTAAAAATCTTCTCTTGCTTTAGTCTCATTTAACACCTAGTCTAATAGTCCCTATATCTTGCTGAAAGTGGGAGAGGGAATAAAGTTTTCTGGAAAGGACTGAGTCCTTGAGTGTCTGAACATTGGTATCATTTACACAGGTCTTTCTTTTGAACTTGATAGATGGCAGAACCCCTAAAGTCATGATAATTAAGTCATCATATCTCATCTCCTGACTTATACCCTGTGAAGCCAACAAAATAGCCTTGTATACCTGGCTTGGCCTCAGACGTTACATCACCGCTCAACCTTTCTGTGTTGACATTGTATGGGCATAGCAGAGGTATAGGAATCTGTCAGGAAGTGCGATCTAGGCCAGTAAAGCAACCTAGAAAGTTATAGCTTTGCTTTTTTCTTTTTCCCTAATAATTGCATGCAGTAAAGGACAGGGAAGCCTAGCGTGTTGCTGGGGTCGCAAACAGTCAGACACGACTGAGCGACTAAATAAAAGCAACAGTAAAAACTCTGATTAAGCTCACTTGGGGGCCTAGTGTACCATATGTTCCCCTTCAGTGGAAATAAAGGCACCCTTTCACAGGGGGGATTCAACTCTTGGGTTCTGTCTCCTTTGACTTGTTTTGTGTCAGCTCTTTCTTCTTGCCTTTCTTTTATGTCATATATTTTTAGCCCTTTGGGCTTTCTAGGTGGCACAGCAGTAAAGAACCCGCCTGCCAATACAGGAGATGCAGATTCAGTCCCTAGGTCGGGAAGATGCCCTAGAGGAGGAAGTGAGAGCCCACTCCAGTATTCTTGCCTGAAAAATTTGGTGGACAGAGGAACCTGGTGGGCTGTAGTCCATGGGGTTGCAAAGAGTGGTACATGACTGAGCAACTGAGCACGCACACACACATTTTTGGCACTTTAGCTTCAAAAGTGCTTTCATGTCATACTAATCCTCCCAGCGACCTTTGGGTGTAGTTGGACAGGTTCGATCCCCATATGACACTAAGGTCTAGTGTGGTTTGAAACTGCTGAACCAGGACTAGACTCAGTTCCTTGCCTGTGATGAACCCTGTTCCTCATAGGCATGCTGCCACCTGTGTTTTCAGATCAAGTGGTGATAGCCTCTTCCATGGGCTGATGAGAAAGAGCTGAACACAGAATATTGTATGTATTTTTTAGGTGAATATTTTAGGAAACTTTATTCTATAGAGAGAAGGTAGCATGAAAATAACTTATTAAATAAGCCATTTATAATTCTTTTCTAATCCTGAGCCTCATTGAAAGTCTAAAATCTTTGAACACTTATTTCAGAAAAATGTACATATGCACACAGTTTTGCATATAATGTTAAGGAGTTTATGGAATTCCTGAAAACTAGGGGTTTCAAGTATTAGCAATCCCGAATTAAGATCTAACTCAAGTATTAAACCATCTTTTGGTTCATTTGCTGATGTAGAACTTAGAAAGCTTAAAAGGTTTTGGGGTGTTTGCAGACCTACTAGATACAGTCTAGTGTTTAATTGTTAAACTGAAAAGGAACACTGCTGCTGCTGCTGCTGCTAAGTCGCTTCAGTCGTGTCCGACTCTGTGCCACCCCAGAGACGGCAGCCTACCAGGCTCCCTCGTCCCTGGGATTCTCCAGGCAAGAACACTGGAGTGGGTTGCCATTTCCTCCTCCAATGCATGAAAATGAAAAGCGAAAGTGAAGTTGCTCAGTCGTGTCTGACTCGTAGCAACCCCATGGACTGCAGCCCACCAGGCTCCTCCGTCCATGGGATTTTCCAAGGCAAGAGTGCTGGAGTGGGGTGCCATTGCTTTCTCCAGCAAAGGAACACTAGGTGACCTGATTTCTTCTTAGAAATAAATAGAATTGATGTGATCTGCTAACGCAGCGTGGTAGTGTTCCTTTAATGTATAGTTCCTGACTAGGAGTCTGGGCTCCACTTGGAAATCCCTGGTAGATATTAATGATGGGAACAGAGTATAACCTGACTACTTGCCCTATGCTGCTTGTAGAGTTTACGTTAAGTAGCTTTACCACAGAAGAGAAATTGATTGCTGAAGGCCATCTGGTTGATGACGCCTCTTGCCCAGGTTTCCAAAAGAGTTTTGCCAAAGATTCATCTTTAAGTAACGCAGGCTACTTTGTTACAAGCAGCTGTTAGAGACTTAGAGTTTTTTTTGTTTTTTTTTTTTTAAATTTCTTTCCTACTGATTGTTTCACAGTTATTGGCTGTCTTTATGGAACGTTTCTTTGTTAATAGAATTTTTCCTACTCAGAACCCGTAAACGTTAGTTACTTTAATAAACCAAAGAATTCCAGGAGCCTAGTGGAGCTAACATGGCAAATGATCCAAAGGAGCAAAAATCATATCACTTCACATGCAAAAAATAGTGTTAATCTTATGAGTATGCATATTTGTTTGCTTTTATTGGGAGCCAACAGATGTCTATTTTCTGTTACCAAATAAAATCATGTAAACCTATGGCTTTGGCCATTTCCAAAGAAAAATATTCTTGTTTTTTTTGGATGATATTTGTGGCAGGCACTCAGTATAAATGATATGATCAGAGGTATATTATATACCAATAGGCAAGTCTTTTACTGAAAATAATCTCATAGAGAGCACATCACAGAATTGTTCAGTCACATTTTTTTCCCCTTCTGACAAAGGTCAGGGAGAAATGAGAACTGTGGTTGATTTAAATGTTAGTAGCAGTTTCTCTGCTCTTCCTGATCCAGGCCAGAGAGCCATCTGGTTTTTCTGTCCTAGTCAATACAGTTAATTGGACAGGGATGCCATTTACTGGAGAAATAATTAATCAGTTATTATGGGAAGAACCTCAGAACTGTGTAAATTGATCAGTACTCAGTGAACAGTAGCTGACTGATGTTTCTTTCTCCATTAGCAGATATTGGGGAATATCAAATACTGTGCAAACACACGTATGCAGACGCTTTACACTTACACATCGTGTGTGTGTGTGTGTGTGTGTGTATACACACTTTGAGAGAGAAGTAGGGCAGAGAAATTGAGCAGAAAGAGATTTCTATGTTAGTAAAGAACCTAAGACATAGTCTGGGTTATTTTTCGAGTGTATCAGGTAGATGGCCTGATCCTCCTGCCTTTTAGAACTTTTTCCTCTTTTTAATGTAGATTTTGGTGGATGTGAAGAGTGGGACTTTTTTTTGTTTTGTTTTGTTTATAAACCCAGTGAGGCCTTAAAATATAATTGATAGGGAATTATCTATATTCCAAATTTGTCCCTTTATTTGGTGTGTTTAACCATTAAGGTTTATTTATTTTTAAATTTTTTACTGATGCATTTTCTTTTTTTAAATTATATGGAAGTATAGTTGATTTACAATGCTGTAGTAGTTTCAAGCGTACAGCAAAGTGAGTCAGTTATGCTTGTACACATACTCATTCTTTTTCAGATTCTCTTCTCATATAGGTTGTCACACAGTGTTGAGTAGAGTTTCCTGTGCTCTACAGGAGGTCTTTGTTGATTCTCTGTCTTGTAAATAGTAGTGTGTGTATGTTCATCCCAGGCTTGATTTATCCCTCCCTCTATCACATTTCCCCTTTGGTCACCATAAGTTTGTTTTCGATACCATGTTAGGGAAAAAGAAACTATTGCTTTGCTTAAAGATGGCTAATAAATAATTTTTTTCCCAGTAAGCTTCTACTTAGTAGCCATTTTTGCTGTGGCAGGCCATATTTAGATCCTTCTTTGAACTTTCAAGTTATTAATAATTACTTGTGACTTAGGTCACTCTACAAAGGTGGTCTTTATATTTAGAGGCATGGGCCTCTCTAGGAGTTCAGTTAGCAAAATGCCTTTGCATGTAGAAAAAAGTCTTTCTTGAGAGCATGCTCGGTTTGAGAATGCTAAAAGATGAAGAAAGGGGAGGAGTTGTTGGAGGGCATTATGGCAGTCTACCAGAAGAGGGGTATTTTGTGAGTGCCTGTTTTCTCTAAAGGTTGATAGATTGACAGAGGACATGTGGGTGAATAAAATAGTGACAGAGTGCTAATACGGTGATGTGGGTGGGGTGGTTGGTGGTGGTGGTGGTCATGCTGGTGGCTCCTTGAACCTGTTAAGAGGAATTGTTGCTCTTGTATGCTTGAACAAGGTAGTATCTCCATACTGACCGTGGGTTAGATAAAATGCACTGGCCTCAGGTTAACTCTGCTTAAGATGACTGGGTTGCATCCAGATCAGTAAACAGACTTTCCTCTTGGGATATGAAATGAATGAACAGTAAGAGATGAGGTTAAAGTGAAGCCAACCTTTAAGCTTTGTGGCCAGCTGAGAAGTATTATGGATGGTGTGCATCCACACAAGAACTTACGCTCATTTTTGCATTGGTATCCCCTATCTTAACCCACAAGACCAAGTTAAAACTGAGTATGTCTTCTACTCGCTGATCTAAAGTAGCCTGTGGGTCTCCCCCCTCCCCCATACCTCAGCATTTTAGGAAGTGGGGCTTCTATTGCCTAAAAAACAGATCCCCTAAAACGTTCTTTCTCCTTTGGAACCCTGCCCTATAGGTCTGTGTTAGGATACAAGGTGAGACACTCATGGGAAGTGAGTTTTTAATTTGTCACTCACCCCTCAGTCAGAGGCTTCAACCTCCCTCAATCTGGGAGGAGAGGAATCTTTCCAACTGCTCTGATGATGTTAACTGTATCTCTGGACTCAGCGCACGTGAAATGATTCTTATTTTTGCAAAGCTTTAAACAGAGAAAGATAAGGAAGGAGGGTGGGAGGGAGAGAAAGAAAGAAAGAGACAGAAGGTAAGGGAGGATTGGAAAAGAGAAGAAACAGATCTCTTTTGGCTTCCTTGTATTTTAAAATAGCCCAGGGCTCTAGCCTTTCTCCTAGAATGTTCTTCTCCCAGATATCCATGTAACTTGCTCCCTCATTTTCCTCGGGGCTCTGCTCGAAATGCCATTTTATCAGAGAGGCCTTCTGTGACCACCCTATATAAAATGGAACTAAGCACCCCCAGCACTCCCTATATGCTCTAAGCTGCTGTTTAATTTTTCTCTGTAACACTGTTACTAGACATATTACATATATATATATATATATATATATAAACTTTTTTCCCCCATTCAGTCTCCAGTACATATGCATAAAATTCTTTTCCTCTTCCCACCCAATAAAATGTAACTCACATGAAGGTAGGGACAGGGTCTTTTTTGATCAGTGCTGTGCTCCTTTCCCTGGGACAGTGCCCGACACATAGTAGACATTCGATAAATATTTGTTTAATGAATACATGGATGGACTCATTTTTATTTTACTCTCCCACAGTCAGCAGTATCCCAGGCAGCCAACTTTTAATGTTGGAAGGAGCCCAGCAGACAAGCAAGAAATGCCATAAATGAATTCCTCAGGGCAGTTACGTGAGTCTAGTGTGTGTGAACACTTAAACGGTCTGACTAGACGGCAGTGGGTCAAGACCCCCTCCTTGGAAATCATCCCGAACTGTTCCCTTGTGGTGGTTGCAAGAGGAAGAAAGGGTCGGGAATTGCCCTTATCCCTGAGAGGAAGCCTGTACGTTGTACTCATTTTCTCTGTGTTTCTGGAGCTGTCATATAAAATCCGAGAGGCCTTAGCTCTGCGGGCGTTTTCTTCCTTCTGAGGCATTCTTCTGAGTCAGCATTCTGTCTGGGAGTCCCCTTTAACTTGTCATGGCTTTCCCTGGTGAATAGTTGAACAGAGGAGGGAAGCACTGATCCTTCGCAGTGATGTATTAATAGTAAAACCTCTGAAAAGCCCAGCCTCAGCTCCCTCCTTTTTTAATATTTATTTTTTGTTTGTTTAGTTTGGGAAAAGTATGGGGGTGGGCACAGGGTAGAGGGAATTCTCTGTGTGAAGTTTTATAGCCTCTTTTAAACACAGAACGTGAAATGATGAGCTGTTGAGTAATACGTGTATTTTACATATGAATTATTAGCGCACAGTTCTTTTGTGTTCTGTCCCCCCTCCCCTGTGTGTCTTAATTTGGGTTCAGATTTCAGATACAAGTAGTTTATTTGGAAATGTGGGAAATATCACAGGAGTGGAAAAGAGAAATAGGGAAAGGAAGGATGACTTAGTGAACCAACTACAACTGTGGGCAGTTGAAGTTTGATCCTGAGGGGAAGGGGTATAAAACACGTGACATGCGTGCATACTCCCTTGTGTCTGACTGTTGTGACCCCATGGGCTGTAGCCTGCCAGGCGCTTCTGTCAGTGGCGTTTTCCAGGCAAGAATACTGGGGTGGTTGCCATTTCCTCCTCCAGGGGATCTTCCCAACCCAGGGATCGAACCCACATCTACTGCTTCTCCTGCACCGATAGGTGGATTCTTTAGCACCACTGAGCCACCAGGAAATCCTTCAGGACGCACACTTCAGGCTGTTCTACCTGGGAACAAGCCAGGTGGAATATCGATGTGCCAGCTTCCTTGAATCATTGTCGGAACCTGCTCCCAAGGAGGTTCATTCCCTAGAGCAGCCTGCAGCCTTCTGGGCCTTGGAGAAGACTTTAGACTAAGAGACATGAATACTGGCACTTGGCGATCAGGTACACTGAGCAGTGAGGCCTGAGAGACATGAGCCGGGTATGAAGGAGTGAGTTACCCATGCTTCCGCTTTCTGCTAAAGCCACACGGGTACCATAGCTTTATCTTTGCTCTTTGCTTTAACCTTTTTCTACCACATCTTTACCTGGGGGTGGCTCAGGGCTCAAATCTGTCTTGCCTTGACCTCTGTGACTTACTAGGCACCTTATTTCTCATAACAGCACCTAGTGATGTCTACTTCATGGCATGGTAGTTGTGTACCTACATGTATGTTTTCTACTGAAATTAAGCTCCTTGGGAATCTGGATATTACCTGATTTTTTTTGTAAACATCAGAGTGCCTGGCATGTAAGTGCTTGGCTCTTGTGTAATTAATGAATTTTCCCCCCTAACTACTAGGTGGTTTAGCCAAACAGGCTGTGAGAGGAAAGCCTTGGGCTCCTGAATTCCAGCTTCCTAACTTCAAATAAGATAGTATCATAAACTGCAGAGTTAGTGAGTGGATCTTAAATCAAGACAAGGAGGATTCATCTTCTCTTTTTTCTTTTATTTTTAAGGGAAAAATTTTAAGTGTATAGTATTGTGGTGATAAGTACATTAACATCGGTCTGTAACCATCACCAGCATCTGTCTCTAAAAGTTTTTCATCTTATAAAACTGAAACTGTGTACCCAGTTAACACTATCTCCCCACTCTCCCCTGCCCCCCACTCTTGGTAAACCAGCATTCTACTTTCTGTGTCTATGGATTTGACTACAGTTATTCTATTAGCCTCATAAATGGAAGCATACAGTATTTGCCTTCTTGTCATGAACACACAATGTTCAGGATACGTCCGTGTTGTAGCTCATGTCAGAATTTCCTTCCTTTTGAAATCTGAATTATATTCCATCACGTGTACACACCACGTTTTGTTTATACGTTCATCTGATGATGGGCACTTGGGTTGCTTCCCTCTTTGGCTGTTATAAATAAAACTGCTATGAACATTGTTATATAAATATCTCTAAGAGATCCTGCATTCAGTTCTTTAAGATATATATCCAGAGGTGGAATTGATGACTCATGTAGTAATTTTATTCTTAATTTTTTGAGGAACTGTTTTCTATTTTTTTGATAGTAGTCATCCTAATGAGTGTGAGACGGTATCTCACTGTGGTTTTGATATGCCTTTCCCTAATGATGAGTGACGTTGAGCTTCTTTTCGTGTGCTTATTGGCCATTTGTATATGACCATCATGTTTCTTCTGTGGAGAATGTCTGTTCAAGTACTTTGCCCATTTTTAAAATCTTTGGGTTTTGTTGTTGAGGAAACTTTTTAGTTGAAGTGTGGTAGGCCTAGACTGAGTTTCTTTATTTTGAGCATACTTATGTAGTGACTTGTCAAGTAACCATGGGCCAGCAGTTTAGGGACTTTCAGCCCTGATCTGGCTTCAGTCATTCCTTCACAGGGTAATCATAGAATCCTAGAACTAAAGGAGCCTTAGCCTCTTCTGGTTGCCATAACAAACACAGACTGGGTGACTTATGATTCTTACAATTTCAGTAATTTCTTTCTAACAGTTATGGAGGCTGGAAGTCCAAGGTCAGGGTGCCAACCTGATTGGATTGTGGTATACGCTGTCTTCATGGTTGCAGCCAGCTGACTTCACTTTCTTCACATGGTGGAAGGAGCTAGGGAGCTCTGTAGGGTCTCTTTTAAAAGAGTGCTAATCCCATTTATGAAGGCTCTACCCTCAAGACACAATCATTTCCCAAAGGCGCCATCTTCTAATATTACCACATTGGGCATTAGGATTTGAACATGTGAATCTGAGAGGGACACAAACATTCAAACCAGAGCAACGAGAAACCAGATGAGGAACCTGAACCCACTTCTTTTTCCTCTGTGCCCTGGGCCAAATCACCTAGTCCCCGTGGATAATGTTTTCTTCATCTTTGAATACAAGTTTCTTTATCTCCTTTATCATGTCACTACTAGTGTTTTGAAGACTGGTAAATTGACTTTTAATGATTATAATGTATTTAATAACATATTTTAATTAGGCATGAGGTTGTGCATATATTGGACTTACTTTTTAAATAGAAGAAAACAACAGAATGGGAAAGACTAGAGATCTCTTCAAGAAAATTAGAGATACCGAGGGAACATTTCATGCAAAGATGGGCCCGATGAAGGACAGAAATGGTCTGGACCTAACAGAAGCAGAAGATATTAAGAAGAGGTGGCAAGAATACACGGAAGAACTGTACAAAAAAGATCTTCACGACCCAGATAATCATGATGATGTGATCACTCATCTAGAGCCAGACATCTTGGAATGTGAAGTCAAGTGGGCCTTAGAAAGCATCACTACGAACAAAGCTAGTGGAGGTGATGGAATTCCAGTTGAGCTATTTCAAATCCTGAAAGATGATGCTGTGAAAGTGCTGCACTCAATATGCCAGCAAATTTGGAAAACTCAGCAGTTTTCCACAGAACTGGAAAAGGTCAGTTTTCATTCCAATTCCAAAGAAAGGCAATGCAAAGAATGCTCAAACTACTGCACAATTGCACTCATCTCACATGCTAGTAAAGTAATGCTCAAAATTCTCCAAGCCAGGCTTCAGCAATACGTGAACCGTGAACTCCCTGACGTTCAAGCTGTTTTTAGAAAAGGCAGAGGAACCAGAGATCAAATTGCCAACATCCGCTGGATCATGGGAAAAGCAAGAGATTTCCAGAAAAACATCTATTTCTGCTTTATTGACTATGCCAAAGCCTTTGACTGTGTGGATCACAATCAACCGTGGAAAATCTGAGAGAGGTGGGAATACCAGACCACCTGACCTACCTCTTGAGAAATCTGTATGCAGGCCAGGAAGCAACAGTTAGAACTGGACATGGAACAACAGACTGGTTCCAAACAGGAAAAGGAGTACCGCAAGGCTGTATATTGTCACCCTGCTTATATAACTTATATGCAGAGTACATCATGAGAAACGCTGGACTAGAAGAAACACAAGCTGGAATCAAGATTGCCAGGAGAAATATCAATAACCTCAGATATGCAGATGACACCACCCTTATGGGAGAAAGTGAAGAGAAGCTAAAAAGCCTCTTGATGAAAGTGAAAGAGGAGAGTGAAAAAGTTGGCTTAAATCTCAACATTCAGAAAATGAAGATCATGGCATCTGGTCCCATCACTTCATGGGAAATAGATGGGGAAACAGTGGAAATATTGTCAGACTTAATTTTTTGGGGCTCCCAAATCACTGCAGATGGTGACTGCAGCCATGAAATTAAAAGACACTTACTCCTTGGAAGAAAAGTGATGACCAACCTAGATAGTATATTCAAAAGCAGAGACATTACTTTGCCGACTAAAGGTCCGTCTAGTCAAGGCTATGGTTTTTCCAGTGGTCATGTATGGATGTGAGAGTTGGACTGTGAGGAAGGCTGAGCGCCGAAGAATTGATGCTTTTGAACTGTGGTGTTGGAGAAGACTCTTGAGAGTCCCTTGGACTGCAAGGAGATCCAGCCTGTCCATTCTGAAGGAGATCAACCCTGGGATTTCTTCGAAAGGAATGATGCTGAAGCTGAAGCTCCAGTACTTTGGCCCCCTCATGCGAAGAGTTGACTCATTGGAAAAGACTCTGATGCTGGGAGGGATTGGGGGCAGGAGGAAAAGGGGACGACCGAGGATGAGATAGCTGGATGGCATCACGGACTTGATGGACGTGAGTCTGAGTGAACTCTGGGAGATGGTGATGGACAGGGAGGCCTGGCATGCTGTGATTCATGGGGTCGCAAAGAGTCGGACACGACTGAGCGACTGAACTGAACTGATAGTGTCATTTTTAAGTCAGAATTTTTCATTAGAAAACTGTAGGCCTTTAATTTTCTAGGTAAATAAGCAGATGGGACCAAAAGGCAGGAAGTAATGCTGAGCTAAACTTAAGGTAGAGCACTTCTGTTAATCTTTGGAAATAAGTGAACTCACAGAATTGCTCACTGATTGCCATTAGACAGTGTTAGACAGTGCTCTTATGAGTTCTAATAGAATAGATCTGGCTTAGTGTCCTGTCTTTTTGAGATCAGTTTGAAGCCACCCCATAAAAGGGATGCTAACTCATAGCTGGATTGACAGTGGCATCCTATTCAATGATGTCAGATGACAACAGGCAAGTTCAGGATGCTTGGGCTTGCATAAAAGGTCTCTGGGAAACTCCTAAATTTTAAATTTTTTTTTTTTAAAAAATGTGGTATAAAGTATATGTAATATAAAACTTAACACTGTAGCCATCTAAAGTGTGTAGTTTTGCGGCATTAAGTATATTCACATTGTTGTGTAACCATCACAACTGCCCATCTCCAGAACCTTTTCATCTGTCTAGACTGAAATTCTGTACTCATTAAACAGTAGCGCCCCATTTCTCTTCCCTCCCTGTCCTTGGAAACTACCATTCTGCTTTCTGTCTCTGTGAATTTGACTACCCTCTGTTCCTCATACAACAGCTGTCTTTTTGTATTTGGCTTATTTCATTTACCAAAATGTCTTCAGTTTTCACCCATGTTGTAGCACGTGTCAGAATTTTCTATTTAAGGCTAAATAATATTCCATTGTGTGGATATATATACCACATTTTATTTGTCTGCTCATCCATTGATGTACATTTAGGTCATCTCCGCTTTTTGGCTGTTGTTAGCATTATACTATGAACATTAGTGTACTGATATCTTGAGTTCCTGCTTTCAGTTGTTTGGTATATACCTGGGAGTGGAATTTCTGGGTTATATGATAGTTCTATGTTTAACTTTTTGAGGAGCCTCCATTTTCTGTTCCACAATGATTGCACCATTATATAGCCCCACCAACAGTCCACAGGGGGTCCAGTTTCTCCACATACTCACGAACACTTGTTTTCTGCTTGTTTGCCTTTGGTAACAGCCATCCTAATTGGTGTAAAGTGGTGCTTCATTGTGGTTTTCGTTGTAATTTCCCTAGTGATTAGTGATAAGCATTTTTTCATGTTATTGGCCATTTTTATACTTTCTCTGGAGAAATATCTATTCATATCCTTTGCCCATTTTTAAATCAGTTTGGTTGTTTTAAAACTGTTTGGTTGTTTTAAAACTCAGTTTTGCTGAGTTTTAGCCAGCTAGTCTTCTGATTTGTAGATACTTTTAAGAGAGTTCTGTGCTGTGCCTTATGACTATATGTTCATTTATCTTGTTTATTTTTAAAAAACCTTTACCTGTATAGATAAGTAGATACATATATTATCAATCAGTACATAAGTAATAAATACATATTTTTTTGTTTCAACAGTATATCCTTTCAGGCTCTGATGACTTCAACCTGTACATGTGGAGAATTCCTGCAGATCCAGAAGCAGGTGAGCATATCCTTAGAATGAACCTGCTGCTAATGTTGGCTCTATTGACCTTCTGCGTGCTGTGCCCTGAAAGGGCAGATCTGTAGAAACAGAGGAAGATATTTCTCCTTTAATATAACAAATTTACTGGAGAGTGACCAAAGCAAACTTTAAAAATTAGAAGCCAGATTTAGCTATAACCTTCATGCATACCCTTATCTGACATAATCACGCTCAGATTTTTTTCTCCTAAGAACTTTTCTTTAGACTTCTTAGAGCGCCTCCTCTTCATTTTCCTCTCTCCTGTTTCACACTTGGAATATTTTTTACCTTGCTTTTCCTTTATCGATGCACACATTCCTGCTCCGCTTATTACTCTACAAACAGTTGTTAGGGCCTCTGCCCTTCCCTTGGCCTCCCTGGTGATGTTTACTAAAGGGAAACTTTATTTATTTATGGACAGATGTACTCCCTGGAGTTTGGCTGATCCCATACGTGAGAGAAACTAGGAAGAAATGTTTGCGCATTTGCTCTAGATATATTCTGAAAAAGCTTTCTGTAAGTTTGGATCTAGGCCATCTGAGCTTCTAGGCAGCAGGGATCATTCTTGATACCAGTGTCTTCAGGTGCTCAGCTGAGTGTCTCACTGGTGGCTTCCTACTGGTAGAAAAATGCCTATTTTTTATTCTCAGGACAGTTCAATACAGCCATCTGCTCCAGGTGATACATGACATCAAACTGGAAAGTGGTCGGAAAGGAATAGAAGACTGTGCTGATAATATTACACAAAATGTGTCTAGGGCTTAGGGTTGAGGAAAGTTGTTGGCTTGCCTATTGCTGAATTAACAATATTGTTACCAAACATCTGCCTTTCAGAATTTGATGAGGCTTACTTTTGGAAAAGCTATCCTATTGCTATGCTCTGGTTACTAAACAAGTTACAAAAGGCCTTTTTCCCCTTCTGGAATTTGGAAAGTGTGAATGAAGCATCTTACCTTTGACGTATAACCAGATGGGACAGCAACAGTCTATCTGAACAAAAAATGATGTTCTATCTCTAGAATTAGTCCTGTATTAAGTCTCCCACCCCCATAAGTCCTAGATTGATTAGCTGAGAAATAAACTTGGGGCTTAATTGTATCTTAATAATTATTGTACATGATTTGAAAACTTTTCATTAAGTCTATTTGACTTTTTAAATGGAAGGTGGATAATTTCCCTCTCCCAGGACTGTTCTCTGGAATCTTTTTCATGTTTGTATTGAGAGAAGGGGGAAGAATTAGCAGTAGTAGTGTAGATTTTTTTCCCCTGATGATTTCGTACTGGCTTAGGGTATGGGCCACTGTTAGGCTGCCTTTATATGTAGATGATAATGCAATCTCTGAGTTGGCAGGGACCCTCAGAACTGATTTAGGACTCCAGTACTGAAACTGGGAAATGGGTGCCTGGACCTTCCAAGGATTGTACAGGCACAGTTAGTTTAAAGGAATCCATTTCTAGATTCTTAAATTCCATATGTATTGTCTATTCCCACCTCCCCTTTCCCTATTGTCCATCTACCACTTTACAGAAAAAGAAGCAAACAAACAGACAAACAAAAAATACCAGAAAATCAGAAATATTCCAGAAGTATCTGACCACTTGAACCTTGGCATAGTGCATTGCCCCTAAGGTATAAAAATCTCTTACAGTGACAAAAAAAAAGCAGACGGATTCTTTAATCATAGGGCTATAGCCCAACCTGCCCCCTCCCTTCTCTCTTATCTTCTAATGCAATAAATTGCTTCTTTTTATAGTAATTGGTTTTTATAAAACATTAAAAGTATATCTGTTTGGATCAGTTGTGTTCCAGTAAGAGTTGTAGTTCCTTGGAGAAGGAAATGGCAACCCATTCCAGTATTCTTGCCTGGAAAGTCCCATGGGCAGAGGAGCCTGGCGGGCTACAGTCCACGGGGTCACAAAAGAGTCAGACACAACTGAGCTACTGAGTTGTAATTGTAATGGTAACTCTAATCCTATACAGTATCAAAATGTTAACACTTAGAGCCTTACGGTCACAGCAAATAGAAAAATTTTGAATTTGTATTTATAGTTTTGTTGGTGAATCTGATAGAATTTTTATAAAAATATATTGTGTTGAAATTTGGGGGAAAGTAAGTAAAATAGAAATGTTATTTTAAAGAGGAAAAAGGAATGATGTAAAATTTCTATTGAAAAATAGTTAGATTTCATGGCACCCCACTCCAGTACTCTTGTCTGGAAAATCCCATGGACAGAGGAGCCTGGTGGGCTGCAGTCCATGGGATCACTAAGAGTCGGACACAACTGAGCAACTTCGCTTTCACTTTTTATTTTCATGCATTGGAGGAGGAAATGGCAACCCACTCTAGTGTTCTTGCCTGGAGAATCCCAGGGACGGGGGAGCCTGGTGGGCTGCCGTCTATGGGGTCGCACACAGAGTCTGACACGACTAAAGCGACTTAGCAGCAGCAGCAGATTCCACATAGGGTGCAGTAAGTTCCCATTGCAATAAGTACAAAACTCAAATTACAAAAGCCACCTTTTTAAAGATGTCAGAGAGCTGTGGTGATAGTGTGTGAGAAGAACTAAAGTTCTGAAGAACGAAGAACCTTCCCAACTGAGCAGAAGGTCTGGCCATGCTCTGTCCTGACGGCATCTGTGCCCAGGTTGTCGATGGAGCTACCATGGACAGCCTCTACCAGGGGTTTTCAACAGCCACATGGGTTGATAGGATATATTAGATTCAGAGGAACCCCAAGCACATGACCAGCCTTCTCCGTAGGACATTTGCTGGGTGCTGGGGTTGCACTGAGGAAAGGGGACTAGACTGGAAAGCAGAATGAAATGCCTGTGGTATACAGTGCTTAGGAGACAGAGTTCCCTAGTGGGAGGGGGCTGCTCCCAGGGCATTTTGAACCTGCTTGGAAGAGGATGACACAGAGATAAGCTTAAAACCTCCAAAGGACAGAAGCAGAGAACAGAGGTTTCTCAGGCTCTCCATCAGAAGCCCAAGAGGCCACACTCGAGGACGGAGCTGGACCAGAAAGGCAAAGTGCAGTCTCTTGCAGTCTCCTGGCGTGTAGGACACAAACCCCCATTAGTGGAAGAGACCTGCAACCTGCAGTCTCCAGGTCTTGCCTTTGAGAGCTTTGAAACCAGAAGTAGACTTAGTCTGACTAAAGAAGCAATCCAGCCCTGACCTGGTCCCTCCTGATTGGATTGAGGGTGATCAGCCCCTTACCTTCCTGAGGAAAGAAGTAGAATGGGTAAATGCTAGATGGAGGAAATGACTTTCATCTCTGTATCAGTCTACTACAGCTGCCATAACAAAATCCCACAGACTGGGTTATTTAAACATCAGAAATGTATTTTCTCACAGTTCTGGATGTCCATAATCAAGGTTCTGGCAAGTTTGATTTCTCCCGAGACCTCTCTCCTGGGCTTGCTGATGACTGTCCTCTCTTTGTGCTCTCACATGGCCTTTTCTTGCTAATGTCTCATTGCTGATGTCCCTTCCTCCTCTTATGAGAACATCAGTCTTATTGGATTAGAGTCCTACCCTTATAATTTGTTTAACGTTAATTATCTCCTTAAAGCCTCTGTCTCCAAATAGTCACCTTGCGGGGTTGGGGCGTTGAGATACGAATTTGCGAGAGACACAGTTCAGTCCATAACAGTCACTGTGGTTCTTTATCCTCAGTGTCCAGTATGCAGTAAAAAAGTTATGAAACAGGAAAATGTGGTCAGGGATCAAAAGAAGCCAATCCACAATATTATCTAGATACTGAAGTCAAATAATCAGGAGCTTTAAATATTGTAAATGTGATAAAGAAAATAGAAAAGATGGACAAAATGGATAAAAAGTTGGAGAATTTCAACAGAGAATTGGAATCTACTTGGAAAAAAATGTAGACATTCTAAAGCTGAAAAATATGTCTAATACTAAGAATTTTTTGGCTGGGTTTAATTGTGAAACGAAAGGTTTGGTGAATCAAAGACAGGTCAATAGAAGACATTCGAACTGAAGGACAATGAGAATAGAGAATGGGAAGAGCTAAACCAGAGTGTAAGAGACAAGAGGGACATGGGTGATCTGCCATATCCATATGAAATTGAAATCCCAGAAGGATAAGAGAAAGTGAAGCAGAAGTGATATATGAAGAAATATAGAAATATATAGCTGAAAGTTTCCAGAACAAATGAAATATGCCAATTTTCAGTTTCAAAAACTCCAAAGTAAATACAACTATACAGATTGAAACAAGCAGAGTAAATACAACACACCTAGGCACATCATAAATCAAACTACTGAAAGCAAAAGATAATGAGAAAAAGTCTAAAAGCAGCCTGAGAAAATGGACAAATTACCTGTAAATAAACAGCAGTAAGATTGATGATCAAAAGATGGGAGCCAGACTGTAATAGAAGGATATCTCTGAAGTGCTTAAAGAATTAAAACCTGCCAACCTTGAATTCTATACACGAGGAAAATATCTTTCAAAAATATAGGTAAAATAAAAGGCATTTAAAAAAAGAAATTATAGAGTTTTAATATAATTACTTAGCAGCCTTCGTGAATTAATGCATCTACACATTGAGCATCGACTGGTTATTTGCATTACAAAAAGAAAGGCAGCTAGACATTATGAGCATGCTGATGGGAAACATGGTGGTGCCTAGAGTCTTGCAAAGTACAACAACCCTGAATCTGATCAGACATTAGGCTCTAGCTTTGATTTGCAAGTAGCACAGAGGACGGAGGGGTGTGTTGTATTACTACTACATTGTGAGGATGCAATCCACAAAACCCAGACTGTCAGAAACTATAGGTGAAATGATCTTATGTTCTTCAACAGATACATTCTGATGATAAAATAAAGGATGGACAGGGAGTAACCTGTTGTATAAAAAAATTCCAAAAGATACATTAACCAAAGCAAAACTATTTAGGAGGGAATTCCCTGGAGGAATTCAGTGGCGGTTCAGTGGTTTAGGGACTGCATGTTTTCACTACCTAAGGCCCGGATTTGATCCTTGCTTGTGGAACTAAGATCCCACAAGCTGTGTGGTGTGCCCACCACCGCCCTCCCCCCATCCCAAATGAAAAGGATTTAGGAATGTATACTGAAATGAATAAAAATTGTTTTAAAAAGCAAGAAAGTGATTAATACAGAAGTCAAGGTAATGGTGTATTTGGGGTTTTTTGTTTGTTTGGCTGCCCTGGGTCTTTGCTGAGTGCAGGCTTTTTCCAGGTATGGTAGGCAGGAGCTACTCTTCATCAAGGTGTGCGGGCTTTTCATCCTGGTGGCTTCTCTTGCTGTGGAGCCTGAGCTCTAGGCCGTGTAGGCGTCAGTGGTCGCGGCGCCCCGACTTAGTTGCTCTGCGGTATATGGGATCAAACCCGTGTCCCCTGCATTGGCAGGTGGATTCCTAACTACTAGACCACCCAGGAAGTCCCAGGATAATGATGATCTCTTTGGGGAAAGGAAGAGGTTGTAATAGGAATGAGGCACATAGAGGCCTCTAAACAGCCAAGAAAAATTCCATTTCTTGACCTGGGTGTTGGTTATATAGGTGTTCGTCTTACAAAATTTCATTAAGCTGTACTTTTTAAACTTTCATTTGGCTTATGATTTTGCTTATTTACTTTCAGCTGTGCTGGGTCTTTGTTGCTATGTGGGCTTTTCTCTATTTGCAGTGAGCGGGGGAGGGGGGCCTACTCTCCAGCTGTGGTGCCAAGGGCTTCTCATTATAGTGGCTTCTCTCACTGCAGAGCATGGGGCCCTAGGCACAGGGGCTTCAGTAGCTGCAACTCCTGGCTCTAGAGCACGGGCTCAGTAGTTGTGGTGCATGAGCTCAGGTGCCCAGTGGCGTGTGGGATCTTCCCAGACCGGGGATCAAACCTGTATCTCCTGCACTGGCAGGTGGATTCTTTACCACTGAGCCACCAGGGAAGCCCTAACTTATACTTTTTATGCTATTTTCAGTATTCTTTTTTTATTCCCTGATGAAAAGAAATTTAAAAACTAGTGAATAAATGTTTGTCAAAGAAAAATCACAATAGAAGTAAAATATTATTAAATGAATAAAAATGAAAACATCATATCCCAGCAGAGGCATTTACATGCTGGAGTTTACTTAGCCTAGATCAGTGGTCTATAGAATTTTCTGCTCACGTACCCATCCCCACAATAATTCTTTTGAGTTATAACTTAACGTGTATTCAAGTACACTTTTATGGAGGAATTTTAACTGAAGCCCTCTGCTAGGTTGCCCACCCTGATAGCCTGCTTGTTGCCCCAGAGCAACTCCAGTGATTAGAAATTTCTTCTGTGTAATTTCTCTATTTTTAACTGTTGGCCATTTGTAGTTCTAAAAAACATTTAGCAAGGTTCAGTGAGCCAGACATAACATATAAGGGCTTGAAGTGGCCTTGGGTTTTAGCTTTGAATGCTTAGATGATGGAAAGTCTGTCAGGAAATTCCTAATCTAATCTACTGCCTCTTTGACTTAACAGATCTGGAATGAGGCTGAGTTGCTCTCTCTGTTCATGCCATTTCAGAGTAAGACACTGAGGCAGGCTATGTGGGGAAGTTGGCTTGCTGTTATATGCCTTAATGGCATAATCAGATGACACGCAGTCGACATTTTTTATTGAATGCCAGCCGTGTGCTTCTCGGTGCATGCCAGATGCTGAGAACTAGGCGGAGAGCAGTGCTAAGTGTGAGCCAAGAGCAGGGGCATCTTTTTCTTCTCCACACTTCTGTTCAGAAAGACTGACAATCACTGGGGAAATGTTTTTGCTACACAAACGCCAAAGAGATGAAATTTATTTATTATATAAACAAAACTTAGTATTATTATATAAACAGAATTAGCCAGTTGGCTAAGTAATTCACATAGGGCTTCCTAGTAGGTTGAGGAAATAATTTCAAGATGTAAGACCTAATACTCAGGGTAAAACTTCCTACCTGGAAAATTAGGCTCAATTTTTTTCAATTGATTTCAAATAACAACTCATTTCTAAAAACCTGTTTAAAAATCAGAGGAAGGAATAGAACTGGGAATTTCACTGTGGCAAAGAAAAAAAAAAACCCATCAATATGTTTTACACCTCTGAAGTACGTAGGAAGAGCATCTGTTTTTATGTGACAGTTATGAAGATAAACAGACTGACAGTTATGTATAGAGTCATCATGGTGTATAGGAAGGAGCATTAGGCCTAAAATCATACCTGGATTCAAGTCCAGTACTTCCAATAACTGATTGAGTGATTCTAGGCAGGTTATGTAACAGCAATTGTGGGCTTCAGTTTCTTTTGTAAAATTGCTACCCCCCCCCCCACCCTACCATCTCATGTCATGGAATGATTTAACAGTCTTGAAGGCTTTCTGAAAACTAGATGTGTTCAGATGGAAGACATTGTTACTGCTCTGGATAAGATGAGTGCTCATAGATCCATAGTTTGCAAAGTGTTTGCCCCCTAGTAACAGGTAATAGAAGTAATGGAGGGTTTGATACCATGTGGTAGAGGTGGGCGTCTCTGTAAAATATCCACATGGCCTTCTCTTTCCCTTTTTCCTAATTCTTGTTGGAAATGGCTTTAGGGTTTTCCTGATTGAGTTGCTTCGCCTCAGATATGCCTCTACACTAAGACCGTACTATTTATGGAAAGAAACACAGTGTAATAGAGTTGGTAGGCCTGGGCTTAAAATTTCTGATACACATTCATCTTCTAGTTGGAGGCTTTGGGAAAATTGTTTAATAAAACTTTCTTCTTCTGTAAGATAAGAATATTAACAATGTAAACAATAACAACAGTAATAATAATACCTAGTTTCTTAGGGGTATTTTAAGCGTACTTAGTAGCTACTGAGTTTCTATTTATAATAAATAAATGTTGCTATTTCTCATTTTAAAAGCTTTCTTCTTTTTAACTTTCCTCTGAAAAATTAGACATGGGCCTTATCTGGTACCCTCCTGAATGGTCAGTTACATTTTTCTTGCATGAAGGCTGCTCTTGACTCACTGGTAGTTTAAGAGGGGGAGTCCTATGACAGATTTTTCCTTGAATGGAGGGGGAAGCGTACAGCTCTTCACTGCAGCCACCCCCACTGCCAGCAGGCGGAGGAAAGAGGCTGGAAACAGCTGTTGGTGCATCTCCATGAGCCTGCGTGTGTGTGCATACTCCGTCTCTCCTCCCGTTACTCTCATAGACGCATTCACTCTCAGGGAGTCAGACCTGGGCATCTGTTCTTTCCTCCCAAGTAACTGGAGGAACAACTGGTTTTAATTGTTCGCAAGTAGTTGGTTGCAAACACATGTGAAATATAGATGATGAAAGAGGAATTTAGTGTAATTCACTTTTTTGTACAATTAAGTGTTGCTGTCTGTGGGGCTCTTTGAGCTTTACTGACAGCACTGACTGTCCCCATCTGGCTTTTCTTAGCTCTTAAGTGGTTACATGATCCCCAGGAAGCAGCCACTGCTCTCTGTATTGTCAGTACCCTGATTGTATTTCTCTTTATGGTTGGAAACTTGGAGCCCTGGGAAAGTACAGGCAGACCTTTTGGAATTACTAAGAGATTGTTAGGACAACTCTTTAGATACAGTGAGGAAAAGTAGTGGTCTCTTGCCCCTCGCAGCCCTTCTTAATTTCTGCTGGTAGAGTCAAGAATGAAATAGATTAACTGCTTGAACAGGTACTTACCAGACCTCATTTTAGTAGATAATAGCTTTAGCCTTCTCCTTCAAGCCTTGTTCCAGAGAATTTAATTTGTTCACTTACTGAGTACCCTTAGATAAAATGTTATGCAAATCCTATGGGTGATTGAAAGATAAATGCTTTCTTGCCCTCCAAGAACTTCTAGTCCAAGAAAGATGAGAAAAGGGTGTGTGGGGGGGGGAGGGTGTGCGCACGCATGTGCGCACATACTAAATTTTAAAATGGGTTCCAAGGCCTATAAAAAAGATATTTAAGGAGAGCTTGAACAGATTTGGGGAATCAAGACAAGTTTTTATGGAATTAGTGTTTCAAAGGACCATGAAGGTAGGTAGAATCTTAGCTTCTTTATTTCTCTGCTCCTACTGTAGTCAAAAATTTTATAGAAGAAACATCCAAAATTGACATCAGGAAGATGGAGAGAGACACTTGGATAATCCACATGTTGGATGTTGAAGCCCACTAATGGAGATTAGGTTCTTTTCCTACATTCTTATATTCCGAAGCCTAATGCACATGCCTTTTCATTCATTCATCAAATACTTGTTGAAAACTTATCATGTGCTAGATAGGCACCGTTTTAGAAACTTAGGGTACAGCAGAAGAACAAAAGAGCCTTGCTAGAATGGAGCTTACATCCTAGTGGGGGAAACAGACAGTGAACAATAGCTACAATAAATTATATCATGTGTATAAAAGGTTAGAAGTGCTTTGGAAAAGGAAAAATTAGAACAGAATGAGGGAGATAGGAAGTAGTATGGGGAAGGGAATCAGGGAAATGTCATTTTAAATAGGATATTCAATATAGTCCTCATTGAAAAGGTCACATCTGAATAAAACCTCATGATGGTGCGGGAGCATTGCAGAAATCCAGGGTAAGAGAATTTCAGGTAGAACCAGCATGAAGGTTTGGAAGTGAGAGTGTGCCTGTTATGTTTGAAAAATGGCACGGAAATCAATGTGCTGAAGCGGAATGAGAAGGGGAAAAGAACAGGGCTTAGTCATAGAGGTAAGTGGGATGTAGGGGTGTCCAGTCATGTAGGCTCTTCCTACAAGTGAAGTGGGAACCATTGGAGAATTTTGAGCAGAAAAGTGACTTCATCTGACTTGTTTTAACAGCATCACTCTGGTTACTGAGTTTTGAGGGTAAATGTTGGGAGTG
This sequence comes from Capra hircus, assembly GCF_001704415.2. NCBI lineage: Eukaryota > Metazoa > Chordata > Mammalia > Artiodactyla > Bovidae > Capra > Capra hircus. The sequence continues at coordinate 22,279,658 of NC_030817.1, forward strand.
GGACTTCCAGCGATAGAAATGAGGAGAACCAGTAGGATTCTCTCATAATACAGGTTAGTAAGTGATGGTGGTTTGAACCAAGGTAATAGGGGTTGGAGTCTAGATAGGTTTTGAAAGTAAAGCCATCAGAATTTCTGATACATTAGATTGGGAGAAAAGGTGAGCAGGTAGAGTCTGAGATGTCTCTAGAGATGTTGAGTAAACAGATTGGATATAGAAGTGTGGAGTGCAAGGAAGACCTGGACTAGAGGTAACATTTTGAGTTTTGGTAGGCACATAGGTGGTGTCTGAAGGTTTGGTACGACATTGGTAGTATCTGAAGCCACAGACTGTATGAGGTCAGCAGTGGGTGAAGTGAGTATAACTAGTTGAAGAGAAGGGGACCAAAGACTGAACCCTAAGGCAGTCTAATGTCAAGAAGCCAGGGAGAAGAGCCAAAAAGGAAATCAAGAAGGAGTGCCCATCATGTTGAGGTTTGACAGGAAACAACAAAATTCTGTAAAGCAATTATCCTTCAGTAAAAAATTTACAAGAAAAAAAAAAAGGAGTGACCAGTGAAGTAGCAGGAAACCCACAAGAGGGTGAAGCCTAGGAAGACGGTGGAGGAAAACATCACACGAGGAGGCAGCTCGGCTGAGTCTTGCCAGTAATGAGGCGAGTAGGGTGAAAGCTGAATTGACCGTTGGATTCTTTGGTGAAGAACACCGAGCCCAAGTCTTCCTGCTTCAAGGGGGACTAGGCGATTACAGAGTCTTGAAGTCAGTTGCGTCATTGAGATATTTTCAACTTCTTTCTCTATAAAATGGTGCCACTCGTTTACGCCCTGGCTTACCACCTTGCCCCATCAGTGTGTTCTCAGCCTTTTGTTTCCTACCCTAATCTAGAGCTACCAGATGAAGTTCTCCCATGAAATGCTGAAAGCATATCCTATACCATAATCTGTGTTTTTTTAACTTGAGTATTAAGTTTTTTAAAATACCACTCTTAACAGTACACGCTTGAGTCCTAAGTCATGTCCAATTCTTTGTGATCCCTGTGGAATGTAGCCTGCCAGGCAGGCTTCTCTGTCCATGGAATTTTCCAGGTAAAAATACTGGAATAGCTTGCTATTTCCTACTCCAGGGAATCTTCCCAACCCGGGGATTGAACCTGCATCACCTGTGTCTCCTGCATTGGCAGGCGGACTCTATTAACTGCTGAGCCACCTGGGAAGCACCGCTCTTAACAGTGTTCTCCACTAATTCCAATTTAACAATCATTTGTTAAGTCCTTAAATGTCCAGCTGTTATTATCCTTGGACATGTCAACATATAAATCTTGGAAGATCAAGGATGTTTACCCTCTTCATGAGAACCCAGTGCTCTATTTTTTTTTAAACACAAATCTATCTCCTGCTGTCCTAATTTCTTATCTTCCAACAGACCCTTCCAGTCATCTAGTCCCTGTTCCTGGTTCCTCACTCTTGCTTTCAGACTCCCCCTCCTTAATCTCTGTGTTGTCCATTGTTTCTCCTTCCCATTCTTGCAAAGGTGTTTGTCCTACCCATTAATTAATGGACTATTAGGAAGGAGTGGAAAATTCTGAAAGAGATGGGAATACCAGACCACCTGACCTGCCTCTTGAGAAATCTGTATGCAGGTCAGGAAGCAACAGTTAGAACTGGACGTGGAACAACAGACTGGTTCCAAATAGGAAAAAGAGTATGTCAAGGCTGTATATTGTCACCCTGCTTATTTAACTTATATGCAGAGTCTATCATGAGAAACGCTGGACTGGAAGAAACACAAGCTGGAATCAAGATTGCCGGGAGAAATATCAATAACCTCAGATATGCAGATGACACCACCCTTATGGCAGCAAGTGAAGAGGAGCTAAAAAGCCTCTTGGTGAAAGTGAAAGAGGAGAGTGAAAAAGTTGGCTTAAAGCTCAACATTCAGAAAACGAAGATCATGGCATCTGGTCCCATCACTTCATAGGAAATAGATGGGGAAACAGTGGAAATAGCGTCAGACTTTATTTTTTGGGGCTCCCAAATCACTGCAGATGGTGACTGCAGCCATGAAATTAAAAGACGCTTGCTCCTTGGAAGAAAAGTGATGACCAACCTAGATAGTATATTCAAAAGCAGAGACATTACTTTGCCAACTAAGGTCCGTCTAATCAAGGCTATGGTTTTTCCTGTGGTCATGTATGGATGTGAGAGTTGGACTGTGAAGAAGGCTGAGCACCAAAGAATTGATGCTTTTGAACTGTGGTGTTGGAGAAGACTCTTGAGAGTCCCTTGGACTGCAAGGAGATCCAACCAGTCCATTCTGAAGGAGATCAACCCTGGGATTTCTTTGGAAGGAATGATGCTGAAGCTGAAGCTCCAGTACTTTGGCCCCCTCGTGCGAAGAGTTGACTCATTGGAAAAGACTCTGATGCTGGGAAGGATTGGGGGCAGGAGGAGAAGGGGACAACAGAGAATGAGATGGCTGGATGGCATCACGGACTCGATGGACGTGAGTCTGAGTGAACTCCGGGAGTTGGTGATGGACAGGGAGGCCTGGCGTGCTGCGATTCATGGGGTCGCAAAGAGTCGGACATGACTGAGCGACTGAACTGAGGAAGGAGTGGAAAATCCAAAGACTGTAACAAGAAAATTAATACTGCCATTTTACCCACTTTGATTCAGAGTTTATTTCAGAACAAAATATTTCAGTGTCCTGTTCTGTAGTCAGTCCCAAGTGCTGTTGAGGTTCATGCCCTAGCACAGTGGATAAGTTTGTTTGAACCAAAGCATCTAGAAATCCTGACCAGGGTGCTTTTAGCTTCTGAGTTGAAAACATCCTCATTCTTGGAGGACTTTGTTGAAAATGAATGAAATTGACAAGAAACAGAAGTAATTGAAGTTGGCAAGAAGTGGGAGTGGTGTCCTGACCCTCTTGAGAGGCTTGAGGGGACAAATCTCTGGCTGAATCTTTTGAAAAGAGCATAGTTAAGAAAAGAGGGCAGTGAGCACATGTAGGCTTAGTCCTTTGTCTTCTCTGTGGGAACATTTGGCCATGGCATTTTAGAAAGGTCTTTATCAGGGTTCTGAACAAGGTGTTTTTTCTAAGTGCCTTGTGTTTCCTAGAATCCCAAGATAGTGAGTGAACCACTAATGCTGGAGTCTTATGAGATGGCCCTCTCACTCATTTTCTTTTCTGAGGTCTTGCAGTAGAATAGAGAAGTAGAACAGATAAGATAGAACATTCGCCACCTCCCTAGTATCCCTTCTGAAACAAAGGAAAGATGGATGTATGGAAACTTTGACCTCAACTTAAAAAGAACCCTACAAAATGGTACCAGCCTGTTTGTCTGAGCCAGCCAGAGCAGATGGTTTGGAGAAATGACCATTGGTTTGTACAGAACTTGATAAACAAATGGCAGCTCAGGAATGACCAAGGGTCTCATTCTTGAGTCTGTGCTGTTTTACTTATTGGTACCATTACTAGCAATAACGTTGTGACTTGGCTCAGTAACCATGGGGTGGGCTTGAGCCTTACCAGGGCTCTTACTCACAGATGAGTGATGACCCTAAAGGGAAATTATGTAGGTTATGTAGTTCTTGTCAAAAATATTCCCCGCCTGTGTTTTTTCAGCTTGATTTTGCTATTGATGGGCAGGCTCTGGTTAGATAATGGAGGAGAGGAGAACCCAAGTTCTTACTGGTATTGGCATCTTGGCATTAGTCATTTGAGACTCAAGGGATCTATCTGATTTATACACATCTCCAGAACTGATAAAAATTTCTTCTCTAAACTCATTCTGTGTAAATTGTACAGTAGCAGCTGTTTTCAGTCACTTGAAACCTGAAAACTGGAGAGGGACTATAGCGAACCTCTCTGAAGCCTATTCATTGCTGTGATTCTGTGTATAGCCGGGATTACTTTATACAGATGGCAGCAGTAATTCTTTCTGTACCTGTTTCACTTTCAGTCTCTTGGCTTTATTGACTTCCTCCTTTTTTTCAGGTTTCTCGGGTAGGAAGGAGAAAGTATCTTGTATTAAAATTACTGCCAAGAAGAGAAACCAAATGAGGTCACAGCATGTGAAAGAGCAGTAGAAACAGATTTTTTGTGGTCTGAATTTTTCAAGCACTGATACCCTTCAATTATTCCTTAGATCTGAAAGTTAGTGTAATTGTATTCTAAGTCATCTTTGACAGAAAGATTGGTTTAGTTAATAAAGCCTGGTTGTATGGTAGCTGTTTCTTTAAGACGAAACCTTCCATCTCACCAAAGTCCTCCTTTAGTGGTACTTACTGTAGAACTGCCCTCTCCTGAAACACTGTCCATTCAGCAGTGGCTACCGGCTTTAGTTATAGCAAGTGCCTGCTTTAGTTCAGGCGTTGCACTCCAGGTTCTCGGTGTGCATGAGATCCAGTTCTACTTCATAGACTATTTGGTGTTGGCAGTGGGATGAAATGTCCTGTGCTGATACTATAGACCTTGCACAGAATCTTTTCCTTACCCCCTTCTGCATGTGCTCAGTTGCTCAGTCATGTCCAACTCTTTGCAGCCCAATGGACTACAGCCCATCAGGCTCCTCTGATCCATGGGACTTTCCAGGCAAGAATACATGAGCGTGTTGCCGTTTTCTCCTCCAGGGAATTTTCCCAACCCAGGGATCAAACTCGCCTCTTGTTGTGTCTCTTGCATTGGCAGGTGGATTGTTTACATCTAGCGCCACCCAGGAAGCACCCCACCCCCTGTTAAATTCAGGACTTAAAATGAAAACCAACTTATATGATGACTCCCAGAAGGATTTAGAAATTGGTTATGACCTTCTGACTCTATCCCTATTCAAACCTTTTCATCTCTTAAAGGCCACTTATACAATGGAAAGGATATTAGGCATTAAAACCAAAGAGACTCTGGTTCAGATTCTGGCTCTGCCAAGCTAGTTGGAAGAAGTCACTAAAATTCTCTGAGTCACTTAAATTCCTTTTCTTAGAAGCAGAAGGATTCAACGATATTGGTACCAGGTTCAAGCATAAGTTTTTTTGCTAGTGACCACTCCAGTGGAGGTATGGATAGGAGTAGGCTGTTGAAACGTAGGATTGAGAAGAAATCCATGAGCCAGATTGCGGCTTGTTGAATCAGCCATTTATAGAAAAGAAACAGACCCAAAGGAACTCTTTGGGGGTGTATTGAGACAACTGGTTTAGATTCCCATGGATCCCTCTTAGTTCTCTCAAGTTTCTTTTTGTTTTGACTAGGCTCAGGTTACCTTCCCCTCTTCCCTCGCCGCCTTAGGAACTTGGTGCACTCAGGATGCCTAGGTGTTCCCATCATGGCAGCCTACCTGGGTGCTTAAACCTTTCCTGACTCTTTCGTCTCCATAAAAACACACCTATGTCCTAGTTACTTTCTCCTCTTTTATGGTTTGTTAGCAAATGTGATGATGTTGGGCTGAAATACGAATGGCTATAAGTGTACTGTCCATCCTGGGTTATTCAGATATTAATAATGTCAGACATGGGGCAAAATTTAGGGAAAGGACATTTTTGTCACTCGGCAAGTAGAGTAAGCACCTGGTGCTAGCCAAGTTGACACCACTCAGAAGCAAATCAGTGCAGTCTCCCAACCTCTTGCTGTTGTAAAAAAAAAAAAAAGATATGTTATGTACATGTCAGTAGAGAGGAATATCTCTCATGAGGCAGGAGAGGTGAAAGAGGAGTTGTGTCAGGAGGCCAAAAGCAGAAGACACCTTCTGCAGAACCAGATTATCCCTAGAAGAGGGATATCGTTCTAGCCATTTTCCCTGCAGATAGTGAGATGAGAAGTGTTTGGCATGAATGTTTGAACTGAGAGAAGTTGGCCCTGGGGTGGAGCATGTGGAACCGAGGTGGTGCTAATGGCACTTTGTGCCCCAGCTCCTGGCCGGGTCTGTGAAGGCTCTCCCTACTTAAATAAATGAGCACTCATTTGTCTGTGTCTGTATATCACATTTTGCCAGTTGACCAGGAGCACATGTCAGCCTGTGTGTACTGAGCTGTTGATGGCTGCTTAAAAGTGACAACTTGGGTGCATGTGTCCTGTGGGAGTGTGATGCCCTTACCAATGAAGTTGAACCTTTAAGATTATCCCAAGTTCATAAATGATGACATTTTCATCTGCATTATAAGTTCTAGGCCTCTGGTACTTTTCTCATCATTGAAAAAGAAAGCCTATAGGATGGTCCATAAGATACTGCTTTCTGTCAGTGGTCTCTATACATGATGTCTTCAAGGCCCACCCTGTGTAATTTTCCATGCTTGGACTCTGCTTATTGTGAAAGTGACCTGTATCTCCTTGCTTTATCCTTAGTTCTCCCTGTCAGAGTGAAGAAAGGACTTTCTCCATTATTTCCCAGAGGTTTTTATATGTTTTGGTTGCTACTTTCATCACAGAAATTGAGGGCAACTGGATCAGTGATGTTTTGGGTACACTTAAGTAATTATATGCTTCTGGTTCTTGCATGTCCCTGGCTTAGCTGCCTAACTGTTCCCAAGCAGATCAGTCTCATTTTGCTTATGACTGGCCTTTTCTAAGGTAACACTGGGATTCTATCCTAGGGATCAAAAACTTGAGAAGTGTTTTAAGTGGCTGTGGCTTCATTGACAATGGAATTGCAGTGGGTGGGTGTGGGCAATGCTTAAAGGCTAAATAAAGGCTCTGGGTAAGAGCACATATGCTGAGAGATATTTCATCTTCCTTCTTTCCATAGCAACTTTATCTGTAAGATTAGGCATTCTGCTGGTGATACAGTTAGTAAAAAATTTCAACTCTGGTTCAGAGCTGTTTGTTTGCCATTACTGGAGCCTGTTTACTTCCATCTGTTTCATCATTTGATTTTTTTTTTCCTTCTGTCTTCCCAGGTGGCATTGGTAGGGTGGTCAACGGAGCCTTCATGGTGCTGAAAGGGCATCGGTCTATTGTTAACCAGGTCCGATTTAACCCCCACACCTACATGATCTGCTCTTCTGGTGTAGAAAAGATTATCAAGGTGAGGCACATTCCCCTTTTGTCGTTTGAGAGAAATCACTGCAAGTTCATAAATGGAAAAAAATAAAACAATGTATATAGCACGTCATAGCTAAACATACTAAAGGTCTATCAGAATTCTCAATTATTTTGACATATTACAAAATATGGAAAAATTGATGTATAATCAAGAGAGTGTTTTTTAAACCTCCTCTCAGAGGGAACTGTTTTCTTAAAAATTAGTCATGAGGCTTTGGAACCAGATGCTACCTGTATGCTGCTGCATTTCCAATGGTGTTTGATCTGGAGTCTGATGAATTCTGCTTTCCAAACCCCATCTCAGATAAAGAAGCTACCATCTCCTCAGTTACTGGGTATGCACTTGGCATTAATTGCTGTATTCATATGGCACAGATACAACAAGTGACTTCCAGAACCATAGCTAACTTGTCTCAGGACATATCAAAAACCACTTCATGTGGTTGTGATTGAGGTTGAACACTTGCATCAACTGCACATTGACTGAATGAACGTAACCCTGCCAAGGGATATTTTTAGAGCTTGTAAATGAGAGAGCCAGCCTGGCCTGTGTCCATGGAAGGATGGCCCACTGCCCATCACTCACATTCCAGTGGACTGCGAGTAACCCTTCTCCACAGCTGAGAAAATGAGGGCTCAAGGCAAATGATGAATTCCTGAGGACCCTGTGATGATGTGACTTTTAAGTAAGGATAGGTGATATCTCCTCCCTCTTCCCCCCAGCAAAACATAAAACTCCTCACTTTCCCCCAAAATAACAATTGAAAACTTGAGGGAGATTTCAGGGGAAATGTGAAGATTGATTTGTAATAAACGGATAGTTTTCATTTTCTTTTGTTCTCTTTAAAAAAACTATCCAACTTACGTCTGAAGCAGAGGAAACTATCAGAAATGTAATGTTGGAGTATGGGTCAGTATTTTTATTTGTCGTTATTCCAACTCCCTTTATTTAGGTTTTATTGTTGATCAGGGCAGACTTTCATGATTGCATACATTTATTTACCCATAAATAAACAGGGCTAGACCTAGACTTAGATTGTTTTTATTGACTTTTTCTTTTTGCAGAGGATGAGATGTAAATTATAAATTTACTGTTTGGGGTTAATTATAGCTAGTAGTGGTAAGGCTAGCACAGGGCCCTGTTCTTTGTTCTTGTCGATGTCTAGCCGCCCTTTCTATGCTAGTGGGAAGGCAGCAGTGGCCTGGTGCTCCTGCTGTATTTGTTCATCTCAGCAGTCCTTCACTTGGGTAATCACTGAACCGGCCTGTCCCTTGCATATTGCTTTCCCTTTTCTTTTAGGGTGTGACTCACAGGTTAGTATAGTAGCATGTCCTCCATAGACCTATTGACATCATTCTCTTTATCAGGGAACTCTGCTTGAGCATCTCCTTTAGAAGAGAGATTCCTGCTTGGCTGACGCCCTAGGATGCTTCTGTGCTAAGTCTCCCCAGTCGTTGTTTAGTCAGTTGGAATCCTTACCCAAGAGGTCAGAGGTTGGAGACTAGCCAAGTTCTTAAAGGAGAGAGTATTTTCTCTGTGAAAATATTCAGACTGAACTGTAGAACTCATTGCTCCCAGGTCCCAGTGGGGTCTGAGCCCTGCCCCACCAGGAGGCATGTTTAGCCACTGGAAACCTTAAGTCAGTAACAGTTAGTACCCTTGGGCAGCGCGAGTCTGTCTCCCATCTGTCAAGGGAACGACATGTAGGAGTGCCTTACAGGTTACCTGTGCCTGACAGTTTCTGTTTTAATAAAAGTCACTTTCAGGTATTTACCTGGCAGTCCAGTGGTTAAGATTTTGCCTTCCAATGCAGAGAGGGCCAGTCTGATGCCTGGTCAGGGAACTACAATCCCACTTGCCTCGTGGCCAAAACACCCAAATATGAAACAGAAGCAGTGCTGTAACAAATTCAATAAAGACTTTAAAAATGGTCCACCGCTTAAAAAAAAAAAATCTTAAAAAAAAAATCTCTTTCTTTCTTGTGTTTTCTCTGAGAGAGTCAATGGCTCAAAGAGCATCATTCCACCATACTTTAATCCAGCCAGCCTCTGTCTCCACCTGTCTCTGTTTGGTCCACCTTCTCCTTGACTTGTCCTTTACTGATGCCTTACTAGCCTGAAGGAAAGGAGTCAGAACCAGGCTCTTCTCACCCACAACAGATCTTATATTCTCTTGAATGCCCACACTTAGCAAAAAATGGGTATTTGGTAGTTAAACATAAGAGAGAGAAAGATGAACAATTGCTGGCTTTTTCTTTTTCCTCAAAGACCAGTATTTGTCTATTCACCCAGTATTTGTGAACCATACCTACTATGTGTGATTTGCGATAGGCCCTGTGAGGAATGCAAAGATAGGTAATGCAGGTCCCCATAGGAATTGATGACCCAGTAGGAGAAAAAAGAAATAAAAGTAATGAAAAATGCAAAGTACATAAGAGATAGAAACATTGCTGTGTGGGGAGGCAGAGATTTTTTTTCCCCCCCCATCTGGGGTAATCTCAGTACACTTGCGCTATCTCAAGGAATACTTGAACTAGATTTTGAAGAAAAAAGTCTGCAAAAGAAAAGAAAGGAATAAGATGGGAGGGCCATTTTAAAGAGAGAGATTGGATATTTCGTTATTTTACTGAATCAATAAATATTTATTGATCACCTACTGCACTCCAGGTAGTACGCTCATGAGTCAGTGCTCACAAGCAGCAAAGCATAGGGCCTGTTTAGGAAATGATCATTTGGCCAGAGTGAAGAGCACAGAAAGGGGAGGGCTCAGATGTAAGGCTGGGAAGGTGTAGGCCACACCTGGGCCCAGGGAGTCTTGGAATCCAGATTAGAGAGTGTGAAGCACCCCTGAATGACAACATGAGTCTCTGTCTGTGTCGTTTTTCTTGGTAGGTGGCCAGATGTCTGAATTTAGCATAATAGTGCAGAGAGAGAGGAGGGTTTAGAGATGCTACATCAAGCATGTCACGGTCACCTGTGTGGGTCAGAACACTTGTTACTGAAATTGCGTTCCATTTCAATGATTTTTGAATGAGAATTGAACTGCATCTGTTTGCTCAATAGCCTCTTGAGCTAAACTTGTCACTGTCACTGGGCCTCAAGAGAAAGCCGCACATCCCTCCTCCTTTTCTCACGAACCTTGTCCCATGAGGAGGGATATCTAGCCACGGTTCACATGCAACAGAAAGCTGTGCTTTCATTGCTTCACTTCTGAGTTGTTGACTTTCAGTATTAAAAAGATAATTTCACAAATGTTTGAAATTGATGTTTCAAGGATGAGGACTAACATAATTGGGATGGTCAGTGCCTCTGGTGTTCAAAAGTCTGTTTGAGGATGAGTCTCAAACCTCCAGTTGAGGTATTCGTTTGCCAAATGAAGGAGGAAGCACTGCAGTTATTGGCACTTTGGCATATGTTACATCATTCATCCTTCTCATGTCTGCAACTGAGGAAAGAGGCTTCAAGGGTGAAGTTGTTTGCTCTGGGCCATGTGAGTGAGAAGGCTCAGGTTCCTACCTGTTCTGCCTCTCCCACAGCTCTGTGCTATAGATCCCTTGAGGACTGGAGCCTGGCCATCTGGGATGGATCTTTTGTTTTGCTCTGAATCTTTGGGTTGCATGAGACCCATCTAATTTCACTGTTTAGATGGGGAGCTGAGAAAACTAGAGCTGTGTGGGAACCCACACTCAAGCCTCTTGCCTTCTGATCCAGCATTTTGTTCCATTACTCCAGGCTTCAGGAATGAAAGTCTACCTCAGCTTAATACATTCCAGAGTGCATATAAATGCCAACTTTCAGTATTATGATTTTCATTCCTGAAGTGAAGATGTAGGGGGCTGGGTAGTAGACTAAAACCCAGGCTTGTTGGATAGTTGGGCCAGCAAGCATCTCACCATGAATGTTTTGTTCTTTTGTTAAATTCTGAGTTTCTGGGAAGTACATAAGGATTTATCTTCATATTATATAACATGGTTAGTAACATTTTCCATTTTTAACTGCGGGAATGAGATTTAGCCCAGTGTATAGACTACGACTCCAGAGCATCCTAAGGGCTTTGCTTGTTGAACCTTTCAGTTCTTTTCCTAAGCCACCAAACTTTTATTCCCAGAGACATCTGTTTGCAAAGATAGTCATTTATAGCTTGAGCCTGTTGCTAAAGACCAGATCTAAATGTTTCCCAATCATTGGGTCTCACAAAGAATTTGAGAATCGCTTCAGACAAAGCCTTTATTTTTTGCAACTTATTTTATGCTAACTATTAATATATTTCAGTGTTTCTTAAAAGTTGTTCCCTCCACTTTCTCACTCCTCGAGTGCTTATTCAAAGTGCAGAGCCCTGGTAACCTCCCCATGACTTACTGAATCAGAATCTCTGAGGGTGGGGCTCAGGAGTCAGCATTTTAATTATTCTTCGGGTAATTCATGTTCACACCGAAGTTTGAGAATCACTGCCTTAACACTCCCCTGGGTGAGATTGTGAAGCTGGGGGTGGGAGGACACCTGAGGAGTTGTGGGCAGAGGACAAAGTTGAAGGAGGAATGAATCCGAGTTGGGAATTGGTGAAGAGACCTAGCCTAGAAGGTTTCTTCAGCACCTCTTAAACTGGGGATCCTCCTGAGAGATGTTGCCTCCTGGGAGATCAAAGTAAACCATGGAGGGAGCGGGCCTCAGGAGCATGCTCACAGGAAGGCGAATTTGTCCTTGGATAACTTTGGGGAAGCAAAGCCATTGTCTTGATAGAAGATAGCGAACAAAAAGCCACTACTTTCTGGGTTGGGTGCCATCTAAAGATAGACAGGAGCCTGTTAAGGCAAGAAAATCACCTGGAATGTCATCTGAGTTGCCATAACTACCAGCTGATACAACCGAGCTTCTCTGTGCTGCTCAGGACCAGTCTGGCAGAGTCAGGTGAAGCTAATCGTTCTCATCTGCAGTGACAGCTTAATTACCTTGAACTCCACTTTTGCATAACTTAATTCAGCTCATAAAGCTGGGCTTCTGCATTCAGACAGACTTTAGTCTGAATCCTAGTTCGGCCACTTTTTGGCTATGAGCGCCTAGGTCTGACTGTGGAGTGGAGGGCTCTTAAGAGATGGGTCTGTGGGCTTGGAGGGTGAGTCCTGCCTATTCCAATAGCTAACAGAAAAGTTGGGGAGCAAGCCAGCAGCTCCCTGGTTAAGAGAACCCAGTTTCCTGGGTAACTGATGCCTGCATGTCCAAGAGGGAACTGCAGTGTAGGCAGTTGGCTATTCTTACCAAGCTCCAGTAAGCAATTCCCATTAGTTAAAAATAGAAATGTTGCATTTGGGGAGAAGTAGTTATAGGCTGAAATATTAACTGTTGCAGAGGACTGACTGCTGGGTCTGTTTTCACTTTGGAAAAGTGGTGCCTCTCCAATCTTCTGAGAGTTTTGAACACACTGGCCAATCTTCAAGTCATCCTCTGTCCTCAGAGATTATGTAGGGGGTTATTGTGATTTCCAGGCTACTGGTAGAGGAAGCTAAAGGGGAGGGGGGGCAGTGGGAGTCATGGTATGTGTTTATCCTGGGCCTAAAGTTGGTTAGCAAGTCCCGGCTAAATGACAGGGAGAGTCTGGGGAAGCTCTTAATGGCCAACTGCTTTAGAATACATTGCAATCAGGCTTCCTTGGTTTTGTTTTCACCTTCTGTGCAGATCTGGAGCCCATACAAGCAGCCAGGATGTACCGGAGATCTGGACGGTCGGATTGAGGATGATTCTCGCTGTCTCTATACCCACGAAGAGTACATCAGCCTTGTGCTGAACAGTGGGAGTGGCCTGTCTCACGACTACGCCAACCAGTCTGTGCAGGAAGACCCCCGGATGATGGCCTTCTTTGACTCCCTGGTGCGTCGCGAGATCGAGGGCTGGAGCTCTGACTCGGACAGTGACCTCAGCGAGAGCACCGTCCTCCAGCTGCACGCGGGGGTCAGCGAGCGCTCGGGCTACACCGACTCCGAGTCCTCGGCCTCGCTGCCCCGCTCCCCTCCGCCCACAGTGGATGAGTCTGCCGACAGCGCCTTCCACCTGGGCCCCCTGCGGTTAACTGCCACAAACGTGGTGGCGTCCACCCCGCCACTGCCCTCGTGTGAGGATGCCACGTCTCGCCAGCAGCGCCTGTCTGCCCTGCGGCGCTACCAGGACAAACGCCTTCTAGCCCTTTCCAACGAGTCTGACTCTGAAGAGAATGCCTGTGAGGTGGAACTGGACACAGACCTCTTTCCCCGGCCACGGTCTCCCAGCCCCGAAGATGAGTCCAGCAGCTCCAGCAGCTCCAGCAGCTCCGAGGACGAGGAGGAGCTGAACGAACGGCGCGCATCCACCCGGCAGCGGAACGCCATGCGGCGCCGGCAGAAGACACCTCGAGAAGAGAGGCCCGGCGCCCCGCCCAAGCCCACCGACACCTACATTGGCGAAGACAACTACGATTACCCCCAGATCAAAGTAGATGACCTCTCTTCCTCCCCAACCTCCTCCCCTGAGCGGAGCGCGTCCACTCTGGAGATTCAGCCAAGCCGAGCATCGCCAACTTCTGACATAGAGTCGGTTGAGCGGAAGATTTATAAAGCTTACAAGTGGCTCCGCTACTCCTACATCTCCTACTCAAACAACAGAGATGGAGAGAGCTCGCTCGTGTCTGGGGAGGCCGATGAAGGGAGGGCGGGAACCAGCCACAAGGACAACCCAGCCCCTTCTTCCAGCAAGGAAGCCTGTCTAAACGCGGCGGTAGCCCAGAGGACCCAGGACCTGCCGCCGGAAGGCCCAAGCAAGGATGCTTTTAAAGAGGGGACTTCTGCCGTAAGCCCCAACAATGGCCCAGGCCCCGAGCCCAGTGGCCACCCTTGGGCAGAGGCCCCCGAGGATGCTTCTCAGGACTCCAATGGTGGCACTGTAGAATACACTTTTGAAACCAAGAAGCTCAATGGAAAGGCCCTAAGCAAGGCCCTGAGCAGCCGGGCTGAGGAGCCACCCTCCCCTCCTGTCCCCAAGGCGTCTGGCTCCACTCTGAGCAGCGGGTCTGGCAACTGTCTCAGGACCCAGTCTGATGACAGTGAGGAGAGGAGCCTTGAAACCATCTGTGCCAACCACAACAATGGACGCTTGCACCCCCGCCCCCCGCACCCCCACAACAATGGGCAGAACTTCGGGGAGCTGGAGGCACTGGCCTGCTCTTCCCCAGGACGTGTGGACACTGACCACGATAACTTGTCCCTGACAGGGATACTCCTACACAAAGATTGTTGTGGGTCTGAAATGGCCTGTGAGTCCCCCAGTGCTGGAACGAGAGAGGACCCCACTGACCCCCCAGACACAGACAGCAGCAGAGCTGTTCATGGCCATAGTGGCCTCAAGAGGCACCGAATCGAATTGGAAGACCCAGATTCGGAGAATTCCTCCTCAGAGAAGAAATTAAAAACATGATAAATACAAAGGGAAAACAAAAAGCTATGAAAAGTAGCTTTACAAAAATTTTAAATCCTGTTTAGTGAACACAGAGGAAAGGAAAAATAGTATTAAAGGCACGTAAAACCAGGGCCTGGAATTTTGTGTCTGATGCTGCTCCCTTCTATTCAACAATGGGTCTGATGTTTAGCTGGCCATTGGTCGTGCTGCGTTAAGAAAGGGAAAAAATGCAAGTGAGTCCTTTCTAGTAAGACTTGAGCATAGTGTACCTGTGCAGATTCTGTTACAGTAAATCCTGTTGAGATGTTTGACTTGTTCTCATGTGTGTACACTGGCACGCGTGAGCTCACTGTCTCAGACTTTTCTTTCCATTCTCCATCAGAAAGGCTCTATGGATCTGTGTTTTTTGGCATCTCACCTCGTTTATATGCCATAGATGTTCTGGTTTTAATGATGAGTGCCTGCTAAATCAGACTGTGTTGCCAGTAAGTAGTGGATTTACACTGAAAGAATGGAGATGAGTGGAAACAGGCCTTCAGCCCACTGGCTGTGCTGGAAAGGAAAGCATGGTTCCTTTCTTAAAGAAATCTTCCATGTTTTCTCAGTGGCACTTCTTCGTTGAGCATTCAAGTAGGTGTACTAAAAGGGGAGCGTTTTTCATGCTAATGAGAGGTTAGCAGTTAAGACCAGATTCGAGAGGACATAGATCCCTGGTAAAGTTCACTGGTTGCAAATTGAGCAGTGGTGCAACACCATACTGTAGGGGGCCGTAAAATATAACTAGTTGTGGGTAACACTTTAACAAGTTAGGTGCTAGTTCCTAAGAGGCACTCAGAAGGCCAACAGGCACTTCCTTGGCCCCGCATGGTGGCGTCTCAGCCTGTGGAAAGAAGGGGAAAGACAGCTCTCGAGAACTTTGTGCTCAGACTACTAAAGTGGATGTTATAGGTGTGTTAATGAAGAAGTGTAGGGAAGAGCAGAGTGTGGTACTGCGTTCATTTGATTTAACCTGAAATGATCGGTCAGAGTTGGTGGGCCTGGCATCTTCCCTGCAACCTGCAGTCCACAGAGGCTGTGGTGTTGTGACTTGATCTTGCAGAGCAGGCATCTCAGAGTAGCAGATTCTTATTGAGTAGGTCCCTCAGGATGCAGAGAAAGGAGAGAGGAGTCACCGGCTTCTAGAGGAGACTCTGTTCATGAAGGTAGATGAAGATTGAGAGAAGAAAAGACAAGGATCTTTTCAGCATTGCCGTGGTAGTTACAGTCACTTGGTTATTAATGAAGACTTGTACAAGACAGGGAAACCTAGAATGACGGGCAGCTTGTTGGCATGGATGTCATGAAAGGGCAGGAGAATGCTGGGAAGAAATGACGGAGAGAGTACACTACAGCTTTCTTGAGCACAAAGGTGCTGGACAACTAGGAGCCCAGCGCCACTGGCCTAGAGAGGTCCTAGCTTGTGACTGGTGTGGCCTCACGAATCCAGCATTCTTTTTAGGGATGAACATGTCCTACTGGAACTGGGACCAAGGGGAGGGAGCCTGTGGAGGATGAAGACGTGGACGAATTTAGTGACCAGGGGAAGGGGGGTTATTTATAAAGGAAGGTTGTTGATCTAAGCCAGAAGGAGGGATCATCTTGCTAAGCTTTGTGAAAAGAAAGACGTGCCTGGTGTGTGTGCTGTGACTTGGCTGTGAAAACACTGTCTGAGGAGGAGACAAAGGAGTGTGAGTAGCGGTGGAGATGCTTGCAATTGAACAACTGTAATCTCACCGGGGAGTGGGTCAGTGATTCTGTAACCAGTAGAATTACTTTAATCTGTAATCAGAACGGTTCTATGATTTGTCTTTGACTATACACAGATAATTGTAAATTCTGGTTTTATAAGCCCAAGTCATTTTACATTTGCTTTTCCAAAATTTATTATTAAATTGGAATTTTTTAATCCTTTATATACAAAAAAAAAAGATATAATCACTCAGTGTGTGTTTCTCTTCCCCTTCCTAGTCAGCATGTCCAATCTTTTTGTTTTATATTACTGCATCTAGTCAGTAGCTGGCCACTTCTGACTTCTCTGAGGACAATCCACATGTCTTCCTGGAGAAAAAGAAGTAGGTGAAACTCCCTTGAGAACTAGCCACTGGGTAGTTGCTGTTCCCAAATGCAGAACTTGATTTTTTGACGTTAAGAGCCTTTATCTCATTTGGATACTTAGAAAAGAGGTCAAAGTTCATTCTGGTTCAACTTTAGAATCCAAGAAAAGATGTTTTTCGCAAGGATGCCTTCCATCCTTGGGAGACACCCCGGATTCTGCTTGCTAGGAGCTCGGCCCCACAGCGTAGCCACAGAAGCAGGCTGAGAAATGCGTGTCTCTGTAGCCATTCCACTCTGATCCCCAGAGATCTCCTGTCTGTGATCATGGTCTTTCAAACCTGGCAGGAACTTCCACTTCTAGAGTCCCTTTGCCTAAACTTGTAGGATTGAGGCCTCAACTTTGGAGAGACATTTAATCCCCAGAGTCTTCCGTGATAGCTATTTTTACTAACAGGGCGGATGGCACTTGATTAGGTTTGAACTATTCAAAGGTGCCTCTTATGGGTTTTTTCTGCATCCTGTACATAAAGGTTTTAAGTGGCTGGTCCAGATTTATAAAATTGGTTCCCTCCACTTTATTTACCACCTGGTTTTGTAAGTAATTCCCATGTCTCTCTGACAACAGGTAAATGAGTTAAATGAGTAGTGGGCTTGGGGCAAAAGAAGGTTGCAACTGTGCTTGGTTTACTGAGCCCGGAGTCCTTGTTTGTCAAGGTGCCTTCCTCTGCTGAAGCCTTACCTCCTCACAAGCCCTGCCTCTCTCCCAGCAACGCTAGCTCTTCTCTTATGTATATGCAAATAAACCTATTACTCACTTCTCATGGCTTCCTCTTCTCTTGCAGGGAAGACTCGGTTGCTTAGACACCCCTCCTCCTTTATTCCTTTCCTGTTTCAATTCTTTCCTAATTGGAAACTTGATTCAAAGCCACCCTGAACACTAGAAGAAAAGCTGTGGTACACTGCCTCGATGCCAGTGGTCAAGGTCATTTCTAGGTATTGGGACAAAGGTCACATTAGGAGCACAAAATTTATAGAGCTGGAGGAAGTATCTACTTGATCTCTTTTCCCAGGCTATATGAACTCAGGATACTGAAATCCTGGAATTGACCCTTTTGTTAGAATTGAGGGAAAGATGCAGCAAAGTGATATTGAAAACAGCCTCCAAAGAATTATGTTTTCTGATGTTTCCAAATATCAAGTTGCTTTTCCTGCCCTGTCCCAGACATGCATGGTAAACTTTTAACAGAAATTAAAAATAAACCCAACCCATCATATATCTCCTGCCTATAAAGCTGCCTCCTTCAGTGAATTGAAAAGTTCTTGCTAACCAAAATTCTTGTGAGGAAAATCTATACTGCCAAAGGAAGACTATCCGTCCCTTATGACCTAAGCAAGGCAACATGCCAGCAATTGAAATACAAAGGTGAAGTATAGATCGGTGAGTCCTAACTTGCCTACAACATCAGGATAAGGGCTTTGGACAAGCTGTGTGGTTCTCAGGCAGGATGTTTCCGTCTAAGTGCTCATTTGTCCTTGAGCACTCATGCTGGAGTAAAAATAACATTAAGTGTCTTGGGAATACTTTTTAATTTCTTCAAAGTACAGTGCTTCCCACATGCAGCAGAAGAAAAATGTATATGAAAAGAAAATCTAAGCCATCTGTACCCTAATTGCCTTTCACTCTTAGTAAAAAGGTGGTAAGATGCTTCTCAGGAAGGAGGCTGAAAGGCAAAGATAAACTTCACTGGGCCAGCGCTGACATGGCCAGGGACAGCAGGAAGAGTTGGTCAGTCCTGTTCACTCAACAGAGTTTACTTGAGCTGTGCAGCAGGGGCCCACAGTGCTTATCTACAAGACAGTCACATTGTAAGGAAATCGAGTATCTAGTATTTCAGATTACTGGGAAATGACTCCTTTCTGGAGCCGAAAGCCATGAGCTAATGGAATATTCCAACTGAAATATAGAATGCTAGCTTTCAAGTCTCCCTGTATCTGACTTTGTCAGTACCTCCACCAAGGCTGGAGAAAGGCAATACAACAGAAAGTTACCTGGGTGCTAACCCAGATCTTTAGCCATAAGATATTCTTGTGCTCCAGGGAAGCTAACATGGAAGATGTTTGAAGGGAAGAAAAGGAAGGCTGCAGTAGAAGGAGTGAAACGCTAGGTGCCTTCGCACTGCTTTCCAGACCCGCAGAACTAGCGCTGAACATGCCACAGATCAGCCTCAAACACTGGGTCATCAAAATTCTTGAAAATTGCCAAATTTATAATGGAAGTCAATAAAAGTGAAGGATTGGTTTGGGAGAAATTCGCTTTGCTAGAATGCATACATTCCAAGAAAAAATAATCCTGAGAACCAGCACACTGAAACAGGTACCCAAAACAGATGAGTATGCAGTTGTTGCTGACTGGTATAGGCTTTCAGAGGGTAACGTCTCCCTGTTGGACTAGTCATAGATGCTATGGTCCGTGACACTATTTGGGGCTTCCCCTTACCACTTCTTAAACTTATTTTTTCTTTCAGAGTCAAGTGTTTTTTAACATTTCTGGTCTCTCCAAGACCCCACCTTAAATTATTAAAGCTAGTGTCTGTTTTCCCTTCCTCATAAGAGAGACCTGTGAGCAGGATAGAAATAGCATTGAAATAACAAAAGAAGTGGATTCTGTATTTATTCTTAAATGGCGTAGCTTCGTGAACCTTGGGAAGATCACTCAGATTCTTGGGAACTGTACAGTCGAGGTCCCTCTCAACTCTAAAATGTCATTCTTTCCATACTGTTGCAGGAAGTTGGGGGGACCCTTGTAGGGCCCAAGAGTGGGCTCGTGTCTAACACTCAGAAATTAATTGTCTGAGGAGACATGTGCTGACAAAGCAAGAAACTTTACTGGGAAAATGGGCACCTGGGTGGAGAGCAGGAAGGTAAGGGTACCTAGGAAGACTGCTCAGGCACGTGGCTTGCAATTTCCATTTTTATTGTGATGGGATTTAACTTCTGGGTTTTCTCTGGCCAACCACTCTGAGTCAGGGTCATTCCTGGTACTCCATGCATTGCTCTGCCAAGATGGATGCCAGCGAGAAGGATTCTGGGAGGTGGCAGGACACCTGGCTCCTGCTTTCAACCTTTCCTGAATTCTGGTTGGTAGTAGCTGGTTAGTTCTGTGCTCCTCCCCAAGACCCCCTGTCGTAAGATAACGTGCAAATGGTTACTGTGGTGCCTGGCCAGGGTGGGCGGTTTCAGTCAGTGTGTTTCCCCTAACAATTCCATGTACTATCTGCATCCCATTCCTATGAGTTCTCATTCCTGAGACATCACTGTACTGCCACCAGAACCAACCGGTGAGCCAAGATCTTTGGTAAGTATACAGCTGCTCAGAACCTCAAGCTCCTCATGTGTAAAATGGGGGAAAGTGCCAGTACATTGTTAGAGGATAAACCATCTGCACACATGTGTGTGCACGGGTGCGTGCGTATTATTGTGCCTTAGAGCCCGATGTATAGAAAGCACTTAAGTGTTTGCATTCACTAGCATATTCTCTCTACTCTGCCCTCATTGCTTGTTGATAGCAACCATGAAGAAGGCTTTTTTGGATGGGGTCTGCCAAGGAATATAGAAAGTAAGTTCTTCAGAGAAAGAATTTACTATTTGTTAGCAATCCTTGGGGCTTCCCAGGTGGCGCTAGTGGTAAAGAATTCACCTGCCAATGCCAGAGACGCAAGAGGCATGGATTCTGTCCCTGGGTTGGGAACCCTTGAAGGAGGAAATGGCAACCCACTCCAGTATTCTTGCCTGGAAAGTTCATGGACAGAGGATCCTGGTGGGCTACTGTCCACGGGGTCGCAAAAATTCGGCCACTGAGCATGCATGCAGATTCGACAAAAGCAAACCTTACTCTGAGATCATAGAAAAGAGTAAATTACCCCTATTATAGTGGACCAGGCTGAGTTTGAGCCCTTGGACACTACCTCCAACTTGGGGAGCCAGCTGTCTAAAGGCTTTGTCTAAGAGCTTCTAAAAAAGAACCAGACTTGGCTGACAGGGCCCATAGATCCTTGCTCAACTATAGATCCTTGCTCAACTATAGATCCTTGCTCAACTATTAGCAAGGCTAGGGGGCGGGGGATACTGGCAGATTTTATTAAACTACTGTCTTAATATGGTGGTACTGGAGATGACCCAGACCTCAGGAGCTGGGACAGCAAACTTCTCTCTGGCCTTGAGAGCTAAAATTCCTCCATCTGGCCATGGGCCAGCCCTAGAGAATCAAGGAAGTGGGAAGCCATGGAAATGTTCTGTGCTTGTGCCAAAGAAAAGTTTTGACCAGAGTTTTCCATGCAGGATTGTTTCACATGTGTATGTGTGTTAAATATTTTGTAACATCTAATTCAAGAAGAAGTTTAACCATAAAAAAAAAGTCCGACTAGGCCAAGAGGGGAAATGGTCAGAGTTCAGTCCCCGCTCACTAAAGCCTCAGGCCAGATCTGGAATAGAGATCTCAGAGCACAGGCCTTTGAGGAGGGTAAGCAGAGGAATAGGAGAAAGGAGGGATTTGAGTTGCTGGTGGAAAAGAGACAGTGAAATTATACTGCGGTTGGGTGAGGCGGGGAACTTTTCAAATAAAACGCATCTGCCAGAAGAGAAGCTAAAGAAAGGGTAGGAAGGGCTGGTCCTGAAGGGTGGAGTGCGTAGCTGTATTGTCCAGTCTACCCCCTCGTTTCTGAGGAGAGCCCAAGGCCAGTTAGTGGCTTGGCCTGGCCTCTGAGTCTGACACCTGCCTTACATCTTGCTGTACCTAGATGTAGTTCTTAGGGGGAGGAGGGAGGGGGCCACTTACCTTGATCTCCCCACCTTCAGTGTGGCTCCAGCAGGGGTCTGACGACAGTACACAGCCCTAATGGGGGATTGAAGATGGCCTGTAAGGAGGCAGGGCAAGGAGGGAAGAGCCTTGTGCAAAGGAAAACCATAGACAGCTGAGCTTGGCCCGCCCTCACCCTCAGAAAATCAACACCAGGGCCCTTACCCTCATACTAACGAACGTGACTTGTCGCTGCACCTCTCAGCAACTCTGGCGGCTCGTAGGCTGCTGAGTGCCATCCTGATGTTTCAGTGCCCAGAAAGGTCAACAAATCTCGGATGAATTTCAGAGGGGAGCAATAAACGTCTTAGGAGACTGGAAGAAAAGATCAAAGGGATCAAAGGATGGCCATTAGGTTTTTTATTTATTTTTAATTGAAGGATAACTCTTTACAGTATGGCGTTGGTGTCTGTCGTACATCAACATGAATCAGCCATAGGTATACACATGTCCCTGCCTCTTAAACCTCCCTCCCACCCCATCCCACCCGTCTAGTTTGTCACAGAGCCCCACTTTCAGTTCCCTGAGTCATACAGCAAATTCCCCCTGGCTATCTATTTCACATATGTTAGTGAATATGTCTCCGTTCTACTCTCCATTCGTCCCACCCTCTCCACCATCCCCGTCCCCATGTCCATAAGTCTGTTCTCTGGGTCTGCATCTCCACGGCTGCCCTGCAAGTAGGTTCTCAGTACCATCTTTCTAGATTCCGTATACATGCATTAGTATACGATATTTCTATTTTTGACTTACTTCACTCTGTATAATAGGCTCTAGGTTCATCCATCTCACGAGCACTGACTCAAATGTGTTCCTTTTTAATGACAGTAATATTCCATCGTGTATATGTACCACAGCTGCTTTATCCATTCATCTGTCAGTGGACATCTAGGTTGCTTCCATGCCCTAGCTATTGTAAATAGTGCTGCAGTAAACATTGGGGTACATGTAACTTTTTTCAGTTGTGACTTTCTCAGGGTATATGCCTATGTGGGATTGTTGGGTCATATGGTAGTTTTATTCCTAGTTTTAAAAGGCATCTCCATACTGTCTTCCACAGTGGCTGTATCAATTTACATTCCTACCAACAGTGCAAGAAGGCTCCCTTTTCTCCACACCCTCTCCAGCATTTATCGTTTGTAGATTTTTTGATGATGCCCATTCTGTAAGCTCATTAGGTTTTAGGTATGTTGGCACTCAAGAATGAGAGAAGAACTTTCCAGTTATAAGCACCCAAGGACTGGAAGAGGAAGGAACACATTTCAAATGGAATCTACCCAGTTGGAGACCAAAGAAGACTCCAAATCTCTGTACTCATCTTGGCTGTGGGATCCTGGTAAGATCTTTCTCCTAAACTAGCTATGAGAAGCAGCTTACAGTTCAGATCTTATCATCTTTATCTCAGTTTTAAACTTCCCTGCTCAAAGGAAACTCCAACACTTTGCTCTGCAAGCACCTGCCTGGGTTGGCATTCCACGAGCAGGTGTCACCTAGTTTAGCCTGACTGGGGACAGCGGGGCAGCCCCAACAGGTGGAAGAGCTGGCAGAGACCCTGCCTCGTTCATGTCTGGCTGACCGTGGGGGCAAGACCTGACACAAAGGCAAGTTTGTCCTTCTGCTCAGGCCACTGTCCAAATCCTACAACTCTCCCAGCTTGTCCTTCTACAGAGAGACTGGAGAGGATGCCCTAGACTTGGCTCCTATTGAATTCGGGTGCTGTGTGTCTTCCTTGTGAGGTCAACTGAGTCCAGTGAGCACCTCCATCTGACTACTGACTTCCTGTCTCTGCTCCCCTAATCTGGGATCCAGTGGGCAACCTCACTTCCCCCTAAGATGGGCGAGTATACTTGAGGTATCCCTGAGGGGTGGGGTTTGGACCCCCTGCCCACTAAACATCTACACTCTTTTTACTGATGGGAATCCAGGAGGAGGGATGGAGACCCAAAAAGGCAAAGAACCAATGGCAAGCATCCCTCTGGGGGTCTCCACTGGAAAGAAATCAAGCTTAGAAGCTAGATGGAACGTTGGGGCAGCAGGCCTAAGAGGCTATGCTATGTCTTCATTGTAAAGGACTGGCTCATGTGTGTCTGAGATTATTTAGACTTTCTTTTTTAACTGGAATTGACTCTTGTGATTGCTGATGCAGGGAAAGATCAAGGATTCTGCCATTTCAGTCCTGGGTGCCTATGGGGCCAAGGACAAGACATGGCAGTCAGGAAGACCTCTCTGGCTGGGCCCCTGCCAGGACCACTAGATCTTATGACTGATGATGGCCTCTTCAGAAAGCTTCTTAAATTCCTGGACAATGCTCACGTCTGAGTGCTCCTAACTTCAAAGTCTAGAATAGGCAGTAGCCTCTAAAATGTTCTCTAGGCACAGAGACAAACCTAGACAGTGTATTAAAAAGCCAAGACATCACTTTTCAGACAAAGATCCACACTGTCAAAGCTCTGGTCTTTCCAGTAGTCATGAATGGATGTGAGAGTTGGACCATGAAGAAGGCTGAGCACCAAGGAACTGATGCTTTCGAACTGTGGTACTGGAGAAGACGCTTGAGAGTCCCTTGGACTGCATGGAGATCAAACTAGTCAATTCTAAAGGAAATCAACCGTGAATATTCATTGGAAGGACTGATGCTGAAGCTGAAGCTCCAATACTTTGGCCACCTGAGTCAAAGAACCAACTCATTGGAAAAGACTCTGTTGCTTTTCAGAGTCAGATTGAAGGCAAAAGGAGAATGGGACAGCACAGGGAGAGATGGTTAGATAGCATCACTGACTCAATGGACATGCATTTGAGCAAACTGGGAGACAGTGGAGGACAGAGGAGTGTGGCCTGCTGCAATCCTTGGGGCCTGAAAGAGTCAAACATGGCTTAGTGACTAAACAACAGCAGCTAGGCGCAGAGGGCATGACTACTCCTATGCCCTTCAGCCTGTGGAGTGCCTGACCCTAGGGGCTGCCATCTGCACTGTGGTCTACATGACTGGCACCTCCCAGGGCAGTGGGAGGCACCATTCGCTCAGCTGCACAGCGTGGTCCTGCCAGCCCCCTCCAGTGGCGCTCCCAGTCCAGAAAAGGAGGCATGTTGAGTCCCAGTCTCCTTCATTCTCTCCTCACCCTTCTGCTCAGTGCACCGTGGACTCCCTCGCTACAGGGTTCCCTTCCCCACTCTCCCTTCCCCTGTTCTGACCAGCCTTTAGCACAAGGACCAGGTCATTGCACAGGCCGGGTGGAGGGAAAACCTGAGCCCACCACACATCCGTGACCCCTGCCGGGCTGACAGTCGCGGGAATCTTATTCTCAGCCCTCAGGGTGACTTCAAGGCCTAGGAGAGGGTCAGCTGCGCGGTTTCCCAGGTGCTTCTGCTGTTCCGCCCTCCCCCTGGGACACTATGGGTCCTGCTTTGTGAAGGACTGAGGGGTCAGAGGGTGGGATTGGCAAACAGCTCTGCATCATCCCTGCCTTCTGGTGACCAGACCCTCTTTGCCCCTTTCTGCCCACTCCTGGGCCTTTCTCTCCTGCCGCTGCTTGCCTTCGGTCCCACACAGAGGGAACTAACAGCCCTGCGTCCCTTTCCCCTTCCTGGTGCCAAGGAATCTTCTTCCTCCCCATGCTCTGAGGCAGAGCCCAGTCACCTTCGAATAGCAGAAGAGTGAGTCAGAGAGAGATGAGGGTCTTAGTGGGGTAGACAGTGGTGTCCAAGGTAGCCTGGGGTTGTAGGCTACACAAAGTTGAGATAAGGCTTACCTTGCAATAATATGGTCACAGTTAGTGGGGAAGGGATATGTGTGTGTGTATGTATATGTATATATATATTTGTTGTTGTTTTCCAGTCGTTCAGTCGTGTCTGACCCTGCGACTCCCATGGACTGCAGCACGCCAGGCTTCCCTGTTGTTCACCATCTCCCGGAGTTTGCTCAAACTCATGTC
Organism: Capra hircus; assembly: GCF_001704415.2. Lineage (NCBI taxonomy): Eukaryota > Metazoa > Chordata > Mammalia > Artiodactyla > Bovidae > Capra > Capra hircus. The sequence goes on from NC_030817.1 coordinate 22,304,989, forward strand.
CATTGAGTCAGTGATGCCATCCAACCATCTCATCCTCTGTCATCCCCTTCTCTTCCTGCCTTCAATCTTTGCCAGCATCAGAGTCTTTCCCAATAAATCGGCTCTTCACATCCAGTGGCCCAAGTGTTAGCACAACATCCATCATGAAGTAGGCACTGGATAAAGAGTGCCGCTCTTTGTCTCATCATAATCTTGTCTTCGGGCTTCCTGGTGGTCCAGTGTTTAAGAATCTGCCTGCCAATGCAGGGGCACGATTCAATCCCTGCTTGGGGAAGATCCCACATGCTGTGGGGCAGCTAAGCCCAGGAACCCCAACTACTGAAGCCCTCGCGTGCCTGGGTTCCGCAACTAGAGAAGTGGCCTCAGTGAGAAGCCTACGCACCTCAGCTAGAGAACAGCCCCTGCTCCCCGCAGCTAGAGAAGAGCCTGTGTGCAACAACAAAGACCCAGTGCAGCCAGAAATATATTAAAAAAGCAAATAAAAATTTTAAAAATGGGTTGTTTTAAGGAATAATAGTAATCTTGTCTTCTTCCAGGACCATTGACCTGCTGACCTTTGACCCCATGTCTATGATGCCAGTATTGAGCAAAGTGCTGAGGACAGATGGAAGTGGGAAATCAGGGTGACTTCTCCAAAGGCGTCATCTCCTCTTCCTAATCTGTTCCCTCTCAGCATTTATGAGAAAGCGACGTGGAAGTGAGGCTCAGTGTTTTGAAATGCTGGGTTCTCTCTTTGTCCTAAATACTTTCAAATAAAGCCAGCCACAGAAGCCACTTCGCAGAGCTAGAATTTGAAAACCAGGAGCCAGTGAGGGGAAAGAAGTGACGACAGGCAGAGAGAGCACTAAACCCTCACGGGCGCAGCAACCGCTCCAGCTGTCCACCAGGCCCTGCCAGCGACTTACTGGGACAGTCCAACAGGGGTTTGGTCTGTCCAGCAGGAGGACAGCCTTCACTTAAGAAAAGCCAGTTATGAGAAATCCGAACTCAGGGAACCAGAATGAGGACAAAGGGATTCACATTACATACAAATGAACTCTTTGCAAACGACTTCTGATGACACGCATGTGCTTTGTGAAAAGATGCACCCCTGGGTGCAGGGATGTAGGGTAAGCTCTGAGCTAGTCCCTTAAGAAGGAACCACCTGGACTTCCCTGCTGCACTTCCACGGCAGGGGTCATGGGTTCGATCCCTGGTCAGGGGGCTAAGGTCCTGCATCCCCCGCAGCGCAGCCAAAACAAACAAACAGAAAGAGACCAGCCCCTAGGAGACTCCAAGGGATGTGTTAGCTTCGAGCTTTGCCCAGGTGGTCGATCCTCCCAAAATGCAGGACATTTTCCCAGGGAAGAAATTTCGCAGTTTCCACCATCCATAAGGATTTGAGTCTCTCTCCAGGAAGTCAGCAGAAACCCCAGAGAAAATTCCCAGCTGATCCCTTGAATCCTTCCTTCTCTTCCCGGTTCCTCGGTGCTCCTAGTGCCGGGAGAGGTTAAGGGGCCAGTCCCCTCCCACTCACCTCCTGGTTAGCAAAAAAGAAGACGGTCCTTATAGGGTCAAAGATCTTTGCACCCCAAGAGCAAAACAAAATTTTTGAAACAGTAGTTTTTCTTCAGAAATTTTATCCACGAGGGATAAAGAACAACCTCGCTTTATGAGCTCAGGAGGTATAAATGTAGTCAGTGTCCTAGAAACTTAGTAAAGAGATGTGAGACAGGAAATAAAAAGGTGTGTCTATCTCTGTCATTCAGTAGGCATGGTGCATCTCAGTACTGATGTCCTGAGGCTTTGCAAGTCGGGATGAGTATCTGTTTAGGCTATTATTTCCGTGTGGGGAAAATGGATGAAAAGAACAATTCTGACTCCTTGCAGCCCCAGTCTTGTCTGCCAGCCGCAGAGACTGTTCATAGTCAGGTACCACTCAAAGTAAGTACGCACATATTCTACGTCCCAGGAATCCTCTCTCCGACATATGTTTTAGCCATTCTCACCAGGTTCTGAAGGGGACACATACCAGATGTCCGCTGTGGGTTTGGGTGTGGTGCCAGCAAAGTGGACAATGAAGTGGAAGTGGGGGTCCAGAATGCGGTAGTAGCCCACCCCTAAGGACCCACAGCAGATAGCACAATGGGCCAGATGATGCTCATGGCAACATGGATGGATCCCCAAACCACAGAGCTGAGTAAAGAAAAGTACAGAAAACGAATTACAATATAATACCACCATGTGAGCAGATTAAAAATGCACACGCCCAGGAGGAATCATTTATCAGAAACACATTAACTAAAAAACATTACGTAAACTGAAACGCTTACCTGTGTGGGAAGGAACCTGGGAATGGGGAACAGAGATGAATATATAAATAAACCAGGACCACAGAAAAACTTGTACGTGAATGTTTGTAGCAGAATGATTCCTAATAACCAAAAAGTAGAAACAACCCAAATGTCCATGAACTGATGACTCTATCAGTTGGTATATCCATACAATGTGGTGATATTTGGCCATTGAGCACTGATTCATGCTACAACATGGATGACCTTTGAACACATTATGTTAAGTGAAAGAAACCTGCACAAAAGACCACAAAATGTGTGATTCCATTTTTATGAAATGTCCAGAATTAGCAAATCTAAAGAAACAGAAAGTGGATTAAATAACCTAGCACTGGGGGAAGGGAGATTGAGGGCAAGTGGGGAGTGACTGCTAATGAGTATAAGGTCTCTTTCTGGGAGATGAAAATGTTTTAAACTTATAGTGATGGTTGTACAACTCAGGGTATATATATGTATATATATATATATATATAAAACAATTGTTGTACACTTTGAACAGGCAGAGGGGGAGGGCATGCTCACGTGGTTGCCAGTAACTTCTTCCTCTTTGTGCTTCTGGTTTCACAGGGAACTGGGTTCACCTACCTTAACCCTGCCCGCTGCCCATTTCCCTCAAACGTGCACATTTGCCTCTGGCCCTTCTGGCTCGATGGACGTTGGTAGCAAAGGACAGGGAAACCTGGCGTGCTGCAGTCCATGGGGTCGCACAAAGTCAGACACAACTTAGCAACTTCTAAGTTGAGGTTACTAAGAACACAATGAACAATTTCTAATTCAAAAACCAGCACTGGCAAAGGCTCCCTGGGACTGACTCAAAGCTGACTCCAGGGCAGGACTGACTAGCTACCTGCAGACCGTATCTGCCACTGCCCAAAGAGGGTCACAGCCAGCTTGTGGCCGCGGCGGCGGGCGGTTGCGGGGGCGGTTCTCACAATGGAAGTTGAAAGGGACCTGCAAGGTCTTTTGTTTTCTCTTAACTAGATGTAAGTTTATCGCTAGTCAACAGCGTCATTCTAAGAAGACATATCTTCTCTTCCTGGTTTCGTCAGTTTTAGCTGGGTGACTTTAAAATGCTGCTTAACTTTCTCTGAGCCTCAGTTTCTGGGAAATGGGCATAGAATTACCTACAGCAGTTTGGATAGAAGATGAAGTAATATATGTGAAAACTCTGGTATAGTACTTGAGAGACGTTTGCTGAATCTGCCTTCCAAAAATCGAACCTGCTTCTCCAAAGAGACAACCACATACACTAACACATTCTTGAATTTGGCGAAATCGATAGAAGGCTCCAAATCATGGGAAGTAAAGTCATAATCTTAACTGAGAGTCTCTTATGTGCCAGACAGTATTGGGTGCTCGGGAGCAGAGATGGAAAGAATGGTTTTAGGTCAGAAGTCTATACAAGCAACAGAAACCCAACTTAAACCCAACTTCGGTAGGAGCTGAAGAGGGAATGCGGTGGCTCAGTAATGAGCTGAGCTGTTGGGACCCCTCTCCTGCTCCTCTTCCTCTTCCTCTGGATTTTCCTCTTCCTCTTCATTTTCTCTGGATGAGCTGAGAACAGCCCCTACCCCTCCTAGCTTACTGCTGACCTGGGTGGGAGATGAGAGACTGTCAGCAGGTCCCTGGTCTCGCTTCCTGTGGAAACAGAGTGTGAATGGCCAGTGCCATAACCACAGCCATTGAATCGAAACTCCGAGAAGCCAGTTTCCTATTAGGAAGACACTTTTTTTTTTTTTCACTTTTTAAATAAAATTTATTATTTTCCTGAGGTATAGCCAGTTTATAGGAAAAATCTCCATACGTTTAAGGCTTCTCTGCCCATTAAGAGGCTGGTCACGGCAGAAAAGGCAGCTTAAACCAACTGCATGGAACAATGATGGTAATTTATCGGCTCCCCCATAACCGAAAAGTTCTGGTACACAGTGGACATTTCTCAGGCCCTATCCTTTCCCCCGCAGCTCTCTCAGCTCTGCCTCCGTGTGTGTCTGCTTTGTGTCAGGCCGGCTTTCTCCATGCAGGGTAGCCCTCATCATCAGCACTCAGGGCAAAGGCTGTCTTGTTCTCATCTGGCAAGAGCAGTTTCCTGCAGTCGTGGCAGGAAAGTCTGAAGGGGTGGCTCTGCCTGGACCACCACAGCCAAGGCAACGCCCAGGTCCGACTCCTGAGACCATGATGGGCTGATGTCCTTCGATGAGCCAGAGTCCACGTGGAAAGTCACAACTCACAATGGGAGAGCGTGGAAGGACACGGAGAGCGTCCGCCCAGTGCCTCCCACAAGGCCACAAATCTCACAGGTGAGGAAATGTGGCCAAGCCCACCCACGGTTCTACATCTACTCTGTGGCCAGATCTAAGGCCAGATATCAGTGGCTTTTGCCTACAGTTGGCTGCTTTTGAATCAATAATGGAACAGAAGACCTTGATGGGTAACAAACACCCCATCACTAGGGAGATTCAAGCCGAGGCTGGATGGGATCATAGCTATAAAAGGAATTACTGCACTTATCTCCAAGGAAGGAGGCCCTTGTTACTGGTGTTTTGTGGGAACAGCATGGAGATGAGACAATCCCAGGATGGGCTCATGGAAACAAGGCCCTGCAGCAGGGATGGGCCTGTCCTGTCCACTTCCTTGGATTTGTAACTTCCTGAGCAAGGCTCTGACTCCCCTCTGCCTTCCCCTCCTCCCTGCCCTGTTCCAGGCTCAGATGGACAAGCCAGGGCTGGTAATTGTATTTAGTTCAGTTTCCTCCCTGGCCCTGCCCACCCGATAATCTGATTTCCAAGGGCTGAGGGATGGCAGGGCCCAGGCTCAGGAAGAAATCTGCTCCCTTGTGTCCGCTGGGCCTGTTAATTTGATAGAACTACTTGCTGAGCTTCCACAGAACCCTCATTAGGAACAAATTTCATCTGGTTCCCACAACCCTGGCCCTGGGGAGCTCTCCAACTCTCAGCCCAGAAGGAAATTCAGCTTTCCAATTTATTACTAATTTCTGCATAAGGATATTGTCTTTATCATAATAATAGCAACCCAAGATTGAGCACCTATTGTGTGTTAGACACAGCACCGGGGGCTTTATACCTGATGACTCACTAGGTGTGCTGTTCCCCTGTGAATTCACAGGTGCTCCAAGCTAGGCCCATGGATAATGACCCCCTTTGTCACAGGATTTTCCCTTCATTTGAATGGATTTACTCTTGGCCCTGGGACCTTTGACCAGATCAGAGAGTCGTGTGATGCTCAGTGTTTCTAGGGCAAGATGGCTGTCCGAGTGGAGCAGGATCTGACCCAAGTCTCCTCTCCTGCCCAAGGGCTTCTGGTGTCTAACAGATGCCAGCAGTCAGTCAGAACACGTATTGGAGCTCACCTTTGCCATCCCATCCCATCACCATAACAACCACCTGTGACTTCAAACTCCATTCTACAGCTCAGGGTGGAAAGACAGACTCTGGGTCCTGGAGAGAAGCAGCTTTGCCATCTATCAGCTATGTAAACTTGTAAAGGCATCTCAACACTGAGGCAGGGATTCTTCATCTGGGAATGGTGAGAGCACAATCTACCTTAGAGGGCATCTGTGAGCACTGAATGAAGTAAAGGATAAGCAACCTAGTCTCTGGTTTCACTGTGTGGGATGGGAATTATGAATCACCCTCAGCTCAAGTATTTTCCCAGAGCCTGAACTACCCCTGGGCCAGGCCATCTGGCCTTCCACTTTGACTTCCTCTCCTAAGAGCGGGATGGAGAGCTTGCCAGATTGCTCATCACATGGACCTGTTTTATTTTGCCTTTGGCCACATCACACAGCATGTGAGATTTTACTTCCAAGATCAGGGATCAAACCCATGTCCCATGCATTGAAAGTGCAGAGTCTTAACCACTGAACCACCAGGGAAGTCCCTCATCACACAGAAATTGTGTGAATCACCTGCTTGTTCTTTGCAGGTCTCTGTCCCCATGGAGCTCATGTTTTCATGACACTAATGACAGATAAGTAAATGAATATCTATTTTCTTTTTTTTTTTTTTTTTTTGGCTGTGCCATGTGTCTTGTGGGATCTTAGTTCCCTGACCAGGGATTGAACCTGGGCCCCCTGCAGTGGAAACGCAGAGTCCTAACCACTGGACCACCAAAGAACTCCTGTGAATGAATATATAAAGCATCACATTGTGACATATGCTCTGTCCGAGGAGACACGGGGGAAGCTACTGTCCCCCCAGCTAGAGTGCTGGTGTCCTGCCACCCTAGGGAGGCAACAAATAGCTTTCCATATGCCACTCCACCCAGACGATAGGCACTCCCCGCCCCAGGCAGTCAGCCTGCTACCCGAGTAGTCTGTGTGTTACTGGCTGCATTGCCTCTACCCCAGAGAAGCCTCCTCTCTCAGACTTTTCCAAGGGGCAGACCTGGGCTCAGCCCCTGATTCTGCTGCCAGCTTTGTTGTGAGTATAAATTCTGGCAGCCTGGGAGAAACCAACTCCCCCTCCCAAAGAACTCCATGTCTGGTTTCCCTGCCTCTTTCAAATCTATTCAGGTGTCACCTCTCCCAGGAGGTCTTCCCTGACCACCTGTTCTAAATTAGCCAGCCTCACACATAACCCCCCCACCCCACTTTTCCCCCATCCTGACTGTCCTTCTCCTTAGCCAAAACTAACAAGTGAGTACAGCAAGGTCACATTATATAAAGCCAATATACAAAAATCAATTGTATTTCTAGTATTAATTTTTGAATTAACTTTTGTATAAGAAGGCGTGAGGGAAGCATTGAAGTTAGTTGGATATCAGGTTGTTCCAGCACCATTTGTTGAAAACGCTGTTTCTACATAAAATAACCTTGGCACTTCTGTAAAACATCTGACTGTTTATATACATATTGGCCCATTTCTGGCTCTATAATGTTCCATTGATCTATAATCTATAGCAATACCACATTGTCTTGATTATGTAGCTTTGTAATAAGTCTTGAGATCAGATAAAGTAAGTCTTCTAACTTTATTCTTTTCTTTAGCTGCACTTTGCCCTTACGTGTTGGGCTCACTGCACAGCTTATAGGATCTTAGTTTTCTGACCAGGAATTAAACCCACACTCTCAGCAGTAAAATCACAGACTCCTAACCACTGGACCACTGGGGAATTCTTTGTTCTTCTTTTTTTTTTTTTTTTTAAATTTTTGGCTGCACTAATGCAACATATGAGATCTTATTTCCCAGACTGGGGATTGAACCTGTGCCCCTTGGCAGTAGAAGCACAGAGTCTTAACCACTGGACTGCCAGGGAAGTCCCTCCGTGTTCTTCAATTTTTATAAAATTGTTTTGGTTATTCTAAGTATTTTCTATTCCCACATACATTTTCTTTTTATTTAATTTTTTAAAACTTTTAATTGAAGGATAATTCCTGTACAGTATTGCATTGGTTTCTACCAAACATCAACATGAACCAGCCATAGGTTTACCCATGTCCCCTCCCAATTCTTAAATTTTTAATTGACGTAAAGTTGATTTACAACCTTGTGGATGTTTCTGGTATACAGCAAAATGATTCATTATTTGTCTGTATTCTTTTTCATCATGATTTATTACAGGATATTAAATATAGGTCCCCTGTGCTATACAATAGGACCTTATTATTTACCTATTTTATGTATAGATGTAGTCAGCTTTTTTTCAATTTCTTTGAAAAAAAAGAAAAAAGCCCACTGGCATCTTATTGGGATTTCGTAGAACAATTTGCTTTTCAAATATAGCTTCATTTGAGGAGAATTGATATCTTAACAATATTGAGGCTTTCAATCCATAAACATGGTATATCTGTCCATTTAACATTCATTTAGTTGGGTCAGACTTCCCTGGTGGCTCAGACAGTAAAGCGTCTGCCTACAATGCAGGAGACCTGGGTTCAATCCCTGGGTCAGGAAGATCTCCTGGAGAAGGAAATGGCAACCCACTCCAGTATTCTTGCCTGGAAAATTCCATGGACAGAGAAGCCTGGTAGTCTACAGTCCATGGGGTCGCAGAGTCAGACATGACTGAGCAACTTCACTTTCCTCACTTAAAATTTTCATAGGAATATTTTATAGTTTCCTATATAGAGTTCCTCATATATTTTGTTAAATTTGTCCCTGAGATACTAAGTTTTTGTGTTATTGTGAGTGGCATTTTATATTTTTGTTTCTGACTATTTATTGCTAATATACAGAAATACATTTGATTTTTGTACATTGACTTTGTATCATGTGACCCTGATAGCTTTTTGTAGCCACCTTAGGACTTCCAAAGTAGACAATCATGTTGTCTTTGAATAAAGATAGTTCCCTTTTCAATCTATATGTCTTTTATTTGTTTTACTTTCCTTATTGCACTATCTAGGGCCTTCAGTACAATGTTGAAAACAAGGGCTAAGATGGTCATTTTTGCCCTTTACCCAGTCTTTGAGGGAAAGCATTCTGTCTTTCACCATTAAATATTATGTTTTTGAAGATTATTCATAGATGTCCTTTATTAAGTTATGAAAGTTCTGTCTATTTCTTGTTTACTAAAAGGCTTTTGAATTTTGTCAAAAACACTTTGCAACTCTATTGAGATGATCATATAGTTGTTCGGTATTTTTTTTTTTAATTGTGCTGGTATGGTGAATTATGCTGATTAATTTTCAAATGGTAAACAAACCTTCCATTGCTGGGATAAACCTGATTTGGTCATACCTCATTTCCCTTTCTATCTGTTGCTAGATTTGATTTGCTAAAATTTTGTTAAGGGTCTATGTTCATTAGAGATTTATTTCTTTTCTTCCAATCTTATAATCAAATTTTTTTCTAATTTGGTATCAGAGTAGTGCTTGACTCAAAATATGAGTTGGGAAGTGTTCCTTTTTTATTTATTTTCATTTTCATTTTCTGTGTAGAATTGATATATTTTCTTCGTTAAATATTAGGTAGGATTTACTACTGAAACTATCTGGACCTGGAATTTTCTTTATGGAAAGATTTTTTTTTTAATCAATTTACTTAAGTTTTCTCATATTGAGATAAATTCCACATAACATAAAACTCACCATTGAAACCATTTTAAAGTGTATAGTTCATTGGTTATTTACTATATTGACAGCATTGTGCAACCATTTCCACTTCTGAACTCCAGAATGTTTCCATCATATCAAAAAGAAACCCCACACCTCTCAATTCCCTCTTTCCCCATCCCCTATTAACCAGTAATCTAATTTTTGTTTGCATGGATTAGCCTATTCTGAACATTCATATAAATTAAATAGTACACTGTGTGGCCTTTATGTCTGGTTTCTTTCAGTTAGCATAAATATTTTCAAGGTCCATCCACATGTATCATGTATCAGGACTTCATTCCCTTTTATTACTGAGTTATACTCCATTGTATGGACATACCACAGTCTGTTTATCCAGTCATCAGTTAATGGAAACTTGGGGTATTTTCATTTTTTTTGGCTATTACAAATAACGCCACTATGAACATTCATGTATAAGTTTTTGTGTGAACATATGTTTCAATTCTCTTGTGGAATTGCTAGGTCATATAGTAACTCTATGTTTTAACTTCTTGAGGAACTTCAAGGACTGTTTTCCAAAGTGGCCATACACACAATTTTACATTTCTACCAGCAATGTATGAGGCTTCTGAATTTTGCATATCCTTGCCAACACTCATTATTTTCCACTCTCTTTCTTTAAAACTAAAGTATTATAGTCATTCTAGTAGGTGTGAAGTGGTATCTCATTTTGGTTTAGAATTTCATTTCCCTTATGATTACTGACATCGCCCATTTTTATATCCTTTTTGGAGAAATGTCTATTCAAATCTTTTGCCTATGTTTAAATTGGGTGGTTTGTCTTTTTATTGTTGAGTTTAAGAGTTCTTTCTGTATTCTGAATACTAGACTGTTATTAGATACATGATTTGTAAGTACACTATCCTATTCTGTGGCTTTTCATTTCACTTTTTTTTTCATTTTACTTTTCGATGGTTTTTTTTAATGCATAATAGTCGAATTTTTGTTTTCCCTTTTTGGTTGCTTGTGGCCTTTGGGGGTCATAATTAAGAAACTACTACATAATTCAAGGTCATAAGCATTTACATCCAGGAATTTTATAGTTTTATATTTAGATCTTTGACCATTTTTGAGTTAATTTTTAAATAAAGTGTGAGGTTGGGGTCCAACTTCATTCTTTTACATGTGGATGTCCAGTTCTCTCAGCACCATTTGTTGTAAAGACAACTTTTTTACTGTATGGCTTGAGAATCTTATAGAAAACCAATGGACCATAGATATATGACTTTATTTCTGGACTCTCTCTGGCCCATGTGACTGTGGTTAAGTGAGGGAAGAGTGATGGGAGATGAGGTCAGAGGAGTCAAGACCTGGAATATTTAGGGTCTTATAGGCTGTAGAAAGGACTTTGGCTTTTGCTCTGAGATAGAGCCACTAGGGTATTTTATTCAAAGGAATGAAATGATCTAACTAACATTTTAGCAGAATCATCCTGTGTGTGCTACTGTGTAGACAATAAGCAGAGGGCAAGGCCTGAAATAGGAAGACCAGCTGGGAGGCTGTAATAATAATCCTGACCAGAGAAGCAGATCAAGTGTGAAAGCAAAGTACATGGCCAGTAGATGCCTAATGCATGGACTCTGTCAGGACTGGAGGACTGGGTTAGTTTCCAGGAGCAGAAACCCATCACCTAGTTGGTTGTGTGTGTGTGTGTGTGTGTGTGTGTGTGTTAGTTGCTCAGTTGTTTTTGTGACCCCATGCCAGGCTCCTCTGTCCATGGGATTTCCCAGGCAAGAATACTGGAATGGGTAACCTCTCCCTTCTCCAGGAGATCTTGCCAACCCAGGGGTCGAACCCAGGTCTCCCACTTTGCAGGCAGATTCTTTACCACCTGAGCCACCAGGGAAGCCCTAATTGGTTGTAGGTGGTAGTTAATAGGATGGAAGGAAATCTGGATTCAGGAACCAACAAATCAGTGGGTGACCCGCCTTCATAGATTTCAGTGGTCCATCGTCTCTCACCTGCTCTCTCAGTGGATCAGCTTTCTCCGCTTCATCCGCACTGGGTTGGAGAGGAGCTGTCCTTCCCCAGTGTCCAAGGACGGTACCCCTGCCCCCTTTAACTGGCCTAACTCACTTCATTAGACAAAAGCAGCTCCTGACAGTTCCAAGTCTCAGCCTCTCAAAAGGCCCTCTGTCTAGTGCTATTATTAATAATGATACAAATATTTTGCATTCATGTCCATGCTTCACAGTGTTTAAAGTCAGAAGACAACATATTCTAGGAGGGCAGAAAGCATTATGGTTAAGATATGATTCTGGAGCCCAGTGACCAGAGCTGGAATCCCAGTGTGCCATCACTTACTAGTTCTGGGACCTTCATAAAGTTGCTTGACCTCATTTACAAAAGCCATTTAATGGGATTATTTGAATAGTTAATCCATGCATATGTATAATATTCAAAAGGCATAAAAGAATATAAAGTAAAAATAATCATTCTCCTACCCCTCTCTCATAAGTCATCAGTGCCCACAATGATCAATTTCTTACTTAATCTTGGGAGCCTCAATTTCCTCTTCTGTACAATGGAACAGTGACACTTGCCCAGCCTCCCACTCAAAGTCTTCACAGAGATCACATTAAATAACCTGTGCAGAAATGCTTCATTAGCAAGCTCTCCACCTATACAAACAGAAGACAGGTAATGTAAGCCAGGGGCATAGCTCAGAGCTTCAGAATGGCTAGAGCATGTCATGCCTTTAAACAACCACAGTGCAATGAACAGAACTTGGGTTTTGATGTCACTACCCAGGGACGATGTGACCCAGGCAAGTGGTTTAATCTCTAAATCTCAGTTTCCTCAGCCATAGATTTGGTTAATAATTTTACCTCGAAGGCAGCAGTTTTGGCCTTAGGGCCTGTGACTTCCAGGAAAACAACAGTATGAACACAGAGTATGAAAGACCACAAAGAGCTTGTATTTGTTTGGTTTATAGCTGTATATTTAGATAGCCATATATTTACCACATTATTTATAATTTATAAATATATTTATTTACTCATAGATTTATCATATTAAACATCAAAACTGAGAAATGAAAACATCTTTATTCATTTAAAAATAGCGATAGCCATGTTGTACACCTGAAACTGATATAATATTATAAATCAACCATACCTCAATAAAAAATAATAAAATAAAATAAACATTTTACAATCCAATCCAGGACTTCCCTGGTGGTCCAGGGATAAAGAATCCACCTGCCAGTGCAGGGAACATGAGTTCGATCCCTGGTCCAGGAAGAGTCCACATGCCAAGAGACAGCTAAACCCGTGTGCCAGAACTACCGAGCCCATGTGCCCTAGGGCCCGTGCTCTACAGCAGGAGAAGCCGCCAACAATGGGGCGCCCGCTCACCACCACTAGAGAAAGCCTGCTCACAGGAACAGAGACGCAGCACAGCCAAAAAATAAATCCAATTTAAAAAACAATCCAGTCCATTATATGTGAACATTATTTTCAATTTTTCAAAGTTACTTGAACTTTCCAAAACAAAAAAAAATTTCCTGAGAAAAACTATCCAATAATCTTTTCATAGTCTGTCATATTAAAATCCATGGGTCTATCTTATACTTTAAGTGAATCTTTTTTTCCCTATGCATGATTTTATAATTTTGTGCATTAGTCATTTAGAGAGTACTTTTTATTGAATATCCAGATCTTCCAAAAGCTGACACATTTTTTTATCAACCTAGGAAAACCACATGGCTAACAACATCCCTGATTTCATCAGAGAAGTCTTCATGAGAAGCTGTTGCGATCATAGTGGTAGATACAAGTTTTACAAAATTCTTCTATACTGTTGTTTTCCTTGAAGTAGCAGGCTCATTTTTGTCTATTTTTTTTTTTTGTCTATTTTCAACAAAACGTGTGCCAAACGTTCAAATATGAATAACCGTGATTTGTCTCTCAGGCATTCTTTTGAATAAAAATGATGTTCCATGTAAAAAGTGGGTGATATAGCTCACAACTCAGTCATATGAGTACTTTTCCTGAGACAATGGTTGTACTTGGAAGGCAGTAGAGGTACTTTCTGTTTCCCATTTTGTCACACAGAAGAGTAAAAAGACATGTACTAGGGGAGATTTAATAAGATTAATACTGTTTACTGTTTCATCAAGGACATTCTTTAGTGAAACTGAAATCTCTTCTCCACAGCTGTGTGGTGGTGAAGAAAACAATGACCATTAGTACAGTTTGGTGCCACTGCCTTGATTTATGCTAAGGCATCAACAGTCTTGTTCACCATAGCTTTTGTGCCGTAAGCGCACAGTAAAAAAAAAAAAAAAAAAAGGCAAATAATATCTTAGTATTATAATGAAAATACTCTAAACCTTATAGGATCCCTTGAAAGAGTCTTGGGACCCCCCAGAGGCCAGCAAAATACACTTTTAGAATCACTGCTAAAGAATTGTTGTTAGGATTAGATAAGACAATGTATGTAAAGCAGTTGCTATGGCGCCTGACACACTCTAAGTGCTTAAATGCTAGCAATTCTATTTATTATTCAAAATGACTTCACATGTTTTATCCCACAATGACTTCTCTGTACCCACCACCTCTAGCCAAGGCTGCCTTCGTAGTATGAGCCTCACTGGACTATACTTCTCTCTGTCTTTAGTCACTAAGTCGTGTCCAACTCTTGCAACCTTATGGATTGTAGCCTGCCAGGCTCCTCCATCCATGGGATTTTCCAGGCAAGAGTACTGGACTGGGTTGCCATTTCCTTCTTCAGGGGATCTTCCCAACCCAGGGATCGAATCTAGGTCTCCTGCATTGCAGGCAGATTCTTTACCGACTGAGCTACTTACCTGTGAGCTTTTCAAGGGTGTTTATGTCTAACCCTGTCTAGTGTTCAGTTCACTTAAATGAATAAAGCTACTCACAGTGATTACGCCAGTTTCCATTTTATAGATGAAAAATGCTGAGTGTCTGAGATGGAATGACCTTTCGCTAGTGACTGAACCTGTCCTGGTAAGGTTGATGCTGAGGGTCAGAGGAGAGAGTTACACAGCAAAGAGGGGAACCACTGGAGAGTAAGGGGTAAAGGAAAGGCAGAGGAAAGCTTTGCCACATGTAAAGATCGCAAACAGACTTGCCCAGGGTCCAGCCTACCCACTGCTGCCTGCATGGTGCTTTAAATTTTAAATCCCTGAGGAAAATGATAAGCATACAAATAGAGAAAGAGAAAATCCCCAAACTAGAAAGCACTTGAAAAGATGTTTATTCTCATGAGTACTCAGAAAAATGCAAGCTAAAACAATAATGAGATTTCCCTTTACACCTAATAAACTGGCAAAATTAGAAAGCTGAGTGATGCCCAGCATCATATCCAATATGAGTAGCCAGGAACTCCTATGAACTTCAGGTGAGCCTATCAGCTGATGCTACTATTCTGAAGCATAACCACACGGTGTCTAGTTAAATGAGGTACAGACCTACCTAGGACCTGCTCCTGGGCAAGTAGCCTATATGAATTCTCAAACTGCTGCGTAAGTTGTGTAACACTGTGTGAGGCAGTTCAACATAGTAATGTTTAATGATAATGGAGAGCTGGGAGCATTGGCGCTGAAGGTCTGCTTCAGTGGAGTAGGTAAAGTGTGGTTTACACCATAGATGATTGCATCAACTGGGTCCCTACAGGAAGCAGATGCAGGCTTCAAAAGGGGTGACCCAAGATGGTCTTCAGGCAAGGTATGGGCATGGTTCAGGGAACGCAGTAAGGAATGAATGGGAAAGCCCCTGTCTCTAGCAAGAGGGACAAGTGGAAAGAACAACCTGAATCTACCAGAAGTGGAGCTTTAAGGGAGGGCCACCTGACAAAAACTCTGGCTTACGTGGAGGATTGCAGCTAGTGGCAAACTGGACTTGAAAGAAAGGAGTCAGGCAGCAAATACCCTACCTCTTCCTGCCCTCTGATCTCTTGATAGTGCCCCCTGTTGGCCAATCCAATGGAAATTTGGAGAGTTAAGGGCGCACAGAACAGGAAGGAGGAAGGTGAAGGGGTAAACAGAGAATATCAATCAGACCTGTAATGCAATAGTTGCAGATAGTGACGAAATGTACGTACAGCAACATAGACAGATCTTAAAATAGAGGATGGAGAGTAACACCTAAGAAACCAATGAGATCCATAATACCAGGACATTGAGGTCATGTGAAAAATGCATGCAACCTAAAAAATAAGTGTATATATATATATAGACAGAGAGAGAGGGAGGGAGGGAGACAGATAGACATAAAAAAGAAAGACGTGTAAGACCTGTACGCTAGGAACAACAGCACATTGCTGACAGAAAGTAAAGAACGAAATAGAGTGATGTGCCATGCTCATGGATTGAAAGAATCAATACTGTAAAGAGGTCAGTGTTCTCTAATCCAATGCAATTCTAATCAAAATCCCATCAGGACAAGCTAATTCTAAAGTCTGTATAGGGATGTAAAGGGCCTATAAGAAACAAAATAATCTTGCAAAAGAAGAAAAAAATTGTAGAACTTACACTGCTGATTTGACGACTTTTGATAAAACTATGATCATCAAGACAGTGTGGTATTGGCAAAGGATAAGCAAATACATGGGTGGAACAGGAGAGTCCAGAAACAGATCCAGATGAAACACAGTCAACTGACTCTGGAAAAGACACTGAGGCAATTCAATGGGTATATCAGCAGACTGTGCTAGAATAACAATTTTGTTGTTGTTGTTCGGTTGCCAAGTTGTGGACTCCTTGTGACCCCATGGACTGCAGCATGCCAGGCTCCTGTGTGCTCCACTATCTCCTGGAGTTTGTTCAAATTCATGGCTATTGAATCTCCCTATCTTGTACCACATACAAAAATTAGTTCAAAATGTATCACAAATCTAAACATAAGAGGCTAAAACTTACAGTTTCTGGAGGAAAACATAGGAGACTATCTTCACAAGCTTGGAGCAGGCAGATTTTTTTAGATAGGGTACAGAAAGCAACAGCCATGAAAGAAAAAAGCTGATAAATTTCTCTCTCCGTCTAGAGGGTCCCTGAGTCTCCCTCCATGGCTGGCATGCCCCCGCTCCCCACATACTTTGCGCAGAGCCCTTACCCTCTACCTCCATCTCCACCATGTTTCCAAGGCTTTTGCCATAATTTAGTCAGCATTTCCCTTTAAAGCAACTCACTCCCTTTTACTTAAATCTTTTCCTATCTTCTTTAGCTTTGTCCTAAACAATCTGTGCTGTGAAATCCCTAGCTTGACAGGTTTGTCGTTTTTCTATTACATATTAAAACAAATCCCTAACATACTTTTTTTTTAAATGTGCAAACAACCTATTTCATGTACTGCACTTTTTTCACCTTCTTGTGAATACTCGTGTGAGCATAACATGCAGATGTGTGTGCATCTGAAGGTGTCTGTGGGTGGGTGAGTATAACATGAATATGTATGAGTGTGTGTATACGTGTGGGTGCATGGAAGATGGGTGTAGGGGTGTGTGTGTGTATGTGTGAGTGTATATGAATATGTGAGCGTTTGTCTGAATGTAAGTGTACGTGTTCCCGACTGTATAGTGTGTGTGAGTGTTGGGGTGGGAGGGGGCTGGAGGCAGACTAGACCCTCTACACAGTGATGAGTCATGGTGGGAGGTGACCACTTTTCCCTGCTGCCCAACAACGAGCCCCGATCACCAGGAAACAGGCAGGGCAGAGAAAAGGCATGTGGGCCACCAGCGCCTCCAACTGCTTCCTGCTTATTATCCACAGGCTCTCAGAGGAGGCAGAGTGGGGTGGGGGTGGGGCGGGGAGTCTCTTCTCAGCCAAGGGAGCACCTGGATACAGCTGGCGTCCTGGTAACCATCACCAGGGACTGGTGGTACTTCTGGGAGCCGCAGGAGCCAGCAAGCGGGGGCAGTCCTCTGCTGCTATATTAACAGGTCTGGATTTAGCACAGGACCTTGAGGCGGGGGGCCGAGCTCCTAAATTTTCAATATGCTCATCTCCTTGGCAACCTTGTGCAGTGGATATTTTGTGGAAGCTCAGAGAGGTTAGATAAATTGCTTAAGGTCACACCGCTGGAATATTCAGAACCAGAGCAGGACCTAGGGCCAGGGTTAAATCTCCGACAGTACAGTATCCCCCATACTCCACCCCAGCCATTCCCGGCACATGAGAACCTGCATAAAAATGCCAAGATTTCACCGTGGCTGTTATCATATGGGTCAACCCTGCGGTCTTAGCTAAGTGGATTTTTTTTTTTTTTTTTTTTTTTTTGCCAGTTCCCATGCCAAACCCCTCAGCCAGGAAACAGCTGGTATCTTGTGTACGGAAAGCCCGTGAGCAGGCTGACACTCCACATAGGAACTGGCACTCAAGGGCAATGATCAAACAGAACGGCAGGGTCCTGGAGGTGGGGAAGGCCTCTGGGGAGGGACAGGGGCAGCCAGAGCATTGAGGGTGTTGGGGGAGCTCAGGGCTGTGGCTACTTACCAACCAGCATGGAAGCATCTCAGTATTTAAATAATTCTGGCACATTCTGGCTGCACGTCAGCCTTATACAAAGGATCCCAGTGTTTTCAGTCTTCTCAGAAGTGGAAGGTAAGGAAGCTTCTCTCTCTGTCCTTCCTCTATACCCTGCACCCTTGCATCGTGGGCTGAGCCTTAGCGTCAGGGACAATGCTAGAGGCTGAAGACATTAGATTCCAGATCCCTGGCTGCACCCCAGGAGCTCCTGTCCTCCTTTCCTGACCAGGGGTCGAACCTGTGCCCCTTGCAGTGGAAGCACAGAGTCTGAACCACTGGACCACCAGGAAGCCCCCTGTCCTCCTTTCCTAAGAGACATTCTCTCCAGAATCCAGCCCCAGTCCTAGGCTGTAGAGGAGTCAGGCTAGTACTGGTCAAGGGCACTGTGCCCTGAGGACCTGGGACCCAGACCACTGTCACTGGCTGGGGTCCAGGGCAGAGGCGCTATGCACATAGGGCCCTCAGGTCAGCTCCTGGACTTGGCAAATGGCAAATGTTTCATAAACTCTTCAGGCTAAAGAAGCCTCACGTCAAAGAATGTAGAGTCAACCCTGTGGCAAGTGAGATGGTGGTCAACTCAGGGTGGGTGGTATTTGGAAGGCCCCAGACTTCTGCCTAAGGACCTGCCTTCCTCTCATTCAGCGATTCTCAGACTGAAGTGAATACAGAATCACTCCAGGGAATTAATAGTTAGGCATGTAATTTAACACGAAATGGAGGAAAATGACCAGCCTATTAAACTAGGGATGGTACAGCGCTCTCCACAGCAGGTCCTCTCGACAGCGGTGGGCCCCACCACTGCAGGCAGGGAGCTCCAGCCCCATGTCCATCTTTCAGTCACTCCACTCTGGGCTCAAAGTGAGGGAGCTGGATTGACAGCCCCACCAAGATGCCCAGGAGGAGAGAAATTCCTCCTAAAAAGAAAATGTGGGTGCTGCTTTCAAAAGAAGGGCAGACTATGTGCTGGACAGATGGATAACGGCAAACGTCCTCAACAGGTTTCTGTGAGAGGAGGGTGGTGCTATAGAAATTTCGACATGGACTCTGGGGCAGAGACACCTGGTTAAGACCCCAGCCTTGGCACGTCTGCTCTGTAGCTGTGGGCACCCACCACTTATAACTGCACCCTGACTTTGGCTGCTCCTAGGAAAAAGTCCCAAATATGTTCGAGGCTTGGTGTGATCGTGTTTCATGGGTCTCATCTGTCCCTGGATGCGTGGCCTGGGCCTGAGCCATCACTTCTTCCTGCAAAGCTCTTCCTCTCCCTCTGTCCCTCTCTCGTGTAACTAATGTGTCCTCAGCCTTCAGACCCACTCGAACACGCAGCTGCCTGAGGAAGCCCTCTGTATGAGTCAGGGTTCTTCAAAGAAACAGAGAGTGTCTCTGTCATCCCCATCCCTATCTCTGTAGATATATAGAGACATTTAAGGAATTTGCTCACATGGTTGTAGGGACAGATAAGTCTAAAATTTGTAGGGCAGGTCAGCCAACTGGAAATTCTCATAAGAGTTCATGTGGCAGTCTTGAGTCTGAAATCCACAGGGAAGCAAGTTGGAAACTCAGACAAGGAAGGTTTCTATGTTGCAGCCTTGAAGCAGGAATTCCTTCTGAAACCACAGCCTTTGCTTGTAAAGGCTTCAGTTAATTAGATGAGGCCCACTCACAGTATGAAGTGCTGCTTTCCTTAAAATTCACTGATGGTAAATGTTTTATTTTTTCTTTTTGGGCCACACCTCGTGGCCTGTGGGATCAATGTGCCGACCAGGCGTTGAACCTATGCCCCCTGCAGTGGATGTGGGGAGTCTTAACCACAGAACTGCCAGGGAAGTCCCTGTAAATGTTAACCACATCTTCACTGAAACATCTAAGCTGATATTTGACCAAACAACTGGGTACCATAGCCTAGCCAAGTTAACAGGTAAAATTAATCATCACGCTTTTCCCGACCTCTAGGCAAGATCAGCACCCTCTTGCCCTCTTCTCCTTCCTACTTACATGCTATTCTAGGACTGTGAATTCCTCCCTCAGAGAACTATGACATTTTCTAATATTATCTGCTTAGCTTTGCTGTTCTCTTCATTTTCCACTGTGTGCTTAAGGTGTGAATTTGTGTTATTCTCAGAAATTGGGTTGGGGTGCTTATCTGAATTTCAGGTTTTTCTTCAATTTTGATCAATTCTCAGCCATTATTTGAGCTTCCCAGGTGGCTCAGTGGTAAAGAATCCACTTGCCAAGCAGGAGACCCAGTTTCAATCCCTGGGTCAGAAAGATGCCCTGGAGAAGGAAATGGCAACCCACCCCAGTATTCCTGCCTGGGAAATCCCATGGACAGAGGAGCCTGGCAAGCTCCATGGGGTTCATGGAGTTGCAAAGAGCTGGACATGGCTTAGCGACTAAATAGCGGCAGCAGCCATTATTTCTTCAAGTATTGCTTGTCTCCCATTCGCTCTGTTCTTCTGAGTATGCTAGCTAAAGTGTTCTGCTGCTGCTGCTGCTAAGTCGCTCAGTCGTGCCCGACTCTGTGCGACCCCATAGACGGCAGCCCACCAGGCTCCCCCGTCCCTGGGATTCTCCAGGCAAGAACACTGGAGTGGGTTGCCATTTCCTTCTCCAATGCGTGAAAGAGAAAAGTGAAAGTGAAGTCGCTCAGTTGTGTCCAACTCTTGGCGACCCCATGGACTGCAGCCTACCAGGCTGCTCCGTCTATGGGATTTTCCAGGCAAGAGTGCTCTAGGTCTTGTCACTTTCCCCCTCTGTGTCTCTTAGCCATGGCTGGTTCTCTATTTTTCTTTTTCTCACTGTAATACTGTCAGAGTGATTTTTTTCCAGAGGTATCATCCAACCTGCTCATTTTAGCTGTGCCTGACTCTGATGTTTAATCTATCCATTTTAATAAATGATGTATTAAAACTGTGGTTTTCATTCTAAAACTTCTATTTGGCTTGTGTTCCATCAATTCCCCCCCTCAAAGTATCCTATTCTTTGTAATTGTTTCTTTTCTTTAAAAAATTCTTAATAATAACTTCAAATATGTATGTTTTCAAGTTTTTTGTATTATTGCCACTTCTTAGGGGGTGAATTTTTTTGTATTTTTTAAAAATGTTTTTGTATTTACTGTTAATTTCTTATTGTGGCTTGTTTCCATCTGGGAACTGATTTTTGAGTGGGCTCTCATCTTTAGTGGGAGTTGTTTTGTTGTGGGATGTCTGTGAAAATATCCTCACAGAGTACTTTAGATTTTGCTTCTGTCAGGGTCCTAAGTTCTGGATTAACTTTTATGTTAACTTTTTGGCACAGGAGTCCCAGGACCAGGGCACACCAAGGAGGGGATATAATGGGAGCAGTCTGGCTATCCCCACTATGTGGGGCACGCCTGGACCTTCCATCCTTCCCAGGAACTTTTCTCCCACCCAAGCTCATGACAATGAGAAAATTCTGTTGCTCCTCCTACAGGCCTGGTTGCTAGAGTTTTCCCAGCCTTCTTTTTTCCTGACTGGTTCTCCCTATAAGTCTCTAAGCCTTTAAAGGATAAGTTTAGAGGGATAAGTTCCTGCTTTCCTGCCTCAAACAGCCTAGGGCTGCCTCCTATCTTTAAACGGGCCTTAGAAGTCTAGGCTCCAGGACTTAAATGGCCTTTATCTAGTTAAAACCCCATGAATAGGCTCAGCTCTCCCTCCTCAGGCTGGCTTGGAGTTCTCACACTATCTCTGGAATGCCTTTCTTCTTTTTGAAATCAGCTGTGTATTTCCAAATGTTTCACTTATATTTTATGCAGCTATTTTATATGATAGCAACAGGAGGGGTGCCTGAAATCCTTTACGACCCCATGGACGGTAGCCCACCAGGCTCCTCCGTCATGGGATTCTCCAGGCAAGAATA
The DNA here is from genome assembly GCF_001704415.2 of Capra hircus. Classification (NCBI taxonomy): domain Eukaryota; kingdom Metazoa; phylum Chordata; class Mammalia; order Artiodactyla; family Bovidae; genus Capra; species Capra hircus. The sequence goes on from NC_030817.1 coordinate 22,326,767, forward strand.
CTGGAGTGGATTGCCATTTCCTTCTCCAGGGGATCTTCCCGACCCAGGGATCAAACCCAGGTCTCCCACATTGCAGGCAGACACTTTAACCTCTGAGCCACCAGGGAAGCCCTTCAATCTGGCATGAGGCCAAAATTGTTCTAATACATTGATCTGTGTGTTATCTACACACTATCAGTCTGTCTTCCAACTAGATGGTAAACTCCATAAGGCAAGGATTGTGTTAGATTTACTCTCAAAAAAAGACTGAGCATATGGTGGGAGTTCTATAAATAGTCTTAAATGGGACTTCCCTGGTGGTCCAGAGGTTAAGATTCCATGTTCCTGATCCCAGGGTCATCGGTTCAATCCCTTGTCAGGAACTAAGATTCCATATACCATATGGAATTCCATACACCATATGGGGTGGCCTAAGGGAAAAAATTCACCCATTCCAGTCCATTTTACTTCACTGATTCCATTATATCTACTACTGCGGGCAAGAATCCCTCAGAAAAAATGGAGTAGCCATCATGGTCAACAAAAGAGTCCAAAATGCAGTACTTGGATGCAATCTCAAAAACGACAGAATGATCTCTGTTCGTCCTCAAGGCAGACCATTCAGTATCACAGTAATTCAAGTCTATGCCCCAACCAGTAACGCTGAAGAAGCTGAAGTCGAACGGTTCTATGAAGACCTACAAGACCTTTTAGAACTAACACCCAAAACAGATGTCCTTTTCATTATAGGGGACTGGAATGCAACAGTAGGAAGTCAAGAAACACCTGGAGTCACAGGCAAATTTGGCCTTAGAATGAGGAATGAAGCAGGGCAAAGACTAATAGAGTTTTGCCAAGAAAATGCACTGGTCATAGCAAACACCCTCTTCCAACAACACAAGAGAAGACTCTACACATGGACATCACCAGATGGTCAACACCACAATCAGATTGATTATATTCTTTGCAGCCAAAGATGGAGAAGCTCTATACAGTCAACAAAAACAAGACCAGGAACTGACTGTGGCTCAGATCATGAACTCCTTATTACCAAATTCAGACTTAAATTGAAGAAAGTAGGGAAAACCACTAGACCATTCAGGTATGACCTAAATAAAATCCCTTATGATTATACAGTGGAACTGAGAAATAGATTTAAGGGCCTAGATCTGATAGAGTGCCTGATGAACTATGGAATGAGGTTCATGACACTGTACAGGAGACAGGGATCAAGACCATCCCCATGGAAAAGAAATGCAAAAAAGCAAAATGGCTGTCTGGGGAGGCCTTACAAATAGCTGTGAAAAGAAGAGAAGTGAAAAGCAAAGGAGAAAAGGAAAGATATAAGCATCTGAATGCAGAGTTCCAGAGAATAGCAAGAAGAGATAAGAAAGCCTTCTTCAGTGATCAATGCAAAGAAGTAGAGGAAAACAACAGAATGGGAAAGACTAGAGATCTCTTCAAGAAAATTATAGGGAACATTTCATGCAAAGATGGGCTCAATAAAGGATAGAAATGGTCTGGACCTAACAGAAGCAGAAGATATTAAGAAGAGGTGGCAAGAATACACAGAAGAACTGTACAAAAAAGATCTTAACGACCCAGATAATCACGATAGTGTGATCACTCACCTAGAGCCTGACATCCTGAGATGTGAAGTCAACTGGGCCTTAGAAAGCATCACTATGAACAAAGCTAGTGGAGGTGATGGAATTCCAGCTGAGCTCTTTCAAATCCTGAAAGATGATGCTGTGAAAGTGCTGCACGCAATATGCCAGCAAATTTGGAAAACTCAGCAATGGCCACAGGACTGGAAAAGGTCAGTTTTCATTCCAATCACAAAGAATGCTCAATCTACCGCACAATTGCACTCATCTCACACGCTAGTAAAGTAATGCTCAAAATTCTCCAAGCCAGGCTTCAGCAATACGTGAACCGAGAACTTCCTGATGTTCAAGCTGGTTTTAGAAAAGGCAGAGGAACCAGAGATCAAATTGCCAACATCTGCTGGATCATGGATAAAGCAAGAGACTTCCAGAAAAACATCTATTTCTGCTTTATTGACTATGCCAAAGCCTTTGACTGTGTGGATCACAATCAACTGTGGAAAGTTCTGAAAGAGATGGGAATACCAGACCACCTAACCTGCCTCTTGAGAAATCTGTATGCAGGTCAGGAAGCAACAGTTAGAACTGGACATGGAACAACAGACTGGTTCCAAATAGGACAAGGAGTACGTCAAGGCTGTATATTGTCACCCTGCTTATTTAACTCATATGCAGAGTCTATCATGAGAAACTCTGGACTGGAAGAAGTCCACAAGCTGGAATCAAGATTGCTGGGAGAAATATCAATAACCTCAGATATGCAGGTGACACCACCCTTATGGCAGAAAGTGAAGAGGAACTAAAAAGCCTCTTGATGAAAGTGAAAGAGGAGAGTGAAAAAGTTGGCTTAAAGTTCAACATTCAGAAAATGAAGATCATGGCATCTGGTCCCATTACTTTATGGGAAATAGATGGGGAAACAGTGGAAACAGTGTCAGACTTTAGTTTTTTGGGCTCCAGAATCACTGCAGATGGTGACTGCAGCCATGAAATTAAAAGATGCTTACTCCTTAGAGAAGGAGATGGCAACCAGTGTTCTTGCCTGGAGAATCCCAGGGACAGGGGAGCCTGGTGGGCTGCTGTCTATGGGGTTGCACAGAGTTGGACACGACTGAAGTGACTTAGCAGCAACTCCTTGGAAGAAAAGTTATGACCAACCTAGATAGCATATTCAAAAGCAGAGACATTATTTTGCCGACTAAGGTTTGTCTAGTCCAGGCTATGGTTTTTCCTGTGGTCATGTATGGATGTGAATGTTGGACTGTGAAGAAGGCTGAGCACCGAAGAATTGATGCTTTTGAACTGTGGTGTTGGAGAAGACTCTTGAGAGTCCCTTGGATTGCAAGGACATCCAATCAGTCCATTATGAAGGAGATCAGCCCTGGGATTTCTTTGGAAGGAATGATGCTGAAGCTGAAACTCCAGGACTTTGGCCACCTCATGCGAAGACTTGACTCATTGGAAAAGACTCTGATGCTGGGGGGGATTGGGGCAGGAGGAGAAGGGGACGACAGAGGATGAGATGGCTGGATGGCATCACTGACTCGATGGACGTGAGTCTGAGTGAACTTCGGGAGCTGGTGATGGACAGGGAGGCCTGGTGTGCTGCAATTCATGGGGTCGCAAAGAGTCAGACATGACTGAGCGACTGAACTGAACTGAAGGGGAAAAAAAAAGTATTAAATGGATGAAGATACTGTCTCTCGAAACATTAGTACCTAATTCATAGGGCTGTTGGGAGAACTGGGCAAGAGAAAATATGTCAAATGCTTGGCATATCTTGGGAGCTCAGAGAGTTTATTAATCATGTCTATTAAGGCGAAGGTTCTACCATGATGTGATGTGTGAAAGTCGCTCAGTCATGTCCGACTCTTTGCGACCCCATGGACTGTCCATGGAATTCTCTAGGCCAGAATACTGGAGTGGGTAGCCTTTCCCTTCTCCAGGGGATCTTCCCAACCCAGGGATAGAATCCAGGTCTCCCACATTGCAGTCGGATTCTTTACCAGCTGAGCCACAAGGGAAGCCCTCTACCATGATGGTTTCCCTGTAATTCAGCTCTCACCCCTCCTCAGGGTGGCAGACAGGTTCTGTGGGCGTGACTTCCTGATTTCCTCAGAGTACAAAGGTCAGCCCTTCCCATCAGAACAGCCCTAGCACTGGGTTTTAACCTGAGTCCTGAGGCCTGAATATGAATTAGGTCAAGTCTTGTCTTGTCCAAGGCTTGTCTGACCACCTATTACCAGTGATGCCCTGTACAGCTGATTTTCTCTGAAAATCTCAGCTTTGAGAGGTTTGTTGGGGAAAAATGCACTTAACCAGTTCAGTCAGTTCAGTTGCTCAGTCGTGTCTGACTCTTTGCAACCCCATGAATCGCAGCACACCAGGCCTCCCTGTCCATCACCAGCTCCCGGAGTTCACTCAGACTCACGTCCATCGAGTCAGTGATGCCATCCAGCCATCTCATCCTCTGTCATCCCCTTCTCCTCCTGCCCCCAATCCCCACCAGCATCAGAGTCTTTTCCAATGAGTCAACTCTTCGCATGAGGTGGCCAAAGTCCTGGAGTTTCAGCTTCAGCATCATTGCTTCCAAAGAAATCCCAGGGCTGATCTCCTTCATAATGGATTGGTTGGATGTCCTTGCAGTCCAAGGGACTCTCAAGAGTCTTCTCCAACACCACAGGTCAAAAGCATCAATTCTTCAGCGCTCAGCCTTCTTCACAGTCCAACTCTCACATCCATACATGACCACAGGAAAAACCATAGCCTTGACTAGACAGACCTTTGTTGGCAAAGTAATGTCTCTGCTTTTGAATATACTCTCTCGGTTGGTCATCACTTTTCTCCCAAGGAGTAAGCGTCTTTTAATTTCATGGCTACAATCACTATCTGCAGTGATTTTGGAGCCCCCCAAAATAAAGTCGGACACTGTTTCCCCATCTATTTCCCATGAAGTGATGGGACAGGATGCCATGATCTTCGTTTTCTGAATGTTGAGCTTTAAGCCAACTTTTTCACTCTCCGCTTTCACTTTCATCAAGAGGCTTTTTAGTTCCTCTTCACTTTCTGCCATAAGGGTGGTGTCATCTGCATATCTGAGGTTACTGATATTTCTCCCAGCAATCTTGATTCCAGCTTGTGTTTCTTCCAGTCCAGCGTTTCTCATGATAGACTCTGCATATAAGTTAAATAAGCAGGGTGACAATATACAGCCTTGACGCACTCCTTTTCCTGTTTGGAATCATTCTGTTGTGCCATGTCCAGTTTTATCTGTTGCTTTCTGACCTGCATACAGATTTCTCAAGAGGCAGGTCAGGTGGTCTGGTATTCCCATCTCTCTCAGAATTTTCCACAGTTGATTGTGATCCACACAGTCAAAGGCTTTGGCATAGTCAATAAAGCAGAAATAGATGTTTTTCTGGAAGTCTCTTGCTTTATCCATGATCCAGCAGATGTTGGCAATTTGATCTCTGGTTCCTCTGCCTTTTCTAAAACCAGCTTGAACATCAGGAAGTTCTCGGTTCACGTATTGCTGAAGCCTGGCTTGGAGAATTTTGAGCATTACTTTACTAGCGTGTGAGATGAGTGCAATTGTGCGGTAGATTGAGCATTCTTTGTGACTGGAATGAAAACTGACCTTTTCCAGTCCTGTGGCCACTGCTGAGTTTTCCAAATTTGCTGGCATATTGCGTGCAGCACTTTCACAGCATCATCTTTCAGGATTTGAAAGAGCTCAGCTGGAATTCCGTCACCTCCACTAGCTTTGTTCATAGTGATGCTTTCTAAGGCCCACTTGACTTCACATTCCAGAATGTCTGGCTCTAGATTAGTGAATACACCATCATAATTATCTGGGTCGTTAAGATCTTTTTTGCACAGTTCTTCTGTGTATTCTTGCCACCTCTTCTTAATATCTTCTGCTTCTGTTAGGTCCAGACCATTTCTATCCTTTATTGAGCCCATCTTTGCATGAAATGTTCCCTTGGTATCTATAATTTTCTTGAAGAGATCTCTAGTCTTTCCCATTCTGTTGTTTTCCTCTACTTCTTTGCATTGATCACTGAAGAAGGCTTTCTTATCTCTTCTTGCTATTCTCTGGAACTCTGCATTCAGATGCTTATATCTTTCCTTTTCTCCTTTGCTTTTCACTTCTCTTCTTTTCACAGCTATTTGTAAGGCCTCCCCAGACAGCCATTTTGCTTTTTTGCATTTCTTTTCCATGGGGATGGTCTTGATCCCTGTCTCCTGTACAGTGTCATGAACCTCATTCCATAGTTCATCAGGCACTCTATCTATCAGATCTAGGCCCTTAAATCTATTTCTCAGTTCCACTGTATAATCATAAGGGATTTTATTTAGGTCATACCTGAATGGTCTAGCAGTTTTCCCTACTTTCTTCAATTTGATAATAAGTAATCATTAATTGATTTTTGCATTTTGATTAACCAAAGGCATTCAACTGCCAGGGCTTCCAATCAGCATGATAGGGTGAGATAATTTTAGCCCAAAGCAAAGAGACATAGTATTGATATTTTAATCAGACTGTGCTGCTTTTCCTGGGTGAAAGCATTGAGGACACTCTTCTCCCATTTCTAAACCAGGAATCTGAAGATTCCAAATGAGGAAATCCTGCCCCATTGGAGCCCACCCACAGCAGCAGTGCCTTGCAATCAGAACCAACGAGGACAGGCAGGGACTTCTAAGACGGCACCCAAGGGCAACCTTTTAAGCATTATAATTTCAAAAAACTTGGTGACCATGGTGAGACTCAAGAGGGGAAATGACAAGGCTTACAGTACAATTTATGTAGCCCCAGAAAAGTAATTAAAAATGTGATGTGGGTTAGGGGTGGGTTCCACCTCCTTGGGCATATTGGAAAATGTGCTCAATCCACAAGGGCAACTTTGAGCTATGGACTAAAAATAATAAGCTATATTAAGTGCCTATTACATATCAGCCTATTTAACTTAGTGGAATTCCTCAAAACTTCACTGTGAGCTTGAAACCATCCTTCACTTTACAAGTGAAGAAACTGAGTCAGCAGGATCTTGAGGAACTTGCCCAAGGTCATGTAGCTGGTAGGTCACAAGTCAAATTGGTTTGAATCTCATGCCGAGTCTCTGCCTCCCCTGTGCATAAGGAATGAGTTTCAAGCACTGGTTTCCAACTTTAGCAGCTTGCTGGAATTTCACGAAGTTCCCCAGGAGATTCTAACATGCAACCAAGGCTGAGCACAGCTGGCTTCCTGGGTACCATGTTTTCTGGGTCATTGGCTGTAAAAGTCACCTGCCTGACCCTCCCAGAACTAAGAAAGGGCAAGAGAAGTCCAGGTCAAGAGCCTAAGCTCAGAGTCAGGGCTGGCCCAGAGCCTAAATGGGCAATAGGCACCACCAATACTAAGAAGATGATGAGAGCAACAGCAATGGTTAGAACAAAATTTTAATAATTTATTGTGCTGTTCCAGTCTCTCTACATGCTTTATCTCAGAGCAACGCTCCTCATAGAAATGAAGTAGGCGCAATATGAATTTCTCCGTTTTATAAATGAGGATGCAAAATTCCCTGGCAGTCCAGTGGTCAGGACTCCACTGCCAAGAACCTAGCACTCCTTGGTCCAGGAACTAAAATCTCACAAGCTGCGAGGGGCAGGCCAGAAATAAAATATATAACTAGATGAGGATGCTGAGGCAAAGACAGGCTGAGTCCAGGGTCATTCAGCTAATCTGGGTTGTGCTGTTGACTCCTGGCTTCTCTGTTTTTGTATTGTTCAGTCACTAAGTCATGAGACCCCATGGACTGTAGCACACCAGGCTCCCCTGAGGTCTCCCTGGTGGCTCAGATAGTAAACAATCTGCCTGCAATGCAGGAGACCTGGGTTCAATCTCTGAGTTGGGAAGATGCCCTGGAGAAGGGAATACTACCTACTCTAGTATTCTTGCCTGGAGAATTCCATGAGCAGAGAAGCCTGGTGGGCTATAGTCCCATGGGGTTCAAGAAGTTGGACGTGATTTAGCGACAGAACAACAGGCTCCTTTGTCCTTCACCATCTCCCGGAGTTTGCTTAGATTCATGTCCATTGAGTCCCTGATGCTATCTGACTATCTTATGTTCTGCCGTCCCCTTCTCCTCCTGCCCTTAATCTTTCCCATCATCAGGGTCTTTTCCAATGTCAGCTCTTCACATCAGGTGGCCAAAGTATTGGAGATTCAACTCTAGCATCAGTCCTTCCAAGGAATATTCAGGGTTGATTTTCTTTACAGTTGACTGGTTTGATCGCCTTGCTGTCCAATGGTCTCTTAAGAGTCTTCTCCAGCACCACAGTTTGAAAGCGTCAATTCTTCGGCACTCAGCCTTCTTTATGGTCCAACCCTCACATCCATACATGATTCTGGAAAAACCATAGCTTTGACTATATGAACCTTTGTTGGCAAAGTGAAGTCTCTGCTTTTTAATATGCTGTCTAGGTTTGTCATAGCTTTTCTTCCAAGGAGCAAGCATCTTTTAATTTCATGGCCACAGTCACCATCTGCAGTGATTTTGGAGCCCAAGAAAAGAAAATCTGTCACTGCTTCTACTTTTTCCCCATCTATTTGCCATGAAGTGATGGGGCTGGATGCCAAGATCTTAGTTTTTTTATGGTGAGTTTTAAGCCAGCTTTTTCATTTTCCTCTTTCACCCTTATCAAGAGGTTCTTTAGTTCCTCTTCACTTTATGCCTTTAGAGTGGTATCATCTGCATATCTGAGGTTATTGACATTTCTCCCAGCAATCTTGATTCCAGCTTGTGATTCATCTAGCCTGGCATATCACATGATGTGCTCTGCATAGAAGTTAAATAAGCAGGTGACAATATACAGGCTTGACATACTCCTTCCCCAATTTTGAACCAGTTGGTTTTTCCATGTCCAGTTCTAACTGTTGTTTCTTGACCTGCATACATGTTTCTTAGGAGATAGATAAGGTGATCTGGTATTCCCATCTCTTTAAGAGTTGTCCACAGTTTGTTAGGATCCACACTGTCAAAGCCTGTCTATACCACCTCTCCAATAAGGGGTGAGTCCCCAGGCCCCCTCAGAACTCCCGCACCACCAACAACTCTCTGGTACCTGATGTGGTGGGGCTTGCTCTGCACTGGGGACATGCAATGAAGTGCACAGGGGGGGATCCTGTCCCCTACCCCTATTAGGTCTCAGGGTCTGGTAGGGGAGGTAAAGCCAGAGCACCCAGGCTCTTAGAGCAGGTAGAGAGAGCAAGGATCTTAGGTGGACGGGAGGGCACATGGACCCAGAGAATTTGTCAGGGTGGGGAGTTCTCCCCCTCAACCCCCAGCCAATGGAGGGATTCTAATTCTTGGGCAGCAATTATCCAAGGCCTCCCGAGCCCTCAAGGGGCTCCCTGGACCCTGTTTCTGCCCCTATATAGCTCTTAGATGGAGACAGTATAGATCTTAAGATTTGGGTTCAAGGCCAGACACTCCAGCTCTGTGGGCCTCACTTCCTTACCTGTAACAAGCCTTACTGGTAGGTTTGCCAGGAAGACTGAACCAGCCTGACACAGCCAGCTCCAGAGCTGGCCTGGTTCTGGGTGATGCCCCTCATCAGCAGCCACTTCCTGCCCTTCATCACCAGAGCCCAGCGTGAGGCGGAGGGAGGTGAGAGAGGAGGGGTGATTGGAAGAGGTGAGTGTTTTGCTCAGAAGGAAGACTTTTTTTTTAATTGAAGCATAATTGCTTTACAGAATTTTGTTGTTTTCTGTCAAACCTCAACATAATCAGCTATAGGTATACATAAATCCCCTCCCTTTTGAACCTTCCTCTCATCACCTTCCCCATCCCATCTCTCTAGGTTGATACAGAGCCCCTGTTTGAGTTTCCTGAGCCATACAGCAAATTCCCATTGGCTGTCTATTTTACATATGGTAATGTGAGTTTCCATGTTACTCTTTCCATACATCTCACTCTCTCCTTCCCTCTCCCCATGTCTGTAAGTCTATTCTCTATGTCTGTTTCTCCATTGCTGCTCTGTAAATAAATTCTTCAGTACCATTTTTCTAGATTCCATATATATGTGTTAGAATATGATATTTATCTTTCTCTTTCTGACTCACTTCACTCTGTGTTATAGGTTCTAGGTTCATCCACCTCATCAGAACTGACTCAAATTCTTTCCTTTTTATGACTGAGTAATATTCCACTGTGTATATGTACCACAACTTCTTAATCCATTCATCTGTCATTGGGCATCTAGGTTGCATCCATGTTGTAGCTAATTTACATAGTGCTGCAGTGAACAATCGGATACATGTATCTTTTTCAAGTTTTTTTTCCTCAGGGTGTATGCCTAGGAGTGGGATTGCTGGGTCATATGGTGGTTTTATTCCTAGTTTTTTAAGGAATCTCCATACCGTCTTCCATAGTGGCTGTATCAGTTTACATTCCCACCAACAGTGCTAGAGCACTCCCTTTCTCCACACCCTCTCCAGCATTTATTGCTTGTAGACCTTTAGATGATGGCCATTCTGACCAGTGTGAGGTGATACCAAATGGCAACCTGCTCCGGTACTCTTGCCTGGAAAATTTCATGGATGGAGGAGCCTGGTAGGCTACAGTCCATGGAGTCACAAAGGGCTGGACACGACTGAGCGACTTCACTCAATAATGAGCGATGTGGCACATCTTTTCGTGTGTTTGTTAGCCATCTCTATGTCTTCTTTGGGGAAATGTCTGTTTAGGTCTTTTTCCCACTTTTGGATTGGATTGTTTGCTTTTCTGGCATTGAGTTGTATGAGCTGTTTGTATATTTTGGAAATTAATCCTTTGTCAATTGTTTCATTTGCTAATATTTTCTCCCATTCTGAGGGTTGTCTTTTCACCTTGCTTATAGTTTCCTTTGCTCTTCAAAAGCTTTTAAGTTTAATCAGGTCCCACTTGTTTACTTTTTTATTTCCATTACTCTAGGAGGTGGGTCATAGAGGATCTTGCTTTGATTTATGTCATCGAGTGTTCTGCCTATGTTTTCCTCTAAGAGTTTTATGGTTTCTGGTCTTACATTTAGGTCTTTAATCCATTTTGAGCTTATCTTTGTGTATGGCGTTCTAATTTCATTCTTTTACATGTAGCTGTCCAGTTTTCCCAGCACCATTTATTGAAGAGGCTGTCTTTGCCCCATTGTATATTCCTGCCTTCTTTGTCAAAAATAAGGTACCCATAGGTTCATGGTTTATTTCTGGGCTTTCTATCTTGTTCCATTGGTCTATATTTCGGTTTTTGTGCCAGTACCGTACTGTCTTGATGACTGAAGCTTTGTAGTATAATCTGAAGTCAGGAAGGTTGATTCCTCCAGCTCCATTCTTCTTTCTCAAGATGCTTTAGCTATTCGGGGGTCTTTTGTGTTTCCATATGAATTATGAAATTTTTTGTTCTAGTTCTGTGAAAAATGCCATTGGTAATTTGATAGGGGTCACATTGTATCTGTAGATTGTATTTGGCACTATAGTCATTTTCACAATATTAATTTTTCCTACCCAGGAACTGGAATATATCTCCATCTTTTTATGTTATCTTTGATTCTTTCATTAGTGTCTTATAATTTTCTGTGTACAGTTCTCTTGTCTCCTTAGGAAAGTTTATTCCTAGACATTTAATTCTCTTTGTTGTAATGGTGAGTGGGATTGATTCCTTAATTTCTCTTTCTGATTTTTCATTGTTAGTACATAGAAATGCAAGTGATTTCTGTGTATTGATTTTGCATCCTGCCACTTTGCTAAATTCACTGATTAGCTCTAGTAATTTTCTGATACTATCTTAAGGGTTTTCTGTGTACAGTATCATGTCCTCTGTGAACAGTGAGAACTTTACTTCTTCTCTTCTGATCTGGATTCCCTTTATTTCTTTCTCTTCTTTGATTGCTGTAGCTAGGACTTCCAGAACTATGTTGAATAATAGTGGTGAAAGTGGACACATTTGTCCTGTTCCTGATCTTAGGCGGAATGCTTTCAGGTTTTCACCATTGAGAATAATGTTTACTATAGTCTTACCAGTCTTCTCTGGTGGCTCAGTTGGTAAAGGGTCTGCCTGCAATTCAGGAGACCTGGGTTCGATCCCTGGGTTGGGAAGACCTCCTAGAGAAGGAAATGGCAACCCACTCCAGTACTCTTGCCTGGAGAATCGCACGGATGGAGGAACCTAGTAGGCTACAGTCCATGGGGTCGCAAAGAGTCGGACACGACTGATCGACTTCACTTTCACTTTCACTATAGGCTTACAATATATGGCCTTTACTATGCTGAGGTAGGTTTCTTCTATGCCCGTTTTTTGAAGCGTTTTAATCATAAATGAGTGCTGAATTTTGTCAAAGGCTTTTCCTGCATCTATTGAGATTATCATATGGTTTTTATCTTTCAATCTGTTAATGTGGTGTATCACATTGATTGATTTGCATATACTGAAGAATCCTTGCATTCCTGGGATGAACCCAACTTGATCATGGTGTATGAACTTTTTGATGTGTTACTGAATTCTGTTTGCTAAAATTTTGTTGAAGAGTTTTGCATCTATGTTCATCAGTGATATTGGCCTGTAGTTTTCTTTTTTTGTGTTGTCTTCGTCTGGTTTTGGTATCAGGGTGATGGTGGCCTCATAGAATGAGTTTGGAGGTGCTCCTTCCTCTGCAATTTTTTGGAAAGAGTTTTAGAAGGATAGGCATTAGCCCTTCTCTAAATGTTTGATATAATTCTCATGTAAGCTATCTGGTCCTGGGCTTTTGTTTTTTGGGAGATTTTGGATCACAGCTTCAATTTCAGTGCTTGTGATTGGGTTGTTCATAATTTCTCTTTCCTCCTGGTTCAGTTTTGGAAGATTGAACTTTTCTAAGAATCTGTCCATCCTTGCAGGTTATCTATTTTATTGCCATATATTTGTTCATAATAGTCTCTGATAATTCTTTGTGTTTCTGCATTGTCTGTTGCAACCTCTCCTTTTTCATTTCTAACTTTGTTCATTTGATTCTTCTCTCTTTTTTTCTTGATGAGTCTGGCTAAAGGTTTGTCAATTTTGTTTATCTTCTCAAAGAAAGAGCTTTCAGTTTTACTAATCTTTACTATTGTTTCTTTCATTTATTTTTCATTTATTTCCACTTGGATCTTTATGATGTCTTTCCTTCTGCTAATTCTGGGGGTTTTTTTGTTCTTGTTTTTCCAGTTGTTTTAGGTGTAAAGTCAGGTTGTCTATTCAATGTTTTTCTTGTTTCTTGAGGTAGGATTGTACTGCTATAAACTTCCCTCCTAGAACTGCTTTCACTGCCACCCATAGGTTTTGAGCTGTCATGTTTTCACTGTCATTTGTTTCTATAAATATTTTGATTTCCCTTTTGATTTCTTCAGTAACCTGTTTGTTATTTAGAAACATGTTATTTAATCTCCATGTGTTTCTGTTTCTTACAGTTTTTTTTTTTTTCTTGTAATTGATTTCTAGTCTCACAGCATTGTGGTCAGAGAAGATGCTTGATACAATTTCAATTTTCTTAAATTTACTGAGGTTTGATTTGTGACCAAAGATGTGGTCTATCCTGGAGAGTATTCTATGTGCACTTGAGAAGAAGGTGTATTCTGCATTTGGATGGGATGTCCTAAGGATATCAGTGAGATCCATCTCATCTAATGTATCATTTAAGACTTGTGCTTCCTTATTAATTTTCTGTTTTGATGATCCGTCCATTGGTGTGAGTGGGGTGTTAAAGTCTCTTACTATTGTTGTGTTACTGTCCATTTCTCCTTTTATGTCTATTAATGTTTGTCTTATGCATTAAGGTGCTCCTGTGTTGGGTCATAGATATTTACAATTGTTATGTCTTTCTCTTGGATCGATCCCTTGATCATTATGTAGTGTCCTTCCTTATCTCTTGTAATATTCTTTATTTTAAGGTCTATTTCGTCTGGTATAAGGATTGCTACTCCAGCTTTCTTTTGCTTCCCATTTGCATGGGATATATTTTTCCATCCTCTCGCTTTCAATCTATATGTGACTTGAGGTCTGAAGTGGGCTTCTTGTAGACAGCAGATATATATATAGGTCTTGTTTTTGTATCCATTCAACTAGTCTGTGTCTTTGTTGGAGCATTTAATCCATTTACCTTTAAAGTAATTATTGATATATATGTTCCTATTGCCATTTTCTGAATTGTTTGGGGTTGATTTTATAGATCTTTTTCCTTCTCTTGAATTTCTTGACTATATAAATCCCTTTAACATTTGTTGAAAAGCTGGTTTGATGGTACTAAATTCTCTTAACTTTTGTTTGTCTGTAAAGTTGTTATTTCTCCACCAATTTTGAATGAGATCCTTGCCAGGTACAGTAATCTTGGTTGTAGATTTTTTTTTCAGTACTTTAAATATATCCTGCCATTCCCTTCTGGCCCATAGAGTTTCTGCTGAAAGATCAGCTGTTAAGCCTATGGGGTTTCCCTTGTATATCACTTGTTGTTTCTCCATTGCTGCTTTTAATATTCTTTCTTTGTGTTTCGTCTTTGTTAGTTTGATTAGCATGTGTCTTGGTGTGTTTCTCCTTGGGTTTATTCTGTATGGGACTCTTTATGCCTCTTGGACTTGATTGACTATTTCCTTTTCTTCTTGGGGAAATTTTCAACTATAATCTCCTCAAATATTTTCTCATGCCCTTTTTTTTTCTCTTCCTCTTCTGGGACCCCTATAATTTGAATGTTGGTGCGTTTGGTGTTGTCCCAGAGGTCTCTGAGTCTATCCTCAGTTCTTTTCATTCTCTTTACTTTATTCTGCTCTTCAAAAGGTTTTCCCACCATTTATCTTCCAGCTCACTGATTCATTCTTCTGCTTCAGATATTCTGCTATTCATTCCTTCTAGAGTATTTTTAATTTCAGTAATTGTGGTTTTTCTATGTTTATTCTTTAATTCTTCTAGGTCTTTGTTAATTGATTCTTGCATTTTCTCCATTTTGTTTTCAAGGTTTTTGATCATCTTTACTATCATTATTCTGAATTCTCTTTCAGGTAGTTTGCCTAGTTCTTCTTCATTTATTTGGACTTCTGGGTTTCAATTTTTTTCTTCATTTGTGTAGTATTTCTCTGCCTTTTCATTATTTTTTTTTTTTTATCTTATTGTGCTTACGGTCTCCTTTTCCCAGGCTTCAAGGTTGAATTCCTTCTTCCTTTTGGTTTCTGCCCTCCTAAGGTTGGTCCAGTGGTTTGTGTAAGCTTCATATAGGGTGAGATTTGTGCTGAGTTTTTGTTTGTTTGTTTGTTTTTCCTCTGATGGGCAAGACTGAGTGAAGTGGTAATCCTGTCTGCTGATGATTAAGTGAAGTCACTCAGTCGTGTCCGATTCTTTGCAACCCCATGGGCTGTAGCCTACCAGGCTCCTCAGTCCATGGGACTTTCCAAGCAAGCATACTGGAGTGGGTTGCCATTTCCTTCTCCAGGGGATCTTCCTGACCCAGGGATCGAACCTGGGTCTCCTGCATTGTAGGCAGATGCTTTACCATCTGAGCTACCAGGGAAGTCTTTGTTGATGATTGGGTTTGTATTTTTGTTTTGTTTGTTGTTTAGATGAGGCATCCTGCACAGGGTGCTACTGGTGGTTTGGTGATGCTGGCTCTTGCATTCAAGTGGTTTCCTTTGTGTGAGTTCTCACTATTTGATAACCCCTAGGGTTAGTTCTCTGGTAGTCTGGGGTCTTGGAGTCAGTGCTCCCGCTCCAAAGGCTCAGGGCTTGATCTCTGGTCAGGAATGAAGATTCCACCAGTGGTTTGTTACGGCATTAAGTAAGATTAAAATAAATATCCAAAAACAAGAAACCAAAGATGAACCCCAGACAAATGGCACTAACAAAATCAGGCAAATAATAATTAAAATAATGGAATATACATATATACATATGCTGCTGCTGCTGCTAAGTCGCTTCAGTCATGTCAGACTCTGTGCAACCCCATAGATGGCAGCCCACCAAGCTCCCCCATCCCTGGGATTCTCCAGGCAAGAACACTGGAGTGGATTGCCATTTCCTTCTCCACTGCATGAAAGTGAAAAGTGAAAGTGAAGTCGCTCAGTTGTGTCTGACTCCTAGAGACCCCATGGACTGCGGCCCACCAGGCTCCTCCGTCTATGGGATTCTCCAGGCAAGAGTGCTGGAGTGGGGTGCCATTGCCTTCTCCCATATACATATGCACCCATGAGCAAAGTCAAAACACTCCAACAAAAATAAAGTGCAGTAGATTGACCCAGCGAACAAAGGAAATCAAAAATTATATTTAACAGTTAAGAACAAAACTAACTAAAGCACAAAGTGGAGAACAAAGCTAAAGCAAGGTGCCAACTGGTGAATAAAGCAGTGAAAATAAAGCTAACAAATATGTTGAGAGAAAAGGAAAGAAAGAAAAGAAAGAAAGAATACACATGCAAAGTTAAATAGAGGTAGATAAAGAAAATTTATATACATTAAAGATTATGCAAGAGGAAAATAACAGTAAGAAAAGCAAACAAAGGAATAAATGTAGAAAAGATATAATAGGCTTAAAAAATTAAAATTATAAAAAAGGAAAACTCCACAGAGCTTCAAAAGCCCAACATAGAGGCAGAGGTTTATAACAACAATAAAAAATGTGGGGAAAAAAATGTGACTGAGGGGGAAAAAAAGCTTAATTAGATTTCATAGTGCCAATAAAATTGACAACTTCAATAGAGCAGGGAACAAAAAAAAAAAGAAAAAAAAATCCAAAAGAATCTACAGAACAAGTTAAAACATAAGAGTAATGAATGTTTTTCTTGAGTCACTGCTGTCAGAGTCCTTTCCCTCCCTGGGAGTCACAGTCCACCTCACCTCCCAAGGATGCCCTCCAAAACTGTGCTGATCTCTGGACCTGCTGTGGGGGCAGCTCAGATTCTAATCTGGTCCTACTTCTGTGTGTTCTTGCCTCCAATGTCCACAGCTATCAGAACTAGTGCATTTTCTTTTGTGGGAGCTCTCAATGACCTTTTATTTATTCCATAGACAAAGAGTGCCTAGTTGATCATATGGATTTAACTGCAGCTTGTACAGTTGGTAGGAAGGTTTTGGGTCTTCTTCCTTAACCACACTGCCCCTGGATTTCAATTGTAGTTTTATTTCCACCTCTGCATGTGGGTCATCCACTGGGGTTTGCTCCTGAGGCTGCCCTGGATGACTTGGGTTTGCCCCTGTGAGGGCCAGGTTTAGAGGTGATGCAGCTGCTTGGGTTGCAGGGGTTCTGGCAGCACCAGATACTCAGGGGAGTTGGCAGCTAGGGCAGCAGGAAATATAGGGCTCTAGAAGGGTATGGCAACCAGTAGTGGCCAATATGCTCCAGTTTCCTTGCCTGGAGAACCTTGACAGAGAATCCTGGAAGACCACAGTCTACAGGGTTGCAGAGTCAGACAATACCGAAGTGACCCCACATGCCTAGATGCAAGACTATTTTTGCTTGTGGCAGCTCGCCCCAGTAAGAGTTGAGCATAAAGATGGCTCAAGCTGCTTGGCTTGTGGGCACTCTGGTGGCACCTATTGTGCAGGGACACAGACTGCCTCCACTGCAGGAGTTGTGGCTCTATCAGAGTCTTTTTATGAGCCTCTTGTAGCTGGTGATTAGAAGGCCTCTTTGGCCAGCCTTTCTCCATAGCTCCACCTATTCAGGTACTTAGAGGTCTCCCTTGCTTGGGATCTTTCTCTGTTGTTCTGCACATCAGGCACATAGAGGGGCCCCCCTGGCTGGGGTCCTACTCTGTAAATTGGCAGGTCAGGCACTTAAAGGGGCACCCTGGGTGGAGTCCTGCTCTGTAATTCAGTGCATCAGGTGTTTGATGGGCCAGCCTCTCTACTGTTCAGCTACTGATGCTGGTGGTGTGGGGAGAGAGAGACTATGGTGGTGGCTCCACCCACAACACGTGACTCAGCAGTATCGCCTTGCTTCCATGGCTGCTGGACTTTTCTCCCCAGATATTTCCCACCATCATCGCCTCCCTCACATCCCGTAGATCCATCTCTCCACGGTCAACAGCAGCCCTCGCCCTGGGATCGCTCCACAATTCCTAAACTCCAGCTCCCAGCCACTGAAAGTTCCAGGGGACTAGTGTCCCTGTCTGGGGTATGTATGGCTGTGGCAAGGACTGTCTGATTCTCATTCCATTTAGGCTGCCACAGATCAACTGTTTCACTCTCAGCCTTAAATGTTTCTCCTTTAACTCAGACAATTGTCCCGATGTGGGGATCAGACCCCTGCTTCAGTTCTTCCACCCTCTGAGGGCAGGTCCAGTCTTACTAACACTCCTGTTTTTCCCCCGAGTTCCTTCATCCTACCGAGTTTTGCATGGTTTGCTGCACTTTGCTGGAGCAGCCGTGAAGAGATACTCCACATTCAAGGTAAGAGAGACCCAAGTAAGACGGTAGGTGTTGCAAGAGGGCATCAGAGGGCAGACATAGTGAAACCATACTCACAGAAAACTAGTCAATCTAATCACACTAGGACCACAGCCTTGTCTAACTCAATGAAACTAAGCCATGTCCATGGGGCCACCCAAGACGGGCAGGTCATGGTGGAGAGATCTGAAAGAATGTGGTCCACTGGAGAAGGGAATGGCAAAACACTTCAGTATTCTTGCCTTGAGAACCCCATGAACAGTGTAAAAAGGTAAAATGATAGAATACTGAAAGAGGAACTCCCCAGGTCAGTTGGTGCCCAATATGCTACTGGAGATCAGTGGAGAAATAACTCCAGAAAGAATGAAGGGATGGAGCCAAAGCAAAAACAATACCCAGTTGTGGATGTGACTGGTGATAGAAGCAAGGTCCGATGCTGTAACGAGCAGTATTGCATAGGAACCTGGAATGTTAGGTCCATGAATCATGGCAAATTGGTCAAACAGGAGATGGCAAGAGTGAACGTCGACATTCTAGGAATCAGCTAACTAAAATGGACTGGAATGGGTGAATTTAACTCAGATGACCATTATATCTACTACTGCAGGCAGGAATCCCTTAGAAGAAATGCAGTAGCCATCATGGTCAACAAAAGAGTCCAAAGTACAGTACTTGGATGCAATCTCAAAAATGACAGAATGATCTCTGTTCCTCCCCAAGGCAAACCATTGAATGTCAGTTATCCAAGTCTATGCCCCAACCAGCAACGCTGAAAAAGCTGAAGTTGAACGGTTTTATGAAGACCTACAAGACCTTTTAGAACTAACACCCAAAAAGATATCCTTTTCATTATAGGGGACTGGAATGCAACAGTAGGAAGTTAAGAAACACCTGGAGTCACAGGCAAATTTGGCTTTGGAATGTGGAATGAAACAGGGCAAAGACTAATAGAGTTTTGCCAAGAAAATGCACTGGTCATAGCAAACACCCTCTTCCAACAACACAAGAGAAGACTCTACACATGGACATCACCAGATGGTCAACACCACAATCAGATTGATTATATTCTTTGCAGCCAAAGATGGAGAAGCTCTATACAGTCAACAAAAACAAGACCAGGAGCTGACTGTGGCTCAGGTCATGAACTCCTTATTACCAAATTCAGACTTAAATTGAAGAAAGTAGGGAAAACCACTAGACCATTCAGGTATGACCTAAATCAAGTCCCTCACGGTTATACAATGGAAGTGAGAAATAGATTTAAGGGCCTAGATCTGATAGATAGAGTGCCTGATGAACTATGGAATGAGGTTCATGACATTGTACAGGAGACAGGGGTCAAGACCATCCCCATGGAAAAGAAATGCAAAAAAGCAAAATGGCTGTCTGGGGAGGCCTTACAAATAGCTGTGAAAAGAAGAGAAGTGAAAAGCAAAGGAGAAAAGGAAAGATATAAGCATCTGAATGCAGAGTTCCAGAGAATAGCAAGAAGAGATAAGAAAGCCTTCTTCAGTGATCAATGCAAAGAAGTAGAGGAAAACAACAGAATGGGAAAGACTAGAGATCTCTTCAAGAAAATTATAGATACCAAGGGAACATTTCATGCAAAGATGGGCTCAATAAAGGATAGAAATGGTCTGGACCTAACAGAAGCAGAAGATATTAAGAAGAGGTGGCAAGAATACGCAGAAGAACTGTACAAAAAAGATCTTCACAACCAAGATAATCATGATGGTGTGATTCCTCACCTAGAGCCAAACATCCTGGAATGTGAGGTCAAGTGGGCCTTAGAAAGCATCACTATGAACAAAGCTAGTGGAGGTGATGGAATTCCAGTTGAGCTCTTTCAAATCCTGAAAGATGATGCTGTGAAAGTGCTGCACGCAATATGCCAGCAAATTTGGAAAACTCAGCAGTGGCCACAGGACTGGAAAAGGTCAGTTTTCATTCCAATCCCAAAGAAAGGCAACGCCAAAGAATGCTCAATCTACCGCATAATTGCACTCATCTCACACGCTAGTAAAGTAATGCTCAAAATTCTCTAAGCCAGGCTTCACCAATATGTGAACTGTGAACTTCCAGATGTTCAAGCTGGTTTTAGAAAAGGCAGAGGAACCAGAGATCAAATTGCCAACATCTGCTGAATCATGGAAAAAGCAAGAGACTTCCAGAAAAACATCTATTTCTGCTTTATTGACTATGCCAAAGCCTTTGACTGTGTGGATCACAATCAACTGTGGAAAATTCTGAAAGAGATGGGAATACCAGACCACCTGACCTGCCTCTTGAGAAATCTGTATGCAGGTCAGGAAGCAACAGTTAGAACTGGACACGGAACAACAGACTGGTTCCAAATAGGAAAAGGAGTACGTCAAGGCTGTATATTGTCACCCTGCTTATTTAACTTATATGCAGAGTACATCATGAGAAACACTGGGCTGGAAGAATCACAAGCTGGAATTAAGATTGGCAGGTAAAATATCAATAACCTCAGATATGCAGGTGACACCACCCTTATGGCAGAAAGTGAAGAGGAACTAAAAAGCCTCTTGATGAAAGTGAAAGAGGAGAGTGAAAAAGTTGGCTTAAAGCTCAACATTCAGAAAACGAAGATCATGGCATCTGGTCCCATCACTTCATGGGAAATAGATGGGGAAACAGTGGAAACAGTGTCAGACTTTATTTTTTTGGGCTCCAAAATCACTGCAGATGGTGACTGCAGCCATGAAATTAAAAGACACTTGCTCCTTGGAAGAAAAGTTATGACCAACCTAGATAGCATGTTGAAAAGCAGAGACATTACTTTGCCAACAAATGTCTGTCTAGTCAAGGCTATGGTTTTTCCTCTGGTCATGTATGGCTATGAGAGTTGGACTGTGAAGAAGGCTGAGCGCCGAAGAATTGATGCTTTTGACCTGTGCTGTTGGAGAAGACTCTTGAGAGTCCCTTGGGCTGCAAGGAGATCCAACCAGTCCATTCTGAAAGAGATCAGCCCTGGGATTTCTTTGGAAGGAATGATGCTAAAGCTGAAACTCCAGTACTTTGGCCACCTCATGCAAAGAGTTGACTCATGGAAAAGACTCTGATGCTGGGAGGGATTGGGGGCAGGAGGAGAAGGGGACGACAGAGGATGAGATGGCTGGATGGCATCACGGACTCGATGGACGTGAGTCTGAGTGAACTCCGGGAGCTGGTGATGGACAGGGAGGCCTGGCGTGCTGCAATTCATGGGGTTGCAAAGAGTCGGACAGAACTGAGCGACTGAACTGAACTGAAGTGCCTTAGCAGCAGCAGCAGCAGCAGCAGTCAAAGCTATGGTTTTCCAGTAGTCATGTATGGATGTGAGAGTTGGACCATAAAGAAGGCTGAGTGCCAAAGACTAGATGCTTTTGAACTGTGGTGTTGGAGAAAACTCTTGAGAGTCCCTTGGACAACAAGAACATCAAACCAGTCATCCTAAAGGAAATCAATCCTGAATACTCAATGGAAGGACTGATACTGAAGCTGGACCTCCAGTACCTTGGCCACCTGATTAGAAGAGCCGACTCATTGGAAAAGACCCAGATACTGGGAAAGATTGAAGGCAAAAGAAATGGGTGGTAGAGGATGAGAGAGTTGGATAGCATCACCGATTCAAAAGATATGAGTTTGAGCAAATTCTGGAGAGAGTGAATGACAGGGAAGCTTGGCATGCTGCAGTTCATGGGTTTGCAAAGAGTCAGACACAACTAAGCTACTGAATGATAACAAATGAACAAAGAGAAGGCAATGTAATTCCTAGATCTGCCACATGAGCTTCTAAGTCAATGCTGCAGGTGAGGCGAAGTTAAAAATTCTGTTTGGGGGGTTTCTCTGGCAGTCCAGAGGTTAAAACTTCACCTTTCAATGCAGGAGGTCTTGGAGCTAAGATTCCACATGGCTCATGACCAAAAAATCAAAAACAAAAAACAGAAGCAATGTTGTAACAAATTCAATAAAGACTTTAAAAATGGTCCAAAAAAAAAATTAAAACAAAAAAGAACTCTGTTTGGCACACATAAAGTTTGAGATGCCCATTAGCTAGCTACCCTAGTGGAGATGTTGAGTGGGCAATTGAAGATATAAGGCTATGAGTCTGGACCAGGGGCGGGGCCAGGGTTGGGAGGTAAGGCTGGAGATAAATTTCATCAGCTGTAGATGGAACTGACAGCCATGGAAGAGACGGGATCCTGGAGAAACTTAGAAAGGAGAGAAGGGGAGTGAGGACCAGGGCCCAGGCTTCTACCATGGAGAGGTCTTCAGGAAGAGGAGGCTGAACCAGCCTGGGAGACTGTAAAAGAGGAGCCAATAAAGGTGAAGTCAGGTAAGTGGGGTGTGCTGATGTGAGAAAGCTCAGACAGGCAGGAAAGAGGGCGGGCTTAACTGTGCCACAAACTGATGATTGGCCGGTAAGACAGGGACCAACCTAAAATTCCTAGATTGCTAAGTTTCAGGTCATAGGCAACCTTGGCAAGAGAGCTGAGAGGAGTGATGGGGACTTAGGCCTCACAGAAGTGAGCTGGGAAGGAGATGGAGGTCAAGGGCAGGCCAATATACCCTAGGGATTTTGCTGTAGAAGGAAATAGAGAAACAGGATGAGAAACTAGCCCACTGGACCTGCAGGGAGGAGAACGGAAACGGTCACGGATGACCTTGCTGAGAGGTTTCAGCACAGCAGAGGTGACAGATTGGGGACTGCTGTGTCAGGCAGGAGGCTGGCATGTCTTCCCTGAGATTGGACGGAACGAGGGAGGAGAGGGTAAACACGTAGATAACCTGAAGGAAATGGAGGGCTTCTGCCAGCCTGCTTTCTCTGTGGCCTGGACTTTCACCATCACTGTTTTCAGAAGCCTGACTTTAGCAACCAAATAGAAAGATGCTACCTGAACAGCAGAACCAAGATGGCAGCAGGTTGAGGAAGGTCCTGAAAGAAAGCGTGAGCTCTAGTTACAGCCCCTCTTTCTAAGGCTGAATCTGTCTAGGTGGGTCTGGTCAGAAGAGCCTGTCTGACCAGGACAGCAGGTGCAAGACAGCATATCTGAAAACAGTCTACAGCTTCAGGACCCAGGACTTCACTCCTGGATGCTGCATTAATTTAGGAATCCTCCAGTCCTGACTGGGGAGCTGGTGATTCAGAGGGGCTAAAGGACCCTCACATCCATACATGACCGCTGGAAAAACCACAGCCTTGACTAGATGGACCTTTGTTGGCAAAGTAATGTCTCTGCTTTTCAATATGCTATCCAGGTTGGTCATAACTTTTCTTCCAAGGAGCAAGCGTCTTTTAATTTCATGGCTGCAGTCACCATCTGCAGTGATTTTGGAGCCCCCCAAAATAAAGTCTGACACTGTCTGAGTGAACTCCGGGAGTTGGTGATGGACAAGGAGGCCTGGCGTGCTGCGATTCACGGGGCTGCAAAGAGTCGGACACGACTGAGCGACTGAGCTGAACTGAGCTGAACTGAGCTGAACTGAATGGACCCTCATCAGGAAAGACTTCTTCCTTCCATTTCATTGTTTCCAAAGCCACACCTGTGAAATAATAAGGGTGATCTTTGAACCCAGAAAAAGGATGTACCAACTAAGAAGCCTCATGCCAATAAAATGGTGCTACTCAAAGTGTGGTCCGTGAACCAGCAGCATCACTGAGATCTTGATGAAAATACAGAACCTCAAACCTATGGAATCAGTCTTACTTTAACAAAATTCCCAACTAATTCTGATGTGCTAATCTAACCACTAATGTTGAGAATCACTAACTTAAGCCATGAAGATACGTATTTGGAGAATTAAATCTAGGGTATATTCAACAGCCTCCCTGATATAATTGAGGACCAACCATTATTCGAGTTTTTTGTTTTTTTTTAAATTCTGACGCGTATTGCTTCATGGTTATAAAATGGCTGCCACAGCTCCTAGAGTCTTATGCACCAACATGACAACATTCAACGACTGGGAATGGGGTTCAGGGGCAAGGTGATAAGAACTTGTTTTGTGAACTCTCTCCTTTTGTCAAACAGGGGAAAAACTTTCCCAGATCCCTGCAAGAGATGTCCCCTCGGTTCTTACTGGGCAAAAATTTGTCACCCTCTCCTGCTAGGGAGTCTGGGATGTTTTGGCTTTTTCATTGTCCATAGTAGGAAGCAGAGAATAGAGAAGGAGGTTGGAAAGGGCTACTGGGCAACCAGTCATTAGCATTGCCATAAAAGGCAAACATGGAACATAAAGGTACACATGGCAAAGTTAACACATTAAATAATTAAGTAATTAGTTTAGTAATGAGAGAAAACAAGGAAGATCAGGGTCTCCCATTAATTTTCTATCTTTAATTTATCTGATCAATTAATACATCATTTTTTTCTGTTTAATTGATTTGCTTCATGTTTGTCCAGATCAAAAATGAGAAGGTTTTCTTTAAAATATAAGTTCCTTTGAAGACAGAAATTCCCATCTGAATGTAAACTTTGTGTATTATTCCTAGCTCACTGTCACCACATTCTGTAAAAATAGAGATGAAGAGACCAAAAATAAGGTAGTCAATGACATTTATTAATGCTCTTCAACATATGAATGTACTGTCCACAGCAGTTGTATATAAAAACTCTTAGAATTTTACATACCCTTTAACACTTCTGGGAATTAGTCCTAAAGGAAATAACCAAGGATGCATTTGAAAAACAGCCATTAACAAGCCACCTATAAAAACAGGGGACAACCTAAATCTCCAGTGACAGGGTGCTGGTTGATGATACAGCCATACAAGGAGATACTAAATAGCTGTTAAAAAAAAAACACAAAAAACAGCATTGAGTAGTATTGGATGTCATGGGAAAATGTTCACAATATATTATTAAGTGAAAAAAGCAGTTTATAAGGCAGTAAGTATACAGCATAACCACATTTTGTTTTTTTTTAAATATAATTATGCTAAAGAAAAAAAAAACACCGCACATTACAAACTGTTGCCTTTCTGGATGGCCCGATTATGTGAGGTTTGATTTTTCCTTTGACTCCTCTATAGCAAATACGTTTTACTTTGCTGTGAGGAAAAAAAGAGGGTTTGCGGTACTAGATTAAGATCTAGGCTTCCCTTCCTCACCTCTTCTCCCACCTCTCTACCCCCAGGCTAAGCAAGACATTCCACCCCACCCCCAACTCAGAATGCTGTGGAGGCTTCTGAGGATCCCTCCCACTTGGCCACATTTCTGTTTTTGTGGAAAATCTTCATGTTTCCCTGGTCTGATTTGAGAGTGCTCAAATTATTCATCTTAATTAAGTAGGACTAGGTGTTGTTTTGACAGAGACGCTCACCCAGCAGATTTTCTTCACCACTTGTTTGTTTTAGAAGCCAAGAATGAACAGGGTGGAGAGGGAGGGCAGATGGCCCCCCATGCGCTATCTACATCTGAAAGGCAGCCTTTCTGATGCGGGAAGAAACGACAGGATGGCCCCTGGCTGGTGCTTCCCACACTGCCGGCTACTTAAAAGTCTTGAAACCCCCTGCAAGGACTGTTTCTTTGCAGAAGTAGCTTCTGGGTTCCAAAGTGAGTCAAGTAATACTCCTTATCTAAGTAGTCTGGTGGTGGTTTCATGAGTGGACATTATGTTCCTACTCTGTGCCACTTGGTTCCGATGGAGCCAGTCTAGAGAGGTGACCACCAGCAACCTGTCAGAGGCATTGACACCTGAGCTGAGACTTGAAGGGCTTCCAATCATGAGCAAATCTGGAGGGACAGGCTTCCAGACAGAGAAAATAACAAGGGCACTGACTTGTGTGGGAATGAGCTTGGCCATGAGAAGGGCATCCTGAGAGGTCTTTTCCTGAGATAAATGCCTACAGTGGGGTGATGGGACCAAAAGGTAGACATTTTTATGACTCTTGATATGTATATATCCGGATTATTTCCAGAATGAATGTAATTAAGATTTTGTGTCCAATTGTTGACAGCAGTTATCCTTGGAGAGTGGGATTCAGAGGTTGACAGGATGAGAAAAGAGACTTAAAAGTTTCCATCTTCTGGGTGATTTGAATTTTGAGCCAAGAGTATGTCATTTTTTTTTTCTTTTAATATTCATTTATTTGGCTGCATCAGGTCTTAGGTTGTGGCAGGTAGGATCTTTCATTGTGGCATGCAGGCTCTAGAAGACACTAGCTTAAGTGCCATGTGGGATCTTAGTTCTCTGACCAGGGGTCAAACCCATATCCCCTGCATTGTAAAGCAGATTCTTAACCGCTTGACCACCAGGGAAGTCCCTGAGTATGTCATTTTTATAGCTTGAAGTGACCTATTGTTTTAGAACACTGGACATAAGCAGGGTGGTAGATACAGTGTTTTATTATTCTAAATATCATATATGTGTATTTAAGCTCCATTGTATATATGAAGTATTTCATACTAAAAACCTGGTTTTTATAAAATGTATTAATTTACAGACTGCCAGCTAGCTCTAAATGTGATAGTCTCACCACTGTTGCATCAATATCGACCATTATTCCTCCTTAACATTTTTGCCTCTTTGTTAGAGTTCAGGCTCTGGCCTGCTCTGACGTTTGACTAGTCATTCATCTTCTGTAGGTTTCAGTTTTTTGTCCAATGAGAAGAAAGATGTGACTAAGTTCTCAATTCCCTAATAGAATTGTTCAGGAAGTTAAATGAAATAGTACATGGAAAGGCACTTAGCAAATTTTTTAATGTGATAGACTAGTGAATTCCCTGGTGGTCCAGCGGTTAAGACTTCATGGTTTCACTGCTGAGGGCCTGTGTTCGATCTCTGGTCAGGGAATCAAGATCCCACAAGCTGTGCAACTTGGTCAGAAAGCAAAACAAAAATGCGATGGATTAGAACAAAGGAATGAGAATTAAAAGAAAGAATTTCCATCTGAAATGAATTCCCTCTTTATCCACATCTCAACAAGCTAGTGGCTTCTCAAGACAGATTTTCTAGACTCTCTCATTCACCCTGCTCTGCCTGTTATCTATATTTTGTCTCAAATGTAGCTCGCTTCGGCAGCACATATACTAAAATTGGAATAACATAGAGAAGATGAGCACGGCCCCTGCGCAAGGATGACGTGCAAGTCTGTCAAGTGTTCCGTGATTTTTATGGGCATCAAGAGGGAAGAGGGGCCCTGCATGCGAGACAGCAAAAGAGACACAGATGTAAAGAACAGTCTTTTGGATTCTGTGGGAGAAGGCAAGGGTGGGATGATTTGAGAGAATAGCACTGAAACATGTGTATTATCATATGTGAAACAGATCGCCAGTCCAGGTTTGATGCATGAGACAGGGTGCTCAGGGCTGGTGCGCTGGGATGACCCAGAGGGATGGGATGGGGAGGGAGGTGGGAGGGGGATTCAAGATGGGGAACACATGTAACCCCATGGCTGATTCATGTCAATATATGGCAAAAACCACTACAATATTGTAAAGTAATTAGCTTCCAATTTAAATAAATTAAATTTTTTTTAAAAAAAGAGGGAAGGGGAAGTAGGAGGAATTGGGCAATTGGGATTGACATACATACACTGTTGATACTATGTGTAAAATAGATAATTAATGAGAACATGCTGTATAGCACAGGGCACTCTACTCAGTGCTCTGTGGTGACCTAAATGGGAAGGGAGTCCAAAAAAGAGGGGACCTGTGTATACATACAGTTGATTCACCTTGCTGTACAGCAGAAACTAACACAACATTTGAAAGCAACTATAATCCAATAAAAATTAAAAAGTTAATTCTATCTCAAATGTTCTTAAACCTAAGTCTGTAAAGTGTGACACATTAATTGCTTTGCATGCGCTAATGATGACATCCCCCAGAAGAGGGTCCAGCGAGGGTGTGGTGTCCTGAGAGTGGTGTTTTAGAGGAGGGGTGACAGTCTGGGTGGAAAGGAGGGCTCTTTCCAGACTGAGCTTACAGAGAGTAGGATGGGCTGGGAAGAGCTTCAAATGAGGTTGTATATAAATTAAGTTCTAGTCTGGGTTATTCAATGACTAGCTCTGCTATGTCCAGTTTCTTTCTGGTTTCAGTTTCTTGAGAGGTGGGGATACAAAATTTTCCCTTTTTGTTTGGTTATGTTGTTTTAAGGATTTGGTGACCCAACATACTTTAAGAAGCCTTGAAAACCGGGGAAGCTTTGTACAAATACAAGGACCTATTACTGCTATTTAATGACTGCCTTTGGGCACCCTTGTGGCTCAGCTGGTAAAGAATCTGCGTGCAATGCGGGAAACCTGGATTCGATCCCTGAGTTGGGAAGAAGATCCCTGAGTTGGGAGAAGGGAAAGGCTCCCCACTCCAGTATTCTGGCCCGGAGAATTCCATGGACTATACAATCCATGGAGTCACAAAGAGCTGGACACAACTGAGTGACTTTCACTTTCACTTTCCTCCCCAGCAGGTTATGCAAGGATGCTCACACAGACCTGCTTGCTAACTGAGCCTGGAGGGAAAGAGTCCTCTTACTGGCTCCCAGTGTCGTGGACAGAGTTTGAGCTTTGATTCCAGGCAGAGCTCACTTGATACCTTAGTTCTGCCAGCTGCTACCTTGTGCTTGGTTGCCCAGTCGTGTCCAGCTCTTTGTGACCCTTCTGACTGCAGCCACCAGGCTCCCATGTTCATAGGATTTCCCAGGCAAGAATACTGGAGTGGGTTTGCCATTTCCTCCTCAAGGGGCTCTTTCTGACCCAGGGGTCAAACCCGCATCTCCTGTGTCTCCTGCATTGCAGGCAAATTCTTCATCTGTTGAGACATCAGGGAAGCCCCACTATTTCCTGCTAGGTATTAAACCTCCCTGTGGTCAGTATCGCCTACGCTCACAGATATCCTGTGCCCTTCCTGGCACATGGAAGACTCAGTAGGCGTGTGGGGACATAGTACTAGTTCTGGCAACTGAACTGGCAGCAGCAGTTCACTTCTGGGCTGAAGGAGAAACTCAGGCACAATCTTCCAGTCTCTCTCTTCCCCTGCTGTGGCAATGGCAGTGGAGGCCTTGAGTTGGCATGGTGGGCCTAAAGGTCAAAGTAGCCAGGGTTTTGGAGTCACTGCATGGAAGGCTTCTGTGAGTGGCAAGCACACTCTAATTGCATAGAACCACTGAGATTCTTCAAACTGTTTGTTACTACAGCACAGCCTCACCTCTCCTGACCGAAACACAACATGAGTCTCGGTTTCCCCTCCCCTGTCTCACCTGGCTGTGGCGAAGATTTAATAAGAGAACTTGTGTCAAGTTGTTAGCTCAATGTTGGCTCCTGGAAGGGACTCTCCAAATGTTTGATTCTTGCCCACCCCTAGCAAGATGATTATTCTTGGCAAAATCACACAAGGCTACCTGACTAGACCTTCCCATGGACCTCTGGAGCATAGCAGTGATATTAGTAGTTTCTCATGGAAGCACACAATCCTTATTCAGCAGCAGGTATTATGTATTATGAGTTCTCCACACTTCCCAGTTCTTTCCATGGAAATCCTAGGGCGGTAACGTGTGTTTGTTGAGAGATAACACACTGACAGCCCCTGGCATCCACCTTCTGCTTACAACAGGCTGTGACAACTCCGCGCTCCCTAAACCATTGCCACCAGCAGCCTCCATCCACAGCAGGGAGAAGGGGAGAGATGGGGGTGGGCGTGGGGGTGTTGGGGGGAAGCTACTCTTGCCTCTTGGTGCCAAGTGGCACAAAGGAAACCTTTGGGGATATCAACATGCAGCAGCACCTCTGAACCTCACTCGGTCTGTGCTTTGACTCGTTACAGTCAAACAACAAAATAAGAAAACTAATTCAAAACAAAATTCTGAGCTGTGGCTGCCTGCCCCCTTGTTTCTGAGTGAAGTTTAATGAAATGATGATGGTTCTAGAAGCAAAGTGTGAATCTGAATGCTGAAGGAGGGGAAACAAAACGCTTGTGGAAAATCAGCTATCCCTTCTCAGTGATGGCTGGGTGTGTTTGGGGGGTGGTTCTGTGTGGGGGTTTCTGCAACCAGGCTGATACTTTTAGCTCCATCAGGAAAGCAGTTTCTTGAATCCCACAGTGAGGGAGAGGAGCCTTTAGAAAGTTATATCCGGGCGCTGGTGGTATTTTCCAGAGCCAATGACTCAGGATTGCTCACCTGGACACCTTCCCCAGCAGTATTTACCCTACACACATACTGTGTTTCACACATACACACACACATGCACGCACGCACGCACTCATCCAGTTATGAAGAAGAAGATGGGAGCAAGCAACCTGGATATGTTTTTGAAAATGGACTTGCATATCTTTTGTGTTTTCCAAGGTTAGGCTAGATATGTGGCCTAACCTTGGAAAACACAAAAGATATGCAGGTCCATTTTCAAAATCTAGGCCTGGTTGTGGAGGGCCCTGGTCCTCCCTCCACCCCTCTCCTGACCCACAGGCGCTGTGCAAGAAAGTTGAGGAAAATGGACTCCGCTTCACCACTTGACCTTATGAGAAACTAATGACTCCTTCCTTGGAATGGCGAGTGCCTCCAGAAACCCATCCTTGTTCCTTCTTTGTTCCAAAGCAAACGCTTGCCTTGGCTTCTGTTCTCGCTCTCAGACAAGAAGATATACAGGAGTGGAGCTCCTGAGCCAAAGGCCTGGGACTTGAATGGAAATCAACACACTTTCCGGAAGCTGTGACCACAGAGAGGTGGGGCAGGTTTTCTAACAAACATTCCAAGACTTACACATCCATGTAAGCCTGGTCCCCTTCAAACAGTCAAAATGTAGGGATTTACTTCAAGGGTGATAGTGATTAACAAGGTATCAGTGTGTATGGAGCATTTGCCAAATGTCAGACTCTGTGCTAAGACCTGTGTAAGTACTTCCCAGTTGACCCTCCCAATTCCATTAATAGATGAGGAAACTGCGATCCAGGGAGGTCAAGTCAGGTCAGTACTGGGTGATGATGCTAGAGTCCAACCTAGGCCCAGAGCTCTCCAGTCCAGGCTTAGAACTACTTTCAGAACCAGGAATGAACGCCATTTTTCAGATCCTCGCCGACGGCATGAGGATTCACCTTCATTTAGTTTCAACCAGCAGAATCTGGAGCATTCACATTCCTTTCTTATTTCACTGAAATCTCACCCAGGTGAGGCAAGTGGGTGAGCCTCCCAGTTGTCTTAGGGCAGGGAGCCCCGGACACTTGGAGCTTAAGGAACTTGTGGGAAGTGACTCTGTGATCGCTCTTGGGGATGGGTTTGATTTTTGGAAACAATCAAAAGCTATTTGGAGTAAAGTCTGCTAAGCTAGGTAATTTATCTATCTCTACAAAATCAGGCATGTTCAATATAAATTTATACCCAGTGAGTCATCTTATATGGTTCATAGACTGATCATCATGAAGCCAATTCCAGAAAAGGCATTTCAGGAATGGTCAGAAATTTCTTCTGAGTCTCATCCTAAATCTGCCTCCTTGTAATTTGCTCCTGTGGCTCCAGTTTGCATTCTGGAACCACGTAAATCGGTCTCATCACTACTGGTCTCCATGCCACTCCATCCTAGAAGCTTGGCTATCTGATTGCCAAACCAGTGGATTAGAAATGGGGAAAGCGAAAAGATGGGCATGCATATTAGAATCACCTGAAATGTTTCTAACTTACCGGTTCATGGGTTCTACCCCCAGAGAGTCTAATTTTGTCCATCTGGCTCGGGGTCCGGGTGTGGTTGTCTTTTTGAAGTTCACCAAGTGATTTTAGCCAAGGATGAGAAGGGTTGTCTTCAGAAGAGAGGATGAATTAGACCCAGAGAGGCTGGATAACTAGCCCAGGGTGGCACAGGAACCATACTCTAGAGCTGAGTGTTAAGCCCCTGCCCACCTGCCCCTTGCTTCCTCTGGTCATGCTCATCTGACCTCACCCAGATGGCTTTCCTGAGTGTGGGGTCCCAGCAGGGACAGCAGGGGAATGAGTCTTTGCATTCTGCCCAGTTCTCAAAGCATTGCTCATCACCCACAGTAAATTCTTTTTTTTTTTTTTTTTTGGCTACACCGGGTCTTTGTTGCAGCATGCCAGGACTTTTCTCTAGCTGAAGTGTACGGGAGCTTTTCTAGTTGTGGTGCACAGGCTTACTTGCCCCGGGGCATGTGGGGTCCTAGTTCCTGATCAGGGATCCATCCTGTGTCCTCCCTGCAGCCCCCTGCACTGAAGGCGGATACTTAACCACTGGATCACTAGGGAAGTCTCCACCCACAATACTGTATGATTTCTTGTGACAAAAGGAATGCTGGCAAGCCGGGCACAAGTGATGCCTGAGGATTCCTGGGTGTTGACTCTGCTCAGCTCCACATGAGGACGTGTCCTTGGGGCTGTGGAGTCTGGTCCAGAACCAGGAGAGGCCCGTCCATGTTTGTGAATATTTCTCTCAACTTGCACTTACATTGTCAGAAGTACATGCTTCTGGAACCATGACCCCAGCCCTACTATAATGGAGTGAGAAATCCAACCTTCTAGGAGATCCTGCCTCCCAGGGATTGAGGCAGGTGCCCTGCGTACCACTTCCAGAATTTTGAGGAAGCTTGTGGAGTGAGGCTGCCTCTGTGGCTGGCTAGCTTCTGATAAGAAGGACTTTGCATCCTCATCTAATTTAATTTAATCTAAGCTTATAATCTAACCTCACAGGGACTGTGTATGTTTGATGATGATGTTTTATGGGGGATGTATGGAGGTTCCTTAAAATAACTAAAAATAGAGCTATCATATGACTCTGAAATCCCACTCCTGGGCATATATCCAGAGAAAAATATGGCATGAAAAGATACATGCACCCCAGTATTCATTGCAATACCATTTACAATAGCCAAGATATGGAAGCAACCTAGATGTCCATCGATAGATGAATGGGTGAAGATGGGTGCATACATCACACCACATCTTGTTTACCCGTTCATACACACACACACACACATACACACACACGAATATTACTAAGCCATTAAAAAAGAATGTGATAAGGCCATTTGCAGCAACATGCATGGACCCAGACAGTGTCATACTGAGTGAAATCAGGCAGAGGAGAAAGATTAAATGACACCCCTTATACGTGGAATCTAAAAAGAAAAGATAGAAATGAACTTGCAAAGCAGAAAGAGATTCACAGACCTAGAAAATGAACTCATGGTCGCTGGGGGCGGTGCGGGGGAAAGGGATAGTTAAGGACTTTGGGAACGTCATATACACACTGTATTTAGTACATGCTATATTTAAAAGGATAACCGACAAAAACCTATTGTATACACATGGAACTCTGCTCAATGTTATGTGCCAGCCTGAATGGGAGGGGGGTTTTGGGGGGAATAGACACATGTATGTGTATGACTGACCTCCTTCACCGTTCACCTGAAACTATCACTACATTGTTAATGGGCTATACCCCAATACAAAGTGTTTTTGGTGTTAAAACAATTAAAATTAAATAATATATATAAAACCTTATACTGAGACAGGAAAAAAAAAAGAAAAAAAAAAAACCTTATAGAACTGTGTGTGTATGATGCTGATGTTTTATATAATGTTAAAGGTACTGTGTCGGAGAAGGCAATGACACCCCACTCCAGTACTCTTGCCTGGAAAATTCCATGGATGGAGGAGCCCGGTAGGCTGCAGTCCATGGGGTCGCTAAGAGTCGGACACGACTGAGCGACTTCACTTTCACTTTTCATTTTCATGCAGTGGAGAAGGAAATGGCAACCCATTCCAGTGTTCTTGCCTGGAGAATCCCAGGGACGGGGGAGCCTGGTGGGCTGCCGTCTGTGGGGTCGCACAGAGTCGGACAGAACTGAAGCGACTTAGCAGCAGCAGCAGCAAAGGTGCTGTGTATGTATGATGCTGATGTTTTGTATAACCTTATAGGGACTGTGTATTATGATACTGATGCTTTGTATAACCTATAGCTGGGGATATGAGCATAGGTTGCCCTCTGGCTGGCCCTGGCACTGAGACTGATAGAACAAGCAGGCCTCAAGGAACCAAGGCAGAGGTTGTTGCCACTGAGACTTCCTGGGGGAGAGTCCACCAACTTGCCAAGGCCTGACCTCAGTCCCCTTCCCTAGGAACCCTATATTTCGGCTTGTCTAGTTTCTCTTTTTCTGTTTAAATATTTATTTGGTTGCACTGGGTCTTAGTTGCAGCATGTGGGATCTTTAGTTGCAGTATGCGAAATCTTAGTTGCACCATGCGAGATCTAGTTCTTTGATCAGGGGTTGAAACCCAGCTCCTTACGCTGGGAGCACAGAGTGTTAGCCACTAGATCGCCAGGGAAGCCTCCAGTTGTCTCCCAGATGCTGTGGTCCCAGCTCTGTCACCCTTCTGCCACTAACAGAAACACTTCCCTGGTTGCTGTTCCCCTTACCTTCCCCTTCCATGACTGTCTCCACCCAGTTCCAGGACGCACTTTACCTAGGAAACAACAGAGAATTTCAGGTCAAGAACAAGACACAGTGGTAGTGATTAACTCAGTTGGGTACCATCTATGCACCTGAATACAAATATATTGATTCACAGATGCAAGTTCATCTGGTCCAGTCTCAACGTGACCTTGTATGATGGTTAATTTTATGGGTCGATTTGAGTGGGCCACAAGTGCCCAGATATTTTGTCAAGAGTTATTCTGGAGATGTCCGTGAAAGTGTTTTTCGGATGAGATTAATATTTAAATAATTTGATGAAGTAAAGCAGGTTGCCCTCTTTAATGTGAGTAGGCCTCATCAAGTCAGTTGAAGGCCAAATAGAGTAGAAAACCCTGACCTCCTCTGAGTGAGAATTATTCCTGCCTGATGGCCTTCAAACAGCAATGGTGGCCCTTTTTTTCTGCCGCTGGACTCACACCGAAGCATCGGTCCTTCCTGGCTCTTGAGCTGCTGATCTTCAGACTGGAACTACATCATCATCTCTCCAGCTTGCCAGCTCACTCTGCAGACCTTGTGACTTGCTCACTTCCTTAATCACATGAACCAATTCCTTGTTACAAGTCTCTTTCTCTATATATATACATCCTACCGGTTCTGTTTTCCTGGAGAACCCTGACTCATCACCACCTTGCCTCAGAGATATTGCCAATATCCCCATTTTGCAGATGGAGAACGTGTGTCAGAGTTAGGGCCACCACCAGCCCTCTCTGAATCTTGATCATACTAGCTCTGCTCACCTCCTTTCTCCCTTTCTCCCCATGTCATGCTCCCTTCTGGCTCATTCTAGTTCTACTCATTTCTTTTTCCCCCTTCCTCCCGGTGTCATTCTCCCTTCTGCAGCTTACCTTGTCCAGGTGGCAGCTCTGTCTCTAACCCTTCCCCATCTGGGCCAGTAGGTACCTCGATCTAGGAGCTATGATTCTTTTGCTGGCTCTTTCACAGGGAGTTGAACAAATCGATATTTATGGGGGAGTTAAACACACATGCTGGTCTTCCCTGATTCTGCCGTCACTTCTTTTTTTAAACACTTGAAAATATCTCAGAACCCACATTATTCCATGTGGTTGTCAAGCCACACCATGGTTTTGTAGAGAAGGCTGTATTTCCTGGAGACTCTAATCTTCATTTCTTTTCCTACCACTTTGCACTTTCCTTTCTGACTTCAGATAATCTTCTTCTGCAGGTTTATTTTCAAGATAATTCAGGGAAAGGTGTTTGGCTCACACATTTTGACCTGCTGTAGTTTCCAAAATATTTTGGAGAGATCTAGGGGGTAGGTTGGAGAAGGCAATGGCAACCCACTCCAATACTCTTGCCTGGAAAATCCCATGGAGGGAGGAGGAGCCTGGTAGGCTGCCGTCCATGGGGTCACGAAGAGTCAGCCACAAACTGAGCGACTTCACTTTCCCTTTTCACTTTCATGTAGTGGAGAAGGAAATGGCAACCCACTCCAGCGTTCTTGCCTGGAGAGTCCCAGGGACGAGGGAGCCTGGTGGGCTGCCGTTTCTGGGGTTGCACAGAGTCGGACATGACTGGAGTGACGCAGCAGCAGCAGCAGCAGCAGCAGCAGCAGCAGCAGCAGCAGCAGCAGCAGCAGCAGCAGAGGATAGGTTAACTTCATCTTGGCCCTAGTCTGGGTAGTTTTCATGTGACAGTGAATGTATTCTAACTTGCAGATGGTAGAAAGAAAGGAAGGAAGAATAAAAGAAATGAAAGAAAATAAAGATATCAATAGCAGCACCCAACAGCTAAATTTATGTGAATAATTCTCTAAAGATAACTTGTACTTTACCTTGGGCCCCTGATAGCTCAGTTGGTAAAGAATCCACCTGCAATGCAGGAGACCCCAGTTTGATTCCTGGATCAGGAAGATCCTTTGGAGAAGGGATGGGCTACCCACTCCAGTATTCTTGGGCTTCTCTTGTAGCTCAGCTGGTAAAGAATCCACCTGCAATGCAGGAGATGTGGGATCGATCCCTGGGTTGGGAAGATCCTCTAGAGAAGGGAAAGGCTACCCACTCCAGTATTCTGGCCTGGAGATTTCCAAGGACTGTATGGTCCATAGGGTCTCAAAGAGTCAGACATGTCTGAACGACTTTCACTTTCAGCCAGGAGCAGAGGGAACCAACAGCCACAGTGGGGAATATACTAGCTTCAAGATTATGTTTACCCTAGGTTCTTTTTCCATCCTTCATTTGCCCCCCACCTACCCACCCTTGAGTGGCTTGTGGGATCTTAGTTCCCCAACCAGGGATTGAACCTGTGCTTCGTGCAGAGGAAGTATGGAGTCTTAACCACTGGACCACCTTGGAAGTCCCTATCTTTAGTTTGAAAACACTTCACCACATTCACTATTAATAATTCTTCTTTCTTCTGAACATATAGAGAAACAGGTCAGTAAGAGATTTATGTGGGATGATGAGGCAAATGGGAGCCAGGAAGATCTTTGAGTCCTGGATAGTGTCCTTTGTGAGGCTTCTCCTCCAGACTGGAACCTGGGAACATGGTATTAAGCTAGAGCCAAAACAGAGTGAGAGGGAATGTGGAGAAGGGCTTGCCAGAAGACAGAATGTGGAAAAGAGACTTGAAGAAAAGGCTGGTGGGAAGGTGCCAGGAGGGCCATGAGGTCATAGTTTCAGGGTCCTCTAGCCCTCTGGCTAAAGAACCATTTCACTGTGAATTATTATCCCTATTCGTTTGTGTCTTTAATAATAGCCATAACAATGGATGCCACAAAGGTCAACCCTGGGGCTCCTCTTGGGCTAATGCATTTAGTAAGGGTTGGAGGCGGAAATAAGTTGATGAAATTGTTGTTGATCTAAACACAGTTTGGCTGGCCAAGGCGGCGGAGGCCTGTGAGAAACTCCAGATGGACTTCATCTCCTCTGGGGTCCTAGGCAAGGACAAGAATGGCAGCTAGAATTTAACTTGAGTCTGGTGCCCCGAGAAGCTGGGCTGGCCCACAGGCGGTGGATACTCACTCAGTCTAGGACAGAGGCCCGCCTTGGTAGCCAGAGCAAGCATCATGCCAGTTGTAGAGGAGTCCTGGGCCCCCCTGGGGTCTGGACTGCCCCTTGCTGTATGGGGTCATCTCAAATCCCACCTGGCATGGCTTGCTGGGATCTTACCACTTTCCCTTCAATTGACATTAGGAAAGGAGGTCCCATGGGGTGGAAAGACCCACCCAAGGTCACTTGGTTGGATGGAAGCTGAGTCAGCACCAGAATCCGGCCCTTGGCTTCCCGTTGGAGTATTTCCACTTTTTGTGTCTGTAAGCCCCCGACCCCTCCAACCCCAGCTCAACCAGAGGCAGGTAAACATCAGCCTCCCAGGCCCAGCTGGAGATGGTGGGAGATGGGGTGCCTGGGGGCTGCCCAGTTTTCAGTCGTGCCCTCTGATGAACTCCGATCCTAGAGTCAGACCTCGACCATTTAACTCCTCTGAGGCTTTCTTTCCTTATCTGGAAAATGGACATTAATAAGTGTGTCTAACACATAAAGTGAAATGCTCCATGAGGGATCACTGTACAAGATGGGGGACCCAGGACCCCAAAGAAGTTCATGGTGTCTCAGGAGAGCCAGAGTCACCTGTAACTGTACTCAAGGTGTATGAACATGATGGTTTAGGAGCAGGGGAAGGAATAACTAATTAACTAGAGTGTACCAGGAGAAGGCAATGGCATCCCACTCCAGTACTCTTGCCTGGCAAATCCCATGGATGGAGGAACCTGGTAGGCTGCAGTCCATGGGGTTGCTAGGAGTTGGACACGACTGAGCAACTTCACTTTCACGCATTGGAGAAGGAAATGGCAACCCACTCCAGTGTTCTTGCCTGGAGAATCCCAGGGACGGGGGAGCCTGGTGGGCTGCCGTCTGTGGGGTCACACAGAGTCGGACATGACTGAAGCGACTTAGCAGCAGCAGCAGCAGAGTGTACCAATGTCTGTCCTACTACTTATCAGCTAGATGACCATAAACACATTTCTCAACCTCTCTGGAGGTGACTGAACTTCTTATGCGTAATATGGGAAGATTGAAACAGCACATACATTCAGGGTTATGGATTTAAGAACTGGATATAACAAATATGAAGCACCTGACACTTGCCTGGAGAGCTCCATGGACAGAGGAACCTGGTGGGCTACAGTCCATGGGATCACAAAGAGTTGTAACTGACTGAGCGACTAACACTGACATCAATAAAGTAATATTATCCTTTTGGGGAATAAAGCCAAAGAAATCTTCACAGAGGAGGTGATGTTTGAGTTGGGTTTGAGAGAGGAGCAGAGTTCTACAGGGAGAACTTAGAGCAGCCTGGACAGGGCATAGAGACATGGAAATATGGCTTATTCAAGAGAGCAAGCAGCCTGGAGACTCTGCGGCAGGGAGTTTGTAGGAGTGAGGACACAGGGACCGGTTTTGTGGACGTTATGCCTAATGTAAAGAAATGTAGACTTTAGGACAATGAGGGCCTTTGGAGATTTCTGAGCCTAGGTAGGACAGGATCCAATTGGCATTTATAAGATATGCTTAGTTGCCACTTTCTTGGATACTGGTTTTTTGTTTGTTTTGCCACAAGCCACGTTCAGTTCAGTTCAGTTCAGTTGAGTCGCTCAGTCGTGTGCAACTATTTGCGACCCCATGAATCGCAGCACGCCAGGCCTCCCTGTCCATCACCAACTCCCGGAGTTCACCCAAACTCATGTCCATTGAGTCAGTGATGCCATCCAGCCATCTCATCCTCTGTTGTCCCCTTCTCCTCCTGACCCTCCCAGCATCAGAGTCTTTTCCAGTGAGTCAACTCTTTGCATGAGGTGGCCAAAGTACTGGAGTTTCAGCTTCAGCATCAGTCCTTCCAAAGAAATCCCAGGACTGATCTCCTTTAGAATGGACTGTTGCAGTCCAAGGGACTTTCAAGAGTCTTACCAACACCACAGGTCAAAAGCACCAATTCTTCGGCGCTCAGCTTT
The DNA here is from genome assembly GCF_001704415.2 of Capra hircus. Taxonomy (NCBI): domain Eukaryota; kingdom Metazoa; phylum Chordata; class Mammalia; order Artiodactyla; family Bovidae; genus Capra; species Capra hircus. Next base: position 22,366,143 of record NC_030817.1, read on the forward strand.
CTTCACAGTCCAACTCTCACATCTATACGTGACTACTGGAAAAACCATAGCCTTGACTAGACGGACCTTTGTTGGCAAAGTAATGTCCCTGCTTTTGAATATGCTGTCTAGGTTGGTCATAACTTTCCTTCCAAAGAGTAAGCGTCTTTTAATTTCATGGCTGCAATCACCATCTGCAGTGATTTTGGAGCCCCCCAAAATAAAGTCTGACACAACAGCACTAATACAATAGTGTTAAGTTCCTGAATATCTATCAGAAGCCTATTGATTGCAAGTGACAGAAAACCAAACTCAAACTAGGTGTGGTGGTTTTAAAATAGGTCCACAAATTCTTTGGTGGTCCTCCTCCCTTCAAGAGGTAAAAACTGATACCCTCCCTTTGAGTGGGAGGGGATCAGTAACTTAGTAATGATTCTAACTGGACTACACTTAGTAACTCACTGCTAACAAAGAGAATAAGTGGAAGTGACAATGTGCACTTCAGAACTGAGGTCATAAAAGGCCCTTCTCACTTGCTCTTTTGAGCAAGTCAGCTACCATGTTGTAAAGACATGCAATCAGCCTATGGAGAGCCCAATGACAAAGAACTAAGGCCTCCTGCCCACAGCCACATGGGTGAATGCCCAGTCAGGCCTTCAGAGTCTTTGCTAACATCCAGACTGAAATCCAGTGAGAGACCCTGAGCCAGAACCATCCAGCTTATACCACTCCCAACCTTTGACCTATAGAAACTGTGAGATAGTTAATAATGCTTATTGTTTTCAGCCAGTTTCGCAGTTCTTTATTATGCATCAATAAATAATCCGATAGGCCAACTCAAGCAAAAAAAAAGGAAATTAATTAATTAGTAAACACAACTGAGAAGTCCAGAAGTAGTACAACTTCATACAGGGAATCAAAAGATCTCACCAGGACTCAGTGTTTCTTCACTCCTTAGAGCCGCCATCCTCTGCACTGGCTTTTTCGCTTAGGTTCCATGTAGGTCCTGAAAGCTCCAGGCTGCTGTTATCCTCACTGCTAGGATCTCCAGGGGAAAAGACTGTGTGCCTCTCTCCCAGCGGTGCCAGAAACAGGCTCATTGCCAGTCGTGCATTCTGATTGGCTCTCATGCCCAGCCCAAACCAATCGTTGTGCTCTGATTGGCCCTTTGTTGCTCAGCTGGTGGTTAGGGGTGTGGTCAACTCTACCTGCAGCACAGGGCCTGCAGTAGGTGTCTCCCTAGAGGAAAGTCAAGGCCCAGTAGCCAGGAGAGGAAATGGTTTCTGGGCAGTGAATCAATATATATCTATTATGCCCACACTTGCCCTGTACTTTTCTTATGTGTCTCACACGCTTATTCCATGCCAGCCTCCTGGCTGTTCCTCAAACGCTTTTCCTTTTTCATGTTATTTAGGTCTTAAATATTCCCTACTCAATGAAACCTTCCCCAAACACCCCATTTAAAAGAATAACTGCCCTCTACGTGGGGAGACGTGATGTTGTGATTTATAATAAGAAATATATATTTGCTCTTTGTCTTGTTTTTGGCACAGAGCTCCTAAACCCCTCAAAATTTCCTAAGTGGTAAGAGCAATAAAGATGTCTTGATATTCATAACAAACCCCTTTCAACCACATTAGAGTTTATGTTAATTGTATGACTTTTGGAAAGCGCCTAAGGATGGGGGCCGGTTGCCAGGGGAACCAACTGTGTTATTGCAGGGTTGGAACTTTCAGCTCCATTCCTGTGACCTCCAGGGAAGTGGAAGCTGTTGGAGGTTGAATCAATCACCAGTGGCCAATGATCGAATCAATCATGTCTATGTAATGAAGCCTCCGCAAAATCCCAATAAGGACAGGGTGTCAGGGTGTGTTTCTGGACAGTTTCTGGGTTGGCGGACACATGGAGGTTTGGGGAGAACGACGTGCCCCAAAGAGGACTTTAAAAACTCTGTACCCGTTCCTGCATACCTTGCCCTATGCACCTCTTCCATCTAGTTGTTTCTGAATTATATCCATAGGGTCGCAGAGTCAGACATGACCTAGCGACTAAACAGCAGCAGCAGTGGCGGCGTAATAAACTGGTAATCTAGTAAGTGAAATGTTTTCTCTGAGCCACTCTAGCTCAGAGGGGGTTGTGACAACCTCAGAATTCATAGCCAGTGTGTCAGAAACACAGGTGGCAACCCAGATTTTTGTTTGGCATCCAAAGTCACGTAGGATTGAGCCTTGACCTGTGGGATACGATGCTGTTTCCAGGTAGATAGTGTCAGAATTGAGGTAAATTATGTGGAGGACATCCAGCTGGTATTGAAGAATTGTCTGGTAGTGTTGGGAAACTCATATATCAGATCCCTATACTCTCTATTCCCCTTCCCTGCTTAATCTTTTTCCCCTGAATAATATCATATTATTTTCCTCATTTATCTTACTCTCAGTCTCTCCCTTTGGAATGTGAGTTTTATAGGGCAGAGATATTGTGCATTCTGGTTCCTGCTATATCCTCTGTGTCTAGAACAGTATCTGGCCCAGAGTGGGTACTCAGTACATAATGGCTGGATAAATGAATGAATGGGGTTCCTTGGTAGCTCAGCTGGTAAAGAATCCGCCTGCAATGCAGGAGTGCAGGAGACCCAGGTTCGATTACTGAGTCTAGAAGTTCCCCTGGAGCAGGGGTTCTTGGGCTTCCCCTGTGGCTCCAATGGTAAAGAACTTGTCTGTAATGTGGGAGACCTGGGTTCGATCCCTGGGTTGGGAAGATCCCCTGGAGGAGGGCTGGTAACCTACTCCAGTATACTTGCCTGGAAAATCCCATGCCCAGAAGAGCCTGGTGGGCTACAGTCCATGGGGTCACAAAGTTACACATGACTGAGCGATTAAGCACAGCAAATAGATGTTCACAGCCACCCTGGGAAATAGAAGGGATGAAGGTGATTCTTCTGTTAGAGGTAAGGACATTGAAACTCGAGAGATGGCTCCTATTGGCAAAAAGATTAAAAAGAATTTTTTAAAAAAAAACGTTAATTGCAGAGTGCTAATGAGAAAACAGCAGAGGGGAACTTATTGCATTGCAGTGTGTTCCACCAAATGAAGGTTAAATGATGCCCTGATCAGTGGTTCAAATAGAGAAACTAGTAGGAGAACTGAGTCATCATCTGGCACTGTGGTGATACAGGCCTCCTGAAAGCAAAAGGAACACCTGCTCTATCACAGTCAGAACTTACATCATGCTGGGAGTCGTAGTTTAATTTCAGCAAATAGCAACAGTCAAATTTAAATGAAAATGGTTCGTTTAACTCTTATCGGTTTTGCCATTTCTGTTAAATAGAATCTTAACCTTGTTTTGATTTTATCTTGATGGTAAACCTTAAGAAGATTGTGCACATTTAAGGACCATTAAAACAAAAATTAAGTAACTTTGTGAGAATTTGTATCCTTTATAAAGGGACTTACTTTGTATTCCAGATTGTGAAACACTGTTTCCCAAGGCTCAAACCCTCTTGTCATTGAAGATCTAAAGGAGGAGCCTAAGGATGTTCTTAGCACAGTTCTTAGAACTTACAGACCATCTGGCAAAGTCCAGCTCTCTCAGTTTGCAGGCGAATAAACTGAGGAGCTCAGGTCTTTTGACACCCCACCCCCACCCCTGGGGCTCTTCCTCTGATGTTATCCTGTGCTCAGTTAAGGACACCTGCTCCCCAAAAGCTATACCATTATTTCCATAGAGTGACCTGAGCAGGCCTCTAAGGATGAGCTTCTGTGGAAGACCAGTGGGGTAAGCTGGGATTGATAAGACTCCTGAGGAACTCACTCCCCTAGCCTGGGATCTGCCTGTCCCTCCCAAGGGGGTGGGGGTGGGTGGGTACTAGTCACCAGGAATTTCCTAGTTGTGACTTGGGTGTTACACTCTGGTATTTGCTGGGAACTAGAGGCAGCTGGGGAGAAGGAAATGGCAACCCACTCCAGTGTTCTTGCCTGGAGAATCCCAGGGACAGGGGAGCCTGGTGGGCTGTCGTCTATGGGGTCACACGGAGTCGGACACGACTGAAGCGACTTAGCAGCAGCAGCAGCAGCAGAGGCAGCTGGGGAGAGACCCCCACCCTCCTCAGAGGGCTCAGGTTGGGGAACCCACTAGGCACGACTGTCCCCTGATTGGAGCTGACCTCAGGGTGACTCTCTGAGGGGGAGATTTCTGATGTTTCTATTTGGATTGACCCCTGGACTTTGGGGTAGCTTCCATGTAGCTCAGTCGGTAAAGAATCTGCCTGCAATGCAGGAGACCCGGGTTTGATTCCTGGGTCGGGAAGATTCCCTGGAGAAGGAAATGGCAACCCACTCTGGTATTCTTGCCTGGAGAATCCCATGGGTAGAGTAGAGGAGCCTGGCAGGCTACAGTCCATGGTATCCAAAGAGTTGGACATGACTTAGCAACTAAACAACCACCACCTGGACTTTGGGGGAGAGATATATGCAAAAAAAGATGAAAACAAGGGTACCAAACCAGCTAGATGTTCCATCACCCAAGATCTAAAACCTGAGAGCTGGGCAGAGCATGAGAACCAAAGAAACATTTCTGCCTGCTCCAGGCCAGTCTTTTAGTAAAGATTCTGCAAGAGGGACCTTGCCCATTATCTTCTTTCCTCCTCTGATGAGCCTGTGGTGGGAGGGCCAGGAACTGGGTGCGGGTAGCTGAGGACTTGGGCCTGAGGGCTGAGAGCTGCCCGCAGGGATGAGAAGGATGATGACCTGGTCAGTTTCTCCAGTGCTGGTTTCTGGGGGAGGTCCAGGACTGACAAAATGCTTATGTGGATGATGGCAAAGCCTCCCACAGGTTGAAGGGGGAAAGGGAGGCCCAGAGATGAAATTTGACTCAGGTCATTTTTTATTCAACAAAGACTGTGTTGGACCTTTTGTGTTCTAGGTGCTGTGGTAGGCTAGGGGTGGTGGGGGGTGGGTAGCGGGAAGTAGAAGGGTAAGACTACATAAGGGCTGTAGGAGATGAAATGTGGGCAAAGGACTACAATAAAGCAAAGCAAAGCAAAAAAGAAAAAAACGCTCTTTTCAGTTACAAATGATGTGCTGCAGAAGCTCAGGGGAGAGTGACTTAATGCACTCAATTGCTGGTGAGTGATTTCCCCTCTCCTCTAGCCTTCTGCAAATACAATCATTCCTTATGAGACGCCCATAAGGAACCTTAGTCTGAAAGTCAGAGGATCAGGACACAGTGAAGGAAACCCCCAGATCTCTGGGCTTCCGAAATCCGTGGTGCTTTTGGTTTCCAGAATCTTACAGATCCTGCTTGCATGTTTCCCCACAGGGCCTTGTGTGGTCAGTTCCAGACTCAGGAGATGGGCCTATGGAGCACTGGAGTGGCTGTGGCAGGACAGGCTCCCGGCTGGAACTCTGCATTCTTTGCATTCCGGGCATATGTCAATCCAGTTCACTTTTATCCGAAGTCTGTGTCATCTGTTGGATGGATGCGTTTTAGGGGAGAAAGGCTGTGGTTTGGTCCCAGCTAGACCAAGAGGCTTGGAACACCAGGACTCTTCCTGGGTCTCTTAGCGTTCTGCCTGACACAAAGCGGGGGCTTGGTAAGTACTCCCAGAACTCACAGACATACCATTCCTCCCTCTTTCCAAGGGAAGCTGGTCATCGACACCAGAGCTAGGTTCTTTCAGCTACAAAGCACCTGTGGCTTTCCGGGTGACTCATCACTGGCTGGAGTAGGGCTGCCTGCAGTGCTGATAATGGACTAAACTATCCTCTCAGAGCTGCTGCTGAGCCAGGAGTTCCATTCCTCGAGGAGCTGGGGAGAGAAAGCCCCAACTGGTGGAAAGGACCTGAGTGTTTTCCCGGCCACTGCCTTGAGACTCATGCAGTCTCGTTTTACAGCCACTGGCCTACAGAATGGCAAGACCTCTGCCCACAGTCACAGTTCCTTTGTCACCGCATCCAGAGAAATCCAAAAGGACAGAAAAGGGGCTGGAAAGGCTGAGCCTCTGGGGAGAAAGGACTCAGTGCGGTTCCAGATGAACCCTCCCATCTTCCTTCATGATCTTCGCTTACTCTACTTGGGTTGCCGATGTGACCCCGGGGATTATTTCTTTCTCGTTATTAAAAAATATTTATTTATTTGGCTGTGCCAGGTCATCTTTGATCTTTGTTGCAGCATGTGAATTTTTTTTTTTTCCCAGTTGTGGCATGTGAATTCTTAATTGCAGCTTGTGGAATCTATTTCCTTGGCCAGGGATCAAATCTGGGTTCCCTGCATTGGGAACATGGAGTCTTATCAGCTGGACCAATGGGAAGTCCTTATTTCTTTTTAAAGGAGCTGCTTTTCTTACACATTTTTATTGAAAAGACATAATGGACCTGCTCCAATGCAAAACAAAACAGCTCCCACAAGGGGCCAAACAGCCTCCCCAAACAAGCATTTCTGGAATATTTGCTAAACATCTTCTACCTCCTCTAAATGAGGAGCGCATCTTTCTTCTTTGCTTTTATATCTTCATAGAGCAATTGCTTGATAAATATTTGTTGAATGAACTAATTAATTAAATTTGGGGAAATTAATAAAATATGCATGTCATCATCTGTTATCGCAAGCAGCTAAAAAAATAAATTGCTATTATCAATGGCAGTGGGAATGAGAGTTATTGATTCAAATGGTCAATAGCTATGTGACAGATTAACCCTTAAAAACAGACCACTACTCACCAATCTTTTTTTTTTTTTTTTTACTCACCAATCTTCATGACTAAATTTTTTTTTTTTCATGACTAAAATTAAAAAAAATAACACTGAGTGGTGGGAGAACATGGAGCAACTGAAATTCTCACATTCTGCTGCTTGGAGAGTAAATTCTTAGTCGGTTTGAAAAATTCAGAATATCCACTAAAATGAAACATATACCTCTACAATAGGATGACATAATTCTCTTCCTAGGTATATATATATATATATATAATTTCTCTTGGATGTGATATATATGTGATATCTCCAAGAGAAATTATTTTTTCCAAGAGAAATATGTTCACCAAAAGCACACATAAAAATATACAACTGTTTATAGCAGTTTTATTCATAGTTTCAAACTGTAAACAATACAAATGACAGGAGCGCAGGTGAATTACTTAGCATATACTTATACAATGGAATACTACACAGGAAGAAAACAAACAAACAAACAAAAATCAACTGCTGATACAAACTACAACATAAACCTCACAGACAGTCAACTTAGTGAAAAATCCAGAAACCAAAGTATGCATACTGCCTGATTTCAGAGACATTTTTCAGGGCTTACTCCTTACTTTCCAGGCCTTTCTGCCATATCTGATGCTGCTGATGCCCCTCACTTTGATGCTTCATTCTGGATTTTCATGACGCCATGTTGTCCAGGCTCCCTGCGCTTCTGGGGACCATTTCCTGTCTGTCTCCCCCAGGGGTCCTTGTTCTTCACAGTTCCTTTCTAAGTTCTGCTCCTCTGGGTTCAGCTGGGCACTCTTAGCTCCACTGAGGCATTCTCCCTGGAGTCCCTCATGGTGTCCATGCTATCCGTAGTCAGATGACTCTCAGATTCTGTTTCCCCTCAAGTCAGGGCTGTGCCATCACCTGCTTACTGGACAGCTGACTCTGGACATTCTCACAGCACTTCCCGTCCAGGCACTACCTGGATTATTCCAACTCCTTTGCAACTGGTTGTCACAGCTTCCAGCCAGCCTTCTTCCCCTCAGACCCACACATCATGTGGTAGAGAAGGCTTTCACTGTCTGGCGCCTGTCCACCTCTCCAGCCCTGTCTCTTGCCCCTCCTGGCCTTGAATTTCTAGTCTAGCCATGTTGAAATGCTAGCATCCCTTTTATACCATGCAGCTTCCTGCCCCCGTGTATTAGCTCACACTGTTCCTTCTGCCTGGAATAATCTCCCACTCTCCTCTTTGTCTGGCTGACTCTTGTTCTTTAAGGCTCACTTGAATTCCCCTTCCTCCAAAAAGTGATACCTGGAGCTTCCTTTCCTATTCTGGGCTCAAAGTTCATCCTCTCTACACCGCGCCCCCCGCCCCCCACAGTGCCCTGGCTGGGGAAGTATCTGTCTCCTTGAAGTATGTTTTTGTTTCTGTGCTTCTCTGCTGGACTGCCAGGGGCAAGGACTGTCTTTTTTCACCTCTAGATACATAACATCTAGCACATCCCCTGACACAGGGATGCGGCGCCACAAATATTTATTGAGAGAATGAATGGCTGCAGCACCATCATTACCCTCGATATCAGGTTTAGAACCATAGTTTAGAAGTGGATATAAAATAGTCTATAAATCTGCTGTCTCCGTGGCTCAGAAGCAGTGCTTCCTCAGCCAGGGACTTGCAGAGGGCACAGTGCTGACCGGTGACTCTTGTATAAATGTGCGAGATTGACTAATGGAGCAGGGAATGACCCATCACCCATATCTGCTTACGACAGCAGCGGCTGGCTCTCCTGGGAGTCACAGGCACTTTTTTCAACTTTCCCATCTGTTGGCCTTTCAGGTAACCTAATTCATGGCCCTTTCTAACTCCTTCAGTCACCTCTGAACTGACAGTTGTTTTCACAGTAAACCCATCCATCCTTCAGGGGCATACATGGATTAAGCACTACTCTGTGCAGACGCTACTGGAGGCCTCTGGCTCCTGTTCTTGAGTCGCGGAGGTCTCAGAGGAGTCCACCAGGGTGTGAGCCCACTGGGGAGATCCGCCTCTTACTAGGACAGGCGTAGAGCAGGCAGGCTCCACGAGCTTAAAGGTGTTTCTTCGGTCTTGCCCTCCTTCCTCGAATAACAATAAGGCTTTGTTTGTCAGGCATAAGGTTACAGGGTTGGCTTGTGGAGCTCTGAGAACCCGATAAGTCCCCCTTTTAAGCTCATCTTTGGGAAATTCAGTTTCTCCGTCTGGTCAGGGGTGTGTGTTGAGGGGGCGTGGAGTGGGTAGATCGCTCAGAGCTATCAGGGTGCTGCCCAGGTGTGTATAAGGATAGCTCGGCCCTGCCAGCCCGCGGGGAACCCGCAGCGCAACCCGGGAAGCTGGGCAACTTAGACCCTGAGCCCAAGGGAGGGCGGCAAAGGAACCCGCGGCGAGGCGGGAAAGCTGTGCGGCTACGGAGCCCCGATGGCTGGCCAGAAACCTGGCTCCGGCAGGGCAGGGGTCCGCAGGGTCGCGCCGGGCGGGGCGGGGCCGGGGCGGAATCAGGAAATTCCCAGGAAATTCCTTTCCATCCCGGCACTCCCCGCCCCCCTTCCCCGGGTGCCGACGTCTCCGGACCCTGGGAAACAGAAAATGAAATGCTTTTCGGGTTTCCTCGCATCGGTCCCCCAGCCCCTGGCAGTTGTGGGCTTTGGAGCGCGTGGGAGCGCAGGACGCCGCAGCGACGGAGTACCCGGCCTTCCTGCGGGCTGGGAGCGTGTCCAATGCCCCGGCGGTTCCTCCTGGGGCTCCCGAGCGGCGGCCGCTCGGTCCCCGAGCTCGGGGAGGCGTCCCCCGGCTTCGGTCCCGTTCAGCTTAAGCTGGTGTCACATGAGCCGCGCGGGGGAGTGGGAACCCGGGGAGTAGGCGGGGGCGTGCGCGCCGGGAGGGGCCCGCCCAGTCCACCTATATGCGCGCGGCCCGGCTGACGGATGCCAGGAATTCCCAATGAGAGGCGAAGGGGGGAAGTTTGGGCAACTCGGCCTGGCCAATGGAGAGCCTCCGGAGGGGCAGAGCCCCTGCCCCTCGCCCCCGCCCGCCTCAGCCCGCAGCGCTAGTGTGTCCGCCTCGCTCAGTGTGCGTGGAGATTAGGTCTGAGCGCCGGCGCGAGGTAGGCAGTCCGCGAGCTCCAGCCGCTGCCGCCGCCGCCTCCAGCAGCCACCTTCGCCCGCAGCGCCGCGGCGGAACCGGGCGCAGGGGAGCTAGCCCGGCCCCGCCAGCCCAGCCCAGCCCAGCCCTAGCCCCAGCCCAGATCGTCCCGACTCCCTGCCCACACCGGGGCAGAAAGCCGCAGCCGCCGCCGCCCGAAGAGAAGGTGGAGGAAGAAATCAGCCCCTAGCACGCGCGCACCATCCATCATGGACCATTATGATTCCCAGCAAACCAATGACTACATGCAGCCCGAAGAGGACTGGGATCGAGACCTGCTCCTGGACCCAGCGTGGGAGAAGCAGCAGAGAAAGGTTAGCGAGCTCCCCGGCCCGTCGCACCCCCTCGCCCGGGGCAGCTCGGCTCGCGGGGCTCTGGGGTTCTGGGCGCGCACGAGCGGGGGCGGGGGATGCGCGGCCGCAGCGAGGTGGGGTGTTGGGTTACAGGCGCGGGGCGGAAGGGGGAGCGCCCCGGCCCCAGAGCCCGCGAACGCCGAGGCTGAGCGCTGGGAGGTGGGGCCGCCCGCGGGCAGGTCGCCTTGGGGCGGGCTACCCAGGCCGCCCGGCTGCAGTCGCTGCGGCCCCGTGAGGGCAAGGCGCGGGGGCGGTGCTCCGGAGGCTGGGGCTGAGCCCCGGGCTCGGTGGCAGTTAGCTCCGGATCGATTTTCCCTTTCCTTCCCCGCCCCTTGACCGCCTTTCCATATGGCGTGCGGTGGCAGCGCGCTTCCTGGGTCGCCTTGGTACCTGAAGGGGACAAGCTGCCTGGGGTCCTCCCAGCCTCAATCCGCCGGCCGAAGGGGCAGCGGGCATGGTGGGATTGGCACCCCACCCTCCGGGTCTGTGTGGAGGTGGACCTGCCGGAGTGGGGTTAGGGCCGAGAGAAGCCGGGGTCAAAGCGGGCTCCCCAACGGGCCCTGTGGAGGCGGGGTCAGGGCGGCAAACCGTTTTATTGCTTAACTCCGTGCTTGGTAACTGCGAACCGAGATGAGCTTGCGTCTGCGTCCTGCCTCTCCGATCCCCGCTCATTCCTGGCAGATGGCAAATTTGGGCAACTTGATCTGAGTTGAGGGGCTCGGTAGGGCAAGGCATTGTCTCTGGGGATATTTGGGGTCAGTCCTTGGGGTTCCATGCTTAGCCACCGAGGCGCGTCCCAGGCCGCGTGCCGGGTGCGCGCTCTCCCACGGGCGCTGGGCTCAAAGCTGGCGAGGGGACCCGGGCACAGTGGCCGGTGGCAGGAAGAGGTCAGAAACCACTCTTGTTGGGGGGAGGGAGCCCCAACCGTGCCTTTGCTTCCTGCCTGCGCGGTGAGCTCTTGCCCCAGGCAGCCACGTACCCTGAACACCCTTTTTCCCCCTCCCCCGCTGCCCGCTCCCATCCGGTCCCTTCTTAACCCCCACCCCCACCTCCACCCCTCCGCTGATCTGGGAATGAGGTGGTGGGGGGGACACACAGGATGGCGCGTCCCCCTGGATAGTGCGGTTAGGGCTGGGCTTGAGGGAGAACGCTTATGTCCAAAAATGGTAACATTCATTCCCTTTTTTAAACTTAAAAGGGGGGGGAGTTTAGGGAGCCGACTGAAGTTTTTTTTCAGCCAAAGGCATCCTGTATTAGCTCACTCAGGAATCCTAAGCCCTGAAACTGGCGCCCTTTTACTCACTTCATCAGACAAGCAGAGGTAATTTAAAACAGCGCACAAAGGGCTTCCCAAAGCAGGGCGACCTGAGCCCCAGGGTCTTGGCTTCTGCTGGGCCCAGCCCTCTGCAGCCGCACCAGAAGGTTGCCCTGCTTCTAGCCGACTTCTTTGCCTTGCGGCCATTACTTAAACACCCCTCCCCTTCTACCTGTCGGGCCCCTGGGGGAGGGCTGGGGGAGAGGTGAGTCCCTCCCTCACCTGGTTTATCTGCTGGGTCAGTTGGACTGTTGGGGAGTTGAGAATGGAATAAACTGGAGATTCTAATAGGGGTAAAGTTTGGGGAGTTTCAAGGTGCACCTTCGTTGAGAATAGATTTTTAATTGGACAGGAGAAGTGGGATTAGTGTGTGATGGATGTTTGGGGGTCTTCTGTGGGGGGGTGGGTAGAAGAGTAGAAATTTCTGTTTGCCTAGCACCTACTGTGTGTCTGGTGGGGTGGAGTGACAGGACTGCCCAAGAACTAGGAATTAGGTCCTTTTAAGGACTGTGGGACTAAGCATTGGACCTGCCCATGCTATTCATTATTATCAAATGAATGAGTGAGTATAGGGGAGAAAAATTAGTGTCTCTCTTTCTCTCCCTACACGCACACACACATACACATACACTCACTCACTCAGAACTCTGACCTGGGTGGCAGTGGGTGTGCACCAGGGTTTTGGGCAGCCAGGTGGGAACAGGGTCACCTGGGAAGGTTGGGACAAGCCCCACAGTTCCAAGAGCTGGCATTGGCTGATGTATGCTGGGCACTGTTCTAATCGTGTGTATTGTTTCACTTGTTACTCCCAGCAGCTCTGGGAGCCGGGCAACAGGAGGATGAAGAAATGAGGGGCAGAGGTGGAAGTAACCAGCCTAGCGTCCAGACAGCTGCATGGCGGGGCTGGGTTGCAGCCGTGCTCCAGCAGGCAGCTTCCCCTCACTCGTTCGTTAGTTGGTGAAGGAGGCGGGAAAGCTGGGTCTGTCACCCAGAGCCTGCAAAGATCTTGGACCAAGGGGAGCCAACACCTGCTTTGGTGGGATTGATGGAGAAGGCCCACAAGCTCTGGGCCTTGATTGAATCTGGTCTACAGCTTTTTTTTTTTCCCCTGGGCCATTAAGTCTCTGTAACCTCAGTTTCTGCACATTTCCCCTAGTTCTCAGCAGGCTGATGGGGATCTAAATTGGCATTATAAAAGGAGGATCAGACTTAAAGTAACTTGGTGCTTTTGACAGTCTCCCTCTGACCCTGGGAGGTGAGGGTTGAGTGGGACCAGAGCCAACGAGTGGGACAGAGGGCGACTGTTCCAGATGGAGGCGGGAGAGTGAGGGTGGGGTGAGGAGGGGCAGAAGGAGGTCACAGTGCTGTGAGATACAAAGGCCACTGGGCAGGAGGCTGTGGGTGAGACTTTGGGCCAGTCATTTTGCTTCTCTGAGCTTTTAGTAGTTTGTTCCGCAAGTACTTTTGGAGCCCCTACTCTGGGCCAGGCTGGGATCCTGGTGCAGAGGGTGGAGCATGAACTAGACAGGCCAGGTCTCTGTCCCCGTGGCCCTTCCATTCTGTTTCCTCCTCTGGTCTGCCCTGCCCACTCCTCAGGGCGCCTTACAAGCTTCAGATTAAATAACTTCTTGGGTGACGCCAAGGCTGATACAGATGCTGGTAGAAGTCTGTGCAGGTAGCAGGCATGACTCAAGAACCTGCCTTGGGTTGGCCACAGCTTGTCCCTTCAAAGAGTGCTTCAGTGCAGAGTTCATCATGCTGGGCTCCTTGCCTCAAGACACAAAATGTTGTGGCTTGGGGGAGTTTACTGGATTTCACAGTCTTTCTGATGTTGAAGGCTGAGAACTGAACCCATCTTTTCTAGGGGCCCCAGCTCTGAACGCCCATCTTTTGGGAATGACCAGACTCCTCAGTTTATTCCCTCACATGACTCTCACCCACATCCTTGTATGTGTGCTCATGTGTGCCTGGAGTCAGGTTGGCTAGATTTTGAGTAAAATCCTGGCTCTACACTTGCATGCTTGCAGCCCTGGGCAAGTTACTTATCTTTTTTCAGCCTCCAATTGTTTTTTTATAAAAAGAAGCTAATACCTACCCCCCCCAACCCCCTTTACCACTAGGTCGACAGCAGAGGATATGTAAAAGGGCCTCTTCTGCTGTTCAATTTTATTCTCTCTCTTCCCTCTTAAATCCTGGAGGCTCTGGTGTACTGTGTATTCCCACAGGTGCCAGCCTGGGTTTTCATTCTGTTTTCCACATGTAGGACCTTAATTAATATTTGTTGAGCTGATGGATGTTCAAACAGAGAGGCGGCCCTGGCAGGTGAAAGAAGGTAGTTGTAAATAGGCCCAGATCCTGATTCCGTATCTACGGCAAGCCAGGTTGTCAAGCTAGGTTGTCAAGCTATGTGGCAGGAAGAGAGGCTGCTTTATTTACATCTGCTTCTGGACTTCAAGGGGCTTCCTGGTGGCTCAGCAGTAAAGTGTCTGTCTGCAATGCAGGAGCCGCCGGAGACATGGGAGTTCCTCTGGAGGAGGGCATGGCAACCCACTCCAGTATTCTTGCCTGGAAAATCCCCATGGACGGAGGAGCCTCGCGGGCTGTAGTCCATGGGGTCACAAAGAGTCGGAGTGAGCATGCACGCATCCATGTCCTGGACTGCGAGACCATTATTAGAGGAGCTACCAAGGTTACCCACCAAGGTGGAGGATTGCAAAGGGGAGAGTCTGCCGTAGGTGGGTTTATCTGGGGAGGATCAGGACGTCTGCCTACCCTGAAGCCAGGAGGTTAGGAGTGAGTGATGCCTGGTAGGGCTAAAGCCTGAGAGAGGAGAGAATTGGCCCTCATCTCCATCCTCATACCCCTAGTGTTCACTCCTTCCTGATTCATTCCTCGTCAGTGTCCGTGGGGGCAGGACCCAGCCTGCCCTGTGCTTTGCAGAATCCCTAGTGCCTAGCACAGAGTCAGAGCTATTGCATGAGGTCCAGAAATGATGATGAAATAATTGGATAAACGTCAGGTATGGCTCCTAACTCCAGGCCAGGGCAGTAGGGATTGGGATGAAATGCTTTACATTCCAGATAAACCATCCCTTTCTGGGGCCGGATTCTGGCTCTGGCCTTTGCAGGTGGACATGCTCTGGGCACCCTGGTTCAAGTCTTCACCACCACACTGGCTAGCAGTGTGATCCAGCGTGAGTCACTTACCTGCTCCTGTGCCTGATGATAGCAAGAGGGAAATGGGGATAATCATTGTTCCTGCCTGAAATAGCTGAGTAGAAGCTTACAAACCAAGTAAGGTATGTAGGGAATTTAGCATAGCACATGGGGTATAGTGAGTGCTCAGTAAATGTTTTGAGGAACCAGAGCTGCTATTGCCTTTTTACGGTGATGCTTTGAGATAAGATGTATATAAATCTGCTTCCGGAGAAGGCCAGGAGTGTGTGGGAGTTGTGTTGCCCTTGACCTTTGACCCCAAATTCAGCGCTGGCTCATTGAATGTCACCCAACCTTTCCGTTTGCTCAATCCCTTGACCTATAGAATGGTGTAGAATCCCTTGCCTACCCTTTCCCTACTTCCTGGGAATCCAGGATGAAGAGATGAATGCCAAACTGCTTAAAAACATTGTCAGCTGCTGGTAATACAGGTAAAATGACCTCAGAGTGTCTTCAGGCCCCTTTGATGATTAACTGAGCACATTCTGCAGGCCCTGCTCACACTCCCAGCAGCTTGCCCAGCCCCGCTTGGCTTCTGATTGCAGCTGCTTCCTCTCTGAAACTCGGCCCACCTGGGTGCTCTTGAGTGCAGGTGCTCTGCTAGTTGGTGAAGTGGTGGACAGAACCTGGAAGAGAGATGGGAGAGATGGACGGGCTGGGAGCCTCAGGGCTGCCCTGGAGAGATAGATATGAGAGGGCCTGGGGCACAGGGCGGGCCAAACTTTCCAGTTCTGAGCAATGATGAGACCTTGAGGGGCTGCTGAGATGGGCTTGTAGGATTCAGCCTCTTCAAAAGGAGGAATCTCACTTCCTGAAGTCTGACTTCTTGCGGAGGGCTGCCAAGGCCTCCTTGCTCAGTGGGATGGGGCCTGGGAGAGGCCCTCACCCCTGGGACCGTCCCTGGGGACAGTGGACGGTTCTGTGCGAGGAGGTCACACCAAATGGGCGTCCTGTCACCTGGGATTAGTGGTTGGGATTTGGGGCTCCTCTTTCCAGCTTCTCGAGGAAGGCCTGGGGCTGGGCGCCTGGCCAGTGGCCACAAACCATAAACTTGGCTCGAGGACTTGTCACGTGAGACCTGGCGCCTCCTGCCCTGCCAGGGTAGGGCCGCCTGAGACGTGGCCCGGCCACAGACCTGCTCCTGTGTGCCTGCTTCTCACCTTCTAGTCCCTGCATAGTGTGAGAACAGCGGCGACGTCTCCTTGTGGAGGCCGTCAGAGCGCTGATTGGACCCCCTGTTAGGTAGCAGATGCTCCATCCAGGTGGGGCTGTGACAGTGACAGGTCAGATGCAAAAAGACAGAAAACCCCACCAGGCCATACCAGTCACAGCCAGGGGCATGGTGCTGACCACTGCGGGGCAGGAGAGGTGACGGGGGGGTTCTGCTGGGGAGCCTTTCCTTTCCCTGGCAAATGATCAGGGGTGGTGGTGGTGGGGTGTGTGTGTTTGTGTGTCCAGGGGGTAGGGCTTCCCCTACTGGAGGGGAAAGACTGGGAGGAGCAGGGGCGCCAGTGAGTCCACTTGCCATTGTTTTCCCTCCTTGTCCTCCTTCCCCATTCCCTTTGCCCCTCCCAGAGCTGACCTCTCACCTTGCTAAGAGGCCAGGCTGTTTGTACAGCTCATAGGTTGGCTCACGTGTTGTCGTGCAGGTGTTCTCGGGACTGTCCAGCACCTGAGCTCCCCCCATGTGTGACCCACCCCCACTTTTCCTGGGACCGGGTGTGCGGCTCAGGGTTGAAGTGTCAGGGCATGTTTCTGGGACCCTGCTTTTATCTGAGTGTGGTCAAAGGGCCCATGTCGCTGCAGGAGAGGTCTGGGGAGCTGGGCTGAGTTACTTACTCACCTGGGATACTGAAAGGGTCCCAGAGCCCACCAGGAGCTGGATATGGTTTGGACAGTCCAGTCAGCAGCTCCCCAGAGGCTCACAGCTAAGAGGAGGCAGGCAGAGGGACCCTGTAACCTGGGTTCCATAGTCCTGGTCACAGTGGGTCACCCTGCTGGGACTGGGGATTTAGCCCAGGGTGTGCCGTCTTTGGCGATGGCACAGTATCCTAAGTCCTAATTGCCCAATCTGAGGCAAGACACCTGGGGAGTGGCCGGGGCAGGGGGTCCAGCAAGGCAAGGCTCAGCCATTCTGGGAGTCCCTAACACAGGGCCAGGATTCCTGCTGGTTCTTGGGCTGAGCATCAGGTCGGGGAACCCTCCCTCCTCAGTGGATAGAGGGTAACCTTGGGGAGAGGACTAGTCCTTCGCTCTCCTGCTTGTCCCGCCTGGTCTTCCTTCACCCGCATCACCCCCATCCTGGCTGGAGGTTAGTGGCAGGATCTTGCTGTGCAGGGCACCTTGTGAGTCTGGAGTAGTCACACTTGGCTGCAAAGATACGTAGGCGACAGTCACAACCTCACCCTGCCCCCAAAGGGGTTGGGTGGGTGTAGCAAGGCCTCCAACTCCTCTCAGAAACTGGCTGTCCCAGCTGCCTGCTAGCAGAGCTAGGAAGGGGACTGGATTTTTTTTTTTAAGTTGAAGAAATTCTTTTTCTTATGATAATCACAGTGGCTCACCCTTTCTGAGCATGTGCTAAGCATTCCACCCGGTGCTAAGGACTCCAGTGCATTAACGCATCTAATCCTGCGAGGGGGATACTCTGACCCTGTTTCACAGAGGAGAGAACCGGCTCAGAGCAGTCACATAACTTATCCAAGAACCCACAGCCGGTGAGAGGTGGAGCTGGGGTCTGAAGCTTGGCGGTGTTGCCTCCTCAGATTTTGCTCTGCTGCTTATAAAGCAAATGCTTGCATTTCTAGCAACATTTAACCAAAGCCAAAACATATACAAAACAAAACCCAGTGATGAAAGCGTTCTGGAATTAGATAGCAGTGGGGGTTGCACAACCTTGTGAATATACTAAAAACCGCTGAACTGTAGGCTTTAAACTGGGTGACTTTGATTGTTTAAGAATTATATCTCAACTTTAAAAACCCTCAGCTAATGCTGATTTAGGAAGAGAATGACAGTTGCCTTTCATCCCACCTCCCAGAGGTGAGCTCTCTCCATCCTCGCCCCTCTTTCTCTCACTTGTGAGTCCACCTTTTCTCTCTCGCTCACTGTTTATGAAAAGATCAGGGATCCTGGTTCATTGCGAATGAGTGGGAGAACAGAAGAGAAAAATAACCAAGAAAGATAGCTTTCATAAAAAGCCTGATGTGGCCCTTTTCTTGGAAACTGCTTAGGACTAGATCCCAGATAAGCACAGGCAAACAGAAGCCTGGGCTGAGGGTGGAGGTGTGTCCTTCCTCATTGATCAAAGGCTGAGCCAGTCCCATGGGACCTGCCTGCTTGGCCTGGGATTGCTTCCCACCTTCTGCCATCCCATGCTTAACAGGGAGGGTCTAAGTGGGGCAAATTTCCCTAAGTCCTGAGGCATGAAGAGGGGAGGGCAGGGCCAGGGTCCTCCCCCAGGAGATAGCTGCCCATTCTCAGAGGTTGCCTAGCAATAGTGGGAACAGGTGACTTAGCCCACTACAGAGGTGGGAGGAGAATAAAAAGCAGCTGGGATGGAAATCGGGAGTAGATGCAGAGGATGCTGTTACCCTGGAAACCGCCTGCTTGGTCCTTGGCTGCAGTGGGCTACTTCTGGGCTGGGATCCATTCTTCATTGAGAGATTGCGGGGTCCTCTCCAGGCCTATCACCCACAGGGTTGGGGCGGGGGAAGGGATGTAGAGAAACCCCTTGCACGTGGCCTCTGTGGGGGTATGTTCTCTGCAGCCTCGTTTAACATTCGCAACAGCTTTGTAAGGCATGTCGGATGATCACACTTGATAGATGAAGATGCTGAGCTTAGAAATATAGAATAACAGGCTCACACCCAAAGGCTCACAGTGAGAAGGGGCTGGTACCCTTGGTCCTTAAAACAAACCTTTCATTTTGGCTTAAAGCATTTCATGTGCCCAAGATCTGGGAAGGAATGTAAACACTATCCACCTTCAGGGAAGGGAAGAGAAGAAGATGAGAGAAGCGAAGGCTAGAAAGAAGAGTTGTCTGTTTTATATCCAACGATCAACCAATAATATTTATTAAGATGTCTTGGTTCTCCAAATAAGTAAAAAAGACTGTAGTTTACACTGATTGACGTTTGCATGGTTTAGATTATCTCAGTCTTGAAAAAAAGCCCTTTGAGGAAGATACTGTTAACTTCCCTTGTTACTATAGATGGGGAGATTGAGGCTCAGAGGGTTTAAGTAGGTTTCCAAAGATTGACCAGCTAATAAACGAGTTTATGAATGAACCCAGGCAGACTGACCTTGAAATGCCACCCTTCACTGGAAGTACAGATGCACCCATTGCTATCTTGGAGTTTCTGTTTTAATTGAGACAAGGCTTACATATATAAGATAATAAGGAATGGCTTAAGATGGAATATAGTGATTCCCTGGTGGCTCAGACGATAAAGAGTCTGCCTGCAATGTGGGAAACCCAGGTTCGATCTCTGGGTTGGGAATATCCCCTGGAGAAGGAGAGGGCGACCCACTCCAGTATTCCTGCCTGGAAAATCCCATGGATGGAGAAGCCTGGTGGGCTGCAGTCCATAGGGTTGCAAAGAGTGGGACATGACTGATGACTTCACTTTAAGATGAAATATAACCCAGTACTCATTAGATGGGTCATGATTTTTAACATTTATGCTTTCACATGTGTCCTCTCCTTTCACTGTGATAAAAAGACTTGTGAGGTCTTATTCCCATTTAATAGACAGAGAAAGTGAGGCTCAGAAAGGGAGAGTGGTTTTACCAGGGTCTCTTGAAGTCCGAATGGGGTAGAGTTGGTTTTGAATCCAGGTCTTTGACTAGAGGGTCTGTGACACTAAAGGGGTGGGTGCAGGCCTTTCTGAAGTTCTTTTTCTGGGTTGAAAAGGCAGTGGAGGATTCTAGGTGTATTTCTCCCCACTGTTCATTAGAAGGAGTAACTGCGGGGAATAGACTCCAGAGCCTGGTGGCCTCTCCTGGAGCTGACTCTAGCTGTGAGGGGCTGGCTTCCCTGCTATGAGGGTCATCCATGCCCCCTCCTTCTCTCCTCCTTGGGACCCTTCAGCTTCAGTGGCTCCTGCTGGCCCCTCTGTTTGGTCTCCAGGGATACCTAGCTCCCTTTGAACCAGGTAGCTGATGCTTGGTGTTTGTTTTGACTTTAGAAGCCTGTGCCTGTAAATACAAAGTTGCAGGTTCTGATTTGAGCCTTGAGGCTGTTAAGAAAGGGGGTGAGGGTGAGTCTGAGCGCTTAGGTTGGGGTGAACCGTTTTGGTTTTCAGTGCTGCAGGCCCGGCCAGCGGACAGCATTTGCGGGGGTGGGGAGACTGTGCCCTTCCTGTCCCATCCCATCACCTTGCAGCTGAGGGTCTAAATCAAAGGCCATGATGAGGGCCTAAATCAAAGCCATGATGGTGGAAAAGTGATGGGGATGGGGAGGGAAAGGAACCTGGTCTCTACCTTGTTTTTCCTGTTCTGTGGTGGTTGGTACTTGGGGGCTGTGGAGTGTGGTTGCAGGCCTGTGATTTGAGGCCAGGGCTTACAGGGGAGCATTTTTATGGGCCTGAAGATTTATTTTTTAAAAGTCATCTGCAAAGCTGATTATAACCAAGGGGAATAGAACAGAGTGGTGCTGGGCTCCGTTTTCAAATCGTCTGTAGGTGAAGTGACCAGAGGGAAGGGTGCAGCAACATGGGTGGCCCCCTTCAGGCAGGTCTCCTAATGGAACTTGGCTTTCCATCTTGGAAGAGAGGCCGCAAGTCCTGCCTGTGGGTGGGAGGGGACTTGTTACTGTCAGGCTCTGTCTTTCTCCTTATGTCCCATGTGGATATGTGCACATGTCACAGCCTGTGGTTTGAGGATGGAGAGAGAAGTGGGACTTTTAATTCTTCTAAGTCCCCAAACCAGAAAATGGGATCCCTGCCTCCCCGGTGTGAGGCTGCACTGGGGGCAGGGCCAGTAGCTTTGAGGTCCCAGGTCTGTTTTGACCTCCAGGTCTGTGAGCAAGGATGTGTGTGTTGGTGTGAATGGAGGTGTGTGTGTGTGTGTGTGTGTGTGTGTGTGTGTGTGTCTGTGTATGTTTGTATATGTGGGGGTGTGTCTGTGTATGTGTGTATATGTGTGAATGGGTATGTATATTTGTATGTCTGTGTATGTGTATATATGCATGTGTAAAACAAGTGTATGTGAGTGCGTGTATATATGTATATTTGTGTATGTGTGTATACACATGTATGTGTTTGTATGTCTCTGTGTGTGTGTGTATACATGTGTGTGGTGTGTGTCTGGCTCTGAGGAACCCCTCTGTTGTTTTTGGCCACTGCCTTGACTTCTGCAGGGGAGTGGCTCCCTTTCAAACACCGCAGACATCCTCCAGATAATGTCTAATGGCACTTTCCAGTAGAGTTCCAGGAACCCAGAGTGCTTTTCCAGACTTGGCCCTGGGAGCTGGGAGCTGGAGCAGGCGGAGCAGGGGAAGCGGGGGTGGGGGTGGGGGCCCAGACCCCTGGTTTCCTGCCCTTCATCCTGGATGCTGTGCTAGCTGGGGCTCTTTGGAGGTATCTTTCATGCATGAAGTCCTGAGGACTCACTTTAGAAATCTGGATAATTTTCCAAACTCTACCCACCTATCTTTTCTTTTTTTTGGTAAGTTAAGCAGTGGTAAACTTAGAGATTCATTGTATATAATCAGCTTTCAGCTTTTTCAAAATTAAAGAATTCCACATTGGGATTTTAATTCCTTGGGCCTGTCTGGATAACTGGCCCCCCACCCCTGCCCCTGCCGCCGCCTTTCCCTCTTAATGGTCTGCCTGGTGCAGGCAGCAAGACCGTATTGGGGCCCAGGGGTGTCCAATTAGGGCACCTGCTCCCAGTCCCTTTCCATGGAAGCTGCTGGCTCAGGACAGGGCCAGCTTAGGTCCACCTTATGGCTCAGGGAGTGTGTTTGGAGTTACGGAGCTGAGCACCCACCCCCTCCCCTGAGCAGGAGCCAAGCCCGGGCTATGCTGTGGACCAGGCACGTCTCTGAGTGTTTCACAGATATTAATTCATTTAATCCTCAGAACACCCGTGTGAAATGATTTGGCTGGGAGAGTAAGGAAATTTAGACCTGCAAAGGCTCAGGCAGTTACAGCTGTTATTTCTATATTTTCTGCTCTGAAGCTAGTTTGCAAAGAAGATGAACATTGCAGATTGGAGACCCTGGCGTTCTTCTCCCCAGTCCCGTTCCTGTCCCCCACTGGAACTGATCACTATCCAGTTTGGTGGTTTTCATTCCTAAGAATCCATTTATACAGTTTCTACCTGTCTGGTTGTGTGCATGACAGATGGTGTCACACCTAGCGTATCACCGTGCACACTACTCTTTCTGTGCTTCCCTGTCCCACACCCCACTTGGCAGGAGCTCTGACCCCCATTCCATGGATGAGATGGCTGAGGCCTGGAGGGGCTGGAGGACTTGGGGGATGTTTACAGGTGGCAGGTGGGGCCAGAAGCCGGGCTTCCTGCCTCTGCGGGTGGCTCTTTGTGTTCACCTGCTGTTCCCGCCACATCGGAGTTCAAAGACTCACTGGTATTTGGTGAGGGAGGGCAGGGGCAGAGAGTCTGTTTTTCATTCTCTTCCCTCCCGCGTGTGTTTTTGACACCTGGTTCTCATCCCCTGGGGCATGTGCTCCTTTGCCTGCTGCCCTCTTCTAGTGAGGTTCTTAGGGACTCACACTACTTTGCCATTTTTTTCTCTTCCCGGGAGGGAGCCCTTCTGCTTTTATTGTTCCTTGATGAAGTAAATGTGCAATGGCAGAAAAGCTACTGTGAATTAAGGCATGCTTCTAAATGAATTTGTATTGTATGTCTCACAGTGGCTTCTTGCAACATTTGGAAGTTAGCTGTTCTTTGCACATAGTTTTGGAAGAGGCGGGAGGTGGGAAGCCGTGGCTGGCTGAGTCCATCTTGGCTGGGTCCCAGGGGCAGCCAGTGGGATTCCAGTTATGTCTGTCTGTGCATGCTTGGTTTCCTGGCTCTGGCCCTTTCTCCCTTCTGCCCTGGCTCTGGGCCACTCAGCCCCTTGCCTTGCTCACTTAGCGCCTGGGTAGAAGATGGGTTGGAGAGAGCTGGAGAGGACAGACATGTTGGCAGCCTCTTGCAGCCTTCACCGTACTTGCTTAGGGCGCTGTTGTGAGACTCTCAGCTCTGAGGACATTTGGAAGGTTCTCAGGGGATGTCACTCATCTATGACTGACTGGGGACTCCTTGGATGAGTGAAGGTGAGTCTGTAGGGTCTCTTGGGGCTTCCTAGTAAGGGGTCCATTGCCTGGGGCTCCTGAAGCCTGCGGCATTGGCATCTGGGCACTCAGGCCACCTCATCCCAGAGCCTTGAAGCCTAGAAGGATAGGAGTGGTTTAACAGTGGTTCTCACTTGGATGTGCATCAGAGTCACCTGGAGGACTTGTTACAACACTGGTGGCGGAGGCTTATCCTCAGTGTTGGTCATTCACTGGGTCTGGGGTGGGGCCTGAGAAATTGCATTTTTAGCAAGTGAGATGACACTTTATAGTGACTTGCAGAGGGGGGTAGATGTAGGCAGGGGGGAGGAACTGGGGCTACTTTTGCAGTCTGCTATGGAGATCTTGAACCAGACTGTGACTTTGCTGGTAATTTCTGCCTAGTACATTGTGTCTCTCCCCCAGAATAAAGACCACGTTCTTTCTCTCTTTGGGAGGTCCAAGCTTGGGGAGGGAGGTGTGCTCTTGCACCCCAAGAAAAGGTGACTCCTCAGGGGGCTCCAGTGGGCATGTGGTAGTCGGTGGTCACCAAATGTTGGACGGACAGTGACAGTGGATGCCTTTCAAGGGGGTGTGGGAGCCACAGTCCAGCAGGAGATGTCTGCTGATGAGAAGGTACTGGGGATGATGACCCTTCGAGTCATCAAGGGTCACTCCAGTGATGGGGCTGAATCTGGGGCACAGAGCAGGGCCTGGGGAGGCTCCTGGGATTCGGAAGGGTGCCCTGGGGTCAGGAGGAGGCCAGAGGCTGGGGAAGCTGGCCTGTAGCTCGAGATGGGCTCTGAGCCTGCCACGCCGCCTGGCACCCTTCCCTGCGTGTCCTGTTGCGGGCTGGTGGGAGCCAGCGCAGGCCTCCAGCTCCCTATTAGGTAGTCCAGCTGCGTTTCTTCCTCTCTTGGCCAGTGGCCCACTTCACATTCCTCTCCCGAGGTGCTGGCCCAGCTGACACGTCTCTCCGCTCCCTGCCCTGTTGCATTTGGCTGAGGCCTCTACTTCAGAAATTCTTAGGGAGTTTCTGGTCCTCTTGTGAGGGTTTGGGACCTCAAAGGAAGTAAGCTTGGCCCTCGGTTTTCCTTCTCTTTCCAGTCCCAGGGCCGAGGGTTCTCTCAAGTATTGGACTTGGGTGGCCTGCTCTGCTGTCTTTAGGCTCAGCCTCCTAGGAGTGTGGAACCAGACAGAACCTGGGGCTCTACATCTCATTAGGATGTGGGGTCCAGTAGGATCTTGGTCTGCCTGCCTTCTCCTCCCTTTCAGCTGGGACCTTGGAGGGGTGTCATTTAGGAGAAGAATCGGTATGGAGACACTGCTCCTTTTTTTGCATTGTTAGGCCAGAGGGCTGCTTCGGTAGACCCTGTCCTCTTTCCTTGGAGCAGAGAGAACAGTTTGTGCGTTAGGTTCCGGGGCTGTGGGAGACCCGAGGTCTCCTCTTAGAGCTTCCTGTGGCCACTGTGTGACGCTGGACAAGTCACAGAGGATTGTTACCTATAAAATGAGTTGTGTTAGTCACTCAGTTGTGTCTGACTCTTTGCAGCCCCATGAATTGTAGCCTGCGAGGCTCCTCTGTCCATGGAATTTTCCAGGCAAAATAGGAGTGGGTTGCCATTTCCTTCTCCAGGGGATCTTCCCAACCCAGGGATCATAGAATGAGGGGACTGGGTTCTAAGGTGACAGTGGGGCTCTGTTGCAAATGTCCTGCTTGGATTATGGCATTTAGAGTCTGGGTCAATGCCAGCATGCTGTGTTCTTGTCCTCTTTGTGGGGACGGGTTACTCTGCAGTCTAACACTTCTTGAGGTGACCTTGAGGTCGATCCCTGGGCTTGCAGTCTGGCCCTGAAATAACCTGCTAAAACACTGTCTCATATCTGTAGGAGTCTTCTGTATCCTCACCCTTCAGGAATTTGTTTCCACCCTCTAGGGAGGGTATGGGTGGGGCCAGGTGAATGAACTTCCCTTAGGGACTTGCAGTGCTCTGTGTCTTGGGCCCTGCATGGACTGTCTTGCTCTGGAAATGTCTGCTTGGGGTGTGGACGAGTGGGAAGCCCAGGTGCCTGGGGAGGGGAGAGTGGAGAGCCTTGTTTGGGGTGGTGATGGGTTCCTCAGCTTTGCCTAAGGATGCTCCAGGTGTGGTCCGGGGGTGGGAATGCTAGGGGTGGCTCTGGAGGGGTGGGAGGGCATCTCTGCCCTCTGCAAGGTGGACCACTCATAATCAGCCCTTTGTATAGGCTTGGCTGACCCACGGCCTGGTGGGAGGGAGGTGGCCTGCCCGTGGGTTCTGTGGGTAGAAGAAACTCCTGCCGGAGCCAGGGAACAAGGGTTTCAGCCTGGAATCTGCCCAAGGCACTGGTGTCAATGGGCAGCCTTGTTTTGCACTTTGCTTGCTCCCAGAACCCAGCTCTATCCTTTGCTTTGGAGCAGTCTGAAGAAATCAAATCACAGAAGGCCCGACCAGAAGGGAACCCGTACTGTCACCTGACCTTCCGCACATCAGATAAAGAGACTGAGGTCCATGGTGGTGATCTGTCTTGTCCAAGGACACACTGCTTTGAGTTCATTCCTTGTGGGGCTGGTTTAAGTAAAGAATTTATTCAGGGGACATATAAATCAACTCCTGAAGTCATCCTTGCCGGTGGGCTCCAGAACACCTGCTGACAGACGGGGTGAGCCTCTGCTCTGCAGGCAGGTGGGGCTGCTGGGGATCTGTGTGGGTGGTCACGTTCAGGTGAATTTCACCCATGCTGACAGCTGTGCTTCTGGGTGGAGGTGGTGATGGACAGACAGGTGGGCCCTTTGCATGGCTGCCCTTAGCTCAGATGTTCCTGGCACTGGCTTCTGATTTTGCAGTTGAGGAGGGAGCCAGTGCTGGTGATGCTAGTGGTCCTGATATTAGCACCTAGCGCTAAATTGTCATAACCACCCCGTAAAATCTAGGTGCTAATACATTTTCATCTCCACTTTACAGAAGCACTTGAGCATTATTGAGATTAAATAATTTGCCCAGGCCATAGACAGAGAGGGGCTTGGCGGCCTACAGTTCATGGGGTCGCAAAGAAGCAGACATGCCTGAGCACGCAGCAGCACACCCAAGTTCTTGAGTGGCATTCTGGCCTGTGAAGCCAAACCACCACTTTGACCGTCTCCTCTTCTCTCTGCCGGGGCATGCTGCTTGATGGCAAGTCCGCCTGATTGAAGAAGGGAAACCCCTCGCTAGAGAAGGAGCTGGGTCTCCACCCTTCCTAGGCCCCAAATACCTCTCTCCTGACACACACATTCCTGCGCATTCCTGAGGAGCCAGGAAGTGACTGTCTCTCTGGTCCCTGCAGGTCCCAGTGCTGAGGCAGCAGTGGAGGTGGGGCGGCTCAGTCCAGATGGAGGCTTTTTATGAACCCCTCCACGCTTCTCTTTGCCCCCCTCTTTCCTTCTCCTCGTCTGTTGTCTCTCCCTCCTGCACCGCAGTGGCACCCCAGGCACTGGCCACGCCTGAGGATGGTCTTGGGAGGTAGGCTTCGCCAGAGGGATGGCTTTCTTTGCCTTTCTCGGGGTGCAAGCTTGCCTTTGCAGGCTGCCCTGGCGCAGGGCTGTGTCAGGGTTGGGCTGCTCCTGTGTCTGTAGGGGGCTCCAGGCTCCCACCCTCTGGAACAGCCACGGTCGTGGAGCTCCCACCCTCTGGAACAGCCACGGTCGTGTTTCGCTGTGTTTGTTGCAGCTACTGTGTTGGCTGTTACACATCCTGAATCTTATTTCATCCTAACAACAAGGTAGGAGGTAACCCTG
Organism: Capra hircus; assembly: GCF_001704415.2. Lineage (NCBI taxonomy): Eukaryota > Metazoa > Chordata > Mammalia > Artiodactyla > Bovidae > Capra > Capra hircus. The sequence goes on from NC_030817.1 coordinate 22,392,941, forward strand.
CAAAGTCGGAGACTGCACTGAGGCTAGTTCACGGCAGATAGAGGTTAATGCCCAGGTCTGTGGACCCAAGTGCCCATGTCCACTGAAGCCCAGCATGAGCAGAGAGTGGCAGCCGAACAGAACCCTTGTCAGACAACAATAACAATAAAACGCTTCCCAGCCAGGCTAGAGTATCCTGGGTCCGGGTGGGCTGTGTGTCTCCCTCATGAAGGCGCCTTGCTGGTCTCCTCTGAGAAAAGAGGCCAGATGGAAAGCATTTACAGGCTCATGGGCACCTCTTACTCGTGAGGCTGTGGCCGAGGCATTGCTCAGAAAAACTCAGGCAGGAGAACGCGTGATACACAGGCAGCCAGAAGCCAGTCGGAGCCTGTCCCTCGCATCTGGCCTCGTTCTGTGATTCCTTCTTTTCAGAGAGTTTCAGTGCCCATTGTCATTGGAACTTGTTAATAGGGGCTGTGGGAGCCTGGTGAATAATAGTAATAATGATGTGATAATACTGTGAGAGCTATATGCATTAACTCTTCTAACGCTGTGCCTCACACTGTCCTTAGCTTTTTACTTGTAAGCACTGGAACAAGGACTCCCCATGTACTAACCCATATATTCCTCACAACAACTTTGTGAGGTGGGCACTAATACCCCCATTATATAGATGGGAAAACTGAGGTCCAGCGAGGTTTAGTTGTTCATCCGAGGTCCTACAGCTAGCAAGGGGCAGATCTGGGACTTGAATCCAAGGATTTCCAGTCAGTAAGACCATACATGATTCCCTTGAGGTCAGGGACCTCCCCATGGCTTTTATTTCTGTCCCTTCGCCTAGCACCTGATACCAGGTGGACTCAAGGAAGAGTCGTAATGATAGAATGAGGGTGTTGGCACCTTGCCCTTTGCCTTTAAGTTGCAGGGATCCCAGCATGGCTGGCATGACTTTCTGTTGAGGAGTGAGACCCTGAGGCCTACCCTTGGTCTCCTGAAGCCACTTTCTTAATGAGGGGAGCCCCTTGTATGGGGAAGACTTCAAATGCAGATGGAATTGGCAGGGCTGGGAAGATAAGCCCAGGAGACACAGGTCCCAGAAAGCCCCTCATTAGGTACTTGTTCTTGTGGAGAAGTCTCCCCGGTCTTCATGTTAAAAGTGCCATTAGGCTTTTAACTGCCAGGGAGGGATAGCAAATAATTTAGAATTTAATACAGTTATCAATTCATAGGGGCAGGGGTTGTTTCTTATTTCTCTCTTTATCCATGTTTCCTGGCATGTGGTGGGCACTGAAGGAATGTTAGTTGCATGCATGAATGAATTAAAATAGAATCTTCATATGGAAAATTCAAGTACAGGAATAGAGAAGAGTATAGTGAGTCCCCCGTGTACCCATTACCCAGCTTCAGCAATTAGCAGCGGAACCTGCTGGTCATATGCAGCCACCTGGGACTCTTTACAGTGAGATTAACACGCTAGGATGAACGGCTAAGAACTTCTCGAGAGGAAAAGGACACATGGAGATGAGATGCCGCTGTAGGACTAATAAGAACTCGCTCTCATGTCACTGCTGTGCCAGGCATGCTGCAGGTGCAAAAGGTTTGACCTGACTGCACTGGGCCATGCGGCATTGGGCTCCAGCCCCAGAGTGCGAAGAAAGTTCCTGAGGCTGAGTTCAGCAGGCCCATGAGATGTTCAGACACATACGCTGCGGCTAAAGGCAGTGCAGCCAGCAATAGCTCATCCACTCAATTCGTATTTATTATGAGGCCTGTCTTTTTTCAAATGGCATGCAAATGCTTTTAAAGTACAGAGTAGTAAAACAGACACCCAGGTGCTTGCCACCTGGATTTAAGAGATGTTAAGCACTTGCTCTTTTCAGATCATGGCCAGATGATGCAGAATGTGTGTCTCTGAAGAGGCCGGTTGAGCGAGAGACCTAGCACTTCCCTGTCATGTTCAAGGATGTCACAGCCTCTACAGCGAAGGGCGCGCGAGGAAGGGCTCAGGCTGCCTTTGAGGAAACCAGTGAGACCTCCCGCAGGAGGTGATGCTGTGAGCTAAAATTTAAATCGAGAATATATAAGAGTGAGTCAGGCGAGGGGGGTGGTGGCCGAGAGTGGGGGAGGTGGACCAGGCAGAGTGTGACCAAAAACATGAGACAGTGAGTGTCAAGTTCTGGGAAGGGAAGGGCGGGGAATGAGTGTGAGGTGGGGCGGGGAGCAGCTAGAGGCGAAGAGGCCTGGGGGTGGGTGACGGTGGGCCCAGAAGGTCTGTGGGGGCAGTAGCGGGCTCCGGGCCTGTCTGAACTGGACAATGTATGCTGCGAGGGTTAGAGACCAATGTAATCTCCAGCGGAGGTTTGGGAACAGGGCAGGGGAGGTGGGGGAACCGCGTCAGAGGAGTATTTGAAGGAAGCTGGCTGTTTAGAGCAGTCACCAGGCTGGAAGAGGCTGTGCTGGACTTGGCGTGTTGAGTGGGCCCTAGGGCTTGGAGGAGCAGGACTTGGGGGAGGTTGAGTGGAAATGGAGTCAAGCTCAGAATTTGTAGTAGTCATACTTTCCAAAGAAGGAATGAACTGTTAGGTTGGGAGTTACCTGGTCTTAAATGTGTTTGGGTCTACTGAAATGGAAATGGGGGGAATTCCCTGGTGGTCCAGCGATTAGGACTTCGTGCTTTTGCTGTTGAGGGCCGGGGTTCAGTCCCTGGTTGGGGAACAAATCCCACAAGCCATGTGGCATGGCCAAAAAGCAATACAAAACAAAAACCTTCTCATTGAGGTATTCAGCTAACCCTAAAAGAAATGAGATGGGAAGGACATGGAGGAAGGAGGGCACTGGCCCTTCAGGGTCTTTTCTTCCTCTGTGTTCTAAGAATATAAGCAGGGAGAGAGTTGGTTAAGTGACCCGTGGGCACAGACGAGTGGTGCTCCAAGGAAGGCGGCTATGGAGGAGGTGCTGGCCTGTTGCCATGGGAACCATCTCTGCTGTGGGTTTCCAGTTCCAAGGATGCCCTGGAAGGAATGAGCTCACTCCACCTGCAAGGTGATGAGTCAGCCTGCTCCGAAGTCCTGCTTGCCATCCAGGGCTGAGCAGGACCCTGCTTCTGCCCCTCATGGACCGCTGATACTTCTCTGCCTGAAGTGGGCTGTTGTCATTAGATGGAGGCAGAAGAGGCAGCCACATGCCATTCTGGTAGCCCTCGGGATCCTGACTTCAGCAGAGGCAGGAGAAGGCCTCTATTCCACTTGGCCAAACCATGGTACTCAGCAGGGCTGAACTGTCATATCTGCAGGCCACTCACCTCGCATTGACAGGGCACCAGCTACACCTGGGACCTTGTAGTCCCGGCATGTAGGCTGGACAGATGCTGTGTGCTGAGGGCTTTGGGGAAGTTCAGGCTGTTTGTGGATGTCTGTTGGTCAGGTGTAGGGGTGGTTTCCGAGGGTGGATGAGGAAACCTGGGTTTGATTGCACACTGGAAGGATTAGGGGTCACTAGTTTGCCGATCGAGTCCTAGATATATTTTTGGAGGTCTGGGCTTGTGACTCAGGGCCCTTGCCTCCCTACCACCCATGTGTGCAATTTGTCGTTCTTATGGGGGAGTGTGCAGAACTTGTCCGCTGACTGCCAGGTGAGGACTAGCATCAGAGCACGAGGCATCTTCCGCAAGACCCTACTAAATGCAGACCATCGTCTACTGGGTTCCAGTCCCTCAGAATCCAGATGGGGGCTGGAGCCTGTTCCTCCCTCCTTGGGGCAGCCTGGGGATAACATTGAAAAGGCCAGGGGAGCTTGGCTTTTCTAGTTTCTCACTTGCCTACTTGCTTCACCTCTATGGACCTCTGTTTCCATCTGAGAAGGTAAATGACTTTGGGGGAGCGGTGAATGACCACTTTAACCCTTTCACCTAAACACATCTACTTAAATTCTGAGAAACCATTTTTGTTTTTATCCTCATGCTTGTGTTATTTTGATAACAGTAGTCGCAGTGGATCTACGATTTAGCTTACTTTTATATTTCCCCACTTGGCATTTTTATCAAAGATACTTTTTTTTTTTTTATACATAGCCACACAGCCTTTATCTTCCTTCCCTGGAGCAAGTGAGATCCAAGTATACAGACTGTTTCATGAATACATATTTGATTGTACTTTCCTGCCTCTTTTTCCAAAAAGCATTTGAGGAAAGCATGAACCCAGTGCTCTGTGACATCCTAGAGGGATAGGGATGGAGTGGGAGATGGGAGGGCGGTTCAAGAGGGAGGGGATAGATGTATGGCAGAAACCAGCACAATGTTGTAAAGTAATTATCCTCCAATTAAAAAACAACTTAATGCAAGTGTAGCGCAGGGAACTCTACTCTGTACTCTGTAATGACCTATATGGGAAAAGAATCTAAGAAAGAGTGGATATATGTGCAAGTATAACTGATTCACTTTGTTGTGTACCTGAAATTAACACAACATTTAAAATCAAGCATACTCCAAAAAAAAAAAAAAGAAGATCCAGATCTTTGTCAGGGTGGTGGTAGGTAGGTGAGATGATTGAGAAAATAATGTTAAAAGAACTTAGTTTTTGTAAGTCAGCTCTGACCCTAGTTTTGACCTTCCCAGTAGCTAAAACAAAAGAAGAAATGGGAATTATCATCGACTTCCTAATAAAGGGAAGTGCACTGGTTCGTGGGAAAGAGACACCTTGTCTCTTAGCGTGAGCACTGAGCACCAAGGGCTTGTCCATTTTAGGAGAGAATGTGCTGGACGATGCCATCAGTGTTAGTTTCATGGAGCTCACAGGGACCTTTTTGTATATTGGCTCTTAAATCAACCTGCGGTAGAGTCAAAGGCACGACGTTAAATCACACTGGTGTGAAGGCACTTCTGTGGGGAGCTGCGGAATGAAAGCTGGTTCCACTGTTTCTAGAACTGCAGCCTGAGCGAGGCCCCGGTCCTTGGAGACGCTCGTCAGCATTTCCTGGAAACTCCCTTGCACTTGTCTGACAGGGGCTAGAGGGCGGTCAGTGTGGACTCCTGGGCCGTGTTCAGAGGTTTTCGGAGGCTTTTCTGAGAAGAGAACTTGTGCTTGCAAGTGCTGGGTTGTCTGAGGCCAAAACTGCTATTTCATTAGGAAAACAAGAGTTTGGCTCACACCACCTCTTTAGAAGGAGAGCCATTGAGGCCAAAGCTGTCTTCTGGAAGCACTTGGTGGTCTGTTCAACAAGGTGCTCCTGGCCCCTGGCTCTTGGCTGCAGAGCGGGGATGAGGCTGTCTAGTCAGGCCTGGGCCTGGACCTCGTCTGGCTGCCCGACTGTTCCACCAGGTGACAGACTGCTCCTCTTAATTCTCCCATCCCTGGGCATTTTCATAGTGTCCAGCTTTGAGCTCTCATAGATAATTCCTCTATAAATACTCCTTTCACTGTGGACCTTTTCCTGCATTTTAGGATAATATCTAGGAGCTGAGTAAATTGGTCAAAAGAGATGATCATTTCTATAAGTGCTTTTACATACTAATCAGTTGCCTTTAAAAGGCAGACTAATGAAAAATAAAATGGTGCTCGCTTTGGCAGCACATATACTAAAATTAGAACGATACAGAGTAGATGAGCGTGATCCCTGTGCAAGGGTGACGTGCAGATTTGTGACGCAGTCTGTATTTCTGTGCTCTGACAAACTAGAGGGGTGGGATGGGGCGGGAGGTGGGAGGGAGGTTCAAGAAGGAGGAGACATAGGTATACCTATGGCTGATTCATGCTGATGTTTGGCGGAAACCAACACGATATTGAAAAGCAATTATCCTTCAGTTAAAAATAAATAAAATTTAAAAAATAATAAGAGAAATAGAAAGGGCAGGCTAGCTTAATGTGCCATCCATAATATACAGCTATTTTTTGTTGAAGTACAGTTTCAGGTGTACAACAAAGTGGTTTCGTACTTTTATAGGTTATACTCAACCTATTTTTTTAAACTAATTGAGATGAAAAGTAGTATTTACTGCAGCAAATTTAAAAACTACAGCAAAATACAAAGAAGTAAATAAGGATCACCTAGAATTCCCTCATCCGAGAGCGTGGAAATGGGTGGTTTGATGGGCTGCTGCGGTGAATCTGTTGCCTCTTATCAGGTAAGAGTTTGATCTGCAACAGTCCCCCCTTAATGGCCATCCTTAGGGGACCCCTACCTGGCAGAGGTGGGGGTGCCTGGTTTTTCTTGGACCCAAAGTATCTTCTCAGGCATTGGCCTGTCTGGCTGTAGACTTACATTTCTAAGGTTCTCAAGGCCTCGCTAACATTTTTATCTAGTGCTAGATACATAAGAAGGTGACTGGGAAACTCTCAGGATTTAAACATTTGAGAGGAACATGGGAAATACTGTTGCCTATTGGCAACTTAGCAGTAGCTGCCCCTTGGCAGGTGAGACCTAAGGGCCAGGGGTATGGCTGCTGAGTGCCGGGGGGACAAGCGATCAAGAAGTGGAATCTGTGTCTCGAAGATTCTGCCCGGTCCTGGCTCCTGACCGCATTCCCCAAGTTCCTGTGAGGCTCATCAGAAGAGCGAGGGTGTTTGGTGAAATTGAAGGGAAGTAGGCCAAGTCGTAAATGAGAACCTGTGCCTGCCGTCTCCATGCGGGTTCTCACTTCCCTGTTCGCTTCTCTAAACCAAGTATCCTGTGGTCCAGGTGACCCTCTCCTCTACAGCTCGTCTTTAGAAGGGGTCCTCCCGGCGGCAGGAGAGACTGCTTCCTGATCTGGACTGGCCCTTGTTGACCTCTTGGCCAGGGTGCCGGGGCTGGGCTGAGGGTGGCCGACACCTCCAACCCACAGTGAGACGTCTGTGACCCGAGCAATTGTGTGTCCGCTCTGAGTACTGCAGTGAGAGGAAGAAGAAGGTCTGTCCATGGAATGACTTAACCTCAAATAGGGATGGAGGCCTCAGTCCCCAGGAACTCCAAGAACTAACACTTTCTTATGCGAAGTTGCTTCAGTCGTGTCTGACTCTATTCAGTGTCTTAGGTGGCTTCAGATGCCAAAATGGGTGAATATTTTGGCATACTGGGAGCACTTGGTACTGTGCCCACAGTAGGACTCACCTGGATGGTTGTATTATTTTCGGTATGGAGGAGGTGGTGCACAGAAGCTTCCTTTTTCCTGCAGCTTTGGCCTTGCCTTTGAGTTGGGTAGGATTTGGGCAGGACTGTAGCTGCCCTTCTTATGGGAAGAAGAGGTGATACTGAAATGATGGCTTCTTAGAGCTGCCCATCTGTGGAATTGTCAGGCCCTTGAGGAGGTGCACTTAGGGGAGGCTTGATGTTCCTAGCGCTGTTTTTCCTATGGTCAGCTCATCTGACACAGTTGGGGAGAGTTTTCCGATGTCTGGGGCCTTGGATGATCAGAACTTTGGAACCATGGGATCCACCACAGAGAATCTTGGTGTTGGGACGTTTCCTTGGGGAGGCCCTGAAGGGGAACACTGCCAGAATGTCTCAGCTGCTGTTCTAGTTGTTTGGGTAAAGAGCTCCCTGCTGGAGCCTTGTAAGGCTCTAGCTTGTGGCCACGTGGAGAGGCTGGGATTGATTTATTCTGTCTGGTTGGTTAGACACTCTACCCTCTTCTTCTCCCCACCCAGAAAACCACAGTGAACTGTCAAGGCTGGTCCAGTTACAATTCACGGTAATTGGGAGGGAGAGAGGGACTCCTGAGGAGACCATGGCTTGTGCTTTGCTCTGTGAAGAGAGAGGATCTATGCTGTGAGGAGTGGAGGCAGGTAGCAATTAAGGGCCTCCTGCTGCTGCTGCTGCTGCTAAGTTGCTTCAGTCGTGTCCGACTCTGCAACCCCAGAGACGGCAGCCCACCAGGCTCCCCCGTCCCTGGGATTCTCCAGGCAAGAACACTGGAGTGGGTTGCCATTTCCTTCTCCAGTGCCTGAAAGTGAAAGGTGAAAGTGAAGTCGCTTAGTCGTGTCCGACTCCTAGCGACCCTATGGACTGCTGTCTACCAGGCTCCTCTGTCCATGGGATTTTCCAGGCAAGAGTACTGGAGTGGGGTGCCATTGCCTTCTCCGAAGGGCCTCCTACTTACACCTTATTAAATGATCATTTACTACTCCAGGTGGCCATAACTTCCCTGTAGAATTCTGGTTCCTGCAGGCACGTCCACCCTCTACCATCCAAGTGGAGAGTTTCACACCAAGGTTGTATTCCAAAGGGTGGTCTGTGGACCACCTAGCATTCATATAAAAATTGTAGCTTCCCAGGCCTTGCCTAGACCTGCTGAACCAAGTACTCTAGGCTCAGAGCTGTGGAATCTGCATTTCTAGCAAGCTTCTCCCTCAAGTTTTAGACAAAGCTAGAGACCTCTGTGAAGGATGACCTGGGCATGTTGTTGCTTCAGGCTGAATGATAGGTGTTCAGCTAAACAAGCGCAACTCTTTCACTTCCCCTGGGACATATTGGTGATGCTTTGTCTCGTCACAGACTGCAAATTCACTAGCTGCCCACCCCGCCTGCTCCCACCACCAAATGTGAGTCAGGCATCTCTTCCCCAAGCCCAGAGGGGAAGTATTTATAGGGGACAGGGAAGAAAACCTCTGGTTTCCTCTTGTGACGGTTTTTGGCTTTGGAGCAGGTGGGCCGGTGGGCTGTTTGCAAGGCTGCGTGAAAAGTGTTGCGGTGATCATGGTGGATGGAAGCTGCTTTTCTCCATCCTGGACTTGCAGAGGGGGTGTCTGTACCAGACAGGCGGCCCACCCTGTCCTGGCCACTAAGCACAAACATCTGTGTCCTGCAGTGACCTGCCAGCCCTGTTGTTTGGTTTCCTGTGGAGGGAGGGCTTTTCAGCGTTGTGTATCCTGCTCTGCTCGCCTCCCCTCCCCGTCCACCTTAGTGACCTCTGGCCCTCAACTCTCAGTTGAGCCAAATTCTAACTGTAGGCTCTTGTCTGGGTTCTAGCTTTCCTCCAGACAGCATGACAGGAGGGGTTTGGATTGGCCCTAGACCGTGTAAACGCCTCCTCATTGTTGTGGCCCTGGATCATTTCAGCCTGGGGGGCTGCCAGCAGCAGTGTGCTTGCTGGCCCAGAGTCAAACTGTCCCCTTGAGGTAGGGGCCCCGGCTGCAGGAAGCTCGAAGGCCTACAGGGCTCAGCTTAACAGGCAATTCCCTAATGACTCCACACCCTTAGGGAGTCATCTTGGAGGCTGTAGGTCAAGAAACCCTCTGGCAGCCTTCTGCCTAGCAGAGGGGCTAAGAGTTTTGCAGGGGAGATGTGGCACTGTGGGGGTCACAGTGTCGAAGGGGATCAGGGACCTCAGAAATGGGGGGCCTGAGTCTGTAGGGAAAGCTTTAGGGGAGCTACAAGGTCTACTGATGTCAGAGTGGACTGGGGTTACAAGAAGGACGGGTATAGAGGAGGTGGGACTTAGAGGTAGGATTTAAGAAAAAGGATGTCCAGAGCACTGAACCTGTAGGCCCAGAGAAGATGAACTCTTCCAGTCAGAACAACTCAACTTTAAAAAGGTGAGAAGAGAATCCGATCAGGGAAAGCTTCTAGTCCAGTGCGTGGTTGCGGTCTTTTCTGAAGGCCTTAAGGATTGGTGCAGCCTGTGGGTTAGTATCTGGGGCTTGTTTATATAGCAGAACTATGGAAATGTTCTTACCCTTGGGCCGGGTAATTCCACCCCCAGGATTGTGTCCTGAGGAAAGTGTCCAACTAAAACAAAGAAAGGCTTCAGAATAGTCTCTGTGCTGTCCATAGGAGCAGAAGGGAGGGCTCCTGTGTCTCACACACGTCAGGGGAGGAATTTAACAAACCGTCCTGACACATGATTGTGGTGGAACATTTTTTCAGCCTTTAAGTGACATTTAGGATGATCACACAGGAATAAAATGCTCAACAGGATGTTGAAAGCAGGAGAACTTCATCTAGTATGTTCATTGTAATCGGTTGCAACTGTAAAAATCTGTGTAAACAGGAAGATAGCATACAAAAGTGAAAATGACTGTGTTGAAGTTGTAGGATTAAATACGTAAAAAAAAAACAGTACTTTTTTTTTTTTTTTGCATGTCAGAGAATTGCTGTCTGCAGCAACATCCCTCTCCAAATGTTTTTCTGCCATCACCTGCCCTTTTTCTTGAGGAATAGCAGCTCAGTGAGATTTAACTGTCTGTTCTGAGCACTTTGCTGCGTGCTGTGCACTGTTGGGTCCCATGAAGCACATGGAGTGGGTAAGACACAGCCCCCTGAACTTGAGAACAGGGTGTGTGTCTGCTTGTTGGGGAGACTAAATGTGCTGAGCAAGCTGATTAGTGCTGATTGCTGGGGCGTGGTCCTAGCATTGCCAGGGGCTATGGGGAGGAGAGGAGGCAGGTAGATGGATGGTCTGGGCCTTCGGCCAGAATTGGACATACACATAGGACCAGAGGATGAGATGGTTGGATGGCATCACTGATTCAACGGACGTGAACTTGCAAACTCCGGGAGATGGTGAAGGACAGCCTGGAGCCTGGCGTGCTCCAATCCATGCGGTCGCAGAATTGGACACTACTGAGCAACTGAGAAACAACAACAGATAGGACCAGGAGAACTTTCATGACCAGGGAGTCGCCTGCCTGGCAGCTGGGAAGCCCGCGAAGCCCAGTAAGAGTCCAGTTCTCCTAAGATGGGTTTTATCCGAGTCATCACTGCTTTGAATGAGATCAGAGTTAAATAAATGCCTGTGATTCACTCCATTTTCTCGAGACTGGAAACTGAAGTCCAGGAAATGAACTCTTCCAGGAATCTCCAGCGTGCCGCCCCGGGACCAGGCTGCTGCTCAGGCCTGCTCCCTATGGGATGGCTGTGCTCGTCTGCCAGCCCCGCCCGTGCCCTCCCCTGGGGCAAATCCCCGCCTGTGAGGCTGCACTTTGGTCCCTGTTGGGCTGGTGGAGGGGGGCGGGATGTCAGCGTTCCGTCCCCAGTGATCAGTCCCTGGCCTGCAGGGCTGCTGGGCACTCCTGGGAGGCCGCCCATCCACACTTTCCATTTGGGGACCTTGACATTTTGTTTAAGAGGGGATGTGATTGAGAGTGTGTGAGGGTGAGAACCGGAGGTGCTGGCTCTTTAAGGCTTGGCCTTCAAGTGAATTTTGGCAGAGGGGACACTGAACGTTTAATTTTAGGGCCAGGAGGGGGTGGGGGAAAGTCCCTGCTGCATCTGGTTTGTGTTAAGTCCTTCCCTTCAGAAAAGGGCTGTGTTTATGGTTCAAATCCGGCAGAGATGGGGCGAGCGGGGCTCCACTTCTCCATGCTAAACACTGGGGCACAGCTTCCTTCTGGTCCTCTGACCCCATCCCAAGATAAAAGGTTCCAACTCTGAGACAACTTGGATATCCATTTTATCCCTGAGGTTGAAGCAGGCATTTGCCTCCAGCAGCTGGGCTTTGCACGCCGAGCCACTCCCACGGAGCGCCGGGAGTTGGCTGGCTGTCAGCTCGGCTTGTCTGGATCTGAGGGTCCCGCAGGGGTCAGCAGTGCTGCTGGTTCCCGCAGGCATCCCGGCTGTGATCCCGGGTTTGAGGGCTTGTGTGTCCTGGAGGCCCAGGCTGTCAGAGCTGGAAGGTCCTGCACAGATTCTTGACAGATGAGGAAACTGAGGCCCAGAGGGCCAAAGAAGCTTGTCCAAGGTCACACAGCAAATCAGCAGCAGACTCAGGATTTGAACCAGACTTTCCTGACTCTCAAGTTTGGTTTGGTACTCTCTTGGGGGTGCATTGGGCTTCCCCTTTTGCCTGCTGTTTGTGTGACTCTTCCAGGTTCTGCTTCCTCTAAAGGCTGGCCTTGGGGATAGGGGTTGTGATGGCAAGTCTTGAAACTTGGTGGCAACTTTCACGAGGCTGTGAGCACCTCCAAGGCTGGCTGACTCACTGCTGTTTTCCAGTACTGCCTCGGTCCCTGGCACAGGGTAAGAGCTCAGAAAAAATGAAATGAATGGATGAGTGCGTGGCTTGGCCTGAGGGTGGAGGTGTTGATGTTCCATTTAGAAGCTTTGTATTTCCTTCTGAGCCTCTGCTCTGAAGCTGCCCTGTTCCAAGGCTGAGTCTTGTCTTCCCAGCCCTTTCTTGGTTCTGGCCCATCACCCAGCTTCCAGGGAAGTCTAAGGTTTCAGAGCTAAAAGGAGCAAAGGGTCCATCCCCTTCGAGTTACAGATAAGGAAACTGAGGCCAGGCCAGTTGTCTGGGGTCTGCAGGTCCCGGATGGATCAGTGGGAACACAGGACTGAAGGCAGAGCCTGGTGTGTTATGGAGGGAGCTGAGGGTTCTCTGTACCTCCCCCATCCCGTGTCTTCCTCAGTTGGGCAGATGAGCCATGTCCTCTGCCTCCCTCTTCAGTCTAGCTTCCTCCCCACTGTGGAGGAGGATGGTGGGGTGGTTTCACCAGTGCCATCTCGGGAGAGGTTAGGGCATGCAGAGATGGGCCAAGTCATTCCCTTGTCATCCTAGGGCCAGAGCCCCGGGAGGGGCCCTCCCACCCTTCCATCACCTCTGGCTTGCGGGGTGGGTAATTCCTCCTGCTGATTTCATGGGGGCAGAGGGCCAGGGGACACATGCGGTACACCTGGCCAGCACCCAAAGCCTGACTTACTGCTTTTGGAGGGGTATTTCTCATGGTCCGCTGCAGGCCAGGCTGGTGGTGGTAGCCAGAGCAGGAGTCAGGCGACATCTTTGTGCCATTCTAAGAACCAGGAGTTCTTCAATCCCATCGTGGGTTGCAATTTGAAATCTATTTTCCTTATAAGTCTAAATGTCTTTGTTGGTTTTATTATGGAAGTATGACGTGCTCATGGTAAAAACAAAACAAAACAATAAACAATTCCCCACAGGTAACATGATTATTTTTGTATGCCACACACAATATTTCATATTTAATTTATATATATGTGTATATATATATTACTTAATTGTAAATATACATAACTTAAATTTACCATTTGGACCATTTTTAAAGTGGGCGTTTCAGTGGCAACAGGTACATTCGCAGTGGCGTGCTGCCATCCCCACCGTCTCATAAACCTGAAACTCTGCACCCATGGAACAGCAGCTCCCCTTACGTCCTCCCCCGGCCCCTGGCCACCACCATTCATTCTTCTCTGTGAACTTGCCTGCCTTAGGAACCTCGTTAAAGTGGAATCCAGCAGCATTTGTCCTTTCACGTCTGGCTTTTTTCACTCCGCAGAGTGTCCTTAATGTCCATCCCCGCTGTGGTGTATCAGCACTTCCTTCCTCTTAAAGGCTGGCTGATATTCCATTGCATGTGCACGCCACATTTTGTTTACCTGTGCATTTGTTGATGGATATTTGGGTCATTCCACCTTTTGACTATTGTGAATAATGCTGCTAGGAACGTGGGTGTGCAAATACCTGTTCAGGTCCTTGCTTTCAGTTCTTTTCTGTCTATACCCAGAAATGGAATTGCAATATTTTATGTATTGACAGTTAACCATTTGCAGCTCTCAGGCACTTTGAGCCTCTATGGCACTGGTGTTAGTTCAGCACAGCGCCCTGGGCCCTCCCCCACATCCCCTTGCTCTTCCCCCAGGGCCGGGTCCCTGGCTGGCTGGGCCTGCCGTGGTAGCGGCAGCCGAGGTGGGTGGGCAGGCCAGCTGGGTCTCCTTGGTGTTCCGTGTCCAAGGCCGGCCACAGCACAGCTCTGGGGAGACCTGGAGCTGCAGAGCTAGTGCGAAGCTCCGAATCTCCTGATGGAGGAGGGCCTTTGGTGGCCAGATCCCCATCCCTCTTCTCTGTAAATCTGGTGAAACGGGGTGCAGTCTGCTGGGCACCCTGGAGTGGAACAGGAACCCCAGAGCCAACTGGCTCCATTTTCCCCACTGGCTTTTTTCCCCCCCAGTTCTTCCTGCTCCAGGCTGTTTCTCTCCTAGGAGGTTACTGTGTGATCCCTTGTCTTCCAGGGAGTTCCAGAGACTGATGGCACACTTCCTAAATTCCTGTGGAGAAAAGGTCTATTTCTTGCTAACAGAGCGAGCTCTCCCCTCTGGCTTGCTGCTCTACTCGAGGTCCGCCACTGTGTCGAGTCGGGCCCCCAGACATGCTCACCCTGCAGAGTGAACTGGGTTCTGCTTGCTGTCTGGAGTGGGCCTCCACCACGTGCCGTGTACTGGCCCCTGGCCAGGATCTGCGTTATCATTTCCTGATGCTCAGTCCGTGTGTCACTGGTGGGGCGTGTAGTTACCTATCGGCTTGGCCATGGCTCCCGGAGCTGGGCTGTCTCTGTTGTTGTGGCAGTCACTGGTCTAGGACCCTGTACTTAGAGATATTCAGTGAGAGGAAAGAGAAAGTAAAGAGAGTTTGGGATCTGGTTGGGAAATGCCTGGTTTGGGGTTTGGGGCCTGCTTTTTGCCAGCTGGTTTAATTTATCTTCCAGAGTCTCAATTTTTCTATCTCTAAAACAGGGATCAAAATCTCCCTCTTAAAACTTGTTGTAAAGAGTGAATGTGATGATCAGGACAAAGTGCTTAGTGAGTGTCACTAAATGTCAGCCGTGTCATTACTGTGCCCTCTAAGTGGGAGAGAAGTCCCCCACTGCCGGGTCTGGGTGAGGAGCCTGGGGGAAGGCGAGGTTTTAGAAGGGCCATGATGCTTTCGTTTGCTTCTCAGTTAGTTGTCTGGTCCCTGGAGAGGCTGGGAGAGGAGCAAGAAGCTGTGTGATGCCGTCTGGCTGGGTGGCGGCAGTTTCCTCTGCAGGAGGAAATTACTTCCTCTCCAGGGAGTCCAGAGTTGTGTGAAGCTCTCCATGCAGCTGGTTGCTGCTTGCTGAGTGGTGATTGTGTGTTGGGGGAAAGGAGTCGTCCAGGGTACCTTGGGCTTCATTCCAGATGTGATGTTTTCTGATCATGGCACCCTATCCTGTTAGACCTTCTGGGAGCCGTTCTCTCCAGCACCAGGAGGTCTGGCTCAGAAGTGCCCCTGCCCTAGGCTGACTGGCTCCTGTCCCGACTGTTTCTAACATGGGTCCTGTCTACCTTTGTGGACTTCCAAGGTGGCGCTAGTGGTAAAGAACCCGCCTGCCAGTGCAGGGGATGTAAGAAATGCAGGTTGGATCCCTGGGTCGGGAAGATCCCCTGGAGGAGTGCATGGCAATCCACTCCAGTATTCTTACCTGGAGAATCCCATGAACACAGGAGCCTGGCAGGCTCTGTTCCATGGGGCCGCAAAGAGTCGGACATGACTGAAGCCACCTACCTTTGTAGGTTGCAGGCTCTAGGATCCTGTCTCCCTCACATGTGGGCATAGGAGGCAGAAGCCTCTCTCCATGCAGTAGAGTGCGCCTTTCTCCTGCAGGATAGGATGCTTGGGACCACCTGTGCACAGGTCATGTCCAGGCTCTGGGGAGGGAACAGGAGAGCGAGTCCAGCTTGGGGCTGCTGGCTCCTTTCTGCCCCTCCCTGCAGGAGAGTCCATCCTGCAGAGGTTTCTGGGTACTGAGAACAGCCTTTGGAGCTGCCAGTTCTGGGCTGAAGGGAAGCTCTGCTGTCTTACTAGCCATGGCCTCCAACAGGTCCTCCTTCTGAGCCTCGGTTTCCTCATCTGTAGAAAGAAGGTGATCCCTCTTGCAGGATCACTGCCAGGACTCAACGAGATGATGGCATCCTGCAGCTAGTGGGCTCCCTAAGCAGGGGTGTTATTGTGTAAGTGTGCCTGGAGCCAAGGAGCACTTACACAAACTCTTCTTTCCCTTCTCTGCCCAGAGGCAAGGTGATAAAGACTCCCGGTGTGTTTTCAGAGCCCAGAGTTGCCCCAACATGTCTGATTCTAGGATTTACCTCGAGTACTTGTTACTTGTTAAAACACCGATTCTTACCCCAGAATTCCTGATCCAGAATGGCAGTTGTTGGGGTGGGGTCTGTATTTTCATCATATTGTATGATTTGGCCAACTTGGGAAACCTCACCTCCCTCAGATTGCTTTCCCAGGGGCTGTATCCCTTGTTCTTCACAAGAGCCCTCTGGGGCAGGTCTGAGGCAGTATGGCCCCATGTAAGGTGAGGGGAGCTTTACAGGTGAGATGGTGGGTGGAGTGGAAGGGTCAGAGGTGGTGGTGGTCTGAACAGATGGCTGGTTCCCTGGTAGTGGAACCAGAATCAGAACTCAGATCTCCCGGTGCTGTGTGTCCATTGTGCCTGCAAACATTCCAGTAAAGCATGGAAAAGGTGGGGGATGGAGAAAAATGGGGGAATTGGAAGGAGGTGAGTAGCAAGGCCGCAGTGGTGGCAGAGGGGGACCCATGACGCCCTTCTGACCCCCTTGCGGGAAGCCTGAAGAGGCCAGCATGGGAACAGGTGGCAGGCACACTAGGGCACTTCCCCAGGTGTGCCTTCTGAAAACCCGGGCCCAGGTGAGCTTTGTCCCAGGGCCGCTGGGAGTCAGCAGGTGTGAGGAGTTTGGGGGTGGCTGGGGCCAGGTGGGCAGGGCCTAAATAAGAGACACACACACACACCCTGGATCAAGTTGTTGTTGTTCAGTTGCTCAGTCGTGTCTGACTTTTGCGACCCCATGGACTGTAGCCCGCCAGGCTCCCCTGTCCCATGTCATTGCCCAGGCCAGAATACTGGAGTGGGTTGCCATTTCCTTCTCCAGGAGTTCTTCTGGGCCTAGGGATCAAACCTGTGTCTCCTGCATTCTTTACTGCTGAGCCACCAGGGGGGGATCCCTGGAATTAGGGGCCCATTTTAGCCTCTTATCTTCCATAAATTTTTGTGTAGGCACTGAAGTTCAGTTTGCAAATATATATTTATTTACGTGAGTCTTTGATTAACATTTGTCATCCTTCTTAGACCAAAGTCTCCTTGATTAGGGGCTGTGTCTTTACTTGGCCCAAAGTGGGACCTTCCCAGGGCCATTGGCAGAGTCCTGGGCAGGTAGGGCTACTTCTCTCCCTCTCCCCCGTTTTATGACTAGGTCTGGAAAGCCTTCTAGAAGCACAGGCAGGGCTGGCTCCCCTGCTCAGATGGAGAAGTCAGAGTGTGCGGGAGAGGAGAATGGACTTGGCCAAGGGCAGCTGGCCATGGCAGATGCGGGGGCCCACGGCCTCCCTTCATCCTTATTCCCGAGGTTGGCCTGGTGTCCATGAAAGAGAAACTGATTTGGGTCCTCTGTGTATCAGGTCCCCTTCCAGTTTCCCCCGAGAGGCTCCTAATGATGATTTCGGGTTGATTTTTCTCCTTGTGTTGGTGGAGAGGTTTGGGGAAGAGGGGGTGGCAGGAGGCATTGGAATTGCTCATTTAAGGTGTTCCAGGGTGAGATGGGCCACCCTGACTGCACAGGAGGGTTACCTCTACCTGGACGGGGGGCTTCAGGAGCTACCTCTGCCTGGACTCACTGCTAAGGGTGATCCGATTGGGCTGTAGTGAGGTGGGCTGTGGGCAGTAAGAGAGGAGGAGCCCTGCCCAGGCTGGTGCATGTGACCTGCTGCTGGGCCCACGGGAGGAGCAGGAGGGAGGAGGGCCACGCTGAACGAGCCTGGTTTAGAAGCATGAGCTCTGCGCTCCTCCGACTGGCTGTTCGATGTGACCTGTGAGCATCTCTGTCTCAGTTTTCTCCTCTGTAGAATGGGATGAATGACAGCACCAGCCTCATAGGGTGTCAGTATTGAGGGCTGGCAGAGCACTTGGGGCCGTGGGGCAGTGGGCTGCGGAGGGCAGCCTGCTCTCTGAAGTCCTCTGTGCTGACTTCAGGTTAGATTGTCAGGCTGCGGACGGTGGGCCTTCTGTAACTGTGGTGAGTGCTGTGGATGTCTGGCACCTTCTCCCATTCCGCCTTCCTCTGTTGGGTTGGATCCAAAACCCTGGTGTGACCTCTGAGCCCTCCTTCCCTCCCTCCCTCTCTCCCTGAGTATCTCTCACACCCATCCACTTCTCTGTCCCTGCCACCACCACCCTGGTCTAAGTCACCTTTGCCTCTTGCTGGGACCTCTCTTGCCACGGTCTCCTGATTGGTCTCTCCTGCCATTCTGGTCCTCCTCTGATCTATTCTTCACACTGTGATTAGGTGTCTCTTTCTAAAACGTAAGTGTAAGTATGTATAAACTAGCACCTGATTCCTGCACACCCACCTTACCCTACCCTTCAACCCTCAGCTGAAATCAAATAAAACCTCTCCCTTGTTCTCAGGAGACACCATCCAGTGTCCCGGGGAGCTCCATGCTCCTGCGGTCTGCCGGCTCCTAGCTCCCTGCCCCTCTCTTCCTGCATCAGCCCGAGTGTCCATTTCCCAGTGGCTTCAGCAGCCTTCGTCCCTTCCTCCGGGGCCTCTGATATTTTCTTTCCCCTGCTTGGGCGATACCACCGTCCTGGCCACCCCAACCCCACACGTGAAATGGGTGCCGTGCATCTTGGTTTGCACCTGTTGTCCGGATGTAATTATTAACAGCCCCTCCCTTTGTTTTCAAGTGCCCTGGTTTTGCTGATAAACTTTATGGTCCCCCTCCACATTTGCAGTCTCTTCACCTAATTAAAATTCCTCAGCTCTAAAAATGCACTTACTTCCTCAGAGCAGTGGTCAGAGACACACAGACAAATAGACACACACACACAGACAAATAGACACACACACAGACAAATAGACACACACACACACATAGACACACACACAGACAAATAGACACACACACACACATACACGCTGGACCAGGTTGTTGTTGTTTAGTTGCTCAGTCGTGTCTGACTCTTGAGACCCCATGGACTGTAGCCTACCAGGCTCCCCTGTCCATGGCATTTCCCAGGCCAGAATACTGGAGTGGGTTGCCATTTCCTCCTCCAGGAGATCTTCCCGACCCAGGGATCAAACCCCTGTCTCCTGCATTGCAGGTGGATTCTTTACTGCTGAGCCGCTGGGGAGCCCCTGGACTTAGGGGCTCATTTTAGCCTCATATCTTCCATAACTTTTTCTCTATGCTTGGAAGCTCGGTTTGCAAATATCTATTCATTTATATGAGTCTTTGATTAACATTTGTCATCCTTCTTAGACCAGAGTCGTCTTGATTTAGGGACGGTGTCTTTACTTTGTCCATCGTGGGACCCCGATCATGCTCAGTGAGAATTTATTGAAAGAGTGAGTAAATGGGTGGATGAGTGAATGAACCTGGCTCCAGCTGACTGGCAGAGGGAGCCTGGGGCCTGGACGGTTCAGGAACATCTGCAAGGGCCTGCCTTGAGGGAGGCTGCTGACATTGGGCCCATCCAAGCCTAAACAAGCCGGTTGCCCACACCCTGGCATACACATCCCCTGACTTGGCTGCCCCTATAATTATTCATGGCCTTTCTCAATGGGCTTTGTGTTCAGGAAGCCAAAAGAGACAAGAGTTCAAACCCTTTTCCCACCTCCTCAAAACTGAGACCTAGGAGAAAGAGCTGCCCGGCCCATTCTGCCTCTCTAGGGAGCCACGAGATCCAGGACCTTCTCTCGTGGCTGGATGTGAGCGCTGGCATGATTCTCATCCAGTGTCCTGGGCTGCCCTCCCTGGGACGGGCCCAGGGACTGCCTGGGGGCAGCCGTGTACACGCTCGTGCGGTTCTCGGCAGACCTGAGTCTGGTGCTGGCCGAGGCCTCATTGTTCTCCAGCCTGAGCGGAGAACCTGGAAGGGCCTCAGTCCCCCGCAGAATGGAAAAGGCTCAGGCACTGGCATCCTATGGAGCCCAGTTCAGATCTCAGCTCTGCCTCTCACTAGCTGTGTGACAGGGAGGGTTGTTGAATGCCGCTGACCCTCGCTTTGCTCCCCTAGCGCAGGGTTGTTGAGTAGGTTTGCTGGGATAGCGCGTGCCTCACTGAGTGGTAATAATAGTCTGCATCTTTGAGCAGCTCCGAGGCCTTATCCCCTCTCTCCTCCCCTCCTCTAGGGGCTCCCAGACGTCCACTTTGCCTCCATTATCCCCTCCTTGAATTTGAGGGCTCAACGCTGTCCTTTCCTCTGGAGCAAGGTTTGGGGGAGGCTGCCTCTCTCACGCCCTGCACACTTTCTGAGCTGAAGTCCGAAGCGGGGAGACACAGTGGGTGTGGATCTCCCAGCTCCCTGGAGGCTGTGCACACACTCACCCACAGACGGTAGCCCTGGTCCCGCCTCCTGCCAGCAGTCGGTTGGGAGGGCCTGGCCAGATCTGCCTACGGCTACTCTTTCCACCCTTCCAGAGATGTGGAAGTTTCCACAGACATTTCGGTTCCTCAGTCTCCCCTCCCCGTTCCTGATCCCCATGCCACCCTGTCCCTTGAGCCGGGCTGGCCCCGCTGGGGTGTTGGCCAGCCACCTGGCCAGCAAGCCTGCTGTGCTGGGCTGCCCACGCGCTGGGTCACAGCTGGGTCTTGGTGGAGACTGGGAGGGTGGAGATGGCTTTGGGCTACGTCCGCCTGGGCCTGGGTGGCGTTTTTCACAGCCCCAAAGTTGTCCATGATTTCTTAATAAAGGGGTTTGAGGGTTTCTGTGCTGCTTTATGGAGGGTCTTCCCAGGTGGTACTAGTGGTAAAGAGCTCTCTTGCCAGTGCAAAATTTGACCCCTGGGTCGGGAAGATCCCCTGGAGGAGGGCATGGCAACCCTCTCCAGTAATTCTTGCCTGGAGGATCCCATGGACAGAGGAGCCTGGTGGGCTACAGTCCATGGGGTCGCAAGGAGTCGGACACGACTGAAGTGACTTTGCATGCATGCGTGTGCGCACTGCTTTATAATGTGCTGTGTCTGTATTTTGGGAGAAGAAACTTTATTTTCCTGGACATTGGGTGAAGAGGTTGACTTCATTAGGCTCCCCCGACTCATGGCCCACTTGCAGGTCCATCCATGCAAGGCCACTGCATAAAACATATCATGTTTTACCCTAAAATCTCCCTGCGATGGTCATGCCGTTGGTCCCACACCCTTCCCGTTCCAACACAGATGACAGAATGACGCCTGTTCTCCCAAGGACCCCAGCGTTCACTGTGTGAGAATTTCTATGAGAGATTTCCGGTGGATTGTTGGGCAGGTGCGTGCTGCACCGCATAATGTAGCAGTGGCTTGCTCTCCAGCATGGCTGCACAGCCCACCCTTGCAGCCAGGCAGGAGGGCTCCTGGATTCCTCAACCACAGTGGTATTTGGGATAATCACCTCTGTAATTGTTTGCCAGTCTCTTGGGGATAAAGGGCGAATTATTGTTTTATATGCAACTGAGGAGGAATTCTTAAAGTGCCAAGCCTTCTGTTCCCTTCCTCCATTCAGTGTTCCTGGAACCAGAAACTTCCTCTTCGGTATGGAGTGATTGCAGAAAGCTCCGACTCCCCAGGGAGTGGCAGTTTATAGACAGTCTGTTCATGCTTCATCCTCCCCACCCCTACCCAGAGTGCACATCACTGGCGTGGTTCCTTGTGGCTTGCAATGCTTGAGCAGCTGCTGGGTTCTCAGCTTGTGCCCCCTGCCACCTGCTTTCTGCTTAGGGCATCTCTGGTACCCTGAAGGCTCTGGGTTCCCTGGAGCTTTGAACTTTCTCTTGGGAGGCTGTGTTTCTGCTTGGATTCGGTGTGAGGGCATGTGGCGGTCCCTTGGGAGGGAGGTGTGGGCAGCATCGTAGCATTGGTGTGGGTTCTGGGCTGAGGTCGTCTTACTGATCATATGTTCTTGACTGGGTCAAGGAGCCCGGGGCCAGGGATTACTGGGGCACAGGGCTGGCTGGTGCATGCTGGCCCAGACTCAGGCACACACCAGGCACCCGGACAACCTCTGTAACCCGTGGATGGTCCAGGTGACCATCTAGAACACACAGGCAATTCCATGGACCCTGAGCATTTTCTATTATCTCACTCGTTTCTGTGAGCATCTGTATTTTATTTCTTGTATTTAAATAGGGAATTCTAGATATTATTAACAACTTGTCACGTGCTAGGCTTTTTGCAAGGGCTTCCCAAGTGCACAGTGGTAAAGAACCTGCCTGCCAGTGTAGGAGGCACAAGAGATACGGGTTCAGTCCCTGGGTTGGGAAGATCCCCTGGAGGGAGGGCATGGCAGCTCACTCCAGTATTCTTGCCTGGAGAATCCCGTGGACAGAGGAGGCTGGTGGGCAACAGTCTATAGGGTCTCAAAGAGACAGACACGACTGAGTGAGTTTGCAAATGTTAGCTCATGGAAACCCCTTAACAGCCTAGGGAGAAAGACTGAGGCTCAAAAAGGGCAAGGATTTGCTCAGGTCTCAGTGTTAGTAAATGGCAGAACCAGATCAAATCCAAGTCTTCTGCCCCCAAACGCATTCTCTTAAGCATGAAGCCCATGGTCCCTAGTGTGGTCTCCAGGCCAGCAGCATCAGCACCAGCTGGATTGTTGTGGGAAATGCAGTTTCTCCACCTGTCCATTAACTATGGAAGCAGAAGTCTGGAGGGATCCATAAATCTGGTCTAGCGAGCCCTCCAGGTGATTCTAATGCATGTTCAAGTTTGAGAACCACCGCGTGGAGCTACTCTGCTCCACGTTTTTCCGTTTATTTGTTTGCTGCCCTGCTCTTGTGTCATTGGGCCAAGGCTCAGACTTTCGGCCTTGGCCTCTCTTCGGGGGTTTCCTGCTCACCAGAGAGGTGCTGGGTGGCATCACTGACTCGATGGACGTGAGTTTGAGTGAACTCTGGGAGTTGGTGATGGACAGGGAGGCCTGGTGTGCTGCAGTTCATGGGGTTGCAAAGAGTTGGACACGACTGAGCGACTGAACTGAACTGAACTGAGAAGAGGTGCAGTGGCTATCTCTGTTGGGTCTGGGGTCTCTAGGAACCCCTTCCCAGTCCCTGAAAGCATTGGGCAGGGCTGATGCCCCCACTGCCTCCAGCTCCAAGCTTCTGGAGGTCATAGTTCCTGACCCTGTGCTAAAGGAGATGCCTTGTGAGGGTAGGGGTCCCAGGGGTGGACTGTGGGACAGGCCAGAACAGAAGCTCCAGTCCAGCGGGTTATTCAGGGACACAGAGAAGAGACTTGGGAAACTTCTTGATCCAAGCAGTGTCTCTTTCTTTTCTGCAAATTTGTAATAAATGGTTTGGCCTCTCCAGAGGCTCCCCCTTGAGGGGCTTGGAGCCCGGGCAGAATCTTTGTTCCCAGTCAGCAAAGCTAGCACACTCATTAGAAATGACCCTGGTGAGAGAGGGGTCGCTAACTGTACTGTACTTTACTTTTTGAGCCCCCACCATCAGTCCAGTACTGTGCTCTTTAATTCTTATCACAACCCTAGGATTGATTATTCCCATTTCATGGATGTGACCATCAAGGCTTCAGGCTGTACAGTTGAGACACAGCTCAACCACACAGAGGAGTCAGGTTAGATGCTTGAGGTGGCCCTACCACAGATTCCCATATTTTATGAATACCAGGCAGGGCTTGAGCCTTGTCATGTGGGGAAGTTCTCTATGGAACTGAGTGGCCCGTGGCTCTCAGCCTCGTGCCAGGAAAACCAAATGACCTCACATGTGAATGGCTTTTCCTTCTTTGGGGAAGGAATGTGCAGGCCATTCCTGTGAGTTGCAGCCCACGTGGCCTGTGTGCTGTCAGACCCACAAGGGCCAGACTCGGAGTCCAGACATGGGGGAGGTGTCACAGGCAGGCCCACCCTTGGCTTGGCAGTGGGGAGCAGGCTGTTCTCGACTTGGGCTCCCCAACTGGTGTGAAGTGTGCCCAGGAAGAGCCAACAGGCCTTTCATGGCTAAGCGGGTGTCCTGGAGTGTGACCTGCTCTTTGGAGTCACCACTCTCTGGGGAAGCAGCAAGACCAGTGGGGGCTAAAGCCCACAGCTCAGGCCTGGCCCAAGTGCTACACATGGGCCCAAGATGAGCCCAGGCCTCCCCCCTTGGAATCTTGGTCTCAGTTACTTCAGTGCCTAGAGAGGGCGGGGGTCTGGGGCCTGCCTTTGAGACTGGTTCCTTGCCAGTGGGCCAAATGGGTTTTTAAAAGACTTAGTGGGGTCTTGGAATATTTTCATTAAAAAAAAAAAAGTTTTATTGATATATATAATTCACCCATTTAAAATGTACAATGTAATTTTTTTAGCATATTCAGATATGTGCAACCATTACTGCAGTCTCATTTTCATCACCTCCAAAAGAAAGCCACCCCCCTTAGCTGTCACTGACCCCCAGCCCGAAGCTACAACTACTCTGTGTCTGCCCCTTGTAGATACAGAGAGCGCTTAGTCTGTGTCAGACACTGGGCTAAGCCTTCTGTGTTAGCTCACACGACCCTCTTTTAGAACAGCTGCAAGGAATGAACTTTTTTTTTGGACTTTGTCTTACTAATGTGGAGACTGAGGCTCCGCGAGTGCAGGATCTCAGAGCCCGTAGTGACAGGGCCTGCTGATGGCTGGACCGTTGCTGAGGCTCTTTCTTCCTGGGAGAGGCCAGCTGTGGATGGTGGGGGCCGCTGACACTCGTTGGCCTGGAGCTGGAAGGGAAGCCCTTGTTGCTTCACTGGGATCATACACCACCTGACTGAAAATGGCCCTGAAATCTCTCAGCAGCCCCAGGTTCAGCCAGCACCTGCAGGAAGGCCCTGGGCTGTCTTCAGGGGCCTCAGCGGGAAAGGGGCTGGGAGCTCTCCTCTCTCCAACCAGGACACGGTTATTAGGTCACATCACCTCCTAGGATGAGCCATTTGGCCCCCTGTGCCGTGGCATCGGCCACCCTCCAGTCTTCTGGTGATGTCTCCCCGAATGGGCTGCAGGTGGACATAAGCCAGAAACACGGGCCCCTGCTCCTCCGCCTCCTGTTCTCCTCACCCTGGCCTGAGGCTGGTCTTGGGGTTTCCTCATTAGCAGGAGAGAGATTACAGACCTCTTTCTTCCTAACTTGTAGAGCTCTGTGAATGATTAACTTGGATCAAATAGAAAGGGAATGGGAAGCGAGAGCGGCAGGGAGCAGACACTGAAGGGACTCCTGTCCTGTCCTCACACCTGGCTGTTCCGCCTCCATGGCTCTCACCTGTCAACAGCCCTGCACATCGAGATGTTCTGTATCCCCATTTGTCAGACAAAGCAACTGAGGCCACGCCCGGTTCATTAAAGCCACACAGCCACTGAGGGACAAAGGCCGGCTGGTTTAACATTTTTTAAAGCGTCTGCTGTGAACAGAGCACCAGACTGTCTTTAAGTACAGGAGATCTAATGTGGTCCTTTTTCACGCCGTGCTAGGCTGTCATAGGTCTTGTTAGCCCCTTCTTACAGATGGGCATCTTGAGGCTGGGATTGAGAATTTTGTCCAGAGAGACACAGCTAATGAAAGGTGTAGGTGGAGACCTGGCTCAGTCCAGTTACAGAGCCGAGCTCCGTTGAGAGCCTCCAGCCACCTGCCTCTGAATTTCCGGTTCCCCAGCATTCACCTGACTTGGGGGGAAAGCAGGTGGGGAGGTGCTCTCTCAGAACAGAGGAAACCACCCCACGGTTCAGCACCACTCCCAGGTGGGTGGAGAGCAAACAGAGCTGGGTGGAGATGTTCTTGGGGACTCTGCTTTTCATCTGTGAGTGAAGCAGCTGACAGCTTGCTTTGAAAGGCTGGCGACCAGCCCTTGATAAGTTAACCAGATACTCCTGTTTACGTTACCAGAACCCTGGGCATTGAGATCACCGCTGGCAGGCCTTTGCTTGGACAGCCCACCCAGTGCCCATGCCCTGGCCAGACTGGCCATGTGTGGGGGTCAGAGGGAGTGAGAACTCCCTGGCTGGTCCCTAGTGACCTCCCCCAGGGCCAGCAGATGCTGCAGAGACCTCCGCCCTGAGTTCTCAAGGTGCCCTGGCCTGGTGCTTGAACATGGCGGCCAGGAGTGGCAGAGGAGGAGGGCTCTGCCAGGCAGCCCTGGCAAGGCCCCCGCCCAGAGGGGTGCAGCAGGTTGGGAGGCTGCTGAACTGATATCTCAGGTGATGAGCCCTAGAGCCTGGACCAGGGTCCTGGTGCCCACCTCCAGGGAGGAGAAAACCATTCGATGAGAAGCCAGCTTGTATGGGAAGTCCTGCACCACCTTCAAGAGGTTTAGAAGCTTGTTTGGGCTTTTCTGGGCTGCTGGGCCAGGGGTTTTTCCTCTTAATTTCCTGACAGTTTGCTGTCTGACTATTGAGGTGGACATGTGGGTATGATTGCTGCTTTATCTTGATGTCCTGGTCCCTAATTATGACTTTCCTTATAATATTTTACACTGATAAGGCACATTAGAGTTTTTCACAACCCTTTCTCTATATTTTATTCTTACGAATTCTTGTAAATAGGTGGGACAGTTTTTCCTGTATCAATTCTTTTTTTATTTGGAAGTGTGTGTTTTCTCTCTGATCATTCAGGAACACTGACCCCACTCCACTGCCATTCCTAGTCCTCCTAGAGAAACCGGAAGTTCCTTCTGTCCCATCCCAGAGGTCCGATTTACTAGATAGATGTACACACTTCCAGGCAGGCTTTTCTTATATTTGCATAGTTGTAACAAAAACAGGCAGATGACTGCACATGGCATAAGATTCAGAAGAAACAAAAGAGTATTCTGTGAAAAGCAAACGCCACGCCCTCCCCTGTCAGGAGCCTCCTGCCTCCCTTCCCTGGAGGCAGCTGCTGGGCCAGGCCCTTGTGTGTCCTTCCAGGGATATTCTGGCATGAAGCTTTTAGGGACTATCCAGTGAAACAATAACAGGTGTCTTGTTGTGAGGGGTAGGCCGAAACGCTGATCATGCATTGAGTCACTGAGATGAAACTGCCCCCATGGACTTGACTGTATTGGCCTCTCTGACAAGGAGCAGAGCCCATCCATTCTGATCAGCCGTATTACACGGGAACAGAAGACGTCTGGCTTGCTCTCCTTGGTTGTGGTTTTTACGCTTGCGTGTTACAATGAGACAAGCTGCCGGGCTCCAACCTGCAGGGTCTGAGGGATGCTTTTGAGGTTACATAGGTAGAAAGGGTTGGGGTGACTTATACCAGGCCACACTCATTCCTGGCTGAACCAGGGCAGAGTGCAGGTTTCCTAATCCCTGTGCCTGGAACAGTAACTCCCCGGAGTGAACTGGGGATCCCAGGGGAGCGGGAGGATATGCCTGGGAGAGATGTGGTCAGCACGTGAGTCTGGGGCCTGGCAGCCAGTGAGGTGGTACTGCTGTCTCCCACTTGCTGAGCCAATCTCGATTGGCTGCGGGAGGAGGGGGTGTATCTTGTTTACCCTGCTGCAGGATCAGTGGACAGGTCAGCCAGGAGTGGACGGCCTGGCCTGAGGGGAGTGAGTGCCGGCAGGCAGAAGGCCAGGGAGGAGATGGGGGCCGCCAACCACATTTGCAGGCGGATGGGCAAGGGAAAAGAAAAGGCGTTGGCAGTTCGGCTCCGGGAATATGAGCTCTGCTGGCACTGGGATTTTGTTTCCATCACTTTCTCTCATTCATGTGATCGCACATAGTTTTAAGCCTGTGGTGCATACAGTTTTGGATCCTGCTCTTTTGTTAATTACATGTCAGCCTTTTCCCGTAATATATAGTTTCAGAACCCATCATTTTGGCCATCTAATGTTCCATTAAGTGGATGAACCATAATTTACTTAACTAATATTTTATTAATAGAATTTGGGGCTATCTCTAATTTTTTTCCTCTTAAGTAATGCGGGCAAGGATGTTTTTATACCCATGGCCCTCCTCTCTCTTGAGTCCCAGCTCTGGGCTCAGAGTCTTGCCCACTTTAGCCTCCCTTGGCCAGGTGCCTGCCGCCAGAGATGTGCCCGCATCAGTCTGCCCGCTGTGACGTGTTGTGGCTTTGCCACTGTATCTCCCCTTTAATGGGAATTAGCCGAAAGCTCCTTTTGCAGATGTGAGAAATGAAGATTGGTACCTTGGTCTGAGTTCACACAGCATGGTAGTGTGTGTACATGAATGTGTGGGGAACATCCATTGTTGTCCCTGGTGACAGGTGTGGGTCCCTGATCAAGCCCAAATGAGAAGAGCCCCTGTGGCCTCTCACAGGATGGACCTTGAGCTTCTGATTCCAGATTCCCAGATGGCTGATGCTGGCAGTGGTCTGCGAGGAATGTTGACCCTGCTGGGCCCAGCTGTCTGCTGAGCGTGTGTGTTAACGCACACGTTCCCGTGTGGTAACTCTGTTGTTAGGAGACTTAGAAAGGTTTCACGTTTTCCCACAGTGGAACCAGGGACCCTGTCCGTCTTCATTCAGATTTAGCCTGCCTGTATCTTTTCAGGGGGCTGTGGAATGTCTTTCTTTTATATTGTCCTAGTGTTAAAAAATCTCCAAGTCCAGATTTCTGGCTCATCTTCACTCGAGGTCTGCTGCCTGAGGACCCATGCTCCCTCATGGAGCCAAGGAGAGAAGCCTCCTGTCTCCTCCACGCCTGCCCTGGTCCTGAAGCCGTGCTCTGATCACCACTTACCAGCTTGCAACCAGTCCTTGGTTCCCATGCTGTTTTCCTGAGTAGAAACCCACCGGAGAGCCCAAGAGGGCCTTTGTTTCAAGAAAAATCCTTGCGTACACATGGAGGAGGCGAGGTCTCACCAGTCCCACTTTTCTTACGCTTGCCTTACTGTGCTTTAATTAAACCTCTTTGTGCTTTAGTCTCCTCATCTGTAAAATGGGGAGAGTAATAGCGTCTGCCTCATCGTGTTGTCATGAAGATTGAGTTAAAAGGGCGAAAGCCTGCAGAAGGGGATCCAGCATAGAGCGAGTGCCCAACAGATGTTAGATGCTGCTGTTATTATTATTATTGATGGCATATGTGTCTGTTTGCTCTAGACTAGATTCTCAGCCAGGGAGTGTTTTTTGGTTATTGCAAAGGGAGGTGAGGGATGTTACATGCATGTAGTGGGAAGGTCCAGGAATGCTGCTCTACATCCTGTGATGTATGGGACAGGCCCTAAACCCTAAACACAGTAGTAGCCCATGCGAAATATCAACGGTCTTGAGCTTGAGAAACTCCGCTCAGACATTGAAGCGTGTGATCCTTGGTCCAGCTGAACTCCTCAAACATCTCTGAACCAACTTTTCAAGGGCTGCTTTGCACTTCTGAAGAATCAGTATTAATAATGGACCTACTTAGCTCAGCCATGAGGGGGTGCTTGGCTCAGCACCTTCACCAAGCACATGCCTTTGTTGGGTAACACACCCAGCACTTGGTCTGTCTTTTATTACATTGAACTCTAGTCTTCCTGTCCTTCATCCCAGTAACAGTAGCTCCCATTTATCCAGCCTTATGTGTGGGTGATTGTGCTTAGCACTTGCTGCATGTTGCCGCATTGATCCACAGCACCCTTCCAAGTGTATTCTATTATTATACCCATTTTACAGATGTGGAGGTTGAGGGTTGGAGAATTAAAGTCATTTGCCCAGTGACTTCACTTTCACTTTTC
Source organism: Capra hircus (assembly GCF_001704415.2). NCBI lineage: Eukaryota > Metazoa > Chordata > Mammalia > Artiodactyla > Bovidae > Capra > Capra hircus. Next base: position 22,422,258 of record NC_030817.1, read on the forward strand.
ACTTTCATACACTGGAGAAGGAAATAGCAACCCACTCCAGTTTTCATGCCTGGAGAATCCCAAGGATGGAGGAGCCTAGTGGGCTGCCGTCTATGGGGTCGCACAGAGTTGGACACGACTGAGGTGACTTAGCAGCAGCAGCAGCCCAGGGTTACTCAGGGTCAGAGGTGGGATTAGAACTAGATCAGTCTTGCTGTAGAACTCACGTTCCTTACCATTCCTGCCTGCCTAGTTCTGCCCAGGGCTGCACCCAACATGTTTATTTGCTTGTCCATAGGAGGGTCTTTCAAATATTTGAATGAGCCCCGGAGTCCGCTCTTCCCTCTTCCTGGTCAGGGAGCCCCAGTTCCCAGAGTTCTTCTCAAAGACATGTTTCTGGTCTGCTCATCATCCAGAATATTCTTCCATCTCTGGACAAGCAGCTGCCTGCCTCGGGACTCCCCTTTCCTCTCTCCATCATGCTACCCCCAGAGAGGCAGCCCACCATACGCCAGCTCTACTAATGGTCCATCAACTCAAGACACTCTCTGCCAGTGCTGACCGGAGTCTCTCTGGGTGGTGTTTTCGCTTCACAGTGACCAGTTTCCCATGACTTGCCACAAGATTGAGTTCACCTGTCTGCCCTTGGCTCTGCTGTTCCCTTCCAGCACCCCAGCCACACCTGCACCTGAAATCCCCATTGTCGTGGTGGAGCAGAAAGTATGTGGGGCTGGGAGTCAGGAGGCCAGGTTGTGAACATACCCCAGCTGTGTGGCTTAGGAAAAATCACTCACCCTCTCTGGTCCACGTGTCCCAGTTGTGAAGTGAGGGTTTGGCTCTGATGTGCCAAGCATTTCTCCCAGCTCTAACGTTCTTTGATGACGTGTTGAATAGCATGAACTTGTAATAATTATCTCTAATTATTGTGGTAACAGTAATGAGAGGTAATTACGGAGCAGTCCCTGTGTTCCAGACCTTCTTTTCAGTGTTTTAAGAGGATTGTCCCAGGAAATTCTCCACCAACCCCATGCTGTTATTACTCCATTTTACAGACAAGCGCCTTGAAGCAGAGACACCTTGAGTCGCTTGCCTGAGGTTATCACCTGGCTAGGAATGGATGAGCTCGGGTTTACCTTGTCTTCTTCAGAGTGATTGAATCCTTCCAGTCTTTTGGATTCCTGCTCTGTGAAGTGATTTTTATTTTCAATTAAAAAATAAATTTTTTTTGGCCGCACTGTGTGGCTTATGGGATCTTAGTTTCCCAGCCAGAGATTGAACCCATACCCTCAGCAGTGAGAGAGCAGAGTCCCTCCAGGGGTTCCCTCTGTGGAGCTTAAGCAAGTCCTGTGACCTTCCTGTGCTCAGCATCTTGTGTTTCCCTCCTCCCACCAAGGTCACGACCCTAAATACCACTTGACTTCAAAAGCTCAGCCCCTGACTCATGCTTATGGGGTAATCCTCTGTACCCCAGACCCCAGCTGGGTGTGATTATTCAGACACCTTTTAGAATCTAAAATTTAGTCAGTAATGATGGTAGTGACTACTACGTGCATACTTAATATATTTCAAACCACATTAGTATTAATATTATGTTATAATTAATAAAAATTAACAACTTAGTATGTTAATATTAGCTTTTCCTGATTTTTTTTTGTGTGTGTGGTAAGATACACTGTATTGTTTAACCTTTGTTGCAGTCCTATCTGGTAGATGCTATTATCCCCCATTTACAGATGTGAAAACTGAGGCTGAAAAAGGCCTGTGGGGCTAAAGTCACATGCTAGTGCATCTGCTGGGAGGGATTGGGGGCAGGAGGAAAAGGGGATGACGGAGGATGAGATGGCTGGATGGCATCACCGACTCGATGGACGTGAATCTGAGTGAACTCCGGGAGTTGGTGATGGACAGGGAGGCCTGGCGTACTGTGATTCATGGGGTCGCAAAGAATTGGACACGACTGAGCGACTGAACTGAACTGAACTGAGTACATCTGAGCTGGGAAGTAGGGAAAGCATGTTCTCGAAAGCCATTTGCCATATTTTAAGAAAATATAGGGACTGTCCTGGCAATCCAGTGGTTAGGACTCGGTGCTTTCATTGCCAGGGGCCTGGGTTTGATCCCTAATCGAGGAACTAAAATCCCACCAGCCACATGACTCAGCCCCACCCCATCCCCCCTGCTGCAAAAAAGGGAGATATATGGACAGGATACTTGTTAAAGATGTAATGGAAAGCCCTTAGAAGATCTCATGTGAAAGCAGAGAGAGCCAGCAGAGAATGTAGACAGAGTTGCTTCTCTCCCCATCATCTCCATGGGCTTTGACTCAGCTCCTGAGTCCCATACTCCCGCACCCCCTGTTGGAGCCGGGCCAGGGTGTTTGCAGCCTTGAACTACAGTGCTGGATAGTTACCCTCTTTGTCTCCTAAAATCACCTTCATGCCAGATTACATGTGGGCAGATGCTTCCAGGTCAGTGAGAAGCTGAGCAGGGGTCCTCTGCCAGCCCCTCCCTTTCTGTCCAACGTTCTCTGAGGCTGTGCAGTGGGGCTGGAGGTGGGTGAAGGATGAGAAGGGAGTGAGCCCCACTGTAGCTCTGGCTGCCTTTCCAGCATGGAGCCCAGGCCCTTTCCCTAAAACCTGAGCTGTCTGCACACCCGATCTCATTATACAGCAAAGCAGGTCCTGGTAAAGTCTATCAGCTCCTATCTCCTTTGTCCAAGACAAAGCACGGACCCCCTGACAGAACTCTTGGAGCAAGGGGAACCTTGGATGGGGCAGGGGCTGGTTGGGAGTGAGGCAGCAAGATGCCATCTGCCTTTATTTGAAGTCAGGATGGATTGTAACCCTACTGGGGCAGCTCTGCCTGCCACGCCGGGACATCTGGGCTGGAGGCCGTGGGGCCAGGGTCTCTAGCGTGGGTGTCCCCTGTGGCTGGTGGCTTTTCCTCCTGCCCAGGGGCGGGTGCCTCCCTCAGTCATAATTTGAGAGCTGGGGCTTCAGGACCAGGGCCTGCCCATGCCAGAGGAGGGTGTCTGTGTGGTGTGCAGGGAGGACCTCACTCCTGACTCTGTTGTTTCCTCTCCTGGGGCCCTGTCAGCCTCCTCTGATGGGGATCCACAAGGCCATGGTCAAAGTCTTAGGCTTTCTGCCCCAACAGCGCACTTTTAGCCCTCTTCCCATAACACATCGGGGCCAGTTCAGTACAAGAGTCCTCAGATACAAGGTGTCATCTTGGGGACATGGAGCATTACTTGCACGGATCGAGCTGGGTGGCTGGAGGAGGGAGGAGGGTGTGGGCTGGGAGCACAGAGGGCTGAGTCCTCTGAGGCCTGTCCCCGGGGAGGTTCTGGAAGAGCTAATTTTCTCCTTCCTCTGATCATTTATTGAGCATGTTCTAAGTGGCAAGCACTTTGTAGATGTCTTCCTGTTAATCCGTCTGATATTTATAAAGTGCCAATGCTACCGCTATTTTGCGGCTGAGGGACCTGAGGTTTGGGAGGCGAGTCTGCAGCTCACACGGCTGGTAAAGAGTGGACCTGAGTGCTAAACCATATTTGGTTCCCCCCAGGTGCATGTTTTTGATCACTGAGTTTTTGTTTCCTCTGTGGCCCGCGCTTCGAGCTGGGTGCTGCTTGTTGGGGAGGCGCTCAGAGGCCCCTTCCTGGCAGTCACCCTATTGGGGTCAGGACGGGGCCTTGGGGTCTTAGCCAAGTGTGGCCCCCCGTGGCCTCAGAGGCAGGCCTTTGTGGGAGGGAGTCTGGGCCTCCAGAGCTCCAGGACTGGCTTCTCCAGGAACTGGGGCTGGCTGCTTTCAACAGCACTTTTCCTCTTGCAAAAGCGATATCTTTTTATCTCTTCCTCCTTCCTCTCACCCCGTCCCCTCTCCACAACTGGGTGGTAAACAGTGAGATTTCACAGTCTCCCTAACTGTGAGGGTGCTGGCGATTCCCACCAGGACCCCGGCACCACTGGACCTGAAACTCTGTCTGAGCTGCTGGGGTGATCCACTTCCTGTCAAGTCAGCAGAAAACCCCAGGCAGAAGCTGAAGGTGGGCCTGGGAGGGAGATGAGGGGAAGGTACTGTGGAAATGCAAGATGGCGGTAAATGACCCACCCTCGTCAACGTAGAGTGTGGTGACACCAAGTGCATATATGGACACATGGCATCTGGGAGAGAACAAGGAACCACAAACAAAATTACACTAATTGCAAAGATTTAAAAATTCTTTAATGTTTTTTTGCATCAAAAAATTTACAGCAAAATGAAAAGAAAAACTAAGTAGCCTCTCATCCCCTGCTAGGTGTGCAGAGCCAGCACGAGAGGAAGGGGACCCAGTGAATACTCTTTGTTTTTTTTTCCTTTATTAAAATTATTTATTTGCTGTGCTAAGTCTTAGTTGCAGGACCTTTGATCTTCACTGCAGCATGTGGGATCTAGTTCCCTGACCAGGAATTGAACCTGGGCCCCCCGCATTGGGAGTGTGGAATCTTAGCTGCTGGACCACCAGGGACGTCCTATAGATACTCTTTGCTGTCCTGCTGCATCTTCTTTCCTCTGAGCCAGAGGCTTCCTGGGGGTCCCTGAGCGAGCTGCCAGTCCCTTGCCCTGATACCCTTCAGGTGTGGCTGGATCTTCCTGGACCCTCTAGCTTTGTATTGCTTCCTCACTTGCTCCTTCACTCACTCAGTTGTCTCATTTTTACATCTACCAGAGTGTCTGTTGCACAGGGCAAGGATTTTTGTTATTTTGCTCAGCGCTGCATCTGTGACTGCGCTGAGACTCTAGGGTGAACACTTGTCCAGGTGTGAAGCTGACCAGCGGCCACCTTGCAGGGGGATTAGAGCAATGATGGAGGAGATGCAGGGTGTCAGGGGCTGACACATCGCCCCATGTGGTGGGTGGCTATCCGGAAGGCTTTCTGGAGGAGGTGACCTCTTAGCCCAGTCTTAGAAGAAGAGTGTGAGTTGGCCAAGCTTGATATAGAGGACACTCCAGGCTGAGGAGTCAGTGTGCGTCTCCTGCCCACCTTCAGTCTGTGAGTCAGGTTCATCAAACTTTGGGACAGCCCACACATCCCTCTTGCCTATCATGGGAGTGGGCTCGCCTATAGAGTGGAGATGTGTTTGCAGGGAGAGAAAAGAGTATCCTGTGTGGCTAAGTGCCTAGTGAAATATGATTTAAGAATGAGGCCTGGGCTTTCCTGGTGGTCCAGTGGATAAGAATCCACCTGCCAGAGCAGGAGACCTGGGTTCAATCCCTGGTCTCAGAAGATCTCACATGCCTCGAGGCAGCTAAGCCCATGTGCCACAACTACTGAGCCGCATGCTGCAACTACTGAAGCCTGTGTGCCCTGGAGCTGGCAGTGAGAAGCCCACACCCCTCAACTAGGGAGTGGCCCCCGCTTATGTCAACTAGAGAAAGCCCGTGCAGAGCAGCAAAGACCTAGCAGAGCCATAAATAAATTAAAAAATGACAAAAAAGGAAGGAGGCCCAATGTTGGGGGAATGTCGTAACACAGCCTTCTTTCCCCTCCTTGTGTGACTGCTGTCTCCGCTTCTTGCTCCAGGCTCTTCAACTCTTGCTTATAAACCTGCTCAGCTGTTTGTTCTCCCCAGTCCTCACTGGTGTGGCATCCTCTTCCTGCCCATTTTCTCCACTTCACTTTGGAGTTCCCCAGGGCAAGAGGAAATGGTGGTGGGGGTCATGAGTCTGGTGATCTTTCCAAAGAGGAGTATTTCTAGCGTGGCTGCTGCTATTTTGATGAATAGCTCACTCTCACCATTGCCACTTGGCAGTGTGGGTGGGGAGAGACCTGGCTGGCCCTGCTGGGGGTGCCTGAATGGTGGCTCTTGAGCCCCTGTGTAATTGAGAGTACCATTTGGTGCAGAGAAGTCTTGAGTCACCAAAGAATAGTTTGGATGTAAGGCAGGAAAGCTCTTCTCTCTGTTTGTGAGCTGGGGAGAGGCACTTGCCCGGGTTTTCGTTTGGATGGGCGAGGGAAACTGAAGCACACACTTTTTATTTCTCGTGTTTGTTGAGCCACCCTCTTCCTTGAGTGAGCCACTGGGAGGTGCTTTTGGCCTGGGACAGCTTGGTTGGTGACCTGCCTGGCCATCTGCTTAAGACAGAAGCTTCAAGGTTGCTGTTCTCTCCCCACAGATTAGAAAATTACAGTGGTGATGATCTTTCATTTAGTCTCCTTACAGTCCCTTTTAAAAATTCTTGCTCATACTTTTACAGTTTAAGGTGCCTCCACCTCCCACCCACAGTATACACACATATACCATGGGGTACTTACCTTTCTCTCTCCTTATCCAGACACTATTCCTCTGAATTCTGTCCCCAGTAAACCTGATTAATGCTCTTCATTAGCTAGCTGCCAAGTGGGCAAGGATTTAATAAATTTATTTACCCTAAGGTGTTAATGAGGTTTAATGTTTTACCTCTGGGATACTCCACCTTGTAACTGTCAAGATCGATACTAAGCTTAAAATCTAAGAGGTAAATTGCCAAGAACAGAATCATACCACTTCTAAATGTAGGTGGGGATAATGGTTTTGGAAGAAGGTCAGGAGGGTGTACTTTAAAAGGAGGATGCTGCTTTGTCCATCCCACTGTGCCCACCGGTGCTGCTGGCCCTGCAGGGCGACCCCTCAGCTATTGTCCTGTGATGAGGTGAAGGAGATTGTGTGGGGAAATGATGCTGAGAGGTTTCATGGGCTCTACTGAGGGCTCTTTCTTGCCCTCTTTGACCCTGTCAGATGTCTTAACCAACAAGGATGACAACACCAGCCCACTCGGCATCTTGCACAAAACAGCCGGGAAAATGACATGAGGCAGCCAGGTCCTGGGGACACAGTGAGGCTCGTGAGAGCCTCAGAGACCTTGTGGCTTGTGGGAGAGCCTGACCACTTGCTCTTCTTTCCTTCCTGCAGACATTTACAGCATGGTGCAACTCCCACCTCCGGAAGGCAGGAACACAGATCGAGAACATCGAGGAGGACTTCCGGGACGGCCTGAAGCTGATGCTGCTGCTGGAGGTCATCTCAGGTGAGCTGGACCCCTGGTCTTGGCAGTGCCAGGGCGAAGGTGATGCCAGACGGGCAGGGTCACCATGGCCTAGGATCAGACACTGCCCACTGGCCTCTGCCCCTTTGGGAACGCTGCCCCGACACCTCTGCTTCTGCTCCATCTTTGGCTGGGGCTAGCTTTGGAGCTTTTGAAAAAGTGGGAGATGGCATGTGATTTCAGACCCCGAGACTGAGTTTGGGCTTGGCTCTGCTGCTGACCGTCTGTGTGTCCTTGGACAAGTCACCGCCTTTCTGCCTCAGCATCCTCATTTGCATAAAGAGCAGTCTGAAGGTGGGTCTCTGGGGTCTCTTCTCCAAGGCTAGAATTCTTTGGTCAGGAAAGCAACCACATCTGATCGTCTCCAAATGCTGGCTCCTCTGCTGCCTGTCCACCTATATCAAGGTGATCCTAGTTCCTTATCCGGCCCCCTGTTTGGGATTTAGATGTCCGGATATCTGGAGGGACAGCTCCTCTCTCCAATGCCTATCTCCACTTTCTTATAAATACCGTTCCTCCACCATCCCTTAAGGGTTGGAGGTCCTTGAGATTCTAGCCTTGGCTTACGCACTGGGCAACCTTAGCTGCTTTCTTCACTTTATCTTCTCTCTTGATGCCACTGAGACCTAGACTAGGGTCAGTCCAGCCTTCTCCTTGGAGCCTCCTCTTAAGTCCTGAATCGCAGTGGGCATCTCCACCCGTTTGTGCCCCAGGCTTCAATACTGCGTACCACGCCTGGCCCTTGCAAACCTCTCTCCTCCTGCAGTCTCCATCTTGTCCTTCTAAGCCTCGTTCAGGAATCTTAGACAGCTCTTCCTTTGGCATTTAAGTTTCATTCATTCTGTTTTCTTCTTCTGTTCTCCTTCTTTGACCTCTGCTACGCAGATACTGTGCCTGTATCAGCTTTCACCTAGATGATGTCCAGAGGCCTTTGACCCCTCCTCCCAGCTCCCCCCTTCTCACTGGCCTCCATCACCCACACATAGCCAGAGGGTCCATCTAATAGCCCAAATAAGGTTGCACTGTTCCCTGCTTGAAACTTTTCAGTGCCTCCCTGGGGCTTTGTACCTGCAGCTCACATTCTTTAACATAGCTAGCAGAATCCTTCATGAGCTAGCACCTGCTTTGTTTTCGACCAACTGTTCCCAAAAAGGTGTCAGACTTCAGACTCTCTGCCACAGGAAGACATGCAGCCTTCCCCACGTGTGTGTCTCCCTGCTCTCTGTTTTTGGTGCTTTTGCACAAACTCTGGCTGGCTTCTCTGCCCCTCAGTGCTATAAAATATTTCCACTGCAGGTGGGGGTAGGGTGTGTGTGTGTGTTCGTTGGGGCCATTTTTAAATGTGCACAAAGGCACTGAGTACATTCACACTATTGTGCAGCCGTCATCACCAACACTCATCTCCAGACTTTTTCATCATTCCACACTGAGATGCCATGCTGTCATTAAATGCCAACCTGCCATCTCCTTCTCCCCCCAGCCCCTGCCCACCACCATTCTACATTCCATCTCTGTGAACTTGGTTGTTCTAGGTTTCTCATATTAGTGCAGTCCTGTAGTATTTGTCCTTTTGTGACTGACTGACTTCATGTAGCATAAGGTGCTCATGGTTCCTCCATAAAGTAGCATGTACCAGAATCTCCTTCCTTTTTAAGACCAGACAATATTCCACTGTGTACATATGTTCCACATTTTGTTTCTTCAGTCATCTGTCATTCACACTTGAGTCGTTTCCACATTGTGGGTATTGTGAGTAATACTGCAAAGAACATGGATATACAGATACTGTGTAAGCCTCTGCTTCCAGTTCTCTTGGGTATGTACCCAGAAGTGGAATTGTTGGATCCTAGGGTAATTCTCTGTTGAATTTTTTCAGGAACTGCCATATGTTTTCCTCTAACTGCCTCTTATTTATTTTTTTAAGTTTTAAATGTATTTTTTTTAATTGAAGGGTAATTGCTTTACAGAATTGAGTTGGTTTCTGCCAAGCATCAACATGAATACATATGTCCCCTCCCTCTTGAACCTTCCTCCCATCTCCCGCCCCATCCCACTCCTCTAGGTTGTTACAGAACTCTAAATGCCTTTTAGAATGTCCTTCTTACCTCTTCCTCCAACATTTCTTAGTTCAAGCAAATCTGGCATTGTTCCTTTTCATTTTTTAAAAACTCAGTTTAGGCATCTCCTCCAGGAAGGCCTCCCTGACCACCACCCTTTCTGTTCCTGCTTTGAGTGCCTGCCCTCCTCTGGGCTCCTGGAACATACCATTGATCCCTCTTAGCACATCATTTGCCACATACATAGCAGGATCATTTTTGGCTCGTGTGTTTTCTCCCCACTGCACACCTCGCCCCGGAGGGCAGGGACCAACTCGTCTATGTCCCAGGTGCTCAGCTCTATATACTTGGCCGGTAGGGGATGCTCAGCAAATACCAGAGTGACCGAACGCCCAGCTGGGCTTTCCGGATACCTACCAGATGCTTGCACTGAACAGGCCTGTGCACGTCTGTGAGGCGGCTCTTCTGTTTCCTGGGGTGGGGAGAGACTGTCATCGAGACAATGCCTTCTCCTCCTTGAGTGTCTCTGGAGATGGTTAGGATGACAGGAAAAGGAAGGGGGGAGTCCCCCTCTCTGCAAGGGGACCTCTGCTGCCTGTAGAGGTCCTCCGAGTGTGGTCCCTGGACCACCCAGCAGAATCAGCAGGACTACTTAGCCACATGTGGGTTCCCAGACCTCCAAAGTCAGAAACTCAGGAGGAAGGGGAAGGGGGCCTGACGCCTATAGTCAGCAGGTTCTCCAGGTGATTTTGTGTGGACCGAAGTCCCAGGACTTTGCTACCTCCCTTGTCTTGGAGGAGTCCTGTTCCAGCCAGTGAATGTAGCTGGCAGTCAGGCTGGCGAACTCAGGCTTAGCAGGACCTAAAGGCTGGGGCTCTAGTTGGAGCAGCCCTCGCGGGGGAGGCGGGATGGGGGGGGTGGCGCATAAGGTACTGCCTCCATCCCACCTTTTGGAAGGGAGCTCTGGGGCGTCTCATCTGCCCAGGGGGCAGTAGGGTACCTTCCCAGAGAGGGTGGGCTGTGGCTACAGCCTTGGGAAAGCCACACGTGGGAAGTCTTGATTTAATAATAAAAACCCAGCTGGGCTTCCCTGGATGCTGCCAGGCCAAGTGACATCTGTAGCAGGAAGTCTGTCCTGTGGAAGTCGGGTGGGGGGCCCTGGCGAGGGGGGCTCCCTGGAGAAGTGCTGCTCTTGACAGGATGAGCATGGCCCAGCATCAGGGCCACCATGCCCCTTGGGATCGCTCAGTCAGGCTGTCGATGTGCTCAGAAGTGGGGTGGAGAGGGTGCCGCTGGGCTGGGCTGGAGACTGCGGTGGGTGTAAGGTCCTGAGTTCGAGGATGGTGGTTCTCAGACCTCTCAGAGACTGAAAGCTGTGCGCCCCTTCCCCAGGTCTGGGCACACGTTGCACGTATACATATTTCAAGTGGCTTCAGGGGATCCCTGGACACCTCCTTCCCGTGCTCTGAGCAGAGTATTTGGAGAACCAGCTCATCAACCCCTGCTTCCCTGAAGCTTCTGACCATAAACTCTGAACAGCAGAAGCTCCTGTGTGGGAAGCAGGGGTCAGGGAAACGGCCGCTGAGTGAGGGTGGAGGGTTGACTTGGAGCTGAGCTGAGAAATGGACACAAGCTGTGGTTCTCAAATGAGAGAGGGGCTCTGTGGGCTACACACAGGGAGCTTTCCCCAGATACCCTAGTGTGACGCACACGCTCTCTGGATCAAAGCAGTCTAGGCTAGGAGTTCAGGGCCTTTGCAGATGCTGTTCCTTCTGCCTTGATCGCTGTTCCCTGCAGTCTGTGTCTGCCGGCCTCCCACGAAGAGGCCTCCCCTGCCCACCTCACAGCTCGTTCACCCTCCTACCTGCCCTCCTCCTCTGCAGGCTCTTTGAAAGCATTTGTTTTAAGCATGTTTCTCCTTTTTGGCTTTTTGTTCATTTGTGTATGTTGATGAATGTTGAAGATCTGTCTCTCCTCCCAGACCATAAGTCCATGAAGGCAGCAAGCTGCTTTGTTCACCCCTGTATTCCTAGCACACAGCCAAGTCCTTTGACATATACTCAGGGCTTAATACAGACTTGTTGAGTGGCCGGAAGCAGTTTAGAGCTGAGAAGTAGGAGAACAGTGTTTCACTTCCCTTTCCTCCCTCTCCGTCTGTTCAGGTGAACGTCTGGCCAAGCCCGAGAGAGGCAAAATGAGGGTGCACAAGATCTCCAATGTCAACAAGGCCCTGGACTTCATAGCCAGCAAGGGAGTCAAGCTGGTGTCCATAGGAGCTGAAGGTGAGTAGGGCCTGCCCCCTGGCTGCCCCCTACCCCCATCCCACCCCTCTGCATCCAACCGGATTTTCTGCCCCCACCTCTTGGTTCTCTTGGCCTTTTCTAGCCTAACTCCTAGACCCACACATCCATGGGCACATTTGGAAGTAGGGCTCCCAGCATGTGGCTAGCCAGTGGATCCTTCATGTAAAAACATCACTTTCTGTCTAGTCTCTGTACCTTGGTGACCGTGACCTCAACCCCCCCACCCCCTCTCACCCCCCACGCCCTGCTGAATCATAGTGCTGTGGGATTCGTGGGATCTGCGTGTGTGAAATGCCACCTCCCCCTTCTGCAGGCCTGGCTGTGCTCCCCTGTCCTGAGCACAGAGTTCTGCAGTCTGGGGAGAGTGTTTGGACATCGGTGCGTATAGGGAGCCCCTGCAGGATGGCTGTCCAGAAGGCTTTAGGAACTTTTTTTGTTTGGCCACACTGCGAGACATGAGGGATCTTAGTTCCCGGACCAGGGATCAAACCCGTGTCCCCTGCACTGGAAGCATAAAGTCTTAACTGCTGGACTGCCAGGGAAGTCCCAGGAATATTCTTGATAACATTTCCCTGCAGAGCAGCTTCTTAAATTTTTTCCCTTTTACTTAAAAAAAAATTTGTTTATATACCTGAAACTAACACCAGATTGCAAATCAGCTATACTTCAATCTTTAAAAATTGTTTAAAGTTCAGTTTAAACCATTATTAGCATGTTCTTAATGGTTAGAAGCAGGTGGCACAGTTTCTTGTGTGCGGTTCTGAAGGACTTGGAGAGGGTCGAGGTGATTAGAATAAAGCACCATAACCAGGCCCCATGAGGACTGTGTCCCATGGATTCGTCAATGGATTGGGCACCTCTGTGGTGCCAGAGATTAAAAGGTGAGTAGTACACAGTCTCCATTCATTCACTGTAGATATAACCTTGGCTGTGATTACTGATCACCTGTTCTGCAGCAGGCACTGCGCTAAACCCCTTTGTACCAGTGATCTCATTTCATCCTCGCCATAGCCCTATGAGATGGCTCGAATTGTTATCCGCATTTTACAAAAAGAAAACATGTGCCTAATGAAGATTAACTTGTCCAAAGTCCCATCTTCAGCAAGTGGTAAAGCCGGAACTCAAATCCAGGTCAGAGTGACACTAGAGAAATGCCCCAGAGGGTGGCCTTTCCTTATAGAGGGTGCAGGGTGTTGTTCCAGTAAATCCATAGCAGCTGATCTTTTTCTCTGGTTGATGATCTGAAAGTCCTCCTTCTTTTTTCTGAAAATTGAGGGATTTGATGTAGCAAAATCAAACTGAGAAACTTGAGCACAGGGGCTGGCAAACTACAGTCCGTCGGGTCAAACCTGGCTGACCCAGGCTTTTGTAAATATTGGAACACGGGCACACCCATTTGTTTACATATTATTGGCTGCTTTCCTGCTGCAGGCAGAATTGAATAATTGTGTCAGAGACCATATCCCCGCAAAGCTGAAAATATTTCCTATCAGGCCCTTTACAGGAAAAGCTTGCTGACCCTTGCCTTATCAGGGACTCAGGCTAGTGCTTGGGGTCATTGTGGGTGGTGCCTTCTGGGTCCCATCCCCTGAGCTGTGAGGCAGAGATCCTGTCTCCTGCATCCTTGTGGCCCCAGCTCCCAGCAGCATGCTGCACAGTGCTCAGTAAATGTTTGACGGCCTCGTGTACAGCAGGGTACCGAAGAAGAAAAGAATTGTTTGTTCTCTTAGGGAGGAATCAAGACTTGGCAGAAAAAGTTTCAGCTAAGCAGGGATGGGAAGCCAAAGAAATGACCACTCTGGTGGTCTGCTACAAGCTCAGATGCTCCTGGGGCAGGGAGGTAGAGGATGTGTGAGGTGGGTGACGGTAGGGATGAGTGGGGAGTGGGGAGAAGTGGGAAAAACACGTTCTTCTAAGCGGGGCAGCTGCTGTGTAGATCTAACCAATTGTTGCTGAGTGGGAATACATATCCAGTATTGCCAGATGTTCTGATTTTTTCAAAAGAAGCCAGAAATCCAGATTTCTATAGAGGAGAATGTAACAATTACCATAATATATATATATAGGGAGAGAGAGTCCCAGGTGGCGCTAGTGGTAAAGAACCCGCCTGCCAGTGCAGGGACAGAAGAGCCCGGGTTTGATCCCTGGGTCTGGAAGATCCTCTGGAGAAGGGAATGGCTTCCCACTCCAGGATCCTTGCCTGGAGAATCCCATGGACAGAGGAGCCTGGTGGCTTACAGTCCATGGGGTCGCAAAGAGTCAGACACAACTGAAGCGACTTAGTGTGTGCGCACGTGTACACGCACATACACACGTATGTATGGTAGTAGTGTTAGTCGCTGCATTGCAGGCAGATTCTTTACCATCTGAACCACCAGGGAAGCCCGTGTGTGTGTCTCTGTGTGTGTGTGTGTGTCTGTGTGTGTGTGTGTGTGTGTCACTGAATACCAAAGGGGAGGAAGACAGAAGATGGGCAAGAGTAGCACTTGCTGAGGTCCAGATCTGCGGCTGGCCAGACAGGACAGAATGCTTTAACAGGCTTGTATCACCAGCCATATTTTACAGTCAAGGAAGCGAAGGCTCAGAGGAGTTGCTAGAATGGAAGTGTGTAGTATGTTGACCACAGGCTCTGGGCCAGATGGCTTCCATTTGGCAGAACGCAGATTAAACCCCGGGGGTTTGGACTCCAGAGCTGAGGTCTAAACCTCTCCAATCACCAGGACACTGCTGCCTCTCTGCAGGGGTCCAGGACAGAACCTTCATGTCTGATTTTCCTCAGCTGTGAAGTGGCGGGTCACGCTAGCTGTGTGGTCTCAACAAAGGGGTAAGGAGCACAGCCAGACAGGGGCATAAACTCTAACCACCACCTCTGTTCTCCCAGGAGGTCACTTAACCTAGCTGGCTGGAGTTTTCTAGTTCCCTTGACACAGACCTTGCTTCTTGAAAGATTTCTAAAGCTGCCTTTAAAATGAGACATTCCAAGCCTTCCTGCTACCTTTAGGCGAGGGCTTCCCTCTTTGAATCCTCTCTCCCAGTTTAAGCCAATGCATTAATAATAACCTATATGGGAAAAGAATCTGGAAAAGAATGAATGTCTATATGTATAACTGAATCGCTTTGCTGTACACCTGGAATTAACACATTGTAAATCAACTATACTGCAATTAAAAAAAAAAAAGAGGTCGAGCACCAAGATCATGCCAGGACCGCCACGCTGCTGAGCCAGGAAACTGGACGAGGCCCAGAAAGGGTTTTGTTTATTTTAATGAAATGAAGTTTGCTGCTGTAGACGATCAAAGGCAGTGGAATGGATCGCCCAGAAGGAGCTCGCTTGGGGCTGGGGTGGGAGGAGACGTTGCCATTTATCCTGGCAGGGGAGCCTTGGGGACCAGATTTGGGCCCCAGTGAAAGACCCCAGACCTTTGAAGGATGATCAGGTGGGACAAGGTCTTGACGCCAGCTGACCCTGGTAGGAGGCACCAGGCCTGGAAGGGAGATCCTGTGGGCAGGCCAACTGTGGAAAACACACAGAACCTTAGGGGATGGAGTGGGTGCTCTGGGAAAGGCATCGGTTCCCTGACACCAAAGATGTTCATGTGGAGGTCGGAGGCAAGGCGCATCCATGCCACACGAGAAGTTAGAATAGATGCATTTCTTGTGTGATACTTGATTCTAGAATGTCTAGACTTCATGGGATTGAGACTTGACCTGGGTGAGTGGTTGGGATTTAACCAGATGAGAGCACCTGAGAAGGAATTTTCATCTTAAAATCTAGAGGCAGGGAACGCCTGATAGCTTTGGGTGCCAGAGCCTGGGAGTGGGCTTGATGATTTAGCATCTGTCCTTAGGTTGGATGGTGGCCATTGGTCTGGGCAGTGGTGACCCCCCCAGGGTGGAGGGTCTGGTTTTCTACCACATGGAGTTTCTTCAGCATCATTGATTCCACTGTCTGAATACTGCCTGCCTGGAGTGGGGCCAAGAGAGAGGCTGGTTCTGAGTACCAGCAGGATAAGAACAGCTTCTTAGGTAGCTGTGGTCTACGAATGACTTCTTCCCACACCCGCAGCAGACTGTCTGTCATCATGGCTTTCCCCCAGGGGCCCGGTTACAGCCGTGGCACCCTCCTTTTGGACTCAGTGTATCAGACCATAAAGATGCCTGTGAGATGGACAAACTTACTCCAAATATAGAACTGCCTAGTGAAGGGATCCATTCTGGGGAGGGTTTTTGAAGGTCAGGGGGGCTTAGGTGGACACGGGGATGAAAACAAATCGCTCTCCTTGCCTGTACTCGGCTCCTCTGTTTTCTGGCAGGCAGCCGCTTCCTTAGTAAGAGTTGAGAATTCAGTAAGCAAACTCCCCAGGGGTTGGGTGTTTCTGGAAGAGAAGAGAAGTAAGATGGCAAGACCCAGAGAGGAAGCTGTCTTGTCTTCCTTGGTATTGGGAGGACCCTGAGCTCAAGGCCAGCAGGAGGCTGGGTTATTTAGCCTTTATGCTGGCAAAGACTGAAGGCAGGAGGAGAAGGGGGATGACAGAGGAAGAGATGGTTGGATGGCGTCACTGACTCAATGGACATGAGTTTGAGCAAGCTCTGGGAGATGCTGAAGGACAGGGAAGCCTGGCGAGCTGCAGTCCATGGGGTCACAAAAAGTTGGACACGACTGAGCAACTGAACAACAAATGGAGGTGGGTGGGTACACACACACCCCTCCATCCCCCAGGTCAAGAGGGACTAGCACTGCAGCCTTGACTCCTAAAAAGGCATTACCACCTGGAGTTTTTCTTGATGTTGAAAAAAATTTCTCCTTGATTTGAGCTGGTGTCCATAAAATTTAATACCTGATTTTTGTCTTCTTCTGTAATTACAAAGATTTTTTCCAAATCATCAAAAAATTATAATTATGATTTTTAATGGCTGTGCTAATTATCTGTTTGTTGAGCACAAGTGTGCTCTGTTCCAGATCTGCGTCCAGTCCTAGAGGAACCTGAACGCTGCCGTGTTCTCTGCCCATTCACGCGCCTGTGGTTAGTGTCCTCCATTCATTCGCTCGTTTAGCAGATGTTGATGGAGGGCTTTTTCTGTGCCAGGCACAGTGCTGGGCTCTCAGCAATGCTGTAAAACAGAAAACATCTTTGTCCTCAGGGAGCTTATGTTCTAGAAGAGGGAGAAAGAAAATACATGTATCAGTTGCAGGAGAGTCAAGAGGGAGATCCAGGAAGGGCTTTGTGAGAAGATGAAGGGTGAGTGGAGGCAGGAGGGAGGTGAGGGATATCCCGGGAGAGGGGAGCAACAGGGAGGCCGTGTGACTTCAGGGGTAGGGGGACGGGGTCCCAGAGGCCCCACCAACCGCTGCGTTTGAGTGGGGTGGGAAGCCTTGAGTGTTTTGAGCAGAGGGAGTGACGGGGTCTGGGGTTTACTTGGTCACGCCTTGTATTTTGTACATGGGATTTCCAGGGTGGGGTCATGATAAGTAACCTGGCAGCAAGTGCCTTTATCCACCAGCCTTACTCTACATGTCACACCACTGGCTGACTGGGGCTAGAGAGAGAATTTTACTCTCAAAAAGTTGAGCGACTTCAAGATGCCTTGCTCCCTGTTGACAAATTATTTCCCCAAAAGGTGTTTCTTTAAAATGAATTTATACTTCTAGCCACAGGGTGATAGCCACACGGCTCTCTATCCTTAGATTGATGCCATCGTCACCATCATCAAGTGTATTTGCTTGTTTTTAACTTTGTTCGTTTAATAGCTGGGAAAACGGTATATCTCTAATTACAAGTGAGTTTGACATTCTTGTAAGTTGGTTGTTTATATTTCGTGTTTTGTAAAGTGTCTGTTCATGTTTTTTGCCAACTCCTGTATTATGAATTTAGACTTTTTTATCTTACCAATTTATATAAGCACTTTGAATGTTACAGATGCAAACCTGTTGGGAGTCACAAGTGAACGAGCATTTTAAACATAGCAGACCTTTAGGAGGGGCTTCCCCAGCGGTCCTGGGGTTAAGACTTCATGCTTCCACTGCAGGGAGGCCTGATCAGGGAACTAAGATCCTGCGTTCCATGAGATGTGGCCAAAAAATAAAATAACAAATAACTTTTGGGAACTGATTCTTGACTGATTGACTCCACTTCCCCCTCAGCATGCTCTGCAGTGTGTGCCAACTGTCTTAGTTGTTGAGGAGGATGGTTGTATGTTGCCGCAGCTCCCTTTCTCTCTAACCGAGTTTCTCAGACTTGGGTCACTGCTCTGCTGATGCCTAGAGTTCTGGGCCCCCCTCTCAGCAGGAAGAATCACATCCTGTCCCATGCCCAAAGTGGCCACTGTTCTTCCTTTGCTGAGAACCCTGGTGCAGGCTCAGCAGCGTTACCCCCACGTGGCCCCTGCAGCGGCTGTGGGCCAGGCTTCACTGCCCAGCGCCTACGCCTTGCCGATCACAGAGCAGCATGTGGTTTCGCCCTCTCTTTTGTGGAAGGGGATGAGACATTAGAGTTAATTTCCTTACAGGAATCCACTCTTTGTTTAAAAAGTTTGTGGGAAGCAAACCCAAGTGGACATTGGCTCAGGGGATCAGGGGTCCTTGGACGTTGTCTCTTCTCATGGTCTTGTTGGGTGTCCCCCAAATATACTGTTGTCAGGAGGGAAAAATGAGATATTCTTTTGATGCGAGAGTCTTAACTGAGAGTAGCTCACCACGGGGCCAGGTTACCGTCTCCTGGCCTGGGAGTAGGAAAGGTAAGGAGTCTGTGTTTGTTATCTGCTCAGTCTCCAAGCCTGTAAATGACTATATCTTTTAGGATCCTTAAAGACAGGGCTTATTTATCTTTGTTTGTCCTGCTTCTAAGCCTGGGACAAAAAAAAAAGCTTCATAGAATTTATAGCATTTTTTAAAAAACCTAGAAGGTGCTGCTTAGACTGAATTTAGTGGATTATCTCTTAATTTTGATCTTGAAGCTGCTGTTTGTTTGTTTCTATGAAAAAATATGGCATCATGAACTTGATTTGTGAGTTAGTGGATCCTTCTGGTAGCAGTTTATAAACCTTTGTCAGGTTGGTTAACTTCTGTTGCCTGCACTGACTTCCCAGGTGGGTGGATGGCTGTTCTGAGAGCTGTGCTTACCCAGAGGTCCTCTGCTCTGGAGGTGCCAGGACATTTGCGATGGCGTAGAAGTCCTTTCCCTCTTCTCTGTTAGGCTTGTAGACACTGCCCAGGTTTAAGATGCCCCCTTCTCTGTTAGGCTTGTGGACACTGCCCAGGTTTTAGATGCCCCCTTCTCTGTTAGGCTTGTGGACACTGCCCAGGTTTAAGATGTCCCCTTCTCTGTTGCCTTTCCTGTTGTACCCAGTTGAACTGACCACACTCTCCTGGTTCCCCAAGATGCCCCCACATAGACTTCCCTCGTGGCACCTGCAACATGTATTTGTGCTGACTTTTTGACTTCCCTCTAGAAGTGGAGTGTGTGGCCTTTGACTTCCTCAGTGGTGCACAGAGTGACATGAGCACTCAGGAAATGTGTCCTTTGTCCCTGCTGAGACCCATCCTAACGTGTCCTGCTGCTGTTTCTGTAGAAATCGTGGATGGGAATGTGAAAATGACGCTGGGCATGATCTGGACCATCATCCTCCGCTTTGCCATCCAGGACATCTCCGTGGAAGGTAGGCCTTCTGCTCTGCTCCGTGCTGTCCCCAGGCGTCCACGTCTCCCATGCCTTCACCATCACGTCTTCCTCCCTGACCCATGGGGCAGGAGGTCCTTCATCACAAGCTGCATCCTGGGCTGCTTACCCATCAGTGGCGTCCTTGCTCTCTCCTAGTCTACAGACAAGTAAAAGGTGGCGTGCCGGCCCCTATAGCTGCGTTGGCCCCCTCACTTTGAGAAAGCCCAAGATGGCTGTGGGGAGGTGTATTGGAACCACTGCTCTGGGGTGGTTAAATCCGAGTAGGGGTAGAGCAATCAGGAGAGAGCCATGAGACAGGGCCTCCACTTTGCTCCCATAGCACCCCCTGGTGGCCACCTTGCACGTCTGCAAGGGGCCGCCATGGTCTGGGGCCGTGGTCTCTCTAAACTTTTGGTTTCACACTCCCACAGTTTTTGACCTTTATGTCTGATAGGTGTGTATTTATTTTTCAGTAAATTATATTCATGTATGTCTATATCCTGGAGGAGGAAAGAGCAACCCATTCCGGTATTCTTGCCTGGGTAAATTCCCGAGTATAGCGGAGCCGGGCAGGGTCCAGTCCATGGGGTCACAAGAGTCAAACATGACTTAGCGCCTAAACCACCACCACCACCACCACCATTGCTATTTCAAACACATCAAACCAAATTTTTAAAAGATGAGGTGGAGGTATTTTTAAAGTATTTTTTAAATTCATTTTGATGGCCTAGAAATTAATTTTCAATGAGAACAGTGTGGATTAAATTGCTTTGTTATGGGAATCTTGGTTTGACACTTAGTGATACAGCAATGTGAAAGTCTTAAGTTTGGTTTATAGATACCTGGTATTTAGGGCTGAAGTGACTTAATAGATACCCACAGTAGTTGCTTAGGGTTCTTGTTAGTGATAATAGATATAAATCTGGTTTTCAAATAGCTTTCTTGATGAGTTTATTCTTTTGGGTAGACTTCTTGTCAGCTCTGAGTAAATTGTTGTTTTTATCTTGTAACTGAAAAGAGCTTGAACTAAAAGTGGAAGCATTAGCTTTGAAGATTTTTTTTAAATCATTTTCTTGTACTTGAATTACTATATTATCTTGTTTAGCATCATTTTTAAGTCCATTTTGTGAACTGAAACCCACTTCACTGAGTACCATTAGCTGCTATTCACAGATGTGAACACATGGGGGCAGTGTGGTTCGTGGCCCTCCTGGGCTGGCAGCTTCTGGGGCCCCCTCGGATACCTGCCTTACTTACTGACACCTGTGTGCTTTACACAGAAGCAGTGTCAATCCATGCGTTAAATATGAGGAGACCTTGGTTTTTCTTTTTGGATGAACAGTAAATGTGACTAGGAGTCCTAGTGCTTTCTTCTTACATGACTGTGTGCAATCCACAGGGCACACGGGCCCTCCCTGTCTGAAGAGTCCTGGATTTCAGATTTCACAGACCAGTCAACCCTTCCTCCCCAAAGTGGCTGCCCGACAGAGGCTGCCGACTTAATTTTGTGTTGTTGCCATTTCTTTGCATAAAAGGGAGTGAGGGGGAGAGAGCCTGAAAGTTTGAAAGGCCATTTTCTCATTATTTTAATGTATCAGGTGGCGAGTTCTGAAATGATTCCTGGCTTACTTCTCTGTGTCTCAAATAACGTCTCAAACTTTGTCCAGGAAATAGATTTGATGGCCTAGTAGCAGCAGGGTTGACATCTCGGAGTCTCTGTGTGGACCCCCGTGTGAAAGAGCATGGACCCTGTGGTCACAGGGGTCCTTGGGGAGCCCACACCCTCCTTCCACCAAGCCAGCCTCTGACCTCTCTGCCCGTCATCCTCTTCCTCACAGAGACTTCAGCGAAGGAAGGGCTTCTCTTGTGGTGTCAGAGAAAGACAGCCCCTTACAAGAATGTGAACATCCAGAACTTCCACATAAGGTGCGTGGCAGGGGGCTGAGGGGCTCTTGCAGAAGCCAGGCTGCTTCCCCCAGGGTCCCCTGGGCCCCCTGGGCTGGGTCAGTCTCTGCTCTGGAACAGAACACAGAGCGCTGGGGAAAGAGTCGCTTTTCTGGAAAGGGAGCGTCACCCTTCGAGGCCCGCTCTATCCCGGCTGCTGCCTGATACATCTTGGGTTGATGCTCTTGGAGCCCCCTCAGGAGAGTGTCCGGGGAGTTCCAGCCTGGGGCTCTGAAACAGAGCAGTCGAGGGCCCCAGACCTTGGTGGGGGGCTTGGGTGGGATGTGACAACTTGCCGAACCCCATGGAGCCTTAACCCGGTGCCTGGGATTGTGGCAGCAAGCAGGTTCCTTCCCACCCTTTGTTCTCCCAACTCCTGCTCCGAGGGGTTGTGGGTTCATTTCTGGAAAAAAAGGAGACCCCTGCTTGGCACTTTGCCCTGAGTGCTTGGCCCCACTCACCCTCTGGCCACCCCCCACCACCTCTCCCCGGGCAGCTGGAAGGACGGCCTCGGCTTCTGTGCCTTGATCCACCGACACCGGCCCGAGCTGATCGACTACGGGAAGCTGCGGAAGGTTCGTGTGCTCGCCTGACCCCCCTGCCCATCCCCGCCAGCTCCCACCCAGCTGGTCCGCCCCTGGGGTGGGTGGGGGAAGGGCGGGACTGGGCCCCCTGCTCTGAGAGCCCACAGCCCAGCGTGAGAGCGTGTCAGTCTTCTTGGACTAGCCGAGGAGACGGCCCCTCTGGAAGTAAGAGGAGAGCACCTTCCGTGAGGGCCGCTTGAGTTTGTATGTGCTTGCCAACATGCCCAACCTGCCAGGAAAGGTATCAAAAGCACCACAGAAATTCTGTTAGGGTGCTGAGATCCTAAGTGGCATTTCCCCGTTCTGGTTTTCTGGGTTTCCCAACGTGCGTGCATTACTTTCATAATTTTAGATTCTGCACGTCCTTAGAGACGTGTATCCCAGCCTTGTTGGGGACGAGCTGCACAGTCTGGGCAGGTCCCCTCCAGGGATCTGCTTTCCCTCCTGGCCGAAAGTTGGAGGGGGTTTTGTTGCCGCTTGATTTCACTTGTGCTTTTGGCGTGAAGCTGCTGAGGGATTTTCTTGCGTCTGTGTGGAAGAGCAGACCGGGAGGCGGGAGCTGTGTGTCTAGCTTCATGGTGGTTCTTAGTGTCCAGGCTGGTTAAAGGACACTGGCCTGACCTTGGAGAGGGCCGTCCAGGACACTCTGACTGGACTCACCACCCTCCCTCTCAGCCCATCCCGGCACGAGAGGCCTCATGGAGCAGGCGTCCTGGAAGAGACCAGCCTTGGTGCCCTCCTCACCCCACCCCAGTAGACGGTCTGGAGCTCGGGTTGGAATGTCCCCTGTCGATGCTTGGATCTCTTGACAAAAAAAAGGCTTCTAGGAATGACCGTTCTGGTTTTTGTCTCCTTGACCTCAGTACTTTGAGATCTTGGTATTCAGTCAAGTTCCCCACCTTGCCTGTGCCCACCGTGGCCACACCAGGCTTGATGTTGCAGGTAGAGGAGCTGCTCTGTGGCATCAGACCCTCTGTTTAGGGGGATGTGTGTGTGGGAGAGGGCTGCTGAAAAGGATTTGTGAGGGGAGAAAGGAGTCGGGTGGAGTTTCCCACACTCTCCAGAGATCCTAAGTTGGGCCTGAAGCTTGAGGCTGGGCCCCTGCCTGCCTGGAGGGGAGCCCGCTGACTCCCTGTGGTAGCTGTGTCCAGGTATATGTGGACGGGGACCGGCTTACCCCTCAGGGGATGGGGAATCCCAGCCCTCTAATTCAGCCACTTTGCAAAGAAAAAAAGCAATTTGAGAACCCACCACCACCACCCCACTCCCCACCGCCCCAGCTGAAAAGTGTGTGGCCAAACCAAACAGGGGCCGAGGTGGGGGAATCCTGGAGGTGGAGACTTTTTTAAAGGGGTCATCATCACAGTCCTCCCAACCGGTCAGCGGATGCACTGTGGTGACGGGAGTGTGTGCGCCTGGGTCCCTGCGTGGGGGGCTAGGGAGGCAGCACCCAGTTAATGCCCAGCTGTTCCCCAGCCCTGTGTAAAGCAGGGCCTGTGCTGACTGGCTCTTCAGTCCCACCCCACACACCCCCGCCCTGACTCCAGGAGCCTCAGCCGTTTGGGGAGGGAGAGTCCAGGGGCCTCTGTCTCATCCCCGGCCAGCTCTCTCCCCACCCTCTGCCCTCTCCGTGTCTTTTCATTTCTCCCGGCTCATTTCTCTGTGTTTCTCTATGTCTTCTCTTCTTTTCAATACAGTAGCAACAGTGATACTAGAATCCTAGCACAGACCTGTTCCCACTGAACCGTGGACTCTTTCCAGAAAGCATAGAGGTTGCCAGAGCCTCTGGAGCTTGGGAACAGGGGGAGCCAAGGGCTCTGACCAGGGAGCACTCCTTCGGTGGGTGTGGGGGCCTGGTAGTCCCTGGGAATCTGGCAAGGCAGGGGCGTGTGCACCTGGGGCCTGAGGATGGCCTAAGGCCTTGGACGGATATGACCGTTGCCTCTTGGCAGTGGTTTTTATCATTCTGGAAACTGTCAGAAACTTTCCCAGGACTCCACCTTCTCTATTTTGAGCCATTTCTTCCTGAAAGTGTCCCAAATGAATGGATGTATCCTTTCGTCCCCTTTGATTCTCACCTTAGCAGATGCAGAAGCTGAGTTGCAGGCTGACAAAACCACTTTTCTTTAGGTTAGTCTCAGGAACCAAGAAGAGAGTGGGAGGTCCAGCCAGGAACTCTCTCTACTAAGTTGTGGCTCTTTTCCCACATTAAGTTTTTGTTTTCAATCTGGTCAAATATACATAATATCAAAAGTACCACTTTTAGAGGGGTGGGAGGGAGGGGATATTTGTATACATACAGCTGGTTCACTTTGTTGTACAGCAGAAACTAATACAACATTGTGAAGCAATTATACTCCACAATGTTTTTTTTTTAAGTACCACTTGAAGCATTTTTAAGTGTACAGTTCAGTGATACTAAGTATATTCACACCACCACCATCCATCTCCAGAACTCTTCCTCTTGCAAAATTGAAATTCTGAAGCCATCACACCGCCACTCTCCAGTCCTGCTTCTGCCAGCCCCTGGCAAACCACCATTCAGCTTTCTCTATCTAGGAATTTAGGAGTAGGTACCTATGTAAGTGGCATCGTATAATATTTGTTCTTTGAGTCTAGCTTATTTCACTTCGCTTAATGGTTTCAAGGTTCATCTACATTGTAGCACATATCAGGATCTCTTCTCTTTTTTCCGCAGAATAGTATCCCCTGTCTATTTATCTGTCCATGAACGTTTGTGTTATTTCCACCTTTTGGCTATTGTGTATAATGCTGTTATGAACATAGATGTACAATTATTTGAGTCCCTGTTTTCAGTTCTTTGGGATATAGACCCAGAAGTGGAGTTGCTATGTCATATAGTTCCATGTTTAACTTTTTGAGGAACTTCCATACTGTGTTTCCATACCAGCTGTACCATTTTACAGTCCCACCAAATAGTGCACGAGGGTTCTGATTTCTCTACCTCCTTACCAGTCCCTGATAAGTTTTCTTGAGAAGGGCAGAAGCCAGAATGTGGTCAGAAGACTGTGGCTATTTGAAGGAGTCCCCAAATTTCATGGAACGTGAGCACCAAAGGGGCTTGAGAGCTCCTAGTCCAACTTTTGAGTAACAGATGGGGGGACTGAGGTTAGGTTATTTGCCAGTCCAGCTGGCTGGTGGCAGAGCTGAAACCAGAAGTCAAGACTGATGGCTCCCAGGCCAGTGCCTCTGTTTCAGCTTGCATTTCTTAGCAATTCTTTCTTGGGCTGCAGGCTAGGATTCTTCACTCTATTTCTTTGACAAAAAAAATGCAACTTGACGAGGAAAGATGGCATTTTAAGCCCCCCAGCTAGCAGATCCTGGTCATGAGGCCAGACTTCTATACCCAGAGCTGACCCCGAGGACTGAACCAGAGAGGGGCCACAGAAGTACCCCCTTGCCCCCCAGTCTTGATGATCATGCAGGTGGGGGTATCCAGAGACTTCTTGTGCTTCTCACCCGCCTCTTCTCCCCTAGGATGACCCACTGACAAACCTGAACACAGCTTTTGATGTGGCGGAGAAGTACCTGGACATTCCCAAGATGCTGGATGCGGAAGGTGAGAGGCCCTTCCCTCTGAGCCTTCGGCTTTTCTCCCAGCTGCATCCAGCGGCCAAGGGGCTGGGCCTTGGCACTCTGAGGCCAGACGAGAGAAGGCCTGGTTCCTGGGATCTCTTCTGGGGAGCCTGGGGATCACTAGTTGCTCAGGGATTCCACAGATAGACAGATACCTTGAGATTCGGAGGGGGAGGTGGTAGCTGGTGCTGAAAAGGGCTGCCTGAGGGTGATGCTTATCTTGGTCTTGGAGTTGGGGTGGTGGGGATTGGGGTGGAGCACAGTGGTCCTTTGTTGTTTAGGGGAGAGAAAAAAGTTTATTTACATGTGCTTCATGTACACACATAGGAGCTTGCAGTGATGGGTAATTTAAAGAGATGATTTGAGTTTGAAGTCTATATGCATATCTAACTTCACAGGGGAAAGGGAGGGAGAGAAAGAACATTTATGGACATGCTAATGACTTTTTGGAAAGATGAATGGACCCTTAGGAGAAGAGATGGAGGATACAGTTTGTGACAATGTCTGTCAAGTTGTGGGGATATTTTCCAATGTGCAAAAGAAGGGAGAATAATATAAGGAACTTCCATATACCCACCATCCAGAAAAAACAATTATTGAGATTTAGTCACATTTTTTTTTTCTTTTTGTCTTCTTTGTTGAAGTATTTTAAAACAAATCCCAGAAACATCATAGCATCTCACTACTACATACTTCAGAATACAGACCTTAAAAATAGAAATATTTTCATTCTATTTTTCAATCATAAAATAATTTTCACACCAAGCAAATTGACAGTAATTCTTGGCTACATCTGCCACTTGGTTCAAAATCAAACTCTCCCCATTGTTTCTCTTTAGTTGGTTTGACCAGAGTGTGCCTGTGGCATTTCATTGTTCTAGTTCTTGTATCTTTTCTGATCTGTAGCATTTCCCTCTTCCCTCCAACGCCTTTGGCTCCTGGCATTGAGCTTGTAGCCTGACGACCAGCTGTTCCGAGCACCCGATTCTCTGGTTTGTCTCGTTTCCTTCCTCAGGTACCATTTCACTCGTTCCTCTACCTCTTGTGTTCCTGTAAGTGGAAGTTAATGCCAGATGCTGGTTAGATCCAGACTCAGCATCTTGGCAAGAAGACTTACGGTTCTGAGAGCTGCTTTTCCCATCACATTAGGGAGTGTATCATGTGTTCACCAGCTGGCTTTAACTCCAGATTTTTCTTGACAGACATCGTCGGAACCGCCCGCCCGGACGAGAAAGCCATCATGACTTACGTGTCCAGCTTCTACCATGCCTTCTCTGGAGCCCAGAAGGTACCTGGGGCCCCTTGCTCCTTCCTTGCCCAGCGCACCTCATGCCTGAGCCCGATCCATGCCCTCCCACCCCTCCTCTCCCTGGCGACAGGGTCCGGACGGTCTGTCTCTTCAGTAGCATCAGTCCCCGGTGCCAACGTGGCGTGTCATATTCTTGCTCAGCTCCTCTCTTAGCCACCCCCCACCCCGCCCCAGCCTCTCTGCTTTCGCTCATCTTCCTCTACCTGCTGTCTCAGAGAACACTGGGAAAGAGCTCACCTTCTGGGACCCAGATGGCAGACTTCAGCAGGAGGGGGCGGCAGGGGTGAAATTAACCAGGAGGTGCCTGGGAGGCACCGTGGGCAGTAGCCCTCCTTGCCCACCTCTGCTGAAGCTATGGCTTTAGCAGAGCAGCAGGGTGGCCCTTAGGGAGGAAATCTGACAGGGGCACCTCCTGTCTTCACTGACCTGTCCAGCAGCAGTGTCACGAAGCCCCTCCCTTTGTCCCGCTCACAGCTATGGTTTAGCCAATCTGTCCACAGCCCCCTTGGTCCTTTTCACCTTATGTATCTTGCCCGGGGCCTCCATGCAGGGTCAGTACATGAGGGAGGGAGGGAGGGAGGGGAAGGCCGGGCAGCTGTGAGCCCTGCCCGTGTCCTGACCCAGTATTGCTCAGGGAGGTCTGAGGTTCCAGGCCAGTGGTGTAGGCTCCGCACTCAAATCATTGACACTGAAGATTTGAATATTTCTGTTAGCCGGCAGCTGACGCCCCTCCCCTAGACCTCCCTCACGGGCAGGACCCCAGAAGCACAGCATCCAAGTTGCTGTGACTATAAGCACCAGGCTTGGCCTCATCAGCTCTGGGCCTTGGACCTGCCTCACACTCAGGCAGATTGCCCGCCCTCTGCATGGAGTTTGAGTGGCCTGTTGTGAAATGCATGATGGAGTGATGCCCCTGGCCCCGCCCCCCTTTGCTCTTTCAGCCTGGACTCTCACACCCCGTCCCGTTTGTCCTGCCAGCATCCCATTTTCTCTTCCTGTCCATTCCCTCAGTGTCTGTCCTCTGTGCCCTCTGTCCACCGTGGCTGTTGGGCTGATTCTGTGCCGTGCCGCCTCCTTCTCCTCTCAACCTCTTCTCCTTCTCTGTGCAGATGTATAGGCACGCTAAGGCCGGATGGGAAGGCCATGTGACCTAATGTTTCATGTCACTGCCACGCCTTCTCGGTGCGCAGAAGGTGAGCTCTCCCTCGGCCTCGCCCGCTCTCCCAGCGCCCTTCTGCCCACCTCTTCCATCCTCTCCGAATACTCCAGCAGCAGCCCCTTGGAACTGCAGCCCTGGAATGAAAGGAGGGATTAGAAGAGACACCCCCCCCCCCCAACACACACACAACCCTGACCTCTGCAGGAGGGCAGGATGCTCTCCGAACTTTGGCCAGGACACTTAAAGATACCAGAGAACGCCCGCTTCTGGATGGCCTTGGGCATCTCTGTCCCCACACACTGGGCATAATGGGTGCCACAAACAGAAAAGAAGTCTCAGCTCTTTCCCTGGACTGAGTTGAAAGCCCTTATCCCAAGCAGTGCAGTTTGGGGCTCTGCTTGTTTTCGTAAATATTGAGGACCCTGTCACTTCTCTCTCTCCCTCCTACTTGAGCAAGACCACCCTCTAAAATTACGCAGCAGTCAGGCTAGGGAGAATTCTTTCACCTTCCTCCTCGTGTCCAGGCCCTGGGCTTAGAGTCCTGCCTGATCCTTCCCACCCATGTCTGCCAGGGACAGTGGTGCAGATTGGTTGCACACTATACAAGGATGCCACATGTACATCATAGACCATGAAGATTTGAATATTTTTTACTAAAATAATCCTGGAGATGGCCCTAAAAATGTCTTTGAACAGAATGAGTATGACAGTTTTCTAATAGAAGTGCCTTGAGGGAAAAGGTGCCTTTAAAAAAAATAAAAGCATGAAGTGAGCTAGCAGCAACCCCATCCCCTGCCTGGATGGGCACCATGACCTTCTTCACTTTCCTTCCAGGTCTCATGGGTGCTGCTTGGCAGGAAACAGCCCTGCCTGGAGGCTCCCTATTCTGGGTGTCCCTGCACCCCCCAGGAGGCCCAGACCCTTCCAGCCTCTTCTCTGGTCTGCATCTTGCTTCTTCTTTCTCTTTGTCCCACCTCTGCTGCTGTTCTTTCTTGTCAACTTATTCTGGCCCCTCTTACACCCCACCTTTTAGGCAGGATGTGAGCACCATCTATCTACTTGCCTCGGGGGACCTCCAGCCCCAAGAACCGCATGGAGTCCTGCCCGCGCCCAGAGCTAGGCTGAGCTCCCTGCCATGGTCTTTCCAACTCCTGCAGGATCCTGTCCTGGGCTTCATGCCTGTTAACACTGGCCTTCCCCGTCTCTGGAGCCTTCCCTGTGTCCTGGCTGATGATGCTCGGGAGGGAGCTTGTGCCTGTGTGGGTGTCCGCGCGCGTGTGTGTGTGCGCGTGTGCACGTGTGTAGCAGCCTGCTATTCTCCTTCCCAAATCTCATACCACCTCCTCCCCATGCCCTCTTCCCTCTCACTCATCTTTGTTGCAGTCATTTCATGCTACTTTGGTCCATATCTGAGGACAGCGTCATCAGCTTGGGGGGTGTGGGGCTGGGGGTATGGGTGGTATTCCTTTCATGTCCTGGGTTGGGGGCCTCACCCAGAGTTGCCCCTCCCAACCCACTTCGAAGGATTCAGGCAACTGCTTAGGGCCGAGCAGGCTGGTGGGCGCGGACTCTTCCCTCTCTCCCATGGAAGAAGGAGGAGTCTTTCCTACCCTCTTCCTGTCTTGACTGTCTTGTGTCTGAAGCCAATGTGGGAGTCTCCTGAAACCCATGTCTGGTGCCCTGTGTCCTCTCCACTGTCTTTCTCTTGTTAAGCCTTGGGCAGTGGAATTAGAAAGGCAGCCGAGTCTGGAGCACATGTGTGTGCCTGTGTGGATACGAGTGTGTGACTGCCGTTCCTAGTCAGATGAGGACCAGCTTCTGTCTGATGCATTGGTTTTGGTGCTGATTCCTTCTCAGCTTCTCTCTCTTCCTCTTCGCTGTAGGGATTTAGAAGGTGTTGTGAGCAACCAGATTTTGTTTTGTTTGTTGCCTTAATGTTCATGGCCTGTGAACTGTTTCTGAGAAAACAGCCCTTTAGGGTGTGACCTGGATCTGCTGTGGGGTTCTGGATGCTCTTAGAAGTAGATGATGCTGTTTGCATCGTTCCGTTTGTCATCTGTTGGTTGCGAATCTTCTAAGGCAAAGAAATCCTGTGCCTGCCCTCAGGGGATTCATGGTCCATCTGGGAAACTTTTAATAAAAGAAGCTCACGATGCTGCGGTCTAATCTCTGCTGTGCTTCAGACCTGAGCGGGGCCAGGGGTGTTGCAGGGCTGTGGGACATGGGAGACTTTCTTTCTTTTTTAGTTTTGGCTGTGCTGGTTCTTCATTGCTGCTTAGGCTTTTTTCCAGTTGCAGCAAGTGGGGGCTACATTCTAGCTGCAGGGAGGGCTTCTCATTGCGGTGGCTTCTCTTGTTGCAGAGCGTGGGCTCTGCATGCTACGGCTTCAGTAGCCACAGCTCAAGGATCAATAGTTGTGGCTCCCAGGCTCTAGAACGTGGGCTTAGTAGTTATGGCACACGGACTTAGTTGCCCTGTGCCATGTGGGATCTGACCAGACCAGGGATGGAACCCAGGTCCTCTGCACTGGCAAGCGGATTCTTTACCACTGAGCCACTAGGGAAAGCGCCATGGAGGCTGTCTTGAGTAGGAGACACTTGAGCCTGAGGGTCTTAGGGGTTGAGTGGCGGGGCGGGGGGGTTCTGCAAATGAAAGGCTCAGGGAGGTTGAGGAAGGCGGTCGTGGTTTGTGGGTAGCTTGGTGGTGTGACCATGCAGCCTCAAAGGGACAGCAAGTTAACACTGGTCTGGGTCTCATCCTGCAACCTGGGACAGGGAATAGGGGTGAAGCCAGAGTTGGCGACTGGCGTCTGGGGGTGCTGCTGGCAGGAACACCAGGGCAGGGAGCTCACTTGACATGTGAAGGAAGGCTGAGCCGAAGGAAGCTGTAGGAGGAAGGAAATGGGCAATTCTAGCTAGATTTGGGAATTTTTTACTAAAAGTGTCGCAGATGAGATCTTCGCAGCATTTGCATGACTCTGTGGGTGGTGGGTGGCAGAGCCATGGGGTGTCATTTGGCCACATTTGGCTGTTTGATGTCACCAGCCTTGAGGCTGCTTCCTTTCAGTTTGACCTGGGATAGCAAGGGTTTCATTTGGGGGTAGCTAAGTGCTCTGGGAATAATAATCCATAACTTAAAAACCCAGGTCTCCAATATTGTAGGCAGAATTCTTTACCGTCTGAGCCACCAGAGAAGCTCTAAGAATACTGGGGAGGGTAGCCGGTCCCTTCTCCAGGGGATCTTCCTGACCCAGGGATCGAACCCAGGCCTCCTGCATTGCAGGCAGATTCTTTACCTGAGCCACCAGAGAAGTCCTAACTTGGAAACAACTAATGTAAAACTAAGCACATTGTTTTGTATTACACTGTTTAATAATACAAATAGTGGGTCATAAAAAAAACATAAAAATACTTTCCATGGAAGGGTCAGAAATTTTTTCCTTTGGTGCTTGGAAGTCACCCTTTTGCCTGTTTCCATAAAATATTTTCTCAGCCCATTGATGATCTTTGTAAAAAGTCCCCAGAAGGCCCACCCGGAAACTCCCCAGACTTTATCCAAGAGGAGTCCCCTTTGACCCTGGATCAGTCAGCCAGCTCTGAGAGGCGGGTGAGGCTCTTGAGGCCCAGAAGGCACGTCTTCCAGAATCCCATGAACATGCGGGCCTCATTCAGTCCATCAAGTCTGCAAATTGACCCACAAATCAAAGTTTATGTCTTCCAAGCTCAAGATCTCAAGATGAATCAGAAGATAACAAGGTGAAGGCAGGCTTGATCCATTAACCATCGCAGTGATGTTGACTCTTGCCTGCGATTCTTACCCGCTCAGTCAGCACTTTGGGCCGGAGACTTTGCAGCCGCCCCACGTTCTTACATACATGTCAGCACACAGGAGAGCGTGGGCCTCTCCTGGGGTCCCTCTCCCCAGCCTTTGGGAAACAGCTCTGGTGACTTTGGGCAGATTCATGGGGTATGTCAGCCAGTGCCCAGGACCCTACTTGTTCTGTGGCCTCGCATCTTCTGAGACAGGTCCAGGGAGGCATTTCCCTCCTTGTCACCTCTTGGGCTTCCCCACGGTTGCCCGTAGGTCCTTAAAGGGAAGAATGATCAGTTAGGGGTTCCTGATTGTCCTGTTGAGAAGTGGCTTTAGCATCTCCAGGACAGAGTTAGGTGGCGGGGCCGGGGGTGAGGGTCTAAGGATGTGATGGCTTGTCTCCGTTTCTTGAGACCTGGGACTCCCAGCTCCTCGCTCCCCGATCAAGCCAAAGCTACCCTGCTGGAGGCCCACCCACCCTGACACCCTGCCGTGGAGGGTCAGTGTCTTCACTTTGAGCTTGAAAGGTCCTTTATGGTGATCTCATCCTGCCCTCGTGCACATACCTCCCAGCACAGTCACCCACGCATCACGTGATCTGGTGGGTGTGTGTCCTATTTGAAGAATTCCACAAGGAAAAAAAAAGCATTGACATCTTCTCAGTCTTTCCTTCCCAAATGAAAGCACCTTCATTCTCAGGAACCTCTTCCTGATGCCTAAACTCGGTTTATCTTGCCGCAGTTTGAAACCCATTGTTCATCAACTGGGTTCAAGGTCCCATCTTTCTCCCTCTTCAACCTTTGCCATCTGCAGGGTCACCCTTCTCCGGGGCCCCAGGATGTGTATCTGTCTACTCATCATGATTGCCTGCCGCCGCTCTCAGGCCATCTTCCTTCCTATCCCAGGACCCCAGATGGCTTTGAGTCCCCCTCTCCTTGGAGCTGGGTTAGGACTGTGAACGGGAATTGTATTTAGAGATCACCTGAGCAAAGTCCCTGCTGGCGTCAGGTGCGGAGGGCCCTCTGAGCC
The DNA here is from genome assembly GCF_001704415.2 of Capra hircus. Lineage (NCBI taxonomy): Eukaryota > Metazoa > Chordata > Mammalia > Artiodactyla > Bovidae > Capra > Capra hircus. The sequence continues at coordinate 22,454,755 of NC_030817.1, forward strand.
AGAGAAGCCGTGTCCCCTGGGTTTCTGGGCCTTTGCATCTGATTGCCATTCAGTCTTCTTTTATTCTTCTTGCCACCTGGCCTGCCTCGGGTGTCTGCTGGCGCAGCACTTGTGTGTTTACCTTTCCCAGAGGTGCCCAGGGTGGCTTTCTGGGCATCCTGTCTATGCTGGGTTGATCCTTAATTCCTGCGTCTTCTCTAAAGTTCTTTGGGCCAGGAGCCTTGAGAGATTCTGCAAGGATCCTGAGAGGCCCCACTCCGTCTCACCACCTTATTCTAGGACTCCTAGATTTAAAATTATATTAACCATTGACTTAGTTTCTTCCCAACATACATGTTGGATCTCAAACTTTTAGTTTCTTCTCCAGGGACCCCCAGTTGAGCCACTTAGGTCTTTGTCTGTGCTCACTTGCTCTGTGGGACTCAGCCTGGGCTGGTAAAGAGGATGATGAGGAGCCTGTGAATTCAAAGTCTTGGGAGCTGCCATCCAGCCATGTGATGCTACAGGGGTGGGAGGAGACCTTACTGGCGCAGGTGTGTGCCAGGTGCTCCCGCTCTTGCGAGGCTGACCACCACCCTCTCTGTCTTGTCAGGCTGAGACAGCAGCAAATCGCATCTGCAAGGTGCTGGCCGTCAACCAGGAGAACGAGCAGCTCATGGAGGACTACGAGAAGCTGGCCAGCGATGTGGGTACCCCTGGGTTCTCCTGGTCTGGCCCTGGCAAGGCCTTGCCACCCTGTCCTGAGAGACCAGGGAGCCCCCAGGACCCATCTATTCCTCCAAATCCATCTCCGGGCACAGTCCCAGGCTGGGCATTGCCCCTCATCACAGCAGCTGACCGAGGGCGGCTTGGGCTCCCCCAGAGATCTGGGGTGGGGGTGGGTCAGGGGCCAGTCGGGACTTTGAAGAGCTGAGTTCAACGCTTTTTCTATCACCTCTCTGCTCTTGATTTTTTTTCACTTGACAAATGAAAGCTGTGCTAAGAGACCTCAGAGGCCTTTTGGGCCCAGTGTACTGTTACTCTGGGAGTTTCATTTGAACTTAATTTGGAGTGTGCAGTTCTGAGGAGATGTGAACCAGGGGTAAATCAGGCTGACTCAGGCTAGCTTAGCGGCTGGGCCCACCCAGGGGACAGGAGGGGACAGGATGGGTTTGCTGTTTTGCCACTGACTGCATTTGGGTTAGAGCACCATTTGCGTCTTCCTTAATCCAGCCCCTGAACAGCTTAGCCCGGCCTCTTGGTGGACTTGCTGTCCCCCAGCATAGTGAGAGCCCAGGTTCTGGGGTCCCAGTGCCTGGATTTAATCCCTGCCCTACATCGGTCACCTTGGCAAGTCACAGCAGCTCACAGTGCTTTGGTTATGTCCTCTGCCACCGGCGGGGAGGGTCACAGCACTTAATCCCGTGATGACTTAGCTTATCATCATTATTCAGATGAGTTAGTCTGGGCCAGTTGTGATCCAGTTGCAGGGGATCAAAAGTTTCCTCCTCATTTCCACTCCTCCATCCCCATCAGCTCATTGAAGAAACAAAATTCAGACTGTCCTCTGCAACCTTTTCTCTTTTGAGTCAGGGACCCACATTCTAGAATCCTTGAAGGTCAAAGGGCAGAGGCTCTGGCCAGCAACCATTCACCCCTCCACGGTAAGACAGGGAAATTGAGGCCCAGCCAGGTAGTAGACTAGAACTCGGGTCTCGAACTCGGGTCTCGGGGACTAGAGCTCGGGTCTCCTGCTGAGTTGAGCCATCTTGCTCCCAGGTTTCCCCTTGTGGAGCAGGGAGGTTGAGTGATGCTGGCTGTGAGTTGATATATCCTAGTGGCCAGGCGTCATGGAGCCTTTGATTCTCGGAGGGAGCCTGGCCCTGTGGCCTGGGAACGGCCTGGGGTGATGGGAAAGAGTGTGCCCTCGGGAGAGGTGCGGCCCGCCTCCCAGCGTCCTCCCCTGCCCCCTCCACAGCTGCTGGAGTGGATCCGCCGCACCATCCCATGGCTGGAGAACCGGGCTCCCGAGAACACCATGCACGCCATGCAGCAGAAGCTGGAGGACTTCCGGGACTACCGGCGCCTGCACAAGCCGCCCAAGGTGCAGGAGAAGTGCCAGCTGGAGATCAACTTCAACACGCTGCAGACCAAGCTGCGCCTCAGCAACCGGCCCGCCTTCATGCCCTCCGAGGGCAGGATGGTCTCGGTGAGCACCTACGGGGAGGCGCCTGATAGCACTGTGGGCGGGGCGGGGGCGGGGCGGGGGGCGGGGCGTGCGCTCATCGCCTGCCCACACTGCTCCAGGGATCGTTCTCTCCCAGGTGACCACCCAGACTCCAGCCCACACTCGGCCAGGTGGGGCTCCCCCTTGCCCCAGAGAGAGAGCCCCTTTTCTCCTCACATGCCGGGTCATACTTGCCCTTTCCAGATGCCTGCACATCTGCTTGGATCAGCCCCAGCACTTTCTTCCCCACCCCTCAAAGAGTCATCTCTGCCAACAAAATCCCACTTGACATGTTACCCAAACAGGGCATAATTCAGGAGCTAAAAGGATAATTTTCACTTCCATGGAATCTTTTTTAGCACTTAAAAACTTTTTTTTTTAATACCTTAATAGATTTTTTTTTTTTGGTAGGACATTTTCAAATATATACATAAGTAAAATATAGAAAATAGAAATTCTTCATAATCTTCCTACCCAGGATCAACTTAAAAGATTTTGGGGAGAAGAGATTCTTTTAGACTCTGTAAATGTGATTTTAAAGGGAATCTGAAAGCGTCTTTTATTTAATAAGCTGCTTAGAAAAAAGAACTTACAGGGACTTCCCTAGTGGCTAGGAGTCCATGCTTCCACTGCAGGGGGCACAGGCTCAATCCCTGGTGGGGGAACTAAAATCCCCCATGCTACATGGCATGACCAAGAAAAAAAAAGAACTAATTATATCGTGACCAGCTTTCCATGTCATAACTCTTTTTCATTTTTGTCACTTTTTGTTATTCCTCCCTGTTTACCCTTTCCCCAGGACTTGAGATATGAGCCAGAGAAACATACAAACAAAAATTTTAAAATAAAAAATTGACCAGGATAGAGCTTTTGCACTTTGCAGAGGAGAGTTGACAAGGAGACACAGACTCATAAGGGAGGCGTGGAAGGGGCTGGGAGGAGCTTGTAAACAGCAACGGAGGGAGGGAGGACCCTGAGGGAGTAGAGAAAGGCCTGACGTTTTGCATACGGTTTGGAAAACTGTGGTCCTTCTTCAGACTCCAGGCCAAGTCAGCAGCTTTTATATGGCTGGAGCTGCTACTTGATGGGGGAGGTGGGGGTGGGGTGCGGTGCTCTGTGCTTTAACGTGACCCTCCTGTGGCAGATGCAGTGTGGCCCCTGGCACATGGTGAGGACCTGGGTGGCACACGAGTCCGGTCAGCCTGTCACTGCCCAGGGGGGTGTCCTTGTGCTAACTGCAGAGGGCAGCTCCCTGTCTGAACGCCTGTGGGTCTGTGCTCATTACCTGTCACCATCTCTGGGTGACTCGGGGATGGCTATTGCCCAGAGCCCACGAGTAAACCCAGAAACACGAGGAGGCTGGGAGGCTCCCATCGCTGCCTGCCTTGTTCAGTTTGTTGCTGTCTCCCTGGCTGGCCCTGTGACCTCGGTGGTTGCTCAGAATCCTGGCAGAAGCCAGTCTTGGTGCCCAGAGGGCCTTGGGCTCTCTCCCCACTGGGATGAGCTGCTAACGCCCCATAGCAGCATGGACCCACTTCCCTACCCAGGAGGCCTGGTACCTAGGAACCCTAGCTCATACCAGGGGGACTGGGTGGGGAGGAGGCTCCTGGAATGTGTGGAGGAGCCGTGGGGGCTTGGCTCGGGGGCCAGGTGGGCTGACCCTGTGTCTCCCATCCCTGCAGGACATCAACAACGCCTGGGGCTGCCTGGAGCAGGCGGAGAAGGGCTATGAGGAGTGGCTGCTGAATGAGATCCGGAGGCTGGAGCGGCTCGACCACCTGGCAGAGAAGTTCCGGCAGAAGGCCTCCATCCACGAGGCCTGGACGGATGGTAAGACCAGCCTAGCCCCTGCCTCCCACCCCAAGCTTGGGTCTAGCTTTCGTGCTAAACCACCAGCCATAACTCCTTTCTCTCTTGTGTTTTATTTGTTTTGTCTCTTACTTGTCCCTTAACAGTAGGCGAGTTCATGACCCACCCCACTCCCTTTTTTATTGGCCACACCCCATGGCACATGGGATCTTGGTTCCCTGACCAGGCATCGAACGTGCCTTCTCTGCATTGGAAGTACAGAGCCTTAACCACTGGACCATCAAGGAAATCCCTCATTAGTATTTTGGTTGCTTCAGTTTTCTCCTCTGCTAAGTGGGGACAATAATAGTATCAGCTTAATATGTTTATGAGGATTAAATAGCATAATACATCAGAAGCAAAGAGAAGAGTTCCTGGCCTGCTCTGTGCTATATAAGCGTTAATTACTTTTGTCACTGTAGTGACTTCCCTTCCCTGAGTCGGGCTGGGGTTCACATGCTGACTCTACCACCTGGAAGCAGTGTACCTTGGAGCAGTGTTCTGTGTCCTTGTCTGTTACATGCAGGTGATGCTGTGCCCTCCTGTATCACTTTCTCGGGGCTGCGAATTGCCATAAACTGGGTGGTTTTACACGACACGAGGACATTCTCTCATAGTTCAGGAGACTAGAAGTCCCAAATCCAGGTGCCGTCAGCTCTGGCTCCTTCTGGGCCTCTGGGGGGAGGTGTCCCCTGCTTCTTCCTAGTGCCACGTGGTTGTACTGGCACTTCCTGGTGTTCCTTGGCCTGTAGCAGCATCGCTCTGATCTCTGCCTCCATCATCACCGGCTCCTTCTCTCTGGGTCTCAGTGACCGAATCTGCCTCTCAGTTTTTTACTGAAGATACCAGTCATTGGATTTAGGGCCCACTCTAATCCAGTAGGATTGCCCAGGTGGGACAGTGGTAAAGAATCTGCCTGCCAACGCAGGAGATGCAAGAGATACGGGTTCAGTCCCTGAGTCTGGACGATCCCCTGGAGTAGGAAACGACAACCTGCTCCAGTATTCTTGCCTGGGAAATCCCATGGATAGAGGAGCCTGGTGGACTACAGTCCACGGGGTTGCAAAGAGTCAGACACATCTTAGTGACTAAACAACAGCTAATCCAGTATGACCTCATCTTAGCTAATTATATTGGCAAAGACCCTATTTCCAAATAAGGTCAGACTCTGAGGTTCTGAGTTGACATGAGTTTCAGAGGGACACTGTTAACTCAGCATACTTCCTCATGCAGTTGTGCATTTTATGTGTAGTTGAGTGCCTGACACGTGTGACACGCTGGGTAAATGGGAGCCCTTGATATCTTCCCTTCTCTGCCTTCTCTGCCATTGTAGTAATCTGCAGCTCTGGCCTTAGCACCTGTGTGTCTCCATCACTCTGACCTGGAGCACTTGGCCATGTCTGGTGTCTGCTTTTTGGCAGATAATCTTCTCCAAAGAGAGAAGATCACACCTAAAATGGTCTTTTCCTCAGAACCTGGGCCAGGGCTGGAGAGTGAGCCATGCTAGCCATCTCCTAGGGCTCTGCGGTCACTTCAGCTTGAGCCCCTGGAGCAGACCCATTGGCCCGTAGAGCTCAGTACCCTGAGATGCCCCCAGTCAGCTCTGTGGTGGTCCTCAGACATTAGGCTAGAGATGAGTAGGGACGGTCACACCCTGGGGCCATTAGGGAGTGGCTTGGAGCAGGAGGGGATAGGTGTGTGCTTGACTCAGCAGAGGGGTTTGACGGGCTTCATATACGATAATATGAGGTCACTGCTGCGCTTTCCACTATGTCTATATGAGCTATCTATCCAGGCATGGATGGACGGAGGAGAAGAGGGATGGTGGAGTTTGCACCGATTCATCCACACGCTTCTATTGTGTTCTCTCTCGGGCCAAGGAACAGCTCACAAAAAGGTACAGAGCAAAGACTGGCCCCGCCAGCCACCAGGAAAGGCATGAGAAGTGCTGGCGTGCCTGCAGTAGACGCCGACATAGCAGTCTGGCTCTAAGTACTCACAGCTGACAATGCTGTTGCCCACTTACCTAAGAACTGCATCTCTCAAGGCTGTCTAAAACCCCTAAACGTGGCTGAAATCACGTGTCGGGGATGTTTGCGACGAGTCCATCTGCAGTACTGCCAGCTGAGGGGCCCACATGCTCCACGGTAGTGCAGTGTGTGGTTACGCCTCTGGGGGTTCAGCCACTCGACAGAATGTTACAGGGCCATCGGAGTGACTCATGTGATGGCCGTGGTGGCAGTGTAGAAACTGATGATGTGCTGCTGAGTATTTTTAAAGTAGGATATGTAATTTATATACACCCAATGCAATATCCATAGAAGGCAAGACTGAAAAGGAATAGATAAGTAGGCTCATCTGTGATTTTTTTTTTTTCCCCTCTAAACTCATCATATTAATATTCTTACAAAAAGGCATAGAGAGAAGGAAAGAAGCCATCACCTCTTTGGCCCAGCCCTCATTTCCTGAGAGTTGCTGAGCCTCCCTGATGGGGCAAACACCAGAGGTGGGTGTGCAGGCAAGGCCAGGTCAGTCTGTCCTGTAGCAGCCGCTTCACAGAGCAGCTGGGGACCGTCATCTAACAGTGATCTGAGAGCTCGATTCTCATCCTCTTCCCTTTAGAGACAAAAATCCAAGAAATGCAAACCTTAAAAGAGAAGGCAGTGCCCCTGATGCTTGGAGAGGGTGCTGGCTACTGATGGCTTATGTGCAGAGCACACTGGACGGGCTGCCCGCACTGGGTGTAATTGAGGGGCAGGGTCCCTGCAGGGCTGCTGGGGGCCAGCAACTGTAAGTGGAGAGAACTCTAAAGATGGGGTACCCCTGAGGAACTTGTTTTTCCCAGGTTATACCACAGGTGTAGATCGTTGTTTCCTGCTGTTTATGAAGTTCATGTTATACTCTGACTGTCCACTTAGCCTGCATCGTCTGTACATCACCACTCCTGGTAGCCCTGGCACGCTCCGTGAAAAGGAGTGACTTTCCCGCCCTCTGCCCCATCACACATGTTCTGGCTGCATATCTATTTTCTTGAACTGCAGATTAATTGATCATCGTATGGGGCACATCTATCTCCTTGGGATATACCAGAAGTGGAGCTTCCAGGCCCTGAGGTGGGGGTGGTTGAGATCAAGAAGGTGGGCCTCCCAGCTCCTGCTCAGCCTTGTGCCCGACCTCTGACCCCCAGGCAAAGAGGCCATGCTGCGGCAGAAGGATTACGAGACGGCTACCCTCTCGGAGATCAAGGCCCTGCTCAAGAAGCACGAGGCCTTCGAGAGTGACCTGGCCGCCCACCAGGACCGCGTGGAGCAGATTGCCGCCATTGCCCAGGAGCTCAAGTAAGCCCAGCGGGCACTGTGGCACTGTGGGAGGTGGGCTCTGGCCTGAAAAGTGAGCCGGGTCCTGGGGCAGGAAGGTCATCAATACAGAAGACGAAGAACGTCCTCGCAGGTGGGGAATAGCCTGCGACTCTCTGTCACAGGCCTTTGGTCCTTACCTACAGCCAGTGTGGGACCAGCGGGTGACCGAGTATGGCTCTGAGATCTCACCTGGTCTTAGTGGCTTCCTGTCACTGGGCATTGCAGTCAAGGCTGGTGTGGCTTCCAGGCGAGGTTGGGACAAGGACCCTTGCGGAGGATAACTGTTCTCCTCCCAGCAGTCTCCTGAAAGCCCGAGGTTGAGGGTGGGAGTAGGGGTCCTGGAAGGTCTTGAAGAAATGTGCACACCTGGCCTTCCTGGGTCATGAGTGACCCCCCGCCCCCTCCCAGGGAAAGGAGAGCAGGCCACAGAAGTAACCTGGGCCACCTGACTCTTCCTCTCTCCTCTCCTGCAGTGAGCTGGACTATTACGACTCACCCAGTGTCAACGCCCGGTGCCAAAAGATCTGTGACCAGTGGGACAATCTAGGGGCCCTAACCCAGAAGCGAAGGGAAGCTCTGGAGGTGAGAGCCCCTGAGGAGATGGAGACCTGCCTCCAGCAGCCCTGTGTGGCCTTTCTGCTTCGTGACTCCCTTTGCTTTGGGCTAAGAGGCTCCGCTGGGTTCCCCAGGCCTTCCTCAGGCCTGGTCTGACCATGGAAAGCTCATATTGGCACTGGACTTGACCTTTGCCCTGATGGAGATGCCCTGATCATATCTTCTCCTCCTCCTGATTTACTGTACTTGGACCAAGAGCCCCAGCTGTTTGAGAACTTTCCTGTTCTCCTAGGCGGGTGACTCCAGTGCGGGGTGGTCCATACACCCCATATTAAGAACCAGCACTCTGGAGAGTCTGTTCCAAGCTATCTGGTCCTTTCAGACCTGAAACTCTCTTGGCTAGCCAGAAAGATCTTGAAGTCTACTGGGTTTGTGGGGGGTTGGTGATTCTGGACATGACGTTACTAAGCACCTTCCCATCCCCATGCCATTTGGCACTCCCAGCGCACGGAGAAACTGCTGGAGACCATTGACCAACTGTACTTGGAGTACGCTAAGCGGGCCGCGCCCTTCAACAACTGGATGGAGGGGGCCATGGAGGACCTTCAGGACACCTTCATCGTGCACACCATCGAGGAGATCCAGGTGTGCTGCCGACGCCCTCGTCCATGGAGCTGGCTTTGCACAGCCCACACACTGCCCTTGCAGGGAGAGGGCTCAGGGTAGCCTCCCCAAGGATGTTCTAGATTTGAAAGCTTTGTGTTTTATTTGTTTTGACTCCGTAATATATGCGTATGGTATCAAATCTACAAACTAAAGAGACTGTGTACTGAGTTTCCCTCCTAGCTTTTGTCCCCCAGCTCCCAGTGCCCCTCCCCAGAGGAGAGCAGGACACGGTCTCTGCATAGGCGAGCACATTTGTTTATTAATATGTTCTTCCCCCACTTTTTACGTAAAACTTAGCTTCTACTATATACTGTATCCTGAACCTTTATTTCTAACCTCATAATTATCTTGGAGCTCATTTCACTGCAGTAAACCATTCTTTTGTACAGCTATAGAGTGTTAGATGAAAAAGGTTTTGCAGCACAATGAGAAAGTATGTTGGAGAGGTCCCTTGAGCAGACCCAGGGCACCCCTTGTCCCCAACCTAACTATGGGGTGGTGAGCACCCCAGGGAGATTGCTGCTGAATTCACCAGGCCTGAGCATGAAGCTGTGGCACCTTCCTGTGGCCAGCCCAGCCATCCTGGTTCTCAGCTGAAAGAGTCCTGGGTTGATGCCTCCAGGCCACCTAGCTGGTATGGGCCTCTGGTGGCTCCTTCACCCACTTCTGCCCTGGGACCTGCAGGTCTTCCTTGGCTTATCTTGCCCATGGGAGGCACCAGTCCCTCCCAGTCATTGTGCTGCTTCTGCACGCCCGTCTCTTTCCAGGGACTGACCACAGCCCATGAGCAGTTCAAGGCCACCCTCCCCGATGCCGACAAGGAGCGCCTGGCCATCCTGGGAATCCACAACGAGGTGTCCAAGATTGTCCAGACCTACCACGTCAACATGGCAGGCACCAACCCCTACACAACCATCACGCCTCAGGAGATCAATGGCAAATGGGACCATGTGAGTCCAAGGGCTGGGTGGGGCGCTGGCAGAGCCATTGTAAGTTTCAGTAGGGCAGGGATTTTTGTCTGTCTGTATTGTTGATTTTCATTGATTTCAGTGTCGTACAGTAAGTGCTCATTGTCCGTCAAGCAAATGAATGAATTTCTAGAACAGGTCAATGTGTTCACTCCTTTTACTGCCTGGCCTCTCCCCTTCATGGCTCCTCCATTGCCTCTGATGTGGAGGCAGATGGCCGGCCCACCCTAATGTCCCCTGACCGTTTCTGCCCCAGGTGCGGCAGCTGGTGCCACGGAGGGACCAGGCCCTGACGGAGGAGCACGCCCGCCAGCAGCACAACGAGAGGCTACGCAAGCAGTTTGGGGCCCAGGCCAATGTCATCGGGCCCTGGATCCAGACCAAGATGGAGGTGGGTCCCAGCATGGAAGGCAGGGCAGGGGCTTCCACCCTTTCCCACACCATCCCAGACAGTCAGGCTTGCCCTGTCTCCTCCTGGACGGGAGCTGTGGGCACTGTGGGTCCTGAACCCACAGCTGGCCCGCTGCCCCATGGAGGGTGTGGGACCCGTGCCCGCACAGGGACACCACATGAGACAGTCCCATGGAAGGATCAGTGCCTAGGTGACTGATTCGGCTTGCCCTGTGGTATATGTGGTTGAGCTGGTCTCCCTTCCTCCTGAGTCATGAGCTTGGCCATAAGGAGGTGATGTCCCCAGAGAGAGAACTGTGCTTTGGGCAAGAGTGAAATTCTTTGCTGTATTGTTGGACCAGGTATCAGGGTGATGTAGATAAGGAAGGAACACTGCTTGGGTTAGAGCATGGTGTCCCTCTGAATTCCTTGAGGGCAGAGACCATGTCAAGTTCCTGTGTGCTTTCCTGGACCCCATCTCCACCTGCTTAGCATATTATGCATGGTGGTAGGTGCTCCAGAAATGCTTGCTAAGTTGAACTGAGTTCCCAGAAAGTGCTTTCACAAGCAAGGTGTGTTTATATGGATGAAAGACAGAGATGGGATTAGGCCTGGACCATGGAGACAGGTGGGATTGAGGTGGGTGAGGCAGGCTTCCGAGGAACAGAACAGCAGGAGCATGTTCATTGAGAAGGTGAGCCAGGTGCCCTGAGGCTGTGAGGAACCCAGCTCAGTGGGAGAACTTCCCTGAGATGGATGGTAGTCAGGAATGGGCCTGGGATGGGAGTTTGAATGGCAGGTAGAGGAGTGAACCTTTAAGTTAGCAACTGACCTTGCATCCCCTTCCTGAGGCTGAGGGGTACCTGGGAGATGGGAGGTATTCATCTGGTGATAACAGTCAGTGCTGGTCAGATTCCTTTATGATGCTATTTCCATGCCAAGAATCATCAGAAGGGTTGGTCAGTGACCTGGGGGCCCCAGTCTCCACCCTGGGTGCCCAGAGTGCATAGGTCTCACAAGGGCCTCCTTTCCGGGTGAGCAGGAGATCGGAAGGATCTCCATTGAGATGCACGGGACCCTGGAGGACCAGCTCAACCACCTGCGGCAATATGAGAAGAGCATCGTCAACTACAAACCCAAGATCGACCAGCTGGAGGGCGACCACCAGCTCATCCAGGAGGCGCTCATCTTCGACAACAAGCACACCAACTACACCATGGAGGTGGGCACCACCAGCCTTGCTCAGAGCCCTGGATCCCCCTTCTGCTTCCCTTGGCTGGGGAAGTGGGAGTGGGGGGGGTCACCCATCATTCCAAGAAGACTGGTCGTATAATAGGATAAACCCTAGCTTTTAAGTGAGAGGATCCTCGCTTCTCCTCCCTCCTGGAGCTCCGAGTCTTCGGTCTTCAGTGTCTTTTGAATTTCCCAAGGAGCTTGCTAAGAATGCAGATTTCCAGGCTCCGTCCCAGAATTTGATTCACTAGGTCTGGGATGGGACTCGGGTATCTAAATTTTTTAACCAGTACCTGGTGATTCTGAGACTCGTGGTCACCAGACACTGGTTTGGCCTCTGCTTTTTAAATGACCTACTTGTTTTGACCATGAAGGCATGGGTGTGAGATTATAGAGTTGGATGTTCAGGGTATTACCCACTTTTTTGTCCTTTGATCTTCCCCACTGTCAATTTTGCCCTTTTTCCTGACTTGACCACGCTGGTCATTCTGGTCTCTGCTGTTCTGGGCAGAAACCATCACCCTTCTGTGCTGCCCCCTTCATCATCTGGGTCCTCTGTCCTGGTTTTCTGTCCTTGTCCTGGTTCCCCAGCGCCTGGTGACTCTGTTATTCCAGGCAGAAGGTCAGGTTTGATTGCACTGGCCATTTTGATGGTCAGGGGAGGGAGTAGGGAGGGGTGACCCAGGCCCAGGCCTGGGACCCCTTTGCTGACGGGCCTTGCCTGCCTGCAGCACATCCGTGTGGGCTGGGAGCAGCTCCTAACCACCATCGCCAGGACCATCAATGAGGTGGAGAACCAGATCCTGACCAGGGACGCCAAGGGCATCAGCCAGGAGCAGATGAATGAGTTCCGGGCCTCCTTCAACCACTTTGACCGGGTGAGCTCCACCCCTGCACTCGCTGAGGGCAGCCCCGGCCCCAGGGCCCTGGAGGGCACTGCCCAGGGCATGGGCCCACTTCCTGGGCAAGTGAGGAGGAGGAGGGGTAGGGAGGAACTGCAGTCAGCCTGCTCTGACTCTCCACCACCCCAGGCTGGCCTTAGAAGCTGTCCAAGTGTCCCATGAGCATCCCTGCTTTCCTGGAGAGAGTGCTCGTGTTGTGGGTGAAGAGAAGCCCTCAGACCCCTGACTCTTGCTCTCCTACCATGAGGAGTCACCCCCTGGGGGCAAGGCTGCCATAGCCTCGAGGGTGGGCCTGCTGTCCCTGGCTATAGGGACCATCCCCTGCCTGTGCCTGGGGACAGAGCAGAGCCTCCATCCTCCCCCAGCCCCGGGGGTAGCCTTTGGTACCCCTGGTAGAGGTATCAGAGTTACCAGAGTCCTCCTGGATTCTCATCCAATTTTGCGTGGGCTGCCCCTCTCAGTGCCTTGGGGCTTTGTGGTGGCCACAGGGGGTGGGAGCATGGGCTTGGGTGCTGCCCACCACCCCTGCCTGCTTCACTGCCCTCCAGGCACCTGGGTGGGTGGCGTCCTCCTGGAAAACCCTGCTTAGGGCATCGGGGCCAGAGGTGGGCTGGGCACTCTTCTGGGGGAGCTTCTTACCCCCACGGCTCACCATGCTTCCCTCCGGCTTACTCCCCCGGGGCAGGACAGCTGCGTGTACCGGGGAGAGAGTCCCCCTCTGGACCATGTCCGTGTGTCTAACCTTGTGCACTTTTATTTCCCTCCTCCCCCCGCCCTTCCACCCTCCACCTTCCCCATCCGCATGCCTTCGTCCCTGTCTCTCCCCACACACGCTACCCTCCACTGGGGCATGGCCCACCCCTTCCCCCTCACGGCCTCCACCTCCCTGGCACCGCATGGCTCGCTGGCTGGCGCACGGCGGCCCCAGGATCACTCCGGCACGCTGGGTCCCGAGGAGTTCAAAGCCTGCCTCATCAGCTTGGGTTATGATATTGGCAACGACCCCCAGGTACTCGCCTCCTGCATGGAGCACGCTCAGGGGTGGCGTCCGGGGCGAGAAATAACGCGTTTCTCCTTTTTTCTTTTCTCTCTCTCTCTCTGTCTGGATCTCCTTGCCTCCCTTTTCCTGTGGGCTGCGGGGCTCGTCTTCTGCTGTCCCCGCCTGGCCCCTGGCGGGCTCCTCCTCCCACTACTCCGACCTTGACCTCTGCCCTCGGTTATCTTTCGTGGGAACCTGCACGGTGCCCACCTTCTTCTCTCCTCATCGCTCTCCATCCCGTGGACGGACTTTGCATCTCGCTGCTCTGTCTTCCTCCTTCCTGTGGATATCTTCCCTGGATGTGTCTTTGCATCTCTTCCTCCTGTGTTCCTCTCCCCTTCCTGACCGCCCCTGCCACCGCTCCCCAAAACCGTACACCTCGACCTCCCCTCTGGCCATCTGTGCCCTGTCTTCCTGGCCCTTGGCCGGCCCTTTCTCCTCCTTGTGTCTTGGTGCCCCTGGCCCCACAGAAGAAGACAGGCATGATGGACACGGATGATTTCCGCGCCTGCCTTATCTCCATGGGTTACAACATGGTAACGTAAACCCCACCCTCTGCCCTGGCAAGGGGCAGCCAGCCAGATGACTGGAGAGGCCGAGTCCTGGCCGTGGTGGGCTGGAGGCCCACCCATCCCTGGAGGGGCCTCAAGATTCTGGTCCATGGGGTGTCCTGAAAGGCTGGGCCCCAGCTGTGGGGCCTGTGTGTATCCAGGAGATCTGGCCCTCTTGCCTCTCTCTGCCGGTTTCTCTTTTGATATTTACAATCGAAGTGAGCTTTTTGTTTTTTTGCTCCCATCGTGGATGGTGGGGCTGACCCCGAGGCTGCTGGGCAGGACTGTGGTGGGCACTCTGGGTGGGGGTTGTTTCAGCTCCATCTCACGTGAGGCCTGGAGAGTTCCACCTCTGTCCTGGTGATGACTTCAGCCAGGCATGCTGCCCCTTTGTTTGTTACCCCAAGCTCCTTCCCAACCTTCTCAGCTGCCTTGCCCTCATGCAGGCCTTCTGAGCAGGGCAGGGGCCTCAGCTGGGCAGCCTCAACTCCTGGCCTACCTTGCAAACTCCAGAGCCCTTGGGCCGCCCAGTGCAGGAGCAAGGGCGTGGGCTTTAGAAGCAAGGAACCTGGGAATAAATCCCAGTTCTGTCATCTCCTGCTTGGGGGCCCAGATAAGGAAGGTGAGGGGAATGCAGCCATACCATTGTAACGGTTAAATGAAGCAACTCAACGTGAGTGCGGTGCCGTGTCTGACACATAGAATGTACAGTGTGGTGGAGGCCCAAGTTCATGTCTCAGCTCTACTACCCCCTGGCTCTGTGACCTTTGGCAAGTCACTAAGCCTGTCTGGGCCTTAGGTTTCTCCTCTGGAAACATGATGAAGATAATAAAATAAATAGCTACTTCATGGTTGTGAGGACGGTTAAATGAATTTTACCCAGCACTTCAAATAGAGCCTGGTGTATAGTATATGCTGAGTGAGTGGTAGCCAGTGCTGTCCCAAGAGGAGCACAGGCAACCGTAGAGGGTGGGAAACCGAGACGACTCAGGTTGGGTCAGGGGCCCCTCTGACGGCCTCAAGCACTCTGAGCCCCAGAGGCTTCCGGTCCACAGAGAGAGGGGACTGTGGCTGACAGGCCTGGGACTGGCTTTTCCCTCCAGGGAGAGGCAGAGTTTGCCCGTATCATGAGCATCGTGGACCCCAACCGCCTGGGGGTGGTGACGTTCCAGGCCTTCATCGACTTCATGTCCCGCGAGACAGCTGATACAGACACAGCAGACCAAGTCATGGCTTCCTTCAAGATCCTGGCCGGGGATAAGGTGGGTGTGCCGTGGCGGGGGCGCCACGCGGAGCTGGGCTGAATTGGAGGGGAGGTCATGAGCAGCTTCGCTGTTCCTTCTTCCCCTGCTGAGCCTCACGGCTGTCCACCTCTACCCTTTTCTGTAACATCTGGGCATCAGCTAAGAGGTTAGGACGCTGCATTAGCTGAAGGGAGTCCCCTGCCGTGGACACTAGCATGTTGTACTTATGATGAGATACTGGTGGTGAAGTGACCGGTGGTGGAGGGCAGTCCAGTCAGATGGAGTATGTGAGCGGGTGACGGAAGGTCAGTCTGGGAACTTAAGACTCCAGCCCTGCATCGGTCTGGGCACAAGCCATGGCATGTGGATGGGAAGCAGGGAAGAAGCGTGTTTCTCATTTGTCTACCCTAGGCAGTCAGCTTCAGTTCTCACATCTCCCAAGTTCCCTGCACTGCGAGGCCCGACAGTGGGAAAGTAGGAGCATCCTGGGGGCTTTGGGGGCAGAGGGGTCTAGAGGTCAGAGTCCCTTCCTGTAAAATTCATAGGATAATCCTTAGGCCATCCTTCCTTAGCCAGCAGGGAGAGTAGTTTCTGAACTGTCTCAGTCTACGTTGAAGTAAAGACTGAACCAACAAAGAGGTTCCTAAAGCTCTTATTTATATTCAGGGACACCCTGTTAGAGTCGCAGCACTTTGGAGCTGGAAGGACCCTCAGAAACCACCTCCTTGAAGTGACTCACTTGCTCGAGGAAATCTCTGGGGCCCAGAAAGGGACTTAGACTCTTGAAGTGACTTGAGGGCCAACCTCTGTCTCCTTCAGACTGGCTCCTTAGGAGACTCTGGCAGAAGTAGGGCAAGTCCCTGAACACTTGTGAAGCTGCAGGCTCCCCAAAGATGCAGGTTCCAAGTAGACTGATGGGCAAGCCCAAGACAGGGAGGAAGCAGACATCTCAGCCTGGGAACCAGATGGGCTGGGGGAAGGTTACGATATCTATCAGTGGCAGTGATGCCCCAAACTGGAGGCTCCTGTAATTTACGAGAACTGTGTGATCTCCTCAGAGCCCAGCTGAGGGGAGTCCTACTCTTTTTCAATGGTGTTGCTAATATTGTTCCAGCCTGTGGTTGGTGCAGGGTAGAGAGATACACGAAAAGATTATAGGTGCAGTTAGCTCTTGGAATTACTTGGGAACAGGCTAAAGCAGTTACTGAAGTGAAAAACATAAGGGGATTGAAATGTATGTTATTTAAATATATATACACACATATAGATATGTACATGCCAGGGAATCGTACATATATAGATAACACTTATACATGTGTCTGTATCATATAACTTGTCATATAATTTATTTATTTACATATATGCCTGATACAGGTATGTGTAATGTACATGTTGGGATGGGGGCGGGACAGGGTACCTCACCTCCTGAGTGAGGTTCCCGACCTCCGGACTTTGCGGCCGCCCTGAGTGCATTGTTTCCGCAGAACTACATCACGGTGGACGAGCTGCGCAGAGAGCTGCCGCCGGACCAGGCTGAGTACTGCATCGCGCGAATGGCCCCCTACACCGGCCCCGACGCCGTGCCCGGTGCTCTGGACTACATGTCCTTCTCCACGGCGCTGTACGGCGAGAGTGACCTCTAACCCGCCCCGCCCGGTCCACGCCCCCGCCCTGTCGCTGTGCGAGCCCCACCCTGCGCCTCCGCTGTCCCCCCTCTCCTGCCCGGGCTTGGTTTCACGCTCTGCCTCCAGTGGGCGAGCTGGGACCCGTGTGGCATCCAGCCTCCCTGCCCGTGAAGTGACAGTTTACAAAATTATTTTCTGCAAAAAAGAAAAAAAAGTTACGTTAAAAAAAGTAAAAAAAACAAAAAAAACCACATATTTTATTATACAAAAAGTATTTTTTTCTCCACCAGACTTAAATGGAAAAGAGGAAGAATTAACTATTTGCACCGAAATGTTTTGTTTTGTTGTGACATAGGAAAATAACCAAGCACAATGTTATATCCATCCTTTTTATCGATTTTTTTTTCCTTTCTATCTGTACCATCTGCTGTATTCATTTCTCCAATCTCTTGTCCACCTTGACGTGGGAGTGGGAGGTGAGGGTAGGGGGAAATCTTGTCAAAAGGCACATTGGTGCATGTGTGTTTGCTAGCTCACTTGTCCATGAAAATATTTTATGATATTAAAGAAAATCTTTTGAAATGGCTGTTTTCTTAAGGAAGAGAATTTATGTGGCTTGGCTTCTCATTTTTGAAGTCCAGGGGTATATGTAATTACCTTCTTCATCGGCACACACTTTTTGCCCCCAAATACTGCCTATTAAAAATGGTCAGGACAAAACTGACAAGTGTGGACAACTTTGGTCCTGTTTGGCACACAGTGTTAAAGCAGCAACACTCCCATGTCAGTTCTTTGCTCCTTGCTTACTGTTTTCCAAAAGAGTGCATGGGATCAAGGATGGTGTGGGGCACCTGTACCACCCCTCATATGCTTTTGACCTTGGCACATTCAACCTTATACTTCTGTTTCGTTTTCAAGAGGAGAATGTGGTTTCCTCACAAGGCTCCTATGCGTTGAAAATAAACCCTACTTCTGTTTCTCACATCATCAAACAGCTCTGTGACATCTACATGCCCTGGTTCCTTGTATTTTTGCTGCAGGAGACACTCAGGAAGTCATCTCATCCCCTACTCTTCAGACTCTCCTGTAGACAGCAGCTGTCCAGCCTTACCTGGGAGGCTGTTGGAAATGCAGTCTCTCAGGTCTACCCCAGATCCTCTCATTAGAATCTGCCTTTAAACAAGGTCCCCAGGGGATCTATGTTTCTTCTGATTTTCCCTCCTTGCCTCTTTCCTCCTCGAGGCTTCTACTCACAGTACAGGCAGCGAGGACTGCCGGTAACGGTATCAGTAACAGTGCAGTGATTTAGAGACATAATTTAGCAATGGAAGCTGCAGGTCTGTGTTCCAGTTCTAACTGTGTCAAGGAGTAAAGCAGTTTCGTGCAGCAATAACAGGGAGTTGAGTCTGTGGAGTCTGATGGCCAGAGTTCAAACCTACAACTGCCATTCCAAAATGGATAAACTGGATACTACAGTTCTCTTATCCACTAACAGGGAGTAATAGTGCTGCTGGAAAGTTGATGCTCTAATATATAGAACTCCTAAAGTATTAGTGCATATAAATGTTAGTTGTGGTCAGTCCCACTTTAAGTTTTAAGGGATTCGCTTGAAGGATCTCTTTAAAAGAGAACTCTTATAACGTGATATAAGTCCCCTCATCTAAGAGGACTAAGACCAAATTGGGACTTATTGAACTTGGGCCAGAGATGACAGTTTTCCAGTGTAAGCCCCATTTGTCTAGGAATTAGTTCCATGAGTTCCTGGAACACCCACTGCCCTGGGAAAGAGGCAAGGCTATTCGGGAGAATGGACGTGAGGAGAGGTTGGCTTTTGCTTTGGGAACTGTAACTGCAGGTTTTCCCACTGGCTGGCAGAAAGCCATATCTGCTCAAGGTAGGTCTGCTGTGATGGCAGCTTGGTGGGGAAGACTGTGGTTTAAGAGTTGAGGAGAAGGAAATTGTTCCAACGAGAAAGTTTCTTAAACTCAGGGTGTAAGTGCATTAATAAGCCTCAATTTTTAGGGACTTCCCAGGTGGTATAGTAAAGACTCCAAGCTTCCACCGCAGGGGATGTAGGTTCGACCCTTGGTCAGAGAACTAAGACCCCATGTGCTGTGCGTCATGGCCACAATATTAAACAAAGCCCCACAAAATCCCCCTCAATTTCCAGAGGTATGATCAGTCTTTAAAAGAATGTGTAAGAGTCATTTGAACAAGGTGTGTTTATTATAGAGTTATTCCACAGTCTTCAAGGGTTTGAGTTTCTCAACGTTCAAGGGTGCTTATGTGTGCAAACGACTATAATTTTCAATCCATTAAAGGTAAAATCTTAAAATTTCATTTCTCAAGCTTTTAAGTGCATCATGGACATCTTGTTTTATTGATGATGTAATTTTTCTATAAAAATAAAAACACTTTCTATGTCTTAATCATTCATACATCATAACAGATTTAATCCTCCAGAACAACCCCGTTTGCAAACTTTGTTAAATCCCTTTAAATATTTTAAACATATTAGCAAGTTTTGATCACTCTTTTCAAGACATCAGACTCCCAACCCAGGCAGATTCAAATCCAAGCTGCAGAGTTTCACTCAGCACAAAGCAATTGAAATATTATAAATGCAGTAAATCAGGTTCCCTGGAGCAGTTCAAAGCTGTTTACTAACAATTCTCTTAGAACTCCAAAGTTGAAATTACACGTCTCATTTCAGTTACACATTGCAGATGAAAAGTCACAACGCTGTTATATGCTGGGTTCTCTCGTGTGTTCAGTCACCTTAACCCACTCGTCATGATGCATACAAAACTGCTGAACAGCACCAACGTGTTAGTACCAAGAGTTTGATTGATGAATACTTCATCTGTTTAGTTATTTCTAAAGAGGCGAGTTCAAGTCCTTTTGCTACTCATTGCTGGCTTTTGGGGTCAGAGGTTCAAGTGATATATATATATATATATATATATTTAGGAAAATACCGCTGAGGAGTCCTCTGAGCTCTATGATGGGCTGAATAATGGTCCTCACAAGATGTCCGTGTCCTAATCCCTTGGATCCTGTGACTGTCACTTTACCTGGCAAACGGGACTTTGCAGGTGTAACTGAGTTAAAGTCCTTCATGGAGACATTATTCTGGACTATCTGGGTGGGCTTTGATGAAGAGGGATGTGACGACGGAGATAGAGGTTGGAATGGCATGAGGCCAGGAGCCAAGGAACGCACTGTCTTCTAGAAGCTGGAACAGGCAAGGAGATGGAAGCCCCACTTAGAGCCTCAGTGGGAATGCCGCCCTGCTGGCCCATTTTAGGTTTCTGAACTGAGAAGATAATAAATTCGTATTTTAAGGCACTACATGTGCGGTAGTTTGTTAGTGCAGCAATAGGAAGCTAATACTTGCTTCACCATCCAGGCCTCTGGACAGGCTGGCTGCCCCCACCCCGACTCCCCCGACCCCGATGTCAGTGACTTGTGTCGTAGGCTTGAGGCTTTGGCTCAACCACCCCAGCTTCAGAGGCCTAAGCTTGTAAAACGTCAGCTCCAGGGAGGCTGCCACAGGTGCTGAGCAGAACCCCAACCCTAAAATTGCCAGTCTGCAGAGGAGGAAGACAGAGGTTTCAGATGAAACCTCCAAAGGGCCAGAATGACTATGCCCAGTGGGGGCGGTTGGGAGGTGGTTGCTGGTTAGTGGCACTGGCTGAGGGGCTGAAGGCTGTGGGCTTATCCCCTAATGGGGTAGGTGACCTCACATGGACGAGAGTCCCCCAAAGTCTCAGGCTGTTCCCTGGCCCCCAGACCAGGCCAAACTTAGGGGGACAGAAGAGAGGTAACAGCAGCGGCACTGCCACCAGAACCACTGAAGGCCCCCCATTCCACACCCCGGCGCTGGGGAAGCCTGGAGATGGGAGCTGGAAGCCCACGTCGAGGCCGAGAGGGCCCGGGGTTTACGGGACACTCAGGCGTGGTGGGATGGAGTCCTTCAGCTAAACGAAAGCTCTAGGGGCCACTTTGTGACCATCGAGGCTTTCGAAGCTCCCAGAGAGGTGGGGGAGTCCCTGCCTGAGCAAGCACAGCACAGGTGCTGTTGTGGGAACTTTGGCTAGTTATTGGACACCTTGCCAGCTTAGAAATGAAGGGGAGATGAGACTTCAGGGTGTCTCCCGAACCCAGGACCTAGGTGGCAGCCCAGCCTCAGGTTGGGACCTGCCACAGGCCCTAGGAAGCCCTGGATAAGCAGTGAGCCTGCCCTCTGTCTGTCTCAGCCCCTCCGTGTGGGGGCTTCACTCCTCTCTTGGGCCTAGCTTTCTCTGGTCATGACCCCCATGGTGGGAGAGGTCAACCCCACATGCCCTAGCGTTTTCCTTTAATAAGAGGCCAGTCCCTGTCCCTCGTTTGCAGGACCTGCTTGGCCCAGCCTGGCCTGGTCTGATGTGGTGATGCCTACCAGTCCGTGGATGAGGCTTGCGGCATTGGTCAGGCTGGGTGGGACAGATAACCCCAAAAGTGGCCTTATGAGGGCTACCTCAGTTCATCATCAATTTTATCTCTGAGATTTGGATTCAGCTTACAAACGATCTCACTTTGGAATTAATAATGTCCTAGCTACTGTTGGCCAGGTGGCAGTCATGACCTCCAGTCATGCCCTGCTCTTTAGAAGTTGGAAAGTGAGTCCTGGTTTTGTCTCAGACTTCCATTGACACCTTCTAGTAAGATCAAGCACCAGGATCAAAGTCTGCAGAATGGGTATACAGAAAGACAATCTGGAGGTCCTATTGGAGCTCTCTCATCAAAAGCTGTGCTATTAAATGCTATGGATTAAAATGGTGTGTGGAAAATGCATTTGAAGACTGGCAAGGAATTCAGAGGAGCTAGACTCCGCATTTGAGGAAGTTTTAGCAAATTTGTTTTGCTCACCTCTGCACAAGAGTGACAGATGATAAAAATGTTTAAAGACTAAAAGAGCTTTTTCAATAACTACGTTGTTGTTAGTCTCTAAGTCATGGCTGACTCTGCAACCCCATGGACTGTAGCCCGCCAGGCTCCTCTGTCCATGGGGTTTCCCAGGCTGGAGTGGGTTGTCATTTCCTTCTCCAGGGGATCTTCCTGACTCAGAGATGGAACCCACGTCTCCTGCATTGGCAGGCAAATTCTTTTTTTAAAAAAATAGATATTTGAAATACAACTTTTTTCTCATTCTAAACCAAAAGGAATGAGAGTGGCAGTAACAAACAAGATTCCACCTCTCAGTATTGTCATGTGACTGTAGCAGGCTTATATCTGAAACTCAAGGAGGAACCGACTGTATTCCAAAACACCTAAGTATACAGGTCCGAAAAATGAAGTTTTTTTTAAACTGCCACTTTCACTCCGAAGCCCATCCATCTCCTTCAGCATCTGAAGAGTAAGCACATGTTCTGCTTAGACATGTAATAAAGTGGCAAGCATGCATCACTGACATCCTAGGACAGTTGCCTGTAAAGCTCGACTTCTTAGGCTGGGCTCAGCTTCGCTTTCTCACAGGTCATCATCCAGGAAACGAGCTGTCCGAGCAACCTCTAGATGCACTGCCCAGCTGGGTCCATGACCGCCTCTGGCAGGTGACAGCAGGCATGATGACAAACTCCAAGTTAGGGCCTCCAATCAGCTTTCTAGCAAGCCAGAGGGAGGGCTTTTCAAAGCTGTAGTTACTTTTGGCAGAAGTGACATAATACTGAATATTCTCCTTTTGGTGGAAGACAATTGACTTTGCCTTTATCTTTCTGTCCTTAATATCTACTTTGTTGTTACACAATATGATGGGGATTGTTCTCACACACTTGTACCAGATCTCTGTGCCTGTTAGGCGTGTTCTTGTAACTCCTGATGTTACGTCAAATGTTCTAGTGAGACTCTGATCTTGGTTATCATAGCCATCTCTTAGTCCACCAAATTTCTCCTGACCAGCTGTATCCCATACATTGAACTTAATAGGTAGATCCTCTGTTGGTATGGAACACAGAGGATGGGACTCAACACTCAAGGTAGCTACTTACTGGAATGATAAAGCATTGTGTTACAGTTTAATTGGCTACATGTTTCTTTCTTGATGTTTATAAAAAAACTGGAGCATCTTGTTAATCTGATTCCATTTTAGAGCCAATGAAATATGGCCCACAAAAGATTACCTGTCAACTCCCCCAAACCTTCTGGATTCTATTTTTGATGAGACAACAAAAGAAAGATTCACTGGAGATTGGTACCAGGGGTTCAAAGATTCACTGGGGTTGGTACCATGCTCTCCAGAAAGAGCAATATAGAGATGTCTCACAAAGGTTCATCCTAAACCTGTTCTCTAATTTGGCAAGCTAAGAGATCACAGGCAATGTAAAACATCCATTCTTATTACTGATTGACATTTGCTTCCTTATCACCCCTCTCTAGCATCTTCCATTTCTAATTATATATATATATATAAGGGTGGGGGGGATAAACAGTCTTTATTTCACCAGCAAATAAATTCAGGTCATCTCAGGTTTGGTAACCAAACGGATCATAAGAAAACATGTTTGCTCTCAGATTTTTTAAATTGTAAAACAAAGAAAAAAAAGGGATAATGGACATATATATATACATAGGCCTTAGAAATTTATATATAAGGATAAACGTGTAAATAAATATATCTTTGTTGTTATTTAGTCACTAAGTTGTGTCTAACTGTTTGCAACCCCATGGACTCCTTCTAGACTCCTCTGTCTATGGGATTTCCCAGGCAAGAATATGGGAGTGGGTTGCCATTTCCTTCTCCATCTAATTATATTTTTCTTAGCCATCTTCAAGAGTCCTACTTTTCCAACAGAAAGTGCAGGAGAGATTTTGCAAACACTTAACACCTGGGAAGCTGGCTGGCTTCTGAAAGCAAGATATTTGAAAGATGGTTTGTGAACACTTGTAAAAAGACACAGTCATCTCTGGGCACAGCCCAGTTCCACAAATAGCAGATGCTGCTTGACTAACATCTTCTTTTGGGGTTGGTACCAGGCTTCCTGGAAAGAGCCATATAGAGATGTATCAGTCCTTGCTGAAATTCAGACAAGCAGCATCTCCTCTGTTCTTGGTGGGAGGGTTCCACTGCAGGGCTCAGTGGCTGTGTAAACAAAGTGTGTCCAGAGTGTGCAGGCTTATGAGTCTGACGACTTTTGGGAGGCCACTGTAGGCTGTAAGGACTGGTTCTTGGTCCGGTCTTGTTCAGGTCCTACTGACTCAGACTCATCAAACCCGCAGGTGTTATGAAGCCTTTAAGGTAAACAAGAGAATTAGGATCACAAAAGATCTCAACGGGCAATGAGAGTAATCTTCTAAGATTATGTTTTATGAGAATGCATGTAAAACCCTGAAAGCGGGTCTAAAAACAACACAAGATGTGGGAGATAGCCTGAAAAAGAGACCAAGAAGCTCCTTAGCTTAGCATGAGTGGACAGAGTAGTGAAGCAGCTTCAAAGGGCTAAGCTGCTCTTGGGTGGGACTGAGAACTTGGAAACTCAGAAGTTGCTTGTGCTCACATCTGCCAATTGCAGCAGAAGCATGAAAAGCTGGTCTTTAACAAGACAAAATAAAGCCTTGTCTCCGCAGAGGAGAGACCCAGCCCCAAGCCTGGGAGTGAAATGAAATGGATCCTTATCTGTAGTGACACGTTTTCCTTTCCTAATGCAGGTTGGCTCGGATGGGCTTTGGACACTTGCAGCGGAAGTCCTGACCAATACAAAAGGGTGTAGACTTTATACGGAGGTAGTGGGACGGAGAAGACACAACCAAGGACCCTAGGTTGTCTGAGGAAACCCCAGGCAGAGGGTCATTTGGGACTTATTCTGAGGATCAGAATTCGTGGAGATGTCCCCTTGTCGCTCCAGAACTTTCAGGGGGAAGGGTATCTCTCAGGCTCTCCTCATTGCAAAATTTCTTTTCAGTTCTAAATTTAGACCCCATGGTGAAAGCAGCGGTTTGAGGAAGAAAGGGAGAAGGCGTTCATTCTCCTTGCAAAGGTAATGGGATGCGGAAGGGGTGGGTGAGATGTCTGAGGGAAGTTAAATGGGCCTCAGTGACTGGCTAAATATGGGATGGAGGAAAACACCCTTAGAATGTTAGTGTTGGAAAAGCTTTCATTTGACAGAGGAGGAAATCGAGGCCTGGGAGCACTGGCTGCATCGCTAGGGCCGCAGGGGTAGCTTGAGTGGGAACTCGGGTCTCTTCACTCAGCCCGGTGCTGAGTCTACCGTCCAGCCAAGCTCGGAGCCCATGTGGGTGGGGGAGGTGCGGGGCGGGAAAGAAGGAGAGGAAAGGATATTCTGGTTTCACACAGTCAGCTTGGGAAGATTAGATGTGATATCTCACGCATGCACTCAACCCCGTGTCATGTGAGGGGGTTGCTGATGCATGCGTGCTAAGTCGCTTCAGTCGTGTCTGACTCATGGAGACCCCATGGACTGTAGCCCACCAGGCTCCTCTGTCCATGGGGATTCTCCAGGCAAGAATACTGGAGTGGGTTGCCATGCCCTCCTCCAGGGGATCTTCCTGACCCAGGGATCGAACCAGCATCCCTTACATCTCCTGCAATGGCAGGTGGGTTCTTTACCACTAGCGCCACCTGCTCAGTAGGTTGTATATTTGATTGGGAGCCTTCTAGGGCAAGAACCACAAAACCCAGTTCAAGCTCGTAAGGCCGGAGGGTGATTAACTGGCCTGGATAATGAGCGTCCAGAAGCGATACCTGAGGCAGGCGCTCGCAAGCTGCCATCAGGACCTGCTTTCTCTGGATGGACTTCATTCTCAAACAGGCTCTCCCACTTCAGTCTGGCAAGTCCATAGCACACCATCATCTAGAGCTCGCTTTGGGGGTAACCCAAAGTGAGACCCAGACCATTCTCGAGGACCTGCTTTGGAGAGTGACTTCTGAGGCCCTTGAGATGGGTGACCAGGGGCCCCACGCCTGGTCCTCACACCACACTGGAGCACTCCGCCCACTGGTTGCAGAAGGTACACCGCTGCCACCTTGGGAAGGGACTCCCAAGAGTCTCTGTGCTTCTTCATGTGCAGCAGCTGAGCCTTGGAAAATAGGGAGCTATTTGTGTGCCTGGGAGTGGAGAGCAGAGTCCTGGCGGTCAGGCACGTGGACACTCAAGGACTGTCACTGGGCACTTGTGAGAGACCCCAGGTTTAGGATCAAAATTCTCACGCAAATCCAAGGCAATGGGAAAGCAGGTTCTTTAGGCAAAACCTCTCTTCACAGGTTACTTTAGGACACATCTAAGGGCTGACTAAAGGAGGATAATTTAAATGAAAGCTTCGGGTGAGGCATCTAACCAGGGGTCCACCATCTTCCCTCACTACCACCAGAAAGCTGCTTTTTAAGAAAGCGGTTGCTTAAATTAGCTAGATGGATGCTGCCCTCCAGTGGCCAGATGTATCCTTACAGTGTTTCCCAGTTTGAAGGGAGAAGGAGCAAAACCCAAGCCCCCACTGTTCCCAACAGGTTCCGGGCTTCCCTTGTGGTTCAGCTGGTAAAGAATCTGCCCGCAATGCCAGAGACGTGGGTTTGATCCCTGGGTTGGGTTCAGCTGGTAAAGATTCCGCCTGCAATGCTAGAGACGTGGGTTTGATCCCTGGGTTGGGAAGATCCTCTGGAGAAGGGAAAGGCTACCCACTCCAGTATTCTGGCCTGGAGAATTCCATGGACTGTATAGTCCATAGGGTCGCAGAGAGTCGGACATGACTAAGCAACTTTCACTCATTCACAACAGGTTCCAGCTGGGCTGTTCCCAGGATGGCTGGGGCCGTGGTCTGGGCCACAGAGGGGCAGCAGAAGCAACATTTAACAGGAGAAAAACAAAGGCTAACACCTCTTGACATTTACCTTGTGCTGGCCCCAGTCTTAAGCAATTTCCTTGCATTTAACTGTCACGTATAGTATTATGATCTCCATTTTAAAAACCAGGAAACGAAGGCATAGAAACCTTAAGTTAGTGGCCAAACTGAGATTTGAACTCAGGTCTCTACCAGTGGAAGGCAAACTGCTATGTCCAAGAATTGTTTAGGGAGTTTGTCAAAGACGCAAAGTCTAGGGTTCTGTCCCCCAAGATTGTGATCGAGTGGATCTAACAGGAGCAAAGACAACTGGGAATCTGTCCCTGGCACTTTATGGGTAGAATCCAGTAAGTAGTCCAAGCAGGGTGACGGGCCACACTTTGGAAAGCATTAGATTAAGACCGCATCATTAGTAGGAGGAAGAGTTTCTGAGGATATAAGAAAGAACTTTGTAATAGTCCTATATTCTGATTCGGCTAATGTCTACACGTCAAGCATGTAGGTGCACTCAATCTCATTTCCCCTCCTTGGTGACCCTTGGAGGTTGATGGCCCCGGTTGTGAACCTCCAAGAGATAAGAAATTCCTCCTCTCCTTTCTTCTATCTTGAGGCTCCTTTCATTGGCAGCCCATCACAATGGGTAGCCCCTGGTGACACTCCAAAATATGCCGCTTCAGCGGAAGGATTAGTTTGAACTGAAGGCTACTGAGAAGCAGATACAAAAAAGCTCTCTTCCTTTCTCCTATTTGCCTAAAAGCAGGACATAAATTTATAAATTGATGTATCATTTGTAAATTCTGCTCTCTACCAAGAAGTCCAGAAATTAATTTCTGGCGACAGCTCTAGACCCTCTCCAGCCCAGAGACATCAGAGGAATCTAAACACACGTCTTGCTAAAACTAGCCCTTAGCTACCACTGGCTCCCCCATATATTTGCCTTCCCATAATTTTCCACGCTATACCCTCCAAGTTCCTTTTCCTGTGTCTTATCATTTCTCTGAAAGTTTATTGTCCTTTTGTTAAGATACTATACAAGCCCAAGTTCTCACCACTCTTGTGAGTTACTTAACGCTGAGAGCTCCCATGTACGTGCAGGATACACGTTAACAGACTTCTGTTTGTTTCCCTCTCTCTTTTTTTTTTTAAAGGTTTATTTACTTTTATTGGCTCTGCTGGGTCTTCAATGTTGCGTGTAGGCTTTCTCTGATTGTGGTGAGTGCGGCCAACTCTCCACTGAGGTGCAGAGGCTTCTCTTGTTGCGTGGACTCTAGGCACACAGGTTCCGTAGTTGCAGCTCAAGGGCTCTAGAGCAGGGGCCCAGCAGTTATGACACAAGGGCTTAGCTGCTCCACATTATGGGATTTTCCTGGAGAAGATATCCGCTGAACCCACGTCTCCTGCATTGGCAGGCAGATTCTTTTCATCAGACGTAACTGAAGTGACTTAGACCGCATAGCATCCTTATCGAATTCAAGTTTGTGTGCCCAGCACTCAGTGAGGCTGATCTCGGCCTGTAGGGGCTTAAAGCTTGGCTTTGGTTCCTGGCCAGAAATTGAGGCTGGCTTGCGGCAGTGAGAACACTGAATCCTATAGCCACTAGACCAGTGGTCAGTGACGAGACCCTGGTTCTTCGGCTTTGCGTGAAAAAGAATTCCCACAAAGATGGAAAGTAGAGAAACAAACGTTTGTTCGGAGGAAAGAGTACAGGCCGTGTGCACAGACACACGGGCGGCTGAGTTGCACCCTTGCGGCGGTTTGGATCACTTTCACGGGGCATTTCTCCGGGGTTTCCTTTGACAAGTCATTCCGATTTGCCTCTTCTGAGTCCGTATTTGGTATAGCTCAGGGTACCCCTGTGTGCACACTCGCCTCTTAGTCATCTCTTGGCCTAGGGAAGAGGATTCTGTGCAGTTGACACCATTTACTGTGAGGTGACGCCCCCTCCCTTTTGGACCTCCAAGGAGCCTTTCTGCACACGTGTAGCTGGTGAGGTCTCCTTGACTTCGAGAATGAAGAATATGTGGTCTTTTATCTCATATCTGCCTGGGCAGAAGCCAGCCTCCTCCACCATCCTGCTTTTATGGACTTTCTGTCTATCCACAGAGGGAAAACTCTTCAGCCTGGGATCTACCTATCTCCTGCCTCAAGGCCAAACAAACTGAAATGTCAGAATTTAGAGCAGAGAAAATTTGAGTGCAAGGGCTAAGGAGAATGGGCAGCTAGTGTTCAAAAGACCCAAAGTCCCTGAGGATTTCCAGGGTAAAGTTTTTAAAGGCAACATTTAGGGGGAGGGCTGCAGTGTGTGACTCTCTTCTGATTGGGTGGTGGTGAGGTAACAGGGTGGTGCTCCAGGAATCTCAGTCATCAGCCTTCTGCTTCCAGCCAGTCCAGGGTCTCAGCATGTAGTTCCATCCCCCATCTTGGCGGGACCTTAGTTCCTGCAGAGCAACTCAGAAATCTGTTCAGTTCAGTTCGGTCAACTCAGTCATGTCCGACTCTTTGTGACCCCATGGACTGCAGCACACCAGGCTTCCCTGTCCATCACCAACTCCTGGAGCTTGATCAAACTCATGTCCACCGAGTCAGTGATGCCATCCAACCATCTCATCCTTTGTCATCCCCTTCTCCTCCCGCCTTCTATCTTTCCCTACATCAGGGTCTTTTCCAATGAGTCAGCTCTTCGCATCAGGTGGCCAAAGTATTGGAGCTTCAGCTTCAGCATCAGTCCTTCCAATGAATATTCAGGACTGATTTCCTTTAGGATGGACTGATTGGATCTCCTTGCAGTCCAAGAGACTCTCAAGAGTCTTTTCCAGCACCACAGTTCAAAAGCATCAGTTCTTCTGCGCTCAGCTTTCTTTCTTAGCTTAGATGTCATAGGGTGGCATCAGCCCTGGGGTTGGAGCAGCCCTCTGTGGTACTGCTCACAAATCTTTATCAGATTATTATGTACATCCCTTGAGGAGAAACTAGGACCCTTTTGTTTCTGCAGTATTGTTTCTTGACTGCCTTTCCTTGGCTTCCTCATTCTCTCACTTCCCTAATTAGTGACTAGTTGAAGCTGCTCTTTGGAACTCAGGGAAGGTCTAGGAGATGAAAGCTTTTTCCTACAAATGAGAAACAGAGGCTGTTGTACCTGGGAGGGCCCCTCAGGGTTCTGTTCAGTTTCAATCCCCCTTTTCTGATACTCCTCAGTACTGAGGGAAATAGGGGTGGGACAAGAAAGGGAATAAAGTTTTGGATGGAGAGGTCAATCAGAAACTCAGCAGAGGAACTTGGATTTACAGAGTCTGGGTTTCAGCGTTGTTAAGCCGACTTGCCTCACCTGTTGCGAGCGGGCTTGTATAAGGGTCCGGTGGGCCTGTGGAGAAGCTGCCCCAGGTGTCATAGGGTGGCCTCAACCCTGGGGTTGGAGCGGCCCTCTGGGGTACTCCAGCCATGAGCCTGATGGCTTCCCAGGCTCAAGGCCTCCAGGGCCTTGGGGTCTCTGCCTAAACCTTCAGTTATTTGGGCAGAAAACAGACCCTGTGAGTCCTCTGACTCTGCTCTGTGAACAAGGGCCGCATGGGGAAGGGGCTGGCTCTGTGGCTGGGCCCTGAGGGGCTGAGAGGGCAGAGTGCTACAGACCCCTCCCCAGCACCCTAGGGACTCAGGCCCTCCATCCAGAGAGGGCCCAGGAGTTTCTGCAAGCTTGTGTGCATGGCGGGGAGGCCTATGGAAGGACAGAGCCAAGAGCAGGAACAGGACACTCTCAGCTTCTGCTTTACCTCCTGTATGGCCTCCGGCAGTTGCCAGAATGCATGTGTAATTTACATGTGACCTGAGGTGGTTGGGCAACACTGGGAGCCGAGGGTGAATTCTGGGGCCACCTGGCCTTGAGGGACAAGGGACTGTGTGGATGGCCAAACTAGCTGCTCCTACCCAGGCTCTGGGGCTCTACGCAGGGGTCTGCCTGCAAGAGGGTTCCCTCCCCACACCCCCACCGGCTTTGTTTCCATAAACCAGTAGGATTTCCGTCCCACTCTCACCCACCCCCGCCCCAGCGCTTCTTTCTTTAGTGTTCCCCCCACAACTTCCTCCTTATACCATTTGTATTATCTGATTTTTTTTTTTAACCTGAAGCAAGTGCTACTCTTACAATTATCGTATATTTTAAAAAACCCTTTTCATTTGGGGAAAACTACAGATTGGACAGTTTTCAGGAAAACCGGCTAACTCACTGAGAGCAATAATTTCATTTAAAAGAAACATGTTTTCACAGATTTTACAGAAAACCTCCCAGAACCCAGTTTGAGAAATTCCAACTCGAAAATTTAAAGTCTAATTTGATGTTGTCTTTCAGTTGTGAAATACCAATATAAAAACCTCACCTTTAAAACTTGTATCTTTCAAAACAAAAAAGTGAGAAGATCAGTACTTTTTTCTACATTTCTACAAATCTCTTTTAATGTTTGGCTTCAAAGAACAGCTTGGACTTTGTATTTGCTTCTGCATGCAAACTACTGTAATATTACACCCCATGTAGCCTCTGGGAAACTGCACTGCAGACTCACGTGAGAGTGAGAAGGCAAAATGCTAATGTCTTAGTGTTGCTGTAGAGATATGAAAGCGAAAGTGTTAGTCGCTCAGTCGTGTCCGACTCTTTGTGACCCCAAGGACTGTTGCCCGCCCGGCTCCTCTGTCCATGAGATTTCCCAGGCGAGAGTACTGGAGTGGGTTGCCATTTTCTTTCTCCAGGGGATCTTTCTGACTTGGATCCCTTGGAGAAAGAAATGGGATCCAACCTGGGTCTCCTGCATTGTCAGGCAGATTCTTCACCATCAGGGAAGCCTATTGTAGAAACAGTTTTGATCTAATGGCTTTCCTGAATGGGTCTCAAGGACCTCAGTAGACGGAATAGCAGAGTCTCAATCCCAGGGGATTTATAGTCTCAGGGAGACAGGAGCATGTGGGGTCCAAGAAGCCAGGGAGTGAAGGCCTCCAAAGACTCACAGGGGTGGATAAATGCCCCGGCTTCCTCGACCCTCAGTGGCTGACTGAAGTGCTGCTCCTCACTGTCTGCCATCCCCAGTTGAGCGCTGGTTGCCCATGTTTGAAAATGTAATACCTCCTTAAACAAGTTCCTTCCCGTCCCCGCCTCACCACTGTTCCCCTGAGATTACCTTCCAAGGAAACCACTTGTTGCTAAGTCCTTGTCTCTGGCTCTGTTTTTAGGGGAAACCCAAACCAGTGGCTCTCCCCAGACCCACAGACCTCATCATGCTCCTCCCACAGTGGCCTGCCTGTCCATCTTAAAAAAAAAAAAGGTTTATTTATTTTTGGTCTTCACCGCTGCATGGACTTTTCTCTAATTATGGAGAGTGGTGGTCGGGGGGCTACTCTCCGGCAGTGAGTGAGTGGGCTTCTCATTGTAGTGGCTTCTCTTGTTGCAGAGCACAGGGCTCGAGGGCACCCCAGCTTCAGCAGTTGTGCCATGTGGCCGCATAGTTGTGGCACAGGGCTTAGCTGTTCTGCGGCACGTGGGATCCTCCCAGATCAGATACTGAACCTGGGTCTCCTGCTTTGACAGGTGGATTCTTTACCACTGAGCCACCAGGGAAGCCCACTAGTTCATCTTTAATAAATTACTGTTTAGGAAAAGAAAAGTCCTGGTTTTCAGATTTCTGTGGCATAAATCTTGCCAGCAGGACCGATTTCCAATGCCAGGTTGATGTCACTGAGACCACAGAATAGACAGGAATTGCCCACTGCCCTCTCCCAGGAGCCGGCTCTCCGGAGGGGCTGCTGCTGCGACACTTGCTGCCTTCCACTGTGGTGATTCTAGCGTCCCCTCTGCGGTGTCTTGTCACTCTAGCACTAAGGACAGAGTCCATCTATTGTAGGCACAACTATTTGTTAGCTGAAAAAATGCACAAACTAAAAGTTGGGAATTACGTGGGGTTTTTTTGGTTTGTTTTTGAGATTTATGTTTTATTCAGGGACCTTCCTGAGAACTACAGCCTGGGAGATAGACTCTCAGATAGTTGGCTCTGAGGGGCTATCCTGACGAGGTAAGGGAGGAGCCAGGATGTATAGTTTTTGCTGGAAAACAAACAAACATATAGTTGAATATCACAAAATTACTGTGCATCACAAAAACAGGCATTTCAACTTTATGATTTTAATGATTTTCTGTGTATGGGAAGATCCAAGTGTCTGGGCTTATTGAAATCATTCCTTTGATAAGCACCTTAACTATCTGGGACCAGTATCTTGTTTCTATCCTGAATTCCCCTCTGTGTACATTGTTGGGGGCTGCAGGGACTGAGGGTGTGGTGGTGGGCAGTATGTTTACTGAAATGGCAGGCAGCATTTTTGGTCCACAAGCCAAAGAAAGCAACCAAGCCACATGGTGGTATAATTGAGAACTCCTCCGGGAGGGGTGTCCTGGCAGAGGGGAGCAGGACCAGTGGGGCTGTGAGGGCTGAAGACTGCCTGGAGGCAGCTGAGCCTTGAGACAAAGCACCAGCTTCGAGTCCACATAAACTTCAAGGCCTGGCGGGGGGGGATCTGAACCCACAGGCAAAGTCAGAGCCCAGAGATGGGGGGAGGGTGGGGGGCAAAAGGGTGGGGAGAGGGTATGTCAGGTCCTTGGCGAGTGGGTGGCTGAAGCATAGAGGAGGAGGAAAGGGAGGGATCCCTCAGACTCTCTGGGGCTTGTCCCCTTGCTTCACCCTGGGTTGAGTTCCAATTCCACTGACTCCCCGCAGGCTGGAACCCAGGCAGGCCTTCCCAGTGGCCCCTTCTGTCATGGGCTGTTTTGAAAGTGGGAGCCCTGGTCTGGTCATCCTGTCAGTTCCAGTCTGATGAGACAACTCTTAATTAGTGTCTTTCCCAAAACTGCCACCTCGTGGAGTTCTTCTAGCCTTTCCCGCCAGAATCTGGGGTGGGCGGAGGAGCGGGGGTGTGTTTGGCCAGTAAAGCAGCAAGTGAGCCTGGGAAGGCAACAGGAAACCCAAAATTAGAGCTGGGGAGGACAGGCAGTGGAGACAGGCCAGGGAGGTCTGTGAAGCTGCTCCAGAACCGGGTGAGTGGTGAGCCATGAACGAGGGCTTCCTAAGCATCTAGGCTTGGAGTGGGATAGTGAGGATCCAAGTAAAGCTGCCCTGAATAAATCACCCAGGAGAATCATCTAGGACCTACAGACCTGAGGCGTTGACTTCGTCCCCCTCACTTCATCTAGAAGGAAGGAGGTTAGGACGACGTGGTGGGAAGCACAG
This sequence comes from Capra hircus, assembly GCF_001704415.2. Classification (NCBI taxonomy): domain Eukaryota; kingdom Metazoa; phylum Chordata; class Mammalia; order Artiodactyla; family Bovidae; genus Capra; species Capra hircus. The sequence continues at coordinate 22,488,434 of NC_030817.1, forward strand.
GGGCGTTGGAGATCAGCAAGCCTGAGTTTGAATCCTATTTCGGCTACTTGCCAGCTGTGTGACCTTGGGAAAGTTTTCTCTGAGGTGCTTTTCTCATCTCTAATGAGTTGTATGATAATGAATGCTAATTGACCAACATGGTGCCTGCAACATATTTAGGGCTCAATAGATAATGCATTTCATTGAGTCTAACATGCCATCAGTTTTAAGAAGCATCTTTCAAGGGGAATCCTTTCATAATGTATATGTATATTTAGTATACTTTAAATATCTTATAGTTTTATTTGTCAATTATATCTCAAAAAAAATTTTTTTTAAAGAGGCTTCAAAGAGAGAAACAAAGAAAGATGGGGAATCCCCTGGGGGTCCAGTGGTTAGGACTCTATGCTTCCACTGCAGGGGTCACGAGTTCCATCTCTGGTTGGAAGATCCCCACATGCTGTGTGGTGCGGCCAAAAAAAAACAAAAAACAAAAACAAAAACAAAAAGAAGGGAGAAAAAACTGCCAGATAAATTGACTTGCCAGTGAATGTGAAACATACTCAGATTTCAGAGGAAATGAAATATGAAAAATAAGTACATTTTTAAAAAAACTACATTTTACCTTAGCATCCATGAAATGTAGTGATTCTTTTTTGCTTCTTATTTGTGGTTTTATGCTTCTGGACTTTTCTGTCTCTGGAGTATTGGAGGGTGCTGTAACTACTCCCTGACTGAGCACCTCCACTGGCAAGTCGCCTCTGACCCTCTACCCTCTCCGCTCCCCATGCACAGGTGCTGCCTCTCCAGGGCTCACGCTTGGGGGGTCTAGGGCACTGAGTTCATGACCAGTAATGCGACTCCTGAACTCTATGTGCTTTCATCATTTGATAGACTGAAAATCACGTCTAATTTATGTTCCCACCGTAATGTTTGAGAGAGCCGTTTGTTTAACGATGAACGTGAGACAATCTAATAGGATAAAAGGGATTCCCAGGTGGCTCAGTGGTAAAGAATCTGCTTGCTAATGCAGGAGACTCAAGAGACGTGGGTTCGATCCCTGGGTCAGGAAGATCCCCTGGGTCCAGTCTGCAAGGTCTTAGCTCAGGACCTACCACTGACTGGACTGACTTGGTCACACCTTTTCATCTCTGGTGGCTCAGACAGTAAAGACTGCCTGTAATGCAGGAGACCCGGGTTTGATCCCTGGATTGGGAAGATCCCCTGGAGAAGGAAAGGGCAACCCACTCTAGCATTCTTGTCTGGAAAATCCCATTGGCAGAGGAGCCTGGTGGGCTACAGTCCATGGGGTCCCAAAGAGTGGGCAACTAACACGATTGGATAAAGGCTGCCTCTTCTAATTTGGTATAGGAAGTGTTAGAGATCACCATCAATTAGATGTCTCAGTGTGTTTGTGCGTGTATAGAAATACAGTCTTTTCGTTGCCTAATGTGTATAGTGTGTCTGGTACCTTTAAAAAAAAGAAACTGCTTTATTGAGGTCTGATTGATTAACAAAAACCTGTAGATATTTACTGTATACAACTGGATGTGATCGTGACTGGAAGTTTTTAAGTCTTTCCATCCCTGGAAATTACAAAATTAGTGTACGTGGGACACGATAAATGAGACGTCACTGTTGAGATGGGGCTTTTAAAATGAGAACAGTCAGGGAAGGCCGAGCCGGGGTGCGCCGTGCCTTAGTCAGGACTCCCCACCCCCGCGGAGTAGCGGTGCTGGCCTCCCCGCCCAGGACCGCGCCGGTATTCTGCTTTGGGCCAGCAGGTGGCGTTTGTGCTGCCCGGTAGCCGTCCGACTGTGAACTGGACTTAATATAGTCACCCGATGTTGCCTCGAACATGTAATTTTCAAACCTCCTACCTCACCACAAGGAAAACCTCGGAGGCTTTTCTTCTGGGAAGAGCAATTAGCCTTAACCGCTTAGAAGGAGACACTGCATCGCGGAGGTTGTCTGGGGAAGTAAAATCCCCTCCCTCCTCGGTCTTAGCGGGGAGGAGAGAAACCAGGCAGGGCCTTGCGGGAGGATGGAGCGGGTGCGGGGGAGGGCTGGGAACTGCGGGACGTGGTTAGGGCTCCACGAGGGAGATGCCTCTGGTCTAGGCTGGAAGGTGATGGAGACACCGAGCGGCAGGCAAGGTTACTCGCGGGGCGGGGTAGGGGGGAACCTCCAACCTGAGCTCTGCTCCGACCTCAGTCCAGCCCTGGAGACCCTTCTACCTACTGTGACTAAATGCCACTGGGGACACAGCTGTGACGGAGGGGCCTGGTCCCTCCCTGCTCTCACAGAGCCTGTGGTGCAGGGGATAGTGTGTGGGGCGGGAGCAGAGGAGCTTTGGTGGGGTCTCCTTCAGAGGGCAGGTGCAGGGGCGCCCAGGCTGGCTGCTTCAGGCTCTGGACACCCTGGGATGGGAGGGAAGACTCAAAGGAGCTAGGAGCAGAGATGGGCTGAACCGGAAGGGGTGGCCTGGGAGGCCCACTCCGCAGGGGGAGCTCCAAGCTGGGGGGGGGGCGCCCATTCCAGCACCCTGTGGGAGGACAAGTGGGGCATCCGTGGCCCCCATGACAGGTGGGCTGAGACTTGCGTCAGGTTCCATTTGAACAAGAGACCCTCCTGTGGCAAAGGCTCTAGAGGTAAAGAACCCGCCTGCCAACGCAGGTGACGTAAGAGACGTGTGTTCGACTCCTGGGTTGGGAAGATACCCTGGAGGAGGGCTTGGCAAGCCACTCCAATATTGCTGCCTGGAGAATCTCATGGACAGAGGAGCCTGGTGGGCTACAGTCCATAGGGTCGCAGAGAGTCAGGCACGATTGAAGCGGCTTAGCATGGCTGCATGCTGATGAGGGTGAGGGGCTGGGGAGGACGGAGGGGGACAGCATTGTCCCTACTTTCAAAGACAACATGATGTCTGAGGAGAGAGAAAACAGGTGTGTGAGTGTGCACATGCAGACACAACAGTTGTTGCCATGAGGCTGGTAGTAATTGGAGCCAGAGGACACATCCAGATGACCAAGACATTGGGACCTTGGGCAAACGTGTGACCTCTCTGTACCTCAGTTTCCTCATCTGTAAAATGGGAACAACATTAGCATCAACTTCATAGGGCTGTGAAAAGGATTAATCACAGAGTGATGCTTGTAAAGTGCGCAGCACAGTCCTAGCACCGGAGTAAGTGTCACAGATGGTTGTTGTCGCTATCATTCATCATCATCATTAGCAGTTGTCACCTCCTGGAAGAGGAAGGTGGGGAAAGGTGGGAAATGGGTGGCCACTCAGAGGACCAATCACAGGGTGGGCAAGGCAAGGCAAGCAGGAAAGGGGAACAGTGGGAGCAAAAGAGAAGAGACAGGAAGTGTCCGGTGATGAAAATAAAACAATTTCCTAATGAGCTTTAGTGTCCTTTATTCAAGGGAAGACACTCTGTGGGTTGAGGGAGTATATGGCCTCACAAGGGGTGGAGCACCCTTCCTGAGGATTCTGGGGCAAGGGTTTCATCGAGCATTAGAAGCAGCAACAAGGATACCGAGCATGACTGGCTATGAGGTGAGGGTTTCCTTTTAAGGCCAGCGGACCCTCTTTTCTAGGGCCAGGTAAGCTAGCTCCAGCTGTCTTAGAGGATTGCCACTGGTGCATGTTAGGTTTCCTCAGTGAAGTGTGTCAATAACTGAGGCCCGACTGAGGTTTGTTTAGATCTGGGACGTGAGCCAGGCCACTGGGGCGACCTTCATTTGGTGGATCCCGATATAGGAATTATCTTTGTCAGAAGGTAACATTCAAAGTCTTTGCTACTCACAGTGTGGTCTGAGGACCGGCAGCAGCATCACCTGGAGCTTGTTAGAGATGCAGACGCTTGGGCCCCAGCCCAGGTGCACTCACTCAGAAGGAGCTTATGAGGCTGTCCTGGTGATCTGCTTGCTTCTCGGTGCTGGAGAAGCCCAGCTGTCAGCAGTAACCAGTTTGGTGGGGCAAGTAGGAGGGCTGCAGAGATGGGTTGGGGCACACTTCCTCCTTAATGTTTCCATGTGCAAGTTGTTAACTAGAATTCAGGGTTTGTTTATAATTTTTTTTCCTTTGAGGTAAAAGAAGTTTTGTTGTCATTGCTATTTAGTCAGTAAGTCATGTCCGACTCTTTGGGATCCCATGGACTATAGCCTGCCAGGCTTCTCTGTCCATGAGATTTCCCAGGCAAGAATACTGGAGAGTGTTGCCATTTCCTTCTCCAGGGGATCTTCCCGACCCAGGGATCGAACCCGTATCTCCTGCATTGGCAGTCAGATTCCATACTGCTGAGCCACCAGGAAAGCAAAAAAAAAAAAAAAAAAAAAAGGGTTTATATACCATGCAAAGTTCCTAACAACTGTCTCTTCGAATTTTCAATGAATGCATCTAATAATGAAACTAGACTCCAATCAAGATATAAAGTATTACTGGCAACTAGAAAGTTCTCTGCCCAGTCAATCCCTACCCTAGCCCCTACAGGCAACTGCCATTGTGATTATTTTCCCACCATAGATTATTCTGCCAGTTTTAGAACTCCATATAGATAGGATCAGACAATAGGTTATCTTATGTAATACTTTTGTCACTCACATAATGATTTTGATTTTGTGTCGGGTATATCAGAAATTCGTCCCTGTTTGTTGCTGAGAAGTGTGCTCTCGTGTCAGTATGCCACGGTCTGTACATCTGCTGGCCTGTTTCTGGGTTTTTGGTTATTATGAATAAGGCTACTAGGAACATTCCCCCTATGAGTCTTTTTTGTGAACATATATCCTCATTTCTCTTGGGTAAACACCTAAGAAGTGTAATTGCTGGGTCATGGAAGAGGTATAGGTTTCGTTTTTATAAGAAATCACTAGACTTTTTTCCAGGGTGGTTGTACAATTTTATACATTTACCAACAATGTACGAGTGTTCCTGTTAACAATCTCATTAGCATGTGGCTTTGTCAGGCTTTTCGATTTCCACCGTGGTGGTGGGTGTATAATGTGTTATTTTATACTTCCTAATGATGACTAATGATGATTATCTTCTTTTGTGTGCTTATTGGTCATTCACATGTCTTCTTTTGAGAAGTGTTTGTTCAAATCTTCCGTCTATCTTTAGGTGGGGTTGTCTTTTTAGTACTGAGTTATATGAGTTCTTTCTATATCCTGAATACTGGTCCCTAGTCACATATGTTTTGCAAATATTTTCTGTGAGTGGATTTTTACAGGAATATTGGGTATTGGATTTGGCCCCAGGTGGGGCTTATGCGGGTGCAGGGCTGGAAGTTATGTGAACCACCGACTTTAGGGTTGCATGTTGTAGGGGGCCACAGCCCCCTCCCTCACCGGGCTGGTGTTAAGTGCAAGTGAGATAACAGAGGGGAAAGTCCTTTGTAAAGTGCAGGACATGCAAAGATTGAACACTGACCCTTTGAACATGCGAAGAGGAAGATTCATTTCTCTGTCTTCTCCCCATCAGTGCAGTCTCTTGGAAGAAGGAGACAGGAGAGAAAAAGCTACCCATTGGCTGGAAACGGTCTCTGGTTAAGATCTGAGTGGTTATAGTGCCTAAGACACAGTACAAGCTTGGCATCCCACCTAGGTTCAAATCTGGGTTCTGCCAGTTACTATCTGAGTGCTTCTGAGCAAGCCCCCATTTCTTGAAAACTGGAAACAATAAACACCTACCTCCCGAGTCACTGTGTCATTATTATTTGCAGAATGTCACGCTGAGAGGACTACGCATATTGTGCAATCCTCACAGTGACCTTTTGTGTAAGTTGTATCACTCCCCCCCTCTCTCTTAGGAAACTATGGGTTATTTAGATGCTCCTGAACTGAGAGCCTGTAGGAGGCTGCGTGGAGGCTGCGCTCCTAGAAGTCCTGTCTGGGGAGTGTGCTTCCACACGTCTATTCCGCACTGAGCCACCAGGGGGCGCACACCTCCTCTTCAGGGCTTGTGTTGAAGCTGGGCCATTCCCTGCCCCCATCCCTGCCTCTCACTGCTGCCCAGCTCAGGGTCCAAACTGACCTCTGTGGCATTTTCCAATGGAGTACAGTTTCCAGAAGGTCCTCATTTGGGGATAAGGGGCTAAGAAGCCCGAGGAACCCCGCATGGAAAGACCAAGGAGGGCTGTGCTGGTTTCTGTCCCCTTAAAGATTTCCTTGGCACAGGGGGTTCACACAGGCTGGTGGGCACAGGGGAGGGAACCAAGCTGTCGAATGGTTTTCTGTGCACCCCGACCCCACCCTTCACAGCCCTGTTACCTCCTTGGACCTCAGGTCTCCCCCCATCCCCTACTCCCCCAGCCCCTGGTGAGCTACTTCCATGCCAGCTTGCACCCAATCCCTTAGGCAAACAGGCCTGGGCACTGACCCCAGGGCCCGGCGGCTGCAGGGCAGAGCTGCTGTCCTGGCCAGGCTTACCTCCCTGCAGGAGGCAGCAGCAAGGCTCTCTCGGCCACCACCCCCACCTCCACCTCGGGAAGGACCAATGGATCTCTTGTTCCTCTTTTCCTCCCAGCAGGGGTTGGCAGGTCAACACCTGGCCTGGGGTCCTCTTACGCAATTAAGCAATGGCTGGTCGATGACTGACCAGGCCAGCCTGGTACTTGGTCATGGAGTGTGTGTGCCTGGCGGGCAGGGCCTCTTGTTTTGGAGACTTGCTGTCTCAGGAGGGAGATCTACAGGGTATTCCTCACTGTCAGCCAGCCCCAGATGGGCCACCAGCTTCTCAGAACCCCTGTTGCTTCCTGTGCTCCAGAGGTCGTTCGATGGAGCAGTGGTTTCTTTTCCCTTCTGGGCCCTTTAGCTGTCCTACCGTAGTCTACCTGTCCACCTGTCCACTTGCTCAGCGGCTTGGTGGCTGCGGAAGTGGAGATGCTTCTGCCCTCACTCATGCTGCCCACCGCCCACTCGTCCACGCCCTTGTCCGCTCACCCTCTCATCTAGAGGGTGTCTGAACAGCTCAGTTGCCGGTCTTGGCCCTGAACCCAGCCATTAGGGAAGCTCTAAGTGACTGAGGGCAAAGCTTTTGGGGTCAGAGAGACCAGATGTGAATCCTGACTGTTTCCAGAAATGGGAACATTTCTCAAATCTCTGAGCCTCAGTCTCCTCATCTGTAAAACAGGGACCCTCTTCCTCCCACGGTGGGCATAAAGATTGGCTTCGGGATTAATTAAGGTGCTTTAACCAGAGCCCAGGGAATGCAGTTGTGATCACTGGGCCTTTCAGTGGCCATGTTCCGGCTGTGGGGACTCCACTTGGCCTGTTTCCCATGGCTGCCCTGTGCCTCAGGCTATACCCAGGACAGGCAGGGGCTCATGCCTGCCTCTTGGCCAGGCTGTGCTCCCTGGGCAGGTGGCCCTCACACCCAGCCCTGAAATGGAGGTCGATAATCACCACCTTCCCACGCACCCCTTCCTCTGCCTTCTGGCCTGCAGGGCACTCTGGGGTTGCATCAGTTCAGCTAAGACACCTGGAAGAACCAGCTTGCTCCCTCCGCTTTTGCTGCAAGGTCTGCATGGCAGCTGTGGAGAGTGGGGCGGCCTAGAGCATCTGACCCCTCAAAGGGTCATTTCCCCTCCCCTCTGAGGCCTATACATGGACCTGTCCATCCCCACCTCATTCTCTTCCTTCCATAGGCCCTCTGAGGGCTCCTCGGGAGCGGAAGGCACTTCATGACTGCAGGAAGAGTCAGTTGGGGTGAGCGAGGGGAGCCAGCAGCAACAGGTTGGGGTAGGACTAGATGTTAAAGGGGGTCACTTCCCTCTCCCGCAGACAGTCAGGAGGCTGCCCGGCACTTGGGGGAGTGTTGGATACCAGCCTTGTCTTGGGGATAATGTGTACAACTGTGGGTGTGGACTTCGAGGTGCATCAGACCACAGTGCAAACTCTCCACTGGTCCTGGCACCTTGGGCCGGTCACTGATAAAAATCTTAGTGGTTTAAGAAATGCATGTGCCATGCTGAGTTTGTGCCTGGCACTGACAGGAGGCCACTGTGGGCAGGGGCCGTGTACTAGCCTGGGGGAATTCCCTAGTCATTCAGCTCAGCCCAGCACCACCCAGGGCAGCCTTTAGGAGCCATGCAATGGTGCCCTTTGGGGGCTCTGGGGGGTCCTTCCCTCCCCTCTGCGAGTCTTCAGGGGGACTTCCGGGGGACATTTCCTGGCTGGCGGAATCCTTCTGGATCCTGGATAGAAATGCAGGTAGGGGTAGTGGCTAAGGAACCCAAAGCCCCCCAGGCCCATGTTTTCAGCCTGATTTGCCAAGTGAACCTATCGTGTGTATGGATGGGGGGAGTGTACCTGTCTTGGGTGAGGAGCTTATCGTCTAGAAATGGGCTCAGCTGCAGGACGCGGGGGAGCCGCTCACACTCACGCTACAGCAGTCGCTGCCCACAGAGTGGGGGCCCTGGCTCTGGGCTCCTTGCACCAGGCCACATGACCACTGTTAGTTTGCAGAGTCCACTTGGCTTCACACTCCCAAAGGACAAGGACTATTTGACATTTTTAAAAAATGTTGTATCCTCTTCCCAGGTGGTGCTAGTGTCAAAGAACCCATCTGCCAATGCAGAAGATGTAAGAGACCCAGGTTCGATCTCTGGGTTGGTCAGATGCCCTGGAGGAGGGCATGGCAACCCACTCGTTTTCTTGCCTGGAGAAACCCATGAACAGAGGAGCCTGGGGGGGCTACAGTCCATAGAGTCGCAAAGAGTCAGACACAACTGAAGTGACTTAACACACACACACCCCCCGTAGACGGGCACTGGCCAACACAATGGGATGAGTGAATGAGTGAATGGACGCTCGGCGGGCAAGTGGTCAGGTCAGGGTGCATGGACAGTGAATATCATATCCTGCTGGGGCATCGAGGAGCCCAGGTGGGCGTCCTGGGTGGGTATCCCAGTGGTCTCTGTGTAGCCTGCCTTGTGCCCTCCACCTTCCCTGTAGAGGGAGGCTGGCAGGGCTGGCACATGTGCAGCCTTCTTGACCAAGGTCAGGGACTCTCCCACTCCGTTCTGTTACTGGGTCCCAGAACCCACTTTCTGCGCAGGGGTTGGTGCCTTCCTCAGCAAGGGAGGCACTGTAAAGGCAGGAGCCACATGCCACCTAGCAAAGAATGGGTGCTTAATAAATGTTTGTGGGTCGAGGTATCTACTTGCTGGGTGGGCCGGGAGCTCTGCCCAGGGCCATCAGCCAGCCCACCAGGCTGCCCCTGGATTGAGGTGCCTGCCAGCCTCGTGACCCAGCTGAGAGGGAGTGTTTGGGGCCCAGGAGTGCCCTGAGGTGGAATTCCACTCAAGGAGGCAGCCTCTTCAGCCACGCTCTGCGCCGACCTGGAGCAGGGTAACTGGGAGGCCACCTCACCCACACCTGAGAACCTGTGCTGAGAAGAGGCGGGGCCGCACCTGGGGGAGCCGGAGTCCACTCCCAGAGGCAGCCCTCTCCCAGCCTGGGACTTGGGCCCAGGCTCCGGGGAGCAGGCCCGCTCCGGAAACGGCCCGTGTGGACTCAAACTGGGATCCAATCTTGTGTGGACCAGCTGTGACCTTTGGGCGTTGCTGGTTTGAGTGCTTCCGTGTCTGTAAACTGCTTACAGAGATGCTTACATACAATGGAATAGTATTCAGCCAAAAAACAGAGTACTATAGTGTGGGTGAGCCTTGAACACAGGTCCCGTGACCGAAGCCAGGCCTAAAGGTCTGGGTACAGGATGCATCCCCAACAGGCGAATCCATAGAGATGGAGGGTAGACTGGTGGTTTCCAGGGGCTGCGGGGAGAGGGGATGGAGAGCAACTGCTTGAGACACACGAGTTCTCTTCTGGGCTGGAGAGAATGAGCTGCAGCTCTGCAGAGCTGGGGGTTGCACCTGGGGACGTGCTAAATGCTGCTGAACTGTCCACTCTAGGAGGGTTCGTTTCCTGGTATGCGACTCTCACCTGAGTGATCATTATGGGGTTGCTGCTGGCCTCGCCGGGCGGTTGGGATAATGGAGAGAGATGTGAGGCCGATGTGAGGCCTAGCAGCCGTAACCCTCACTGCCCCCTGCTCCCCCAACTCCAGACTGTGGCCAGTGCACAGGGCCAGGCGGTGCACAGATGAGGCCAGGCAGCGAGCTCCTCCTTTAACCAGAGGTAAAGGGGACTTCCGCGGCTGCCTCACCAGCTGTGATCAAGGTTCCTGTGCTGCGGACCCAGGCTCCAGCCTTGGATTTGCTGGGCAGCTTTGGGCTGGTCCTTCAACCTCGGTCCGTTTCTTAATCTGCCCAGACCTGCCTTGGCAAGTGCGTGTGACCGCTGCATTTGGCGCATCACCCCTGTCATATCCCTGTACCCCAGTCCTGTCTTGTTCACAGTGCAGATACCATCAGGGACAGTATTAGGGATTGCTCGGTGCTTGTGTTTCTTGTCTGTCTTCCACACAGAATGTGAGTCCACAGTGGGGAGGTCTGCTTGATCTGGTGTGTCCATGTTGGTATTTCCAGCACACTCAGTGCCTGGCACAGAGTTCAGTTCAGTTGTTCAGTCGTGTTCGACTCTGCAACCTCATGAACTGCAGCACGGGCCTCCCTGTCCATCCCCAACTCCCGGAGTTCACCCAAACCCATGTCCATTGAGTCGTTGATGCCATCCAGCCATCTCATCCTCTGTCGTCCCCTTCTCCTCCTGCCTTCAAGCTTTCCCAGCATCAAGGTGTTTTCAAATGAGTCAGCTCTTCATATCAGGTGGCCAAAGTATTGGAGTTTCAGCTTAAGCATCAGTCTTTCCAATGAATATTCAGGACTGATTTCCTTTAGGATTGACTGGTTGGATCTCCTTGCAGTCCAAGGGACTCTCAAGAGTCTTCTCCAACACCACAGTTCAAAAGCATCAACTCTTTGGTGCTCAGCTTTCTTTGGAGAAGGCAATGGCAACTCACTCCAGTACTCTTGCCTGGAAAATCCCATGGGTGGAGGAACCTGGTAGGCTGCAGTCCATGGGGTCGCGAAGAGTCGGACACGACTAAGTGACTTCACTTTCACTTTTCACTTTCATGCATTGGAGAAGGAAATGGCAACCCACTCCAGTGTTCTTGCCTGGAGAATCCCAGGGACGGCGGAGCCTGGTGAGCTGCAGTCTATGGGGTCACACAGAGTCAGACATGACTGAAGCGACTTAGCAGCAGCAGCTTTCTTTATAGTCCAACTGTCACATCCATACGTGACCACTGGAAAAACCATAGCCTTGACTAGATGGACCTTTGTTGACAAAGTAATGTCTCTGCTTTTTAATATGCTGTCTAGGTTGGTCATAACTTTCCTTCCAAGGAGTAAGCGTCTTTTAATTTCATGGCTGCAATCACCATCTGCAGTGATTTTGGGGCCTAGAAAAATAAAGTCTGACAGTTTCCACTGTTTCCCCACCAATTTGCCATGAAGCAGGTGCAGCGTAGGTGCTTAATAAATGTCTGCGGAAGGAGCAAAAGCCAGAGGGTGGCAGGCCTACTGTCCTAAGTGCTGTGAGGTTAGGGCTATCACCATCCCCACCTTGAGCTCCAGGTCCGAGTTGCAGCCTGACGCCTGGAGCGTTCTTCCCCCTCAACCACCCAGCTCCTCCCACTCCCAAGACCTGGGTGTCCCACACCCACTGCCCTGAAGCCTTTTTCTCAGGCTTGCAACCACCCCAGCGCAGCTCCCTTCCCTGAGAACCTCTGCCATAAAGAAGGTGAGGCCCTGATCTGGCCTGTCTCCCCGCCTCCGGGCCTTCCTCACCCAAGGGAACCTTGGTTATAAATATGGGGGTCACGCCTTGCATGTGTATTAGGCACCTTTCATCTGGGGAGCTCCTGGCTGTGAGGAGGCTAATTAGCAGCTCTCTGGGAAGGGTGAGTAAGAGCTGACGTCGCAGCTAGGGCAATGGCTAAGTAGGCAGCACAGGGCCTGGCCCGCCTGGGGAGAAGCGGGTGCACCCTGGTCTCAGTCCACCCTCCCCCACTTCTCCTTGCTGCAGGAACTCTTCACAAGGGTCCTTTCTGTCTTAATAATAAAGGCCATCTTTTATTGAGTGCTTCCTGTGTGCTGAGGGCTTGCTAAGCCCCTCCTGTCTACTGAACGCACCCGCCTGTGCAAAGCACCAGGGGGCGATTGTGAAATGATAACAACTGGGGCTCTCATTATCAAACCTCACTCCTTGCCGGCAGCGATCCAGGACTACGTGCGTGACCTCATGTCACTCCTGAGAAGCCCTTAGTGTGCCATCTCACATAGAATAAGTGCTTGATAAGTGGTTAGTTATCACTGTTTATCTGCAGAACAACCTGAGAGGTAAGGTCCTATGTTATCTTCATTTCTCAAGTGAGGAAGCTGAGGCTCAGAGAGGTTGAGCCACTTGCTGGAGATCACACAGCGAGCCAGTATTTGAACTGGACTGGTTCGACTCTGAAGCTGCAACAGATTTCCAGATGCTCTTCTCCCCTCCCCACAACCTGGAGGTGATTAGCACCAAGGCCTGACTTTGCACAGTTGCAGTGTCACTGAGCAGAAACCTTCTCTTCATCCATCCCTCCAGCCGTGGGCTGATGGGCTAGGCCTGGATCAAAACACCTTGGAGAGCATCTAATACAACTCATCTCCACCCCCATTTTTCCGATGAGAAAACTGGAGAGGGAAGTGACTGTGCAAGGTGACAGTCCTAATGAGAAGATACCTAGAGATTAAGCTTGAGGAATAGAGGCAGTGGAGTGGATGGAGGTCACCCCTGCCATCAAACTGGCATTGATACCAAGTCAGTGGTGCAGTGGTAAAGAATCCAGGAGACACAAGATATGTGGGTTTGATCCCTGGGTTGGGAAGATCCCCTGGAGAAGGAAATGGCAACCCACTCCAGTATTCTTGCCTGGAGAATCCCATGGACAAAGGGGCCCTGAGGGTTATAGTCCAAGGGGCCACAAAGACTCAGAAATGAATGAGCGACTGAGCGTGCACACACACAACATCCTCACAGTAGAGTCCTCAGCCTCCCGTTGCCATCTTGTTCCCTGCCCCCCTTCCCCTCCAGGAGCTGCCCCAGGGATACGTGGGTGGGATGTGGGTTCAGGCAGCTGGCTAGGAACTGAGACTGGGGTCAGGGATGGGGTCCTCCATCTCCCTGCCCTGCAGGACAGTCCAGGGGGCAGGCCATGCCCCTTGTGGCACACCTCATGTGTCACTGTAGTGACTCCAGAGCAGACACATAGATAATTAAAAATGCTCATTGGAGAAATGGCTGTATCCTGTACCCACAGTAGGGAGGAGATGAAACGCCCAACGTGCAGGTGGATAGATGGTACAGCATGTCTTCTTACCGTTGTTCACCTGGATCCATCAAATGTGGCTCTCCTTCAGGTTTAGGGGAGAAGCCCGCACAAATCTGGTTCAGGGAGCAGCAAGTTCACGGGCCCAGGGCACTTGGCGGAGGTTTTCGCTGGTGGGACATGATTCCTGGGCTCTGAGACAGGTGGCTAATTGTTCAGCTTTCTCTGCATGTTGCCCCTTTTGAAGTGGGGTCTTTGGGTACCAGATGAATAGACCTGGGGCCTCTGACCCTCTACATCCCCTCCCCTTCCACCATCCAGTTCCATCCTTCCAGTCTCTGCATCTCCTTTCACCATCTACAGCTTCTCACCTGTTCTACCTGCTGCCTCAGACTCTCTCCCACCTCCCTGACATCTCTTCCTTCCTCCTGTTGGCCTCAGCTTAGAGGTTCCTCAGAGAGGGAACAACAGCCTCCTCATCCCAACTCTGAAATAGTTTTCCATGCATACAAGTTCTTTGAGCAGCTTATTCTTTTCCTTCAGAGGAATTTGAACACTTTCTCAAATGGAACCGTATTTATTTATGAGATTATCTGTTTAAACGAATCTGTCTCTTCTGTTAGAGAGGGTCTCATGAGGTGGGAGCTTGGTCACGGTTACCTCTGGTCTTCAGTGCCCAGCAGGGCATATGAGACTCAATGAGTGAATAACAGGATCCTCAGGACAGGAGGAGCCCCTGGGCCAGTTTGTCTATAAATGTCTCCCTAGGAGCTGCTCCTGGGAACTTGTTAGCAAGGAAATGCAGATGCCCTGACTTTGGGTGTAGGAATCTGGGTTTGAAGCAACTGGGCACTCAGATTCAGGGGGCACACAGGAGTTCAAGAACCACTGGCGGAAGCAAATGCCCTGCTGTTGGATCAGGGGCCACCGCAGCAAAGGGCCACCGATAAAAGGCACTGGGGATGAGCAAGGCCACGTCTTCAAAAGGAGCAAGGGGCAGCCCTTTTCTAAGGCGGGCCGGCCGGCCGAGTGTCCGGGACCCTGGGTCATCACCGGGACCCTTGCCCCGGCCCGCCGTGCTGTTCGGCACACCGGCCACTGGAGGGCAGTGCGACCACGTTGCATCGCGCCCCTGCCCGGCTGCAGGCGGGCGCAGCCCTCGGAGGCCTTCCGGGAGGCGGCAGGGGCGGCTTCAGGCAAGAGACGAGAAGTAGGGATCGCGGCCCAGGCTGCGGCCTCGGCTCACAGGTCCCCCAGACGCTCTCAGAGGCCGAAGGGGCCCGGCTGGAGCGCACCCCCGGCCCCGGTATCGCCGGGGGTGGCTGGGTGGGGCTCCGTGCCTCGCCTCCTCCAAGGCCAGGCCTGCTGCCTGGAAGGTTGGGAGTTTGGCTCGCTCGGGGCCTGGAAAGTTCAGCGGCCCCGAGAGTGCGGGACGCGCAGGGGAGGAGGCGCCGTCCGGCCGCAGAGGGCAGAGCGCCCGCCCGGGGAGGGCGGCGGGACCTTGACTGCCTCCCCAGAGGCAAAGGGCAGCCTGCCGCGTGACCCCCTCAGGAGTGCAAAACAAGGCGGCCATCTTGGCGGCGCCTTAACCCCCTCGTGGCCGGCGCCCGGCCCAGCCCGGCGGCGAGGGCACCTTGAGGGTTGGAAGCTGCGATGCCACGGAATTTCCAAGACCTAGAAGAAAACCTTGGATCCTGGCAACTCCCCCCGGGGTGGTGGTGGTGTTTGGAAACCCCATCCCATATCCCGTATAGCATGAGGAGCCCGAGCCTTTGTAAGTGAATTGATTTGTTCCAGCCACTCCTTCCTTCTTTGCCCCTTATTCCAGGATCAGAAAGCTTAGAGGCCACGAACAGGCAGCAAACGTTGCTCCTGGTGGTCGTCTTCAGGTGTCTGGGACTAGCCCAGCGTCAGTTGGCACCCCCGCCCCCAGACAAGTGTATCTCACAGCATTAACAGCCGCTT
Organism: Capra hircus; assembly: GCF_001704415.2. Classification (NCBI taxonomy): domain Eukaryota; kingdom Metazoa; phylum Chordata; class Mammalia; order Artiodactyla; family Bovidae; genus Capra; species Capra hircus. Next base: position 22,503,656 of record NC_030817.1, read on the forward strand.
CTTCACACGCAGGCCCGTCTCCCAGCCAAGCCAGGGACTGGCAGCTGAAGCAGAATTGAAGTGGCCTGCTCCTTTGAGCTCCTCTCCACCGTGAGGCCTTCAGCCGCCTTTCTGAATGCCATTTGAGGAGCCATAGGCCCTCCAGGCTCCACTGGTCCCGCGGTCTTGTATCTGACCTGGTTCACACACTGATATTGTCTGTCATCCGAGTACTTTTCAGCTCTTGGCATATCCTTTCTTCTTAATAGCATCGGTTCTTCAAGATCCAGCTTAAATATAAGCTCCAGGAAACCATCCTCCATTTCCCCCTTCATTTCCAGCAGAGCCTGTCTTTTCCCTCCCTGCCCACCTGTGGTTCCACTGACCTCTGCTGTAGGAGCTTGTTTTCCTCTCTCCTCTCTGAACTGTGGGCACCAGGAGGGTAGGGACTGTGTGACAGTGGTCTTTGTATCCCCCTTGGTCCCTCTCATATGTCGGTCATACAGGAAAGGGTTATTCCAAGAGTCAAGAGATTATTGAATGGTTTTAGTGTTGTAAACAAATTTTCCAAATATTTTGAACCTTGAGCGAAGGAACATGCAATGGGATTTTATTAAGCTCTGTGATGGAACCCTTTTGTGGTTAATTGCTTTGTTATTTTTAGTGGAAGGAACAAAAACCATGGGTCCTAGCTGACCAAGAGGACTAACTAACCACTGAGCTCCAAGTGTTCTTGTTGCTTCCGCTGTGTGGCCTTGGGGTTGGAGCCTGTGACATGTGAAGGCTGGCCCCAAGGACCAGCAGAGGAAGGTCTGTGTGTCTGACTGGGCTTGAGGCTGTGATTTCAGGCTGCCATCTCAAGATGAGACAGAAAAGAAAGTGCCTTGACAGTCTTGGAGAAGGCCGAAGCTAAAAGAAGAATCTTTTCTTTTTTCCTTTTAAAAGAAAAAGCCCAAGTGCCCCCACGAAAGACTCCAGAAAACCCCTTTCATGCCTCACCCACAGATAATTTGCTGAACATTCATTCAGGGGAAAACAAAGAGGTGGTTTTGTTTATTTATTTAAGAGGAAAAATAAATGAGCTGTGACAAAACAATTTGAAACCAGGCCCCTCCGAGACCTGGGCTTTCACTTCCTTGATGGGAAGTAAAACAGAGAATCGAATCCCCCTCCAAATAAAAGTGAAGTTAATAATCAGACAGCTCGAGCCCTGGCCACATCCTGTGTCAGCTCCCTCCCTCCCTTGGCTCACTGTTTATAGCTGTAGAGCCGCCCTCCGGAGCCCAGAGTCGACTTAACTCTTTCGTCCCCATCCCAGGGAAGCCTAACCCTGCTCTGAGGCTGGTAGGTTCCTCACACCCTCTGTGCAGGCCTGGCCTCAGCAAGGCTGGCTCTCCCCAGGCTTGCCCACGTGGGCCTGTCTTCCAGAGGCCTGCCAGCCTGTCTTTCAGCCGCTGGCTGATGAGTTTAACAAGCCCAGCTTCAATGTGAGTGATGTGTTCTGCTTGTCTTGCACAAAACCCAAAGTGGGCACAGGCGGGCTGCACTGGGTAAGCTGGCTGCACTGAGCTCAGGTGCTCAGAGCTCCAGAAGCTCCCTGTGAGAGGAGCTTCCCTCTCTTAAGAAGACACTAAACCCACTCCTGCTCCGGACTCAGGGCCTGTGCCTCCACAGCTTGGTGGTCTCTGTGAACTGCATCCTGCCAGGAAGAAGCACAGACCTTTGGGGCTTCTGGCTTGTGCAGAGAGCAGTGCTATGCGTGTCTGTGAAAACTTCAGGCTTTCTTCAAATGCTTTCCCCTTGTTGTAGCCAGCCATTGTTGCAGGCAATGACCCAAGAGAGTCACTGTTATTCTTTTTACAGAGCGGGAGACTAAGGCGCAGAGGCTTAGTATCTTGCCCACTGTTGCAGAGCTGGTAAACAGCAGAGGCAGGATTTGAACCCAGGCACTGCAGCTCTGAAGGGCTCACAACAGAGGCTGCTCTCTTCTCTGGAGCCAGGGGGCTTTCTGAGAGTAATCCCGTGAATGCATTTCAAAGATCTCAAACTCCAAGGAGTTTTGGAAAACATTCAGACTTTCCTGGGGTCTCCTTTCTGCTTCCTTAATGGGATGAAGGCACGGAGAGCATGCAGTGGGGTCCTGTGGACAGCAGAAGGAGAGGATGTGGAGCAGGTTGGGATGGGCCAGACCTTTCATCTGCTCGGCAGGAGGTTCTAGAGCAAGAATCCAAAGACTTGGCTTGGCTGCTCTCTCAGCCCCCAGCCTACCTTCTGCTTTTATTGCCTCCCATGTCCCTACCAGTCTGTAGCCTGTGGGTCCCTCACCAACACTCTCTTCTGGCTGAAGCTTGTCTTGCAGGAAGCTGCTCAGCAGTTGCCTGGGGGCAAGTGGCAAAGACTCAAGAGCTGGCAGTGTGGGCCATCTTGCCTCCCTGGGATTTCCTCCTCTGCATGCCCAGGCTACTTAGATTTGTCTTGGAAGTGTGTCTGTTGCCAGGTCACCTTTGGTGGGTCCCTCCGACCGCTGGAGGGTGTGTTAGGCTGCCCTCTGGTGTCTGGAGGCTGTCATGCCTGCTTAGAGCTCCAGAAGCTCCCTGTGGGGGCCCACTGAGCACAGAGCAGGTGTCTGTCTGTGCAGCCCTTGTCCCCCTCTTTGAGGGTGAGCTGATCTGCCAAAGGTCTGTTTTCTTAGGATGCATTTCTCCATTCAAAGCCATAGCCCAGAGTGGGTAGTGCTCTATTTTTCATTTTCTAACTCATTCTTCAACTAGAGAGAAAACTCTGGGGGCCCCGTTCCTGTTTTTCCCAGGGGTGCACAGCAGGGGTGGCTCCCCTGGGGAGGGAGGAGGCCAGCAGTGGCTCCTGGGTGACACCTAAAGGGGCCAACACTCGGCAGGATGCCCGGCTCCCAGTGGTCTCAGAGACTGTGTGCCCTGACTCACATTTAACTTATATGTTTAAGAGGAGCACCTACATTATGAGAGTGCCCACAATGGGATGGCTCCCCCTTGGTCCTGACAGGCTGAAGGTCAACATTTGCCAAAACCCCCTCAATCAGACCCAGTCTTTATCAGGGCTAGGGCACTTTAGGACCATTCATCTCATTTACCCCACGCCCTGGGAAATGGGGTGCGTGTGATTTCTTCCCACTTTCCAGTTGGAGAAAGTGAGGTCGGAATACTTGTCCACTCTGCTATCATGGCTGTCTGCTAAAAAATAATTGTCACTGAGTTCAAAAGCAGTGCAAAGGGACAGTAATGAATGTTTTTTTCTCCAGGCTCAGAGGTCCTTGATGGGCAGGACAGCACTCTGTCTTCAGCATGTTTGGGGCTCTTTCCTCATCCCCAAGTGGTGGTCTCCCTGTCTGTTCTCCAGCCCTTCCCAGCTCCTGGCAGGCCTCCCTACAGCCTTATCTCTTGTCCAAGAACACATGTCCTTAGGAAGTAAATATCGTGTTGCAAGAACCAGTAAGATGAGAATCCCTCATTGCACATTTTTTTCAGCTTTTATGAACTTAAAACATTATGCAAAATTTCAAACATATAAAGGAGCAGAGTGATATGCTGAACACCCACGCACCCACCACCAGCATCACCAACTCCTGGCCAAGTCTGTCCCTTTATGCCACCATCTGCCTCCCCAAGTCCCATATAATTATTAAGTAAGTCCAATGTATCAGGTCATATCACTTCATCTTTTAGTATTTCAGAATGTATCTCTTAAAAAAAAGAAACTCATTACACTTACATTGTTTTTACTTCATTTAAAAATTAATAACTGCCTAAATATTAGCATCTTTCTAGAACATTTTTTGAACTTTTTGCCTTTCTACTTAAAGAAAAAAAAATGAAACATGTATTTCTCACCATCAGGTCATATCCTGACGATGGCTCCTAAAAGGATAGATTTCTGAATCTGGGCAGAAACGCCCAATTATTAATTCTCTGAGGCCAGCTTGTTCCCACCACTGCCCTCTGCTTGGCCAGGGCTGTGCATGTAAGTGGGGGCCAGGCCAGTGTGAGCTTCAGTTAAAGATGAACACAGGGAGGGTGGGGATGTGGCGCGTTGAGCTAATGCGGGGGGACTGGAGAGCAGCCCCTGTGTCCTCCCACCCACACTCTGAGTGGCTGTCCTTGGCTCTCCATGCAGTGCTCCACCCGCCAGCTGCTGGGGCCTCCTAGGGGACCCTCTTCTCTCTCTCGCTCCAGATACTTGACTATTTTCCAGTGACTCCGTGGAACCCCACTTTGTGGGGCCTCCAGCCGTCTTGGTTTTGCCAATTTGCTGCTTAACATACAGCAACAGTTGACAGGGTGGTTTCATGGTGGTTTCATGCCAAGCGCTTTGCTCATCTGTCCTCACGGCAGCGCCAGAAGATGGGTATTGCTGTCATTGCCATTTCACAGTAGATAAGACTGGGGAGGGCAGGTGAGTGCCTTGCTGGCCGAAGAAGTGCCTGTGCCAGGATTTGAACATGGTCCCGCTGAACGTTGCGCGCTCTCCATCGCAACACTAGTTCTCAAACGTTAAGCCTTGTTTAGCAGACTTCTAGGCAGCCTGGCCTAGGATGAGGCTCTGACACTTCTGAGAACAAATCTCGACAAGTTGGGATCTGCAGTCACCATGCACTTTTCCTTGCAATGTTCACATCTTCCAGAACAGATATAGCATGACTTTTTATTATACACGCCCTTATTAGGAGATTAGCTCAGTTGAATGGAATACATTTTAGGTCATTCAGCTTCTAATTTCCTGGTTTGTCTTTTTCATGGTTAAATAATAGTTTCAGTCATAGATTACAGGACTGTGACAGGTGTGAAGGTTAGGAGGGATGGGAAGAAGCTGGATTGAGTAAGGCTACAACCTAGACATTATCCTTTCGGTACATTTTGTCACATCTCTCAGTGTTTGATAGTCTGAAAAATGTGATTTTGGAATATACGGAATCAGGGTCGAATACTTAAGAATTCATGGAGGGAGAAAGGCTAGTGTAGGCACAGTGCCCTTTACCCCAGGCAGTCAGAGTTCAGCCTGTGTGGCTTCCTCTTGGCTGAACTTTGCAGGAGCAGTTTTAGGTGGCCTGGTGAGGCTCAGTCCCAATCCACTGCAAGCCTGTCTCACCCACCGCGGACAGCCTGGGCATGAAAGCTGGGCACTAAACTAAATTCACTCACATTCTTGATTTTGCCTTAGTTCGCTTAAGCTTTTTCCCAACTCCTGCTGCTCTAGAGCAATGGAAGAGTGGGCAGAGGTGGGTTTGATTAATTAAGGGACATGGAACAACCAAAGCAGACACAGAGGAGAGGCGCACTGGCGGACTCACAGGAGAAAGAGAAGCAACCGAAAGCTGAATCGTGAGGCCAGACAGACAAAAGGAGAGGAAGCAGTGTTTGCTGGACGTGTTCATGGGGTTTATGGACACTAGGCAGTGAGGCTGAACTCCCAGAAGCTGTCTGCCCACCATGGCAATGAGGAAGCTGCAGTTATCATTAGGTCTCCTTGGGAGTGTCTAGAGAGGAATCCAATCATCTACATTGTTTCCAAAAGTTGCCTTTGCTGGGGCTCCTCCAGCTTTTGCTTCAGTTGGGCATGCCAATCTTCCATGAACTCCTGCTCTTCTAGGAATGGTGTGCTGGTGGGTTGGGTTTGCCCCGGTGCACAGAGAAGTGCCTGGAAGATGCAAAGCTATAACCCAGCTCCATCATATGCTTTTCCTGCTCAGATTCTCCGCTGAGTCCTCCATGGAGGCGCCACAATGGAAACCTCCAGAATTTGCAGTGAACTAGACTGGCTTTGTCTTGCTCCAGGAAGATCAGCCCTCACTCTGTGAGAGACCAAAGGTGGGAGAGAGTTGGGAGAACTGTAGGAAAAACAAGGGCAAGAAGGAAAGCTTGCTTTTCTAGGACTGTCCTTGTTCACTGTTTGGAAGAGTCTGTAATCCATAAAAAACATTAAGGCTCAGAACATTCCTGAGTGTGGTTGGTTGAGGGTCAAAACAGTTGTTTTAAATCCACTGCTGCCTCTCTTTCTCTCCTGGGTCTGTGTTTTTTGTTTTTCTGGTGGTGTTTGCTCTCACATTCTTCTCTCTTCAGAATATTCACATCTCCCCCACCCCACCCCCTTCTTTCTCATTCTCAATTCCCCTTCCCACCCCACTCTGCCTTCTTCACATAATTTTTCTTTTCTTTTGGCCTTCCTTGTTCTACATCTGGATTCCCGGATGGTTTATTTTGTCTGTTTCCTGAATTTCCCTCCTCTCCCATTTTTTACAGTTTTGTTGTTGTTGATGTTCCTGTTTCTCTTCCTTCAGCTTCAATTCTTTCCCCCAAAGCTTTCCTTGGGCCACACAGGCTTTTATTCTTGTTCATCTGTTTAAGCCGTGCTGGCAAGGAGGAGGCCACAGCCGGCAGGCAGGGCCACGGTGGCAGAAGAGGGCCTGGGAGACTGAAGATTCTCCCCCGGCTCCAGTGTCCTTGGAAGAAGGGCTTCCTCCTGGAGAGGGGGCTGGGCCTCTGCTGCTCACCCCCTGCCAGGCCCCGGCTGAAGGTTGGGGGCAGATGGTGTTTCCTCCGTGGTGTGTGGGCCGGGGCCCCATCTCACAGGGCAGCGATGGAATCAGCCCTTCTCCGTGGACAGGTGGAAGACTCATCAGGTTCCACCCAGAAAGGCTGAGGCTCGGGGGAGGTGCCCCGGAGGGGAATGTATCACTTGCAAAGCTCTGTGCTGTGGGTGGGAGGACCTGCTGCGTGGGGGCTGCCTCTCAGGGGGAGTCTAGGTATCCTGTGACCCTGGGTCCCTGGCCAAAGCCAGCCTAAGCATCTGGAGCTGCCTGCGGGGAGACAGAGGCAGTTCTCCGGTGGAAAGTCCTTCCTTCCCACCCCTCAACCCCGGCCAGTGGGCGTTTTGAGGGCCCAGGAAGAATGCAAGAAGAGGCTAATTACTGTGAGGTGTCTTTAAAGGCTCTTGGCCACTGGGAGCCCCACAGAGCCCATCTGTGGGAGGCCCTGAGGGTCCAGTCTGGTACTGAGAGAAGCAGGTGGCACTTCTCGATGGGTGAGGTGGCAGAGAAATCCTAGAAGTCGCAGCCGCACCCCTCCTTGTCTGGAGTTGGGGGCGGGGGGTGGGGGCGAGGAGCGGCCGGCCCCTGCTCCCCAGCTGTCTGAGGCGAGTCAACTGGAGTCCATCTGGCTGTCTTCCCCGGCCCAGGCTGGCGTCCCACCCTGGGCCATCAGTGCCGCTGGGTGCTGGCTGAGTCCTCGGCGGGGGCAGACGCATCAGTGTTCTGCCTGGGGCACCACAGCAGCTGGGTTGCACCCTGGGGTGAAGGGGCCCAAGAGCACCAGGCGCTCTGGTGCGCTGCCTTCCCCGAGGCCCTGTGGCGATGGCGGCCACTTGCTTCTCTGCAAGTGCCGTCGTGGGCCCCTCGCCTTCTCCTCCCTCTGCTCACTTGCCGGGTCCCATCTATCCTCCTCCCTTATCAGTGCACAAGGCTCGCTGCCACATTAGGAAAGACTGTTGATCATATGGAAGCTTGAGAGAAATGTTCACTTGTTTTATATTTTGCTTATCATTTGCTTATGTTTGCTAAGCCTCCAGTCCTAGAGTCCAACTCTTGGGTCTAGCTAACATCCCTCAAGACTCTGGAACCATGAGACCCAGGAGCCGCCCATCAATCCCCGCCCCCTAACCCTGCCCCAAGGCCCTGACTCCTGGGCCCCAGGGACTTGGTTCATCTCTGGTTCAAGGCAGAGCCACCCTCCTCCCCAGCATAGAGGGTCAACCTAGACAGGAGGGTTGGTGAGGGGACAGATGATGAATTTTCTTGCAAGTTCTCCCTTCCACTCTGGGGGAGGACCTGGCCTCTTTGATGTAGGAGTTTGGGTGCGGATCAGGATCCGGCAGCCTCTTGCCCTTCCCACCTGAGCCCAAAGCACAGGCTCCTTCAGTCTGCGGTGTCAGTGCCACCTTGTCCCTGCCACCTCCTCTGCTTTCCCCCTTCCCACGCACCACGTTGTATAAATATTTACACCCCCGGGGCTGGCAGGAATCTTTCTCCAGCTGCTTCCCCAGTCTCTGGGAGAGCTTGTTCTCTTACTGAACAGCTGCAGCAGATCTGGTTGCCTTTGGTCAGACAAGGGCAGGCCCTGGTCTGGGGGCCTTGCGGGCCCCCTCTGGGGTGGAGGGTGCAGTTGGTGGGAGAAACTCAGCTGTAAAGAAGTCACGGGCTGTGGCAAAGGTCCATGCTCTCCTCTGCCGGCTGCCTCCATGGCGACCCTCCAAGAGCTGTCTGATCCCTGCTCTGGCTGGGATTGTGGGTCCTGCTTCTCTAAGAAACAGCTCCCCAGGGTGGGGTCTGCCCCTCTCTGGGCTGGGTGTGCTGGGGAGGGCTGGAGAGCAATGCTGAAGCAAGCTGGCTGGTGCTAGGACAAAACAGGAACTGAGTGTACTTGCAAGCACTTTACAGTTTGCAAGTCTGTGCTGTACCCTTGATCCTCCCCTTGAAGCAGATTCCCCGGCTTAGTGCTGGAGAATCTTCATACTGGGGCTTCTCCCCATCTCCTGCCCCAGGCCACCTTATTTCCCACCAATAATACCTGGGGGCTGGGGAGTGGAGGGGACAGATGCCTCCTCCCCCATCTTCCTTGGTGACCTAGGAAGCAGGAGTCTGCCAGAGAGTCAAGCTGCCATTTGTTGGGGTCCCACGGGCCGGGCGCTGTGCGAGGTACTTCCCCATAGTCTCATGTAATTATTCAAGCCTTAAGCCCAGCAGATTTTTTAGCTTCCTTGTGTGTCTTGTTCCTGCCCTCAGACAGCCGTGGCCGCGTGGCAGTGAGCTCCCAGACACAGCGCCCCGTCTTCCTCTGGCGCTTTCTCAGGTGCTGGGGAGCCTCCAGGGGCCAGCCAGTGGATACTTGTTTCTCGCCGGCAGTGAGGTCAGGCCACCTGCTGCAGCCTCCCTCCTGCACCTCGCTTTCCCCCACACTTGTGGGAGGCAATTAACCTGCTCCCCATAGAGCATTCTAAACGCAGTGCAACAACAGGCTTTAAAAAGCCACAGCGTGGGGTCATCTAACTCCTTTTTCTATGTATGGTGGGGAGGTGCTGTGTGTGACAGAAGAGGCTGTTCAGGTATCAGGTATCAGGTACCTATGTGCTGAGGGAGCCTGAGGAGGGAGAAGCCGGGGATAAAAAGGCCTGGCTCTCACCAAGAGGTCGAGCCACTGGGAAGGCGGGTGTGTGAATGGGTAGGGGTTCCTGATGGGGGCCAGAGACAGAGGCCCCAGGCTCCTCCTACACTCGTTCTTGTGCCAGAAAGCAAACAGGTAGATTTGGTCTGTCTCTCTCTCCGAGCTCAAACTCCTTCTGGGCCCGAGAGGAAAGCTGCTGTCAAAAGGTAAAAGGCCTGGCCCAGCGCTTGGTACCCAGCGGGCAGCGGGCCATCCCAGGGTGAGGCAGGGGAGGAAAGTAGGAAAGCACAGCTCAGAGCCGCGCAGCTGGAAGATATTCCTGTTGCTGCCTGCCTCCCCACCCCCCAAAGGTAAAACAAAACCCGAATAAAAGTCTGACCCGGCAGATATTAATACTCCAGAGCCAGGGCTGGTGTGCAAGCAGCCGCCCCCCTCTTCCCCCTTCTGTTTCTATAAGCGGCTGAAATAAATTTAGCGAAACAACCCCACCCGTCTGAGGGCCTAAGATTTCAGAGCAGTGGGACTCTTTCCCCTGAAAGCCCCTGTTTTTCAGAGCTGAGAGCTTTTTGTTTAAAATTCCCTTTGAAAATGGAATGCGCTCAATCTAAAATAATTATTTTACTGCAGCCATCTATTCCTCACAGATAAATACTCTGACACAGGATGGCTTGCTAGAAAGCCGATCTACAGATGCTGTATACCTTGAAATAGTCAACTCTACGGGGCCACTGGCTGGTTGGAGCTGTTGGGATATTTACTGGAACGTTATTCTTCGCTATGTCTGTGCGTGTTCAGCCAAGTCCCTCTATTGTCTGTCACAGGACAGTAGTTACTGCTGGCTAAGTTACCACAGTAGAGAATTACTTTAAGACCTACTGTGTGCTAGGCACTGGGCCAGGTACTGGCAGTTGAGTTGAGAGCAGAAAGAGCCTGCTTATGAAGCAAACATGCTGCTGGGAAGAGAGATGTCAAAAAGTAAGATGACTACAAAAGCCTGGCAACTCATATCGTACTTAATAGTGAAAGATTAAACACCTTCCCTAAGGTTGGGGTCAAGATGAACATGTCCAGTCTCACCACACCTATTTAATATCATAGCGCAAGTCCTAGACAGGGCAGTAGCACAAGAAAAAGAAATATAATGCATATATAATTGGAAAGGAAGAAGTCAAACTATTCCCATTCAAAGACAACATGATTTTCTATATTAAAAAAAAAAAATCCAAAACAAAACTGAAGGAATTCACCAAAAAGCCGTCTTAAAACTAAAGGAGGACTTCCCTGGTGGTACAGTGGAGAAGAATCTGCCTGCCAATGCAGGGGATGGGTTCGATTCCTGGTCCGGGAAGACCCCTCTTACTCTCAGAACCACTTGGACCCTATGCTGCAGTGACTAAGCCCATGCCCTACAACTACTGAACCCTGTTTGCCCCCAGAGCGTGTGGTCCGCAACGAGAAGCCACCACGATAAGAAGCCTGCTCACTGCAAGGAAGAGTAGCTTCCATTTGCAGCAACTAGAGAAAGCCCACACAAAGCAATGAAGACCCAGCACAGCCAATAAAATAAATTAAAAAAAAAAAAAAACTAAAATGACCTTCACAAGGTCATAGGATGCAAGATCAATATACAAAAGTCAACTGTGTTTCTATAAAATAGTAATGAGAAATTGAAAACAAATTAAGAAAAAAATGATAATATAGTTGGCCCCTGAACAACACTGGTTTGAACTGCACAAGTCCACTTATGTTTTTCAAAAGTAAATGCAACAGTACTACATGATCCAAGGTTGGTTAAATCCGTAGATGCAGAACCGTGGATGTGAGAAACTGCACATATTCTTGAGGGCCAACTATAAGTTCTACATGGAATTTTGCCTGTGAGAAAGGTTGGTGCCCCTAACTCTTGCATTGTTCAAGGGTCAACTATAGTTCCCCCCCAAAAAGAGAAATATTAGATATAAATCTAACAAAATATACATAAGATCTTGTGTTAAAAACTACAAAACACTGATTAAAGATATTGAAGAATACCTAAATAAATAGCCATATCATGTTCATGAATTAAGACATACTAGTAGAGAAGTAAAGATATAGTTCTTCCTGAAATTGACCTATAGACGTAATACAATTCCAATATAAAATCCCAGTAGAATTTTTTTTCTTTTGTAGTTACAGACAAGCTGAATCTGAAATTTACATGAAAAGGCAGCAAAAGAACTAGAACAGCTAAAACAATTTGGAAAATTAGGAATAAAGTTGGAGGAATTATACAACCTGATTTTCAGACTTACTAATGGGCTTTCCATTAGTATTCTGTGGGGTCGCACCGAGTCGGACACGACTGAAGCGACTTAGCAATGGGCTTTCCAGGTGGCACAGTGGTAAAGAATCTGCTTGCCAATTCGGGAGATGCGAGAAAGGTGGGTTTGATTCCTGGGTCAGGAGGATTCCCTGGTGTAGGAAACGGCAACCCTCTCCAGTATTCTTGCCTGAAAAATTCATGGACAGAGGAGCCTGGTGAGCTACAGTCCAGGGGGTCATAAAGAGTTAAACAGGACTGAGCACACAAACACAGTTACAATAATCAAGACTGTGGAACTGGCAAAGGAATGAAACACACAGATCAACAGAACAACAAAAAGCAGTTCAGTAGAAAAATTCAATATGTTACAAAATACAAATACAAAAGTGATCTTTTGTATACAAAAAAATATACAATCACAATACAAAAATGATACTCTTTTCAATAAAGAATGTTGTGATTAGACTTCCAGAGGCAAAAAAAAAAAAAAGAAAAATTAACCTCAACCTAAATCTATTTTACATAAAAATTAACACCAAATGGATCTCAGTGTAAAACATACAACTATAAAATTATTAGAATAAAATAGAAAATTTAATGACCTAAGGCTAGGTAAAGAGTCCTTAGATGGGTCACCAAAAAGCATGATTCATAAAACATAAAACTGATAAGTTAGCCACCATCAAAATTAAAAACTTTCGCTCTGTGAAAGATACTTTGTTCAGAGAATGAAAAGATAAGATACAGACTGCAGAAAATATTTGCAAATCACTTATTTGACAAAAGCCTATATTCAGAATATCTAAAGAACTCTCAAAACTCAACAGTAAGAAAACAAACCCAATTAAATAATAGGTGAAAGAGGTGAACAGACATTTCATGAAAGAGGGCATACAGGTAGGTGGCAGACAAGCATACGAAAAGTTGTTTACAGTCACTACCTGTTAGAGAAATGTAGATTAAAACCACAATAAAATACCACTACACAACTGTTGGAGTGATTAAAATAAAAATACTGACGGTTACAAGTGCTGCTAAGGACAGTAGCCCCCCAGGCTTGTCTATCCATGGAATTTTCCAGGCAAGAATACTGGAGTGGGTTGCCATTTCCTACTCCAGGGGATCTTCCCGACCCAGGGATCAAACCCACATCTCTTGCATCTCCTGTGCTGGCGGGCAGATTCTTTACCGCTGAGCCACCTGGAAACTCATATATTGCTGTGGGAGATGCATAATGGTATAGTGAAAGAAAGTGAAGTTGCCCAGTCTTGTCCAACTCTTTGTGACCCCATGGACTGTACCCTTCCAGGCTCCTTTGTCCATGGGATTTTCCAGGCAAGAATATTGGAGTGGGTTGCCATTTCCTTCTCTAGCAAAATGGTATACTTACTCTCAAATAAGGTTTGCCTTTTTTTTTTTTTTTAAACTTTAACATACACTTACTATGTGATCCAGTAATCCCACTCCTACTTATTTACCCTCAGGAAATAAGAACTTATGTTCACACAAAAATCTACACACAGTGTTTACTGCAGCTCTATTTACAATGGCCCCAAACTGGAAATAATCCAGTGACTTTTAACAGGTGAATAAACCAATGGTGGTAGAGCCATACAGTGAAATACTATTCTTCATTTAAAAGGAATGAACTATTGATACATGCAACAACATGGATAAGTCTCAAAGGCAATGTGCTCTGTGAAATCATATTGACTGTATGATTCTAGTTATCTGGCATTCTAGAAAAGATTAAATACTATAGACAACAGATCAGCGCTTGCCAGAGTAAGGGATGGGGGAGGGTCTGACCACACAGAGGCGGGCAGGCAACCCACTCCAGTATTCTTGCCTGGGGAAGCCCATGGACAGAGGAGCCTGGCGGGTTACAGTCCATAGGGTGGCAGTTAGACACGACTGAAGCGACTTAGCACAGCACAGCTGACCACAAAGGGAGAGCATGATGGAGTTTTGGGGGGATAATGGAACTGTTCTGTTTCCCAACTGAAGGGGTAGCTACATAAATATACTCACACGTTAAAATCCATAGAATTGTATACCAAATAGAGGTCAATTTTACTACATTTTAAATTAAATAGTAAAGTTACAGGAATGTACAAATACAAATTGAAACAACAACTTTGGAGGAAACGAATATTCCTTGAAGAAAGAAGAGAGAAGACAGACACATTGCCTTGATGGAGGGGAGAGGGTGCCAAGAATGGTTGAGGAAGTGATGCTTGAGCTGGGTGCTAAAGAATGATTGAGAATTTACTTGGGTCAAAGGAAGGTCAATTCAGATAGAAGAAATTGAACGTGTCAAGGCCCTGGGGCAGGAGGAAGGATGGCTCATTTTCATCTGAAACAGACTAGCACACAGGGAGTGCCTTGGAGGGGTGGGAGAGATGGTGGTGGGGAGAGGCAGGAGGATGAAAGTCAAGAACAGAGGAGTAAAAAGAGTCTGATCATGCTAGATTATGGGTTTCGTTTTTACTCTACAAGGGACAGGTAGTGAAGGGTTTGAGGCAATTGCATAACACAAGATCCTGAAGAAGGGAATGGCTACCCACTCTAGTTTTCTTGTCTGGGAAATCCCATGGACAAAGGAGCCTGGCCAGGCCACAGTCCATGGGGTCTCACAGAGTCGGACAGGACTGAGCAATGAACACATGCGAAACACAAGATCAGATCTAGGTTTTGAAGAAAAATTACTTGGGCTGCCCAAAGGAGAGGATTTGGAGAGCACACAGGAATTCTTAGAGTTGGAAAGGACCTCTCAAACAAGATTTCTCAGTCTTGGTACTATTGACATTTTGGGCCAGATAATTTTTTGGTGCGGGGCGGGGGGTGCGTGGCCAGGGGTTGGCCTGTGCGTTGCAGGATGTTCAGTAGCATCCTGGTCTCAACCTACCAGATTCCGGTAGCACGGACCTTCCCTCCTCCAGCTGTGACAGCTAAAAAGCTTCTCTAGACATTGCCAAATATTCACTACGGGTGTATCAACCCTGGTTGAGAACCACCGTCCTAAAACAGCCAAATTCAACATTTCTGGCTTCACAATAGAATCGTCTAGGGAGCTTAGAAAATACAAATACTGGCCTTCACCCCAGACCAACTGAAGCAGAATCTCTGGAGGTGGGGCGGGGCCTGATGCCCAGCATTATTTTAAAAGCTTCCCAGATGACTGTGCTCAGAGTGATGTTTGGGTACCACAGCCTAGTCCCTACTCTCCGTCTCAGAAGTCTGAGCCCAGACTAGAGAAATGACCCCCTGAACCGGAGGCAGAGTAGCTCCAGCATCCCTTACTCCTGGACCAGTGCTCATTCCATTGAAACCTGTGGCCTCTTAACAGCTGCACAGAATATGCCCTGGGCAAACTGTGGAAGCCCAGCCTCCCTGAGTTACCAGCGCTGGCTTTCTGAACATTCCGGTGTTAAGGCCCCTCTTCCTGCAAAGCCCAGGCCCTCCCTCCCTTCCTGCCACCCCTGGAACCTCTGCCCCTTCCTTCTACTCCTGCTGCTAGATTCATGGTGACCAAAGAGTCTGAATGGGCTCAACAGCAAGGGCCAGGTGCAAACTGAAAACATTCACTGACCACCTGCACAGGATCTATTCATGAGCTGCAGGTAACAGAGAAGTCCTGGCCCTTAGGAGTTCAGTCTAGTGGGGAGTAAACAGGTAATTTCCATAAAATGCTGCAGGCTACAACGGCACCACGAGGAAAGAAGTATTTTGCTTGCTGGGGAGCTGCCTGAAACCCCAGGAAAAGGAAGCCCCAGGGAGGGGTGTGCAGCAACCATCAGCAACTGTTAGCAGCTTGGAGTGGCTGAAGGGGAAATGGTTCTCAGGGGTTAGCACTGTCGGGAAAGGGCTACACCTTCCTGAACACCCCAGAGGCGAAGGGACCTGCCCGAGGTTGTGCAACTGGTAACCAGCTGACAGAGCTGGGCTTCCCATCAAAGTCTAGGTGGCTCAAACTCATGGGCTATCCTGTGTCTCTAGGCAGGTGACCCAGGCAAGGAAAGAGGGGTTATATAGCTGGTGGGTTAGCCTGGGAACTTAATGGAATGATGGGACATTTCTGCAGGAAAAGTGTTAAAACAACTGACCCAAGAAGTAGGTTTAGATATCCCGCTGCCAGGCAATGAGACTCCCCAAAGCTGTAGTAGCCCTGGGGTTGGATTCCCAGTCCTACCAGGAGGTGGTGGGCTCCCTGAGCTGTACCCTAAATGTTCCCAACACTGCGCAGAGTTGCATTTACAGCAGACCCTCAAGTGCCCTCTCTTGAAGCCTCTGCCTGGTTCATAGGATACTGGCAGCTGAGCTGTGGCCACTAAGCACTGAGGTTGCTTGAGAATATTGAGAGAAAGAAGAGTCTGGCTTTTATTGGATATCAACAGGGCCAAGTGATCTAGTTTTCAGAAATACCTGTGACAACCCAGTATTTTTCATTTGGGCACTAGATCCTGATCACCTCATCCTGACTCACCTTGCTCTTTCCCAGGCTCTGGGGCCAGTGCCCTCTGCCCCTTTCCAGGCGTCCAGGCCTGCTTTGTCCAGGCCTGGGCCTGGACAGGAGGTTGGGGGGGAGGTCAGAGAGTGATCCAGATCAAAGCTGTCAGCTGATCATTTTATGGAAGAATCTATATTGAAGAATCCTTTGCAAAGTGAATACTTCCTGAACTTATGTTTTAATAAGACACCAAGAATGGTTTAATTTACACATACACAAACATATGGGCTGGACATACACAAGGGTTCAGGTAGGCATGAGACTAGACACTTTACCTGCCAATTTAAGGCTTAATTGTTATCCCTACTTTAGAGGCTTTGGTCAGTGTCTTGAAAAAAGGTTAAGAAGTGGCAGAGCCAAGACTTGGATTCCAAACCACCCAAACTGCAAAGCCCTGGACCACTGATTCCTCTTACACCTTGGTGTTTGAGTCTCTAACATGAAATTTACAAAGAATGCAGATTCCTGGTCCCATCCCAGAGTAACTGATTCAGTGGGCCTGGAACCAAGGCAGGGGAACCTGCATTCCACGCGCGAATCTGAACCAGCTAACTCTGCAACAGCACTCGTCCCTTCCTCCCTCTCTCTAATCCGGGAATCTAGCTGTTGTCCTAGGGTCTCAGCTAGCAGAGGTTGGGAGGGAAGCGCGGGGTCTGATCTGAGAATTTGGGCTTTTTTTTTGCAAGTGACTTGACGCTGGGAAAGAAGCGCAACATCGCAGCAGCCGGTCGCCCCACACTCTCACCTGCCTCAAGGTGCGCCCAAACTGGCCGAAGGAGTTTGTCCGTCGCGATTCCCTAATTCTGAAGACTTTCACTTTCCTCTTTTCGTAAAACCTAAAACCCCCCAAGCCGAAAATACCTGGCTAGCCCCTCCTCGCTTAGGCGACTGGCTCCGTGTGAGCGGGGAGGGCCCGGATGTCGGGCCCAGGACGGCAAACCTGGCCCGTCGCCTCCCGGTCGGAAAAGGTAGTGCAGGTGACTGGGCGGCGGCTCTGGGCCGGGCGCGGGCGAGGAACCCGAGGGCTGAGCGCAGGCGGCGGCGGAGGGCCGCGCACGCCTCCCGTCGGGCTTCCGGCCCGGGTCGCGGCTGGCTGCCGTCCTCCCAACACCCGGCACCTGCCGAGCACGTACGGGGCGCGGGGTCGAGGGGGCGCGCAGGCCGGCTCTGTCCCTCCTCCGCCCGGCGGGACGCTGCTCCCCGGTCCGCCGCGGCTCGGATGCCAGGTCAGCGAAGGGTTAAGGAGGCCGGCTCCCTCACCCTTGGAAAGTCCCCGAAATGACGTTGCAACCCGACAATTTAAAAAAAAGTTTAATTATAGAGACAGGCTCTGGGAGTTGGAACAAACCCGGTCGGTCGGTGGGGCCGGTAAACAACTCCGGAGCGAGCGGGCCGGGCTGGACGCCGCCCGCGGAGCCCGCGCCCCTGGGAGCGGGGGAGGGGAGCGCCCTCCAGGAGTTGGGAACCGAAGGAAATTCGAGGAATCGGCCTTCTTTTGGCGGGGGGGTGGTGGGGAGTGGAAGACTTTTTAGCTAGCCCGCGGAGCCAAGGCCCCGTCATGGTGCTTTTGGCGGGTCCCGCAGTCGCGGGGGTTGTGGGGGGAGGTAAGAGGCGCCACCTGGAGAGGGGGGGCCCTGGGTGCGGGTCGGGACTGGCCGTGGGCCCCGCCCGCTCCGGGCCCCTACCCCCTGACTTTCCACCCCCGCTTCTCCGCCCCTCCCCCGTCCCCCCCCCCCCCCGCCGCCCCGAGCAGAGCTTCGCGAACCCTCCAGATTTAAAGACCAATGGGGCCTTTTCTTTTCTTTTTTTTTTCTTGCGGGGAGAGTGGGGGTATAGAAAACTGAAATAGCTTCACATCAGGACGCAGACTAACCTTGTGGTTTTAACGCGCACCCTATTCTGTCCTGAAATCTGGAACTCATTACCTCATCACTAAGAAACTGCACGAAACCGCTCCCCCCACCCCCCTCCTCGAAGCGGGGACGAGAGAGAGCAAACAGCCCTTTAAGAGAGAAACCTACATTTGAATGATTTAAATTAAGGTGGATGGAAGTTATTTCCCCTTCTGGCGCTTGCCAGATTTCAAGAAAAGCTGAAAAATGGGAGCAGGGGGAGGGAAGCAACAGGCAAAAGAAGACACCAAAAGAAAAAAAGCAAGGGGGCAGCGGCCAGGTTAAAAATGGGGGCCATTAATTTAAGTCACAGGGGACAAATAAAAGCAGAGCGGACTGGGGATCACATACATTGCACATACATTGGTTCATGGCTGCAGCAAAGGTGGTGTGTTTCATGAAGATGGAAAA
The DNA here is from genome assembly GCF_001704415.2 of Capra hircus. NCBI lineage: Eukaryota > Metazoa > Chordata > Mammalia > Artiodactyla > Bovidae > Capra > Capra hircus. Next base: position 22,521,938 of record NC_030817.1, read on the forward strand.
AAAAGACAACAGGTTCCTAAAACAGTTGTGATTTGGAAGGTTTCCGCGTTTGCTCGGAGGCCGACAAATAAATAAGAAATACAGTAAAAATGTGTGGTGGTGGAGGCGGCGAGAATGCGACTCCAGCGCTCCGCTCCGCCCGCCCGGACCTTTTCAAAGAAACGTGCTCATAATGGGGTGACCTAATTACATCGCAATGGAACCCGCTCTTAGCCACTCAGCGCACGGGGTTTCATAACAGACCCGGCGGCCTCGAGTGCTGGGAAGAAACGTGCGAGGGCTGAGGAGGCGGCCGGGCACGCGGGGAAATAGGAAAGAAACGCAGCCCCGCGGTTTCCACCTCGGTCTGTGTGGGACGCATTCGCAACTTTATTTGGGTGGGTGGAGGGGTGTCCGAACAAACAGTAAATAAATATATACTTTCCAGTTTTCAGAAGAGTAATTGCCAACTCAAGGCCTTTCGGTTTCGAGGATCCCATGCCCCCCTCCCCCCATCCCGCCAAAACAGCGCAGTGTGACAAGCCATATGTTCCATTCCCGTGAGGGCGGGGGAGAAGCAACAGTAAGTGTCGCCTCCCCCCATCTTTGTATCTTCATTCTTACCAAAGTAACTTTTTTTTTTTTTGGTTCCAGCGTCTGTGGTGTGTATACGTGTTGCTTAGGGAGTTTCGGGCGCAGCCTGTGGTTCAGAGCGCGGGGCAAGTTGTGCGTTGCTGGGTGATTTTTTTTCGGGGGTGGGCAGAAGGGCGTTCGTGAGGATTCAGGTTTGTTTTAGAAAACTATTTAAAGATTGCTGCGTGCAATAAATACCACTCCCAGGCCTGTGAAAACAAACAGTCAGCCCGGGCGGGGGTCTTTTTCGTGGAGCACCCCCACCACCCCGCCCCCCCGCCCCGGCCCAGACTTGGAGGGTGTCCGCTGCACAGCGAACGCCAGTGTAGACGCGAGCGGCGCGCGAAATCGCTTGGTGCTCGCCGTCGCCAGGCCCGGTCCTCCAGGGTGTGTGTGTGTGTGTGTGTTTTGGGGGGGAACCTCCTTAATTCTTGTCCCTCACCCCCACCCCTGAATAAACAAAACCCTAGACGTGAACGCTCTGTGCTCCCCTTATTTCCAGTTTCCTCTCCCTGTGGGATTTGCGGAGGGGAACCAAGGGCTGAAAAGATCCCGGGGAAAGAGTGAAGTTGTGCGGGAACTTAGAGAAGTTTCAAGGGAGATCGGCACAAGATGGAAACCGGGCGCTTAGGACGGGCTTCTGCTCCCGCTAGCAAAAAGAGAAAGTCGAGCCCGCCTTCCAGCCCTACCAAAAAAAAAAAAGAAAAGAAAAATAACAACACAACAACAAGAACCCCGAAGAGTGTGGAATGAGTGATGTCACAGAGCAGCACTCGCAGGCTGACAAAAGGGGGGCGCCCCTTCCCCACCCCCCGCGCGGCCCCGGAAAGGGGCGCCGGCAGCCCGAGGTAGACTGGCGAGCGGACTCGAAAGTTTTCCTCTTTAAGAAAAAAAAAAAAGTTGTGCGCGGCTCGCAGTGGGTTTTTTTTTTCCCCCCTCTTCGCCTTCTTTCCTCGTCTCCCCTCCCCCCTCTTCCTTTTGAAAGTTTCTTTTTTTTTTTTTTTCCCCCGAGTTTGACCGCATGGCTGATTCAACTTCAGTGTCAATCAACTTTTTTTTCTTCTCTTCCTCATTTAAATAAGTTTAAAGCTCCTCCTCCCCCTCCGGCCCACCAAATCTGAAACTTATATAAATTGGGCTTCGCGCGCCGCAGCTCGGGAGAGTCGGAAAGGCGAGGGGCGCCGGGAGCAGGCGTGTGGGACTCCTGACCGGAGAGCCGGAGGCTGCGCCTTCCCCGCACCGGGACCTTCGCGACACACCAGACCCTCGTCCCTGCCCCGCGCGAGCGCCCAAGATGACCACCACCCTCGTGTCTGCCACCATCTTCGACTTGAGCGAAGTTTTATGCAAGGTAAAGTGGGGCGCACCGCTTGCTTTTCAAAGTCTTTTTTCTTTTGTCCTCAAAAAGAATCTCCAAAAGTTTAGGTCTGGACAGGCAGGGGTGGGGGAGAGAAAGAGGCGAGATGGTTGTTTTTTCCGCCTCATTTTTCTCCCCAGTTTGAAGGAATTTGGCTTTCTCCTCCCCACCCTTTGCGTTTCAACTGTTCTGGCGGGGATTACCTGGGAATCCAGAGACCAGAGTTTTAGGGGCGCAGTGTGCGTGGGGGCTGCCCTGGGCAATGTTTGGGATTGGGGCAATTTTTCGGTAATTCTTTTCGTCCGTGACGTGCCACTCTTGAGCCCGGCTTCGCTAGTCCGCTGCGTTTCGGGTGTCGCCGCTCCCGGGAGGGAGTTCGAGTCTCTCCAGCCACTTGGCTGGACTGCAGGTCGGGAGGTGCGGGTCCCTCGGGAAGGAGAATCTCGGGATGATGTTTTGCTGGATGATTTCCCCCTCTGTTCTGGAGAGGCTGGGGATCTGCGAGAAAAAGGCCAAGAGTTGTGATTCAAAGCATGTTGTCAAACGAGTTTGCATTGGGACTTCAGTTCGCCCCAGCCCGACAGGCTTCCTCTTGTGATCGCCAATCGTGCTGCAGACTTTGGGGGTGAAAGTGGCGCTCGGGTTCACCCGCTTTCCTCTTTTCTGAGAAAATGAGATTCGTGGATATGGACGGGATTGGGGGGGGGCGGTGGGGGAGACACGACGACAAAATGCCCGTCTGAGCTCTAGGGTCTTGGCGAGGAAGGATTTAATGAGGGCCTCCTTAAGTCGTATAGCTTGCCAGCCGGTGTGGAAAAAGGCGAGTTTTAAATCCGAAATATTTATTCCAGAAGTGCAGTTTAAGGGTATATAACAGAAGCCTGTGGATGTTAGATTTTTTTTTCACGCCCTCTCCCCGGTTTGAAAGAAGCTGCTTGGCTACTTTTAATTGCTGAAGTGTTTTGCCTTCTTTTAAACACGTCGAGTCATGTTGCTGTCTTTTCCTAGCTTGCTTCTCCAGTCGGTGCAGCTGCCAGGGCCCCAGGGCTGCAGGGTTGGGGTGCAGGGACACCCTGGAGCTGAAGAGCAACATCAAAAAGTTTGAATTTCAGTTTCCTTCCCTCCCTGTGCTTTTCCAAACTTCAGTTGCCCTGGCGGCTGCCTGAGCTAGCCGGCACTTCTTCCTTCTTTTCGCGGCTCTCTAGCTCTTTGATCTATTTCTCTTTCTCTTGCTCCCTCCCCCCTCAGGACTTTTTAAATGAACCTCATTGTTAGGAACTGGCTCTCCACTTGGTTCCTGTAATCCGCTCCAGGGGGTGGTTGCTGTTACAGATTCCCGATCCCCCGCAGCTGATCCTAAGGGGCCAACTTTAGAATTTGCACAATGACACCCACATGGGCCTGGAAGCCAACTCCCAGGTCCCCTGCTCACACCCTTTCCAAATCTTGAGTACAGGTTGGGCAGGTGAATTGAGTCCCATTGGAACAGAGACCTGCCTGTGGTGCCTCTGCCCCCCGCCCCACCTCCCCCACGTCCATTATTGACTGGGAGGAGGCTGGGGGGATTTGGTGCTTTCCTTTTCCTTCCCACCTGCAGCTTTGCGTTAAAGATTAAACACTGGCGCTCTTATCCAAGCCTGCTCTTGCAGCCAGGAGACTAACTGCAAAGGCATCCTCTCAGCGGAGGGGGTGGGGTGCGCAGTGAATGGTGGGAGAGATCATTGTAGAAGGCTCCCCTTCTGGGAGCATGGGAGTTTTGTATTCAGGGATCACATCCCTCTCCCGGTAGCTGCCCCCCAACCCCCATCAGGGATTTCTCCTCTAGCCCCTCCCTCTCCCCTCTCAGCAGCAAGGTAAAGTGAAGGCAGTCTGGAAACCTGTTGCCAAAGCAATAGATAGCTTCTGAAGGAGGAAGTTGAGAGTCTTCGGCCAGGCTGTGTGTTTGTGTGTGTGGGGCAGGGGTAGTCAGTTAAGCAGGGACTGATTGAAAGGAGACCTAGCCCATAGTCTCCTGCGGTTTACCTTTTTTTGTTAGGAGGGTGGGAAATGAGAGTTCGTGAGTTGTGTGAGATATTTTCAACTGAGGAAGGTGAAGTTGGATTTTCTGGATGAAAGTGGTAGCTTTGGGGACAGGATATGACAGTGCATTCCAGGGATCCAGGGATTGGCATGGAGTAGGTGCATGTGTGAAACAATGTCTCACATAGGCCAGGATTTTTGTGGTTTCTTCTGCCTGGGACCAAAGTAAACCCTCTGGGGAATGGGAGAAAGAGGAGGAGGGGGCTTGCCAGGGGAGAGGTGAGGATGGTGAGTTCCTTTGAGAGGGAGCATTTCTGATCGAGGAGGGGGCTGCCTTTAGGGGGTACTCTTCTTGGGCCTGGTGGATGGCCTTTGCCACTAACCACAGTCTCTCTCCTCTCTTTCCCCTCCAGGGTAACAAGATGCTCAACTACAGTACTCCCAGTGCCGGGGGTTGCCTGCTGGACAGGAAGGCGGTGGGCACCCCTGCCGGCGGGGGCTTTCCCCGGAGGCACTCGGTCACTCTGCCCAGCTCCAAATTCCACCAGAACCAGCTCCTCAGCAGCCTCAAGGGTGAGCCAGCCCCAGCTCTGAGCTCTCGGGACAGCCGCTTCCGAGACCGCTCTTTCTCAGAAGGGGGCGAGCGGCTGCTGCCCCCCCAGAAGCAGCCGGGAAGCGGCCAGGTCAACTCCAGCCGCTACAAGACGGAGCTGTGCCGCCCCTTCGAGGAGAACGGAGCCTGTAAGTACGGCGACAAGTGCCAGTTCGCCCACGGCATCCACGAGCTCCGAAGTCTGACCCGCCACCCCAAGTACAAGACGGAGCTATGCCGCACCTTCCACACCATCGGCTTCTGCCCATACGGGCCCCGCTGCCACTTCATCCACAACGCCGAGGAGCGCCGTGCCCTGGCCGGGGCCCGGGACCTCTCTGCTGACCGTCCCCGCCTCCAGCATAGCTTCAGCTTTGCTGGGTTTCCCAGTGCCGCCGCCACCGCCGCTGCCACGGGGCTGCTGGACAGCCCCACATCCATCACCCCACCCCCCATCCTGAGCGCCGATGACCTCCTGGGCTCACCCACCCTCCCCGATGGCACCAATAACCCCTTCGCCTTCTCCAGCCAGGAGCTGGCGAGCCTCTTTGCCCCTAGCATGGGGCTGCCCGGGGGTGGCTCCCCGACCACCTTCCTCTTCCGGCCCATGTCTGAGTCCCCTCACATGTTTGACTCTCCCCCCAGCCCTCAGGATTCTCTCTCGGACCAGGAGGGCTACCTGAGCAGCTCCAGCAGCAGCCACAGTGGCTCAGACTCCCCTACTTTGGACAACTCAAGACGCCTGCCCATTTTCAGCAGACTTTCCATCTCAGATGACTAAACCAGGGTAGGGAGGGACCCCCCTGCCTACTCCCCTCCCCCACCCCCTCATCCCCTCCCCACATCCCCTACCCTTACCTCCCTCCCCTTCTGATTCCTGACAAACCCCTACATTAACAAGGTTAAGCTCAACCCCTTTCCCCCAGAACCTTGGAATGCCCCCTCCCTCTCCCCTCTTTACACCCCACCCCCCAACATAAGGACAAGTCAGTTTGTCAGTAGCTTCCTCTGGCTTGAACCCCCTCGATTTTTATAGCCCACTTAACCATGCACAACAGACAAGTCCCATATCTGTCAGTAGATGCGTTTTTTTTTTTTACCCCCGCCCTGGCTTAAGCCGTAAGTGCCAAATCACAAAAGAAAAAGCAGTAACAGTTTACAGAAGCAACTTAGTGCCTTGTAATCTAACTTTGTCACTGTGACTACATTACCTCTTCAGCGCCAGAGGGCACCCGTGGGCCTCCCCAGAGCCTCTGCCCAGGGGGAGGGGGAGGTGGGGGGGGCATGTAGAACCAGCAGCTCCCTCCACTGGCAACACAATTGCACCTTTCCTTAATTTCAATCTCCCACACACTTCTTCCCTCCCTCTCCCTGGTAGCCCCCACGCCCCCCTCGGGAGAGTTGTTGCCAGACTTGGGTTTTTGGGGAAACCTGTCTTGACATTCAAAACCTTTTTTCTTCCCGACCTGAACCTCTGTTGACTAATCTTGCCTGGGTTCGTGTAGGTCTGCAGGAAGGAAGACTGCAAAAGCGGATGAAGATTGTGACATAAGTGGGACTTTGTGATTTAATTTTTTTCTTTTTTAAGTGGGGAGGAAGGGGAAGCTAGATGGACTATGAGAGACTTGATTTTGGTGCTAAAGTTCCCCAGTTCATATGTGACATCTTAAAAAATAACAACAAAAAGAGAGAAAAGCTTAAAAAACATGTAAGGGGTGAGCAGTTAATGGTATTCATTCCACATACAATATCTGTGTAAAACGATTTCCTGTAGAAGTAGCTTTAATGGTTTTTGCTCTAGAATACCGTAGGTCTATCCTTAGAGCACTCACGCCATGCTTTTTTCCCTGGGTTTTAAACTTCATATAACTTTCAGAAATTGGAGAGCAAAAATTTTGCTTGTCACTGCACATCAATATAAAAAAGCTTATTTAACTTATCAAAACGTATTTATTGCCAAACTATGCTTTTTTTTTGTTAATTTTGTTCATATTTATCGGGATGACAAATCCATAGAATATATTCTTTTATGTTAAATTATGATCTTCATATTAATCTTAAAATTTTGTGACGTGTCTTTTTCCTTTTTTTCCACAGTTTTAATATATTATTCTTCAACGACATTTTTTGTAACTTTACACTTTTTTTGGTTATTTTATTTTAAAAAAATGAAAAATTAATTTAAAAAAATGCAAAAAACTGTTGGATTATTTATTTTAGAAATTTCCCCCCTTTGTGTTGGACTGCAAATTGAGTTTCTTTCTCTTTTGGCCTTTCACAACTAGGACTGAGAATGTATGTAAAAGTTCTGTGACAGTACAGAAGGAAAACAACTTTTTATGTATAGCTTCTAAAAGGGAAAAAAAAAAAAAGAAACCCTTTGACTTCCACGTGCCCATCTCAAGACATTCCGATTGCAGATTTGAGGTTCTGGATTCCAGGTTTTGGAGTTTTCCAATGTTAATACAAACAGAACTGGCACACCACACATTAAGATGAATGTAATTATTATTCCTCTTGCTGGTCACTACCGTCGCTTTCTATTTCTCTTTCTTTGTGTGAATTTATTTAAAAAAAAAAAACTTTTTGTAACGACTATTTGCAGTTTAAAAATCAATAAACCCATTTTTTTCAAGAAACATCAATGGTGACGCTGGTTTTGCTTGCTTTGGTTTTACTGTGCCTGTAGGCTTGTCCTTTGTAGATGAGGTAGGTGCTAGGAAGGGGAGGAGGGGAGAAGGGCCCTGGTTGATTTCTTCTAGTCTTTAACAGCTAAACCAGCGGCTGGTTCCTTTTGTTGAGGTTGGAAGTCTGTTGAGCTTAGAGGGGATGGTGTGGGGGTTGATTGCAAAGCAGCCTGTATTTGTATTAACCTGCCCAGTTGTTGGTTGTTGACTAGCGGCCAGCTTATCCACGCTGTAGCCTCGAAGGTTCTTCTGGAGACCTGAGGCATGGGGGCTTCCAGTCTTCCCTGCTTAGTCTGTGGTCCTAATGTTTGGGGTGCTGAAATGATAAGAGGGGGATGTAGCACATGGCACTCCAGCAAACTTGGATTTGATCTTTTATTTGGGCGCTTCCAGCCTTTTTTTTATTTTTGGCTGTGCCACCTGGCACATGGCAATCTTAGTTCCTAGACTAGGGGTCAAACCCACACCCTTGCATTGGGAGTGTGGAGTCCTAATCACTGGACAGCCAGGAATTCCCTCTAGGCTTGTTTTTCCCTGCAGGAGATGGACCTGAAGCCCTAGCCTCTTAACACCTGTGTGGGGTGGGTATGATGAACCACTGTAGACTCATGGGTTTTCAGGGTGGTGAGGGGCTCAGTCACAGGGCACTAGGGGCAAAGGTGGTTTCATTTGGACTCAACATGTGCTTCTATATTTGGAAGGCTGTTAAAGGGAAGAGGCATGAAAATGGCCTGTGTAATGGGAAGTCATCAGTTCCCACCACCTTCATCTTTGTTGCATCCCTGATGCCACGCAGGATAGGCAGGTGGTCATCTTGGAAAGGATGAGGTCTCCTTGGCTAGAGGAACCTCAGCCATTGTTAGATGGCCACTTAGAGGGGATGTTTTGCCTGCCAGAGAGAGGCTGCATCCTGAAATCTCAGTCTGGTTCTTGGGAGGATTTCTATCTGAGGAGGCAGGGATATCTGAGGCTTAGCTGCCTTCAGTTCCTTGCACTCTGTAAGTTTTTGGGTTACTGTTGTGATTGCCCAGTCATTTAGTCGTGTCTGACTGCGACCCCATGGACTGCAGCATGTTGGGCTTCCTTGTCCTTGACCATCTTCTGGAGCTTGCTCAAATTCATGTCTGTTGAGTCAAAGATGCCATCCTATCATCTTAACCTCTGTTGCCCCCTTCTCCTGCCCTCAATCCTTCCCAGCATTCAGTTTTAGAGAGTAAGCTGAATTTCCATTGGGACTCCACTGGGCCTCTCCCAAGGAAGACAGGTCTGCAGCACACATCAGCTGGCCCAGGGCTGTCTTTGAGGTGGGGCAGACCTACCTTAGGCTTCCTGTGATTTTGTTTCCTGGCAGTAGGTGCTTGCTGGGGGACAGGGCCAGGATGTAGAAAAAAGGGACTATTACCTCTCCCAGGGCAAGGGCTGCTGGTGGAAGAAGGAGGAAAATCAGCCCTCCCGGGGTCTGGAGTAAACCTAGGCCTCCTGTCCCTTGCAGAGGGAATGAACACATGTATGTGTGTGTGGTGGGTGGTGATGGTGGTGTGGCAGCATGTGAGTTTCCTCTCTGACTAAAAGCAAAAACATATATAATTGTGCACCTTGATCTGGTTTACTATAGGCATAGTCGAGCATATGGCAGATATCTTTGTAATTCCCCAGTTCATGGAGCACTGGCTGGGGGCTGAGCACACCCACTGGCTAGCCCAGAATTTCCTCCACCGGAGTCAGTCCCCTGGGTGGAAGCATTGATTCCCAGAGATCCTGGAGTGTAGGCACTGGCTGTAAAGGTGAGGGGAGGTTCCCTATGGCCTGGGGAAGCTTTCTGACCCCAAGACTTGACTCTTTACTTCAGTGTCTCCATGGGAAACTCAGGCTGGACTAAGGCCCACTCAGGCCCAAGCATAATCACCACAAGAACCTGATTTTCTACCATATAGACTTAAAGGTAGACGAGATCCCGAAGTCCAAAGCTACTTGGGAAATGAAATAGCAGAAGCTTTCTAGGCCTATTCTTTTTCCGGGATAGTAGGTGATGAAAGGCCTCGATAGCAGCCCTAGTCCTGTGCTCTGGGCTGGCAGGGAGTCCAAGGAGGTGTGAGCCCAGAGCTGGCAGGGAACCTCCCTGAGCCCCTCTATGGCCAGAAAAGATAAGAGCCATGCAGAGAGAGCGGGAAGTAAGGCCTCCAGAGAGGGAGGTGGGGCGGGAAAGGCCAGGCCTGCCTTTGTCAGCCAGCTTCCTGGGGCAAGAGGCCTACTTCCTCACCTCCTGCCCTGGAACTTGGGGCATCTGTCTTGGGGGTCTTTGCAAGGTCTGTCCTGGCTGGGCAGGGCCTCCATGGCTGTTGGCCCTGCAGCTCACTTTGTTGTTGTTTAGTCGCTCGGTTGTGTCTGACTCTTTGCAACCCCATGAACTGCAGCACGCCAGGCTCCCCTGTCCTTCACTATGTCCTTGAGCTTGCTCAAACTCATGTCCATTAAGTCAGTGATGCCATCTAACCATCTCACTCTTTGTTGCCCCCTTCTCCTCCTGCCCTCAATCTTTCCCAGCATCAGGTCTGCAACTTATGGTCTGGCTTTTGGTTAAATTTCTTCCTTTGGAGCAGCTCAAAGACACGAGCTCTTTTGGCCACTGAGCAATGATTCACCTTTTTAGGCCTTGAAGCCTCACTTTGGGGGAGGAGTTTGGGAGCCTGCTCTACCTCAGCGTTACCCTGGTGAAAGGAGGACCTTTGGGACGAATAGGGAGGAAAATGTGAGACGGGTTTTGCATTCAAGTGGATCATAACAAAGCGCTGGTTATGGGCAGACATGGTCAAAGCAGGAAGATGTTTTTATGGCATGGAGGTTGGAGCCCTTCAACTTGGGTTCAAATCCCAGCTCTACTTATGCCAGCTTGTTCCTTGGGTGAATGACTCAACCTTGAATTTTCCATCTGTGTCTTAAGAAGTGACTGTGAGGATTAAGCGAACCATACCAATGATCGCTCTCCATCAGTGCTAGGTAGTCTGAGAACTTTGTGTGTTAACTCATTAAATGCTCATAGTGACTGCTTAGAGGAATTTCAATACTACCACGACTTTACAGATGGAGAATCTGGGGTGCAGAGAAGTTCCCTCATTTGTCACATGGTTAGAAGTGTCAGGGTTTGAACACAAGTAGGCCAGCTCCATGCCTGCGTTTCACTATTATGTCTCAGACACTGAAGATTTTGGCATAGTGCTCAGCACATAGTCCTCAGAACATAGATTGACAATGTTCGTTCCTGTCTCCCTTGGCTTTCGTGGAGATTTTGCAGGGGCATGAGAGGCGACCAGTTGGATTAGATGACTCTGCACACACCCCCTCCACTGGGTGTCATGATCTCATATCCCACAGGGCCCTGGATTGGAGCATTTGGAGGATGGTGCCCAGGAGGAGGGGCAGGCTACCGCCTTGGACTTTCCCCTTCCTTGCCTGTCATGGGGTGTCTGTTAATGACTGACAGAGCAAAGGGTGCCTGGGGCTGCCTCCAGAGTTGGCCTTGTGCCCTTCTTCCCTCAGGGTCTCCCTCCCTGCAGTAACCAATCATTTAATCACACCTGGCTGGATGGACCTGAATGCTACCTGAGTTCAGAGGGCGGGGACAGTGGTGACCAGCCAGGGCCCTCCCCTTTCTTTGCAGGTGGCCCCCTCAGGTCGACCTGTGCCAGCAAACAAGGATTCAGAGAGGTGGGAAGCAAGGTGGAATCCTGGCCTCTTTTTGAGGTCAGATCAGCCCTGGAGGGCCCTAGGATGACCCACCTCTCGGTGGATAAAGCTTGGCCTACAGAGAAACCTCCAAGGACATATGATACTTCTCCAGGAGCCTAGAAGGGTTACGTCTAAGTTACCACTGTGGGAACTTAGTCTCTGAGGAAGTAGGGCAGGGGCTGCTCGCGTGCCAGATTGAGATCACGCCACTTGCCCACAAGAGCCAGTGGCTGATCGGGGGCCAAGGCTGCCTCCACCACACGTAGGCTGTTTGCAGTTCTTTCAACATATCGGCAGAGGCTGGGTCTCAAGGTACAGGGCTGGGAGTGACGACTGTGCCTGCGCTATCAGGGGGATAGTGAAAAATAAATATTGGCAATGGCCAAAGGAGAGGCAATTTTCTCACCACCGGAAGCCAGTCAGGTAGCTGCTCCTGACTCCCAATAGTACTTCGGGAAGAGGGAGCTCATGACCATGAGGGACAGAGTTCATTTCTGCCCACCCCAGCACTGCAGGAGGGAGGGAGGCTCTGTTGCCCAGGTAACAGTTTAGTTTTAGAGTCAGGAGTCTGGATTCAAGTTCCTGCTTGGAGTCAACTGCACTCTGAGACTTCAGGCTAAAAACTTAGTTAAGCAGCTCAAGGGCCCCTCTTTCCTCATTTGCAAAATGGGATTATGATGGTAATGGTGAGGACAAACACCTAATTCAATGGATAAACTCTAGCAGAGGCTCACAATAGAATACTATATAGCGATATAAAAGGCTAAATGACACGTATATACACAACAACTTGGGTGAGCTGCAAAAACAGAAAGCTGAATGAAAGAAGCCTGCCGCAAAAGAGCACATTTTATCTGAGTTCATGTGTAAGAAGTTCATAAGCAGGCAAAACTGCTGTACACCGAGAGAGACTTTATAGGAATACATGAAAGTTTAGTGAACTGCACACTGAAGACTTCTGCACTTTACTGCATGCAAGCTACTCCTCAAGAAGAGAAACAGAGCTACTGTGAGTATTAAAAAACACATATAAGAAAGAGAAAAAAGAAATTCAGTACCTGGCCTGTTATAGGCGTTTAATACATTGTGGCTTTTTTTTTCTTCTAAATAGCAAGAACGTGAAATCTTCAGGTGCTGTCCTCATCCTCTTTTTATAGAAGGAGGTAATGGGCCCAGAACAGGTGAGTAACCTGCCCAGGTGAAGTGGGCCTTGAATCTGGCAGATCAGTTCTCAAGCCTACGCAGGTGCCAATGACTCAATGCGGCCCTTGGTACACAGGTGATGCTTCTTCAGAAAAACTAAATATACAGTAATCCAGACTTGGGCAAGTGGGCTAATATCTAAATGTGATCGTCCGTGTTAGAAAAGTTGCTCTTTGCAGACTAAAGAAATCTCCGTCAGCGGGCTGATGCTTTCCAGGTTTTGTGTGAGGTTGAAAGAGGCCTAGCTGGGGCCTGGCTGGGCTCTGAGGGGCTGGAGAGAGGAGAGCTTGGCTGGGTAGACCAGCATCCAGGGGCTGCGGTCCAGGGACTCGCCAGCGTGGCCTGACTGTTTCCGCCCTTCTCTTCCTAAGGCGGGGGGCGTTTTGAGGCCTTGGTGGGCCAGGCCCAGCCTGTCTTCCCAGGTCCTCAGCCTCAAGAGGGCACGGAAGCCTCATGTGACCGTTATGGTACCCCCCTCTGCAATCTGTTCCATTTCACTCTTTTGGGAAGTGGTTCCAGCAGCCAGGCTCTGGAAAGATGTTCTTGAATCCTGACAGAGGAAGACACCCAGCACAGCCAGTAGATGTGGCCACCCCAAGGCTCTGGGGGGGGTGGTTTCTTACAGGGCTGACCTGCCAAGGCAGTGTGTGTGGACAGCAGCCTCGTGCTCCAGGAAGGGCCCATGGGCTTGGGCTCAGACATGAGCAGCACTGAACTGAAGGAGGCGCTCTTTCCAGTGTGCCAGCTAGTGCCTCGCTACATTTTAGACACCAGGCATCTCACTTACTTGCTTTCCTCTCACTCCAGTTCTGTCAGCCAGTCACTAATGCGGCTCCTCTCAGTCACATTCCAGCTGTGTGACCTTAGGCTAGTCACTTAACCTCTCTGAGACTCGTTTTCCTCCTGTAAACAGGGACACCCTGGCCACCTTCTAGGGCTGTGGTGAGGATCAGATGAGATGGAGGGAAAGGAGCTTCAGGAGTGAGAAGACCCTGGACATAGGTAGTTTTAAGAGTGTGGAGACAGTATGTAGCCCTTGGGGTGAGAAAGCCCTTCTCTAGAGATGTCTTAGCGTCATCGCCTGGTGCGCTTTGCTGCCCTGGCCCACCCTCTAGATTCCCTGTCTCAGACTCACATGTGGTGTGTATGTTGTATGTGATTCGTTAACATTTACATGAGAAAAACCACACATTCAGGTTACACACAACTCAGACTTAGCAAGCATGCTCTGGGCCCAGCTTCTGTCATGTGGTCCCATCTGACGGTACCTATGAACAGGTACTATCGTTAGACCCGTTTTACAAACGAAGCAAGGCTCAGGGAGAAGTCTCCATTCACAACCACCGAATCATACATAACCAAGCTGGGACCCGGGTCTGTGTGACCCCAACATCCAAGCTCTCAGCCCCGGTACTTGACTTGGGAGGCAGATGTCAGATGGCATTGGGGTCACTCAGCAGGTCTGGATTCTGATATTTGTTCTCCCTGGAGACCCACAGTCATGGAGGAGAATTGGTCTCTTCCCAGCCCATCCCTCGTTGGGATGTTTCTATCCCATCTGGTTACCCTTTCTGCAGCCCATGGGGTTGGAATTGTGAGCAAGGGTAGGCTTGTTTTTGCCTCTCTTGCATGGGTGCAGTGCTAAGCTACGTCAGTTGTGTCTGACTCTTTGCAACCCCTTGGACTGTAGCCCACCAGGCTCCTCTCTCCATGGGATTCTCCAGGCAAGAAATAGGGAGTGCCCTCCTCCAGGGGATCTTCCCAATCTAGGGATCAAACCCGCATCTCTTACGTATCCTACGTTGGCAGGCAGGTTCTTTACCACTGAACCATCTGGGAAGCCCTCTGCTTCTCTTATCGAGGGGCAGTCTGAGGTCTGATCTGTTGATGGTAATTGAGCTGGGCTCACCCTCAGGTGCAGCAGCTGATTGAAAACCAGACCCTTACCTCGGTTGTGTCGCTGCATGGCTGGAGGTGGAAGGCATATTGACCACTCAGAGGGCTGCTGTCGTCCAGCCTGATGAGGAATGGAGAGACCCCGGGGAATGTGGGAGCCTCCCCAGGACTAACAGTAGTCCTCCCCAGGACTATTGTCTAATCAGCTACCAGCCTTACTGTCTACCTGAAACTGGGGGCTTTGGGGGCCCGCTCTGGAAGGCACTGGCTGGCTGCTGGAGTTGGTATTTCTTTTTTAGATGCTTTCTTTTCTGAAGGATGCTGCCCATATTATTGAATTGCATTCCAGCATTCCCCTTCCACCCAAGGGAGTCGTTTATTCCTGCCAAAGTTGGGGTCTGAGGGACAAAAATGCTACATTCTCAGAGCTCCAGCTAGCAGCAGAAGCCAGCAAGGGCAGAGGAAGGAGGTCCTGCCTGTCAGCTACTCAAACCCTCCCTTGCTTGCCTCAAGCTGGGGGAAGGAGGGCAGGGTCTGGTGCTTCATTGACTGGCTCAAGGAGGCCCATATCCTCAGGACCCTTCCTTCTCCTGTGACTCCCATTTCACTGCTCAGCTTATAGTCCTTCCTGAGGGCATTGCGGGCAGTCAGGCGATTGGTTCAGTCAGCTTTTTGGACTCAGATAGAAGCTAGAGTATTTTTAGCTTCAGTGTTGACCCTGACCTTGGCTTCTCTTCCAGCATCCTGCATCTTTTGGTTTAGTTTGGAGCAGGAAGCTAGTTTTCCTGCACAGTGGAGGACCCCCTCCCCCTAAACCAAGCAGCACTTGTCCGTGACCCCTTAAGGGTGTAGCCAGATGTTCGGAAGGTCTCTGGGCTGTGTTGCTGTTGTTCAGTCGTTCAGTTGTGTCTGACTCTCTGCCACCCCATGGATTGCAGCATGGCAGACTTCCCTGTCCTTCACTATCTCCCAGAATTTGCTGAAACTCATGTCCGTTGAATCAGTGATGCTATCCAGGCATCTCATCTTCTGTCACCCCCTTCTCCTCCTGCCTTCAATCTTTCCCAGCATCAGGCTCTTTTCCAACAAGTCGACTCTTGGTATCAGTGGCCAAAAGTATTGGAACTTCAGCTTCAGCACCAGTCCTTCTAATGAATAGTCAGGGTTGATTTTCTCTAGGATTGAGTGCTCTGAACTTGCAGTCCAAGGGACTCTCAAGAGTCTTCTTCAGCACCACAGTTTGAAAGCATCAATTCTTCTGTACTCAGCCTTCTTTATGGTTCAACTCTCATATCCATACATGACTACTGGAAAAAACCATAGCTTTGACTATATGGACCTTTGTTGGCAAAGTGATGTCTCTGCTTTTTAATACGCTGTCTAGGTTTGTCGTAGCTTTTCTACCATGGAGCAAGCGTCTTTCAATATCATGGCTGCAGTCGCTGTCCGCAGTGGTTTTGGAGGCTGGTGGTGAGACAGCTGCCTTGGGGTGGTGGGGTTTACTTGAGGCTGTGGGAACATGGGGCAAAGCGTCCCTGTCATGGCATTGAAGCTACCTCCAGGGGCAGGAGATGAGCCCTAGCTATGGGTCCACATGAGAAGGGAGATAGGGAGCTGGGTTTCTCTTCTTAAACATGCATTAGAAATCACTGGAGGATAGGAAGTTCCTCCCAACATCCAAGCAAAGTTGGGAGTTACATGTTTGTGTGTCTCCCTCACCATGTCCAGCTTGGTTTGGGGCCTGGAGGGAACAAGTCCTGGCTACAACTTGCTGACAGATTGACCTGAGTCATTACTTCTTATTTCCAGGCTTTATTTCCTTGTCTGTGAAATAAAGGGGTTGGGCCAGATGAGTTCTTAGTTCTACGATTCCATGAACATCTTAGAAAGCAGAACACATGAAGCCAATGTCCTTTGCCATGTTGAGCGATGGGGCACTGGGGGCAGCAGTGTTGATGCTGTAAAGCCCCAGCTGGAGTTCTAGATGGAAGGGACTTGGTGTGAGTCGTTGATGATGTCAGGTGACTCGCACGGACAGGTCCAAGACTCTAGAAGCTGGCAGTCTGAACCTCCTTTGAAGTGGTGGTATGAAACCCTTTTATGAACTGGAGGTTGGCTGAGAACATGTAAGTCATCTCGTTGGTATGTTGTACTTCCCCAAACACACCATTTTAAATTAAAACACTGAAGCAACTGTCTTATTTGAGGATTGTATTTAGCACCCGAACATGCTGTTTAACATCTCTTTAGCTGACTTGTTTTTGTGACACTCGTGAGAACGAGTTACTGATATCTGAAGTCCCAGGGAGGTAGATTTCAGCTCTGTCCAGGAAAGAACTTTTAACAAGTGGGGCTGGCTTTTAGAGATGCTGAACTTCTGTTGTTGGTAATGTTCAAACCAAAGCCTGGCCCTTACCACCCACCCTCTGCTCACCTCCGTGTTCTCCTGCCCCCCACCCTCATCAGGGACGTTGCAGAGTGATTCCCGGACACCCTGTCCGAAGCTGCCCCCTCTTCCCTACTCTGTCGTACCGTCCTGGTTGGGTATTTTAATACTTGACACTTTCTGTAAGTGTCACGTTCATGTATCTTTCATTCATTGGCCATTGCCCCGCTAAACTTGGAGGTAAAACTGGCAAAGCAGGCACCTGGACTCTTGTCCATCATTCTTCCTCCAGTGTTCCATCTCTTGGCATTTAGCAGTCACTCATCAAATACTGGGGCTTCCCCAGTGACTCAGTGGTAAAGAATCTCCTACCAATGCAGGAGACACAGGTTCGATCCCTGGGTCAGGGAGATCCTCTGGAGGAGGTCATGGGAACCCACTCCAGTATTCTTGCCTGTAGAATCCCATGAACAGAGGAGCGTGGTGGGGTACAGTCCACAGGGTAGCAAAGAGTAGGACATGCCTGAAGCACACAGCAAATACTGAACAGCTGAAAGTTTGCTGTTGGTTTAGGTTTTATCACTTCCAGGTCTACTAGCCCACTGGTCTATGGGATTAGGCTCCTGTAGAGCCTGGGTGGGGCGATTTGAAGGGGTCTTGGTGTCCCGGGTTGGTGAGCATGGAGTAAGCCCTGGGATTTGGATGTGTGTTGCCTCCCTTGCTGGCTGTGGGTCCCCTGGGTGAGTCATCCAACATTTCTGGGTCTCGTTGCTTCATCTATAGACGGAGAGAGTTGGATTTGGTTATCTTCGAGGCTCTTTCCAGCTGGCCTACCTTGTGATTTCAAGCACTCTGTGTCTGTATTCACTCCTCTGTTCTCAGACTGTTTGTTCAACTTTCTTTTATTAGGGGTTCTAGGCCTATTAAAACAGAAAAAAAAAAATTAAGTAGCCTTGAGAAGGGAAGAGTAAATACAAGTGCAAATGGTTGTTTTATTCTAACAAATTACACGGACTACAGGGAGACCCCAAGGGAATGGACTGTTTAATTAAATAATTGCCAGGTTAAATATAGATAGTTCAACCCAGGCATAAATTAACAATTGAGATTCTTTTGCTGATATACTTTAGCCACTTAACAGTGCACTCAGCTGCAACATACCTAATGTTCTGATTTAAAAAATACTTTATAAATGGAGATAGTGGACACATTCTTTCTTCTCTCTGGCCTCTCTTGGAGATGGCTAGTAAGCCTGGATGATTCAATTTTACTGGTGAGAAAATTAAAAGTAAGCTACTCTTAAGGACAAAGTTAAAATGCCCCCCTGCTGAAGGATTGTGCTCTGTGGCTGGCATGGGCTGACATGGAAGGTAGGCAGAAGGTGACATTTTTTCCTTTTAGATAAATTTAGGGCTTTCCCCTACATATTCCTATTTCTTCCTATACTTGGAAAAGATTTTTTCTACACCCTAAAGTATGATAAATCACTGCTGCGTGATGAAGCAGTCAATGCATGTATGCTTAATCATGTCTGAGTCTTAGTGGCTCTGTGGACTGTAGCCCGCCAGGCTCCTCTGTCCATGGGATTCTCCAGGCAAGAATACCCCAATGGATTGCCATTTCCTTCTCCAGAGGATCTTCCCAACTCAGGGACTGAACCCATGTCTCTTGCAGCTCCTGCATTGCAGGCAGTTTGTTTACCACTGAGCTGCTAGAAGATCCATATAGGTAGGCATTGGGTACAACTATAGCATAAAGGTTGCTATATGGTTCAAAAACATAAAATGTGATGCTTATTTAGAAAGTTTACATTTTAGTTGAGGAGACAAGGCATAATCTAATGAAACCACCAATTAAAAAGACTGGATTTTGTACTTTGATAGTATTGTGTACTGATACAATAAAAGACAAGCTTGAGATAATTAGGGGACAGTACCTGGTGAGACTCTGCTGGTTGGGTGGTACACATAGTGCCAATGAGTCAGAGGAGGGAGATTGGCGAGGGTCAGCATTTGTCTGGAGAAAGGCTTGCTTGCAGCTCTACCCTGGCCTGGCTCTAGGGGTATAGCTGTGCCCTTGCTACTGCTCTGAGTCACAAGTCTCAGGGAATCAAATGTGTGTGGTGCCCACTTGGGGCTGGGTAGGATGGCAGCCCTGCACCACGAGGCTCAGATTGCAGAGACTTGAGATGAGCAAAGGATGGAGAAGCCTCAAGGTTAACACCTCTGGGTCTTGGTCAGCCCATGGACCCATCAAATGTACTGCCCTTTACACAAATATTTCTAAATATTTGAGCCAACACTTCAAAATCAAAAGATTTAACCAGCAATAATCCAGGACTTCCTTGGTGGTCCAGTGGTTAAGAATCTACCTGCCAATACAGGAGACATGGGTTCAATCCCTGGTCCGGGAAGATCCCATGTGCTTCAGGGCAACTAAGCCTGTGAGCTGCAACTACCGAACCCATGTGCCTAGAGCCCATGCTCTGCAACAAGACAGTAGCGCCCCCTTCCCGCAACTAGAGAAAGACCACACGCAGCCACAAAGACCCAGCACATCGAAAAATAAAAAATAAAATAAATAATTAAAACACCAGGAAATAATGTAAGCAGCAAATTCTTAAAAAACACAAAATCCAGTTGTCTGACATCTCTGGGAATCTTGGGAGATCTGGCCATGTAAAACTCAAATTCCTCTTTGACATCAATTGTGGCAATAGTCCTGCGGATCTAAGTAGCATTCATTTAAGTCAAAGCTCATACTCCTCAGCCTGTTCCAGTCCCTACCACTCCTGGTAAGTCCCCAATACTGCCTGAATCTTTTTCCCATAATGGTAGAGAAATATATCTCTTTGTACTCATATTTCTATCAAGAATAAGAAAAACAAAGGCCCAATAGAGCTGTGTGCTTTTTTTTTTTTTTAAAGATGATAAGAACAAGCCTGTTCTTCATAGAAATGAAGAATAAGCAAACAAAGGGCATCTATGTTGAAGGAATTTAGCCCACCTGCCTCTCTCCCGTAGATTCCTGCTGGGCTCTGTGTCAGTGGAGTCTGTGGGAGCTTGTGGGAAACAGATAGGTTATATAACAGAGGCTCTGCCTCAAGAAAACTAGTCCTAATAGCTGAGATTTATTAAGGGTCTATGTGTGCATCTACCTTCCCAACAACCCTGAGAGACAGGTACTGTTATTTATTTCTGCCTCACAGAGGAGGAAGCAGACATAAAGAGGTTAACCAACATGTCCAGGGTCACACAGCTCCTTGAGGGTGGAGACAGGATTTGAATATATAGATGTGAGAGTTGGACCGTAAAGAAGTCTGAGCACTGAAGAATTGATGCTTCCGAATTGTGGTGCCGGAGAAGACTCTTAGAGAGTCCCTTGAACTGCAAGAAGATCAAACCAGTCAATCCTAATGGAAATCAACCCTGTATGTTCATTGGAAGGACTGATGATGAAGCTCCAATACTTTGGCCACCTGATGCAAAGAGCCGACTTGTTGGAAAAGACCCTGATGCTGGACAAGAGGACAAGAGAAGAGGGTGACAGAGGATGAGACGGTTGGATGGCATCACCGATTCAATGGACATAAGTTTGAGCAAATTCTGGGAGATAGTGAAGGACAGGGAAGCCTGGTGTGCTGCAGTCCATGGGGCTGCAAAGAGTCAGACATGACTAAGCAACTGAACAATAATTTCCTGATTCCAGAATCCAGTTTCATGTTTGCTTCCTCTGTGCTATGAGGCTTTAAGACAGATGCCCTTGGCTTGGGATGATAGATGCGTGGGGTGTGTGTGTGTGTGTGTGTGTGTGTGTGTGTGCGTGCGCGCGCACGTGTGTGCACTCTGTCCTAGCACCGAGAGCAGTACTCACTGCCCAACAGGCACCTAGTAAATACCTCTGAAGATATGTGCTGGCAGATGGCCCCTGAGCCCTGTGTTCTGGGGCTGTGTTTACTAAACTTGTTCCTCTGAGCACAATGTCCTGCTGGGGGCTCAGGTCTGAGTGACAAGCAGGGACAGACTAATTTACTCCACACCTTTTTGTTCCAAGTCTAGATCTCCTCTAAGTATTTCCTTCCCCACCACCTTCACCCTGCAGACTATGAGATGCGACAGCAGGCATCTTCACTGGAGAGTGAAGGAAAAAGCATGATTGTTGATGAAGCCCGATGGAATAGGAAGTGGTCCTCTAGGCCACTGAAGCCTTGAGAGAGGCTGTCCTGTGGTGGGGTTGTGGGCAGTGTCTGTGTAGCTGGCTCCAGGACCAGAGTGGGGGATAGCTGTGGAACACAGAGGGGCGGATGGCAGTAGCAGTCCTGTGTGGACGCCCCATCTCAGTGCCAGCCATTAGTTGCTCAGAAGCAAACCCTGAGATAAGGATGTGAATGTAAGTAGTTTATTTGAGAGGCAATCCCAGGAAGCACCAATGGGAGAAGGGGAGAAGTGAGTCAGAGAAGGGTAGGCAGCTGATAAAGTGTTTGTAGTCAAGCTTGTTCTCCCCAGGGATAGCTGGGCCTTGATCCTCCTGGATGGTCTGGGAGTCAGTGAAGGACACATGCCTCAGACACAGCATAGCCAAGGGGCAAGGGAACTGGGGTGTTCAAACCCCAACCCCTCAGTGATGGGTTGGGGCCACTTGGCCCTGAGGTGAGGGTGGGCAGAGAGGACTCCAGTTAACAGAGAGACAGTGTTGGCATCTGGCACCTGGACAGGCGTGCACTGAAATGGTGAGGGCACGGGGATGTGTAGGAGGGTACCTGCTGCGCCCGCAGCCTCCCTTCTATCCACACAGGCTGAGTGTCCTGTCTGGAGCCCAGCGTGCTTTGCAGAGGTGCTACGCCCATCCTATACCATAGCTTTTGCTATATAACAGACCTCTCCAAATTTTCTGGCTTAAAATAACAACCAGTTTACTTAGCTCTCATCTCAGTGGATGGGCGACTTGGGTTGGGCTCAGTTGGGCAGTTCTGGACTCAGCAGGGCTCACTCATGCCTGCGACCAACTGGCTGGTCTGAGATGGCCTCATGGGAACAGCTTATCTGTCCCCCCAGTCTCTTATCCTCCAGCAGTCTAGCTGGGGCTTATTCTCAGGGAAGGGAATGGGTTGAGGCAGGCAAGTGTTCTGGAGGCCTGGGCTTGGAACTGGCACAGCATCACTGCCTCCACAGTCTGTTGGCCAACAGAAGTCATCCGTCTGGCCCAGATTCACAGGGTGGGGACATAGACCCTGCTTCTTGGTGGGAAGAGCTAGAAAGTTATATTTAGGAGGATATGTACAGGAAGAGGAATATTTGCATCCACGCTTACAAATAATCTACCACATGGTTGAGCCTCGAGGCAGCTTGTGTTCCGGTGGACAATGAAAACCAGTGGGCTCTGTCTTTTAGAAGGAGTAGGAGTCAGAAGCTGTCTGGGTCAAGTGTGGGAACATCTCTGTCCTACAGCATCTCCTCCACAGATGCTTTCTGTTAAGCAGTCTTTTCCGTTGATCATCTGTAAGTAAGCAATTATTTCTGAGGGATAGCTCATTAAATCTCTGCTTACTAAGGTGGTGATTCTGTGTGGGTTGGAAGAGTAGAAAAGAGCTGAGTGGCTTTAGGGAAAGGAGATGTTGTGGACACGTACATCTCTTTTTGGCCAGTATCTGAACCCTTTTCCCTGTGTTTAGGGAATTCCTACCTTGCTAGTTCTGATGAGTGGTGGCAGAGCCGGCCACTTTAGATGGTGGAAAGACCGTGTCTTTCCTTTCCTAGCCTCCATCTGCAGCCAGGAGGTGAGTGTACGACCTGGGCTTTGCTGGTCACACATACCTGCCTCTGGACTCAGGATAGGAGCTAGTGATGCGAAGCAGCAGGATCGGTGAGCTCTCTAGAGGTGGTCTGAATTCCTGGAGCAGCAGTGGCTATGTGGAGAGGCTGAGCCCCGCATCAGGGGTTGTGTGCTAATATGAACCAGCCATGGTGCCCAGCATTCATGGCAGTGATATTTTTGCTAAACAAATTCTGCGGCATGTTTTGGGGGAATTTCTTCTGGTTGCAGGGACTTCCCAGGTGGCACTAGTAGTAAAGAACCCCTCTGCCAATGTAGGAGACATGAGAGACGCTGGTTTAATTCCTGGGTCGGGAAGATCCCCTGGAGGAGGCCATGGCAACCCACTCCAGTATTCTTGCCTGGAGAATCCCGTGGACAGAGGAGCCTGGTGGGCTACAGTCCACAGGGTTGCAAAGAGTCAGACAAGACTGAAGCAACTTAGCATGTGTGCATGCTTCTGGCTACAGAGAATCAAACTTTGTTTTTTATCTCCCCCAGGGATTATGTGAAGTATACCATATCCTCTTAATGAATTACTACTTGGCTTGCAGCTAAGAAACCCAACTTGTAAGGTGGGAGTGGAGAGGGAAGCATATGGATGGAAGGAGGGGAGAGATTGGCCCAAAGAAGCTATTGGTTCTACTTCTCTATTTTGCTCAATGCCGCTCCATGGGGAATGGTAAAGAAAACTGGGTAAATGTTTCTGAAAGCATAGGATAGTTTATTTGTCTTTTAAAAAGGTAGAATTTCAGAAAGTAAAGGGTTTCCCCCTTTAGGAAGCCGATTGGAGGATGGAGGAATAAGTGAGAGAGGTTGATCTGGAGACATGGGGATGTCGCGAGCTTCTGGTTTGAAGCCCTGGAGCAGACGCCAGCTTCTGGGATGGCCTGGTGGGTGGGGAGTGGTGTTGGTAGGGGAGACGAGAGGCACAGTCATGGATCCTAGGGTAAAAGAACCAAGGACGAAATTCGTTGTTTTTCTCGGAAGAGCATCCACTGTTGGACAGGGACGTGTTGTAACAGTGAAGTTGAGTCAAGGGCGTATAATTTGTATTCGGTGGTTTACTTTTTCGAAGCCCTGAACTTGCTCAGCTAATAAGCAAATTTTCTTTCCATAAGAGAAACTATTTTTATAGGAAAAAACATAGGTGAGTGAATCACATAGGATGTTACTGCTTCCCTTGGTTTAATCAACCATTAAAGAAAGTTTACTTTTGAGCTTAAGGAAATTTGGCAGCTACTTCAAATGTAGGTGGCGTCATGGAGAGGTATTAATTCACCTCCCTACATAAAACACAGAAGAAATACACATACAAAGAGCCAGCCAAAGAGCTTTGACCCAGTGAACAGTGTGGCACTGCTGTTTACCTTGGGTGGACTGACAGCTCTTGTCGAGACGTGAGTTGGGGAGCACGTACCCAGACGTGGCATGTTTCTTGGGCTGCCTGGGGTCATACCTCCACCTGCGGGTTACCCACCTCTCCGCCATCACACAGCTCAGGTTTGAATGCCTCCTGCAGATGTCTGGCCTTTTCTCCTCCTCTATCCTGCTCTCCTAAATGCCGTGTAGAAACCCACTGTGTTCTTACAGCACCATCAAGCTCAGAAGAGAACAAATCTAGGGTATATTCTCCAAAGTCTGTAGAGCCAGACTGGGCAGGGATGAGAGAGATCCTCAAGGCCAACCCGCCTTCAGGGCTAGGACACCCTTCCAGATTCAGCAAATGTGAATGTGAAGAAAGGTTGGGGGGCTCTGACTTCTCCTCATTCCTTGGTGGTGTGGTCTTTCTGAGAGGAGCAAACTCCTTTGATATTAAGACATCAATTGCAATGGAAGGCCCTCCTTCCAACCCAGAAGGCAGAGACATTTTTGCAGTATTTCTACATGGGTCCAGCTAGATGTGAACTAAGTCTGCAGAGCTCAAATCTGAATGGGTCAACACTGATCTGTATGAGTGGCCCTCACCGCAGTGCTCACCATGCCTCTTGGAAATCAAAGAAGCTTTTGGCATCACTAGCTGAGGATCTTCATACGGTCAGCCAACTCATAGCCATGTGACCGTTGGTGTAGCAGCTCTTCACCTTGAAGGGCTCTCTTTTCATTGGCTCCTCAGCCTGGTCCCCATTTTACAGATAGAGAAATTGAGCCTTGTAGAGATTAAATGACTAGCTCAAGGCTATGGAGGTGATAAGGGATTTATTTTGTAAACAATGATTTTTTATTTTTCATGACAATACCACACAAAATCATTAATTAAAATAAAAAAGTTTTTTGAGATGTAATTTACCCATTAATGTATACAATTAAGTGGTTTTTAGTATATTCACAGAGCTGTGCAACCATTACTAGAGTCAATTTTAGAACATTTTCATTATTACCCCCCCTCAAATCCCACATCCTTTAGCTATCATCCCTC
The DNA here is from genome assembly GCF_001704415.2 of Capra hircus. Lineage (NCBI taxonomy): Eukaryota > Metazoa > Chordata > Mammalia > Artiodactyla > Bovidae > Capra > Capra hircus. The sequence continues at coordinate 22,546,646 of NC_030817.1, forward strand.
ATTCCTCCCCTCCTCAAACACTCCCAGCCCTAAGCAATAGCCAGTTTATTTCCATGAAACCAGTCTTTTAAATTCCAAATCCAATACTCTTATCACAATGCCAATGTCAGTCTGGAATCTGCTCAAATATTGCACTGAAGAGAAATGACTTAGAGTTTTAAGAGTTGACTTCCTTTAAAATGTTGCACACTTTAGGAATTTTCAAGGCATCAACCCTGTGATAGTTAATTTTATGTGTCAATTTAACTGGTCTAAAGGATGCCTAGACGGCTGGTAGAATATTTTTATATGTGAGGGTGTTTCCAGACGTGATTCACATTTGATTCAGTAGACTAAGACTGCCCTTACCAACGCAGGTGGGCATCACCCAATTATTGAGGCCTGAATAAAACAAAAAGGTGCATGAAGGACAAATTTGTTCTTGCTTGAGATGGGATGTTCATCTTCTGTCCTCAGACATTGGTGCCCCTGGTTCTGAGCTCTTTGGACTCATGCTGGGATTGACACTGTATGTCCCCCAAATTTTAGGCTTTCAGACTTGGACTGGGATTGACACCATCAGCCCCCCCTGATTCTCAGGCCTTTGGGTTGGGACTGGAACTATAACTCTGACTTTCCTGGGCATCAGGCCTGCAAGGTGGCAGATGGGGGACTTCTCAGCCTCCATAATCACCTGGGCTAATCCCTCTTTCTATCTCTCTATATCCTATTGATTCTGCCTCTGGAGATGCCTAAGTGAAAAAAGTGAGAAGTCAAAGTGTTAGTTGCTCAGTCGTGTCCAACTTTCTGTGACCCCATGGACTGTCATCTGCCAGGTTCCTCTGTCCATGGGATTTCCCAGACAAGTATACTGGAGTGGATAGCCATTCCCCTCTTCAGGGGATCTTCCCACCCCAGGAACCAAAACCAGGTCTCCTGCGTTGCAGGCAGATTCTTTATCTGAGCTACCAGGGAAGCCCAAATCCAGTCCCCAATTCACCTTCCCTGTTCTTCAACAAAAGAAATCTCAGCCCACACATCTCTCTCCTTTTCCTGACAGAGTACAGCTAGGGCCTCAGCACTCTGGTCTTCCGTTCCCCATCCTCCCCAGTAGTGGCTGGTGCCCAGTGGGGTGTCAGGGAGCTTCAGAAGCCGCATGTCAACAGGCACATCTAATCCTGGTGTCAATTTTACTGGCAAAGTTTTTCAGGGAGGTGGTGTTGTTTTTGCTGTTGTTCAATCGCTCAGTTGTGTCCAATTCTTTGCAACCCCATGGACTGCAGCATGCCAGGCTTCCTTGTCCATCACCATTTCCTGGAGCTTGCTCTAACTTATGTCCATTGAATTGGTGATGCCATCCAACCATCTTGTCTTCTGTCATCCCCTTTTCCTTCTGCCTTCAATCTGTCCCAGCATCAGGGTCTTTTCTAATGAATCAGCTCTTTGCATCAGGTGGTCAAAGTATTGGAGCTTCAGCTTCAGAATCAGTACTTTCAATGATTATTCAGGATTGATTTCCTTTAGGTTTGACTGGTTTGATCTCCTTGCAGTCCAAGGAACTCTCCAGCGCCTTCTCCAAAGTTCCAAAACATCAATTCTTTGGCATTCTGCCTTCTTTATGGTCCAACTCTCACATCCATACATGACTACTGGAAAAATCACAGCTGTAACAATGAGGACCTTTGTCGATAAAGTAATGTCTCTGCTTTTTAATATGGTGTCTAGGTTTGTCATAGTTTTTCTTCCAAGGAGCAAGTGTCTTTTAATTCCATGGTTGCAGTCACCATCTGCAGTGATTTTGGAGCCCAAGAAAATAAAGTCTGTCACTGTATCCATTGTTTCCCCATCTATTTGCCATGAAGTGATGGGACCAGACACCATGATCTTAGTTTTCTGAATGTTGAGTTTTAAGCCAACTTTTTCACTCTCCTCTTTTACTTTCATCAAGATTCCTCACAATTTCATCACAATTCCTCTTCGCTTTCTGCCATAAGGGTGGTGTCATCTGCCTGTCTGAGGTTATTGATATTTCTCCCAGCAACCTTGATTCCAGCTTGTGCTTTATCCAGCCCATCATTTCACATGATGTACTCTGCATGTAAGTTAGACAAGCAGGGTGACAATATATAGCCTTGACATACTCCTTTCCCAATTCGGAACCAGTCCATTGTTCCATGCCCAGTTCTAGCTGTTGTTTCTTGACCTGCATATGGGCTTCACAGGAGGCAGGTCAGGTGGTCTGGTATTCCCATCTCTTGAAGAATTTTCCACAGTTTGCTGTGATCCTCACAGTCAAAGGCTTTAGCATAGTCAATGAAGCAGAAAGTAGATGTTTTTCTGGAATTCTCTTGCCTTTTCTATGATCAGTGGATGTTGGCCTGGTTCCCCTGCCTTTTCTAAATCCAGCTTGAACATATGAAAGTTCTCGGTTCACATACTGTTGAAGCCTAGCTTGGAGAATTTTGAGGATTACTTTACTAGCATGTAAGATGAGTGCAATTGTGCAGTAGTTTGAGCATTCTTTGGCATTGCCTTTCTTTGGGATGGGAATGAAAATGGACATTTTCCAGTCCTGTGGCCACTGCTGAATTTTCCAAATTTGCTGGTATATTGAGTGCAGCACTTTTCACAGCATCATTTTAGGATTTGAAATAGTTCACCTGGAATTCCATCACCTCCACTAGCTTTGTTCATAGTGATGCTTCCCAAGGCCCACTTGCCTTTGCATTCCAGGAAGTCTGGCTCTAGATGAGTGATCACACCATCATGGTTATCTGGGTCATGAAGATCTTTTTCGTATAATTCTTCTGCGTATTCTTGCCACCTCTTAGAAAGTATATTTGAGGACTAGTGTTTTATCTTTCAAATTAATGTGAAGAAATTCCTGCTCGCAGTAGCCATTTCCAGAGACAGCCTTGGATCTAGAGATGGCTCAGTCTCCTTGGCAGGCTGTGGCCAATTAATGTGGAAATTTAACCCCGCTATCTGAGAGACTCATCGTGGTACCTACCTTATGCCCCAGGGCAATGTACCATGCTATTGTTTTTCTCACAAACAGCCGATTGTTAGGTAACTTTTCTCATCTTTAAGGCTTGTCTACCCTGATAGGTTACACCCTGCTTGAAGCTCTTGTAAGAACAGCAACTGCCTACTGTGTGCTAGGAATAGGGTTAGGAGGAGGGTGAGGTAAGCTAGACACTTAGCATACACAATTTAAGGCACACCCCGCTGCTGACCCTGCACTAGGCAACCTTGAAAGAGAGCACCTGTTTGAATTTTGTACTGTAGGTTCTCATCATAGGTTGAATTTTGCCTCACCCTGGATCTGCCCTGGCTAGACTTTTTTATATACATTTTCTCATGCAATATTCATAACAGCTTCATTTTACAATTGGGGAAAATCTGAAGTGCACGGTGCTTGAGAAACTTGCCCAAGGCCCTACAGCTGGTTCTAGCACACCAGTGGTTGACACTGACCTTTCCTCCTTTGGTTTAACAACAGCCCTGAGAAGTAATTGGTCACTGTAGAAGCACTGGCTCATGAGAGCTGATTGCTAAGTTTCCAGGAACTTTGAGAGTCAGTCATTAAACACAGCCATTATTAAATAGTAAATTTTACAAACTTGTAATTTAGAAATTATATTAATAGGGAATATAACAAATGCCCCCACTTCATCACTTCCTAATTCTGATTCTACAGGATTGAGATGGGATCCTCCTGGTGTTGTCACTTACCAGCTGTGTCGCTTGGCCACGTGGTGAGAGCTGTGAGGAGTGCGGAGCCTTGTGAAAAGTAGAGGATTTGGAACCAGGGCCTCTTGATTCAAGTCCCAGCTTCACTCTTGTTGCCTGTGTCAGTTTTTCCATCTGTAAATTGGGAGCAACTACTACTGGTGTCAGCTCTCTCCCTGGCAAATTGGGAGCAATTTACAGACGGGAATACTGACACTGAGGGTAGTATCTGTTTATCTCTTACATGCTTTTGAACGTTTGCTGAATACTCGCTATGTGCCAAGCATTGTTCTAAGCCCCTTGCTTATATTTTTGTGTTAATGTTCCAGTAACCTGAGATAACTATCGTTCTCCCGTTTTCAGATGGAGAAATAGCCTCAGCACAATGGAATACCTTTCCCAAGGTCACACAGCTGGTAGGTGATGATGGGAGGAGTTCATCTCAGGCAGTCCCTGGTACCTAGGAGGTGCTCAATAGCTATTCATTGATCTGAATAGGCAGGGGAAGAATCCAGACCCTGCACCCAAACTCGCCCATGCTCCCTGTTAAAGGGTAAGCCACAGGGAACTGCTGCATTGGAGCAAAACCCCCTTCTCTGCAGGATGGGAAGAGGCCAGCTCCTCCCTGTGCCAGCCGGAAGCCACCTCTTCCGGGCATTCTCCAGGGCGGATACGTTGTAGGAAACAGCCATGAGGCCACAAGGAAGAAAAACACCCGCTTCCCATGCTCCCAGCATGGTGATGGAAAGCTCCAGGTTTAAGCTCCAAGACCTCTCCCTGGGGCCCAGAAGAAGCAGGCTTCCTCCTGGGGTGATGCTGTGGCTGTATCCCACAGGCCTGGAAGGGTTGGATGAGAGAGGCTATTGCTTTGAAGCTGAGGCGGCAGTGTGCCTGCAAGACAGAGCTTGGTTTTGGGCACCAGAAGAGCCTGGACTTGAATCTTGCCTCTGCCTCTTACAAGTTGGATGTCCTCAGTTAAGGTCTCTGAGCCTCAGTTGTCCCTCTCTAAAATGGGAGAATATCCACCTATGGACGCTTACAGAAATGTGGTTTAAAAATCAAGGAGAATGCAGACGAAGCATATGAGAAAAAACCGGCAGAAGGAATGGAATACATGATAAGTGAATGAATGCCAATTTAACAGCTGTGTGCCAGGCACTGTGCCGGGCAAGGAGGATTCCAACAGGAGTGGGTAAGAGCCCTATTTCAAGGACTCAGTGCAGTATGGAGAAATGAACCAAGAGAGGAGGTGATGGAGGACACGTACAGTGGTACCCAGGTGGGGAAGGAGTGGGGAATGTGGGCCGGGTCCTAACTTTCCCCGCACAGGCGCTTGCTGAGCAAGTAACTGCTGAGACCCACTATGTGCCTGTGGGTATGATGGGGAATGCAGCTGTGCATATGAACCAGAAACAACCCAGTCCCTCTCAGAAACAAGACTAATAGGCATGAAAAGGTAAGTGACAGGGACTTCTCCAGCGGTCCAGTGGTTAAGACTTCGCTTCCCAACACAGGGGGTGCCGGTTCGATCCCTGGTCAGGGAGGGAAGATCCCACATGCCTCCTGGGCCAGAATACCAAACCATAGAACAGAAGCAGTATTGTCACGAATTCAATAAAGACTTAAAAAAAAAATAGGTAAATGACAATATAAGCAACACAAGTCTTAGAGAATAAGGTACAAGAAATCATAGAGTGAGGAATTCATGGCCTTTGTCCACTTAGAGGGAAGGACGGCAGTGAGGACCCCTTGTTCGGATTTGCAGGTGAGGGGCTTCCAAAGCCTAAGCTCTTCTCCACTTCCTCCAGGTGGAGGAGGGAGGAGGGGCCGGGGCCGAGTTTGCTTTCTGCTGCCATAAAGATGGCCTCCCAGGTAGCGCTAGTGGTAAAGAACCCACCTGCCAATGCAGTTAGACAGAAAGATACTTGGGTTTGATTCCTGGGTCGGGAAGATCCTCTGCAGGAGAGCTCAGCCACCCACTCCCGTCCTCTGCTGGCTCCTCTTACGAGACTCCTCAAGAGAGCCAGGTTGAACTCCCTGGTTTAGGAAACCGTTTTGGGCAGAGTTTGGAGGTAGTGTGAGGCTGGCAGATCAGAAAATGAGGCCTCCCAAACTCCCCAGCCCTGGCCCTGGCCCCATGAGGCCCCAGCAGAAGGGTCTTTTTGCTTTCTCAGAGATGTGGGTGCCTTCCTGGGTCTCCCCTCCCCTTCCTTTGTGTGATGCGAGTTTCTCCTACAGCATGTTGTCGGCTGTGACAGTGCTGGTGCTGCAGACAGTCTCTCAGCAGGTGTGCCCTTATGTTTTACCACGAGGCACATTTTCTCCCCACCCAGTAACCATGAATCCACAATAAACCACCAAAAAGGCAGCATGAGGCTATCCCACTCAACAACCTTCTGTAGCCACATGACATTAAAAAGGGTCGTTATTGTTTAGTTGCTAAGTCATGTCTGACTCTTTGCAACCTCATGGACTGTAGCCCACCAGGCTCCTCTATCTGTAGGATTTGCCAGGCAAGAATACTGGAGTGGGTTGCCATTTCCTTTTCCAGGGGATTTTCCTCACCCAGGGATCGAATCCATGTCTCCTGCATTGGCAGGTGGATTCTTTACCACTGAGCCACCTGGGAAGCCCGGGCGTGTGTTTCTTCACATGCGTTTTCATGTTACAGATCACATTGCTCTTGGAGAAGGTAATTCTTTTTGGAAGAAACTATCTGAACCCCTCTCTGCTTCTCATGTTGTGGATGGGAAGGTGGGTAGTAGGACTGATTGATTACAAGTATGAGCTCTGAAGTTGGAAAGCCTGGGGTTCAACCCTAACTTTGCCCTCTGGCCTCTGGCATAACTTTGAGGAAGGCACTTGACCTCTTTGAGCCTCAATATCCTCAGCTGTGAGATAGGGATGATAATAGTCCTGCACTATTATGCACTATTATGACCTCATGGAGGGGTTATGCAGATTACAAGAGGTCACGTGGTAGTTGCGGGAACCTGGAGCAGGGATTTGTTTGGGGGCTTCTGGCCACTTCTTGCTGTGTGACTCTGGGCAGATCAACAAACCTTCTGAGGTTTGCTTATGTCTATGCTGGAGGTTACACACTGGACCCACTTTTAAAGAGTTGCCGTGAGTTGGGGACAGATCACTGGGATCTCAGCATGGTGACGAGCCCATGATCTGTGCTTAATAAACATTGATTGTTGTGCTGGCCGTGGTGGGAGGGGGGCAGATAGGGAAAGAATAGGAGCACAACATCCTTTCCCACCTGGCTCTTCCTTTGCCCGCATCCAGCCTCAACAGAAGGCTCATTTCACAGCCTCGTCAGTTTGGAAGCATAAACTTCCCTCTTGGGAAGGGGACTGTGACGCCTTGTCCTCCTACGACCTGGCCATGCCTTCCTTCTTAATCATCCTCACTACCTGAGAACACCTGGGAATCTCTTGTCCCCTGCAGATCCCCAAATACCTCCCACCCCCTTGTTAGAATGGTGGCTAATTAAGTGTCTGGCAATCATGGAAACCAGATGTCAGATGACTGGTGAGGGCTGCTCCCTCAATCCTTTTCTCAAGGTCTAACTGAGCTGGTTCTCCCAGCTCTCACGACATTCATGCTACTCTTCTGCCCGTCTTCCCATCTACTGGTCAGGTGGTCACACCGAGGCTGGCCACCAGCTGTTTTCCATCTCCTGGGGATTAGCAGGGAGTTTTGGCCACAGTGGACAGCCATGTCTGAGAGAGGTCAAAGCAAAAACAGTGCACCAGACCATTGGGCGGCAGTGAACCTCCAGCCCTGGAGGTCCTTCGCAAGCAGGATAGAGTTTCATCACTCCAGAATATGTTAGGGCAGCAAGGCCCACCATATCCTCTCCACTCAGATGAAACTCACCTTCCATGCAGGACTGGACCCTGGTTCTGAGCTCCATAGAACCCCAGAGAACTCCATGACCTACACAGAACATAGGGCATCACTCATGGCCTTGATTCTCTTGAATGAATGTCTGTCTCCAGGTACAGGTTTATTTCTTTAGCTCCCTTGAAGACAAGGTCCAGGTCCCACTGATGTCCACACATCACCTACCACAGTGCTCTGTGCTTATGAAGCATCTACTGATAGTTTGTAGGTAGCTGAGCTACATAGGAGAGCAGAGCTTCAAAGGATGGGTCATGGGACTGGTAGGCTTTAATGCTTAGTTTGGGGGTGCTGCCTAAGAAAGGTGGGCTCCACAGTTGGGGGCAAGGCAATGGGGCTCCGAGCTGGAACAACCAGAGGCTGTAGTGGCCAGGGAAGAAAGGTCTGGGGTGCAAAGAAGAGGCATTGGGGCAAGGAAGACAATTGACTTACTCAGGGCTTTGTTGAGAACAGGAATCTCCCATGTGGCCGTTCTCTTTGTGTCAATGTGGCCTTCAGACCAGGTAGGCCTCTGTTCACCTCCAGCCTGGATGGATGGGGTGCGAGGGAAATGGAATGACATGTCACTTCAGGAGAGATGGGGATACTGGTGGATGGAGCCAAAAAATGAGACCACTGGTGAGGAGGGGTATGGGAAGACAAGTCACTCAAAATATGGAACACAGAGCTTCCTGTAAGCCTGGGGATGTGACCAGACTCCATGTCCTTAAGGAGAAATTGAGCCCTGGGGTTGACAGAACCTGGGCTGACCTCTGGGGCAAAGGAGAGAGTGAATAATAGTAATAATAATACCAACACCACCACCAACCACGGCAATCCCTTACATTTTTTATGATGTTCTGTAGTGAACAAAGGGTTTTCATATCTATTAGCTCATGAACTGGGAGAGGATTGAGGAATTTGGTTGCCTCCACCCCATGTACTCCCAGGAGGGCCCTAGCCCTGACCCTCCCATCCCTCTCCTCCCTGTTTCCGGGACTGAGAGCTTGTGTGGGATGCGCCGCCAAGCTCAGCTTTCATGGAGGGTGAGAGGAGGGATTATGGCTCTGGGAGGGTGCTCCTTCCTGCAACCCCTCTTCATTTCTGTTAATCCTGCGCCCCTCTTCTTCCCAGACACGTGCCCCTACTTGGTGTATCTGGGCGCCCCTCTTCCTGTGTTTCCCAGAAGGGAGAAAGTCTAGCCTAGGAGGGGAACCAGAGCTCCTGGTACCTTGTTGACATCAGAGTAACCCCTGTTTATTTCCACACCTGTCTCACCTACCGGGTCTGCCCATGGCTTTCCATCTTGTTCTGCCAATGGCTCTGCATGTCCATCAGCCAGGCGAGGCAGAGGTCAGTACTGTCTCTCATAACGACTAGGTCTCAGCCTCCTTCCTTCCAAATGGCACAGATCTCAGGTAATCCTGGCCCAGATAAATGCTCCAATATTTCCCCATAAGCGCACCAATCTTTCCAACTGGAGCATTCTAGTTTTGGAAGCTTCCGCCAATACCTGCAGGCTGCCTCAGACCGGCCAGGAAAGTAAGAGAGTCAGAAGAAAGGTGTATAGAATCCCAGAAGACAAATGGTTTTGACAAGGAAACTGGAATATGCGCTAGAGAATAAGAATGGTTGGTCACAGGGGAAAACGGCTTCTCTGGCAGAGATGGGACCAAACAGACCAACAGGAAACACTCTCAAATTAGAGGGTACTGTGAGGAAAGGTTGATGGAGCACAGATGTTGTGCAGATAAAACACAAGTGAACTTGATGTGTATGACTTTGAACTAAAGAGACAGACAGATGTGGATACATGTATGTATTAATTCAAAGTACAGCTGATTTACAATGTTTATTAATTTCTGCTGTACAGCAAAGTGATTCAGTTATACATATATACATATTCTGTCTCATATTCTTTTCCTTTATTATTTATCACAGGATATTCAATATAGTTCCCTGCGCTATATAGTAGGGCTTTGTTGTTTATCTATTTTATGCATAGTAGTTTGTATCTGCTAATCCCAAACTCCTAATTTATCCCTTGCCCACCCTACTTTTCCCTTTTGTTAACCGTACATTTGTTTTCTATGGGTGTGAGGCTATTTCTGTTTTGTAAATAAGTTCATTTGTATCATTTTTTAGATTCCACATATAAGCGATATCCTGTGACATTTGTCTGTCCCTGTTTGACTTCACTTAGTATGATAATCTTAGGTCCATCCGTGTTGCTGTGATGGCATCAGCATTATTATTTTTTATGGCTGAGTAATATTCCATTGCATGTAGGTACTCTATCTTCTTTATCCATTCATCTGTCAGCTTGAATATATTTTATAACCAGTGGAAGCCTCTAGAATCAGGCTAAGATCTGTAACTGTGAGGAAGATGGTTCTACCTACTTAGAAACTGTGAGGGAATTCCCTAGTGGTACAGTGGTTAAGATGCTGTGCTTCCACTGCAGGGGTTGAGAGTTCAGTTCCTGGTTGGGGAAGTTACTGCATGCCATGTGATGCAGCCAAAAAAAAAAAAAAGGAAGATTTCAACACAGATCTACCAAGACTTGTCCTTTAGGGGCCACAGAAAGAAGGTATGGGGAGCTATGAGAGAACTAATCAAGCATAATAAAAAGCCTTGAGGGGAGGCCTGTGTTGTACAGGGAAGAGTGGTGGAAAGTCCGTGCGGCCTGTGGAGAATTTCACCTCGTCAACTGGAATCAGCTGAGCATTTCCCCAATGAGAGTCAATGGGGAAAAAGAAAACAACGCACAGTCAGCTCAACTGGGGACATGCCTAGTGTACAAAAATGAAGTCAGGGTGTGTGTGGTTATGCTGTGGCAACTACCACAAAGTCTTGGTGACTCACCCCATATGTCTGTTGTGTCTTGGCTTTAGGGATGCTGAGTGGTTTTTACTCCTGGGCTAATGGAGGGACAGTGGGACTTCCTCATCTGGTGCACTGATAGTTTCATAGCAGAGGGAAAAGAGACTGACATGACAAACAGCTTTCTGGTCCTTAAAACTTCTAGTGACAGTTGTTATATCTGCTCACGTTTCATCGGCCAAAGTAAGTCATGTGGCCAAACCTAAACTCCTCTGGGAAAGGGAAGCATAGTCCTCTAACGAACAACAATAAAGTCTCTCCCACAAAGGCTGCTTTGCTTTAGATCCTTTGGGGGTCCAGCCTCACCAGTTCTTGAGAGGTGTAGACACCTCAGAGTCCTATTGTGGATAACTGCTGTCTTGGGATAGTGATATAAACCAGTCACAGGAACCTATGCTCCATGAGGGAAGAATCTTGGTCTAATTTGTTTGCTGTATCCTGAGGGCCAAGAACGGGCCCTGCAACAAGTATTGGTTGCTGAATGAATTATAAATGGGTTTAAGACGCAATTTGACCCTTTCTGCCTCAGCCAAGGAGTATCTGTGTCCCATGCTCCTATATCTCTGGATATGGAGAACCTGTAGCTCTCTGATGAAACCAGAGGAGCTAAGACTTCACCTCCTGACTTTGGATGCTGTTTTCACCCCCTGTTTTGGTTTAGCCCAGGAGGCAGCAAGCTTTTTTTCTGTAGAGGGCAGATAGTAAATATTTCAGGCTTTGGAGGCCATATCATATGGTCTCTGTGACAACTACTCAACTGCAGAAACGCAAAAGCAGCCAGAGACAATGTGTAGGTGATGAGTGGGTGTGGCTATGTTCCAATAAAACTTTATTTGCAAAGGCAGTCTGTGGGCCAGAATAGGCGGGTGGGTTGCAGTTTGCCTACCCCTAGTCTAGCCACAAGGCTGCCTTCTGAAGCTCTTGCTTTCCCCCTTGCTTCCCCTAATATCTTTTTCAGGGACCATCTTAGGGTCATACATTTATTATTCTAATCTCCATAAAATGAAATGCCACAATATTATAGTTTGGGCACCTCCTGACGTCTGCTTCCAGTGTTAATTTTCTGCTTTAGTTTATTTTCCTTTCCTAACATCCCTGGCCAGGCTAGGGTTGGGGTCTCACCGTGTTGCTGTAAGTCTCAGGTGAATCAGTATCCTCATCTCTTTTGCTTTGGGGCATCAGTCCACATTCCTTGTTTGACTTCTCTGAGGGGCCCCTAGACAATTGGAAAAGAGAAGGGCTGGATGAGGCAGAAGTTCTCCATTCCCTTCACAGTTCGGTTGATCTGAGAAGAGAGCTCTATTTTCTTAGGAATGTGGTTCAGATATTTTCACGTCATGGACTCTAATGCCTCGGACTCATAGATTTTTTTTTTTTTTTCCTTTTCAGGCTGGAATGCCTCTGGTGTGATATGACAGTCTGGAGCGTATTAGCCGGCCGCCCCCTCTTTTTGGGTCAGTACCAGACTTATGTAATTAGAAGTCCAAAGAGGAGACAGGCAGACAGGCAGACTCACCCCAGCCAAGAAGCTTCCCCCGCAGCCTTCTAGCTGGTCATCACACAAGTTTAGAGCACGAACAGAGCTTGCACCTAATGAACTCTTGTCCATCTGGTTCCAACTGGATATCTGAAAGCCACGAGGACCAAAATGCAACGCTCTTATCCTAGGTGTCAAAGCCAGGACTTAAGACCCCATGGACACTCCATACCCTTTAGATACTTTCAGACAGCTGCCCACCGCCCCTCCCCATCTCCTCCTACAAGATAAACACATCTGCAACCCCATCCTGAGGGAGCTGAGAGGGAAGAAAGAAGGGAGGAGGGAGCCTCCCCAGCACAGACAATCAGAGACTTGGCCTTGACTTGGGTTGTTAAGATAGGGCCGCCTCCCTTCTCCAGCTGGCGGGAGCAGTGACCCCGGGGGAGCTCAAGCCCCCGGGGAGGAGGAGCTGACCAGGGAGAAAAGATAAAGCAGAAAAGGGGAGGAGCCTGGCCAGCTCCCACCTCCTGGCTGCCATTCCAGCCAAGTGGCTGAGCTGGAGAAAGAGAACTGATAACAGATTGCTTGCTTTCCTGTGGCCTTGTTTACACAAGCTTGAGTTCTTGCTGCTGGTCCCTGGGGGTGGGGGTAGAGGAGCTGTGTGGGCGGAGGGCAGTATGGAGTTCCTGGACCGAGGCTTGCTTTCAGCTGGCCAGGGCCTGAGTGGCTTTTACATCTCTCCTTTACCTCCCACCCTCAGCCCGGACTTCTGCAGAAAGCTGGCTAGGCAAGAACTTGAGCTAAAATACAAGGCTTTCACCTTGGACTGTGGCTTGGGTTCCCCAAAGTAACGGGTATGGAAGCTCTGCCTCTCCCCTGGCCTCCTGGCTCTCTGGGAAAGGGTTTCCAGACACAACAGAGCCTTATGGTAACATGCTTAAGCTAATTCAAGGATCCCCTGCCTTATTTTTTTCTGAACTGCATTCCTCAGCCTCCCTGAAAGAAAGCCTAAACTGTACAATACCTGGGGACCTAAATGCAGTGGAAGATTAATTGCTCTTGTGCTAGATGCTGTGCTAGGGAATAGGGATAGAATAATGAACAAAATAGACATAGTCCATGCCCTCATGGAGAGCAAAAGCAACTAAGCACAAGGCAGGACTTGCTATAGAAGCATATGGCAGGGACCCAACCTTCCTGATGGTTGGGGAAGACTTTCTGAAGGGTGAGCAGGATTGTTTAGATAATCAGGGGCAGTACAGAGGAAGAGAATCCCAGGCAGAGGACATCATGGAGATGAAAGCACCAAGGACGTTAAAGAGACTGGGGTATTTGGGAGACAAAGACAGTAGTGGTGTTTCATGAGACTGAAGGAAGTAGTGAGGTATGGGGCTGCAGAGGCAGGCAGATGGAAATAAGAAGGGGGACCTGGAGGGAGGGGGAGAAAATGGGAGCCATGTGGACTGGTTGGGATGGGAGGTGGGACGCGTCCAGGAGACTTTCCTCTATGGAGAAGTGGGAACCACAGTCAAGTCTGAGATGGTCTTGGTGGTAACTCCCAGAGGAGGAAGCCTCATCATCCTCATCTGGTTGCCTCCCAGTGTCAGTGCTTGGCAAACGCTTGTGGGCTTCGGGCTCCCTCCCATGGGTGTTCCTCTTGGCCTCCGCCTCATCTGTGGCAGGCATCTGTCTGGTCCCTCAGCCCAGCGTTGGATGGTTTGAGAAGACACCAGACAGGCAATGTTGTCCTGGGTGGTTGGCCTCTCTGGAGTAGGACGGGTGTGATCCATATTGAGGTTTGAGCTGTATCCCATATGGGTAGGGCCTGATTCCCTTGATGCTGTATCTGTCCGCATCCCCATCTTGTCCTCGTTGGGGTGGCAGTTAGAAGAATCCAGTTGCTGATGGTCAACTCAAGCCTTCCATGTGTGTCAGTTACCCCTGAGGGCCCCCCAGGAAGTCATCCATTTGCTCTCTACTCATCCCTTCCTTCCTTCTTTCCATTCCAGTCGGTGGTTACTGAGTGTTTACTTACTCTGGCACTAGCCCACAGTAGGTCTCTTCACTGGCTGAAGTTCCATCCTTGGTCCAGGAAGTCTCAGGGCTGATAACGTTAGGTTTAATGGATCAGGGTATGGGCTCCAATATCAGATTGGTGGTGATTTAGTTGCTAAGTCATGTCTGACTCTTGCGACCCTATGGACTATAGCCTGCCAGGCTCCTCTGTCCATAGGATTCTCCAGGCAAGAATACTGGAGTGGGTTGCCATTTCCTTCTCCAGGGGATCTTCCCGACCCAGGAATTGAACCCAGTCTCCTGCATTGCAGGCAGATTCTTTACCATCTGAGCTACAAGGGAAGTCCCCAATATCAGATTATTGGGGTTCAAATGTTCTAGGTGCCTCAGTGACGTGGGGGAAGTCACATTTGCATCTCAGTTTTCTCATCTGTAAAACAGGTAACAACAGTCCCTACTGCATAGCGGTGGGTTAAAAGAGACTGTTTATGTATAAGGTTTTGTGTATTTAAGTGGTCAATCAGTATTAGTTGCTACTCTTTATATATCTCAGCTGTTCACTTTGGGAATAGGAAATTGTTGGGAAATAATTGTTTTGATTTTTTTTTAACTGAGAAGGTAATACAGCAATATTAAAGACATCTACTCTGACAGCAACTATTTTAACTTTTTATACTGACTTCTAGTATTTATTGTGAAATCATAATAAAAAATCCAGAAGTCCATGGAATTTTATCCTTTCTTTTCTTTTCATCTGCTCCTGTAAACCTGCTGTCTATAGACTAAGAAAATGACCGTGGTGTGTGCCATCCACCCTCACCAGCTGAGAGGTGAGAACCCTGGATTTGTATTTCCATCCCATCCCTTCTGCCCTGTATGACTGTGGATGTGTTTCCTAGCATTTTGGAACCTGTTTCTCCTTATCTGTTACACGGAGATAATGATACCCTCCGTGGGTGATGGGAAGTAACCCTCATGTGGGTACATAATAGAGGGTTAGTAAATGCTACTTCCCTGCCCCTCCCTCTGATGTAGTGTGGGATTCAGAAAATGGGAGGGACCAGGGATGCTGCCACCAACCTGGCCCAAGCCCACCTCTGTTCCCACCCCGGAAGTGTCTCACTGACCTGAGAGGCTCTGCCTTAAGGACCGGGGGATCAGCCAGCCTCTGATTCACTCTGTGATGTCTCTACGGGGAAAGAAGGGACCTCACCAGCTTGCCCAGGTCAGCCAGTCAGCTCACCCATTGGAGGGGAGCTGGAGGTGGGAGAAGGCGAGGGAGAAACCCTTTCCTGAGAGCCCTTGGGGGCTCCATTGTCAGTGGAGAGGGACCATGGGGTATGTGGATGAGGGCTCTGGATTATAGATTTCAGGAAGAGCTGATGGACCCAGGCAGGCACTATGAGAGAGGAGCTTCAGTGACTAAGAGCGGGGCTCATTAAATCAGGACGGTGGGAGTAACCTGGCACAGTTACCTAAATGCCCTTCCTCCTTCCCCACAAAGGGCCCTTCTCAAATATCAGGAGAATATTATGTTAATCACAAATAACTGCTTATGTTTGTGGAACACCTAACAAATCACAGCATTTGTTTATGTTTATTTTCTAATTTCAGTCTCACACAGAGACAGAGAAAGAGGTAATATTCCCATTTGATGAATGAGAAAACTGAGGCTCAAAGGGGCTGAGAAACTGGAGCAGGGGCAGGCGTGGCTACTGAGCTGTGGCACCCACAACTCAGGGATGAGCAGGTGTTCTCCAGGAGCTAGTGATTTGGCTACTTGAATAATTTAAAACTTTCTTTATTAAACCACTTTAAAAATGAAAGTACTATTTGGCCCTTAGGGCTTCCCTGGTGGCTCAGCGGTAAAGAATTCGCCTGCAACGCAGGAGATACAAGAGAGGAACGTTGGATCTCGGGTTGGAAAGATCCCCTGGAGGAGGAAATGGCAACCAACTCCAGTTCCAATATTCCTTCCTGGAAAATCCCATGGACAGAGGAGCCTGGTGGGCTACAGTCCAGAGGGTCGAAAAGAATCAGACATGACTGAGCACACACCTGGCTTTGATTCCTTTTCTGATCCATCGGCTTCTATTCTGACTTGGGAACTGAATCCCTTTGTGGAGAAGCTCTCCTGGGAACCAAGGTGTGTACAGTACCTTGTAACCAAAGGGATTGATGGCAACCCTGCCAAAGGATTTTCAGAGGTGCTTGTTAATAGGTGACTAACTGAGGTTACAAAATCATGCTCTCTGGACGCTGGCTGTCACCGACAGAATTGGGGGCTTCTCATCCATTTAGTCAGTGTATAGGAGATCACACTAACAATCTGATTACGGAGTTACCCTGTATTCAGTAACCCTGAACATCATCGGTTCACCCCTCTGGACATCGGTTTCCTTATCTTTAAATGGATGAAACATTCTCTACCTAACCCTACCTACCACCCCAATTACCTTAATTTGGTTTCCTGTGTGTTGGATGGTGGACCAAACATTTCTGGAATTCTTGGACACCAGTTTGGTTCTGCTTTTAGCAAAAGGGGGCCCTAGACCTGTCACTAACCCTCTGGGGGAGGGGGGCCATGGTTTCCTTGAATGTGAAATGCTGACAGTGGCTTTTGGGGGTTCTTCCAGCTCGAATGTTCTCAGCAAAGGCCATTCACCAAGGGTGGGCCAGGGAGACCACTAGGAAACTCAGGCCGAGGGGTTTGCCTGGGTGGGTATAAAAGGGGGAACCAACTGGGGGAGCAGGAGGGCGGTCATAGAAACCAGCTGAGGTACAGGAATCAGGGAAGAAGGGCTGGAAGGTCAGAGTTAGGGGTAGGGGTTGTGAATAGGGAATCAGAGCAATTAGCTACGCTCTCAGGCTTTGTCCATCCAGCTCAGCCATCTTAAGAGACCCCGAGGCCGAGATCCAGCCTGGGTGGACCTCTGAGGGGGCTGGAGTCACTGATGTTATCCCTGCTCACTGACTGACATGGGCGTCCTCGCCTCACAGGATTGCCCCGCCAGCTCTCTGCTGAATGGACCTGCCTGGGGCAGGCAAGGAAGAGAGGCATCCCCAGCTGGGCCTTGCTGTGGAGGCCCGCACGGCTGGGCCAGCGCATGGCTCAAGCTAAGCTCTCCAGCCTAACGGTGGCTTTGCTCCCTGGCTGTTTGGAGGCCAGCATAGAGGAAAGGCGGTGTCTACAGGCAGCCCCTGGCGTTCAGAGTGGCCCCTGAGTGTTATCTTGGGGCAGGGCGGTTAAGCAGGAGAGGGGGGTGGGGAGGCCTGCAGATAATGGCCAAACTGTTCACTCCAGCTGTCTGGGCTCTTTCCCATCAGGGCCACTGCCTTTCTTTAAATGAGCGCCCTGGAGCCACCTCTATTCCAGCTGCCTCGAGAGGCCTAGAAACCATCATTCTTTCTTGGATCAGGATAAGCAGTGGAGGCGTCTTGTGGCTCTGGCCTCCTGGCAGATAAAGGGACCGGAGTTTCAGTTCTTGCTAATCAACTGCTGGCAAGCCCAATCTCCCTTCTGTAACTCAGTGTCTCCACCGTTTATTTATTTTTTTCTGCACCACACAGCATGTGGGATCTTGGTTCCCTGACCAGGGATCAGACCTGTGTCCCCTGCATTGGAAGTGTGGAGTCTTAACTGCTGGACTGCCAGGGAGGACAACCTCCACTTTTAAAGAAGGAGAAGGGCCCCTTTGGCCACCCTCTCCCTCTGGCTCATAAGGGTATCACAAGAGTACATGAGGTCATGTTTGTCACAGAGCTGTGGGTCCTTCCTTAGTGAGGCTCTGGGAAAATTCAGAGCTTTGAGGTTCCAGAAGAGCCCAGTGGTGTTATTCCTCATGAAGTCTCATGCTGGTGGGACATGGTTAGCTGGACCCAGATGCAGCAAGAAGCCAAGTGCACTCCACCTTTTCCCTCCCTGCAACCTCAGAAACTTGGGGCTCTTAGTGCTCAGAATCAGTTGATACCCCTTGCCCAACAACCAAGGTAGAGGTAAGGGTGCTGGGTTTTGGACCAGAGACCCTGAGACTTCTTGGAAGAGACACAGGGCTGCCACCAGCCCCAGGGGCCATCACCAGTTGAAAATGTGACGGTGGGGCCATTGGCCCTGAGAGTTCAGCAGCCTCTGCAACGGGAGGGTGGGAGGTGGGGGACCTTGTGAAACGTGCCTCCTGTCAGCTAGAGAACAGTGTCTGAAGCCTGGATTTGAAGGCAGAGGCCAGTTCTGCTGCATGGCCTGTCATGGCCTGTCATGCACAAAGCTTTCTGTGCCTGAGTTTCCATGTTTGTAAAACCAGCACTGCCATAACAATACATGCCTCGTAGGGTTGCTGCAAGAACTAAACATGATCTAGAGTATTAATGGTTCCAGTGGAACATTTGGCTCATCGAAATGCTCACTGAATGTTACAGAAGGGAGAGAAGATAGGGCGTGAGGTTAAGATAAGCAGATAGAGAACGTTTCCTAATCTTGGGATGCCATGAACTGAGAACAGCATGGGTGCAAGTCCAGCGATGACATGGCTGAAGCCATTTGTCCAGGGATGTCTAGCCCAGGCAGCAGCACTCTTTGGATAAACTGATTCGGGATTAAGGGAACAGAGGCTGTTGGAGTAGGAGAAGCTTTCCTGAAGGATCCGCCCTTCTTCCTCCAGAGCCTGCAAACAGTTCAGCTCTTCAGTAGGAGAAGCTTTCCTGAAGGATCCGCCCTTCTTCCTCCAGAGCCTGCAAACAGTTCAGCTCTTCAGTGCCAAGGGCCCAAAGGTCTTTGGAGGCAGGTGTGGGGTGAGAGGGCGGGTTCTGTGGTCAAAGCCCAAGGCCAGCACAGAGACTTCTGTTCTCCTGGAAGCTGTCATATCACCTGGAACAAATTTCCTGACCAATCCTCTCTGGGCAAAGGGAGCGGCTGCAGACAATAGACCTTGTTTCTTCCAGGCCATGTGTTGTTGAACATGTCATTGACCTTCCAGAGCCACAGTTGCCCCTCTTTGATGGGGTCACATCAAGATTTCTTGGGGGTGGTTGGTAAGCTGGAGTGATATCAGCATAGGCTCTACCAGGTGAGTGGAAGAGGAGGTTTTGAGGAGCAGCCTGCACGCGTGTCAAGGGGCAGGACGCCCTACTACCTGATGTGAGCAGGAGGTGATTCTAGGCTCTTCTCCGTCCCAAGCAAGGCCCTGGGGGAACTTAGGTGAAGTGTAGGTGAGGCCACTAGCTCAGTGGGCAAGGCTGAATAGAGAGGAAGGTTCTCAAGCTCTCCAATACATTTTTGGTGCCGCCTTAAGAGAAATCCTTGTGGAGCCTCAGTTCCTCAGTCAACTGGGCAAGTCCTAGCCCCCCTTCCTAGCAGAAGGAACAAATGAGAATTAATTAGTAAATGTGGCTGTCAAACGTGGTTGGTGTTATTATTAACTTAATGTGTTTGTTTAAAAGGGGAGGCAGGCTTGCTTCAGTGCAGGCGTGGAAGCCGCCAGCCAGCCAGGTTTGATGGGAAATCCTGTCGATTGTTTCCACATGGGAGTTTACAGCACACATAATTAGTTGCAGCAGTGGAAGGCCTTGGAGGCAAGGGATGAGGGGTTCTGCGATGGATTTTGCAGCCCTTCCTGTAAAATACAGAGGTGGTCCCTAAAGGGAGGGGTTGTTGTAAGTAGGGAGAGGGTACCCCAGGGGCTTAGGGGCCGCAGTCTGAATCCAGCCGGGAAGGTGACAAAGAGGGTGGGGGGGGAAGCGAGGGCAGTAGGAGAAGGCTGTTTCTGAAAGACTGGTTTATAATGAACAATCTGAGTTTTCAAACTTTTTCTGGGATTTCTTTCTGTTCACTGGGTTCCCAATACTTCTTAGTCCTTTCTTCTCAGGGAGAATAGAATACTGACCAAAAGCATGGACTCTGGAGCCAGACTGCTTGGATTTAAATATTGGCTCCTCTACTTATTAGCTGTGTGACTTTGGTCAAGTTACTTAACCTCTCTCTGTCTGGGTTTCCTTATCTGTAGAGTGAGGGTGATGATATCTTACAGGCTTAATTGTAGGGCTTGAACAAGTTAGCATTTGGAAAGCTTTTAGACCAATGCCTAGCACATTGTTAAAGCTATGAGGGAAAGTCGCTCGATTGTGTCTGACTCTTTGTGACCCCATGGACTACACAGCCCATTGGAATTCTCTAGGCCAGAATACTGGAGTGGGGAGCCTTTCTCTTCTCCAGGGGATCTTCCCAATCCAGGGATTGAACACAGGTCTCCTGCATTGCAGGCAGATTCTTTACCAGCTGAGCCATAATAGAAGCCGTAAGAATACTGGAGTGGGTAGCCTATCAGTTCAGTTCAGTTCAGTCGCTCAGTCGTGTCCGACTCTCTGCGATCCCATGAATCACAGCATGCCAAGCCTCCCTGTCCATCACCAACTCCCGGAGTTCACTCAGACTTACGTCCATCGAGTCAGTGATGCCATCCAGCCATCTCATCCTCTGTCGTCCCCTTCTCCTCCTGCCCCCAATCCTTCCCAGCATCAGGGTCTTTTCCAATGAGTCAACTCTTCACGTGAGGTGGCCAAAGTACTGGAGTTTCAGCTTTAGCATCATTCCTTCCAAAGAAATCCCAGGGCTGATCTCCTTTAGGATGGACACTGGTTGGACCTCCTTGCAGTCCTAGGGACTCTCAAGAGTCTTCTCCAACACCACAGTTCAAAAGCATCAATTCTTCGGTGCTCAGCTTTCTTTACAGTCCAACACTCACATCCACACATGACCACTGGAAAAACCATAGCCTTGACTAGTTGGACCATTGTTGGCAAAGTAATGTCTCTGCTTTTGAATATGCTATCTAGGTTGGTCATAACTTTTCTTCCAAGGAGTAAACGTCTTTTAATTTCATGGCTGCAATCACCGCCTGCAGTGATTTTGGAGCCCCCTCCCCCAAAATAAAGTCTGACACTGTTTCCACTGTTTCCCCATCTATTTCCCATATTGTCACCCTGCTTATTTAACGTATATGCAGAATATATCTTGAGAAACGCTGGGCTGAAAGAAGCACAAGCTGGAATCAAGATTGCTGGGAGAAATGTCAATAACCTCAGATATGCAGATGACACCACCCTTATGGCAGAAAGTGAAGAGGAACTAAAAAGCCTCTTGATGAAAGTGAAAGTGGAGAGTGAAAAAGTTGGCTTAAAGCTCAACATTCAGAAAATGAAGATCATGGCATCTGGTCCCATCACTTCATGGGAAATAGATGGGGTAGCCTATAGAGCTTAGTTAAACAAATGACTGAGATCACATTGTCCTGATGGCATGGCAGAGTGGGCTGTTTAGCTTGCTCATATCTCCATATCATTTCTTTTCCCTCTAGCTGCCCCTTTTCTAGCCATTTAAATACACAGCCAAAAACCAGTACCTATGCTGGCTATGCACTTGACATTTCATTTTATGGCTCTCCCTGACCCATTGGCCACTTGTAAGTTGCCCTATTCTGAGTGCATTATGGCTCTGCGAACCAATTTTTCTCATCAGGACCCCCAAATCCTGCTAGCTGCTGTGTTCTTTGTGTTTTGAAAGATGAATTCCTCCTCGGTTGGAGAAGATGAGTCCAACCTCGACCTACACTCATCCTCGCCATGCATCCGCGTTCATGCTGGCTATCATTTTCTTCTTCTCATCAGGAGAACACTGCTCTTGTGGCACATGGGACGGGAGTGCATGGGGTGCCGCTGTGTCCATTTTAAGTTTTGGTTAGTATCTGGAATCCCTGGGGTGCCATAGTTATCTGTGGCCTGGGTTTCCTGTGGGGTTAGACCAGAGTCATTTATGTATCAATAAAGAATATTTTATTGACCCTCTGCTCATTCCTTGCCTACTTTACTGTGATCCAACTCCATATTTTCAGTAATAAGTTAGAACCCTGTTGAGAAGAGAGCTGGAAAAGAAAAGCAGTCTAAACCAGGAATACAGACAAGTAACTGACAACTGACTTCTCCCTGACACCTGAGTAGGCTATGTGCTTGACTGTGTATACAGGTGTTTTGTGTGTTATCAAGTCTTTAAAGTGTTCATATCTTTCAAAATAGTATCACTTATGGGAAACCATCCTAAGGCAATGCTGTAAAATGTGCAATAGGCTTTATGCATGGAGATGTTCTTCACACAGTTATTTATAAAAGGAAAAACTAGGAACAACAGAAATGTGCAACATTTGGGGTAAGGTGATATCAAACTACGGTTAGCCGATTTCAGTGGTTTCCAAGTTTTTGTAACTTTACGAGTTGCTTGAGAAGCTTATTAAGCTGAGGATTCCCAGCCTCCACCCCTAGAGATTGACTTAACGGGTCTGGGATGAGATCCAGAAATCTACATTTTTAACATACCTCATACAATTCTGATGCAGATGCTCTGCAGTTCACATTTAAGAAAACTAATCAACTCGATGGGATATTTTGCAGTCATTTCAAATGATGTTTACAAAGAGATTACAATAACAGGCAGGAATGCTTTATAAATAAAAAAAAGTATGTAAAACTGTATATATAACTCTGTATTTAATTATGAAATACAACCATGTAAAACAAAGCAAAAATATACAAAAATGTAAACAAAGGCAGTCTCAGGGTGGTAGGGTTATAGTGCTTTTCCTCTTTTTTCTGCATTTTCCAAAATTTCTAAAAGTGAGTATTACTTTATTATAGAAACACATAAATACCCACTTTTAAAACAGAAATCATCTTCTTTGGGACAAATTAAAGGGCTTCCTATTTCCTAGGATTCATATGCTGAGGGGTTTCATTTTATCTATAAACAGACTGAGGACCCTGAAACTAAGCAGTACTGGGTTCTTCATCTCCAAATGGGCCCAGATCCTTCTTGGGAGCATTTCCACCACCTGGCTTCACTTACAGACATTTGCTAAGCTAGAGTTCCCCGAGGCCCATTTGTCCTCCTTACTTACTGTCGAGAGGTTCCACCCAAAGACTTCTTCACCGTGGAGAGGAGGACTGATTATTTTGTAGAGCTGGATCATCCTAAGGTAGGTCTCTTGAGAATTTTTTAGATGATATTACAATTTGTACAGGATAGTAAGGTCCTTGCTCAAGAAGGTAGAGATAAGATATACAACGTTGTCTGCTGAGAGATGCATATATTAGTATGCTGGGGCTGCTGTAATGAAGCACCACAGGCCAGGCGACTTTAAAAAAGACAGAACTTCATTGTTTTGTTTCTCTGGAGGCTGAAAGCCCAGGATTCAGGTGTCCACAGGGGTGGTTCCTTCTGAGAGTGACACCAGGAGGAGCTGCCCCAGGCCGCTCTCCGCAGCTTGCGGTCTGTCATCTTCTACCTGTGTCTCCACACCCTCTGCCTTCTGTGTGTGGAAGTGGAAGGTGTTCAGTCGTGTCCACCTCTGCGACCCCATGGACTGTACGGTCCACGGAATTCTCCAGGCCAGAATACTGGAGCGGGTAGCCTTTCCCTTCTCCGGGGATCTTTCTAACCCAGGGATCAAACCTAGGTCTCCCGCATTGCAGGTGGATTCTTTACCAGCTGAGCCACCAGAGAAGCCCTCATTTTAATTTAATGACCTCTTTAAAAATGTTGTCTCTAATTTCAGTCACATTCTGAGGCACTGGGTGGTTAGGATTTCAATATATGAATTTTGGCAGAAAAATTCAGAAAAGGCAGAGGAACCAGAGATCAAATTGCCGACATCTGTTGGATCATAAAAAAAGCAAGAGAGTTCCAGAAAAACATCTACTTGTGTTTTATTGACTACGCCAAAGCCTTTGACTGTGTGGGTCACAACAAACTGTGGAAAATTCTTCAAGAGATGGGACTAT
The DNA here is from genome assembly GCF_001704415.2 of Capra hircus. Classification (NCBI taxonomy): domain Eukaryota; kingdom Metazoa; phylum Chordata; class Mammalia; order Artiodactyla; family Bovidae; genus Capra; species Capra hircus. The sequence goes on from NC_030817.1 coordinate 22,570,446, forward strand.
CAGACCACCTTACCTGCCTCCTGAGAAATCTGTATGCAGGTCAAGAAGCAACAGTTAGAACTGGATATGGAACAACTGATTGATTCCAAACAGGAAAAGGAGTACGTCAAGGCTGTATGTTGTCACCCTGCTTATTTAACTTATATGCAGAGTATATCATGCAAAATGGTGGGCTGGATGAAGCACAAACTGGAATCAAGATTGCTGGGAGAAATATCAATAACCTCAGATATGTAGATGACACCATTCTTATGGCAGAAAGCAAAGAGGAATTAAAGAGACTCTTGATGAAAGTGAAAGAGGAGAGTGAAAAAGTTGGCTTAAAACTCAACATTCAGAAAACTAAGATCATGGCATCTGGTCCCATCACTTCATGGCATATAGATGGGGAAACAATGGAAGCAGTGAGAGTTTTTTTTGGTGGTGGGGGACGGCGGGTGGGGGCGGGGGGCGCTCCAAAATCACTGCAGATGGTGACTGCAGCCATGAAATTAAAAGATGCTTGCTCCTTGGAAGAAAAGCTATGACCACCTAGACAGCATATTGAAAAGCAGAGACATTACTTTGCCAACAAAGGTCCATCTAGTCAAAGTTATGGTTTTTCCAGTAGTCATGTGTGCATGTGAGAGTTGGACTATAAAGAAAGCTGAGTGCGAAGAATTGATGCTTTTGAACTGTAGTGTTGGAGAAGACTCTTGAGAGTCCCTTGGACTGCAAAGAGATCCAACGAGTCCATCCTAAAGGAGATCAGTCCTGAATATTCATTGGAAGAACTGATGCTGAAGCTGAAGCTCCAATACTTTGGCCACCTGAAGCAAAGAGCTGACTCATTGGAAAAGACCCTGATGCTGGGAAAGATTGAAGGTGGGAGGAGAAGGGGACAACAGAGGCTGAGATTGTTATAAGCTTGAGTAAGCTCCGGGAGTTGGTGATGGACAGGGAAGCGTGGCATGCTGTAGTCCGTGAGGTCACAAACAGTCAGGCATGACTGAATGACTGAACTGAACTGAACTGATATGAATTCTGGGGGGATACAATTCAGCCCAAACCAATATATCACTAAGTTACAGATGGCTGGAGGCAGAGCCCCGCAAAGATACCTAGTTTCAAGTGCTAGAACATGTCAGGTTTCAGTCAGATTTGACTAGGTCAGCTTGAAAATAAAAAGTCAGAGACAATGTGGGTTGTTTCCATGAAGCCCTGACGAGGAAGAGCCCGCTCTGGCCCAGTGGCACCTTCTATCCAGTCCTGGTGAAAAGTATGTACCTTCACAGGGAGATAGGCCTGAGGCTTAACATGCTTCTGAGCAGACCCAGGAGTGGCTTGCTGACTTTCCAGTCACATGATCAGGGGCTGGCTCAGTAGTCCCCCTCCCACCACCCGCCTGCCCTGTAGAAAATTCCTGTCCTGTCTGTCTCCCAGGCTGTATGGAGATAAGGTAGGGAAAAGGCACCATGTAAATCGCAAAGCTCTTTCTGTCCGCAACGAGCAGAGAGAGTAGGGAGTGTTTCCTTTCACCGGGCAGGAGGTATGTGCCAATCTCTTTCTGAAAGCTTTGGGTTCACTTATACTCAGAGGGGTATGGAGCTTGGAACAGTGTTCGAGGAGGTGAGGTGGCCTTGACTCTGGTCCTGCCATGTGTTCTTGACAAAATATCACCAAACGCCTCTGTATATTCTTATTATTATTATTTTTTTTTACTTACTTTGGACTGTGCTGGGTCTTCGCTGCTGTTCAGGTTTTCCTCTAGCTGTGGTGCAAGGGCTTCTCGTTGTGGTGGCTTCTCTTGTTGCTGAGCTTGGGCTCTAGAGCGTTCGGGCTTCAGTTGTTGCCACACACGGGCCCAGTAGTTGCAGTTCCTGGGCTCTAGAGCTCAGGCTCAATAGTTGTGGCACACGGGCTTAGCTGCTCCTTGGCATGTGGGATCTTCCTGAATCAGGGACCAAACCCGTGTCTCCTGCATTGGCCGGTGGATTCTTTACCACTGAGCCACCAGGGAAGCCCCCTGTGCGTTCTTAACAAAATAAAACAACCTTAATATTAAAGTCACATATCTTTCTTATATGAAAAAAAAATTTCATATAGAAAAACGACAAAGTCCCACATTCTCTACCCCATTACCCAGAGCCCCTCTTCCAACTGACATAATATCTCCCTAATGTTTCCTATGCTTATATGAATACACTTGCACTTACTTTATTTTTTTATTTATTTTTTAACAAAAACATGGTTTGGTTTATACAGTTTGAAAACTTGTGCTTCTAACTTAATGAGCAATCGTAGGCTTCTTTCTGTGTCATGTCATGAAAATAGATATTAACCTTAGTTTTTTAAACTGCTGTATGTTGTTGTTGTTCAGTTGCCAAGGCGTGTCTGACTCTTTGGGACCCCGTGGACTGCAGCACACCAGGCCTTCCCGTCCCCCACCATCTCCTGGAGTTTGCCCAAGTTCATGTCCATTGAATCAGTGATGCCATCCAACCATCTCATCCTCTGTTGCCTTCTCCTTCTGCCTTTGATCTTTCCCAGCATCAATTTCCAATGAGTTGGCTGTTTGCATCAAGTGGCCAGTGTATTGGAGCTTCAGCATCAATCCTTCCAATGAGTATTCCAGGTTGATTTCCTTTAGGATTGACTGGTTTGATCTTCCTTGCTGTCCAAGGGACTCTCAAGAGTCTGCTCCAGCACCACAGTTACAAAGCATCAATTCTTTGGTGCTCTGCCTTCTTTATGGTCCAGCTCTCACACTGGTAATGATTATTGGAAAGACCATAGTCTTGGGTATATGGACCTTTGTTGGTAAAGTGATATCTTTGATTTTTAATAGACTGTCTAGATTTGTCATAGCTTTCCTTCCAAGAAGTAATTTTCTTCTTATTTCATGGTTGCAGTAACCATCCTGAGTGATTTTAGAGCCCAAGAAGAGGAAATCTGTCACTGCTTCCACCTTTTCCACTTTTATTTGCCATAAAGTAATGGGACCAGATGCCATGATCTTAGTTTTTTAATACTGAGTTTTTAAGCCAGCTTTTTCTACTCGCCTCTTCACTGGAGGAGGGAATGGCAAACCACTCCAGGCAAACCACTCTCTTGCCATGAGAGCCCCATGAACCATATAAAAAGGCAAACTGCTGCATAGTCCATCATAAAACAGATATACCATACATTATTTAACTGTCCTTCATTACTGGACATTTAGCTTATTTCCTGTTTTGAAAAAATGACAAGAATGGCTGCAGTGAAAACCTTTGCTCATATGTTGTTCAGCACTTGTCTGAATGCATAGGATAAAATTCTAGAAATGAAATAACTGAGTCAGAGAAGATGTGTACAGAATGAACATTTTTATAGGTTTTATAATTTGTGCTCCAAAAAAGAAGTATCAATTTACACTCCCTCCAGCAGTTATGAGAATTGCTATTCCCCCACATCCTCATGAACAATGGGTATTGTTGCCATTTCTGCTATGCATTCCTTAGGAGGTTGAGATTGAGTATTCTTTTGTGGCTGTGTTCTTTCAGTGTCTTCCTAAAGATACTTACAATTGTGACCACAAGGCCTGTTAGAATGTAGTATCTGGGTCTAAGATTACGAGAAACTGTCAACAGGTTTCCCAAAGAAACTTCTGAGCACTGTGAATTATTCAATGGGGACCAGGATTTTCTACCTGAAAATCTTGCACTGAACCATAGAGAGGCTACACATTTATCTTTTTTTTTTTTCATGTGAGAGTGGAAAAAAGAAGTGAAGATGAGTTTGAGCATGCCACCAAATCCACTGACCTTGAAACAGTCCCCAGTTATCTCTCTATCTGGTTATCTCATGGGCCTCATCAGTGTTTCTGTTTTTCTAAATAGTGCTTATAAGGGATGCCCCTATGAAGTGTTTAGAGCTGATAACTCCTCAGCAGCTGGAAAGGCTATGGACATAGCTGGCCTTGCCTAAACTCATTCACCCCTGATCTTGTGAGGAGTCAGCAGACACTTGCTGCTCCCTGACCCAATAGGCAGACCAAGGGACTCATTAGGCTACCAGCAAGTCACGGGGCCCAGGGCAATAAGGAAAAAAAATGCAGCTTTGATAAATCTAGTATATTGTTTTTGCTTTGAAAAGAAGCAATTTTAACTTCAGCACACATGTAAGTTTTGCATTTTATGAATTTGCAGTGCCTTCATTTTGAATCACATTGCAGATGGTACCATATGTTCAGGGCTTAGGACTTCTGCAGGTTTGAACTGGCTCCTCTGGTCTCTTTCTAAACCCCCAAGGCATGATTAAATATGCTCTGAGGCTCTGGGGTTTTCCGGTCCTTCATGGAGGCCCTGCCTGCTGGGACTCTAGAGATGGGGCTTCACTTGGGTGATATTTCAGAATACCTGCATCACTGGATGGCAGGGGGAATTTCATCAGAAAGCACATGAAGGCTTCTGACAGTGTTAGTATTCAAGCAATATTAATTTCCTCCCCTCATTAGAAGCTTGTTCCATCTGAATCATGGGATTAACAGAGCAGGACTTTAAAGACTTTTAAAAAGTCCCTTATGGCTTTATATGCAAAATTCTAGAGAAACAAAAATTGAAGTTTTGCCATCTTCTCCTTTGATCATCACTTAGTCATGCCCAAAGTAGGGTCCTTACAGATATTTTGTCACTGAGTCGTATTGAACTGAGTTGAGTCATCCTCACATTTACCCTTGTTGTTGTTTAGTCACTCAGTTGAGTCCGACTCTTTGTGATCCCACGGACTGCAGCACGCCAGGCTTCCCTGTCCTTCACTGTCTCCTGGAGCTTGCATAAACTCATGTCCATTGAATTGGTGATGCCATCCAACCACCTCATCCTCTATCTCCCTCTTCTCCTTCTGCCCTCAGTCTTTCCCAGCATCAAGGTCTTTTCCAGTGAGTTGGCTCTTCGCACCAGGTGGCCAAAGTATTGGAGCTTCAGCTTCAGCATCAGTCCTTCCAATGAATATTCAGGGTCAAATGTGTAGCTCTTGATGGGAAAAACCCTCTGCTCCTTCCCGGAGCTTCTTAATATCTACTGTTTTCATTGTCTGTGGAAGGCTTCTGTTTCATGTTAGAGAGAGGGAAGTAAACATATGCATTTCTACCATGTGCTAAGCTTAGCACCTCATTTTACCTTCCCAGCAGCACTAGGAATGTAATTATTTAGACCCGGAGTTTCACCCATTTCTTCCCAGTGTCACACAAGTGATCTGGAGCAGAGCCAGGATTCAACACAGGTCCACTGGACGGCAACCGTGATCTTGTCTCACTGGCTGCCTCCATTATGTCCAGCTGGCCAGAGTTAGACTAGCTCAGAAATACCAGTTCATGACTGAGTCTCAGTTCCAGGTATAAACCAAATCCTCAACTCATGATCAACTCTTGTCAGTCAGCTTGGACCTTGTTCATCCACAGAATGTCCGGGGCTCAGATGTATCAACCACTGCTGTGGGGAAAATCTGAGTCATACAGGGCACAGGAGCCAAGCACAGAAGGACACAGGAGCCTCCACAGGGGTCATGGGGATGCGAGTTCACAGCCTCTTCTGTAGCCCAAGCTCTTCAGTGTGTCCTGATCAAGATCCTTCCTCTGTCCCTGTATCAGGAGAGGTCCACCTGCTTAATTAAGCTCCACAGCCTCAGAAGCCACTTAGAGTACAGTCGTTTATATGTTCAGTTGCTCTTTCATTCACCCAGTGACTTTTCACAGAGGTGCCCCCTCCACCACCAGCACCCCCATCACTCTGGATGCTGGGAAGAGAGCATGGAAAAGTGCTGTCCTTGACCTCCAGGGGCTAACCAGTTATAGCACGGACATAGCTAAAGCCAACAGCCACAGAGGTAATGCATCCATCACAATGATAAGTGAGATAAGGAGAAGAAGGTGCATAGCAGTCTAGCAGTAACATTTATACTGAGACCTAGAGTGTGAGTTGAGGTTGGCCAGGTGAAGGGGTGGGGAAAGCACTTACTTGATCAACCTACCAGGCATGACTTAGTGCATTGCAGGTACCAACTCAGTTAATCCTCATGACAACCCTATGATTGGGATACTATTATTCTCCTCATTTTACAGATGAGGATACCCAGGCATGAGAGGTTACCTGACTTGTCCAAGGTCACCCAGCTAAGAAAAGTCAGAGCCAGAATGCAAACTCGTCAGCATATGCACACTTCTCAAAATAGCGATGCGATGCAGTGCCCAGGGAGTGAGCACAGCTCAAGAAAATGAGGGACGCAAGGATGGAGCCTGGAGTTAAGGATGACCTGGTCAGGTGGACTGAAAACAGTAGTGAGGGAGGTAGAATCAGAGACAGGCATGTTAAGAGACCCAGAAAGAAGTTTCGAGGAGGGAGCAGTCCACTGGCCCAATGGTGCTGAGAGGCGGGGAGGATGAGGACTGAGATCTGACCATCGGGCACCATTGTAACCCTTGGCAAGAGCAGTCTCAGGGCAGTGGTAGGAGCAAAGCCTGGTTGGAAAGGGTTCAAGAGATGATGGGCAGAAGGAAGGCAGTGACTGTGAAAATCAGTTCTTTTGATGAATTTTATTCTGAAAGGGAGGGGAAGAATCGGGTGCTAGCAGAAGAATGACCTAGCTTCAAGCGATTTTTTTCCATTTAATTATTTTTTAAAGATGGAAGGTAGTAAAATATGTGTGTGCACTGATGGGGATGCTTCACTAGGGAAGGAAAACCTGGGCAGAGAGAGGGCACGCGGTGCACAGTGACACCCGGGCCAACACGAGGGCGTGGAGTCCAGGCGGAGTGCAGGGCTGCCTCAGACAGGTCTGTCACCCGGGGCAGACTTCCCGGAGAGTTTTCCAGTGACAGGACCCTGAAGAGCATCACTGGATGATCTGGTTGTCCCTTCGTACTCAATGTGATCTGAGCAGAGCCACGAAGCCCAGAAGGCAGTGTTCTTCTCCAGACACTGCAAGGGCTGAAGGGCATCTCTGGACATTGTCCCCAGGTGGCACCAGCCTTTGTTGCTGGTACGGCCTGAGAGGACAGTCCTAATGCCGAATTCAGGCAGGGAGGGTCAGCAGCAGGTGCGTTTCAGGAGCTGTGAGCCGAGGGAGCAGAAGAGGGTCAGCTCATTCAGCTAAGGAGAGTTTTCTCGAAGGCTTGCAGGGCTCTTGCTTTTCAGGGACCCTGGGGAGCTGCGCTGCCATGTAACACAGCATCAACCCACAGAGAAGGTGCCTGTGAAGCTGAGTACCAGCAAGTTTACTCAAATTTACCTTAGAGTTTCTAAGGCATAAAATTGGCCACTCGGTGCCCTGGAATGATTTACTCTTTTTCAAGGTTTGAATTTCAGAAATGCACAGCCCACAGCAGAACTTAAGAAAGGTTCCACCCCAGCACTTCAAAGTGTACTTTCTCAGTCTGGCTGTGTTTGACAGATAAATACAAAACAAAAAGAGGGGAGGAACTAAATTTGGAGAGCTTTGAATGCAAAATCAGGGGATTCCCCGTTAGGGAAAAATTCCTCTGGTTAAAAAAAGAATTGGGTAAATGAAGCAGAAACACCGGTGGCATAAGACACCCAGCATACCACAGGCCTAGCTACTTCATTAACCACCTTCTCATTAAAAAAAAAAAGTCTTAAAAATAATATATAGGTATATATTGCCTACCCTACACCCTGGAGAACCTGTGTCAATTTCCCTTTTCTTCTATTTATTGTAGGTTGTATTGTACATGGTCTTCCTACAGAGTAATAAAATGTAAATGTGGCTTTTAGGTATGCTAATGTTTCAGGTTGGCTGAACATGAATTCCCAGCCAGTTATGGGTCGAGGAGCCTAGGAGGAAGCTGTGAGAACTGAGTGGGAGGTGGAGAGGAGAAAGGAAAACTGAAGTTCCCCATTGTTCCAGTTTGAGAAAACTGGAATTTAGGAAACCATGTGATTTGATGTGAGCTGGAGACTTCAGGGGACACAGGAGGGCGTCTATATGCTAACCCCCAGAGGCAAGTGGGCTCCGAAAGGCCTGAAAGCAGCAAGCAGCCCATTGAGGAAAGTCTTGCCAACTACAGGGTAGGAGGAAAGGAAGGGCTGGCTCACCTCAAAGGAGAGGGCTCCGTTCTCTATGGCTCGGAAGCTGAGCTCGAGTCTTACAGAAGACCCCTTGCAGAAAGGGGGCCAAGAGAGGGCAAAAGTGAAAGGCCATGGTTCCCCACAAAACACGGTAGAACAGGGCCCAGGCTGTGGTTCCCCATAACGCTCAGGTCCTTGGGGGTGGGAGCCCATAGTTGCCCAGCAGACGTTTGGGAGGCCTGCCATGATTTCATTTTCTTTAAACCCATCTTCCAGTTTTATAATGGAAATCGATGGTGAGAGGGGTTCTTGTACAGAAATTCATTAAAACCAAATTGATTAAAACCAAAATAGGAGTGGCCCGAAGCTCCATAGTGGGATTCATATAGAAAGGCTTCACAAAAGAGTGTGACTCCGGTTTCGTATTTCTGGTTGGAAAATCTAACTTTCACTCCACTTTGAAGTGAGGCTGGTCCTGGCAGGGTCCCCAGGGCAGCTGGGGAGACACCAGGATAAAGGCATAGAGGGACGGCAAGGGGTATGTGAAGATGCTTGGGTGGGTTGCCTAGGCGACCAGACAATTATGAAGACCAGTGGGGATGGGAGGGGAGCTGGAAGTCCACGACTGGCAAGTCAGAGTTTGACAACGGCAAGAGGTTCCACAAGCTTCAGGGAAGGTGATGTCATTTTAAGGAAGGTCGAAAGGTGGGAATCAAGAGAGTCTGGAAGGGACTTCTCTCAGCCTGCAGGTGTGTGGAGAGATTTTTGAACTGTGCTGGGAGAGATGGATGCTGAGGAAGAGTCATCAGATTGGTGGAGAACCACAAAAGCTGATGAGGAGGTAGATGGGGAGATACACTGGGACAAACAGGGAGGACGCCCACGCCGTGCGTTTGTATGCTTCATATTATTGTCTGTGCCTGTGTGCCGTCACACTGCAAATGCCCCGTGAGTCCCCAGAACCTAGCACCATGCCTGCACGTGGATGACACCCACTAACTAGTTGTGTGATGAGTGCAGGGATGGAGAAATAATAAATGAAATGGACTGAAGCTACCATGGAAAACAATTTGGCGGTTCCTCAAAAAATCAGACATAGAATTCCCATAAGACCAGCAATTCCATTTCCTAGTAATTGTATATCCTCAGCATCAAAACAGGGACTTGAACGGATATTTGTACACCTGTGTTCACAGCAGCATCATTCACAATAGCCAAAAGGTGGAAACAACCCAAGTGTCCATCATCAGATGAATGGATAAACAAAATGTGGTGTAGATGCACAATAGAATATTATTCCTCCCAAAATACGAAGGCAGTTCTGACGCATGCTACAACATGGGTGAACCTGGGAAACATTAGGCTAAGTGAAATAAACCAGACACAAAAAGATAAATATTGTACGATTCCATTGATATGAAATATCTAGAATAGTTAAATTCATCAGGACTGAGTAAATCAGAGGCTACCAAGGGGTGGGGGGATGGGGAGATGTGCTTAATGGGTAGAGAGTTTCAGCTGTGCAAGACGACAAGTTCTGAAAGTAGGTAGTGGTGATGGTGATATAACAGAGTGCACGTCCTTAGTGTCACTGCTTTGTACACTTAAAATGGGGAAAGTAGTAAATTGCATGTTTTGCACAGTGCCTGGGGTTCGCTGGAGAAATGGTAGTCTCAGCAGGATCACTGTGAGAATTAAGTGAATTGAAGCAAAAAGGGGCTTAGGAAAGGCTTTAGTATATTGCACACGCTCAGTACATTTTGGGGGGTTACAGGTGGCCAGTGAGGTGCCTAAGTGGGCTGCAAAGCTAGAGCTGAATAAGCACAGAAGCCGCATGGTTTCCGGACACTAGGCAGTCTCTTCCAGATCTAGACAAGTCAGCGTTAGAGGGAGAATCAACAAGCGGGCAGCAGAATTCATGGAGGAGGCATTTATTAAGCCCTGACTGCGTACTCAGCTCTATTTGTTATTAAGACCAGAGAAATAGAAAACCCTCTTCCTGCCCTCATTGATTTGACTTAAGTTCTTGGTATCGCACAGCTGGTCTCAGTATAAAACGATCTCTGATTGTACAGCACCCACTCCCACGGGCTGTGGAATCCCAGGGGAGAGAGTTAAGGTGGGGGTGAGCTAGCAGGGCTAGCTGGGGCCAGGGCTTCCTGGAGAGGAGTCATCGAGCACACATTGCAGTTTCGGTGACAGAACAATTCCAGTGGATAAATATGAGTAATATTAATACCAAATTACAATCCCTTGTCTGAAAGGCTGAAGTCCAAATATCCCAACAACAGAAACAATTGTTTTGTTGTTGTTGATGTTGTTGTTAATTTGTTGCCAACTCTTACCTGGTAGCAAACGTGACCTGAATTGAAGAGGCTCTTTCAGTTAAGAGGCTCTGTCTTAAGTCCCTCCATGAAGATCGATACAGTTGCTTCAGAATAATGAATATATCTGATGTGGGCAGATTCTGCCCTGGCACACACCATGGCAGATATGTCAAGAGATGACGGTTATGAACCATACTGCCTTCTAAAATAAGAAAAACTGGATGCAGTAAGTCAAAGAAAGACAAATACTGTATGATTTTATTTACATATGAATGCTTATAAAAGAAAAAACACCAAACTCATAGCGAACAGATAGTAGTTGCCAGAGGTGGGCAATGGAAGTGGGAGCAATGGATAAGGGCGGCCAAAAGGTACAAGCTTCCATTTATAAGATAAATAAATCCTGGGATGTGATGCACAGCATGGTGACTATAGCTAACAATACTGTACTGTATATTTCAAAGTCGCTAACAGAGTAGGTTTTAAAAGCTCTCATCACAAGTAAAAACATTTGTAACTATGTGAGATTTGGATGTTAACGAAACATATTGCAGCTGATCATTTCATAATCTAGACACACATCAGCTCATTAAGTTGTACACCTAAAATTAGTATAATATTATATGTCAATTTTATCTCATTTAATAAAAAGTTATGACCTTTGGCCACAAGTGTTTTGGATGAAAGAATGATAACTTGTATTCATCACATGATAGACAATGGGAACCATGCATTTTGCCAAGTTCTTTCCCCACATTAACTCATTTCACCCTCATAGCAACTCAATGCTGCTGCTACTGCTGCTAAGTTGCTTCAGTCGTGTCCAACTCTCTGCGACCCCAGAGACGGCAGCCCACCAGGCTCCCCTGTTCCTGGGATTCTCCAGGCAAGAACACTGGAGTGGGTTGCCATTTCCTTCTCCAATGCATGAAAGTGAAAAGTGAAAGTGAAGTCGCTCAGTTGTGTCCGACTCCTAGTGACCCCATGGACTGTAGCCTACCAGGCTCCTCTGTCTATGGGAGTTTCCAGGCAAGAGTACTGGAGTCGGGTGCCATTGCCTTCTCCGAGCAACTCTGTGAGCCATGTCCTATTATTATCCCCATTTTTCAGATGAGGAAACTGAGACCAGAGAAGATAAGCAGCTTACCCAATGCCACAAATTTGTAAGTGATAGAGCTTTGTTTGAAGCTGCAGGCTTTTGTTTGGACAATAGCGTCTTGGTGGTGTCCTCGGTGGGAACAGTTTTAGAATCAAGGTGAAAATGGAAGTCAGACTATGGAGGTCTTCGGAGGAAGGAGCTGGAGGGGAAATGAGACCCCAGAACTGAGTTATTCATCTGTGTGTTGACAAAGAGGGAAGGGCATGGGTATGACGGTCTGAAGTGACCTCCAGATCAGGTGGGCCTGGCGAGTAACCAGCGTTGGGGCTGCAGAGGGGCTGGGCCTCCCTGGCTCCCCGTGGCTGAGGCTGTAATTTGGAAAACACAGGGTGTCGGGGAGCCTGGGTCCCCGAGCTTGGCCTTTAACTTGTCACCTACTCTCAGACATAAACGGCCACTCTCAGGCCTGTAGCCTTTCCCCTTTCTTTTGAAAGAGGAAGCAGCTCCAGAAGGTCCCTCTTATTTACTCTCTCTGGTGTGAAGAAGAGGAACCTGGTTCTGATTTGGATTTTTTGAAGAAATCTTGCTTTGATGTGGTCCAAGCCAACTTCTTCATTTGCTGGTCTGACAGGGACCACGGTGGCGGTGGCTCCTCAGGGACAGGCCAAGGGGACTGTGAGTCAGAGACCCCTGAGGGTGGAGTTTCCCAGCCCTGACTCTGTGGGTACCTCCCGTTCTCTCCAAGGATCCCAGAATCTTCTCAAGGCAACATGTAAATATTTATTTAAATATTGAAATAAACTTTCTGCAAAAATAGGCCCATGGGAAAAAAATCAGCCTATACCACCCAGCGTCTGTTTTTTTTTTTTTAAACCAGTTTGTCAGTAGTTTTTTAGAAAAGTTTTTTATTATTTGCTTTCGGCTGTGCGGTGCCTTGTTGCCGCGAGGCCTTCTCTCTAGTGGTGGTGAGTGGGGGCTACTCTTCGTAGCAGTGTGTGCGGGCTTCTCATGATGGTAACTTCTCTCTGATGAACACAGGCTCTACGGTGTGCAGCCTTCAGTACTCATGCACATGGGCTCAATAAATTGTGGTTCCTGGGCTCTAGAGCGTGGGCTCAATAGATGTGGCACACTGGCTTATGGGCTCTGCGGCCTGTGGGGTCTTCCCAGACCAGGGATTGAGCCAATGTCTCTTGCGTTGGCAGGCGGACTCCCTACCACTGAGCTACTAGGGAAACTCTGGCTGTGTCTGTTAAATTCTTACCAAAATACAGCTGAAGATGGCCCCGCCAAGGCTGGTGGCGGATTTTCCACGAATGTGCTTTGTAAATTATAAAGCACTGCACAGTGCTTGTAATGATCGATGCCGCCTGATCATTACCCCCGAGCCGAAAATCCTACTATTGTGCCTCTACCTATTCTGCGTTCCTGATGGAGCAGAGACCTGGCAGGCATCATTCAGGTTATTACAAATACTTCCCTTCTGTGGGCCTCGATTTCCATATCAGTCAGGCTAAGCAAGGCTATGCTGAAGTGACAAATAAACCCTGAGCGTCAGTAGCTTAACACGATCAAGCTTCATCTCTCGCTCTAATGAGGGTGGACGGAACCTCTTCCATCTTGTAGCCGTGCTACTGAAGCGCGTGGCCCATAAGGTCACCATGGAAAGCGAAGAGAGAGATGGTGAAAGCACACCATCTCTTAACTGTTTGGGCTTGGGATTGACATGTGATTTATAGTTTACTGCCCAGAATGAATCACATGATCCCTGACTAGCTGCAGGGAAGACTGGGAAATGCAGGGGGAGCACTGGATATTCTGTGAGTACAATGGACTCTGCCATGGTTTCCTCATCCCTCTAATAGGAGGGTTGGACTAGATCATCTCAGAGCAGGCATCACCCGCTCTGGGCTTCTAGGACTGTGTCAACCAGAGATCTGGAGGTTGATGACTTACAGCAAGCGATAACTCTGGGTTATGATACACAGCTTCCATGAGAAAAACTGCATACTACTCCCCTAAAAATCAATTTCACTTTCTTCACCTTCCCCAGAGCCATCTCTGAGCTGTTTCCCCTCTGCTGCTCCTCCCAAGTCCCAAATGCTCCAGCCTGTGAAATAAAGTGACCCCTTTCAGTGCAGATGCTTTTCTTCCTGGAAGAAATGGGGCCTGCCCTGAAGCAGGACACTGAGAGCGAGCCAGGTTGCTGGCAGGCTGGGACCACCTGAATACCCTGGGCCTTGGGGTCCTTCTCTTCTCACATCTCTAGAGGAATTTGGGGAGAACTCTAAAAAGCTCTTCCTGCTTTCTCCCATTTCCCTCTTCATGCGTGTGCACTTGCTACTCCCTTTCCCGTTCTGGGGAATTCCACCTTGACCTCAGACAGGGTGGTCAAGGATGGTCCATGTGCATTTGAAAGGCATGGTGATCACTAGGAGCTGGCGTAGGTCCACCAGGAACAAGCCTTGGTCCCCTTTCTTTTCTGACACCATGTCTGAATTGTCAGATCAGGAACCTGCTGTGATAAACTCACATGCCTCAGGAGGAGGACTGCAGGTATGTGATGGCATCAAGTCACATGTTGCTAGTCTGTCCCTGCACAAGCCCCAGTTGTGATAATTGGGCTTCTGCCTTTTTCAGGAGACACATCTGCCATCTTAGTTTGGTCAAAGGGTCCTACCTGTGGAAGCCTGGCCTATATTCCTCTCTGCAGGAATGTCAGAGACCCTGAATGTTGCTTCTCCTTGATTACTTATCGCCACTGAGTAGCCTGAGCAGCAAGAACATACGCCCGGACTTGGCGAAGGACCCTCAACCTCAAGTGCTTCTGCACTGGGGTGGGCCCCCAGTGCTGCTGTGGTTGTTCTAAACTCCTTTGACATTCTCATTCGTTCCATCCAGAGGTGGTATCTACGTTCCTCCCCTGAAATCTGATAGTCTTGCAGCGGCTTTGATCAGTAGAGGAGGGAAAATGGTGCTCTGTGACTTCTAAGCCTGGGTCATAAAATGTGCCATGGCTTCTGCCTTCTGGAATATTTACTCGGTGCTCAACTGCCAGGGTATGAGACACCCAAGCCAGGGGAGAAGCCACATGTAGGTTTAAGTGGGGCAGGCCCAGCTGAGCCCACTTTTGAATTATCCCAACACTGGTTCCAGACATGTGAATGGAGAAGCCTCTAGATAACTCCAGCCCCTGCTATTCACATGGCCTGCCCTTTCCTCATCATCTACTTCCCCAACGGAAGCCCTAGACATGGTAAAGAGGAAAGCCATCTCTGCAGTGCTCTGTCCAAATACCTTACACACAGAAGCTCAGAGTATGATAAAGCAGCTGGTGTTTAATATCACCAAGCCTGAGCTTATTTGTTCCATAAAAATTGATAACTGAAAAACCACCTCGTCCTTCTGCCATTAGCATGGAGATGGATGGATCAACATCAGCTTTCAGGAGGGAAGCCTCTAGCAGTGGGGTACACCACCCATTCCTATACAGCCTCTCTGACGACAAAGACTTACAGGAAGCCACAACAATAGCAACAATAAGAACACTGGAAAGATTACTTGGAAATAGTGGATGACACACAGAGAGAGAGAGAGGCAGGACACGTCGGGGATGGGGTCAGTATCCTGAGAGATCTCAACTGGCTGAGATGAACCTAGATCCTGCACTTAGGTTTTAAAACTCAAATGCAGAAGAACAGATGAAGTAAGGGTTAGCCAGGCAAAGGGAGGGGTTGACTATTCCAAGAAAGAGGGATGGGTGAGATGGAAAACACTTTGGAGGAATGGAGGGAGAATCTTTGGGTAGAATACAGACGAAGGGGGAGGGACTCAAGATGAGACTGGCCGGTGGGCAAGGTCGTGTCAGACCAGGTCTCAGGAGCCAAGGCAGGAAGGTGCTGAGAACCTGGATCTAGCCGTTTAATATCTTGGGTTGGTACCCACCTTGCAGATTCTAAAACTGAACAGAACTAGTTAAGCAGAGACAACTTCTAAACATACGACCCAGAAACCCAGCATAAAAGCAGCTGGATTTCCCAGGAATTTATTCTGTTCGGGTTCAATCCACTTATAACACTGGACACACAGTGCAGTGGGTGACACCACAGAAAGGTCGCCGGCCTGGCTGTCCTCCTGACTCTTTCCGTTGTTAGTGCTGGCAGGGCGCATGGACTCTGTTGTTGTGGGTCTGCCTCCCACCTTGTTTAAGAAATGCCTGAAAAGACTGGGGTGGTAGAGGGGGTGCCCTGGATGGCAGTGATTTTCTGAGGCTACCTTGTCGGACTCTGGTGGGACATGGGGATCTTCTTTACAGGAGAGGTCTGGTTTGGGTGCGGGGCCTAGGAAGGGTGAGGACCCTGCCTGTTTGTGGCCCCTGGTTGGCTCAGTGGTGGGGGTATCGCAGGTGCCAGTGGAGCATGGCACAGGCCCTGCCTGGCTTCTTGCTCCCTCTCAGAGTTTATCAGGGGATTGTGCTGTAGCCAGACTCAGTCCTCCCCCAGGCCTGCCTACCAGGGCCGCAGAAGAAAAAATATAAATTACCCAGCTAAGCAGGCAGTGGCTGTGTATGGAAGCTATTTCCTGTGCTGCCTGGGTTTGTTTTGGCAAGGTCAGGAGCTGAAGATGCTTTTGGAGATTCTGAGCAGCGGGCATGAGGGCCTTTTCTGTACCCTGAAAGTTCCAGGAGGCAGAGGCCCACACTGAGACTGCTAGATTGATCGATGCTCTCCCTCACCTGTGGCTGCTACCTGCAAGGGGCTCTTCAGAACCTGTCTGTGTCTGTGTGGCCTCCAGCCAGGGTCCACTTGTTACTAGTGCTCAGGTGTTGGGCTCTGCAGGGCAGGTGGAAGAGAGACAACTGTGGCCACTCTTGGAGCATCTGATTATACCAGACTGAGACTTTAAATAGCATGAAATTAATTAAAAATTTTTGTTTATATTTTTACTGAAGGATAGTTGATTTACAACTATTGTGTTAATTGTGTTAATTTCTGCTATACAGCAAAGTGATTCAGTTACGCCTATATATACATTCTTTCTTTTTTAAAAGATTTTTTTTTTTAATGTGGACCATTTTAAACGTCCTTATTGAATTTGTCACAATATTGCTTCTGTTTTATGTTTTGATATTTTGGCCATGAGACGTGTGGGATCTTAACTCCCCGACCAGGGGCTGGAAGCCGCAAGCCTTGTATTGGAAGACAAAGTCTTAATAATTGGACCACCAGGAAAGTTCCCATATTCTTCTAAAAAATCTTGTTGAAATGGAGTTGATTTACAACACTTTGTTAATTTCTGTGACACATACATTCTTTTATATATACTTCTCCATTATGGTTCATCACAGGATATTGAATAGAGTTCCCTGGGTTATACAGTAGGACCTTGTTAATACATTCTCTATATACTAGTTTCCATCTGGTAATCCCAAACTCCCACTCTAGCCCTCCCCTCCCCTTCCTCCCACTTGGCAACTACAAGTCTGTTCTCTATGTCTGAACATCACCTTGATTTAATCATCACAGTAAGCCCCTGGAATATGTATTACTTCTGTTTTGTAGACGAGGAAACTGAGACCCTAAGAGGTTAAGGGGTTTATCCAGGCCATACAGCTTGTGAGGGGCAGAGCCAGGACACAAACCCACACCTGCTCGACCCTGAATCAGTGCTCATAACCACCACGTGCGTGCGTGCGTATGTGCTCAGTTGCTTTGTCGTCTCCAGCTCTTTGCGACTCCAGGGACTGTAGCCCGCCAGGCTCCTCTGTCCATGGGGATTTTCCAGGCAAGAATACTGGAGTGGGTTGCCATGCCCACCACCAGGGGATCTTCCCAAGCCAGGGATCGAACCCTTGCCTCCTACGGCCTCTGTATTGGCACTTGGTTCTTTACCACCGAGCCACCTGGGAAGCTCATAACCATGACATAGACCGCCTTTTAAAATGTTATTTTAGGGGAGTTACAGAACAGCAGGTGGAGACCCCTGGGAACATGACGCTGTTGAGGGGTGGTCCCAAGCAGTACAAGTCAGGGCATAGCCTCAGGTGAGGCCTGAGATGCAGCGTGAGGGCCTGGCAAAGGTGCCCACTCTACTCCCCGCTACCTGTGCCCTGCTGAGGAGCATGTGGGCACCACTTGACCAGCTCTCTTGCCTCACCCGACTGACCTGACAGAGATGGCCTGCAAGTCCCCACGTCACTCAGCTTCCAGGCAGGTTGGGGCTGGAGGAGGGTAGGTCCTTGGAGCTCTGTCACGGGGGGAGGATAGCTGGGTCGACTGAGCTGAGAAGGGCTGGGGGTGCGGAGGGAACACCAGGGTGAGGGGCTGCCTGAAGCTTGGATCCTGGCAGCTGAGGGCTTCATGCTGGCTGGCAAAGAGCTAGGTGCTTTGGGGCAATGAAGGAGAGTCTCTTCCTCTGAAATGCTGAGGTCTGGCCGTACTCTCACCCTGCAAAGTTACATTCTTCTCCATCAAACGGACCATTGTGAGTTCCTCAGGGATATGGTGCCCGAGTAAGAAATCTCCTGAGCGGCACAGAGGGTTTAAGGAGATTTGAGAGTAACTCTGGGGGTGGGTGAGAGTTTTAGGTGTGGAGCTGGATGGGAGAGAAACCTGGAAGCTGGGTGGGAAGAGAGCTGGAGGTATTCTGATTGAGAATATCTCTCCCTCAATTACCTGTGCAAAGAGGCATCTGGAAGCCACCTACTTGCTGATAGGGTAAGAATTCTGGAATGCTTTTTTGAATGAAAAAGCCTGGGGTGCAATACTATATATATATATATATATATGATATCATACTACACTTGTGCAAAAGAGGAATTGAAAAGGCAAATATCTGAAACCATATTTGCTTATAATTACAGAAAGAATTTCTGGAAGGCTAGGTAAGAAATGAATAAAGATGGGTATATGGACATAAGAAATGGATGGATGAGGGGGGCAAGTGGGAACGAGATATTATTTAAAACTTGCTATGTTTTTATTTCTGACCATGGATTACCTATTTTAAAAAGTCCTTTTTACTTTTGACAAAAACACAAAAATCAAGACTCTCTAACTCTTAGGTGCTCTCTAGCTAATCGCCTCTTATCTCTGGGCCCCTATTTCCCACTTCATTTTTACTAACATTATCACTGCTTTCTTTGCCTGATTTTTTGTTTTTCAGTCCAATTCCAGGCCTCCCTATTTAAAACAAAGTTTCCCAGACTTCAGCTCTCCTCTGTGACATTCTCCTTGAGTAGACATGGAGAGCAATGACAGCTGGTGTCCTTCATCTCATGGGACCATGGCTCTGAAACGTGATGGCCCACCTCTGCTGGTGACAGTGAGGCCAGCCATGGCCTCAGCAAGCTGGTCCACTCTCCAGTTCCAGTCGTCTTCAGCACACCCTTGGACATTCTCCGTCCCTGCCTCTGTGCGGGCTTTCCATTCTGCGGACACAGAGCTGCATCTCAGCCATCTTGCCCATCAAATAACCAATCCTTACCAACTCTCCAGCTCCTCAGGTATCTCTTGGTCCTTTCTTCACGAGACTAAATATTCCTGACTCCTGTAACTAATTCTACAATGCAGACACCATTGCTTCTTTTGAAATCACACCAAGCATCTCGCTTAGCTTTAAAGCCTCTGTTTTATAACAAGAGGTTAAGCCCTAAGTGGGCTTCCCTGGCGGCTCAGTGGTAAAGAATCTGCCTGCCAATGCAGGAGATGCAGGAGTCTTAGGTTAAATCCCTGGGTTGGGAAGATGCCCTGGAGGAGGAAATGGCAACCCGATCCAGTATTCTTGCCTGGAAAATCTCATGGACAGAAGAGTCTGGTGGCTACAGTCCATGGAGTCGCAAAGTCAGATGTCACAGTCCACTAAGTCAGATGTGACTTAGTGACTCAATAACTAACAACCACGAAGCCCTAAGTACCTAGAGACCAATGAGGAGATCGCTGTATGGTTTTTCTCTGTCTCCCTGCTTGCATCCCTCTTGAATAAGCATTCAGATTTCTCACATGCCATTGTTTTCCTTTGCAGTTCACGGAGGGCCACAATCCTCGTTATCTCAGTCCATCAGACCTTCTTAGTGTCTTATTATTTCCACTGATTCAGGTTAAGCTTGGCCCAATGTGCTCTTTATTTAGATCGTCTTTATTATACCTGTGGGCAGATCTTATAAGCAGGCCTTGGCACTGGTTTACTTGTGGTTTTCCTTTGAAAAGGTCAGTGTGAAACAGGAAATGTGACTAAGAAAAATCTTCCTCCATGAAGCCTCACTTCATTAACTGGAAAAAGGCTCCTGTCCCCTCTCCCCCAGTACTTACTCATGACCCAGACACATTTCAAAAGAACACATAGTTCCCCAAACACTGAAATGTGCATACTAAGGCTCATGTGTAGAGTGAGTGGTGATTTGTCAGGTTTGCCCCGTCTGGAGTTCATCCTCAAGCCAACTCGTGCGACCTGTCACTGTTATTCAGAGAGTCTGAGGATGGCTAGGGACCTGGGAGGTCTGGGAGACCTCATGCCTGACCAAGGAGCGGAGTGGCGCTAAGGAGCTGAGATAGTCGGCAATACTCACGTGCGTAGAAGGCCGAGCCGGAATGGGAATACGGGTCTCCTGACTCTCAAGCTACATTTACCCAATTAAACCCCATGGCTACCTCTTTAGGCTTCTGGAGGGACCCCTGCATCTTTCTTCTTTCGGCAGATAAGCCAGTTGATGCTGCAGTGTGGACACGTGGTTGCCGGGAGATGACCCTGGGCCAACAATCTGGTCATTTGGACTGGGCTTCCTCAGGGAGGCAGTAATTGTGGCCCTTGGGGTTGCCTGGTTTGTAAACTTGCTTTGGTTTCCTCATTTATGAGATAGAAAAGTAATAGCTCTTATCTTCTGCAATTAGCATGAGGGGAAAATAATGCCCAGGAATCATTTAGAGCAGTCTTGGTGTGTGATCACTCTCTAACGGTTAGCTATTATTATTCTGATGGGTTGGTCTGCTTTCCTCCATTCTATTCAACTCAGTGAGACTTTGGCACCAACTATGGACTTTACTGGGGCTGTGAAAATGGCCACATTGAAGTTCCACCTTAACCCTGGCTGGTCTCCCAACGGCCAGCAGTTTGTCTTAAGAAAAGCTGGGGGAAAAAAAGAATGTAGATGGTCCAATGCACAGTCAACCCTGGTGGGGGCTAGGCTATGTGGCATGGAGCCCACCCCTGAGATGGCCTGGTTCAGCGCTGCCAGCAGTGCCCAGTTCTCAGAGGACTTGGGCTCAGTGTGGATTCTGGCTTGGCACCTGACATTGAGATGGGGAGTACGGATTGAGGTGCAAAAGCGTGGGACTCCAGACAGAGAGAGGCAGTGTGGGATGACATAAGGGGAGCCATGGCTAGGTTCAAGGATGCTGAGAACCGGCTCGACTCACCCTTCTATTTGCTCTCTCAAGACCTCAGTGTGCATGCTGGGGAAATTCCTGGGGGAGGTTAAACCCCGACCCTAAAAGTCACGTAGATGCTTCTTCAGAGCTTCGAGTTGCCTCACTCTGCCCACCAGCTTCCTGAAAATGTAGTCTTGCCACACTGGAGGAAGGATGGACCAAAAGCAGCGTGGGATCCTGTGTTAGCAGGATTTAACAGAGGGAGAGTCAGATCCACAGCTGAATGTGTGAAAAGTTAACAAGGCTGAAATTTTATTAAAACTTATTTCTACCACACACACCCGTGCATTATGTTAACAATTTTCCAATGTGAGTATGAACCTTTGGTTCTCTTAGCCCACATTGTCCTCTTCCCCAGCTCTCTACACACCAGGGTCAGGGGCCCTCTTTCAAAAAGTGGAACAAGTGTGCCCAGGTGCAGAGACGCTCTTTGCAGATTATCCGTTGCATCCTGTTAACACTTAGGCCTGGCTTGTGTTCATCCGCATTATTGTCATTTACTAAGTGACAAGAGCATTTTCTTTCTCAGCCATTCTTGATGGAGAGATCGACAGTCCTTACTTGAATGCACTGGGTGGAGATTTGCCACAATATGACTGGCTTGCTGCAAGCGCACGGGGTTGATGATTTCTTAGAAATTTGCTCTGATGTTGAGTATTTCTCAATAAACTGGAAGGAAAAGAACACATATGCTACATAACAGGCATTCAATAAACATAAACGATTACTACTTAGGAAAAAAAAGAAATTTGCTGTTTCTAAATGGGATCAAAATAATCCTTAAATTCTCTTACGGATACCTATCTGGGATTTATTCAGTCTTAAAATGGTAGTGGGTCAAACTTTTCATTGATTCTAGCTGATTTGGATGAGATTAACGGCTTCCCAGGTGGTTCAGTGATGAAGAATCCACCTGCCAATGCAGAATACACAGGAGTCTTGGGTAGGGAAGATCCCCTGGAGGAGGGCATGGCAACCCACTCCAGTGTGATTGCCTGGGAAATCCCATGGACAGAGGAGCCTGGTGGGCTATAGTCCACTGGGTCCCAAAGAGTCGGGCACGACTGAGCATGCATGCACGTATGAGATTAAATTCTTGAGCACTCAAAAAGGATTTTTTTGGGTAAATTTAAAAGTGGGACTGCTAGGTGTTTCCATTTATTAACCTAATATTTAAATGCATCATGTCTTGATTTTCCTATTTTTTTTTTTTTTAACTTTGTCTAAGTTCCCTCGCTTTCCTTCCAGAGTTCCTTATGCAGATCTGGGAAGGAGCAACAGGGGATAAAAGCAGGAGTCTGTTTGGAGGTCTGAAACGGCAAAGAGTAGACATTTCCAGTTCCCAGCATCCCTATTTTCCGAATATCTTCTGAGCCCCAGAAAATGGCTCTTGGTTGTTTTGCCCTCTGAAGCATCGCCTGCTTCTCCACTAGCCCTCGGGGCTCAGTCCCAGAGGACTGACCCCCACTCCCAGACTCCTGGGTGCAGGCTGGGGGTGGGGTGGGGCAGATGTGTGTGCAAGGATGGGAGCCTCACACTGCCTGCCTCTCCCAATTAATCCCCCAAAGGGAACAAAGCCTTATTTCTTTCCTCTCAGTTCCCAGGCATTGGCTGGGGCAAGACAATCCTTGGCAGCTCAGGGGTTAAAAACAAAACACAGCAAGGAGGGGAAACAAGCCAGGCAGCTGCAGCGGCTCCTCAGAGCCCACTGCAGGCTCAACTGAGGCCCCGGCAACTCCTTGGAGACTTGAACCCTAGGCGATGGAATTTTCCCTTGCATAGAGGCTATTGTCCTCTGGAAAGGGCCAGGGCCAAAGGAGGCCGCCGATCACCCTGAGCTGCAGCCCAGGGAGCTCCCAAGAGCACGGGGGCTCCACGCCACCCAGCTGAGCTTGGGTGAGAAGGCAACAGAGGTGCACCCCACCCCACCCCACTTTGAGAAAATGGAGGGTCTGGTGGGGGGCTTCCAAAGGCCAGGGGAACCAGTTGTTACCCCACTCCTCAGCCCCAACCAGCCCAGTCACTGGGATGGAATAAAAGGCTTGGTTCCCCTGGCAACCGCAAGAGCTAGGTCTTTCACAGAGAGCAAGATGGGCTTGGGTGGGGGTTGGGGGGCAATGAGCAGGAGTGGGGGAGGGGCAGCCTGTTTACCAGCACGGTTTGAGGGACTCTTTTGTAGGTTCCCGCCTGGGAAACACAGGATACCCTAAGTGTGGGGGCTGTTCTTAACTGCTTCCCAGTTCTGGGCCATGGTTGGTGGTCCATGATGGGAATGGATCTGAGTAGGCCTCTCATGAACTTCATGGACGGCTCAGGAGAGTTCAGCCGAGCCTACCTTTATAGGTAGCAAGGCCCAGCCTTGTTTTGTAACTGGAGACCCCTGGAAGTGTTGATAGATGCTTGAGTTCATAGAGAGCTATTTGTGAAGCAGAGATTAGAATAGCAGGCGCCCGTCTCCTGGGTCTGATCTCAATGGGCAAGACAAGGCTATTTTTAATATCAAGCAAGAGAGCTGCTGAAACACAGACAAAGTGCAGAACCTGGGCTAACTTTGTCTCAAGCACTAGGCTTTGTGAAAGGAGTTAAAAAATCTATACACATACCAAACAGATGCTTTTTGCCTCAGTGAAAACAAGAGATAAGGGCCAGGAGACCTTGACCGAGGACTCTGGGATGACAGGTCCCAACTTGTTGTCACTAGAATAGAGGTGCACGGGAATGTTGGTGTAACCCCTGCCATTCCCACCCGCTGGGGTGTTAGATTGTGAGGACTTGCCACCTGGCATTGACTGCAAACACCTCAAAAGCAAAAATGTGGCATCCCCTACGTGGAACAAGCAGAATCAATAAAGTGATATGGGGGCCTAGGAAGATGGATGAAGAGTGTCAAGCAGCCCACTGTTCAGGACCCTGAAAATGATTTTTGAAAAGCAAAAACAAACACAAACTCTTGTCTGGGATAGCTGGGCAGTTCTTGGAGATAATGAGAACGGGGTTCATGCCTGAAGGCTGGCTGGATTCTCCTGCTTTCGCCTGAGAATCTGGGGGTGGGGAAGGGAGGGGAGAGGTCACTGTTTTCCCAAGAGAGTGGCTGAGGCCATCCCCAGTGAAATACTTCCTCGGATACAACAAGGTCAGTCCCTTCAAAGTGCAGCCCCAGTGGGTGGGTCTTCTCTGAAAGACACAATTTGAGGAAACCTCAAGGGTGAACCCTGAGATGAGGAAACACCTGGGTGGCAGGACCTGGATCAGGAAATAATCCCGAGATACCACTGCAGTTGCTTTGAATGCATGACCTATGGTCAATCAGATGACCACCTGCTTTAATAATCATCATCAAAATGATAATGATAGTAATAATAAAAAGGTTAAGGAATCCCTTATCACCTAATTAATTTACTTACAGACTGGCGAACTGGCAGAGAAAAAGTCGAGGCAATACAAGAGGACAATCTATTTAGATATTATCCAGGGAATGGGAACTCAGAGAAGAGAGACTGATATGAGCTTACCTTCTGAGCACTCTTGGGTATATATAATCTCATTTTATTTTTATGACAATTCAAGGAAGGGGATGTGAGTATTATTCCCAATTGTAGATGAGAAAACCTAGGCGTGGGTAGGTTAACTAAATGCAGCAGGATCTCATAGCTTAAAATGGAGAGAACTAGGCTTTTTAAAAATCTCCCCCTGTTTTGTTTTTTATTTTTTCAGCTTGCTTTTCTTTATTATCTAGAAGTATAGTTAAAATTTTAAAATAATGATTGTTTAAAAAATTAAAACATTTAACTGTAATTTTCAAAGGTCATTTTCCATTTCCTATTTACAAAATATTAGCCATATTTCCCATGCTGTACAATACATCCTTGAGCCTACCTTACACCCAACAGTTTGTGCTTCCCACTCCCCCATCTCCCCACTAGTTTGTTCTCTGCATCTGTGAGCCTGCTTCACTAGTTTGTCGAATTTATTTAGATTCCGCATGTAAGTGATATCATACAGTATTTGTCTTTCTCTGTCTGACATTTCACTTGGCTTAATGCCTTCCAAATCCATTCACGTTGCTGCAGATGACAAAATTTCATTGTTTATTTTTTAAATTAGTTAATTTTATTTTTGATTGTGCTGGGTCTTTGATGCGGCTTTCTCTAGCTGCAGTGAGCAAGGGCCCCTCTCCAGCCGTGTGCGGGCTTCTCACTGCGGGGGCTCCCTTTGCTGCAGAGTGCAGGCGCCAGATGCGCGGGCTCTGCTAGTTGCCGCACACGGGCTCAGTAGTTGTGGCGCACAGGCTCCTGGCAGGTGGAATCTCCCCAGACTATGGATCGAACCCACGTCCCCTGCATTGGCAGGCAGATTCCCATCCTCTCCACCGCGAGGGAAGTCCAAAATTTCATTGTTTTTTAAAGCCTGAGAAGTATTCCGTTATATGCGTACCACATTAATCTGTTGATGGACACACAGGTTGCTTCCATGTTTGGCTATTGTAAATAATGCTGCTATGAACACTGGGGGGCATGTGTCTTTTTGAATTAGTGCCTTTTTTTTTTTCTTTCCAGGATATATACCTAGGAGTGGAATTGCTGGGTCAGACAGTAGAAGAACTGGGTTTCAAATCCAATCTGATTATCTTACAATTATATATATAACAGCCACTTTCAGATATGAAATCTCAGTTGAATTTCAAAACTCCCTATTAAGGCAGGAGATTATTCTCATTTACAGCCTGAGAAGCTGTAGATGGTGGAGTGACTTGTTCCAATCACCAGATTCCTCTCTGGTAAAGCTATGACTGCTCCGGGGCTTTTCCCACAGTGGCTTGAAGCCTGGTCTCTCGCTTCGTTTTCGTGCATCAAAGAGGATTTAAACGTCTGCCGTTCACTCACTCACTTATTCGTTCAGTCACTCGACTGCTATTTGCTAAGAATCTGTCGTGAACAAGGCACCAAGGGGGAGAGAAAACAAATTAGATTTTTTCGAAGTCCCTTTGAGTAAAAGAATTTTTATTATCTCACTGTCCTGTGTCCGCAGTCACGGCTGTCAGTGGAGACTTTTCGAAATTCATGTGTTAACCAGTGTGTCTCATTCAATAAACTGATACATTCACAATGGGAGAATTAAAATTCTAATTAATAACTAGGAAATAATAGACATGCCCCATGACACCTCGCTCCTAAACGTGGACGGAGTGATATAGCAAGCTTGGGCTGGACTCATTGTAACACTTGAGTGGAAGCAGAGGGGAATGAGCTCTGGCCAAAGCCTACCTGGGTGGCCATGTGTGCATAGCCCCTCAGTCTAGCTAGCATTCCTGTATCCCCTGGTGCCCGATATCTGATTTCATGGTCCAGCTACTTCCAGGACAGGATCAAACTCTTCTCAGATGCTCAAGTCAGGGTGTATTCTGGTCATATTGCCTACTCACCCATCTGTACAGGATTACTTGATAAAGATCACCTTTTACATGGAACTCCCATGGGCAAAAACTTAGCCCCTAAGTGACAGAAACCACCGCAATCTATGTAGAGAGGTCAGAAGCAGTTGAAGACAAGCAGGGCATGATCATTGCCTGTGAAGAACACGCAGGGTCAGGAGGGCCCATAAACAAAATTCCCATCCCTGTCCATATGGCCCAATGTTC
This sequence comes from Capra hircus, assembly GCF_001704415.2. NCBI lineage: Eukaryota > Metazoa > Chordata > Mammalia > Artiodactyla > Bovidae > Capra > Capra hircus. Next base: position 22,596,977 of record NC_030817.1, read on the forward strand.
ATTCATTCATTCTTTCACTCGTGTGGGTCAAGGTGCAGGTATTTATTAGAGTTCAGGGTGGAGGGAAGTGAAGGAGTTTTTATAAGGAGAACTGAGGTGATAAGCAAATGCTGGGGACAGGCTTTGGAAGGGAATGAGTTGATTCAAGTATTTATTCAACAAATATATATACTGAGCGCTTTCCCTGGGACCTGGCACTTGGGCTCTTGTTTATATGGTGTCTGGTGCTTAGATTTCTGTGGATTGAGGCTGGGAACAGGTCTCACAGGCTCTGTGGCTTGACCTCTTAGAGGGAAGAGGGTGGACAGTGAGGATGAAGAACATGGGTGCTCTAATGCTGCTTCCAGCCCCATCTACGAGGGTTTTGTTGCCCAAAGGCACCTAGGGAATATTGCCAGGAGGCACAGTTACCCATTGTGATAGGAAACAATCTTAATTTTAGAGGCTTGATTAGGAAATTTTTCCTGGTCTGTATAGTAAACATTGATGATTCCATTATTTATAAATGGACCCAAACTTAAAAAAAAATCTTAAAATTTTCTGTCACTACACTTCATTTTATTGCCCAGTCTCTGCCTCTTTTCTTTTTGCCTAGCTTCTTCTCTCTAAGTAGAAATGCTGGACTTAGCAAATCAAAATACAGGACCCTCAGTTAATTTTTAATTTCAGATAAACAACAAATAATTTTTCAGAGTAAGCATGTCTCAAAGAATGCATGGGAGACACTCATGCTAAAAAAAAAAAGTGTTGGTTACCTGAAATTAAAATTTAACTGGGTGTCCTGTATTTTATCTGACAACTCTGGCCCCCAGCCCTACATACCCAAGCCTCTTTGAATTTTTTTTCTATTTCTTGTCAGTACACAGTACCTCTGAGGGCAGAGGTACTGTCTCTTGCGTGAAGCAGTGTCATGAATTGTCTTCACCTCTCCTCACTAAGTGTCCCCTTCTAAACAGAGAAGTGCCAGGAGCATCAGATAATTTTTGCATAGTTGATTTTTATAACCCTTCCATCTTTCTGATCACTTTTCCTTAGGTCTTTTGTAAGAGACTTCTGAATGGATAACATCCTATGGTACCAGTAATCCAGACATGAAGACTCTACGGGATTCAATATTGGCAGATGACTATCTGAGGTTGTCAGTTTCCTTCCTGATCATGTCTACATTTGTCAAAGATTGAGGGCAGGAGGAGAAGGGGGAGATAGAGGAGGACATGGTTGGATGGCATCACGGACGCAGTGGACATGAGTTTGAGCAATCTCCACGAGATAATGAAGGACAGGGAAGCCTGGTGTGCTGCAGTCCATGGGGTTGCAAAGAGTTGGACACGACTGATCAAATGAACAAAAATGTCTATTGAGCAAGATTGATAAGGGTCATAGGTAGCATTGGTCCATTTGATAGAATCCTTTTTTAAAAATTATTTTTGGCTGTGCTGGGTCTTTGTTGCTGCTCATGGGCTTTCTCGAGTTGAGGCGAGCAGGGGCCCCTCTCTAGTTGTGGTGCTTGGGCTTCTTGTTGTTGCAGAGCGTGGGTTCAGTGGGTGTGGTGCCTGGGCTCAGTTGCCTTGAGGCATGTGGGATCTTCCCAGACCAGGGATCAAATCGGCGCTCCCCGCATTGGCAGGTGGATTCTTAATGGAGGGACCACCATGGAAGTTCTTGATAGCATCCTCGAAATCTATATAGTTTGCCCTTTCTCATATTTGTGTGGGGTGTGTGTGCACACATACACACATACAGGCACTTTAGTCTGATAATGAGCCAGTAAAGTAATCAAGCATTTGAGAGAATGGGGAAGGGGAGGCAGGTAAGAAAGATCATGTTGGGTTCTGGGGGTGCTTTATTGTAAGAGAATAACAGAGATGGTGTCTGGGTTAGGAAGATAGAATTATGCTGTTTCTTCTTTGCTGTTTTCCAAAGTTACATAATGTAATTTTCTAATCTAAAAACAAAACAGAAAATTGAAAGAGTGATTAGACTTTCCTTTTAAAAAATGCAAAGTCTTGCTATTGAAATGACTATAAAAAGAAAACATGGCATTATAAAACTATCAAAACAGGTAAATGCTTTATAAATTTCACTTGCTATTTTCTGAGTAGCTGCTTCCCAGTTACATAGCTAGAAGGTATCATTGCTGAAACTGAGACAGTTTTCCTGGTTTAAAACCCAGGCCCTTTCATTACATCACAGCAGAAATGTACCAGTTGGATCCTGTAGGAATGCATCTGTTCAGAATCTCAAGAGCGAGAGCCACAGGGATTTCAGCGCTTCGTTACTAAATTATCTCTTTACAGTCTGAATCTAGCATTGCTTCCCTACACAATAACTGATTTGCATAGTATCGATTCTTCAGCACAAAATGTCTAGAGGCCATGAATGAACCAGCAGTGAAAAGTTGATTATAATCATAAGTTACTGTTTCCTAGATGCCATGTGCCAGGGAATGGGATGAAATTTGAATTCATTTAACTGATTTAATTTTTGTAATTTAGGTTCTAGCCCCATTTTGTAGTTGAGGAAATGGAGACTCAGAGATATTAAGATCACATCGCTATTAAATCTGGAGGCTGAGATTCAGAATTAAAAGCCTAGTTAGGTGTGACATGTTTCATTGTGTGCTAATCCTCTAAAAATTCAACAAGGGTTGCCCTGTTGAGAGTAGTACTTTTGTGTTCTTCTCTAAGCAGTGGGTAAACAGGCCCTACTGTTCATAAGGCCAGTAAAAGAAGAGAATAGGAAGGGAAGCTCAGATTGAACTACAGTCCATAGCACTGACTTAAACTTTTAGAAGCCTACAACGAAATGGGCAGACAATTTTCTGAAGGAGCCACAAATCCCAGATCTTTCTTAGTGCATACATGTGTCTTCAAGGCACTTCAGTTTTGTCTGACTCTTTGCGACCCTATGGACTATAGCCCACCAGGCTCCTCTGATCATGGAATTCTCTAGGCAAGAATACTGGAGTGGGCTGCCACGCCCTCCTCCAAGGGATCTTCTTGACCCAGGGATCGAATCCATGTTTCCGTGGCTCCTAAATTGTAGGAGGATTCTTTATTGCTGAGCCACTGGGGAAGCCCAAACTTTCTTAGGCATCCTGTTAAAAGGCTCCTTCTCTTAGAGTCTGTAATGTGGAGGCTGCAGAAATGGGCTTCTTTATTTCTTCCCAGGCCTCCAGAGGATCATTTTCCATTTTTTTTCTCTTTTTCCATATTAAACAGAGCATCATACATTCCTGAGTATGCTTCTCCCACAGATTTGTTTTGACAAGCAGGGGTGGGGGAAGTTGGGAGGCCTGTAGAATGGGCTGCAAGATAACCTGAGGATCTAGGAGAGCCCTTTCCAAAACAATGGTTGATTATTTCCAGCTCTCTCTCAAGCTGGTCTTCTCAGAGAGCAGCCCTCATCAAAGGGAGACAGGCTGCTCTCTGCTTACCTTCACCCTTGTCAGAGGTGTGTTCAGAGGCTTCCATCACCCTGATGGTGACCTGCTAACATCCATGCCTCTGGTCAAAGGTTTGTTTATGTATTTCATTAAATAGGTTGAGCATTTATCAACCATTATTGGTATTTCATAACCACTCCTCTTGGTGTTGTAATTACAATTCTTTTGCATTCTTAAATTTCGACACATGATTTTTTAAAAATAGGATACTTGGGTTTCAAAATCATGCAGTTTTCCCCTTAATGAGTTTGCATGGGAATGTAAAAAGGAACTGGGGAGAGAGGGTCCTTCTAGGACTTTACTCACAATACCTTCTTTCCAAAAAGCTCCACTTGGCGTTGTTTTGGCAGTTGATTTTATCATAAGTTATAGATTTCCCTTCCTTTATAACTCTGGGACAGGCATTCCTTTCTATTTTTATAGGGAAGGACAGATTATTGCCTAAAACCTTAGTGATTTTGCTTCCTCCCCAGAATAGTAATTTTATCGTTATGTAGCAAGAATATCTACACAGGTTTATTTAGTAAAGATTCTATTCAGAGGTCTGGGTACTGATTAACGATGCTTGGCCCACTGAACAATGGGCGTAACCTGGGCTAGATAAACCAAATAAGACCTTTGTCTTGTTTTGCTGGCTGCTCAAAATTGCCTCTACCATAAAATCATTGAGCCTCCAAGGAGAGGCCAAGATTCTGCCTGTGAAGAGCTGGTTTTTATTTCCTGGTCTTGGTGGATAGTTGAACACAAGTGGGGATGCTGATAAGAAAAGCCTTAAGGACATGTGTACTTGTGAGTGTGTGTGGGTCTATACATACTTATGCACATGCTCACAAGTATACTGCTTCACCCTGGGACCCAGGTTGTGGGGAACGAGATGGTGAAGCAGTTTACCTGCATGTCAGGTAAGGCATGAACACGGAAGGCCTTCACCCGACTCTTGTTCTAAGGTATTCACATTCTCTTCCTCTCTGGCGCTGGTTGGGGCCACTTTGCCCAGGTGGACAAAACAAAGGACTAAGGAAGTTCCAGATCCAACAGTGTTCTGAAGGAGCTATTCTGCTATCCTCAGAGGTGCCTGGAAAAGATAGTGAGCTTGAGTATGTGATCTGATTAACATGAACCTACCCCTCTCCTGGGAAAACCACTTGGGTTTGTTCCAGATTGGGGTCAACAGTATCACACTTATTTCCTCAATATACTCCAACTTTGCTGAACATTTTTTGAAAATAAAATCCTCCAGTACTATTGTGTAGACCTTGCATTTCTCAGAAGCACTCCCTGTATCTTCGGGGAAATCCCTGAGAGCGGATTACCTGCCCCAGTCTCTGACACAGGTCTGGTTTTCAAGTCGAGGGGAAGAAACATTAGGAAGACTCCACTCCTGAGAGCTCAGGCCTGTCCAGGGCTGTGTTTTATAATGGATTGCTTGGAGGAACTGAGAATGCTTATCCTGGGGAAAAAAACTCTCAGAAGGAATCAGGCTGATAGTGTTAAAATACCCAAAGGGCTCTCATGAAGGAAAGGAAATAAATTCATTCAAACTATGACTGAAGGGTGGAAGTTTCCAAAAGTAGTGTTTTGGTTCAATATTAGAATGACTGTCTCATAATCATCCAATGATGAATGGAAAGCTTCCTTGGAGGTGCTGAGAAAGGGCCCAGTTTCAGGATCGTGAAAGCAGGGGACAGCAGGGGTGTTGTAATGTGAATTCCAGAACTAGGCGTGAGGTTCAACCGATGACCTCCAAGGTTCCCTCCAGCTCTAAGATTATGTGATTCTATATCTGTAATTTTCCATTTCCCTATTAAGAAGAAATTTTCCACATTCAAAATTGTTTTTAGCATTTGATAAAAGTTGTGGGATGATTTCTGCTCTATTTAACGTGGGGCTTACTCTTTTGCCCCAAGGCTCTACAAGATATAAATACATCAGCGTTGTTTGTTGGGCAGAGAAGATGGGAGTTTACTGCTGGCTTGTTTACATGAGACCTAGTGTGGAGGGGTTGGGAACTTCATGTCTTGCCTCACATCTCTGCGACTGTCTGTAATTCCTCCATCTAAAGGACCTGGGTATCTTGCTCCAGTCCTGGGTGGTGGACACGGCAGAAGCTGTCTGGAGTCTAACTGCTTCTTACACCAACTGCCTTGGCAATTCTCTCAGCATCCTCCCAATCCCCCCCAATTCCATATCCTTCCCATGGAGCCTGGATGATATAACTATTCTAAAGAATCTCTTGAGATTCTTACCCAACTGGAAGACAGAGTAAACTGTCTTTTAAGTGCTCCTTTCATTAAACCACCATAAAGAATAAAAAACCCTTCTGTTTAAAAACTCCACTAACCTAAACATCCAGTAAACAGTGGATTATAATTTCATCTGACTTTAGCTTTAAAGTGGAAAGTTCTTTTGTTTAAACATAGTTAAATCTTTGCCTTGAAGGCTGACTGGTTGATTTTTTTCCTTGCTTTCAGAATACTCTTTCTTCTTTGGTTTTGGGCTAAGGATTGCCCAGGGCTAAGTGTTGCAAGAGAGATTTAGGAGTTGAGAGTAAAATACGGATTATTCAGAAATGAATGATCTCACACCTACTGATTGTATGTCAGTGTTCACTTTAACTAGTAGAGTACGATCAAGGATCTGGGGTGGTGGACCCAATTCCTTTTTTAAAAAAACTTTTTATTTTGTATTGAGGTGTAACTAGTTGGCATTGTTACGATAGTTTCAGGTAAACAGCGACAGGACTCAGCCATACACAGACATGTATCCCTTCTGATGGGGGACCCAGTTCTTTAGTTCTCCCAGCAATCACCAAGGAGAGATAAGTATTAGCTATCAGATCCCTTTAGCTAAATTTCAGACTAAAGGCAATGAATAAAGGGGCTCAATGTGATTAGCTACCTGAGGAGTGCAGATTAAAACCACCAGGAGATACACATACATCAGAATGGCTAAAACTTAAAAAGCCTGAAATACTTAAGTGCTGGTGAGGATGGAGAGCAACTTGGAACTCTCATGCACTGCTGGTGGGAGTATAAATTGGTACAACCACCTTGGAAAACTGGCAACATCTACTAAAGCTAAAACTACCCCATGATCCAGCAATCCCACGTCTAGGGATATACTCAAGAGAAATTGTGTTCATGTGTCTTATAACCCCAAACTGGAACCAACACAAATGTCCACTAATAGGAGAAAGGATAAATAGACTGCAGCATACTCATACAGTGGAATACTACACAGAAATAAAAAGAATCAACAGCTGAAACACTGATACCACAATATTTTTTGAATGAAAGAAGCCAGACCCTGAAGAGTATATACTTCATGATTCCATTTATATAAAGCTCAAGAACAGAAAAACTAATCCATGATGATGCAGAGCTGTTATTACTTTGGGTAAGGGGATAGTCTGAGTGAACTCCAGGAGATGGTGATGGACAGGGAGGCCTGGCATGCTGCGATTCATGGGGTCGCAAAGAGTCAGACATGACTGAAAGACTGAACTGAACTGACTGAAGGGGATAGTGACTGGGAGGTAGGATGAGGGAAACGCCTATATCACAGGCTGAGTGGTGATTAAAAAAATTTTTTTTGGCTGCACCTTGCAGCATGTGGGATCTTAGTTCCCCAACCAGGGATCAAACCCAAGTCTAGTACAGTGGAAGCACTGAGTCTTAACCACTGGACCGCCAGGGAAGTCCCTTGAGTGGTGATTTTATAGGTGCGTACATTTGCAAAATCCATCCAGCTGTTAATTTAAGATTAGTGCACTTCAGGACCACAGTGGGATACCATTTCTATTACCACCACAAGGAAGGCGAAAATAAAACAGACAATAGCGTGTGTCGATAAGGATGGGGAGGAACTGCTTCTCATGCATGGTTGCTGGGATTATAGAGTTTTTTAAAGAAAAATTTAGCAGTTCTTCACAAAGATAAACATGGAATTACCATATGGCTGGTGATTCCACTCCTAGGTATATGTCCAAGAGAATTGAAAGCGTATGCCCACCCAAAAGTCTGTACATGAATGTTCATAGCAGCATTATTCATGATAGCCCAAAAAGTGGTAACAACCCACATGTTCATCAGTTGACAGATGGATAAACAAAGTGTGATCTATCTACAGAATGAATTTTTCAAGGATAAAAAGGAGTAAAGTACTGATACATGCTGCAATATGTATGAACTTTGAAGACATACTAAGTGAAAGAAGCTGGTCACAAAAGACCACATATTGAATGATTCCATGTGTATGAGAGGTTCAGAGTCGTAGACAGAAAGTAGATTAATGGTTGCCAGGGGTTAAGGGGAGGAGGCAACAGGGAGTGATGACTGATGGTTACAGTATTTTCAGGGGAATGAAAATGTTCTTAGATGAAATAGTGGTGAGGGTTGCACAATTCTGTGAATATAGTAGAAACCACTGCACTGTGCACTTTAAAAGGGTGAGTTTTATGGTATGTGAATTATATCTCAATAAAGCTGTTATTAAAAAGAGATTAGTGCATTCTACTGTGTGTATTTATACCTCGAAGAGTGATAGCAAGAGCGAGATCGAGAGAGAGAGAGAGAGAAAGTAAAGGTGAATTCTTCAATTAAAACCAAAACAAAACAGGGAAAGGGGTGAAGAAGAGAAAGAAGAAAACTGATTTGCTTGAACAGCTTCTCAAAGTACTAGGTACTCGACGTATGGCATTTCATTTAATTGTCCAAGAACTCCTGTTAGATACATATTTCCAAATTAAGGGTTATGAAACTATCTTCTTCAGTCATTTACTAAGGTTTTCAAAGCCAGGACTTAGGGTCCTTTTGTTCCTTGCCTATTTTACTGTTCTGCTCCAGATGCATTCCACGTGGTGCTAGATTTTGCCTTGACACTGACTTTGTCTGGAACACTCATTTGGCAGGAGAGGACCCTGAGACCCACACAGGTGATGTAACTTTCATAAGACCCCTTGGCCAGCCTGTAGCAGAGCTGATTTTCCAGCATAGAATTCTTTTGTTAACAGCTGATAAAATTAATAGCACTGTACTGAGTGCCCTATTAAATAGATCAATTTGGTCTTGCCATTTCAGAGACCAGTCTGAAAGTGCTCGGTGACATGAGGGTGTGTCCACTGGGGTCACAGAAACCCCTCCTGGGATTCTCACTAAGAGCAATTCTTATACATGCCATTAGGATATTCTCTCCAGCCTTGTTTGTGGAAGCCTAGTCGTCCCATCACCAAGGGAATGGATAAATTAACTGTGGTGGTCACTTACTATGGAATACTCATAGCTCTTAGATGTAGAGAACTACATGTACATATTATACTATGACAATTATTTTACAGCTGGGAAAAACAAGCTAGTAGTCAAATGCTATTCAGAGCATGCCATTTGTAAATTAAAAACACAGCTCCCCACCAAATGCTGTCATATATTTTACAAGGAAGTATAGTTATGCTTATAAGAACTATCAATAATTCGATTGCTGTGGGAGAGAATAGTGAAACGGGCAGTGCGGTCAGGTCGTCAGAGGTGACGTTGGAACTGAAGTCTGGAGGACACGTGGGGGCAGCCATGCAGCCAGCGGAGGGAAGGGCAGGTGCAAAGGTCCTGTGGTGGGAGGCACTGGTGGCAATCCAGGGACCTGGTGAAGCTAGTGTGGTTTTGTCAGATAGTGAGATAGGTTTGACTTTAGAGGAGGTCCTAGTGAGGAGGTTCAGTTTTATTTTTTAAGCATGAGACAAGTTGTTAAAAGTAGCCAGCAAACCAAAAGATGCAAATTACATTTTCAAAAGAGAATGCTTTTGGTCACAGGTCCTGTTGTTTAGTTGCTGGGCTACCTGGTCCCTTGGAGGTACCTGAAGACTCTTAAGTGGTACCAGGACAAGGGGATAACTTTCAGAAAATCACCTTCTAGATCCCCAATATCCATGTATCCTCCTGCTACTGATCTGAGGTCTCAAATGATCATTTTCCACCACATCTTCCACAATCTCATTTCTCCATTTTGCCAAAGAAAGGCATACTTTTTACCTGGCCCTTATCTTGCTTTGTGCGTCATCTTGGGCAAAGGGACAATTTGAAATACTGCTATTGGTTAGGAGAAAATTATTCAACTCTGATTGGATGATAGAGTCATTTGTAACTCTGATGGTTTCCAAGTTTTTACTTTCTATAAAACTAAAGGAGGACCCAATCAAACTGGTAGTTGTTAGACCATCAGAAGTCTTTTTTTTAAATTAATTTTTATTGGAGTATAGCATTTTATAATGTTGAGTTATTTTCTGTTGTATGGCAAAATGAATCAGCTATATGTATACATATATCCCCTCATTTTTTGGGATTTACTTCCCATTTAGGTCACCACCAAACGCTACTCAATATAGCGTTCGCCGTGCTATATAGTTGGCTCTCATGATTTATCTATTTTATAAATAGTAGTGTATAGATGTCAGTCCTAATCTCCCAATTCATCCCATCCCCCACATCCCCTCTGGTATCCCTATGGCCACTCTCTACATCTATGTGTTTGTTTCTGCTTTGCAAATAAGTTCATCTGTATAGTTTTTCTAGATTCCACACATAACAATATTATACAATTTTTTTCTCTTTCTGTCTCTAGGTCCATCCATGTATCTGCAAATTGCACAATTTCATCCCTTTTTATGGCTGACTAATATTCCATTGTATATGCCCAGAAGTGGGATTACTGGGTCATATGGTAGTTTAATTTTTAGTTTTTAAAGGAATCTCCATACCATTCTCCACAGTGGCTGCACCAATTTACATTCCCACCACTAGTGTAAAAGGGTTTCCTTTTCTCCACATTTTTTCCAGCATTTATTGTTGGCAGATTTTTTGATGATGGCCGTTCTGACCTATGTGAGGTGATACCTCATTGTAGTTTTGATGTGCATTTCTCTAAATAATTAGTGATGCTGAGCATTTTTCCCAGTGTTTATTGCCCATCTGTATGTCTTCTTTGGAAAAATGTCTGTTTAGGTCTTTTGCCCATTTTGGGATTGGGTTGTTTGTTTTTTTCATATTGAGCTGCATGAGCTGTTTGTGTATTTTGGAGATTAATCCATTGTCAGTTGCTTTGTTTGCAAATATTTTCCCCAAAAGTTCTTTTTAATGATAGATTTTTGGCTAAAATGCTGAGAAAGTTTAGAGCATGTAGGGACAGTGCTGTAACAAGACTCCTTCCATTCACATCTATTTATGTGAACAAGCTTTCTCAGTGCTTACATTAAAAAAAAAAAAAGGACAAGAAAAATAAGATTAAACTGATGCTAATGAACCTTGTCTCATTCTGGGAACAATATTCACATAAATCAATTGGGGGAAAGATAGTTCTATTCATCTCATTAAAGGATGAATTTTCAATAAAATTATGTTTGATTACCTGTGAACATTTGTAAAACTTATTGATTTGATCAGTTGTGTGCTAATAAAAATTATAATGATAAAATTCAGAAGAAAAAAATTGACACTTAGATCCCATGGTTCCAGGATGTTAAAAAAAAAAAAAATCCTGAAATCTCAATTTGTACCCATAGTTTTGTTGAAAAAGGCTTTGATCATAAAGTTATGTTAGGTTAGAATTCTTTAAGGGACTGTCCAGCAATACAGGAAAGCCTATCTGTATATTTAAAAGAAAAAGGATGATGATGGGTATCATTGCAGTGGTATTTAGATTCCTTTGAATGTATTTTAAGAAGTGTAAGTTTGACTAAAAATGCCAGTATTTACAATATGCCAGAAATTACACTCTTTGTAAACCTTTAGATTCATAGTATAACATTTTAAACGCTGGGATTACTTAAATATATGGTGCAGAGTGCACAAAGTTTGTCAGAGCCCTGTTTGAGTGTCTGGGAGTAAGAAGAGCTCAGGAGTGCGGACAGTGATTCCCCGCTGGGCTGGTGGTGGTCTGGATGGAGGGAAGGGGAACGTTCTGAGGTGAGTTTTGGCCGACTCAGCTGTGGAGAGCGAGAGAGCAGCTCTGGAGGGCAGCTCAGATCTGGCTTGAGCATCTGGGGCAATGAAGATGGTGACGGGAAAGGTTAGCTGGCAGTGGTCAGGAACTCCGCTTGGTTCTCTCCTAGGAATCTCAGACTTGATGGAGCACGTCCTGGGGAGATGCAGGTAGGCAGCTGAGGTGAGTGTGGAGCTAGAGAGGCCAGGCGGCATCTCCAGGGGCCTTGTCCTGTGTGCCTTTGTATTGGTTTTCCTCTTTCACGGATACAGTCCTCTACTTTCTTAGCAATTAGAACTAGTTTCTTTTCACCGATTTCCTGTCACACTGAAAGGTGTGAAGTAAATTTTATCCTTCGTGCTCTCTGGACACAGATGATCAGAGTGAGGTTGTAGGGGTGAGGGGACATTGAATCAGTGGCTTTCAAAGTTATGGGCAGCGACTCACCATGACAGGTATTTTACATCATCATTGCTTATTACCCACTGGCAGTTTATGTGGAGGTATGAATTTGTATGTCCTTCCCTGGTGGCTCAGCGGTAGAGAATCCGTCTGCCAATGCAGGAGAGGCAGGTTCAATCCCTGGGTTGGGAAGATTTCCTGGAGAAGGAAATGGCAACCAACTCCAGTATTCTTGCTGGGAAATCAATGGACAGAGGAGCCTGATGGGCTATAGTCCATGGGGTCATAAAGGAATTGGACAGAACTTAGTGATTAAACAACAAATAAATATCAAAGGCTATCTAGAAATACATTAATGTGGTGGCTGTTGAGGTTGGGGAAATGCAGGGAGCATGGTGACATCATGAATAGAATAATAGGATTAGCTCAGTTCTTTACCACTAAGGCCTGGAAAACAATTAATAAAAGAAGTAGCAACATCAGATATTTTACAAGACAGAAATTTGATTCCTTTTTTAACAGAGGCCTGAGTTCACCTGGAAGTACCTAAATCAGAACCCACAAGTGATACCTTTGGAAGCAAGGAGAGAGAATTTCAGAGAGGGAATGGTGTCAGGCAGGAGCTTATTCTTCTGCAGGTACCTCTAATCTGTCGAGGACAGCCCATAGAGGGCTCTTTCCTGCTTCCTATTCTGCCCTTGGCATTTCTTATACAGTTTTTCCTTGAGAAGTAGAGCCATACTGCCTTCCTCAGAAAGCCTACTGGCCTGGAAATGGGTTCCAAGTGAAGAAAATGAAGGCGCCGTTTGGGAACATGATTTGGCCAACGGAGGTGTTATGAACTGAATCGTGTCCAAAATTTCTGTGTTGAAGTCCTAGCCTCTCAGTACCTCAGAACATGACTATATTTGGAGATAGGGCCTTTTTAAAGAGGTAATTTATTATTTTATCTTTTTTTTGGCTGTGCACATGGCTCTTTTTTTCTAGTTACGGCACACTGGCCTGTTGCAGCACACACGGGCTCCAGGGCACGTGAGCTCAGGGCACATAGGCTTACTTGCTCTGGGGCATGGGGAATCTTTGTTCCCTGACCAGGGATTGAACCTGCATCCGCTGCATTGGAAGGCAGATTCCTAACTACTGGACCATCAGGGAAGTTCCTAAGAGGTAATTTAGTTAAAATGAGGCCATTGGAGTGGGCCCTAATCCAATCTGACTGGTGTCTATATAAGGAAAGGAAACCTGGACACACAGAGAGACACAGGATGAGGTGGGGGAAGGGGTGGGGAGCACACAGCAAGAAGCCAGCCGTCTGCAAGCCAAGGACACAGGCCTCAGGAGACACCTGCTGACAACTTGATCTTGGACTACCAGCCTCCAGAAGTATGAGAAAATACATTTCTCTCGTTTAAGCCACCCGGATTATTGTCAACTCTCAATAATTCCTTTACGAGTGCCACAGGCCTGAGTAGATATGTAAATATGTTGAATTCTGTGGGGTTTTGTTATGCCAGCCCTATGTAATGAATGCCGTAGAGACTGGCAGAGCTGGGATGTAGCCTCCCACATTTAAGAACAGGTCTTGGTCTTGGGCTCCCTGCTTAGTGAAGCTATTCTGTAGATCCTAGTGAGCAAAGCTCGGGTTACATTTTCCTAATTAAGACGCCGCTGTCTCTGACGGGTTGGGAGAGCTGACTATGGTGGGTCTCTGGCGAGAGCAGGAGGAATTTGAGCTCACCCAGTCCCATCCCCTACTCCGGGCAGACACAAGAGACTTGGGTTCAATCCCTGGGTTGGGAAGATTCCCCTGGAGGAGGGTATGGCAACCCAAGGTGTCAGTCTTGCCTGGAAAATCCCATGGGCAGAGGAGCCTGGTAGGCTATGGTCCACGGTATCCCAAAGAGTCAGACATGACTGAAGCTACTTAGCATGTATGCACTGCTCATAGGCAGCTCCCTTCCCTGGTGTTACCTTGCTGGTCCACAACAAACCAAGCCAAGTGCTACAGGACGGAGGGCTGTCTGGGCCTGTCTGGGTCTTATGTACTTGTTTGCTTGGCTGGCCCAGTTCAAACACCTGTTGAAGAAGATAGCTTATCTTTGTTCAAGGGGTTTGCCTGCTTCCCATGCCCATTCAAGGCACCATGGCTGGAATCCAGCCAGACAGTCCTGGGGTTTTAAATGTTACATCAACCACTGACCTAGGGTGAGATCTTAGTTGAACTAATTCATGCTCAATCCTCGGTCTGCCCAACCATAAAGTGGGAGAATGATTTTGATTCCATGGGGCTGTGGAGAGGAACAAACAAAATAAAAATAGAAAAGGCCTAGGGCGAGCATTTAAAAAGTGTTAATTTTCTTCCTTTCACTCAGATCTCATCTGGGCAGTTTGTGCCTTTCACTCATTCATTTAATTCATTTATTGAGTACCAACTGAAGGCTGTACTTAGGCAACATGGTGGCCCTGATGTCCCTGCCTTTATGAAACGTACATGCTCGTGGGTAAAAGGCAAAGTGAAATCAGGTGTTAGGGAAGTTTGGCATCATGTTTTTTCAGCCTTGTTCTTTGATGTCTTGCCGCTTGGCCATGAGGCTAGACATGAACTCAGTGCTTAAGGGGAATTCTCTGAACCAACCTTGAGAAAAAGACGGTGATGACTCACAAGAGGTTAGTTTCCGGCATCAGCAAAGGAAGGGCTGGAGAAGAGTTAAGGGAATCAAGCAGCTGTCACAACAATCAGCATCATCTTCTGTTTATGTGGGGACTCTTCTACCCGTGCAAGCTAAGTACTTTATGCACATTACTCAGTGAATTCTCACAGCTTCCTCACAGGGTGAGGAGGAGGCAGAGGGTTTTAGAGATGAGGAAACAGGCACAGCAAAAAGATAACTGCCTTGCCTGAAGTGACAGCCAGTAGAAGTGTTAGACCCAGAATTGGGTTGCCCAACTAGGAGGCCATTGGCTAATCCTCCGACCAGCAGGGCAATGGAGTCAGGGTGCTGCGTGTGACTGTGGGAAGTAGGGCTGGACAGTGTGTCCTGATTCTTCCCAAATACAAGTTCTAATTCTATACTCCATTCTGTTCAAGTGGCTGTGAGTATTACATTTATGAATATTCCAGTGTTGGTCTCTTCCTTGACCTTTGACACTGTCCTTAGGATGGAAACGTGATGGGACTTTAGAGGTAATTCACTCCAATCCCCTTGGGCTCCAAATGAGGAAACAGACCCTGAGAGATGAATTGACTCACCCGAGGTCACACAGATAGTAAGTGGACGAGCTCAGCTCACTAGCTCAGGATTCTTTCTTCTCTCCCAGGAAAGTCCCCAGTAATGGCCTTGCTTTCCAACCCTAACCCTTCTGGTCTTTATCTGCAGCCACACATGACATTCCAGGTTGGCACCTCTCATCCTTCCACCAGCACACATCTTTGGGATTTCTCTGGGAACAATGCTGGTCCCAAGGGCTGTCTGAAATACAAGGCACAGGAGGGTGCCTGGAATTTGCAGTGAATCCCAGATTCCCTGGTGGCTCAGATGATAAAGAATCCACCTGCTATGTAGGAGACCCAGGTTCGACCCCCGGGTTGGAAAGATCCCTTGGAGAAGTGAATGGCAACTCACTCCAGTATTCTTGCCTGGAGAATTCCGTGGCCAAGGGAGCCTTGCGGGGCTATGGTTCATGGGGTCCCAAAGGATTCAAGGATGGGCGGCATCGCCGTTCCCACACTTGCTCTTGTCTGCAACATCAGCCCTCTGAATCACCTCTCTTGTTTGAGTGCTGAAAGCACTTAGCGCATGTGGGAATATTTTCCGATGACAGTGACTTCTTCTGTATCACAGATAACATCTGTGTTAGTAAACTCTTTTACCTACCCTGCTTGCCCCTGTCTTCCAGCACGTGGTCACATGACTGATCTCAGAGGCCTCCCCTGGTCAGTCTAGTGCTGGCGTCTTGGGCAAACCTCAGTCCATGCCCTCCTGCCTCTCATCAGGTGTCTTCTGGAGCCTCCTGCACCAGCCACACGATCTCACTTCACTTCTCCTTATGTGGTGTCCACACGTGAAGCTCTCTGGTGCAAATGTGGATAGATGGCCAGAGGTGCAAATGATCACTTTTTATGTTTCTATTTTGTTTTGATTTGGTGTTTTTTGTTTGTTTTTCGACTTTTTTCTCTCTTGGGTCTGGGGAGCAGGGGTCTTTGACTTGGTAGTATCCCTGGACTGTTTCCTTGGTGTGATCACACAGACCTCACAAACGCTGCTGCTGCTGGGGTGACACTGTTGGAAAATTCTCCCCATTTCTTCTGGAGTACGGCTGGCCCTGATCCTCTCCCTTCCTTAGGGGCTTGCCTTGAAAGCAGTACAGCTCTGGTTAACAGCGAGGCGGGAAGGGAGGCGGGAAAGATCCCGATGCAGTGGGAATAAGAAATGGCCAATTGTGCTGATAAAATGAGTCCTCTGTGGCCAGAAGATGACACTGTCTTATGACACAGCATTGATGGGAGGCCTCTCCACGTAAATGAAGCTGAGCTGTCTGTGTAATGAGAAGGTGCTGGCTTTGAGGGCCTGGGCACTGCAGGAAGGACTTGCTTAGCCAGCCCTTCCCAGGCGTGAGAACTCTGCTTTGGGTGCCTGCTGAGTCTCTGTGTGCTGCCTGCCCTCTTGGGGGTCATCTAGTGCCTCTCTTCCTTGGCTGATGCTCCAAGCACTTTACATTTATCTCAGTCATCTGCGCACTCTGAGGAGTGGGAAAGAGACATATATTATTAGCGTCATTTTACAGATAAACTGGGACACAGAGCAGGTGTGGCACACAGGTGGAGCTGAGACTGAGAACACACATCTGACCCTGGCTCGCAGGACATGCTGTGCCCTGTCCTGTCCACACTGTCCCCTAAGCCCAAACAAAGAGAAAAAAACAGCTTTAGAAGAAAAACAGTGTTAGCCCTTTCAGTTTAGTTCAGTCGCTCAGTTGTGTCTGACTCTTTGCGACCCCATGGACTGCAGCATGCCAGGCTTCCCTGTCCATCACCAACTCCCAGAGCTTACTCAAACTCACATCCATCGCATTGGTGATACCATCCAATCATTTCATCCTCTGTTGCCCCCTTCTCTTCTCGCCTTCAATCTTTCTCAGCATCAGGGTCTTTTCCAGTGAGTCAGTTCTTCGCATCAGGTGGCCAAAGTATTGGCGTTTCAGCGTCAGCATCAGTCCTTCCAATGAATATTTAGGACTTTTATCTGACAGTAAACCTAACATAGAGACTTAAAGAATTTCGAGTGGTCACCAAATTTAGGATATAGGTTCCCCCAAATTTGGGATATAGGTTCCTCTGAAGGGGAGGAAGAGGGAGGGACCAATGGTGTCAGGATAGCCAGGGACTTCAGCTGTATTAGTAATGTTTTAGGATTTTTTTTTTGGTGGTGAGAACAGGGGTGTTCTGTTTTTCTTTATTTCCTTTCTGCATATCTTAAATATTGCACACTAAATTGAAACCATTCTAACAGTACAAAAAGCATAACATTATTGTTCAAAATGAAGGCGTTTTAACTATTATTTCCAAGGCCTGGGGTATTAAGGGTTGAAAGAATTGTTTAAAGAAACAAAAGGGGGTGGTGGACCGGGATCAGTTTGGCAGAGAAACAACCACGGAATTTATTATCATGAAGTAAAAAATTAAGGCAAACGTTCTAGAAATATTTAATGAGGGCCTACTATGAGGGCCAGGAACTGGCTTAAGCCCTGACAAATGTAATATAGTGCCTGTTCTCATGGAGTTTTGATTCTAATGGGAAACAAAAGTTAAAATAGGTCAGCACTCAGCAAATCCATGAATTAGGCTGAAAACAATAGAAAGGGGTCTAGAGATAACATTTTGCAGGGAGAAGACCTCTTGGAGGTAGGGATCCCCCGTGGACCCCCCTCTTGGTCCCCAAGGGCTCCTCTGTGATCTTCCGCTGCATGGATTTGGGAAGCAGCCCAGCTCCCTCGGCGGGGGAATGAGGAGAGGGTGGGGCAGAGCTAGTATGAGCAGCACCAGGGAGGCCTAGAAGCCTAAAACCTGGATGCTGTTTCCACCCTGGGTGTGCCCAGGGCTTGTGCATTATACCCTAATGAAGGGTTGGGCCAATGGCGGTGTGTTTCTTTCTTTTTTTTAATGAGGTGCTGTTTTGCATAGATAAATACTATGATTGTGATGTGGGAACGAACAGGCAGATCATTATGCAAAAAGCACTGGCAGAGGTGAGATTATGAAACCAGTTCTGCTTCAGGCCTGCTGTCTGAGCGTGGGAACTAGGAGGTGTCTGATTGTCTGGGCCTCAGCCTGGGCCAACTGGATGGAGGCCGCCCGCTCTAGCTCATCTCTTGACTGCTGGGCTGGGAAAACAGGAAGCACACCTCTCCACTTTTTACTGGAGATTCAGAATTCTGGGAGTTGGAAGTGGAGGTGGAATGAAGGTGGCTTCCCTGCTGTGGCTCCCACGTAAATGTATGGCCCATGATTGGTGCGACCAAGGCTCTGCCTTTAACATCTATTGAACTGATTCCTGGTTGTTGTAAAATGAGATTGGGTGCTTTAAGTGACTCTGGTGAGGTTCATAGAGATGCTGGGGCTGGAAGGAGGCAGGGAACAGAGAAAGGAAGGACTCTCTTAGTTCTAAGTTTACAAGCTGACTTCTTAGTAGGGATAGCTGGATCTCAGAAGAGGAGGCGGAGACCTGCCAAGAGATGCTACTTGGACAGCCAGGGAGGGAAAACTCAAGTAGGCTGGAGAGAGATGGAGAAGACAGCTGGGGAAGAAGCACCTGCACTGCAGTTTGCAGGCAGCGATGTTGCCATGATGCCTCATGAAAGGAGGCTCTGTAGCTGCTACAGTGTGCAACCGCCTAAAAAACATCGCGCACAGAGTCGGCTTCAGTGCCCCGTTTGCCTGCCTTTTGTCTCGCGGAGACTGAGCCCTGTTGACAGCTTCCCTGAGGTCAGATCAAAGAGATAAAGCCAAGGTCACACTGTCCAGGATGGAGACACAGCTGCCCGTATCCCAGGTGTTGGCTGCAGCAAAGGCCGTAGTGAGAGTGCCCCCTACAGAGCACATCAGGGAGAGGCAGTCTGGGGGATGGGGAGCCTGAGGGGTCTAGGAGGTTAGACAAAGGGCATCGATTCCTGTACTCAATCAACAGCTCTTTGCTGAGTACTTCCAAGGGGTCAGTAAGACAAAGATCCTATGTGCATGGAAGCGAAATCAGAATGACCATTTTATGTTACACGTCTGGGGAGCAACGAGATTGTTCCTCCTGGTTTTCCCTGGTTCCTCGAACACAGTGACAACATCAGCTCTGAACAGGAAGTGAGACTTGGCTAATGGTCTTCGGTACAAACAGACCTCCACTTCTATACTCTATTGGTGGAAGAGCAGGGGACAGGGCAGGGTGGGAGTTAGGGGTGTTGACTCCACCCTTCCCAAGGTCTTGGAACTCAGTGGGATGCTTCCAGATGTTACTGAGTTGGTTGGGTGGTGTGACAAGGAGTATCCATGGTGCAATTCAATTATGCCAGACTGTTAGTGAACTAAGTGTTTGTTCTATCTTTATTATGCATCGAATCCTGGGACTCATTAAGGACTACATTATCTCAGGACTTCCCAATACATGCTACAGCAAGATTATGATGCTATATGGAACTCAAAACCCCTACATGTCCAGCTTCTTCAATGACTTGAACTTAAATTGATCTGTAAAACTAACTGTGATCCTTATTCCTATGGCCCCACAAGAGTGACTTAGTGGAAAATTACAATGTACACATTTCATGTTATCCTAGGAATGGCCTTTGTACCTTTTTTCTATTTCGCTCTTACTACAGAGAATGACTGTAGATTCCTACCACACCACAAGTAACAGTCCTGGAAATGAATTCTAAGGAAATTATTCAACAGAAACCAAAACTTCACATTTGGAGATGTTTACTGCTGCTAAAAATTGGAAACCATTTAGCACAAAGGAGATGTAAAAGATTAGAAGGCCAGTTGAATAAATGAGAGCTAATCTGTAGGTGGTATACTATATATAACTCATATACATGGCAGTAAAGGAAAAAGGCGGGCTTCCCAGGTGGTGCTAGTGGTAAAGAACCTGTCTGCCAATGCAGGAGACATAAGAGACCTGGGTTTGATCCCTGGGTGGGGAAGATTCGCCTGGAGGAGGGCATGGCAACCTACTCCAGTTTTCTTGCCTGGGGAATCCCATGGACAGAGGAGTATGGTGGGCTACAGTCCATAGGGTCGCAGAGAGTTGGACATGACTGAAGCGACTTAGCATGCAGGCAAAAAAGGAAAAGGTAGAATATAAGTAAGCATTTTTTATACATTCTGGTAACCTGTAAAGTATGCATTCATACTGAAGGCTTTTGCAAAAGAAGTTAATTGTGTCAGAATGGTGGGATACAAGTGATTTTTTTATTTAATAAACCCAGTGGTAATGATAGATGTAATTTTAAAGCACTCTAAAAAAAGAAAAAAGAATTCCACCTGAGAATATCATAGTAACTCTTCATAATTAGTCATTCTTCATCACCCTAACCAAAAGAATTCCAGGAAAACATCTGCTTCGGCATCACTGACTATGCTAAAGTCTTTGACTGTATGGATCACAACAAACTGGAAAATTCTCAAAGAGATGGTAATACCACACCACCTTACCTGCCTCCTGTAAAATCTATATGCAGGTCAAGAAGCAACAGTTAGAACTGGGCATGGAACAACAGACTGGTTCAAAATTGGGAAAGAAGTATAACAAGGCTGTATGTCGTCACCCTGCCTATTTAACTTATATGCAGAGTACTTCATGAAAAATGCTGGGTTGATTAAATCATAAGCTGGAATCAAGATGGCTGGGAGAAATATCAACAACCTCAGATATGCAGATGATATCACCCTAACGGCAGAAAGTGAAGAGGAATTAAAGAACCTCTTGATGAAGGTGGAAGAGGAGAGTGAAAAAGCTGGCTTAAAATTCAGCATTCAAGAAACTAAGATCATGGCATCCAGTTCCATCACTTCATGGCAAATAGATGGGGAAAATGTGGAAACGGGCAGATTTTATTTTTTTGGACTCCCAAATCACTGTGGATGGTGACTGCAGCCATGAAGTTAAAAAGACTCTTGCTCCTTGGAAGAAAAGCTATGACAAACCTAGATAGTGTATTAAAAAGTAGAGATACAATTTTGCCAACAAAAGTCTTGACAATAGTCAAGGCTATTTTTCCCTCAGGAGTCGTGTATATGGATGTGAGAGTTGGACCATAAAGAAGGCTGAGTGCCAAAGAATTGATGCTTTTGAATTGTGGTGCTGAAGACTGTTGAGGGTCCCTTGCACTGTGAGGAGATCACAACAGTCAATCTTAAAGGAAATGAAGCCTGAATATTCTTTGGAAGGATTGATGCTGAAACTGAAGCTCCAATACTTTGGCCACCTGATGCGAAGAGCCAACTCGTTGGAAAAGACCCTGATGTTGGGAAAGATTGAAGGCAGGAGGAGGGGGTGACAGAGGATGAGATGGTTAGATGGCATCACTGACTCAATGGACATGAGTCTGAGCAAACTCCAGGAGATGGTGAAGGACAGGGAAGCCTGCCGTGTGGCAGTTCATGGAGTCACAAAGAGTCAGACATGACTTAGTGACTGAACAATCTTTCAGAAAGCCCAGGGTACCCCAGTCATGCTGAGCTTCAGGAGAGTTGGAAGTATAGGGGGCTGAGGCTGGGTTTCAGGCTGTGGAAGAATCTGGGTAAAGGAGCTGTCTCTCCAAGGCCCTGATGTCCCCCTTAGAGTCCTAAGGATGCCAGTGATGGCTTTTCCTCTGTGCACATCCAGTGAGTCTGGAGGCTGGCAGCTACTTCATCACAGAAGACAGCAACTCTCACCACTCTTGTAAAGACCTTAGACTATCCTTTTCTTTCTTTTTTTTTAGTAGCTTTATTAATAATTGTGGGAACTTGGAAACAACCAAAATGTATCTCAGTAGGTAAATGGTTGAGTAAACTGTAGTACAGACAGACAATGAAATATTATTCCACGCTAAAAAGAAATGAGCCATCAAGCCATAAAGGGACATGCAGGAAACTTAAATGCATATTGCTAAGTGAAACAAGCCAACTGAAAGGCTACCTATTGTATAATCTCAAGTATATGACATTCTGGAAAGTGGAGACAGTAAAAAGATATGTGATTGCCAGTGGTTAGGGCAGGAAGAGAATAAGCAGAGCATAGATTTTTGGGGCAGTGACAATACTCTGTATGATGCCATAATGATGGACACACGTCATTACACAGTTGCTGAGACCCATTCTTTAGAGAACATCAAACAGGAGGGTTAACAGTCTGCAATACTGCTGTTGGAGAAGTAGGGCCAGACTGCACTCTCAGAGGAAAGAAGCCACGATAATTCTTGCTCCCCCTCACCTAAGGTGGGAAGTACTTTCTCCCTGGAGTGACCCACTCTGTGACTGCCTCAGCTCTGTAGCTTGTGCCCATTTACACACAACTTCCCTTGTGGGTTTCACCCTGACAGTTTAGCAGCTGATGAAAGGAGATTGTGCTGATGCCAGCAGCCACATGCAGCCTCAGTTAACCACTGACAGTGTCAGCTCATGTTTACCGAGTGCCTTCCACTTAAGAGTACTCACCAATTTCCATGCATTATCTCATTGAATCCCCACTGCCACCCTCTGAGGTAGGCAGTATTATTATCCCTGGTTCACAGATGCTAAATCATTGTTCAAAGTTCCACAGCCACTATGCTTAAAACCAGGCAGGTTGATTCCATAGCTTCTGCCTCCTTTGGTGTGCAAGAAGTATACCGTTTTATCACCTGGAGCCCATCCGCTGCCACTGCAAATTGCAGGATAAATGTTTAAAGGGAAGAAGAGGAAGAGGTATTCTCATAGGTGGCATGCCCTGTGCTTGCTACAGATGTTAGACTGGACCAAAGGCATTTAAACAGACTCTGGGTCTCGAGGCCAACAGCAGATGAAAGCCGGCAATTCTCTACTGAATAGAAAAGGAATCAATCAACAATACAGATCCTGAAGAATGTCTCCGAGTGTCAAACACCAAGGGAGGTGGAAAGTACCAGACAAGGGTTTGTGCTTTCTTTGTTGGGTTGCCAGAGAAAATACAGGATACTCAGTTAAATTTGAATTTCAGATAAACAACACAAAATTTTTAATATAAGTATATTCTAATATACATGGAATACACTTAGACTCAAAAATTTTGTTGTTGTTTATTCTTTGATTCAAATTTAACCTGCAGTCTTGAATTTTTATTTGCTAAATCTGGCAACCCAATTTCTCTGAAGAGACAGTTCATGGCCCAGGCAGTGTGTTAATAAGGACAGAGTGAGAAGTACAGGTAAGTACTTTGGAGAAAGAACAGTTTTGGATGTGATCTGCTGGGTAACAGACTCAGTGGCAGGGGGCTTGTGCTGGAAAGCCTTCCTGGCAGAGCTGGTTCCTAAGGTTAAGTGGGAAGGATCTAGAAGGGCGGAGAGGGAGGAGGGCTTGCGGCACACAGGGTGATAGTGAACAGACGGTGAAATACCTGGAGGAGACTTCCTGCTGGGAAGGACCAGAGGTGGAGGATCAACCTGTGGAGGGTCTTGAGGACCTTGGGAGGATTTGGACCATATGTTTTGCATAAGGAAGCGTAACCAATTGAAGCAGCATTTTAGAATGGTTAATCTGGTGATAGCATGTAAGACTGGTGAAAATGGGCAGTGGGGTGGGGAGCTAAGCATGAGGTGGCAGGGGTCTGTGGGAAGGGAAGGATCATCAGAAGGACATTGCAAAGTAATGGCCTCGTCCCTTAGGTAGGATGGACAGGTGACCATCAGGAGCACAGGTGGCCTAAAGTGGCTGTCTTCTGTCAAGCGGGGGGTCTGGGCCTTGCTGGGTGCAGAGGAGAAGGCACTCTTGGTGCAGGGTCTTAGAGGGAAGATTCTCATGTTAGAGGCACTGTCAGTGGTCTGTCATCCTGGAAAGACAGATGGAGGCAGAGTGAGATCATATCTTGTTCTGTTCTACCTGCTCTCTGCAACATGCATGCACACACACAGACACACAGACACAGACACACACAGAGACACACATATAGATACACACAGAGAGAGACACAGACACACACAGACACTCATACAGACACACACACACACACACACGCAGACACACAGAGACACACATAGAGATACACACAGAGACACAGACACACACACACACAGACAGAGACAGAGACACACATATAGATACACATACAGAGAGACACAGACACACACAGACACTCATATAGACACAGACACACACACCTCCCCCCCCCCCCCCCCCCACTGTGTGCTTATTAGCTTTATATAGATTTCCACAGAAAGGCAACTCCTGCTTTAACCTCAAACAATTTTTATTAGAGATGCAATTTCAGCTTTTGGATTCTGCTGTTCTTCTTCCCTGGGAGCCAGTCTTTTTGAGCATCCATTCCACTCAAAGGTACCACCTGCTTGCCCTTCTCTGGCTCCTCCCACAGCTGGCACAACCCCTATTTCTTGCAAGAGGTTTTGAGGTCCTCTAAAATGAGAGGTTGCCAGTCCTGAAAAGCCTACCCAGATGTTTTAGGTTTTCCCAGAAGAGTTACCAGGGAAAGAAGGAGAGGCCCAGACATGCTGGAAATAGAAACAGTCCCAGCCCTTTCCTGGGACTGGGTGAGATGGGAAAGACCCACCGGGGCAGGGCAGGGAGGGACTGGGTCCTGGGTACCCTGGATCTGTCTGAACTTCTCCCTGACCTGGGGCGATGGAGGGCTGGTCTTACAGCAGGGGTGGCTTTCTAGAATGGCCTGGGGGAAAGGGATGGCCACAGTGGGCCAGGGCATAGTGAGGATGGAGAATATTAACTCCCTCTCCCAACCTCATCGCTGATCACAGGGAGAGATCAGTGCTCAGTGACAGCAAGGCGTCCAACATTCCCCTCCTGCCTCCTGTCTCTGCTCTTGGATCAGGTGACGATGCTACCTTATCCTTCTGCTGAGCAGGGCAAAGGGGGCAGTCCTCAGGGTCTTCCCCAGGGAACTGATCAATGCCAGATATACTTGGGGTTGGGTTCCTGCAGGAACAACGGCCACCTTCCTCACACCAGGAGAGCTTGACTTTGGCTTCAGGGTGAGCTGAGCTTCACTGGTGAGGTGGGGCAGGAAGAAGGCCAAGTCTAACGGTCCCTTCTCAACCTGGCCACTCTCTGGGGGCAGACACACACAGACTTACCCCACCCCCACCCCATGGCCCAAAGGTTAAGCTGTGCTGCCCGCCAGGGGACTGACCCCAGCCCCACAGAACTGTGACCTCCCCCTGTTCTTTGGGTGGCCCTGCTCTGGGCACCCTTTCCTGGAAATGTCCTTCCTCCATTGGTTTCTCTGCCTGGCGAACTTCTCATCTGACAAAACTGGTTCCACAGTCACCTCTGTGAAGCCTGCTGGTTGCCTCCTTCTTTCCCCCTTGCTGTAACTTATAAAACTTGTTACACTGGAAGCTTTGGACCCTCAGCCCCCTGTGAGGCTCCAGAAATGGCCGGCCTAGGTCCTCTGAATGTTTGGGGTCCAACCTGGCTGGACTTTCAAGGTCCTGGGAAGGCAGTGCCTGGTGGCTGGAGCTCTGAGCTCCCTGTCAGCTCTCGGCACCGCCCCCCCCACCCCCCACCAGGGGTAGGCTCCTGACCAAGCAGAAAGTGCCCAGGTCAGTGCCCGCACACACCACCTGGCCTTGCCTTAGCCTCATGATCCCTGCATCCCTTGCTCATCTCTGAGGCACTGGATTTTTGTTCGCCCCCAGACTCTTCCACCGACCACTCCCTGGCCCAGAGCTGGCCATACTCGCTGAGTCAGGCCACCTGCTGATCGCCACGGGCAGCCTTCCCAAGATGCAGTGGGCTGCCTGTGCTTGGAGGTCGACTTTGGGTGGTGCATGTGCCAGGAAATTGGCATTGCTTCTTCCGACGAATGTTTGGGCAGACACCCCAGCCAGGCCTTGGCTGGGGGTGAGGTGGTAAGGAAGGCTCAGGAGGATGCAGGGAGATGGGGGATGGACTTGTGTAGGACCAGGGGCCCCCTCTCTGTGCCCATAGCCTTTCTTTAGAGCAGCAGTTCTCCCTGGAGGCAGGGAGGTGATTCTCCATCCTGCCCCCGAGCCTAGGGCACTTGGCAATGTCTAGAGGTATTTTGCGATGTCACTAGTGGCAGGGGGAGGGGATCACTACCGGCGTTTATTGTGCAGAAGTTGGAGATGCTGCTAAACTTATCTGACAATGCACAGAACATCCCTCCTCCCCCAACGACAGAGGATTAATCTGGCCCAAGTGTCAACAGTGCCACCGTTGAGAAAGACGAGAGAAGAGGCTGGAGCAGCTGGTGTGTGGGCCCTCGTGTTAAGAGGTGAAATCACGTGGGCTTCCATGGATCCAGGGATGACGGTGCTCTTACAGCCTTCTCTCCCTTTGGGTCCTCACGAGGAGTCACAGTTCTCCCTGCAGGAGTGGTCTTGCCCCTCGCTGCTCATCTCCATCCAGGCCTCCTTATCTGGGGCTGGAGGGCAAGGTCTTCAATGCTGAGAAAACCTCTTACCTTCTTTTATTTTATTCCATGTTAGCACAGAGTTTCAAAGGGGCAAGGAAATGAGGGATTTCTTAACTGTTTTTCAGAAAACACTATATATAAAGGAACACTTTTTTCTTTTATCTGTATATGTGCTTAGTCACTCAGTCATGTCTGGCTGTTTGCAACCCCATATACTGTAGCTTAACAGGTTCCTCTGTCCGTGGGGATTCTCCAGGCAAGAATACTGGAGTGGGTTGCCATGCCCTTCTACAGGGGATCTTCCCAACCCAGGGATTGAACCCAGGTCTCCTGCATGGCTGGCAGACTCTTTATCATCTGAGCCATAAAATAGTATTTAATAGTAGTCAATACCATGAATCAATTGCTTATTTTGTACTGGGAACTTTCACATATGACGATATGATATCATTGTCACAACAGCCCTATCAGATGGGTAATATTATTATATTATTACTCCTTGAGAAAAAAGAAAACAAACCTAGCTGAGGTCCAGATGAGTTTCTTAAATTGCTCAAGATAGAGAGGTAGGAAGGGGCGGTGCTGAGATTGGAACCAAGTCTTTGCCCCCAAATCTGTAATTATTAATAGAACATCCCTGATGATTTCTCCTGCAGGAAGCTGGTGTCACAGAGGAACCTTTCGAGTGAAAGGGACCATGGGGGCTCTCATGTCTGTCTGAACTGTGTCAGTGGGTATGGGTAAGGGTGGGTGGGAGTGAATCTTTGGGCAGGTAATCGTGGGGAAGGGGGGCCCGCCTAAAGAAGAGGCTACTAGAGGACAACGCTGATTCTTGTGCAGGGATGACTAATACTACAGTCAGCCTGAGCCCGGGAAGCATCCTCTTTTTCCCCCTAGGCCCACGTCCTAACCCTGGGGAAGGTGGGTTGTGCTATCTAGCTCTGGGATTGATTAAATCGTCTGAAGGGAAGGACCAGGGTGCCGCCCCCTGCCCAGAGAGCAACCATCCAGCCTTGTCTGTTCAGGCAGCCAGGCGTTCATCTGTCCATCTGGGGAGCTCTGGGTTGCTGGCTGCTGCCTGGGAGCTTGGAGGCTGCAGAAGGCAGGCAGTACATCAGTCCATCCGGGGAGCTCTGGGCTGCTGGCTGCTGCCTGGGAGCTTGGAGGCTGCAGAAGGCAGGCGGTAAACAGGAAATGGTTAAGTAAGAGCAGGTGGAGCATGCCGGGTGCTGGAACAGGGCAGGAAATAGCTGAGCGGCTGAATGGACTCAAAAGAATGCCCTGCCCTCCTCCCCGAAGCTCTGGCAAAGGCGTTGTCCGCCCACTCCTCACTGGCCGATGCTTCAAGGCACCGGGTCTGGCAGTAGCCTGACCCCCTGTCTCCCACCCCTCAGCTCTGCAGGGACTGGGGAGGCAGTCCTGGGAGGAGAGGGGCCTGAGGAACCAAGCCATTCAGCCAGGACCGATGGGGCAAGAAGGAGGATGGCGTCCCTCCGTGGGCTGCCATCAGGCCATGTCCAGTGGCCCAGCTGGGAGAGGCTGCAGGAGGTGGGCAGTCGCTCCAAGAACCAGCGGTTTTTCCCTTCTTTGAAAACAGGATCCGTTGCATTGACTAGGGTTTCTGTGAATGTTACGTCCCACCCTGGGTAAGAGCACACAGCCTGAGATCAGGGAGGAAGGTTGGATGCACTGAGGTTTTCTCCCTCTGAACCTCCATGTCTCTTGTCTTCAGATATTTTCTGTACTCTGCCCTGGAATAAAGTCAGTGGTGCTCTCTTGACCCCCTCCTTCAGGGGAACCTAACCTCATGGGCAAACAGGGCTCTGCTTCCCCTTGCAAGTGAGCTTCCTCCTCCACAGTAGATGGTCCAGCTGGTCCTGACTTGAAGCTGACACATCACTGTCCGAGGACCCCAGGCCGTCTGGGTCTGAGCACCGGCTTAGGCCTCATCGGGCAGGGATCCCCACAGTGCTGGACCCCTGAGGGGTTCGCAGGAGCACTGAGGCAGGGCTAGTCTGTCCCTAGTGCCGGCTTGTTCTCCAGCACGTGCCTCCTGAGAGCAGCAGTACTGGAGTAGGGAGTTGAAGGCCTTGACCTCTGCCTGAGGCGGGGTTACCAGTGGGGGAAGAAGCTGCGCTCCCATGTTTTCTTGACAGCTGTGGACTCAAGGGCCCACTTAAATGATGATAATAACCCAGCTTTATTGGGTATTTGTTCTATTTATTATGCATGCGTGCATGCTAAGTCACTTCAGTCGTGTCCGACTCTTTGCAACCCTGTAGACTGTACCCCACCAGGCTCTTCTGTCCATAGGATTATCCAGGCAAGAATACTGGAGTGGGTTGCCATGCCCTCCTCCAGGGGATCTCCCTGACCCAGGGACTGAACCTATGTCTCTTACATCTCTGGCATTGGCAGGTGGGTTCTTTACCACTAGCACCACCTGGGAAGTCCTCTATTTATTATAGTAAGTATACATTTAAGTCAGATATGCAGATGATACCACTCTAATGGCAGAAAGTGAAGAGGAACTAAAGAGCTCCTTGATGAGGGTGAAGGAGGAGAGTAAAAACTGGCTTAAGACTGAGCATTAAAAAAAACTAAGATCATGGCACCTGGTCCCATTCAGTTCAGTTCAGTTCAGTTCGGTTGCTCAGTTGTGTCTGACTCTTTGCGACCCCATGGATCGCAGCATGCCAGGCTGTCCATCACCAACTCCCGGAGCTTGCTCAAACTCATGTCCATAGTGTCAGTGAGGCCATCCAACTATCTCATCCTCTGTTGTCCCCTTTTCCTCCCGCCTTCAATCTTTCCCAGCATCCGGGTCTTTTCCAATGAGTCAGTTCTTTGCATCAGGTGGCCAAAGTATTGGAGCTTCAGCTTCAGCATCAGTCCTTCCAGTGAATATTCAGGACCCATTACTGCATGGCAAATAAAGGGGGAAAAGGTGGAAGGAGTGACAGGTTTCCTCTTCTTGGGCTCCAAAATCACTGCAGGCAGTGACTGCAGCCATGAAATCAGAAGACGACTGCTTCTTGGCAGGAAAGCAATGACAAACCTAGACATTTGTTGAAAAACAGAGACATTACTCTTCGACAAGGGTCCATATAGTCAAGGCTATGGTCTTCCCAGTGGTCACAAGCAGTTGTGAGACCTAGACTGTAAAGAAGGCAGAATGCCAAAGAATCGATGCCTTCAAACTGTAGTGCTGGAGAAGACTCCTGCAAGTCCCTTGGACAGCATAGAGATCAAACCAGTCAATCTTAAGGGAGATCAACCTTGACTATTCACTGGAAGGACTGATGCTGAAGCTAAAATATTTTGGTCATCTGATGGAAAAGACTCTGATGCTGGGAAAGATCAAGAGCAGAAGGAGAGAGTGTGTCAGAGGATGAGATGGCTGGACAGCATCCCAGATGCAATGAACATGAACCTGGGCAAACTTCTGGGAGATGGTAAGGAACAGGGAGGCCTGAAATGCTGCAGGCCATGAGGTCGCAAAGAGCCGGATATGGCTGGGGGATGACTGAACAACAACATATATGTAAATATGCAGCTGTATTTATTTATACCTATATTAACTCATTTAACCCCTCAGTTCAGTTCAGTCGCTCAGTTGTGTCCGACTCTTTGCAACCCCATGAATTGCAGCACACCAGGCCTCCCTGTCCATCACCAACTCCCGGAGTTCATTCAGATTCGTCAGTGATGCCATCCAGCCATCTCATCCTTTATCATCCCCTTCTCCTCCTGACTCCAATCCCTCCCAGCATCAGAGTCTTTTCCAATGAGTCAACTCTTTGCATGAGGTGGCCAAAGTACTGGAGTTACAGCTTTAGCATCATTCCTTCCAAAGAAATCCCAGGGTTGATCTCCTCACAGAATGGACTGGTTGGATCTCCTTGCAGTCCAAGGGACTCTCAAGAGTCTTCTCCAACACCACAGTTCAAAAGCATCAATTCTTTAGTGCTCAGCCTTCTTCATAGTCCAACTCTCACAGCCATACATGACTACTGGAAAAACCATAGCCTTGATTAGACGGACCTTAGTCGGCAAAGTAATGTCTCTGCTTTTGAATATACTATCTAGGTTAGTCATAACTTTTCTTCCAAGGAGTAAGCGTCTTTTAATTTCATGGCTGCAGTCACCATCTGCAGTGATTTGGGAGCCCCAAAAAATAAAGTCTGACACTGTTTCCACTGTTTCCCCATCTATTTCTCATGAAGTGATGGGACCAGATGCCATGATCTTCATTTTCTGAATGTTGAGCTTTAAGCCAACTTTTTCACTCTCCTCTTTCACTTTCATCAAGAGGCTTTTTAGTTCCTCTTCACTTTCTGCCATAAGGGTGGTGTCATCTGCATATCTGAGGTTATTGATATTTCTCCCCACAATCTTGATTCCAGCTTGTGTTTCTTCCAGTCCAGTGTTTCTCATGATGTACTCTGCATATAAGTTAAATAAGCAGGGTGACAATATATAGCCTTGACGTACTCCTTTTCCTATTTGGAACCAGTCTGTTGTTTCATGTCCAGTTCTAACTGTTGCTTCCTGACCTGCATACAGATTTCTCAAGAGGCAGGTCAGGTGGTCTGGTATTCCCATCTCTCTCAGTATTTTCCACAGTTTCTTGTGATCCACACAGTCAAAGGCTTTGGCATAGTCAATAAAGCAGATATAGATGTTTTTCTGGAACTCTCTTGCTTTTTCGATGATCCAGTGGATGTTGGCAATTTGATCTCTGGTTCCTCTGCCTTTTCTAAAACCAGCTTGAACATCAGGAACGTTTAACCCTTACAGCAATCCAAAGAGGTGGCACTTTGATTGTTCCTATTTCACAGATGAGAAAACTGAGGCACAGAGAAGGGAAGTAACTTGCCCTAGTAGTAAGGCAGCCATGGGTTCAGGTACTCTGAATTGAGACCTGGGCAACTGGCTCCCATCCACACTCCAGCCACTATGTTGGATTGCTTATGAGCCTTTCGAAGAGGCAGTCCTGGTTCCCCTGGATATTCCTAATGAGATCTCGATTCCTTAGGAGAAATTCCTTTTCTTTCAGGAGCCAGAATGTCTGAACCTCCTTCTCTACCAGCTGAGGCTCCTGAGGGCTTTGGCAAGAACCCCAGGGAAGAGGGGGAGAAACCTCTTTAGGCTGAGCCGCAAGCTTGGCATCTTCCACTGTCACTCACATGGAGGCCTGAGGAAAGTACCACTGATTCTCTTCATTCGAGAGCCATGTGTTGGCACCAATGTTGTGCCAGCCGCTGGGCTGGGCACTGGGAGTAGCCCGCTAAAGTAGACATGTTATGTACCCTGGGGTGTTGGCGGCAGAGGAAGAGACAGTCAGATGTCTATTGACTGAGTGTGGGAAAGAGGGACACTTAGGGGTGGGAGCAGGGAAACAATGAGTGGAGCCTGCACTCTGCCAGCCAGCAAGCCAGGGGAGCTGTCCCGAAGGTGATCATGCCTCAGCGGAGCCTTGGAGGATGATCCGAGTTAGTCAGGAGAAGAGAAGGGGGTGGGGCGGGGACAGAGGCAGGGCCTTCCAGGCAGAGGTTCTAGTGCAGGTAAGGACTTAGAGGTCTGACGTTGCTGGATGAAAGCAGAGAACAGAAGCGCGTCATCATTCCTACAGGCAGTGCAATAGGAGATGAGCTAGTGGGATTGCATCACAGGACCTGCAAGGCCACATCAGGGCCTTGGGGCTTTGTTCAGCCTCTGCCTCCTGACCTGAAAGACCATAGGAAAGAGGAGGGCCTTGCAGGAAAACAGTGCAACTGGGCGGATTCATACTCCCTGATTTTAAGAGTCACTATTAAGCTAGAGTAATCAAGATAGGAAACAGAACCGATGAAAGGATGGACATTCATAACAGTGGAACACAACAAGAGTGCACACATACATAGTTAATTTTTGGCAAAGTGCAAGGGGAATTCAATGAGAAACAGACATTCATATACAAAATGAAGAAAAAAAAGAACCTTGGCCTATAACGCAAAATAAACCATAGGCCTAAATGTAAAACATAAAAGAATAAAAGAAACAGAAGCAAAAGCATAAAAGAAAAAAAAAAATCCCTTCTAAAAGTATTACAGAAGAAAACATGGGAGAAAATCTTTGTGATTTGTCTTTAGGCAATGATTTCTTATATAAGACACCAAAAGCATAATAAACTCATAACCGAAAAAGCTGACAAATTGAACTTCTCAAAATTAAAAAGTTCTTCCTTTTTTTCCCAAAAGATACTGTTAAGAAAATGAAAAGACAGGCCATAGACTGGGAGAAAATGTTTATAAAACATGTATCTGATAGAGGACTTGTAGCTAGAATATATTAAAAAAAAAACTCTCAAAACTTGATAACAAGAAAACAATCCAATTTTTAAAATGGGCAAATATTTGAACACACATTTCACTACAGAAGAAATAGAGATGGCAAGTAAACACATGGAAAGATGTTTAGCATCATTAATCACTATATTAAAATCAATGAAAAACCACTACATAACTTTTAGAATGTCTAACATAAAAATAAAACACACATACACACACAACAAAAAGCCCACTAAAAAAACCAAAAACACTGATGATACCAAGGACTGGGAGGATGTGGAGCAACTGGAACTCATTCATTGCTGGTGGGAATGCAAAACGGTACAGCCCACTTTGGAAAACATTTGGCAGTTTAATGTAAAGCTAACCATACGCTTGTGACCCAGCAATCCCACACTTGGGTATTTACCAGGACAAATGAAAACTTAGGTCCACACAAAAGACTGTATGCAAATATTTAACACAGCATTTTTCATAATGGCCCCAAACTGGAAAAAAACCCAAATATCCTTGGATTGCTGGATGGTTAGACAAACTGTTATGCCTCTTACAGTGGATGCTCACTACTCAGCCATGAAAATGAACTGTTTGCACAGGCAATAACACAGACAAATCTTAAGAGCACCGTGCTAAGTGAAAGAAGCAGACGCGAGGGACTACGGACTGTATGATTCCATTTACGTGGCGTTTTGGAAAAGGCAAAGCTAGAGAGACGGGAAACCTGAAGAGTGGCTTCAGGGGCTGGGGCTAGGGGCAGAAGTTGACTACAGAGAACACTGGAGAATTTGGGGGGATAACGGAACTGTTCGGTATCTTCATTGAGGTGGCGGTTACATGACTACATACATTTGTTGAGACTCACAGAACTCTATGCAGTACATGTTTTTAAAATTTTTATTTTACACTGGAGTATGTGCATGCATGCTAAGTTGCTTCAGTAGTGTCTGACTCTTTGTGACCCTATGAACTATAGCCCATGAGGCTTCTCCAGGCAAGATTATTGGAACGGGTTGCCATGCCTTCCTCCAGGGAATCATCCCAACGGATCGAACTCCTGTCTCTTACATCTCCTGCATTGATAGGCAGGTTCTTTACCACTAGCACCACCTGGGAAGCTCATATTGGAGTATAGTTGATAACAATGTTGTTAGTTTCAGGTGTACAGCAAAATGATTCAGTTACACATATACATGTATCTATTTTCTTTCAAATTCTTTACCCACTTAGGTTATTACAGAGTATTGAGCTGAGTTCCCTGTGCTGTGCAGTAGGTTCTTGTTGGCTATCTGTTTTAAATCTAGCAGTGCGTACATGTCAACCCAAACTCCCTAACTATCCCTCTCCTTCACTCTCCCCCCCATAACCATAAGTTTGGATAGAATTACATTTTAAATGGATGAATTTTACTGTATGTAAATTATAAACACATATATGTAAATTACTGTATATAAATTACAAACAATAAAGCTGACTTTTGGGACTTCTCTGGCGGTCGAGTGGTTAGTAGTCTGTGCTTCCGCTGCAGGGTACATGGGTTTGTAGGTTTGATCCCTGTCGGGGGAACTAATATTCTGCATGTCACATGGCCAAAAAAGAAATAAATCTGATTTTAAAAAGACACAGGGCAACTAGGTTCTAGGACAGAGGTGTGGAGATCCACCTTGGGTCTGGTGTCTGTTGCCTTTCTGCCTCCTCAGATCCCGAACTGCCCCTGAGGGCCCCAGTAAACTCTGATAGGCCTTATTCTCCTTGTGTTCCAGGACCAGAAAAAGAACTATTAAGGAGCCTCTGCTTTGCATATTGAGACCCTTCTTTTTCTTAAATGCAAGTACCCCTGGGAGGGTGACTAGTTGAGAGAGGCTGTGGCAGAGTCGGTGGGGGTCGGGGGGGGGGCGGCAGGGAAAACAGTGGGAGGTGGGGGTAGCTGGCAGTGTGGTTGGTGGCCCTGGCTGTATTCATGCACTGTGAGGACCCTGGGGCTCGGGCAGTAGAAACTGCATGGAAGGCAGAGACCCCCTACCTCCCCCATCATGGCCTTTGGCTTTGTACACAAAGTGCTCCCTCCCCACCTGGCAACCACAAGCTGGATGTCCTCCCCTCTTCCCCTCCTCGCCTTCCTTCTTCATCTCCTAATTATACAATCCAAGTACAAATCGTCCCGACAAGTTTGGGTGATTACTTCTCTAAGGCAACCAAACGCTAAAGGCCTCAGCATCCTTTCTCGGTATATTTCCACTCGTCTGGGTCCTTAGGCATTTCTGTCCTGTTGGAAGTTTCCCAGCCAGGGAGGAAAGCAGGAGGCCCTGAGTAGGCACCAAGGCCCCAGGCTTCAGTGATCTTGAGTCACAAATTATGGGGTAGGAAGGTTGGTTAGGGCATCTGTTTTTCTCCTTTAGCTGGTACTTGTATGTATATATATTTTTTATATAGCATCTTCTTCAAATCTGCCATTTACCTTCCCAACACAGGGCCTTTATATATATCAAACTTTCTCTCTTAGGCTCCTCACCTTCTAAAGTTTAATTTAACCACCACTAACTGTGTCTTATTAAGTGCCTGGTGTGAGAATGCAAAAACAAATCAGACAAGGCTCCTTATGTTGCAGACGACTTTGGCCTAGGGAGAATGGTGGTAATAGTGGTAATATTAGTAATAACAACAACAGTACAATGGCAGGACCGTTTAAGGAGCACTTATCATGTGCTCGGCATTTATGAACCCAAAGTCATTAAAAGCTCAGTAGAACAACAAGGTTGTCATTCTTATTGCTCCCATTATAAGTGAGGAAACTGAGGCTCAGAGAAGTGAAATCACTTGCTGAGCTGGCATGTGGCAGAGTTGGAACTTGAGTCCAGGTCTCTGGATCTCCAAAGCCATGTTTACAACCACGGCATTATCCCACTAAGCCCAGAAAAGTCCCCTTTGCCCCATGTGAAGGAAAGTCACTAACCAGTTAAAACTATGAATTGGTGGGTCCTTAACTGGACCTACCATAGAAGGAATGAGAAACAAAGATAATGTCAGTCTATCCTCTAGGATGCAGGTTGCAAGCTTCAGCCAGAGACTGTGCCAACCTAAGACTGTGGGCAAAGGAGGGCTGGGCCAGGATGCTGCACACACTGGCCAGCCAGCCCCCTCCTTCCTCCCAGGATCCTTCCCATTCATTGCATCCACAGGGGATGTTCTTCTAAGGTGTGAGACACAGGACTGACTGCTCAGGGGTGAGCAGAGGCCTCAGGAAGATACTCTGAGGATGAGCCCCCTTGACGTGGTGCTCTTGCACTTCATTTTTTGGATAGAGATAAGACGTGTACTTGATGTTGAGTTCACAGCAGACTGATAAGTCATGCTCGGGCTCCATAAGTCATGTTGGGCTCTGCTGTCTAGTAAACCGAAGACGATCACTCATGAATAATGCGGGTGTGATATTGTGAAATGTGATGGTTCATGGGCTGAGGAGTGACTCACTCCAGAAGGTCTCAAGTCAGACCAATGTTATTTCCTTTGGCTTCCCTTGGCCCTCACCCAGCCTCTCTTAAACACCTGCCTCGGTTGTTGAATCAGGGATGCAGGCTCTGGTTGGTGGTGGAGAGCAGGCTTGAGACCAGTTACAGAAAGAAGAGGAGATGAGACGATGTTACTGGAGCAAGACTTTCCTGAAAGGCTTATGGATTTAAGCAGGAGAAGGAGGCCTGGTCCATGTGACAGGGCGTAGATTCTGTGCCCATGGAGAGAAAGGGGTGCAGGGTTTTGGCTGAAGGCGAGAAAGTTCAGAGGGAAACATAGAAAATAAGATTCCTGAGCATGATTGGATTTTTCTTTCCTTTCCCGCTCTACCCTTCTTCTCCTGAGTTGGATGGGGGAGAAACAAAGCTGGAACAAGCCTCAGGATAAAGGCTGGCAATTTCTGCCTGCATTGCAGTTGCCTCCAGGGGAGACCTGGCCACGTGGAGCCTGGGGCAGCCTGTGTGGGGTGTGGGGCTTCCTATGGCCTGAGGGCATGCTGACACTCCTGGAAGACCAGAGCAGGGGTCCTTCCTTCTGGGGAAGCTTCCCAAGGGTGGAGTCTTCTCTCCCTCCCTTCCTTCCTCACACCTTCAGCAGCATCCTGAGCTTTGGACAGACTAAACAAATGCTCACTGAGGAGAAAAAGCGCAAAAGAGGGTGTGAAGAAAGACTCTGAGAGGGTGACTCTGGGGCAGTCATCAGGGGCTGGAGATGTCAGTGAAATCAAGTGGGGAAGCCAAGATTTAAGAGGGACGTTTGACAAACAGAGCAGGTCCAAGCGGAAGGCACCAGGCCACACACAGCGCTCCTGTTTTGGTTCAAGATGCCTCCTGGCTTTAAGCCAACCCAAGATACACAGCAGTTATTCAAATTATCCAGATTATATGAATACACTGCACAAAGGCTGACCCCTTCTGGGATCTCTAAAATCATTACTTGAATAGCACCATTTTAACCCCAATAGTTCTGGGGGAACATGTCTATTGTATGAAGCCTGTTGTTTGCATGTGAAATGTGCAAATGACAGCTTATTCAACTCCTGGATCTTGAGGAACATCATAAAGATGAAGGTTCAGAACCATGCTCTGATCTTTGTTTTGTTCCCCATCTCTGTGATTTCAGAAGTCCCGTGCCCAGGACAATGCGTTCTACTGAGAGCCTGGGCTTCTGGGTTACTTGGGCTGCAGATATGAGCTGCAGCAATGGGAGTCCTGCTGCTTATGGCTTGCTTGGTCAGGCCTTGGCTGTTTACTGCCCTTGCAACAGGAAGCTAAAATGATGGCTGGGTGGGCTTCCCTGCTTTATGGCACCAGCCCTGGTATCACAAGATGTGGCACTGGAAGGGGCTTAGAGGATCCCTCCCAGGAGTTCTTTCTATAAAATTCCAAAGGCTGCTCTGTGGGGTCCTGGGACATGAGTGGTATTTTCATTCTCAGTGCCCCTGCATCCTCCCCACCTTATCTGCACACTTTGCCAGGCCTTCTGTAGTTTGCTCCAAACTTTCTCTGTCTCCTTCACTTCTTTCTGGGGAGTGAGAAGTTTCCCCTCATATGCTCTACTGAGCTCCCCAGCTCAGGATGCAATGATGAGTGCATTCTATAGCAAGGCTTCCAGGAGAAGAGCCTGTCTCTTTTCTCTGGTGGAATGGGATACACAAAGCCAGGGTCTGAGCCTGTGTAGCCTACAAAGAAGCTAGTGGTGAGGATGATAGGGGTGTACCACATCTCTACCTGCTTTAGTCTCCTCTTTGGGTTTTACGTGCTCTGATGCTCAGCCACAACTTCCAGATCCCTTGGCCTGGTGATCACTGCCTCGTCCCTGCCCTTCCAGGCTCATCTCCCCACACCTCCCTCCTCCATCCACATTCTGTGTGCTGGCCCCACTGACTGCCTGACAGCAGCACCTGGGGCGGCCCAGGGAGCCTCCATGACTTTGCATCTGAGGTTCCCTCTGCCTGGAATATGCTTGTTTCTCTGATAAGCTCCCATTCGTCTTTCAAACTCAAGTCAGATCTCCCCCTATCTGGAGTCTTCCCTGGGTCCCCCACAGAAGGAGTTACGTGAGCTCAGCGAGAGTTGCCAGCTTCTTTACGAAAAGGAGGGTTAATCTACTCACATGGTGATTAATGATTGGCTCTGTTGTCTAATTCCCCTGCTCCAGAGTCAGGAGCTCCTCCTGCATATGGACAGCAGGCACTCCATAAAGGCCACTGAGTCAATGAATGAATGAATGAGAACAAGAAACGAGACATATATCCTTTAAGGGGAAAGCTGCCTCCAGGAACCTGACTCAGGATGTCCTCTCCAGAGGTTGCTTTTCAGGGGCTGTTTCTCCACCTCCTGTCCTCAGAGCTAAGTGAGGAGCTCCTCCAGCTGGGGGCCACCTGCCCAGCCTCCTCCAAGGACTTCACTACAGTTCACCTGCAGCTTTTCTGGTCAGTCCAATGAGAGACTTGCACATTTGGTGGTGACTTCAAGCCTGAGAATGCCTGGGACTCAGGTCTGGATTAAATAGAAGGAAGGTGAAATTTACACTCTCCAGTGAAACTGGAGGGAGTCTGCTGCGGGTGGGGGTGGAGCCTGCAGCGCAAACAGACAGGAAAGAAAGGTTCCGGGGTTTGGGGGTGATTTGGGAGGCAGGAAATAATAAGGACAGTTTATTGAGCTGAGTGTGGGTGGGAGGGGGCTGTGGGAGAGAGTGAGTGACCCTGTGTGAGGGTGGATGTGGAAGGAAGGGCGTGGGCGAGCTTCCACTGTGAGAGGATAGGAGGGAGCAGGAGTGCATGTGACTCAGTGGCCTGGCTGGTACAGCAGCTGAACTGTAAGTGCCTGCAAAGGTTCACCGTGAGAGCTGGAGGGAAAAATCAATCAGGCACGCACAGGGGCCAGGGTCACATCGGAGAGGCAGAATCACAGGGGCTGTGAGCACACCACCCCCGGCCCGGCAACCCGCCCCCGCCCCCCCCTCCCCCGCCCCACCACACACACACACACACACACACACACACACACACACACACACACACACTCACTTGGAATCGCTAACTCAGGTTGGGACTCCAGAAAAGCCTGAGGAAGCAGGAAACAGGCATGGGCACTTGGTCCATGTCAGGAGTGGTTCCATTCACTCCCCGTTTCTTTATAACACAGCCTTCAGAGGACGTGAGTGATCTGGGGCTCAGGCTAGTCCCCAAGCTGCTGAGGCATGCCTGTTTCCTTACCTGCTCCCTGTCCCCCAGCAGTTGATATACTAATAGCCCGCAGCATCGCAGGAGGGGGTGGACGGGGATCCATTTGTTTTTCCACGGTTTGACCTCTGGGTAAAACTCTTCCCCAAAATGTGCCAGTTTAAGTGAAAGCGATAAATCAATCCCTTTGAAATGCAGAAGCAGCTTGGGGAAGCCCCCTTTGATATGCAGCTTGGAAACGGGGGCACTTAAAACCTGGGTTAATTCTCCCGCTTTATTGGAGGCAGAGAAAAGGGAAGAGGAGGAAACCCAGGGCCAGTCATTAAGTCTGGGCACTTGAAAAGCCTGGGGCAGGGGCCGGGCGGCGCAAAAGGATCACGAAGGCGCGACAGCCCTGGGAAAAGCATCCGCGGGCCCGGACCAACTCTAATCCCGGTTCCCACCCAGACAGATGAGAGCGGAGGGCGCAGGGAAGGAGGGGCGGGCAGGACCGGGAGAGGCTTCTGAGGGATGGGGAGGCGGTTGCTATGGAGACGGAGCAAGCGGCTCGGGAAAGAGAAAGCCAAGGGCCAGCTTGGCAATTTCCTGAAAGGAGCTGAGAATTCAAGAGAGTGTGTGTCCCATTCACTAGCCGGCTCCTGCTTTCAGAGGCCCGGGGGCGGCTCCTCCATGGGAGCCAGAGCCACACGGCTTTCCTGTTCTCCCCTGGGGCCCTAGTCTGGGCCCTTCATTGGAAACATCTGCTCCTCGAAGAACTCCTCGGTGTAGGGCACAGGGCCGCAGAGGGTTAGTGCCCGAGGGCGATTTTCGGAAGGGAGTCAAGGCTAGGTGTGGAGACATCAGAGACCCCCAAGGCCCCTTGGCACTGGTGGGGTGCTCTTGCAGCCTGGATTTCAGGATGATGCCCACTGTTAGCCCTACAGGTGCCAAGTCCGAGTCTTTTCGGACAGGTCATTCCAGCTGTGGACCTGGCACATCAGCCCCAGTACCTGTGATCTGTCTCCAATTCCCTGGACCCTCTGAACATAGTCCCCACCGCTGGTGGCCAGTGCTGTCCCCTCCACACAGCGAGCAGCCCGATGATGGGTGGGGGCACGAACTGGGTGACGCTTTGGTTGCGGCTGGTCCACATTGCTCTGCTGGGGCTGTTTTTTTGTTTTGATTTTGAAGGGGAGGTAATTTGGGTGGAGGATGGGAGCTGAGAAAGTAGAACCTTGGGCTTCGGAGGTTTGCGGCTCCCATCCAGAGCCCAGGGCAGAGGACATCTCACACACAAGCTCTTGTCACCCCAACCCTGCTCTGACCTTGCTTGGAGTGCTGAATTCTGGGCAACGCAATTCCATGCAGCTGGGCTGGTCTTCTACCCTGCGGCGGTTGTGGCTCAGCGGGTCAGGGTTCACATACACAGACCCTCAGGGTAAGCTTAGCTGCTGGTCACAGGAGACAGTTCCTGGGCCCCCAACACACTTCCCTCCCCATCCCTCCTCTTGGGAATCTGCACCCCCATCTGTTTGGAGGAGCTTCGCCTCCACCTCGGACTCCAGCCCACCTGGGACTGAGCAGCGGGCCTCCCGGGTCTGCCCGGTTCTCCCAAAGCCTTTTCCTGTGTCAGGACCACATGCTGCCCATTGCACGGCTCAGTAGTCCCAGACAAGGAGTCAACCAAACACATCACAGAAGGAACTCCTTTCAGGTTCTTTTAACTCAGGGAGAGCTGGGAGCCCCTGAAAGGCAAGGGCAAGGCATTGATTCTTTTGTTTGCCACCCCCACCCCCAGGGGAGGAGAGAGAGGAGGGCCAGAGGACCCCCAGTGAGCCCAGCTCCCCGCAGAGCTGCTGCCACCTCTAGTCCCTCTCCTGTCCTGGGGTGGCTCGGAGGAGGGAGGCTCCCACCTGGCTCATCTCGGCTCCGGGTTTATGAAATTAAACAGAGAGCATCTCCCTGGGGCAAAAGCAGCAGGAGCTGGGGGACACCAACCCAGCTCCATGGTCTTCTAGAAGCCCAAGACAGAGGCACCATTTGTTCTCTTTTCCTTTCTCCCTGATTTCAGGGAAGGTGGGATTTGGGAAAGGGGGTGGGAGTCAGGCTCAGAGACTGCTGGCCTGGATGCAGGGGGAGGAAGAAACAGGGGCAGGCCACACGGAGACACAGTCCACCAGTGGCCTCAGAAAGAAACACTGATGGTTGGAAAAGGAGGAGGTGTGTGGGCCTAGGGCCCAGAGAGAGGACGGGCACAGAGGAGAGGCAGGCCACTTTGGCCCTGGAGTGTCAGAGCCAATCCCGGGGCAAAGCGCGTGCAGGCCGAACTCGAGGTGTCTGAGGTGTTGTTGGGAAAAGATCTGTGATGGTGGTGGAAGAGAGAGAGAGAGAGAGAGAGAGAGAGAGAGAGAGGGTGTGTGTGTGAGTGCGCGTGTGCAGCAGAACAGGAGGAGCCTGTGTACACACACACACACACACAGCTATAGGGTAGCCCTGTGCCAGAAACTGCTACATTCCTCTTACCCCCAAAGCCAGCCCTCTTTCCAAAATGCTTTCTCATTATTTGCAGGCATATTTTGCCCCCACCGTGCTCGGCTCTTTTTTCTATATTGCTATACTCTTGCTGCGGCCGAGACCCTTTCTTCCCTGCTCTGTAATGCGACTGTAAAACACCTGCATTTTATTAATGCTGCCTGGAATGGGGTGGGCTGGGCCCCTCTGCACGCCCCCCAGCAATCCTCCCACTGCGCTCAGTGAAGCAAAGCACGTGGGTTAACCCTGTGTGGTTGGGCCTCTGTCCTGGAGACCTGAGTATCCACGAGGGGTGCAGAAATTCCAGAAGACACGGAGTTCTAGACAGATGGGCAGGTATTCTGGGATCTCCCCTGACTCCGCACTTTCCTCGCCTGACACTTTTCGCTTGTTCCTCTTACCACTGTCCCTCAGTTTCCCTTTCCAGAATGTGAGGACACCATTCTGTCTTGAAAGGAATTCTTGCAAAGTTCTAAGAGAAGCTCTTCTAAAGGCTGGCCCTTTAAGCAATTGTTCCATCCTTTAGGAGCCAATGGGACTAAAACATTCCAGAAAAATAGCTCCTTTCCCCTTTAAAATATTTTAAATAAGGAAAGCGTACAGAATGTAAAAATGCCTCATAATCCTATCACCTGAGAGTCCTGTTAGCATTTTTTTAGTGCAGT
The DNA here is from genome assembly GCF_001704415.2 of Capra hircus. NCBI lineage: Eukaryota > Metazoa > Chordata > Mammalia > Artiodactyla > Bovidae > Capra > Capra hircus. Next base: position 22,639,606 of record NC_030817.1, read on the forward strand.
GCGTGTACATGGCTTAAAAGAAAAAGAGCATAGAAAGGTATATCATGAAACTTAAGTTTCTCTTCTCTTAAACCATAGCTGTTCCTCCCCAAGGTAATGATTGCTAACAGTTCCTTGTGTATTCTTCAGGGAAAGAATTTAGATGTATGCTGACATCTTTTTTTTAATTAAAAATAAGTCTAGAATTCTTGCCATATCAGTACATGGAGACCCCCTTCATTCTTTTTAATAGTTGCATATTAATTCATCATGTGACTATACCATAGTTTATTTAACCAGTGTCCTAGTGATGGGCACAGAGGCTATTTCCATCTTATAGCCTTACAAACATCGTTGCCATGAAGACCTTCGGTCATATGCCTTGGGTGTCTGTATTTGAGTGTATCTTCAGGGAAGTTCTTACCAGCACAATACAGGGTCAAAGGACATGCTCTTTTAATAGTCTGTCTACTCTTTTCTGCTAAAAAGAGGTTATTTCTTTTCCTGCCCCTTTTCATTTTTTTTTTTTTAAACCAGGCAAACTCCTAGTCATCTGTCAGAAACCACCCAACTCAAATTTCCTGTCCTCCCTGAAGCCTTCCCAGATTGAACCAGGAGCCCACTGGCTCCCTCTTCCACGCTTCCTTAGTCCTCTCGCCTCAGCCTGATTGCAGCTTCCATCCTTTAAAGTGTCTGTCCTCCATACAGGATCATGATGTGAGCATAATGACATTTTTCCTGGGGCACAATGCTTTTTAAAATTTTCCTTCATGCAGTTCCACTTCTGGGTATGTAACCAAAAGAATTGAAAGCAGGACAGTTGAACAGATATTTGTACACCCATGTCCGTAGCAGCATTAGTCACAATAGTCAAAAGGTGAAATCAGCCCACACATCCATCATGAGCGAATAGATAAAATGTGACTTATACACACAGTGGAATATTATTCATCCTTTAAAAGGAATGTAGTTCTGACACAGGCTACAACATGCTTGAAATGAAGATACTATGCCAAGTGAAATGAGCCAGTCATATAAAAATGACAAATATTGTATGTGATTCCACTAATATGAGGTACCTGGAGTAATCAGATTTCATAGAGACAGAACGTAGAAAGGTGGCTGCCAGGAGCTGGTGAGAGAGAGAATGGGGAGATAGTGCTTAATGGGTACAGAGCTTCAGCTTGGAAAGATGAAACATTTCTGAAGGTGATTGGCACAACAATGTGAATGCCGCTGAACTGTAAATTTTAAAATGGTTTAAGATGGTAAATTTAATGTTATGTCTATGTTACCACAACAACAACTTTTTGTATGAAAATATACCATCTTAAAGACTCAAAGTTCCTGGCAGGCTCTCTCCGTGGGTCAATGTAACCATCTCCTCACCTCAAGGCAAGGCTGACCTATTCAGGATTGGAGAGCACTTATCCTATTTTCAGATATTTCCAGGGAAGGGAGCCCATTGCAGTGTTAGGCAATCTTTTCCATTCCAGTGTCTCGAAACCCCAGACATTCTTGGTACCAGACCTTTCCTGCTGCACCTGAAGTTAATTTTTCCTCGGTCAGTAAGTGCTTTGTCAGGCCCTGACTCTTCATACACTCGAGGGCTCTGGTTACATTATCCCCCAGCATCAGGGCTGAGGACACCACGGCATAGGCTGCTGAGTGGACTCTGAGGGCCTTGTGAGGCTGCTTGCTTCTCATCAGCATGACGGACCGATGTTGCTGGGCTTGATTCCTAAGCATAATACTGGAGCACAGGACTCCTCGGCCCTGGCAGGTAAAAGAGATACCCCGTCCCATCTCTCACCTCATCTGGGGTGTGTGTGTGTGTGTGTGTGTGTGTGTGTGTGTGTGTTGCTTAGAGCTTTTCCCTTTTGGCTCTCCAGCTGCATCCTCTGTTGAAGTCCTTTGGCTGACAGGTTAGAGTTCCCCAGAGGATGGGGTTGAGTTAGTTGAGTCATTTCAACAGCTCCTTGAGACTCTTCTCTGACTAGAGACTGTCTCACGTCTTAATCAGCTGCTTGGAAGGTGTGCCTGGCAAACTTGTTCCCCACAGCCTGGAATATGCTGACTTTTGTCAACTTAGAAACATCAAAAGGTTAGTGAGAGAAGAATAGGCTGAGAAAGACCTCATCACCTGGGTGCCTGTCAACCGCAGGCTTGCAAAGCTGCAAGGCCTGGCGGGGATGAGAAGCGATGTTGTCGGGAGCTGGAAGGAAGTGGAGGCTCCTCTGCTGCGAGGACCTGCCCCCAGCCCCCTTCCGGGGCAGAGAGACGGGAAGGGGTGAAGCTACCTGGCGGCCCCACGCTCAGTGACTCAGATGTCACTGTCACCACAAAGGGAAATCCGTGGGGGGTGGTGGGCACCTCCAGAGACCTCATTCACTTGCGATTCAGGGGATGAGAACATCCCCCCTGTGTTTGCATGCCTGGCCTGACAACTAACGGGGCATTAGTCAACAGTCCTGTGCTGAAGTTTGTGATTTCAATTCTTGGTTTACATGAAGGACCGGCCTCAAGAAGGAGCTGAGCCTTGAGGAAGACAGCGGCCCTCAGGCACTTCCTGCCTCTAAAGCAGATTCCTGCCTCTAAAGCAGGGTCCCCGCAACTCAGTCCAGGAACCAGGACTTGATGTGGGCTAGCTTGTCCGCATTACCATCAACACGGTTTGTGCATCATTAAGCCACCATGGTCCTTTCCGTGTGCCAATGAGCTGGAATGTCTGATGGAGGGGATTCCAGCTGCCCTGCTAGAATTTTCACTGTGGTCAAGGGGCTTCCCAAGTGGTCCTAGTGGTAAAGAACCTGCCTACCAATGCAGAAGACATAAGAGCCGCGAGTTTGATCCCTCAATCAGGAAGATCCCCTGAAATAGGAAATGGCAACCTACTCTAGTATTCTTGCCTGGAGAATCTCATGGACAGAGGAGCTTGGTGGGCTACTGTCCATAAGGTTGCAAAGAGTTGGACATGAGTGCAGTGACTTAGCATGCAAGCATGCAGGTGGCTAAGGGGCTGTCCTCTGTCCAGAAGCATTTTGGAAATGCTAGTATTAGTGTCTGTCTTTTTAAACATTTCAGTGCATTTATTTTTTGTTGTATTTGCTCCTATCCCATCCCTTTGGAGCAGAGACATCACTTTGCCAACAAAGGTCTGTATATTCAAAGCTGTGTTTATTCCAGTAGTTATATACAGATGTGACGGTTGCACCATTAAGAAGGCTGAATGCCAAAGAATCGATGCTTTTGAATTGTGGTGCTGGAGAAGACTCTGGAGAGTCCCTTGGAGAGCAAGGAGATCACACCTAAAGGAAATCAACTCTGAATATTCATTGGAAAGACTGATACTGAAGATGAAGCTCTAATACTTTGGCCACCTGATGCTAAGAGCTGACTCATTGGAAAAGACCTTGATGCTGGGAAAGATTGAGGGCAGGAGGAGAGGGGGGCAACAGAGGATGAGATGGTCTGATGGCATCACTGACTCAATGGACATGAGTTTGAGCAAACTCTGGGAGATAGTGAAGGACAAGGAAGCCAGGCATGCTGCAGTCCATGGGGTTGCAAAGAGTCGAACGTGACTTAGCTACTGAACAACAACAAAATTCCATCCCTCAACCCACAGAGTCACCTAGACAAGGAGTGGGTTTCTGGAAACTCAAGAAATCACTTCTGCAGCAGATACAGAAAAGGTTGCCCAGGTTTCACATGAAGAAAAAGACTAAATCTGTGTTCTCCACCTTGGAATTCCTAGCATCTTGCACATTGCAGGCATGTAGAGGCTCTGACTAATAGTTGATATGTCTCTAAGGGAGGGACAAATAGTCACAGAGTTCAGTTGAATTGCCTGAAATTCCACAGCAAACCAGCAGTGACGCTGGGGAGGAAAATCTGCCCCTACCCCTCATAGGCTGGTCCTCTGAAGGATACTGCTGCAACCTTTGAACAGCTTTAGGTGTCAGATAGCTCACCCAGGGGGAGCAGTGGTCAGGGCTGTGTCTCAAACCTTAGCACTGGCTTTGAGACTGTGTCTTGGACAGAAAGGGCAGGTCTCAAAGACCTGGAAGTACTGATTTTAGTAACATCAGGGCCTTCCTGCAGCAGTTGGCCTGGGGATTGATGTGGTACTTGGAGGTGGAGTTCCCTTGGCCCTAAATTGCCAAGCAGCCAGATTAGGACCCAGATCGCTAGGGGTGCTCCTGGAAAGGGTCTCCTCCCAGCCTGGCCCTGTGGAGCTGAGGCAGGGCTGGGCTCTCCTCTGCAGAGCAAAAGCGGTACGCCAGTCTGTTCCTCCCCTGTAGGCCTCTGTTCTCTTTCCCGAGCAGAAGGCTTTTGGCTGCTCTTTTTTTCTTTTGGTCAACAGGGTTCAGAAAGCCCATTCCCCGTGGACAACACTGATGGATCAGAATGTGAACAGGAGGGAAACTGTGACTTTCCAAGGGTGCCCTGTGCTTGGGCTGACCATCCTTTGTGTCCTGGTCCTGAGAACCCAGGGACCAAGGGCGTTGACACAGAGGTCCAGAGACTGAGCCAGGCTTTAGAACACCTTGGTTTGCCATGCCTCCGTTTGCCCCACCAGGAGCCTTGCCTCCAGGGGTTTTGAAAAACCAGTCCAGGAAAATTCCTGAGATGGTAGGCAGCTCTGGTCCTTCCCCAGCCCCTGTTCTGCAGACTTCCCTAGTCAGAGTCCTGCCACACAAATTCTTGTTGTTCATTCTGTGGCCTACATAGCCTACAGCACATTGGAGGCTGGAGACAAGGGTGGTTTCGCTGAGGCCATCAGAAAAGCTTCTGTAGCTTGCTTGGCCACTGGCTGGGCCCATGGCACGCTCGTGAAACTGGTGTGGGTCACCACAAGTTCTCTGTGGGACACTTAGCTCACCCCTTTAGTCTATCAAAGGCCTGCTTCAATGTCCCTGTCCTTTTCCTGTTCATTTTCTGTCTCCCACCTGGGGCTGTCCTCTTCCTCCCCTCCCGTATCGTCCCTCTTCTTTCTAAGCTCTCAGCACTGCATAACCGCCTGGACTCGGAGACCTGGAACATCTCACAGACCCAGCTCTTTTCAAGCTGGCTCCATCGTTGTGGAGAACCTGAAGGCTTTTTCTTTTAAAGATAAGTTGGGGAGAGGGTTAGAGGAGTGCTGAGAAGTTACGCCTGTTTCTTCTTTCTTTTCCTTTCCCCCTCTGGGGCTGAGAGACCAGATTTTTTTCTTTTTTTTTTACAGTACATTTTGGCAGGCCCCATTTTTTTTTCTGACAGAAAAAAAAATAACAGGCATATTTTGGGCGATTACTCAACTGGGGTCCTTTGTGACAGGATATGCAGCTGCGTGACTAATGGAGCTGGCTTTCTCCTGGTTTCCTTCCCCTTTCAGAGCTCTTGTTTACTACCCTATACAGGAAAAAAAAAGCCATAAGTTACAGATTTTTATAAAAAAAAAATGCCTTGTGAGATACTCAAAGGCAATAAATCCTCTGGATAGTCCATTTCCAGGGCTGCAAACTCCCCACCCTCTCCCACTTTTTCTTTTCAAATGTTCAAGCTCTTGACTCACGACATGTGAATCTTCTCCCACCCCCACATCCCCGCTTTCTTCTGAACATATGTCCAGCAGATAGGCTGTGTGAATGCGTATGTGTGAGTGTGTGTGTGTGTGTGTGTGTGTGTGCAAGATGGAAACCATATTTTTACTGCTTAACTCAGCAATTGCTAAAGGAAAAAATAATGACTTCCAGGGGCTCAGGACATTTTTTTCCCAAGGCCTTTGTGTTTCCATAATCTATGACAATTTTGTGGTGTAAGCAAAAGTTATTAGGAAACATGGAATGAGCTTAATGGGGAAGGGTATGTTCTTCATGGGGAGGGACAGTCTCTTTGTAGAGGAAATCCAGATTTGGCTGGCTTTGGATTTCAGAATCCTTGGACTTCCCGTAGAAGTTTTGGAAGAAACTCTCTAACTTACAGTGTTTGACAACTGGAACTAGCCATTCAGTTCAATTGGCTTTTTATTTTGAAATGTGTCTGGCCTATGGAGGGAAAAGCTGACTAGCATGTTGGGTTTGGTAGAGACAGCTTGGTGTAGATGAGGTGCTAGAATTGTGGTTGAGTGATGGATCAAGACTAAGTGTGATCTGGGGCAAGTCACTTAATGTAAGTCTCAGTGGCTTCTGTGTTAAAGTTAGGAATAGAGTCCCCTCTCCTCCGGGTTGCTGGTGAAAAAAGAGTGAGATGGCAGAATTCCAAGGCATGGGGAGAACTGGACAGACGTACACAGTGATCACTCCTAATTCTTCTCCTTCCAAAGGGCTGAGTCAGGCTCTCAATAAAGGGAAGATTCTCATTCTCTGAGAATTACAGTGCCAGGTGATGAACAGTAAAGAGGTTATTTACATAGGGGCCCAGGTCACAGGTGGGGCTCCCCAGGTGGCTCAGTGGGTAAAGAATCTACCTGCCAATGCAGGAGATGTAGGAGAAGGGGGTTTGATCTCCTGGTTGGGAAGATCTCTTGGAGTAGGAAATGGCAACATGCTGCAATATTCTTGCCTGGGAAATTCCATGGACAGAGGAGCCTGACAGGGGGTCACGTGGGGTCACAAAGAGTCAGACCCCATGAGTGACTGAGCCTGCACACATCAGGTCACAGGTATTCCAGAGGTATTTCCAGGATGGTATTGCTTTCAAGTTTGCCCACTCCATGGTCATCTTCCACGCAGTTAGAATTATTAATATAACTTTGATCACATTCCATTTCTACTCAGGAAACTATCTCAAATCGAAACAAAAGGCACTACTAGCCCCGTCTTGGCTGCTTTTTCTTTGGTAGTTAACTCACCCTTTGCACAGACTCTGTCCTGGTGAAGTGAATATGGACCCAGGTTCCTCTAACCCCTGGTCCAATATTTTCTCCAGACGTTGTCTGAAGGCTCACTTCCTCCTTTACTTTCTACTGCTTTTCGTGTTCCTCTCTGTTAGACCTTGCTCACTTGTCATTTCTTAAAAGATTTTATCTAAAACTTAGCTCCTTCTAAATTCTCCATAGATTAAGAACCCCTCGAGTAGATGCTCCACACCCTTTGGAAATGTTTTTCACTTCCCAGGGCTCAAGTCTAATAACCTCAGCTAAGGCAGTTGACTTGATTTCACCAGAGGATAAACTGAGGCACCAGCCAGGGCACTAACTGGCCAGGGATGTCATAGCAAATTCTTGAGACAAGAATAGAAACTCCACATCCTGATTTCAGTTTGCCTGGAGTTTAAAGAGGCACCTTAGCTTGGATATCCCAGAATAGTTTCTCCCAGGCTGACCAGCTGTGAAGTGATGTGTTGCAAGGGTTATTTTTTGCCTTGGCTTAACTCTTAAAAAAACACCCCAGACTCCTAAAACCAGCCTAAGAAAATCCATTTCTCACAATGTCATCCGCTTGCCAAGTTTAAACCTGGTATATTACATCATGAACGCCTTTGGGCCTCATTCTCAGCTTACAGTGATGCTCAGGTATCTGAATTAAGTTCAGAAATCACAGTTTATTGAAGGAAACAGATTATTAAGTCACTTCATTGGACTGAAGCCGTGGACATTGCTTGTTTGGAGAAGCTGAGCACTGAGTGATGTTCTCTTAATTCCTGTGGACCTGGGCTAACTGGGGCTATTTAATGAAGGGTGTGGCCATCAGATGTCATGAAGCCCATAGAGGCTAACAGGAAGGAGGGAAGGGACAATGATGTACTGGAGCTGGCTTACATTGACTGATTGTTAAATTTTCAGGAGTTTCGTGAGCTGCTTGTTCAACACAGCCATTACAGTAAATTAAATTTTATAAGCTTAAATTAATATTAAAAACAAAGGTAATCAATACTAAAGACAGATCACATCCTAATTATTTTGCTGCCCTTTGCTATTATCCATGCTCTGGAGTTATTTGCCTTTACATGGATATAGTGGAAATACTACATATTGCTGTGTCCCTGTGCTTCTCTTCCCAAATTCACGTTTAGTGGCATCACACTGGGTAGCTGGGAATCAGACACAGGGAGACCTTTTGTACCACAGAAACTGGCACACTCTACAAATGGGATATATTGTTTTGTTGATTGTCCAGACTTAAGAAAGTGATAGAGAAAATGCTTAGAAGGCAGAATAAGCATAAAAGTGTGTTGTCTCTGTAGCAATGACGTGGTGAAGGACCCAACGAATCAAGGTAATTTTTTTCCAGTATTCAAAAACAACTATCCAGTTTAGCAAAGAAATCACTCCTGACATTGACAAATGAGTGAAGTTCTTGGATGCATCCTTGTTGTTTCGCTTTTGACTTACTGATGATTGTAAGTGTGATTATCAACCAACATTCAATGTCAGTTCTCCATGTAGGAAACCGATGGTGAAACAATGACTGTCAGTTCAGTTCAGTCAGTTCAGTTGTTCAGTTATGTCCAACTCTTTGCGACCCCATGAACCACAGCATGCCAGGCATCCCTGTCCATCACCAACTGCCAGAGTTTACCCAAACCCATGTCCATTGAGTTGGTGATGCCATTCAACCGTCCCATCCTCTGTCGTCCCCTTCTGCTCTTGCCCTCAATCTCTCCCAGCATCAGGGTCTTTTCAAATGAGTCAGCTCTTCACATCAGATGGCCAAAGTATTGGAGTTTCTGCTTCAACATCAGTCCTTCCAATGAACACCCAGAACTGATATGTTTTAGGATGGGCTGGTTGGATCTCCTTGCAGTCCAAGGGACTCTCAAGAGCCTTCTCCAACACCACAGTTCAAAAGCGTCAATTCTTCGGCACTCAGCTTTCTTTATAGTCCAACTCTCACATCCATACATGACCACTGGAAAAACCATCATGCTACTAGAAAGGAGGGCATATGAATCATTTCCTTGGGGTCCCAGAAGTAAGATCATTGTAGAATACCAGTGACTCAGCTGTAAGGGGCATGTCTGAAGGACAGAGTTGAAGGCATCAACACAGATGATACAATTCAGAGCCAGCAGCAGAGACTAGCCCTTCAGAACAGAAACGCGGGAAATAAACTAGATAGGCTAAGTTAAAGTGTACTATTGGATACCAATAAGGTTAGAGAACAGAAAAGCCATGATAACTTCTAAATTCACAGTGAAGAGTAATACCATTTATTCACACCGCCTTAAAGTTCGAAAGGCCTTTCTTATTCATGAGTTCATGTGACCATTGGAACAGAACTGTGAGGTAATAGATAACTTAGTTTTCAGCATCCTACCCATTTTTCAGGTGGGAAACTGAAGCTACAAGGTTATTGGCCCAAGGTTTTTCTTTCTACATAGATGGCTAAGCTGGTACTTGATGAAGAGAAAGAGTGCAGACTTTGGGGTCGGGGCTTCCCTGGTGGCTCAGACAGTAAGGAATCTGCCTGCAATGCAGGACACCCAGATTCAACCCCTGGGTCAGGAAGATACCCTGGAGAAGGGAATGGCAACCTACTCCAGTATTCTGGCCGAGAGAATTCCATGGACAGATGAGCCTGGTGGGCTATAGTCCATGGGGTTGCAAAGAGTCAGACACAACTGAATGACTAACACTTTCACTCTCTTGGGGTCAGACACACCTGGATTAAAAACCCAAACCTGTCATTTATGTGACTTTGGTAACATTGATCTTTTGAAGTTTTTTTTTTGTATTTTTTGTTTTTTTAAGGAGAAAGACTGGTCTATAGTCTTTTTAAAAATTTTGTTTATTTAGTTTTGGCTGTGCTGGGGCTTTGCTGCTGCACACAGGCTTTCTCTAGTTGCCGTGAGCAGGGGCTACCCTTTGTTGTGGTGTGCAGGTTCCTTCTTTACGGTGACCTCGCCTGTTGCAGAAAATGCGCTCCAGGGCTTGCGGGTGTCCGTAGTTGCAGCTCTTGGTCTCTAGGGCGCAGGCTCAATAGTTATGGTGCTTGGGCTTAGTTGCTCCTTAGCATGTGGGAATCTTCCTGGATCAGGGAACGAACCTGTCTTCTGCATTGGCAGGTGGATTCTTATCCACTGGATCACCTTTTGTTGTTCGTTTTTAATTTACCAAACGGGGACAATAATGCCTAATTCACAAGTTTGTAGCAAGAGTCGGTTTAGATGAGATAAGTGTATAGGACCTGTCACTTAGGAGGCCTAAATTTGCAGCCTGAAATGGTTCCCAGTGACAGGCCAATTTATGGTCGAAGCTCCTTGTTGTGTTTGGTGTTTTAAATGCCGTGGGTGCTCAGGACTGTATGGTGTATGTGAAGATATACATGAAGACGGTATGGTGAAGGGGCCAGGAGATTTCATTTGAGGTTCCTGAAATGTCATTTTTTAGCTTTGACCTTGCGCCTCAGTTTCCTCATCTGTGACACTGGGAGGAGCATGCTTGGCTCCTCCCCTGGGAACACTGCCAAGGCTGAATGAGATAAAGCGCTGAAAAAGACGCAGCTGGTCTCACAGGCCCGTTTGTTATGAACCCCTGGGGCCTCTGGCTCTGGGTGCTCAGGGGACCACTCACTGCAGCAAGCCCACGGGGCTCCTTCGAGATGTGCTCCTTCGAGAAGAACTGGGCTCCTCTGGTAGATGCCAGCCTCCCACCGGCCTGTCTGCAAGTGGAGACACAGTTCCCGGATGCTGGGCCAAGAGGCAAGTCAGCCAATCAGTGAGGCTCAGGTGCCAAGCACGTGAAGAGCACCTGCAAAGCACTCTGGGCTTTTTGCTCAAAAGCCATGGGAGCGAGACACAGGGTGCCTTCTCTTGCCGCATTCTTCAGCAGGGGGCTTGCCAGCCTGCCTTGCCCCAGAAACGCCTGTGCAGATGTGAGCACGTACGCCTCCCTGGATGCTGATTGTGTCCCTGAGAGTGTGCATCACAGCGCACGCTCCACTCTGCCACAGCTGCCTCTGAACCTGTGGGCCCTGCAGCCCTCACCTCCCTGGGTCTCAGTTTCCAGACCCACCAGGTAGGAGCCTCAAGCACCCTAAACCCACTTCTTCCTGAGAGTTCTTCTGAAAGTTAATGGATAGTTTTAGAGTGTCTGGGACCTCTGTGGGACAGCCTGCCTTCACCGACAACATGCAGCCCTGTCCCTTGTTCTAACTCAGGGACGTCGGTGTCCCCAGATGTTACCCACTATGAGGATCTAGAGTCAGCCTGCCAGGAGGGGCTCTAGTTTTCATTTACTCACTGTGTGACCCTGGGTAAGTCACTGTAACCTGTCTGTGCCATGTTTCTTTTATCCCTAAAAGGAAGGCAGGCAGTCATATTTCCCTCATAGGTTTTTACATAGATGTCTGAGCCTGTATATCTGACATATGAGTTAATGTACGAGTTAGCACAAATGTATGAGTTCAAAATGTGTAGGAAAATCACTTCAACCAGTGCTGGCCACGTAGCAAGACTAATTATAAGTGACGAATCATAGTATTACTATCCATTTTCTAGCCCAGTTATTATTCTGGCACCATTTTTCTGACTTCTCGTTGTAGCCTGTCCCCCATCTACCTCATGCTGGCTACTGCCTTGAGTGCTCCAAGATTCATGGAAGCAGGGGTGGAAGAGAAGTTGCCTAAAGCACGTTGGGAGGGAGGGTTGCGAAGGGGCTGAAGCTGGGCTCAGGCAGCCTGCGGGAGAACACAGAGGTCAAGGGAACAATGAGGATGAGGCCAACAGCCCAGCGCAGGAGCAAGAGCAACTGTGGAACGGATCTGCTGTTCCTTCCAGCACCTGCCTTAAGCTAACTTTTAGTAACATGGTGGTAATGTTTAGTACTATGATGGTAACATTTAGTACTATGATGGTATAGAACCAGTTCAGTTCTCCAAACACTAAGCTCTTTGAGGGGAAGCCTTATCTTTGCCTTCCTTGTGTAAGGTGACAACTCAATATAAGGCTCTTGAATTGAACTGCGTTTGAAAGTTAGTGTATTCACCACACACCTCCTCCCTTGACTTAGGGTGGAGGGCTGAGAACACTGCGGCCTCTTGGTCTTAACCCCAGGCCTGTTCTTCATGCTTCTGCTACTGTGCTGGGCCCTGGGGGCATCTGGAATCCCCGAGACACCCAAGCAAGCTGCGCGACTCATGCCGATGCCCCACAACCTGTGCCACTTTCTGCTGTCACTTCTAACCCACCCCGTGGCCCCATGCAGGATCTGTGCCAGGCGAACCCAAGAGACTTGACATCTCCTCAAACAGTATCTCAGAAATGCAAGACCCAACCCAGATGTTTTCAGATCCCCCTGAATTTCCCCCAGGGCTTCCTTTGTGGCTCAGATAGGAAAGAATCCATGTGCAGTGCAGGACACCTAGGTTTGATCCCTGAATCGGGAAGATCCCCTGGAAAAGGAAATGGCCACTCACTCCAGTATTCATGCCTGGAGAATCCCATGGACAGAGGATCCTGGTGGCCTTGGATACGACAGAGTGACTATTTCGAAATTCGCTCCATGTGTTGAAAAACCCCACTCCTCAAGATACGACCTCAAGGAAGGGGAGTGGGAGGGACCTGGCTAGTCTAACTGCTGCCCCTCTTCCTTGCCTTCCTCAGTTTCTCCTCCTGACCCAGAAGAGCTTTCTGCTGGCCCCACTGAGCTGCAGAACTCTCCTCAGGCTGTCTCTGGTTTCCTCTCCGCTGTAGCTTACTGTGAGTTCTGGTATCAGACTTCCTGGCTCTGCTCCTGTGATGGAAAAGGAAGACTTTAACGTTTAGGATTCCTCAAGAGCCATCGAGGGCCCTACAGGCCAGTCAGTGGCCCATTGTCACGGGTGGCGTCCCTCCACAAGAAGAGGCCATAGCAGGAGATGGTTCATGGGGAAAGGACGATACGATGGTTTAGGAGGTTCACCAATCTCGCCTGGCATATCAAACGTCACCATGCTGCTTCTGTATGCTTTGACATATCATTTCTTATTATACTTACGGATGTATATTTAAAATAAGTGAGGAGGGCATATACAGCAAATGAAAGTGGACTTTCCCATGTGAGGGAAATAATTTTCACCTCTTTTCACTAAAGCTTGTTTCTGATCTCTATAATTAACATATGCTACCTTAACTGAGAATTTCTTAACATTTTATTTGAAATTCATATATGAATGAATGAATATTTTATATGTAAAGAATTCTATAGCTTTCATTTATATAACTATATATTATATAATATATAAGATAACATAATATATATATTATGTAATATATAACTGCACTCCTGCAGTGGAAGTGCAGAGTCCTAAGCACTGGGCCGCCAAGGAAGTCCTGTAGTATATACTATGCGTTAGTATACCGTTGTTCTGTTGCTAAGTCATGTCCGACTCTTTGCGACCCCATGGACTGCAGCACTCCAGGCTTCCCTGTCCTTCACTATCTCCTGGAGTTTGCTCAAACTCATGTCTATTGAGTCGGTGATGCCATCCAACCATCTCATCCTCTGTCACTCCCTTCTCCTCTTGCCCTCGATCTTTCCCAGCATCGAGTCTTTTCCAATGAGTTGACTTTTCGCATCAGGTAGCCAAAATATTGGAGCTTCATCGTCAGCATCAGTCCTTCCAGTGAAAATTCAGGGATAATTTCCTTTAGTATTGACTAGTTTGATCTCCTTGCTATCCAAGGGACTCTCAAGAATCTTCTCCAGCACTACACAGTTAGAAGGCATCAATTCTTCATCATTCAGCCTTCTTTATGATATGACTCTCATGTCCATACATGACTACTAGAAAAGCCATAGCTTTGACATAGCGTCAGTATATATTATACTGTTAATATATAGGTGACTATTCATAAAGAAATATTGGAAGATAACACAACACAATACTATAATAGTTTTTCAGTTGTGTTTTTTTCTGTATTTTCCATTTCTTGCATTGGGCATTTATTATCGTAATTAGGAGGGAAAAAATGTGTGTATGTTTCTCTTTGGTGGAAACAAAAGTTTTCAAGTTATTTTTAGGTCATTAGTTTTGTTTGTTTTCCTGGTAGAGGGTATGTGCTTTTCTTTCTTCCCCCAACATGTATAATATTTTTGCTTGTTTCTTTGTGCCATTTTTATTTGTTCTTGGCAACTGTGCATTTCTTTTCATTTAAAAGAGAAGAAATCTTATGCTTATCTCTTCATCCTGATCAGCAGTAAATCCATTTTTACCCTTTGACTAACCTAAATTTAGAGGATAAGTATTAAAATTAGCTTTTTTCCCCTTCCAGTTTTTTGAGATAGAATTGACACACAGCACTGGCCACCTCATGCGAAGAGTTGACTCATTGGAAAAGACCCTGATGCTGGGAGGGATTGGGGGCAGAAGGAGAAGGGGATGATAGAGGATGAGATGGCTGGATGGCATCACCGACTCGATGCACATTTGGGTGAACTCCAGGAGTTGGTGATGGACAGGGAGGCCTGGCGTGCTGCAATTCATGGGGTCGCAAAGAGTCGAACACGACTGAGCAACTGAACTGAACTGTATAAGTTGAAGGCGTATAGCATAATGAGTTGACTTACATACATCATGAAATGATTATCACAGTAAATTTAGAAGACATCCATCATCTCATATAGATATAAAGAAAAGAAATAGAAAAAATGTTTTTCTCTTGAGATGAGAACTCTTAGATTTACTCTCTTAACAGCTTTCATATATAATATGTATCAGTGTTATATATTTACTGTGTTGCAGGGTATCAGCTTTCCTTGGCATGAAAACAGGTACTTTTTTTCTTTTTTTCCTGTTGGATCACGTCTGAAAGTTGGGCTTAGACTCAGAGGCCAAGCAGGACTTGAGGTTTCAATTTGGCCAGATCCCACTGCTCCATAGAACTCGTCAACATGTTGGGGAGGAGGGGAGTAAGCATCCACTGTTGTTTACAAACGACGTAAAAACCACACCGTAGAGAACGTTCTGGACTTAGTTTTTATGCATGAGGAACTCTGTTGTAGGCGTTGCCTGTCTGGGAGTAGAGGTGGGGGTGTATGGACGATGAATCTGGGACTCTGTTCACAGTCCCAAGCAAGAGAAAGGTGAAACACTCTAGGAAAGGGGATGGTGAGGCTGCATCCTGGTTGTCCAGGTCACTGGGGAGATGAGCCTGGTGATCTCATGGTTATTTTCCATCCCCTATGATCCGTGGGACTTCCCTAGTGCTTGTGTAGCTGTTTGTAATTTGTTCTTTG
This sequence comes from Capra hircus, assembly GCF_001704415.2. Lineage (NCBI taxonomy): Eukaryota > Metazoa > Chordata > Mammalia > Artiodactyla > Bovidae > Capra > Capra hircus. Next base: position 22,654,727 of record NC_030817.1, read on the forward strand.
GCTAGTACTTTCTAGATTGCTCTGAGGGAAAACACCGATTTCTCCATCTGTATTCTGAGCCATGTAAAGGGTAGTTTTAGGTTCCCACCCTCTGTTTATAGATTCGTCAGGAAATTTTATCCAATATAAAAATGTGCTCAAGAGAAAGAAAATTCTTAAATAGGTGGCTCTAGACTCTCTGGACCCTCTGGGCTCCGATGGGTCCATCTACAAACAAGGACTTACTGTTCCTCCTCCCAGCCCCATTGCCCTTGGAGTTCTCTAAGGGCAGATAGGCCTCCCTCTCTATTATTTTGAAATTCTCTGCTAGAAGTTTCAGTGTAACGGCAAATGTCATTTTTGGGGCCTCAGAATGTTTTTCACTCATCACTAATCATCCTTCCACAAAGCAGTTTTTAAATCCTTCCCTAGCACTAGCAAAGACTGAGAAACAATAGAGGTTTCATGCTCTTGTCCAAACCATGGAAAGTTCCAGGGGCTACAGGAGGGAAGGATAGGGAGGAGAATAAAAACAGAATGTCAGGGTCTCAGGATGTCCAGCTTAAAATATTACCCTCTGGGACTCACTGCTTCAAACGTCACTGAGTCTATAAATACCGTTCTCATCACCTGGAGTTGTGAAGCTAACATTGCTCAGCTCTCTCCTTTGCACTTATGGTCTCCTTTGGTTGCAGATCACTGTTCACTCAACTGCCACCTTCCATGGGCCTCTGTGGGATTCTAGGCCTATCAGAGGTCAGCCTAGAAAGGAAGACCCATTACACCACTTCCCCTAAGCAGGACCACCTGGGCCCACACTCACAGTTTCACTGAACATTCTATTTTTCTTCCAGGTTATGCATCTTTCTGATTACTTAAATTCTTTTTTGCATAATTAATCAAATCTGTCGGTATTGTCTAAGGCCCTATAGTGTTAGAGAGCTGGGGATGTGTCCTTGAGGCAAGAATTCTGGGACACAGACTCAAAGAGACAAAGGCCAGCACATCTGAAAGAGATCATCCGGGATGGTCATCCATAAAGAAGCAGATTGTGTAGGGTGGACAATAAGTGCTGGACATGGAGAAGGTGAAGATGTAGGCTCTAGGCTTCTCTGAGGTTTGGCCAGGGGTAAGGGTTTGGTGGGAGGACAGAGTTGGAACAAGGCCTTAGAAGATGGGCAAAATCTAGATAGATATTATGAGCAAAGGCAATGGAAGGAGCAAGGACAGTCAGCAGGAATGAGCAGGCCATTGGTTGGGTTTGTAGGTCTGACCAAGATGCAATTCACATGAGGGAAGGTGTGTTGGAGCAGACTGGAGCCACAGTGGCATAGGGTTACATCATAGAAGGCTTCATTAAAAAAAATTATAATAATTTATTTTTGTGCAGTAAATAATTTTTTAAAAATTGCTGTTGTTTAGTAAATGAATAAATTGTAGAGAAGATCTTCAAAAATGAACTTGCTACAGGACAGAATCACTGAGCGCTGTGATTACAAAGACTCATCCTGAAGTCAGATTCTGGTTGAACCAAACCCATAAATGCAAGGAGAGCCCTGAGAGACAGTAACCCAGAGAACTAAGCCCTCTTTCTGTCATCTCTCACTGGCCTGGGACCTGAGAATAATTGGCACCCAGCATAATAAGCTGCAGGAGCTAGAAGGATCTTTGTGACCATTTCTCCCTAGTAATTGAAACCCAGAGAGATCAAGTGACCTCAGTGGTCCAAGATTCAGGTTAGTTCAGTTGTGAATCATTTTTTAGTATTTATGTTGCACTGGATCCTGGCTGCCATGCTTGGGCTCCCTCCAGGCACAGCATGTGGCGCACCCCCCAAACCCCCACTGCAGCGGCCTCCCCTGTTTGGGAGCATGGGCTGCAGAGCACATGGGCCCAGCAGAGGTGGCTCATGGGCCTAGCTGCCCCACAGCACATGGAGTCCCCTTGGACCAGGGATTGAACCCCCACTTCTTGCATTGGCAGGCAGACTCTCAACCACTGGAACACTGGAGAAATCTATGGAGGCCTTTAAACTCTTCTTTTTCACTGTAAGTTCCTGCATGCTGTTTTCTAGATAAAGACATGTTGCCAGTGGTGAATGGCTTGTCTGCTGACCTGACACTTGCCCTAGACTTCTTTCTCCTACCTTCCTCCTTATACTGGTCCACTAGGAAGCCCCCAAGCATGGACCCATCCAAGACAAGTGGTTTGCCTGGTTATCAGAGGTGCCTCATAGGCAGTCCAGGCTGAGTTTCTTCATCAGAGAGTTTCATTTTGCCAACAGAACTGGACTGGAAGGAGGTTGAATCAAGGGTTTGGACTATGTCTCCCCACGCTACCACCTTGGGAGGGCTGGTGGTAGATGCCAGGAGCTGGCTGGCATCAGGGTGCAATCTGGTAGCCACAGAAAAGATTCTCATCTTGGGAAGGTCTGTGAGCCCACAGACAGCTGCCTGGCTTGGCTCAGCTTGGCTGGGAGCAATTCCGGCAGAGATGAGCGGGAAATAGGTGGCTGCTTGAGAGCAGACAGTAAGAGGGAACGAAGAGTCTTCAGAGCTGAAATGAGATATTTATGAGCCCCTATCTACAGAAGAGCAACAATGGCTTTGGTGAGTCTTGTTGGCAAACCTGAAGCAAGTTTCACTGTTGCCTGAAGCAACAGGGGAAGATGAGGGTGGACGGCACCTGCCAGTGCTCTCCCTGTGAAAGGGAAAATGAGAAGGAGCACGTGGCCAGGAGGGCCAGCTGGGTGCTGTAAAGAGGCAGCGGATGTGAAGGGTCAGGATGCGACAGGGAAAGTCATGGCTGGGTATAGCCGCGGACTGGGGACTCGCAGGGGTGGGAGCTATGGCAGCAGTTCTTGGGTCTTTTCCACGTCTGTGCTCCTGGCCTGCTGCCCACTGTTAGGATTCATGAGCTCAAGAAGCAAAGGTAAGGCAAGAAGGGCTTTTCAGCAGAAATGTCCCATAAACCAAGACTTGCTTCCACCAGCAGAGGTGCAGCACGGGGGACACTTGCCACTCCCCCCTGCCTGGTAACCATGACTTTCTCACTCAAAGAATTGTCCATCTGTCCAGCCATTTCGCCAAGCCTCGGAGCCCCATGCTGATTTCCTTTGGAAGAGCCCCAGCTCCTGGGGTGACCTCAGCAGCAGCAGGACCCACGATGGCTCCAATCCCAAACTTCCCATCCCAGGCGAGGCTCAGCCTGCCCCATGGAAGTTAAAGCAGCACACTGACTGCTTATGAGCAAGAGCCCTCAATAAAGTCATCGGGATGGTTCTCTCCATAGCGTGTCTAATCTCCTCTGGCTGCCTTTCTGGGCCCTCGGCTCCCAATCTATTTTGGTCTCTCTCTTATTTGACTCATTCTGGGACTTCCATGCCATAAATCTGAGCCCCCTCCAGTGCTCGATCCCACCAGCAGGCAGACAATTCTGAATTAGCTGCGGTCATGGTTGTCCAAACTGACGGGCAGGGAAACTGAGGCACAGCAGGCTACAGGGCCTCGTCCCGCCTCCTGCAGCGACCCAGCAGCACAGCTGCCAGCAAGGCCCAGGGTTCTGGCTGGTACTTTCACATTGGCTTTGTGGGGAAGGCTGGGGGCCATGTGAATGGTTAGAAAGCTCTTACTGGGCCACACTTAGCCACAAATCCCAGGGCTGTGTGGCAAATGGAATTGCAGTGTGTGTGTGTGGGTGTGTTGCAGCCTTGATGGTGCTGTTTGAAATCCTCCTCATGCCTGGAATTTGACAAGCAACAGAGTAGAGAAGGGTCAGAAAACCCAAAATAAAGGGGATGGGAAAACAAAGAGCCTTCCCAAAGCCATGGTTCAAGTTGTGGGTAGAATATCTTCCTGTTTCTCATGCCGAGCCCCTGCCTTCAGGCCCCAGAGGCTGGCTGGGCTGGTTTGGCCAGTTCAAGGCCAGAGCTTAACTCCTGATTCCAACCCCTCCTGCCCCCACCAGGCCTCCCTGGGTGCAGGGCCTACGTGCTCTGGGGAGGGAAGCATGCAGTGGGGGAGACAAGGAGGCTGTTAGGGTTTCAGACACTTTCTAGGTGCCTCGGGGGACCTACATATTTCCTATGTAAAGTTCAGTCTGTTTGCAATTAGGCCTGTCTTCTTTGCTTATTTCCGGAGAGATTAAAAATAGCGAAATCAGCTTAATCTGGGACTCTCTGAGATCAACAAGGCCACTGTTTCCAACAGTATGAAAATACCAAGCAGCCCCACCCTCATTCACGGATCACATGGCGTGGCAGGCAGGGTAGGCTTTTTGTAATGTAGGAACTTTAAGTTGCACGAATTCTCAACAGATAAGACTGTGTTTTGATCCCAGCAAGGATGTCTTCAACTGAAGTAGAAAGGGTTCATACAGTTAAGTGTCTGAAGTTCTCTCTTTCCTCCTAACAGAGCTCAAAGCTGTGAAAGCCTTTTCAGAAAAACCTACTGTGGTTCAATTACTTCACTAATTTGTACCTTTCCTTAGGGATCTGGGACAGAGTAGATCCTCAGCAACTGTAGACACAAAGATGCTGCTCCTGACCTGCCACCATCAGCACAGCAGATGTCCAAGTTTGTTTCATTAGAGATTGAGAGAGATGCTGGGGAATACCCCCCATCTGTGAGATGGCTCACTGAGGTAAGGAGGGCCATGGGCCAGAGGAACACCCCATCTTATGCTCTGCCTTAGTGTAGGAAAGACTGGGCTACAGTAACAAATACACCCCCACATCTCAGTTGTCACACCATCTGAAACTTGGGACATCAAGATTGCCATAGTCAGGGAAGGTAGAACAGGAGGATTGCTGAGATGCTTTTAAGGGCCTGTAAAATTGGCTAATACCATTTCTGCCCATGTCTCTTTGGCCAGAACCCAGTCACCTGGCTTTGCCCTAACAAGGGACCTAACAATTTCCCAGCAAGGGAAGCTGAGAAATATCAGATTTGGGATGAGTAGGCATCACTGGAGGCTTTGACCTGGTGTCATCAGCCATTGCACGGAAGCCTAAAGAACACCCTCAGAAAAACTTCTTCTGAGGCTGTAGCAGGGCTACCGTGGACTGACAGGGCCTGCTACCACCCACCACTATTCCCTCCTGGTATAGATGCCTGAAGGAATGTAGCTGCTTCAAGGAGACATCCTGGGGCATAAAGCAGGGCTAGAAGCCAAGACGGGACCTAGAACAGGTAGCTAAAGAGAATAAAAAGTGTACCCGGCTTATAGTGTAAGTAGATGTGTCCCAGATCTTCAGAAGGCAGGACCAAGGTCCTTCAGTTGAAAGCACATGGAACTGTAGTAACTGTGCTTACGTGAGAGGTAGGAGGGCTTCCCAGGTGGCTCAGTGGGTAAAGAACCTGCCTGCAATGCAGGAGACGTAGGTTTGATCCCTGGGTTGGGAAGATCCTCTGGAGGAGGGCATAGCAACCCACTCCGGTATTCTTGCCTGGGGAATTCCATGGACAGAGGAGCCTGGTGGGCTATATAGTCCATAGGTCGCAGCAGTTGGACATAAGCAACTGAGCACACACACGTGCTTATGGGGACCAAAGGTCAATTTCCCTACTAGACCCAGGCCAGGTGAAATGTCTTGTTTGTGTCTGTTTCACTTCAGGCTCTCCTACAGGCAGAACTCATGGGGCAAATACTTTCTCCTGCTCGAGGTGCTTCACTCCAACACCCCAAGGCTCCTCTGTTGCCTTCAACTAGGATACAGTGGTCACATCTGTGGGGCAGGGCTCAAGTGCTTTTCTGGGATTGTGGTTAAGAAGGGAAATTCTGCAAATAGTGAAAACTAAACCAAGAGAGATTGAATAAATGAGAGCTGATTTACATACTTCAACAGCAACAGAAATAGTAAAGCAAATCATCCAAACTGAATTGAGTGATCATTATGAATTTTTCTCTATGCTGGGAACTAATAGAACTTTGACAAGAGGATGTCATTTGTATAGAGTCCCCCTTGGCGTTGGCTTGAGAATCCGGAGCTGAACCCTCACTAATATGTGGATGAGCTGATGGGAATATTGGTTACAACTGGGTGTGATGGTTAATTTTATTTGTCAACTTATATAGGCTGTGGTGCCAGGTTATCTGGTCAAACTCTAGTCTAGATGTTTCTGTGAAGGTATTTTTTAGATGTGGTTAACATTTGCAATCTGTTGATTTTAAGCAAAGTAGATGACCTTCCATAATGTGGGTGGGTCTTATCCAATCAGTTGAAGGCCTTTAGGACAAAGGATGAGGTTTCCCAAAGAAGAAGGAATTCTGCTTCAAAATTGCAACATGGAAATTTTACCTGAGTGTCTAACCTTTGGACTCAAGACTGTAACATCAACTCTTATCTGAATCCAGGCTGCCTGCTGCTAATTAGGAAAAAAATCTCTCAACCTCTCTCTTGTCTTATATCTCTATCTCTACCTCCCATTGGCTCTGTTTCTCTGAAGAACTTTGATTAATTCAATGAGGGGAAGGCAGAGATTAAATGAGAAGTCATTTCATAGATGAATAGACATTTTTTTAAATGAATTCATAAGGAAAAGGAGTAAATTATAGGGAACTATAAGTTGAAATGGTATAAAAGAGGGAGTTTTACTAAAGTTGTAGTATTTACTATTGCATTACATATAAAAAGTGGGGTGTAACACAGACTGAACTCAATAGAAATGGTCTAGTGTCTTAGCAATTTCATCTCTGAAAGGAGGTGTTTGCTGGCGGAACTTCCTGTCTGGGGCTCTTCCTCTTCCTGTCTGGGTACATCCTGGTGTGCTTTGCTCACATTAAAGTGTGTGATGAACCTCAGCCTGTGCACCTGAGCCACAGATTGTGCTTGCACATTACAGGCCTAGTGCCGGCCCTCCTGCCTTTCTTTTAGTTCCATTTAAGCCTTATTATTCTTTTAAACAGCTGTTAACAAAGGCCAGGGACAGAAAATCTGTCTCAAACTGCTTTTGCAAAAGGGAAATCTAATGGTCCCTGCAACCAAAAGATCTGGAAGGAGAACTAGCATCAGGCACAACTGGATTCAGGGCATGTTGTCAGGACACTATTACTTTCCATCTCTCAGCTCTGCTGGCTTCAGACTCGATTTTCACATGACAGAAAAATAGCCGCAGTTCCAGGCCCTACATCTCCCAGATTTGAGGTTTAAGGGAAAGAGTGAGTGTCTTTCCCAGAAATCCTAGAGAAAACCTCAAGGTATCTAACTGATTGATCAGCTGCCAGTTCTTAAACTAACCTCTATGCCCAGGAGACTGGACTGCACTGATTGGCTTAAGCCTGGATCATGTGCTTCATCTTGAGCTGCCCTGGAATCTCATGGACTGAGAACAGAGGACACGGTGGGATTCCCCAAGAGGAAAATGGGGCATGGGCACCAGAAGAGTAGAAGAGTGCTGAATAGATTAAATGATAAATGAGAAAGCTGAAACATTCACAATCTATTCATTTACGGAAAAGCACCTCTGGGGGCAATGCCAGCGTGAAGTTGGTTTATCCTTTTTTCACCTGCCCCAGCATCTCTTTCCATCAGTGTTTGGTGCAAATGCTGCTGCCAGGGTGATGCAAGGTCTATTAGTAACGTGTTCTTCCCTTAAGTCCCTTTCCCAACACCCAGCTCTATTTCCAGAACCTGATTATAGACACAGTTGGGGAGGAGGTGGGGGAGTATATTTCTGACAAAGTGATGTTTCCATTTCACACATATGACTAATAAGGAACTTGGCCAGGAATAGCTCTTTATACAGTTTTGAAAGCCCTGGCCTAGACCATAAATCACTGAATGGAGTTCTATCCACTCCTTTAACTTGAAACTTAATTTCCATCAGCCCAGTATTCTGCCTGAAGACTGAAGGAACAGAAGGGTGGACACTGAGTCTCCAATGGTGTCACCCCATTGGGATAGACCCTAGGACTGTGGGGAGGCCACCTTCCCATAGCATTGCCCTCAGTGGTGATCTGGGGTCAAGCAGAAACTCAGCATGGTCCCTCACTCCCTGCTCTGTATGCCTTGCCAATATAAGCCTTAAAAGTCATGGAAACATCTCTGGTTTTCGAACTCAAGGGATTTCAGCAACAGAGGTCAGAGAGTGGAAGGTCATATAGGAGTATGTGGAAGCATAAATATCTCTGGGCAGGAAGATGCTTGTCCTTGATGCATCCATGTGAGTAGGAGGAGGAAAGGGCTGAAAGGAGAAGGGTATGGCAGAGCTTGGGGCTCTTAGGAGAGAGAAACCAGGAAAAAGAAGTGTGTCCAGGTTGAGAATCCAGGACACTTTGTCATGCATTTCCATTAGGATAGAGATTCAGAAACCCACCAAGCTTCCAACGCAAGAGCTGGAGAATAATGTGGCATGAGATGGTCCACAGAATGAATTGACAAATTGACAGCTCAGTAGCAAAGGTTGGGGCTGAAACAGTGAACAAACAGACCAACCCAATAGGATCAAATGTAAGCAAGACAGAGCAGGTGGAAGACTCCTTGGCAGCAAGTGGATACCCTGGGGCGATGAAGGAGGGAATTGTTCTCTCTCTTCCAATGAAGGGAACTGTATTCCTCCATCTTGGCAGAGCTTCCAACTTCCACAGGACCCAGATCTTTGGGGAACCTTGTTTTCACCCTATGCCAGCTAAAAATAGTTGGGTGAAAATGTGACTGACCAGAGAACCTTTGTCCTCTATTGGGTTTAGCTTTTGGACAGAGTTAAGAGACTCTCTTCTGAGCCTTATTTTGGTTAAGAACATCATTTGGGGAAGGATGGGATGGTGAGGGGAGCTCTGCAAGGGCAGGCTAAAGGGCATCACATTTCTGGAGTTTGAATGTGTAGGAATCACGCTTTGTGGTTGGGGGACTTTAAGATCATGCCAAAAAGGGGTAGGAAAGGAGTTCAGATCGAGTATAAAAAACAGCCTTCCAGAGTATTGTCTGTTAAAACTTCTCCTGAAAGTGAGTATAAATAATAGAACTGACAGTTTCTTTACCTATTAAAATAACAACAATAATGTTTATTTTCTTTCTCCTGTAGCATGTGGACAGACAACCTGAGGTCCAAATTCCCTGGTAGCTATAACTAGTAAAATCTAGAAGCATACTGATAGCTGATCCTACTGCCAAAGCAATACCCTCAATGGTTGGATTTTCTTTTAATAATAATCTACGATAACTCTCATTTATAGAGTGATGCATTATAACTTGATGCTAAACTCAGTGTTTTACTACTATAATCTCATTGAGTCCTTGCAATGAGCTTGTGAGAAGGGGTTGAAAGTGAAAGTGAAGGTCTCTCACTTGTGTCTAACTCTTTGCAACCCCATGGACTATATAGTCCATGGAATTCTCCAGGCTAGAATACTGGAGTGGGTACCCTTTCCCTTCTCCAGGGGATCTTCCCAACACAGGGATCAAACCCAGGTCTCCCACATTGCAGGAGGATTCTTTACCAGCTGAGCCATAAGGGAAGCCCAAGAATACTGGAGTGGGTAGCCTATTCCTTCTCCAGTGGATCTTCCTGACCCAGGAATCAAACCAGGGTCTCCTGCATTGCAGGCAGATTCTTTACCAACTGAGCTATCAGGGAAGCCCCTGTTCCCATTTTGCAGAAGAGAAAGCAGAGGTTCACGAAATGAAATAGCCACAAAATGAGAAAACGGTGGAGATAGAATTCAACCCCAGTTGGTTAGACTGTAGATTCTGTGCACTTAACCACTATAATGTTCTCACCAGCACCTACACAACCTCCCACACACCTGAACACGGTTGTCTAAGGCTTTGGGCAACATGATTCAGAACAGGAGTGCATCCATCAGCATCCTGGCAGGAGACAGATGGCACACTCCAAAGGGGTAATCGAGGAGAATTTAGAAACGGGAAGACTGACAGGTTGAGTAAGGTTAAAGGAAACTAATAACGTATGGGGAAGCCTCCCAGGGCTAGTAGGAGTAAGAGCCTATGGGGAGAGGGACAGAGGCAGGAAAGAAAGCTCCTTAAGAGAGAACTGCCCAACAGGTGCTATAGCCCTGGGTAGAGGGACAGTAGAGGGACGCAGCCAAATAGGGGCTGGTGGAGAAGAACCAGGGGAATATATACCCTTGATGTTGCCCTGCCTTCCTCTCTCTGGGTGCCTCTCATTGACTGAACCCAGCTGAAGCCAGAGGGCAAGGGTGCCCACTGATGATGTCCTCAAAGTTAGCCTCCTGAGGCACAGAGCCAGGGAGAAGGATGAAGAGGGGAACTGGAGGAGCAGATGGACATGCCCAGCCACAATGAGATAACAAGTTTGACTGTCTGAGGGTAGCTTGGGGTTCAAGGATAATCTCTTTCATCTACAGGTAAAGGAATGTCTTCTAAGGATGTGAGAAAGAACGTTCTGGCGATTACAAATCAGCATGGAGTCATCAAGGGAAGAGATGGCCTTCCAGTCGCCCTTTCAGGGAAGGCATGGGAATCCTGAGTTGGGAGCTCATGGCATTGCAGTAGGCAGGAAGGACCTTAGGGCATTCTTGAGGACAGTGAAGCAAAGATAGCATAAATAGAGTGGTTGGGAATATGCTCAGTGAAGTGAAGTGAAGTGAAAGTCACTCAGTGCTGTGAGCCACAAGGGAAGCCTTAAAACGCTGATGAACAGATGAATGTCAGCCTGGATAAATAGCTTCATCAGTGTCTCAAAGCTCCCCCAAAGCCTTTATATCAACAGTTCCATCAGAGACCAGGAAGAACCATCAGAGGTCAGGCTTATCTGCTACTGGCTAGGAGTAGCTCATACTTTGGATTAAAGAATTAAAATCCCCCCCAATGATAGATAATTTGGAAGAATTTTGGCTAACTGTAACAGGATAAAACATCTGAAACCTTGGGGCCTAAACAAATGGACCTATCCATCTTGGATGGGAGGATGTGAAAAACTTGGGGGTTTATGTTGATGGTAAACTTGACATGAGTTGACCTGCATGATTAGCAAGAAAATTGGTGTGATTTTAGGTGACATTAATTGACAAAGAGCATTGAGGACAGGGAGGTATTTCTCTTGCTGGACCCTTTGCTGGTCATTCCCATTGGAAGGCCTCAATGTTAGTCACTCAGTCGTGTCCAACTCTTTGGGACCCCATGGACTGCAGCCTGCCAGGCTCCACTGTCCATGGAATTCTCTAGGCAAGAATGCTGCAGTGGGTAGCCATTCCTTTCTCTAGGGGATTTTCCTGACCCAGAGATCGAACCCAGGTCTCCTACATTGCAGGTGGATTCTTTACCATCTGAGTCACCAGGGAAGCCCTGGAAGGCCACAGAGAGCGTCACTTTTAAAGGAGAAGCACAGATGGCCCTGCATCTGAGGAGAGGCACGGGGACGGGGGAGGGTGTCAGAGAGCGTGGCACGTGAGGAACACGTGAAAGAAAAGGAGCGGCAGATAAGGACAACAAGGGAGAGGGAGAACAAGAAAGGGGTCTTCAAGCGGCCTTGTCCATGTTGTGTAGAATGCGAGCACCGTGCCCATTCAGTTCAGTTCAGTTGCTCAGTCGTGTCCGACTCTTTGTGACCCCATGAATTGCAGCACACCAGGCCTCCCTGTCCATCACCAATTCCCGGAGTTCACTCAAACTCATGTCCATCGAGTCGGTGATGCCATCCAACCATCTCATCCTCTGTCGTCCCTTCTCCTCCTGCCCCCAATCCTTCCCAGCATCAGGGTCTTTTCCAATGATTCAACTCTTCACATGAGGTGGCCAAAGTATTGGAGTTTCAGCTTCAGCATCAGTTCTTCCAATGAACACTCAGGACTGATCTCCTTTAGGATGGACACTGGTTGGACCTCCTTGCAGTCCAAGGGACTCTCAAGAGTCTTCTCCAACACCACAGTTCAAAAACATCAATTCTTTGGTGCTCAGCTTTCTTTACAGTCCAACTCTCACATCCATACATGATCACTGGAAAAACCATAGCCTTGACTAGATGGACCTTTGTTGGCAAAATAATGTCTCTGAAGTCTAAAGAGAGGCCAGCCAATTGGAGCTCAGCCTGCCGGCAGTCAGAGGAGGGAATGAGGTTGTGGGTCTCGCTCCCTGGAGGTGTTCTGGCCACAGGCTGGTGCAGAGGACACTGAGGCGCAGAGTGAAAAGGACGCCCGTATCGTTTCAGAGGATCTCTGGTGAGTCCAAACGCCCAGCTGCATGAGCAATGTTTGTACACTGTTCCTCCTCCCCACTGACCATCCGTGGGCTGTGGTCATGGGGACGGAGCACATCCAGTAACTGTTTGAGAACCTTGGGATGTAGGCTTCCCCAGTGGAGTGGAAAGAGCCTGGGCTGTGGGTTCAGGCAGACCTGGGCTTGCCTCCTCTTGGCCAGGTCTGTCTGAGAGACTTCAGAAGATTCACTCAGCTCTTGGGTACGGGCCCCATGCCGGGGAGAGGAGTTCAGGGAGCTGCCGCGCTCTCTGCCTCCCGCCCTGCAGCATGCATTGTGAGACATATAGGGGTAACGTGGGGGGAGCCTGGGCTCAGCCCACACTTAGTTCCCTTTGACTTTTATTTCTTGCAAGGAGCCAGAGCTAGAGACATTGGCAGGAAATCATGAAGGCCCAGAGATTTCATGGGCCTTTACGCGAAATTTGTCCCCCTCTGTCCTTCAAAGGTGCTGAGCACCAGGCCTGCCTCTTGCTCCTTCCTAAATGGCCGCTCTTTCTCCATAGCTTGTTCATGGCTCATTCCTCCCCCTCAATAGCTTTTCCTTGAAGATCCGACCCATAATTTGGTGGCAGTGGTGGTGGGTGGGTGGGGTTGGGAGGTTGGTGACAATAATAGGGTGGCCACTCTTTCTGAGCAGGCGGAACCTCCTCTTCCTGTGCTCCTGGGTCCTGATTCTGTACACTTCTCCATGTCCTGGGTGGGGTGAGAAGTCTTCCAGTTTCAGAGTTCACAAGCAGCCCGAACGAGTGGGTGTTTCACCCATTTGTCAAGGTTCAGCCCAGACACCACCTCCTCTGGGAAGCAGTGCCTGGTTTCTCCCTGTTCCCTGAACATTCTGTGCCATACAAGCAAGCACTGTCAAGGGCCAGTCTCTTTGCCTGCATCACTGCAGTCTCCCCAACCCCAGAGTAAACCCTCGAGGGCTGGGACCAGGTCATCTGATTTTCTGAATCCATCACAATGTTTATCTCTGTCTTGGGAAGACAGTGAAAAAGTGAAAGCATGAGTCGCTCAGTCATGTCTGACTCTTTGCAACCCTATGGACTGTAGACTGCCAGGCTCCTCTGTCCATGGAATTCACCAGGCAGAAATACTGGAGTGGGTAGCCATTCCCTTCTCCAGGGGATCTTCCCATCCCAGGAATCGAACCCAGGTCTCCTGCATTGCAGGCTAATTTCTTTACCATCTGAGCCACCCAGGAAGGCAAAGTGAAAGTGTCAGTCACTCAGTCAGTAGGTACCCAATAAAAGCTACTTGTTTTTTTTTTTCCAACCTTCCTCTCACAAAAGTCTAAGTCTAGAGCAGGAGGAGTAAACAGAAAGTTAGCATTCATTAATTCAACCAACATTTCACAAATGTCTCAAACTCGTGATTCATAAACTAAAACTGCCCATAGGCATGTCTCATGAGGTCAACAGTCAGTTTTGCTGTTGTTTTGTTTTAAATTATTGCAAATTAAAAAAAAAAATGCCTACAGATTTTACTCTGAATTTCTTGGCTGTCTTAAATGTTCGGCTGATACTGAGCTGTGGCTCCCCTCTGTAGAAAGGCCTTCTCTAGGTCATGGCGCTCTACCCAGCTTTACCCCTTTGGGTTCCTGCTAGCCCCCTTCGGCATTTGCATTTAGTTTGAGAGTGACTGACATCAGTAGGAATCCCATGGCATTTTGAGTTTAGAGATATCGGACTTCCTGGGTTATATCCAGATCTGCTCTAGGATATGCCTCTCCAACCCAGTTCAGGCCAAGATTCTTTCTCTTCCTGGTGCACCAAGTCCTGATTCCCACAGTGGGCCGCCTGCCTCCAGTCGGTCTTGCGGACAGAGCTTCTGGCAGTAACCTGAGCATCCTTGCCCCGGGGGCCTCGCCCAGCGCCTGGGCAGCACTAGGCGGGCAGGTGTGCGCCCCAGCAGGGCCCGGCTTCAGGTTGAGCCCAGAGACCCCAGCAGCTGCTTTGTGTGTGTCAGGTCCCAGGCCGGGGTAGGGGGAGGCTGTGTGGGGAGACCACCCACTCTAAGTGCCACTTCCCTAGAACCTCCTTTCAAAGACGCCCTGGGAAGTGACCCTCCATTTGGCCCGGGGCAGTGACCCGAGGTTGCCCACGCTCTGAGGGCAGTAGGGACCCTGCCAAGGGCCCACTTCCTGCCCTCCTCAGGCCCAGATTTCAAAGCTGTCGATTCACTCTTCCTTCTCTTCCCGCCCGCCTCTTGCCCTCCTCTCCTCCCCAACATTCTTTGCTTCTTGTTTATATAGCAGAAAACATCTGCGAGAGTAAATGACTGAGATGAAAGATCTTGGCAAAGAGCTATTTTTCTTTGCTTGGCTTAAAGGGGGACAGATGAAGACTTCAGCCTCACCCTCGCCCTCCCCAGCGGGACTCCCTCCCCCACCTCCCGGGGAGAGGAGAAATGGGATCTGCGTGAAGACAGACCAGAAGGTGGCCCAGCCGGCCCCAAGTCCCCAGGCAGGGGAGGTTGTTTTTCCAGTGGAACAGGCTGGCCTGGAGGAAGAGTCCGTGGAAAGAGGCTCGGCTTGCTTCTGCAGCTGGGTCTGCATCGTTTCCTGCCGGCTCTCTGCTCTCTGCCTGCATGCGCTGCAGGCAGCATGGCCATGTCCCCTGGCAGCAAACCCCTTGTTCTGAGCTCTGAGGCATGTTATGGAGGAGGGACCATCCCACCAGCTTTCCTCCCCTCTGCTTCTCTCTCTTGACGGCTTGCTCAGTTTTACAGGGAATGACAGCCTGGGCTTCATGTCTTCTCTCCCGCCTCAAAGGAGCTGTGTGGTTCTGGATAAGTTAGTAACTTTTCTGATCCTCAGTTTCTCCATCTGTGAAATGGGGATAGTGATACTTAACTTCACACAGAATGGAACAATATAACAAGCATGCTCCAAACAAAACTGGGTACTTCATAAATACTTAAAAAATGGTGATGAGGGGGTGGCGCTGGTGGCAAAGATGAGGACCCAATGGGATGTGGGGTGGGAGGGAAGGAGAAAGTTGATGCTGAGTCTCTGGGTGACTTGCAGGACCTCTATCTTCTCTGAAGATTGAGTTGAGTTTTTCCCCTTCTCTCTGTAGAGGGATTAGGATCATGAAGTAGAGCAGATACTCTTGACATAGCTGAGATGAAGGGGAGATGGGGAAAATTCATCATTCTTAGCCCTGTAGGGGCTGTTTCTCTCTGTGTCTGTAGGCTCTAGTGGAGGGAGGTCAGAAGCCCTTGTCACGTAGATGAACCCCCTGTGCCATGCATCATGAAGACAGACCTGTCAGGGCTGGCTGGGGCCCGGTGGCCTGGGGTCTCTAGGATGCTGGCTTAGAGGTTCCCACAGGAAAAGGCAGAGGATGAGGCTGCCCTCAGAGGGTGGCTTGGGGAGTGCTTCCCCTCAGCGTCATCTCCCACCCGGCCCAGAACCTCCCTTCTTTCCACACTGCCCGGCAGTCCTGCTCCTGGAGTCTCGCAGCGGCCATGGTCAGCTCTCAGGAAGATACCAGCATTTGGACCAGGGCAAGGCAGCTCTCATTTGGGAAAATGATGAGCAAATTCTTACCAGGATGGCACATGGGGGGTAAGTTTGACTTCAGGTACAACAGGAAGAAGAAAAGTTGGCACAGGTGCACGGCTTAGGCGGAAAGCAGCTGACAGCAGAGGTCCAGGAGAGAAACTTCCTCCTAGCCTGATCACTGTCCAAACTGCATCTGGCAGGCTGGCCAACAGAGTCCAGGATGTTTGTTCATAGATGCTAAAGCAGGTGGGCACAGGGCGGAAGGCCCAGGCTGACAGCCTGTCCCAAGGCTACTGGACTTGATCTGTCAAACCTTTCGCACCCCATGGAGAGGTGACCGGCTTCTGCGCATAGGCCTCCCACTGTGAAGTACAGACCTAGGAAGCAGAAGCCTGGATGTGTCTCCTCCTTGTGAACTTGGATGCCTGAGGCCCCCAGACTGACCCCTACTACGGAAGGAGGCACCCTGACTGAGGCATCTGCCAGCTTACCTCTGCGCCTATGAGCTGGACCCTTCCGGTCAATGTCAGGCTACTCAGGCTCCCCTGCCAAGCTCACTTTGTATCATTATGCAACCATCTAGTTAATGACGGGGAAAGAGGCCAAGCACCATGCTTTGGTCACACAGCAATAAGTTCCAGTTAGGCTGTGAACCTGGTCTGTGTGGCTTCAGAGCCTCTGCATCCCCTCTCCACCAGACCAGCCTGACCAACTGGGGATGTCCCTAGTGCAGGGATCAAATTGCCAATATCCACTGGATCATTGAAAAAGCAAGAGAGTTCCAGAAAAACATCTATTTCTGCTTTATTGACTATGCCAAAGCCTTTGACTGTATGGATCACAATAAACGGTGGAAAATTCTGAAAGAGATGGGAATACCAGACCAGCTGACCTGCCTCTTGAGAAACCTGCATGCAGGTCAGGAAGCAACAGTTAGAACTGGACATGGAACAACAGACTGGTTCCAAACAGGAAAAGGAGTGCATCAAGGCTGTATATTGTCACCCTGCTTATTTAACTTCTATGCAGAGTACATCATGAGAAACACTGGGCTGGAGGAAGCACAGGCTGGAATCAAGATTGCTGGGAGAAATATCAATAACCTCAGATATGCAGATGACACCACCCTTATGGCAGAAAGTGAAGAACTAAAGAGCCTCTTGATGAAAGTAAAAGAGGAGAGTGAAAAGTTGGCTTAAAGCTCAACATTCAGAAAACTAAGATCATGGCATCTGGTCCCATCACTTCATGGGAAATAGATGGGGAAACAGTGGAAACAGTGGCTGCCTTTATTTTTCTGGGCTCTAAAATCAGATGGTGATTGCAGCCATGAAATTAAAAGATGCTTACTCCTTGGAAGAAAAGTTATGACCAACCTAGATAGCATATTAAAAAGCAGAGATATTACTTTGCCAACAAAGGTCCATCTAGTCAAGGCTATGGTTTTTCCAGTGGTCATGTATGGATGTGAGAGTTAGACTATAAAGAAAGCTGAGCGCAGAATAATTGATGCTTTTGAACTGTGGTGCTGGAGAAGACTCTTGAGAGTCCCTTGGACTGCAAGGAGGTCCAACCAGTCCATCCTAAAGGAGATCAGTCCTGGGTGTTCATTGGAAGGACTGATGCTGAAGCTGAAACTCCAATACTTTGGCCACCTAATATGAAGAGCAGACTCATTTGAAAAGACCGTGGTGCTGGGAAAGATTGAGGGCAGGAGGAGAAGGGACAACAGAGGATGAGATGGTTGGATGGCATCACCAACTCGATGGACATGAGTTTGAGTAAACTCCAGGAGTTGGTGATGGATAGGGAGGCCTGGCGTGCTGCAGTTCATGCGGTCGCAAAGAGTCCGACACAACTGAGCGACTGAACTGACTGAACTAGTCCAGGGGCAGCCACAGGTGACTCAACTAATTCAACTGAACAAAAAACTCAGCTCCTCAGTCACACTAGCTTCATTCTAGTGCTCTGTAGCCACATGTGGCTGGTGGCTATCAGACAGACATGGAAGCTGCCACTTGCCCAGAAAGTTCTACTAGGCAGGACTGTGACTGGGCCATGCTAACTTGCTATCGTTTTAGTCATGCCATCTAAACCATTAATAAAATTAACAACTATTAATAAAATAAATAAAAATAAACTAATAAAATAGCTACAAACTAGCTATTTTTCAAACCTATGTCTTCTACCCTCTGCCTACCCAGCTTGTCTGTCCCCGAGGGGAGTGTGGTAATTAATCCCCAGGCTCTGGGAAGGAACTGCAGCCTAGCAGAGCAGAGGGGTTGGGGCCAGGCATTCAGCCCTGTCCTTGGGCCCCTCTGTACCTTCCTTGAGGCATCTATTGCAGATTTAGGGCCTGGCAAACCCCTCAGGGGGCTTCCATGGTAGCTTAGCTGGTAAAGAATCCACCTGCAATGCAGAAGACCCGAGTTAGATTCCTGGGTCAGGAAGATCCCCTGGAGAAGGGATAGGCTACCCACTCCAGTATTCTTGGCCTTCTCTGATGGCTCAGACAGTAAAGAATCTGCCTGCAATGCGCGAGACCTGGGTTGGATCCCGGGGTTGGGAAGATCCCCTAGGGGAGGGCATGGCAACCCACTCCAGTATTCTTGCCTCGAGAATCTCCATGGACAGAGGAGCCTGGTGGGCTACAGTCCATGGGGTCGAAGAGAGTTGGACACGACTGAGTGACTAAGCTACAAATCCTTCAGGGCAGCAGGGCCGTGGGGCCTGACTCCCTCACCCATCCAGGCAGGCTCAGAGGTCGTCCTTTCAGTCCCTCAGCACTCTGAATAGACCCTGTGAGTGAGCTTTGTGCAGAAGTGTGCAGAAAGGCCCTCTGTCTGGGAGCCCAGGAGCTGCTCTGAGCCCCGCACAGAGGCCAGCCCTGTGCAGCTCTGCCCAGAGAGGTCGGCCGGGGAGGGGCAGTGAGCTCCGGCGGCACACATTCCCTCCCTGTTTTCACGCTGGCTCGTGTAGGATGGACCGTCATCCTCGGTTACCCTGCTGGGAAAGAGGGAGCCGAAGGATATGAGAATCAGAGCTGTATACACTGCCAAGGGGCTGTGTGCAGTCTAATTGGAGTCTGGCAGTCCCTGGGAGGCAGGTGGGACTCCCTATGATCATCTTCTCTGGCGGACTAAGATGACTGATGGGCACAGGGAAACTGGCCCTGGGCAGCCAGCCTTACTTGACAGAGCAAGTAAGTGCCTTGTCCTTTGATTACATCCCCACTCCACTGCTAGCACTGATGGTGGCAGAGACAGAGGCTGTCTGAAGTCCAGTGAGCAGGTCACTTGGTCTCTCCAAGGAATTAAGGGTCAGAGCTGGACTCGCCCTGCCTGAGCCCCTTCACTCTGCACTAGATGTGTGGACTTATTCCTCTGGATTCTCCCTTAAGTGGAACTCCCAGAAGGCAGGGATCTTGTTCTGTTCCTTGCAAGAGCCAGAACCTGGACCATGCCTGGCACTAAGAAGGCCCTGAACAGACATTAGGTGGATGGATGAATGGCTGGGGTTGAATGGGCTGAATATAGGCACAGCAGTGTCACCCAGGTCCTGTCTACTATGAGACAGTTAACTGTCTGGGAGAAAAAGAGGTGATGCCAGAGCTGGGACGGTACCACCCCTGTTCAGGACAGTCTCTATTTCCTCCTTACCAGCAACAGGATGCAGAGAAGAGAGGCTGCTCATTTGTAAAACCAGGCCCTCTGGCACTGGTGCTCCGCCAGGACCCCAGATCTGAGAGCCAGTCTCCGGCTTCTCTCTTGCCCCTTGGCCTTGGTTGTTGGAAGCCAGAGACTGGCTCCCGGGGCTGACTTCCGGTGCAGGCCAGAGCCCCACAGGCCCTGGGCAGGCAGGCTGGGGCTGGGCGGAGACTGTAACTGTAGCAGGAGCCGTGTATCAGAGGGGCCGGGGCTGCACAAGAAGACCTCAGCCAGGGTGAAATAAATCTGCCCACCTCCCCCCACTTGCTTGCCCTCTCCCCCGACCTGCACAGGTTTGCAGTTCATCCAGCGTCCTCAGGTGCTGTTCCTGCTATCAGATGATGAAAATGGAGCTTCGTCTTGAAGCAAGAAAGAAGTAGCTCACTTCTCCCCTTCCTACTCCATTCGAGCCGCTTCCCTCCCCCCTCACCATGTGTTCTTGAAACCTGGGGCTCTTCCAAGTCCTAAATGTGCTGGAAAGTATATCCCGGAGCAGCTGCAAACCTGCTCAGGCTGCAGTGGCCCGGGGTGAATCAGAAACCAAGAGACAGGCAAGCTAACAATGCAGACCCTTGTTCGTGCACTGAGAGAGATCACCATCAGTGCTGGGGCTCCTGGGAGTGAGGGGCAGTGAGCTCAACGGCTCCCCCCCGCCCCCAAGCGCAATCATATGTACACACATACTCACACCCACCATTTGCCTCCTGGTACCATCCACACACCTTGCCCAGAAGAGTAGACTCTGGGAGAGGTGGTCCTTAGTGGGCCCTAGTTCATGACGACTGGCCATCTGGGCTAGCCTCTCTCTAAACTGCTTCTATCCCAGCCATGTGCTCTTTCCCTCTAACTTAACTGGGAAGCAGTGAGGGGGGAGTTGGAAGGGAGGGTTTGCATGAAGCCAAATGGATTGGGATTGTCTCAGCTTCCCTCTGAGCTGGGGGACCATGAAGGACAGTAGGATGCACAGCCAAAGGGGCTTCTTGGAGCCCAAGAAGATTTTGGGAAGCCTGTTTGCAGGAACCAGACACCCTGAAAAAAAAAAAAAAAGAATTTGCAGGCAAGTCTCAAAGCAGGCTAGTCACGGAGTTGGCAGCTGCTCAAGGCCGCAGTGGAGTCAGGGGCCTTTCCATCAGGCCTGATTACAACCACTCACGATCCCGGCCAACTGCAGGCATTAAGTGCCAAGTACCTACGGGGGTCTGAGCCACCCACAGAAACTGCCCTCTTCACACTCACCACATCCTGGCGACGTGGGAGTGAGGGAGGGGGCGGGTTCCCCTACTACCGCAAATGGACAAACTGAGGCTCAGGGCCACCTGACTGCTAGACGCTGCTGGTGAGAAAACACAAAGCTCAGTCCCTTAACCCAGCTCCTAAAGGTGAGGTTCCTTCTACCAGCTGCCTCCCATGAGCCTGGCAGAAAGGCAGGAGAGGAAGAAGGCTTAATATAAATTTTCCCTAAGGCAAACGTATTTCCAGGGCCTCATCTTCCCTTGTGAGGCAGACATGGTGCGAACTCCAGAGGGTTTCCAGGATAAAAACGGCCTCAGCTCCAAGACTGACGCAGATGGATCCTATCCACTCCGAAGCACCGGGGTCATGTCCAACTCCGCTCTCTTTCTTTGTCCCCCATCCGCCGCTGTGTCTGAGTTTTGCATGTTCTGTCTCAGAGAGGGCTCCCAAATCCTGGCTCTTCCTTCTGTCCCCAAGCACCACTGCTTTAATTCAAGCTCCCATCATCTCTTTCTGAAT
This sequence comes from Capra hircus, assembly GCF_001704415.2. NCBI lineage: Eukaryota > Metazoa > Chordata > Mammalia > Artiodactyla > Bovidae > Capra > Capra hircus. The sequence goes on from NC_030817.1 coordinate 22,675,847, forward strand.
TACCACCATACCTGCTCACCCCACCCTCCCTGCCACCATCCTATCAAACCAAAAATGCATCTGCGCACGACACTTCCCAGCCTGAAAATCTCTTTGTTTTCCCTCATCCCCAGGCTCACGTGCAAGCATCTTAGCCACACAAGACCCTTTGTAAACTGGGGCCAGCCCCAGTTCATCCTCATCACCTGTTGCTTCCCCAGGTACTTGCCATGCCAGGCACATGAAACTGCTCTCCGATGCCCCTGTGGCTTTGCACATGCCATTCTCTCTGCCTAGAATATCCTCCTCCCCACCTTAACATTGTCTCTACTCAGAAATGCATATCTGCCCTTTAGAACACAGTTCAAATACCCTCTAACTCCATGCACAGTCCCACGTTTGTGCCTCTTTCGTAAGACTTCTTAAAAAAAAAAAGAAACTGTAACCATCAATTACATATTTGTCTATCCCCTGGGGCTGACTTTACCTTCTGAGGACTTTTGGCCATGTCTGGAGACAATTCTGGGGAGCACTGTTACTGTCATCTAGAGGGTAGAGGCCAGGGATGCTGCTAAACACTGTATAATGCAAGACAGCCCCAGGACTAAGAATTATTTGGCCCCATAATTAGCAGCGCCAAGACCAAGCCACTCTGTATTAGAATGTATATCTCTAAAGTGGCTTCTTATTTGTGTTTTTTTTTGTCTGCAGTGGTTGGCCTAAAGAGGTATCTGACAAACATATGGGCAGACTGACTAACAGTTTTATGTCTTCTCCGTCTATAACATGTGGGTCACTTTGAGATTAGGTAATTAGAACTTAAGAAAGTTGATCAATAGTGAGGAAGTATATTGAAAAGGATGGAATAGAGCATGTTCTTGAATTGATGTTTACATTCGCTGCAGGAAAGAACCTATGTAATATCATTGGAGTAGATGTCAAGTTTGGCATGAACCCATATCTCCACTGTAGCATCTGTTTTTTAATTAGACAGAAGCCTGTAATTGAGAAGTATTAGGTGAATTCTTTCAATGGAGGCTCACGGCTGGAGTTAACCCTTATTAGGGCAGAGGACTTAAGGATCGGCTTCATGTCCTACTGGTGGGATAGGACCAACTTGGAGTCATTACCGATAGAATCTATAAAAATGATTAAAGTTCTGGACGCCTAGGCCTGATGAAGAAATGCAAAGGAATGATACTGTTTAATCTCAAGGAAGTGGTAGCTGAAGGGAGTCCTAGTGGCTGTACTTCAGTAACGCAGGAGGTTTCTAAGTGGAGGACATGACCAGCCACTCTTTGGTGCCCAGGACTGAAGAAGAAGCCTGTAGGGGTAGGGAGAGGGATGGAGGTAAATGGCCCCTGGATAGAGCAAGTAAGTGCCTTTTTCCTTTGACTACATCCCCATTCCTCTACTGGCACTGTTGGAGTTCTGGGGAGCAGGCTGGCCAAGTTTCAGGTCTTGCTTCTAAAACTTTCCTTTGAACTGGGGAAGCAAGAAAGACAAGGGGAGCCTGGGAGGCAGAGGGCAGGAGTATTAGGGAGGAAAAAAAGGCGAGAAAGAAGGAGAAAGGAAAGCAAGAGCAGAGAGGCAGCTGGAGAGACATCAGGAAAACGTCGAGGCCTCCGCATCTGGAAAACAGACCGGGGGCTATATTTAGACTGCCATGACTTGCAATAATTTGTGCAAGGGGGGAAAAAGGAAAATGTGAAGTTGGCATTGTTTCAGGGAGGGAATGAGTTATAAGAAAAGAACGGCTTGATAGGGGAGAGCTGTGCATGAAGCCTCAGCCCAGGGCCCTTAGGAAAGGGCGTCTGAACAGTGCAGGCCATCAAGAGTGAGTGATGGTGTTTACGGAGCCTGATCCAGCTCATGCCCATGTCCCCAGACAAGCCCTGTACTCTCCACCAAGGACACCGGTACATTCCTGGGTGTGCCAGGTGGCCTGTCAGCCATGGCACCAAGATGTGGGTGAGGATGTCACAGGGGGCTTTCTGAGAGTGAGGGCCGAGGCAGGGGTATGGCGTGGGGGCTCAGAGTTCCGTGAGCAGCACTCTGTAAATCCTAGGAATTTGTATATATTGCCGAGGCCTTTCTCCAGCTGGATTATAAATAGAGGATTAGTTCAAAGGCAGGCAGCCTTTTAAAGAGATGGTGCCAAAAGAAGCCTGCAAACCAAATACAGTAAAACCTCCTTAAGCCCCTGTTGCTTTATTCCAAATAGCATATAAGTCAAAGCAATAGGATTTCCCCGGCTAAGTGCTCCATCGTCCTTTAGGAAAAAGTCTAGGGGGTTCAAAAGGAGCTATAATAAAACTTCAGTTATCCAGAATGGAATGTATTATTCCGGACAGTGGAACTTTCTGGCTAGCTCAAGGTTTGCCCTTTGAAACATTACATTTAAAATGTAATTATTTTGAATGGAAGTTTTTCTAAAAAAAAACATTCACTTCCTAGGTTTTGAGATGGAGTATGCTGATTTTAATTTAATATTGTTATTATGCTTAAAGTTATCTCAGTAAACTTTAGTCACCATGTTGTTCTTCCAATGGACCCAAGACCTTGGAGATATGTGTGGCCATTGTCTGTATCCCAAGTTGCTTCATGTTGTTGTGCTTTTGGGGTTCCTGGGTCTACTTTTTATCAGGGAGCATGACATTTTACTCCAAGACCTAACTTTTTTTAGTCTGTTCTGGGTTGAGAAACCAGATAGGCCAAGTCATTAAAATTCTGTGTAAACAGAAAGTAAACAGAATATGAGTGAGGAATTTAGCCTCTTCTATTCCTATAGGATTTATTCAGTCTTTCTTAGAGGGTAATAGTTCATCGAGTTCTCTGGGGACAGTTGCTTTGAATTATATGCTACTTTAAATAAACCAATATGAGCCTATGCAGATAATTTTGGCTACTTAGACGTCACTTGGCTCATCTCCAGGTTCTGGTCTGATTTTAGATAGTGAGGTGTCTGGGTAGTTATGTTTTGGATAGAGGAAGTCTGATTCTCCTTTGAACCCTATGTTCTCAAGGCCCTTGCATTTGAGGTCAATGGATTTTTTGCCTGCCTGTATGTGAGGCTGGTAGTGTGATTAAACCCAGCACAGGAAAAAGATCATAAAGAATGACCCTACCCACTGGCTCACGAATGTCCCATTTTCTATGTGCTGGAAAATGATGATTTCCAGGCAGGATGCTGAGCAGAAGAGCCATATGTAGCATCAAAAAATGGGAGGATAGGAAGGAACTGGGTTGTGTATTGGTCCTAGGTAGAGACTGGATATTCAAATAAGGCCAACCTGGGGGGGCTTAAAGGTCCTTGGGTTGTTTCTGCTATCTTCTGGTTAAGCAGTGATAGTCTTTCTGTGGTCAATCAGATTCAGTGCTGTGTCAAGTCCTCAAATAGTTGATCTCCCATCAGCAAAGTTCAGACAGAGAAATTAGGCTCCACCAGGGGAAGTGACTTTCTATTTTCCCAACAGGCCAAAAGGGGACTCTCAGATGCCCTGCAGCCAGGCCACTGCGCCAAGGCAGTGCTCTGTTAGGTTGACTCAAGACAGGAGGAGTCTCACATGATTTCAGAGAGGGTCTTGAGAAGTGCTATTACAGCTTACTCTTATACAAGAGCTCAGGGTCAGACATATTTTACTTTCATATCAGTGCCAGATTAAAAGACAATTGGTCCCTTTGCTGAGCTGTGCCTCACGGCTGATCTGCCCACTGGCTGATCTGAGGAAATGTGCCCTACACAGACCATGCTCTGGAACACATGATCCATCTCCCCTCCTCACATGATTGGACCACGGGTGGGCACCCACTTATGGGTGACCCAACCAATGACAACCAAAGATTGAGATGGCCTGGCTCAAAAAGATGAGCCAGGATAAATCAGTCCTTTCAGGGAAATCTAGGATTGGAAGTGGAAAGACTGGACCTATTGGACACTGACGTTGAAAATGTAGCTATGATGGGGCCATAATGTTGGCTGAGAGCTGACTTTTCTACAGTTAAGTGGAAAGCGGGAGTAAGAAGTGGAGAGCAGAGGTTTGGAGAAGGTGTAGAACGTGAAGTCACTAAAGGAGGAGTCCTTGTGGATTTCTATGATCTGTCTAGAGGAAGTCTCTCCTTTGCAACAGAGAGTGCTTTGTCTAAGACTGCCACAATCTCTTTAAAACACTTGCTCAAACACCAGGAGCTCCAGGCTAGATCCATCTTAATATGTCCTTCTTCAACCTGAGGAATTCCAAGTCTTTAACATTTCCTCAGAGGACCCATTTTCCAAGGCTTTAATCTTTAAGTTGTCTTTCTCTGATCCCTCCTAAAGATTTCCAAATTCTTTATGTCCCATTGCTCCATCTGGTGCCAGGGTTGCCCTTGGGGATAGCCAGGACTGATTGCAATGCACACTGCACTCCTGGTCGGCTACCCTAGGACCACACTCTGCTTGATTTCCTAATAACAGAGCTGTCCAGCTGACTGACACGCAGACCTGCTTCTCCCCTAACCTGATACTCCTCCAGGGTCATCACTGTTACAAAATATCAGTGCAGCAAGGGGCTGGGCAGTTATCTAGCCTTACCCTGTCATTTTAGTAATGAGGAAACTGAGTCCCAAAGAGCTACATACCTTGCACAAGTTCAGGCAGAGTTGAATAACTTGCTTTTCCTGTGTGTGTGTGTGGGGGGGCGGGGGCCATGGGAGCTGGGGGTGGGGTGGGGTGGGGTGGGTGGGTGGTGGTTTGCTTAATCCCACTAGTTTATAACATTCTACAAGCTTCAGAGGGCATTTTGAGTTGTTAATATTCCAATTCAAATACATTATTTGTTATCTGTGATGACTGATAGGCATGAGTGTGCACCACACAACTCAGTATTCACCCATGGTAGAATGAACCTCTAAATATCCCACTTCATCTTTCATATGACTGGTTATGGAAGTAGGGTATGTGAAAACTGATTTATTGGGCTAAAGGAAAAATATTAGAATATTTATTTTTAAAAATTTAATTGTCTTTTATAATGTATATATTTTAGTGAATACACACACATGCATATAAAGTATATGTTTATTTACTCTTATATATAATTGTAAAACTCTACATATATATATATATATACACACATATATATTTGGAGGATTTTCAAGTTTTTTTATTAGTAGGCTTGTGCAATCAAGATTTTAACACATAGTTCAAGTTCAGAGTTGCTGCTCACAAACGCACCATATAATATTAATGTAGTGAGGATTGTGTATATTTACCCAAATTCTACTTCGTGCAGTTTGGTGAACCAACAGTACTTGAATGAAAAACTATAGAAATAAAAATGGCACAATTTAATTATTATTAATTATTGAAAGTCACTCAGTCATGTCTAACTCTTTGCGACCCCATGGACTATACAGTCTATGGAATTCTCCAGGCCAGAATACTGGAGTGGGTAGCCTTTCCCTTCTTCAGGGGATCTTCCCAACGCAGGGATCAAACCCAGGTCTCTCCCATTGCAGGTGGATTCTTTACCAGCTGAGCCACTAGGGGAGCCCCAACTACAAAATACATTAAGCAAAATTAATCAATTCTGATTTTCCATTTCTTTTAAAAAAAGAAACCTATTAGAGAAATAAGAAGAGACTATTACTTTCTTAACATGAAAATGCTTCTTAAATTTCAAAAGCCAAGGCTATTCTTTTTTTAAATTTTATATTATTTGCTTATTACATTTATTAAACTTATTTATTTAGCTATTATTATTTTGGGGGGACACGCCTTGTATCTTGTGGGACCTTAGTTCCCTGATTGAGGTTGAACTCGGGCCTTCAGGAGTGAAGGCACTAAGTCCTAATCACTGGACCACTGAGACTATTCTTAATGGCACAACATTAGAGACATTGTCATTAAAAGTGGAGATAAAGATTACATGAAACTATACAATTTTATTATATAAAAATCATTTGAAGTTTCTTCTAATGCAGTAAGACATGATACAACAATAAGAGGTAAAACTCCTAGAAAGGAGATGAATAAAATTAAGCTTTAGACGTAGGATATATGGGTTTGATCCCTGAGTCAGGAAGATTCCCTGGAGGAGGGCATGGCAACCCACTCCAGTATTCTTGCCTGGAGAATCCCATGGACAGAGGAGCCTGGTGGGCTACCGTCCGTGGGGGTCACAGAGAGCTGGACACGACTGAAGTAGCTTAGCACCCATGCACACAAAGTAGCTTAATATAGAAAGTGAAAGTGAAGTCGCTCAGCCGTGTCCGACCTGCAGCCCACCAGGCTCCTCCGTCCCTGGGACTCTCCAGGCAAGAATACTGGAGTGGGTTGCCATTTCCTTCTCCAGGGGAACTTCCTGACCCAGGGATCGAACCCAGGTCTCCCGCATTGCAGGCAGACGCTTTAACCTCTGAGCCACCAGGGAAGCCCCAAATAAAAGCCAACAAGTGAAGCAAATTATGTCCATTTCTTCCAAAGATGTGAAAATAAATGGATAGAAGTTCCCATATATTTAGAATTTTAATGTTGGAAGAAATCTTAAACATGTACCTGACCTATATTTGGTGCTCAATAAATATTATTTATTTATTTTATTTTTATTTATTAATTTTTAAAAATATTTTTAATTATATGAATGATTAAATGACATTGATAAGTTCACTTTTAAGAAACATGGATTTTTCTTTATGTAAGATTAAGAGGTTCCACAAATCATTGAGAAGGGAAGGACTGTATTCAGCAAATAGAGCTGAAACAAATTAGAGATTCGAGAGAAAAATTTATTCAGAGACTCATTGGACATCATTTCCAAATAAACTCCAAATGCTTTAAAGAGTTAAGTATAAAAATAAACAAACAAACAAAAAACAGGTAAAAGTACCTACACAAACTTCTAGAGGAAAATATAAATGAATAAACATACCTAATCTCTAAATGAGAGAGGACTCTAGACTCAAAGCAACTGGAAGGGTCATGAAAAACTAGAGATCTGACTATATAAAAATGTTTAAATACTTACTTTGAAAATTATAGAAGCATAACTAAAAGGCAAACAACAAGCTGGGAGAAGTATTTGCAACGAAATAGTGAATGACAAAAGGTTATTATCCTTTAAGAGTTCATCTACTTGACAAGAAAAACAAAAAGATAAATGAGCAAAGGCAGAAACACATAGTTTATGTAAAAGGAAGTGCAAAAGACCCACCTTTGGAAAGGAAGGACCAGATTCATTGATAATAAAAACTTTATGATCAATCATTTTCTTCTTATTAAAGAAGCAAAGTTTTGCTTATTTTTAAATGAAATAACACAAAGATGCCAGTTTTATAGGGAAACAGGCAATCTTATTCACTGTTGGGGGAGAAACTAGCATCACTTTACTGGAAAGACCTTTTGCCATATGCTTCTTGAAAATGTTCTTCAACTTTGATACATTACTTCCACTCCTGAGAATTCTACCTGTGGTAAGTTGGCTAGACCTAGTAAATAAAAATATAGAACACTCAGTTAAATATGAATTTCAGGTGTATAGCAAATATGTTTTAAGAATAAGTTTGTCCCTGACAATATTTGGGGGACTAAAATACTAAAAAATTATGTATGGTTTCTCTGAAGTGCAAATTTAGCTGAGCATCCTATATTTTATCTGTCAATCCTTGCTTATGGAAATAATCCAAAATGCTGCAAAGATTCAGGCACAGATATTTGTTACAATTTTATTTATGTGATAGCAAAAATATCAAAAGAAAATAATCATAAATTTCCAACAGTAGGAGAATGGGAGAGGGTCTGTGTCTGAAGTTTCTAATGACAATACGTACGTTGTTGTTCAGTCCGCCAAGCTGCGTCCAGCTCTTCATGACCCCATGACTGCAGCGCACCAAGTTTCCCTGTCCCTCACCACCTCCCGGAGTTTGCGCAAGTTCATGTTCATTAAAACAGTGATGCCATCCAACCATCTCACCCTCTGTTGCCTTCTTCTCCTTCTGCCTTGAATCTTTCCCAGCATTAAGGTCATAAGGACAATACTTATAATAGGAGGTAAAGTTAAAAAACAAGCAGGCACTGCATATCCCTTAAGATAGCTACTATCAAAACAGAACAAAACAAAATGGAAAATAACAAGTGTTGGGGAGAATGTGATGAAGAAACGGGAGCCCTTGTACACTGTCTGTAGGAGTGTAAAACAGTACAGCCAATGTGGAAAACAGAATGGCAGCTCCTCAAAAAATTAAACATACAACTAACATACGATCCAGCAATTCCACGTCTGGGTATATACCCCAAAGAATGAAAAGAAGGGTCTCGAAGAGACTATTTGTACACCTATGTTTATAGTGGCATTATTCATAATAGCTAAAATGTGAAAGAAACCCAAGTGTCCATTGATGGATATAGGGATAAGCAAAATGTGGTATTGCAATGCAATATTATTCAGCCTTAAAAAAAGAAAAGAAATTCTGACACATGCTACCTCATGAATGAAATTTGAAGACATTTTGCGAAGTGAAATAAGCCAGTCACTAAAAGACAAATACTATATGATATCACTTATTTATATAAGTGGGCTTCCCTGAGAGCTCAGGTGGTAAAGAATCTGTCTGCAATGCAGGAGACCCCAGTTTGATTCCTGGGTCGGGAAGATCCACTGGAGAAGGGATAGGCTACCCACTCCAGGATTCCTGGGCTTCCCTTGTGGCTCAGCTGGTAAGGAATCTGCCTGCAACACAGGAAACTTGGGTTCTGGCCTGGAGAATTCCATGGACTGTACAATCCATGAGGTTGCAAAGAGTCAGACACAACTAAGCGACTTTCACTTTTACTTTTCCCTTTCATCACTTATTTAAGAAAATTAGAGTAGTCAAAATAATAGAGACAGAAACTAGAGTGGTGCTTGCCAGAGGCTGTGGGGAGAGTGGTGAGGAATTGCTGTTTAATGGGTACAGAATTTCAGTTGTGCAAGAGGAAGAGCCCTGGAGATGGAAAGTGGTGATGGTTGTACAACAATGTAAATGTCCCTAATTTACACTTAACTGTACACTTAAAAATAGCTTAGGTGGTAAATTTTTGGTATATTTTACCACAATAAAAAATTTAAAACAAGTGAGGCCAAAGCTATGATTTCAAGTACATAGAACCATAAACACAGGTTCAGCTCAGTCACTCAGTCATGTCCGACTCTTTGTGACCCCATGGACTGCAGCACGCCAGGCCTCCCTGTCCATCACCAACTCCCGGAGTTCACTCAAACTCATGACAGGAGAGAAACACAAAATGCCAACAGTGGCTCCCCCTGTGTGCTGAGACTATTTTTATTCTCTTCTCTCTATATTAGTAGTTTTGTTTTTTCCTAATGTCTCCAGCATGAGCATAGATCAATGGCAGGTGTGGAGCTAATTAAGAGAATAAAATAAAACCAAAATTGAGGCATGGTCCCAACCTGAACCATTGTTTGAGGACATGTCTAGGAGAGTCTGAACAAATGACACTCTGCGGCAGGGTAGGAAATGGATGGAGGGGTGATGCCTATTCCAATACAGCCCTGCTCTTGAGGCAGAGATGCACAAAGGAGGGCAACCCTCAGCGTGGTATGAGGGCTTCAAAAAGTGGCAGCAGAAACCAGGGTCCTGTTTCCACGTGGGGTCCCAGGATGGAGTCCCAGGTTCAAAGAAGGATCCTAGGGGTTCCTAGGGTGGCAGAGAAGAGGCAGAAAGAGGTAGTTCCTATAGTTGGGTGACCAGGAACAGGCCCCATGGTAAGGGTCCTGGGCCTCAGCCTGGCACCAGTAGAGGGGCACACCCCACAGCCCTGCAGAATGCTCGCCTCTCCCCCAAGACCTTAGGGGCAACCTTCTGAGCATTCAGTAGGTGCTCATTGCATTAACTGTGTAACAAAAAAATATTTGTTGTGTGAATCAGCATGCTAGCAACGCCCATGGCGCACTAACCCTCCAAGAACTCTTCCCGCCCCCCATCTTATTTTTAATTGGAGGATAAATATTTTATAATATTGTAATGGTTTCTGCCATATATCAACATGAATCAGCCACAGGTTTACACACGTCCTCTCCCTCATACAGCTCTCTCTCAAAGCTTCCTCCCACTTCCCCTCCACCATCCCATCCCTCTAGGTTGTCACACAGCACTGGCTTTGTGTTCCCAGGATCATACGGCAAATTCCCACTGGCCTTCTATTTCACATATGGTAATATATATGTTTCAATACTACTCTCTCAAGTCGTCCCACCCTCTCCCTCCCCTACTGTCGACCAAAAGTCTGTTCTTAATGTCTGTGTCTTCTTTGCTGCCCTGCAAATAAGATCATCAGTACCATCTTTCTAGATTCCATATACATGTGTTAATATATGATATTTGTCTTTTTCTTTCTGACTTACTTCATTCTGTATAATAGGCTCTAGGTTCATCTACCTCATTAGAACTAACTCTAATGCATTCCTTTTCATAGGTGAGTAATATTCCATTGTGTATATATACCACAACTTCTTTATCCATTCAGCTGTCAATGGACATCTAGGTTGCTTCCAGGTCCTAGCTATTGTAAATAATGCTGCAGTGACATTGGGGTACATGTGCCTTTTTCAGTTATGGTTTCCTATGGGTATATGCCCAGTAGCTGGATTGCTGGGTCATATGGTAATTTTATTCCTAGTTTTTAAAGGAATCTCCCTACTGGCTCAAAGAATCTGCCTGCTAATGGAGGAGACACAGGAAACAGTGTCAGTCCCTAGGTTGGAAAGATCCCCTGGAGAAGGAAATGAAAACCCACTCTAGCATTCTTACCTGGAAAATCCCATGGACAGAGGAGCCTTGTGGGCTACAGTTCATGGGGTAAAAAGAGTTGGACTTGACTGAGAACGCATGCATATGCATACTGTTCTCCATAGTGGCTGTATCAATTTTCATTCCCATCAACAGAAAAGAGGGTTCCCTTTTCTGTGCACTGTCTTCAGCATTTATTGTTTGTAGACTTTTTGTTGCTGGCCATTACAACTGGTGTGAGATGATACTGCATTGTAGTTTTGATTTGCATTTCTCTAACAATGAGAGATGTGGAGTATCCTTTCAGGTATTTATTAGCCATCTTTGGAGAAATGTCTGCTTAGGTCTTCTGCCCACTTTTTGATTGGGTTGTTCATTTTTCTGGTATTCAGCTGCAAGAGCTGCTTATATAATTTGAAGATTAATCCTTTGTCAGTTGTCCTATTTGTTGTTATTTTCTCCCATTCTGAGGGCTGCCTTTCCACCTTGCTTATAGCTTCCTTCATTGTGCAAAAGCTTTTAAGTTTAATTAGGTCCTATTTGTTTATTTTTGTTTTTATTTCCATTACTCTGGGAAGTGGGTCATAGAGGATCTTGCTGTGATTTACATCAAAGAGTATTCTGCCTATGTTTTCCTCCAGCAGTTTTATAGCTTCTGGTCTTACATTTAGGTCTTTAATCCATTTTGAGTTTATTTTTGTGTATGGTGTCAGGAAGTGTTCTGACTTCATTCTTTTACACATTGCTGCCCAATTTTCCCAGCACCATTTACTAAAGAGTCTGTCTTTTCTCCATTGCATATTTTTGCCTTCTTTGTCAAAGATAAGATCCCCATAGGATCTTGGGTTTATCTTTGAGATTTCTATTCCAAGAATAGACCTCCCCATTTAGAAATGCTTCCAATACTGCATTTATCCTGTTGTATTTTAAGGATCTGCTTCTGTGGCTATCAGCCCTACCAGAGTATAAGCCTCTTGAGGGCAAGAATTTTGTCTGCGTCCTTTAAATACCCAATGCCTAATAAGGTTACTTGCCCCCCAGTACGTGTACAACATTTGCTGCACGAATTACCCAAAACTGACACTGAGCAAAGCACTTTACACAAGGGATAGAGTACTTCTAACCCTTCCCACAGGCTTGAGAGGTAGGTAACAGGTAAGAAAACAGAGACTCAGAGAGATACGTGTTTGCTCAAGTGAAGATGGTGATGCCTGGATGCAAAACCAGGTCTTCTGACCCCAAAGTCCACGTTCCCGCTGCTGCTCCACAGCGAGTCATTAGTGCAGTTCACGCCTTCCCAGGGGTCATGCACATCTAGCTCAGGGGTGTGCTGATGGAAAGTCCTAGGGAGTCATTGCTGGCTGCTTCCTCACCCCACTCCCAGGCCTTGTGAGAGTCGCATCCAAAGGCTCTTCCTGAGTCCCCCTTCCCTGAAGACTGCAACACTGACCCATTCTCTCTGTTTCCCCTCAAGCTGCCTCCCTTGACTTTCTTCTCTGGCTTTTCCTCCTCCTAACTCCTAAATGTGGCTGCTCTGCCCACTTGCCCACCTCATATAAATGAAAGATTTCCTTTTCTGCTGCCAACATGCACTTTCAGATCTGAGTCCCTCTCCCTGTCCTTGCAGCTGAGATGACCTCCTGACTGCCATGTTCTGAGATGTGTGGCCAGCCAGGGACTATCCACAGAGCCCCTGCAGGTGCCTGGGCCCTGGTCAGCAGAATGCCTGCTTCATATAAAAAGAAAAACCCTGTGCCACGTGGATGTCAATTGCAGGGTGACCTCCAGCGCTGCATGCTGAAGGGGACAGAGTCTCCCTCAGTCAGGATCCTTGAGTCCTTGAGTTACTGGAGGGGCAGAGCCCTACACCCAACCCTGGGCCGAGTGAGCTGTACGTGAACAAGGAATAAACTCCTATGGCGTGTCTGAGGTTCGGGAGTCTGCTGCAGCAGCTAGCGAGCCTCAGCGAGCTCAGAGCCCTCGCTGATCTTTGTGTCCCTGGCTCTCCCCATCACCGAGACTCCCCATTTTCCTTCACCCTACACCTCATTGCCAAAGCAACCCTCCTTCAGCCTACCTGGGTCGCGTCGCTGCTGTCCCCCTTAGCCTTCAACGGCTCCCCTTTGTCTACAGACTCCAGGGTGAGCCTCCGGAAGAGGCACAGAGCCTGGAGCTCCAAGCCCCTCCCCACTTACACTCTCTCTGTCTCTCTCCCATTCTTGCACTCTTGTCAGATCCAAACTCAGAGCTGCCCAAATGTTATCCTGTCCACTGTTGTCTTTGCTTCTTCTCTATTTTTCCTCCATCTTTGTCAAAATCCTCCCACTTAAAATCCTTCCTTCTTCAACACAGGGCTTCTCGGGTCCTCCAGCCATGTGGAAGGAGGCTCACAGCCCACCATCCGCTTGCCTCCCATCCTCATTGCTGTGCTGCAACGCCGTGAGCCTGTTCACCCCTGCTTCCCTCCCTCCCACTGGACTGTCGGCTCCCCTGAGCACAAGCCTGGATTGCCACTGTGCCCACCAGGCCAGGCAGAGCCCAGATACAAGGCGGGTGTCTGTTCCCCCTCCCTGCAACAACCTTCCATCTTTCGTGCTGGAGGGTGAGGCTGGAGTTGCAGAGTATACACAGCCAGCTCATCCATCTTCCTCCTCCCAGCACACTCGGAGGGCTAACTGCATGACCTTTTGCATCTGTGGATTCCTCTCTCTTCCCCCTCTCCTTTTTTTTTTTTTTTTTTCTTTTCTTTTTAAACACAGGCCCTTGGAGCTTGCTCGGAGGCCTGGCTGAGCTGGGAAGAAGTTGGCTGCTTGGTTATATTTAGGCTAGCAGAGACATCAATCTAAGCCTCTTTAAAAATAAAATCCTGTTTCAGCTGGATCCCCGAGCTTGTCCCCACCCACTCCGAACAAGCTTGTTCGCCTCCTCCGGGTCCCCAGTCTCAATGACAAGCCCTTCACGTGGCCCACACATGTGTGACCATGCGTTAGTACAGCAGCGATCAATTCAAAGATTTCTCTCTTCTTCCAGGCTTTCCTTCCCTGCGGCTTTCCTCTCCTCACTGTAGTGCAGGGGTCTATGCGGCCTTCTTCCATGCCTCTTCCCTCTCAAACTAGGCAGAAGCAAATCTGGTGAACGGACAAGATACTGCCTCCTCCTCCAGAGTTTCTGGGTCCTTTTCTCTGTCCTCACCAGGCTGTCTTCATGGAAATGGGAAGAAGCCAAAAGAAGACAAAGACCAGAGATCGAGGTGGAAAGTGGAGTCTGCAGTTGTGCTAGAACGTGTGATGGGGACTTTTGATTGCATCGTTCTTGCTGGCAACCTAGTGGGTCCTGACGTGCATGTGGGTGTGTGTGCAGGTTTGCACGCGTGTCTGCCCTTGTGCACGTGTGTAGCACACTGCGGGTGGATGAGACGTAGCCCACGGGAATGCTGAGGCTGACCCTTCCTACTCCTTGACTTGGCTACCGCAGCCCTGGTTCTTTTCCATCCCCACTGATGAAACACTTCTTTATGTCTTATTCACATCCTGTCTTGACTACCACAATTGTCTCCTTGCCGGGCCCACATGTCTCTCATCACCAATGGGATCCAAATGTTGCTGACAAAATAATCTCACTGCTTTTGTGCTGCAATCACATTCCTCCACTTTCTCAAATTCTTCTCTGTCTCCAATTACTAGGGGAATCGCACACACAGACCACCATCTCTTTCTGTGTCTTCACACCCCTCCCCACCCTGTCCCGCCCTCACTGCCTTTCTGAAGCGCTCTTTCTCCTCCTCTTGCTATTCCGGGGACCACAGCTCTTTGGGGCCTGCACAACCTCTCAGCACTATTTATTCAGTCAGCAAATGTTTACTAACAGTGACAGACACCCTCCTAGGCCCTGGGGTGCAGCAAGAACCAAACTGAGGACAGGCAGTCAACAAAGAAAAATGTAAGAGCATGTCGAGACTTACAGGGACTATGAAGAAAAAAGAAGCAAAGGGGACTTCCATGGTGATCCAGTGGTTAAGAATTCGCCTTGCAATGCAGGGGACCTGGGTTTGATCCCTGGTCAGGGAACTAAGATCCCACATGTCGTGGACCAACTAAGCCCAAGTGCCACAACTAGAGAGTTTGTATGCAGCAATGAAACATGCAATGAAAGATTGAATGTGATGCAAATAAGACCCAGAGTAGCCAAATAAATAAACACTTCAAAACATGAAACAGAGAGAGGGGGCCAGAGACCAACTCTTCCACAGAGTGATCAGGAAGGCCTCCCAGGAGGCCTGGAACATTTCCCCCACCTTTTTTTTCTCCATGTGAGGTGTATGGCTGGCATCTTTAACATCCCCCTGCTTTGCCAGAGGTCTTCCCTCCCATCCTTCTCTTTGCTTGGTGTGTATCTCAGTCTTAAGGGCAGGGGAGGCACTGAGCACAGCTCAGCCGCAGCAGGAGAACTACGCATGATCAACTATTAGAGACTCACCCTAGAGGGAAATCACGAAACACAGACATGGGCCTCGTCTGGTTCCCTGTTCAGAACACAGTGTGGCGTCTGAATACGTAGTAACAGCTTTGTCCAAGTGTCCTGTCTGTGTCTGAATCATGTCTCCTCCTTCCTAGAATTAGGGTGCATGTACTGGCGCTGGCCGACTACTCAGGGGGAGCCAGGGCTCCCTGCTCTTCTGACAGTGAAACCCACTGAATGGATGCTTGATGTCAACCAACACCATCTTCACCTTGAAATAGCCCAAAGGAAAAGTACCTTAGTGATAGAGGCTTCAGAGAACATGTTTATTAGCACCTGAAATGACTAACATTACATAAACAGCAATACAAATGGCTATCATTTAAAAAAACATTGTGGTGTGTGTGTTTTCCTTCCTGGGGGCGAAGGCTAGGGGGCAGGAAGATGGAGTCTGGACCTTTGTTTTGACTGGGAATAAACTTGTGGACTGTCCCCCAGAGCCTTTCGACGGCAGCCCGATCAAGGGCGATGGCCACACTGCCCACGACAGTCTTTCCTGGTCCTAGCCGTCTGAGTGTGGGCTGTCTAGACCCTCCCCATCTAACACAGGGCCACTAGCCACCAGGCCGGCAGAACACTCCTAGTGTGGTGAGTCTGAATCGACGCATGATTTAAACATCAAGCACACACTAGATTTGAAGACTAGATATCCAAAAGTGAACGTGAAATGCCTCACAAGTTAAATTTTTAAAAATGCTTGTTTTAAAGCATCACTTAAGGCAGTTACACTTTGTCCAGTGGGAACTCCACTATCCAAAGCAGGTAAAAGTGGCGCTGCTCAGGTGGGAGAGAGGGAAGAGGATTTGGGGGATCTCTGGAGGGGGCCTGGGAGACTGTGAGGGTGTCCTATCCATGATCAGAGCCTGGTCTGGCTCATTTATTATTGGGTTGGATGGTCCATTCATTTGGAATTGTGGGGGAAATACCCAGAGGAGGCCCCCATTCAATCATCCTAAGTGGAATCTGATCTTTATCTTGGGATAAACATTCCAAATGGAAGGTGAGTGCTGGGCGATAAGGAAGATAAGGAAACCATATGGCCCTGTCAGGAGGCTCCCAGGGCCTTATTCTCAAAAGGATTAATGAATCCAAAAGGGGATCATCTCTTTTCTGCTTTGAGAAGGCAAAAGCCCCAAAGCCCCCAGTAGGGATGGGAACTGACTGATCCCAGGCAGGGAGGACTAGCACTCAGAACTTTCTCTTGCCTCCCCTGGGCTCCTCTCTCCCTTACACTTGTCCACCCCCCCTTCACAACAAAGCCCTTTGGTTCAGTCGCTTAGTCGTGTCCAACTCTTTGAAAGCCCATGGACTGCAGCACGCCAGCCTTCCCTGTCCATCACCAACTCCCGGAGCTTATTCAAATTCATGTCCATCGAGTCCTTTGGGCTGTTGTAAATGAACCCCCAATCTCTAGA
Source organism: Capra hircus (assembly GCF_001704415.2). Taxonomy (NCBI): domain Eukaryota; kingdom Metazoa; phylum Chordata; class Mammalia; order Artiodactyla; family Bovidae; genus Capra; species Capra hircus. The sequence goes on from NC_030817.1 coordinate 22,692,526, forward strand.
CCACACTTGACACCCCAGGCTTATGCATGGTTGGCGCTGGGGATCTGAATCCTCACACCCTCTCGATTAGGCAAAATTTCCGGAGACTCCACCTCTGTGCACCTCCCCGTCCCCACACTGGCTATTGTTAGCTGCCCAGGTGGCACAAGAGGGGCTTTCCTGGCAGGGATGGGGTTTTGGTGGGCTTGCTGGAACTGGCCACGTGGCATGGCAGGGCTGAGAACCATCGGTGATGGGGGAGGGCAGGTAATATGAGAAAGGGATCTGGGGCTGAGGGGCGGGGGAGGCAGAGGCTACGGGCTTTTGAGCACGTTCTCTCCTCCCCTACGTCACAAGTCACCTCATCCTTCATTCCTCTGGCACTGCCGGCCTGCACAGCTGTTCTCTGACCCCCAACTGGAGACTGTCAAAGGCATTCAGTTTAGGTACAAAAGCGGGCCCTCAAAGCAGAGAGGGGGCGGTTTCAGGATGGTGTGAGAGTAGTCACAGACAAGAAGAAGAATTATGCAAAGAAAAATGAGTATTTACAGAGGGCTGTGTCAGGTGTCTCCCTGGATTGTCACGTTAAAGCCAAAAAAAAGCTCTAAGAGGGATGTGTCATTTTGCCAAGGAGGCAACTGAGGTTCACAGAGGCTAAGCCACTTGCTCAAGATTGCACAGCTAGTATGAGCTGGAGCTGGGGCTGACCCTTGGAGCCCAAATGTGTGAGGCAGGCAGCACCCAGCACATGAGTGTTCTTGTCACACTGCTGCAGTCAGCCACAAGCAACTGGAAGACACTTTTCCTCGTCCACGTAGTGGCCCACTCCGGGTAACATGGACAGTAGCGCCTAGCTGCCAACCAAGTGAGCCTGTGCCGCGGCCTCACACCTTGCTCAGTGGAACAGCCCAAACCCTCTGTGGCCCAAAGAGCCTCCGCTGAGAAGACGCCACCCTCTCAGCCTCCAGCCCCAGCAGGGTCACATCTAAGGGAGAGGTGGAAACAACTGTCAGAGGAGGGGAGAGGAGGCCCCCAGAGTTCCAGCCTCAAACTGGCCCTGGCTGATGGCCTTGGTCTGGGGCTTTTCTGTGCTCTGAGCACATCTCAACATTTGGAGAAAAACAAGAAAGTGAACAATAGACGTTTGTGGGCTAGAGGACAGGGCCGACTTCCCCCTGGGACCCGCGCTGTTCATAAACTGCCCCAGCTGCACTCTCACGGCTGGGATGTCACAGGAGCCTGGCTGAATCACAGCCTTGTCCTGGCTGGGGCCGGCGACTGGCTCCTTTTATATAGCATTGGGGGGGATGCAAATGCCAGTGGGGGGAGCCAGGAGCCGGGGGTGGGGTGGCATGCTTTCTTGCCTGGATTTGGGAAATCACAGAGAAAGGATGCATCGGGCCTTGGCGTTGTAGCTCTGCCAAGTCGCCCCCTGGCTGACGTGTCCTGATCAGAGCTGTTTGCCCCACAGGAAAAGAATCAGCTTTCTATCAAGTGGACTCTGGGCTCCACCCCAGAGAGCTGGCTCTCCAGAGGACTGGGAGAGAAAGGGGGACTGACCGGTGCTGAATGCATCTTACCCAGCTGGTCAAGGTGGCTCCTGGGCACCATGCTGGGAGGGGTGGGAGGTGGAGTAGTGGTGGGCTTCTCTGAGCTGCCCCCACTCAGGCTTTTCAGGCATTGCTTCCCACTGTGACAGCCAAGGGCAGCAGGGCAGGGTATGTTAGGCCAAGAAAGAGTCAGTGGATGGAGGGCTGCAAACCAGAGTTCTGACCCCCTTTTCATGTACGACTGGCCCAGTGACCCTAACTGAGGCCCAGTCAGCTGAGTTCCTTGGCTGGGTGCTCTCCCACCTACCCCCAGGACCCCCGACAACTGCGAGGGTCTGACATGGAGCAACCCCGTCTGCATGGCATCGCTGGAAAAGGCTGGAGTGTGTCTAAAGAGGCTGTTCAGACATCACATCACAGTCCCAGACGGCCGAGAGGTTCTTGCACTCACTTGGCTGCCCTCCCTGGGAAATGCTTTGGATCAGACAGCATTTCTGGGTTGTTTTTGCCTGAGGAAAGTGGTAAGAATTCAGCAAGAGGTCTATCGTTGGAGGAAAAGTCAGTGGATTTAGTTAAATAAAAGTGTTTGTAAAGAACCATGGTGTGGTGGGGGAGGTGAGGGGCAGCAGTGCTGGGCTAAGACTGAAGACGCTAGTGTGAGCAAGGAGGCCCAATGATGAGGGAAACTTGTGGCAAAGGGGGAGAAATGTACAGACAAATATGTCTGCGTCTGGAGGAGAAAACAGGTTTGTTTGTTTTTTTTTTTTAAAGAGTCTAAGGCGTTCAAGGGGCTTTCCTAGTGGCTCAGACAGTAAAGAATCTGCCTGCAATGCAAGAGACCTGAGTTCAATCCCTGAGTCAGGAAGATCCCCTGGAGAAAAGAATGGCAACCCACTCCAGTACTCTTGCCTGGAGAATCCCAGGGACAGAGGAGTCCATGGGGTTGCAAAGAGTCAGACACAACTGAGCGACTAACACTTTCACTTTCAGGGAGTTGAAACGACAGCACTAGGTCGCCCTTGCAAGCACCCATCAACAGTCTCATGCCAAAGAGGTCTTCCCAAGGGTCTACTGGTCCTTCAGTCCCTTGGTCACTTAGCAGACTCTTCCTGAGGGCCGCTGAGCCTGGATGCTGAGGTTGAGGGCTCTCCTTGCCCTCAGAGCTCTCCCAGGCAAGCCAGTGATGGTGACACAGTGCGGAAAGAGCAAGGACAGAGAGTGGGCAGTGAGCACGCAGTGAGTGGGCAGGAGCGTGAGCTGAGTCTGCAAGGAAGCGCCGGGAGTCAGCCAGGCAGCCCAAGAGGAAGGACAGCTAATCCAACCAGAGGGCACGTCTGTGCAACCGTGGAGAGGGGAACATGCCCCCGCCCTCACCCCAGAGACAGCTGGGACAGGACCGCGATGGGAGCCTGTGCCCAAAGAAGAGGCCCGCCCCGCAGTCTTTGCCTTCGACCCTCCTGATTTTCTGACAGCCAGGCACAAGTGGGCTCAGAAAGCCTCCTGGCATAAGGGCTTCTGCTGAGTCCCCTCTGGCACATCCACTCAAGGCCTGTTCCTGACTTTGGTGCTGGGGTGACCCCCATGGTGCTCGTCTCCATAGGTCACCATCTCCTTTCATACCTAACGCTTTTCTGAGGATCCACTGGTCTCACATGCAAGAGGCAAGTAGCTGGCCTGCACATTCTAAAGGAAGGTTCTGTTCCCAGGAAGTTAGAAAATATTATCACTCTATGTTCTGGATTTCCAGTCTCACGGCATCTCCCTCACCCCAGCTCAGAAAATGTTATGAAATCAGTGTAGGTTTAGAATTGAAGAAATATGGTAAATCCTCAAACACACCACTTTTAGATAGAATCTTTGACCTTGTATGTTCAGAATTTCATATATAATCTTTTATTCTTTTCCTTCACGATTGAACACACAGTTGACTGGCTCACATCCAGTGTGCAGTTGATTGAAGCTAAATATTCCTCATGTTCGGCATGCCTAATGATTTCCATCTTTGTCTCAATTATATTAGGTTTATGAGACCTGCGCTTCTTATCACTAGCATCAGCACTTCATTTTTCCATTTTCCACTCATTATTATAAAATAATAAGGTTGAAATGCAATAAAATATTTAAATATGTGCACAAACATTGCTGAATGGTCAAAAGGTGACACTGCTGAAATTGAACTGTTGGCTGCCAGGCTGTGTTTCCATGGGATGGCTTGAAATGTTAGTTCATCCGCCAACCTGGGAAAGCTTGAAACCAACATTTGGCTCAAGGAGGAGGGGATGGGGTAAGGGCTAGAGGTGGTATGGGCCAGTGTTGAATGTACAGAAAAAGAAGGCTGTACCAAAGTCAGAAATACAAACTAAGGGTCATCAGGAATGACCCCACCCTCTGAAGCTCAGTGGGGATATAAATCCTGCCACCTTCTGCCCCAAAGGGCAGGCACTGCCATGCAGTGAGGTTGGTGATGGTTTTTCTCCAAGCAGTCTGTATGATGTCACAGATATGCTCCAGCAAACATTCTGACATCTCTGAGGCTGCAGGTACATGAGCGGAAGGGGACTGTAGGGACCCCTATCCTATTTTACAGCTGGAGTGATTCTATACACTCATCACCAGGAGTCAAGTTCTAGGTATCACTTTTCCATACAACTCATGGCAGGCTGGACTGCTAGTGGCAGGGGCCTGCTATCACCTCCAGAGATATGGGGCTTACTGGCGAACAGAGTGGTGAAAGGACACTCCATGTTGCTTGAAGACATTCCTCAGCAGACCGAAGAGTGCCTGGAAACAGACACCCAGGGTTTCTCTGCCACTTAGCAACCCTGGCAGCAGAGTGTGACTTACATCTCTAGGCTTGAACCTAGTGTGGTCCTTGCAAACTCAGCAGCAGTTCTAGGGGATACACTGAAGAGTGAGTCCTAGACACTCATCAGAGCTGCCTGACACTCAAGAATCTTTTCTCAAAGCCTCTTATCCTTGAATTAGAATACTTCATTTGGAAAGGACTTTTGGAGGAAGTGGTAGGTGAAACCCTGGTCTTTTAGCCCATGACTATCTGGCATCTCAGAGGGGAAAGAAACCAGCGGTGCCCGTAGGAGACTTGACCTCCAGGCCTCTGCCTTGTCTTTCTGAGTGGCTCTGGACAACTTCTCTCAGTCGCAAAGTTAGAGGGTTGGTTTGCATGAGCTCTAACACTCAAGAGTATTGGTGAACTGAGATAACATGTGAAATGTGAAAATTATAAAGCATGATTCTAAAAAAATAAATCTCAGGAAATATTTCTGGTCTTCACAGCTGAGGAATGTGACCAAGGCATTGTGAGACCCACCCTGAAATTCGTAACAAACCATGAAAGGGGTTTTGGGGGCTCCCAGTCAGGCCTGGAACAGCCACATGGAAATCACAGCACCCTTTGCTTCTGAATCAAATCCTCTGAGCCAGTTCCTCCTCCTTCACCTGCCCTGTTGAAGGGTCACAATTTCCTTCCCAGATTCTGAGGGGTCTTGGGGGCAGGCCCACATTTTGTGTTTTGCTTTAAGTTTCCAAGACTTGGTCTGAAAGGCAATGTTTTCCCTGTCATTAAAAGAAGAAAATGGGAAAGAGAAGTGGGTTTTTGACTGGCGTTTTGCAAACCTCCCAGAATACAAGAACTCCTCCTTCTCAGCAGGTAAACAAATACCTGAGCTGGGAAGAAAAACTACCTGGGAGTCTGCAGGGAGCGGCAGCAAGACAAGGGAGGGGCGGGGGTGGGGCAGGGCCAGCTAGCCAGCGAGCTGAAAGCCTACTTTTGTTTGAACCCCATCCCAGTCTTCACTACCTGCCCGTGGGAGGGAGAAGCCTCGCCGGGGCGGGTACGATTTCCCCGAGGGGTCTATTCCTAAAACTGAGCGGGGCACCTCGAGGGCCTGAAAGCTGGGGTGCAGAAAGACCAGGGTAGTGCCTATTCTGGAGCGCCTCTGGGCCCCCAGCTTGGAGGAAGAAGGGATCACCGCCCCCCACCTTCCTCCCCCTCCCCTCGTTCGGGTTGGTTTGCGCTGGAATGCCACGCTTTTCAAAGTGTCTGAGTGATCGGCACTTTCTAAATATACAGCGATGGAGAGATAAGAAACCCAGCGTCTGGCTTCGCGGATTCGTGGCCTTCCTGGCAGCCCCGGGGCTGGGGCAGGGCCGGCCAGCCACCCCAGTGGTTCGGCTGAAACCTCAGCACCTCCTCCCGGGGCCTGCGTTGGAAACTTTGGATTCTGCTCATTCCCAGGGTCCCCAGGTTCCGATCTTTACGTCTGGGACAGGAAAAAAAAAAAAGACGATGAGACACTACCACCCCCCACCACCCCCGCCCCTCGTCTCTTCCTCTTCACCCACCTCCCACGACACAACCCAGGTGACCCAAAAGGCTGCGTCAACTTGGCGAAACACGAGCGTCCCCATCGGGGCGGCCGCCCCCAGCCCCCTTCTCCCCTCGCTCGGCCCCACAATGCGCCCTTGTGCCGCGCCTGCAGCCAGGCCGGGGATTTGGCGCAGGGATGGGGGGAATAACCGTCAGATATTTAAAACAGAGCCGAGGGAACAAAGCAGGTCTTTGTGTACCAAGCAGCCTGGAGCGGGGAGCTGCAGGCGGGCGCGCAAAGTGCTGCCCCAGCGCATGCGCCCAGCGTACCGGCCGCGCTCGGGTTACCCAGAGTTTTCCACCCCGGTCCGCGGAGCCTTCGTTAACCCCTTCCCGGGCTGCTCCCCGGGGTCGGCGGAGAGAGAAGCTGGCTTTCATCTGCTGGCCGTTACACGTTTAATTGAAAAAAGAAATAGTCGTTTTCCGTGTTTCTATAGGAAGCACAGATCATTAAAATAAAATGATATACCAGTTGGGAACCCAGATTTTAAATGACCGGGATTTAATGGGACGCTTGGGCCATGTAAAAATCGAGGCATTTCGAAAAGACGCCTTCTTCAGGCGCTAGCGAAACCTTTTTAAAGGCCTAGTTCTTCTGTTTTGTGTATGCTGGGTGACTGGCTGTTTTATTTTCCTGTTTACTGTCACTTGGGATTTGAAAGATATGTTGGTTATTGTCAGGGCCCTGGCTTTTGTTTGGGGTTGTGGGCTGGCCGATGTTTATATATATAAATATATTTTTAAAATAACTAAGTAGAAGTGGAGTGTGCATGGTACAAAGATAAGATTGGGTCACGAACCAAGAAATATAATTCATGCAATCAATGCGCTGGAGTTTCTGAGATAGAAGAGGAAGAAAGATATTAATTATTAAATATTTTGTTGCTTGAGAGGAAGATTATTGAAGAAGTCTCCCACTAAGATAGACTAGGAATGACTTAGTGGGGATTGGGTGCACAAAATACCCCATCCTGCTGTATACTGGCAATGATTTCCTCCCTTCCCCCTACCCTGGTAATGGGGGAGTGTCAGGCAGAGGCTGGGAGAAGCTAACTGCAGACTTAGAACTGTGAGTTATTATGCTTGAATTATCCAGATGAATGGGAAAGGCACCAGGTGATCCCAGAGCCTTCAGAATAACGGAGGTTACATGGAGGCTCCATCAGAGTAAGTCAGGGGGAATGGAAGGCATCAGTGTGGTGTCTCATAACTTCTGTGCCGGGACTCTGCTTTAGCTCTCTGCTCTGCCTGTGAACATGCATCTGAGGAATTTATGGCTTTCTCTCTTTCCTTTGTAGCTCAGTTACCAGGTGGTCACAAGAAAGCAAAGAGATTTCTATGTGAGGTCATCTTGGCAACACACTCCCTCATCATCCTTGACCCCTGGGTCTCCAGGGCAACCACCGCTGGGATGTCACTGGCACCAGATTGTGTCCCTTAAAGGCCACGCTGCAGCAAGGGCAGATAAAACAGTTTTGTGGCAACAGTCACGTAGCAGACTCATTCTCAGATGAAGGCTGCTTAGTTAGGATGATGTCAGTGGTTTTTTTCCACTCTCCTTCACGTTCTGAGTCTAGGACAATCTAAGAATGTACCTTGGGATGTGAGGTAAGAGAACAGTGTGGGGAGGGACTTGGCCAAGTACCTTCCCTGGACACAGGGACAAAGTCTCTTTCCTCTCGACTTCCTTAGCCCAGAGCTCATTTCCTCTCCCTCTCCCAGCTCAATAAAAGAATTTTATCTTTATCTGCAGGACGTTGTGGTAGACGGTTTCCAAAATGGCAGCCCTCAACCATTTTCAGGCTAATGTTGGTATGCTGCTTCTCACCTCTTGAATCTAGGCGGACCATAGAGACTTGCTTGACCAACAGAATATGGTGGGAGTGACATCCTGGAACTGTTAAGAGTTGGTCATGAGAACTTTGTGATCTCTGTCTGCATCTCTTAGAACCTTCAGTCCTGACACACTACCTCTAGAAACCAGTCACCATCCTGTAAGAAGTCCAGGCTACTCGGAAAGGCCAGAGGTAGAGGTTCTCTTGTCAAGAACTGTAGCTGAACTCTCCACCAGCATTCACGTCACTGCCAGCTTGTGAGTGAGGATCACGTGGCTGTCTAGCTCAGTAGAGCCTTCAGATGACTCTTAAAGGGGCCGCCATTTGACTCTAACTGCAAGAGATTCTGAGTGAGAGCCAGCCAGCTGAGCTCAATCAGCAGGGGTGTAAGGGATAGTAATAAATTATTTTAAGTTGCTGAGTTTGAGGGTAGTCTGTTCTGTAGCAATTGGTAATTGAATGGGGATAAAATGCTGGAGAGTGAAAAAGCTGCTTTAAAACTCAACATTTAAAAAACTAAGATCATGACATCTAGTCTCATCACTTCATGGCAGATAGAAAGGGAAAAAGTAGAAGTGACAGGTTTTCTTTTCTTGGGCGCTGAATCACTGCGGATGGCGAAAGCAGCCAGGAAATGAGAGGATGCTTGCTTCTTGGAAGAAAAGCTACGGTAAACCTAGACAGTGTATTAAAGAATCAAGACATCACTTTGCCAACAAAGGTCTATATAGTCAAAGGTATGGTTTTTCCAGTAGTCATGTATGGATGTGAGAATTAGACCGTAAAAAAGGCTGAGCGCTGAGAAATTGATGCTTTCGAATTGTGATACTAGAGAAGACTCTTGAGAGTCCTTTGGACAGCAAGGAGATCAATCCTAAAGGAAATCCTAAAGGAAATCAACCCTGAATATTCATTGGAAGGACTGATGCTGAAGCTGAAGCTCCAATACTGTGGCCATGTGATGCAAAGAGCCGACTCATAGAAAAAGACCTTGATGCTGGGAGAGACGGAAGGCAAAAGGAGAAGAGGGCGGCAGAGGGTTAGGTGGTTAGCTAGCATCACCAATTCATCGGACTTGAACTTGAGCCAACTCCAGGAGACAGTGGAGGACAGGGAAGCCTGGTGTGCTGTAGTCCATGGGGTCAAAAAGAGTCAGACACGACTTAGAAACTGAACAACAAAATGCTGGATGGAGAGGGAAGACAGAGAGGAGGCGCTTGCGGTAACTCGTTCACTTCGAGAGGCTCTAATATCAGTCTTTACTGTTCCCCTGTGTGCTCCCAATGCCACCTTGGCACACAGCACAAAAACCTTGTATTCCTGCTAATTGCTCCATGTGCATTTGTCTCTTCCATGCCCTGGTGGACATCGTGAAGTAGGCTCTTATTTAATTCCTACCCTCCCTAACGCTGGCAGATTTGTCAAGCCATTCCCCTGGATAAACTTGGAGAATAACAGTTGGAACAGCAACACAATGTGCTTTGTGGCTTGGCTTTTGCTCTTTCACATGTAATTGCTGATGTCTTTTATCATGGCTGCCAAGGAGGTTACAACTGCATGGATGGAAGCAGGCCCCACAAAGATGTGAGCCCGCAGGACTCCCCAGGCTCACCTGTGGACTTGTATGGGTGCCAGGGTCCATGGTGGAGGTGCAGGGCTGCTTCTGCAGCACTTGGTGCTTGCTCAGGGTGCCTCCTCACTATACCTCAGTCTTCTAACGAGACCTGGAAGTTCTGGTGCTTCACAATCTGAGTTCGAGCCCCAACTTTATCTCTTATTTGCTGTGTGATCTTGTGCGAGTTGCCTAACTTCTCTGAATCTCGAGTTCCTCATCAGTAAAAGAATAGTGATATTCTTCATCTGTGGGTTGCCTGGGGATTCTGTGAGATCCTGCTAGCAAAGTAAGCATTCTGCTCTATGGCTGGTGCCTGTTGGGTGCTCAGGAATTGTTGGCCCCTGTTGTATGCACTTCCCTCAAGGCATGGGTAGGCTGTGGATGTGCAGTTATCTGCAAGGTCCTGACTGACGTAGCAGGAGTGGTTTTTACTTAGAAAAATCAACAGGGATAATGGGGCTAGAGGAGGGAGACTCACCTGGGAATGAAATTGCCCAGGGTCCTGGATGTTCCAGTCGTCTGCTTCTTGGGAGATCAAGCGGGACCCATACGACACTGACTTGATTTTCCTGGCCGAGATGCTCACATGTGTCCCACCACCCAGAACTGCCCCAGCATACTATGAGTTTCACGTGGCCCTGGGAGCCTTGGCTCCTCTTTCTGAAGCCAGGGATAGACTTGCCCCAACTAATCCCCCCAGGGTCAATCGCAGGGAATTGCCTGGCCCAGGTGCCATAGAGTATTTGGAGCTGGTGGGGGAGGGAATTGAGGTTGGGGGGTCCCCAGAGCCTCAGGAAGCATTTTGGTTCCATCCCTTGATCGCATTTCAGGCTCCAGCCTGTGGACACGTCAGGAGCACTAGGTGAGCTGTGACTTGCAGCCCCTGCTCCTTCCTTATCTTTCCTCTCAGTGTCCCCAGCCCATAGTTTGTTTTTCAACCTCCAGGAAGATGGGGCAGATAGACAGCTACCAAAGGAGACCATGTTGGAAGGCATTTCTGAGAGGAGGCAGCAGCACCTGCCCAGCAGTATAGGTTACCCTTGGCCAAACGTGCCTGCAGTGTAGAGCGGCGCACGAGGGACATCACCGCCCTGTCCTCAGGGTCCGTCAAGTGTTTGCTGGGGTCACAGTGCCTTTCCCAAGCGGTGCATCGAGTTAGGCTGCCTTTCAGACGGTCCTGCCAGAGAATCGTTCTCAGTATGGAGTGTGTTCTCTGGTGAGAAGCCTGGCCTTCCACAGGGAGGGTCGTTTTCCTGAGAAAATGCCGGCTTTACCTCATCTTTCAGGGGCCTACTTCCTGACCAACAGGCTCTAGGTACGTGAAGCTAGAGCTGCGTGTCTGGGAAAGATTCCAAAACTCTGGTGTTTTCAACACAGAACGGTTATACTTACTGTAAATCTTTACTCTCCTTAAAGTAGTTTAACAGAAAGAAGACATTCAATCCTCCTTTAGTACACCTCAATAGTTCATTTTCTCTGTCATCTGAACTCAGGACATAGAGAAGTAAAACCTTACTGGACCTACTGGTTTATCCATCATATTCTATTACCTTCTAAGAAGGCTGCCCTATTTGCATATCTAATCAGCTGAGGAACGCCTGGTTAGACTATTTAGGTGATGACAAGGTTAGGATTGGCTTATTTCCTTTCTCAGATGCAATTCTTTGGGCTCTCCACCCAGGGTCACTGCTCATCCACATGGCACCTATTTGGAAATTAGGACAAGCCACCCCTTCCCCTGTGTGGATGTAGCTATGCCAGGGGGCACAGCTTGGCAAGCAGAGGGAGGGCTGGATTTCAGCCCCTGCTTTGTGCGGTGAAGAGCCTGTGCAGCTGTGCATGGTGGCCCTGCCTGCGCACATTGTCACTAGTTCAGTTTCTTTCCTTGGAGAGGTGTTTGCTGGAGAGGGCAAGGGAAGAGAATGCCTATTGCTGTATGTTAGAGACAGGTTCTTGGAGGCCCAAGAGCAACACTTGAATGCAGGCATGTTTTGAGAGTTTCAGGGCATTTTCCAGTAGGGCACACTTTTCCTGGGACAGAGAACCCAGTCTTTGAAGTTAAGACAGACCTGGAGGATGGAACAGCTGGCCAGTCTGTCCATAATCCTGCTGGGAAATCTGACAGCCACCAGCCCCGGATTTGCTCATCTGGATGCTTTATGGGAATTTCCAAGAACCCTTCACTCTCTTCTGAGAAAGAGAGGGTAGGGCCGTGGAGCTAGTCTCCCCTCGCCTCCTCTTGAGCTTTGGTCTGTGGTTAGGACATCTGGGTGCAGGGAGTTGTAACCCATCTCTGCTTTCAGATCTAAATCCAATCACCTGTCAAGGGGCTGGCCTTCCCTGCTTTGATGAGCCCATTTATGGAGTTCTCCAGGGTGTGATCTGCGGGGGAGGGGGTGAGTCCGGAAGACTTCTGTGGAATCTCAGGGGTATCATCTTCCCCAGCTTTGCCCCAGCATACTCACCTCTAAAGTGGAATGGACAGCATGCAGCACGTCCATAACATGAGCAGACCTCATGAAGACTCACAACTTCAAGTTTGCTTAGATTGTTCTACAAATGGATACATTAATAGACTCAGCCCCCAGTCCTGCTAGGAACCAGACTCTGAGGAAACATGTAAACGTTTGTTCATTTCCTCGTCCATTCATTCAGCAAACTTACTGAGTGTCTACCATGTGCCAGTTCAATACTAGGCCTGGGGTGAAGAGGTGAATGAGAAAAATACTCTCCTCCTGTCTGTTTAAATGCCATTTCCTTGGAAAGGCCTTTTCTGACCACCACTATGCACACTCCTTTTTGATGAACAGCATTTCACTTTAGTTGTTCAATGCATTTCTGTTTTCCCCACTAGTCAGTTTCAGGAGGGGAGGGACAATGTCTGCACTTGTCAGATGCTTCTGTACCAGTCCTGGCTAAGCATGGCCCCAAGTATTGTGTGTTGACTGAATCCATTTGTTCTCCACCAAGTAGACTGGATCAGAACGGCTTCCTGTCCTGTGATAGTCCAGTGTTTAGGAAATACATCTCCTGTGGGGGGTTGAATCCCAAGCAGGGATTGTTCTGTTCCTGAGAGGGTCAGGACCAGATGATGGCTAAGGTTCCTTCAGCCTAAAGCCAGAAATTCTAGGATGGATGAGACTCTGGAAGCCTGGATAGTAAAGGGGTAATCAGCGTATGGCGTGCAGGCCAGTTAAGAGGCATGCTTGCAGAGCCATTCCACGTGCCCTGGCTCTGGTCCTGCTCCCTCTTTAGGAAAGAAATAAAGCTGTGACCTAAGAGTTCAGCTCAGAAGAGGTGCCGTCATCAGTGAGCTGGATGCTGATGTCGGTACTCCAAGCCCATGTGACCCCTCCACTGCCTTCCAACCAACCAGAGGCAGAAGAGACAGGGGAGAAGGGGGAGGCTGTGGCTGTGGACCTGCCTCCTGCACCTCCGAGCTCTGGGTCTGGTAACACTAATTGTCACTGTGCAGAACCCGGGTCACTGTGGAAGGAGATTATCCGGGCCTTGGTTGTGAATAGCACTGTTTAATTCTTGTTGGCCCACTAGATCCTGGCCTCTGTTGTTCTGTTGTCAATAGCAATAGGAGGGAAGGCCGTCCTTTCCATGTTGGGAGCTCATTTTTTTCTCCTGTAGGTGGGCTGTAGCCAGGCTGCAGCCCCACACAGAGGCTGGATGCTCTGGGGACCCCAGAGAAGCCTTAAAGTCCAGACCCTGGTGGCCAGTGAGGAGTAGGTAAGTTTAGTTCTGCCCCAGGCAAACTGAGGTTTCCCTAGTGGCTCAGAAGCTAAAGAATCTGCCTGCAATGCAGGAGACCCGGGTTTAGTCCCTGGGTCAGGAGGATCCCTGGCGAAGGGAATGGCTACCCATTTCAGTATTCTTGCCTGGAGAATCTTATGGACAGAGGAGCCTAACGGGCTACAGTCCATGGGGTCACAAAGAGTCAGACACGACTGAATGACTTGTACTTCAGGCAAACAGAGGGTGGCTGGGGGGGGGGGGGGGACCTGTGAACTAGAGCTATTAGCTCTTCTAAGATGGGACTCTGTGGTCCTTCCTTAGTTTTAATGGCGACACAGTAGCCGTGGGGCTTCCTTGGGTAGGCCTAGAGAACAGGGAGCAGAGGGGGGAAAAAGGAAAGGAAAAAGGGAGAGAAAACAGAAAAGAAACTTGTAAGTACAGAGAAGGGCTGGGGAGGGGATGAGGAGAAAGGTAGCTTGGAGAAGTGCAGAAACACCCACAGCAACCTTAGGTACTACTTGGGATGTGAAGCCAAAGTAGGTCCCATAGGCCCCACAGGCCTGGATGAAAAAAATAGGGCTTCTCTCTAGCAAGGGACTTCATTCCCCATTGGGAAGGAGCTGCCATCCTGGGTGGGTGGGTGAGCAGGACAAAGATCAGTGAGATAGAATTTGCCAGGAATTGAGTGGGTAAAAAAGGGGAGAAACAAAGTCGTGAGAGAATCCAGTTATGGATGAAGGCAGTTTTGGCAGGGACTATCAGCTACAATGTTGGTGCCAGGGGTGGTTTGAGAGGGCCTTCTCTCCTCCCTCTAATCTCTGTCCTAAAAAAGCAAGCAATCTAAGTGAAAAATAGTGTTTACTATACAAGCATCCTGAAGAAAGCCCCCCGGACTCTGTATCACCCATATTTCACATCTAGGTCCTCCTTTACAGAAATTCTAGAGCTGCCACTAGTCAACTGCAAGGCATTGTGTCTACTCTCCCCAAATCCCTTCCCAGACCAAGTGAATGAGGCTGAGGAAGACAGGTGAGGGCCTGAAACATGATTAGAGAAGGCGGGGAAAATACACTCCAGATTAGTTTGAGAATAGGAAGAGTTAAAGAGCCTTAAGCTTTTCAGTCACTCCTACTCAGGGATTTGGAGTATTAATTACTCTAACAATAAGCAAATCATTGAGTGGATTGTCTCTTCTCTCCCTTCAGTAAAAAATGTCAAGTATAGGTGTATTCCCAGGGAAGGCCCATTGGGAACAGTTCATTAGGATCAGAGTCAAGGGTTAGCAGGTCAAAGGGTTACACCCTCTAAGCCTTGGACCGAGAGTGTGGGCAGTGTGGGTAGGGATGAGTGAGGCTTCTTTCATGAAAGGCCCTTATCCTTCCAGAGGGGAACTGTGAGTCAGTATACAACAGCTAGGTGATGGGGGAGGTTAGAAGGGACGTCAGACAGAGGCTGTATGGAATGGGTCCCATTCTCAGGACCCTGCTACTTCAGGGCCCTCCAAACTCACTCAGGAATCCCAGGGCTCCTGGGTAGGTCCAATCCAGCAACCTGCCTGGGTGAATTCTCTGGTAAGTCTAGGTTGCTGATAATGTCTGCAAATAACAGGAAAAGAATGGCAGTTTCTCTAAAAAGAGATGCAATGTCATGTTTAAGAGTGTGTAAGAATAGGGTTGAGGTGGCCTCATTCCCAAAGAAGTGTAAACCTTACCTGAAAATTCTTGGAAGGAGCTGTAGGAGGAAAAGTGAGCAAGAGAGAGAAGGACAGATCCAGGAGCAGTGGCCCCAGAGGCTTTGGCGCTGAGTTCCAAGGTGGGCTGAGAAAGGGCACATTGTATTTGGGCAAGGGTCAAGTGAAACTCTAGGAAAATGTCAGCCCTGGAGAGTGAATAGACTTGTCATGTTAGATACCTTAAAGGGGCCTTAAGTGTTCCTTTGATCAAGGGATAGACACAAAAGGTGCACTATGCAGAAATAACCTCCCCAGGAAGGCAAGTGGGTTTAGTGGGTTTTCAGAGGACGGCAGAAGGCCACTTCATCATTCTCACAGGACAGGAAGCTGGTGGATGCCTGCCCGAGCAGTCATGTGTTCACATGTAGGGTCTTCACAGGTCCTGAAGGTCTTTGAGGACAGGCTGCCATCAACTCTGACTCCTCTTGCTTGTGGATTCCTTCCACCATACCTTTGGCATCCATTTCTAAATCTGCTTCAGCCTGTGAGGTGGAGGGGGGCTGTAGTACCAGCTCTGTCTGATTTGCTTTATTGACCTTTTTTTTTTTTTGCTTTATGGACTGACTACCTTTATATAATACAAACCCTTAAAACTCATGACTTTCCCTTCCTTATTATTTAAAATCTTGAACTTTCAACATTTTTCTTTATTTATGCTATTCATGTCTTTCTAGTTAAAAACTAAAAATAAATGTTTTTCCAGGAAGCATGTGTCAGGAGGGAAAAGAGGCTCCTATTTGTTGAGCCCTACTAGTTCAGGCTAAAAACTGAGTGGCTTGTATGAACTTGACCTTGACTATGATCCCCGCTTGATGGTCATCTCTATGTAAGTGTTCTTCATTTGGCCACCTAGCTTGGCCTTCAGCAGGTTATATCCATTGCTAAGATCTGGAGGGAGGGACTTGAATGACCCTGTAAAGCAGACCAGCTAAGCCAGGAATTGCAGCGTGGGAGTAGGGGACAGAAAAAAAAGCTAAGGGACATAGAGGGGCCACTGTTTGTCCCAGGGCTGCTGCTGTGGTGTAGTCTGTTGAATTAGGGCAAACTGAGGATGGATGAAGTCAGTCAAGGGATCTGCCTAAGGTCACACAATTAGTGGACGGTAGATTGTTCATATTTAGGGGCATCAACCACTCTGTAGTATCAGTTAGGGGCCTGGTGGGGAAAATAGAGGGAGTGTAGTGAAGGGATTATTTAGCAAGGTATGGGCAAGGCTTAAGGAACTGACAAAGAATGGTGTGATACTTCAGATTTAATAACTTGGAGGAAGTTATTACCATCTCTAAGTCTGAAGTGTCAAGAAGAAGGAATAATTTCTAGAACCCAGAGAGAGGACCTGTAAGGAGAAGGCTGCTTGACCCGACTTGTGACCTTTGGTGGAGACACTAATCCACAGTGATTGGCAGGGAAGGAACTAGGGGGGTAAATAATTCTCCCGTCTTCCAACTTCCTGCTGTTACCTCCCTTTGCCTGGGTATGACTAGAGACCTGAGGTCACAGGAGCACCATGGATGCCATATGGACAGGTTCATCATCTGGGGTACCAGTTAGGGTGAAGGGTGGAGGCTGGATCTGGAGGAGCACATGGAATCTATCTCACCACCTAAGAAAACAGACAAGGTTGGTTCATAGTAGCCTCCACATTTTTTTCTTCCTTCTTTGTTGTCGTACCTGGTCAGACACTGATGATTAGGCTGCGGGTCCCAGGGTTTAGAAAGGGAGTAGTAAAACTCCAGCATCTCTAAGTCATCCTCTCTTTTCTAGACCCTGTTGCTCTATCATGGCTAGAAGTGGAAATCACTATTATTTCTTTAATCAAAATCAGTTCTTATGATTTCCACTTCTAGCCATGATAGAGCAACAGGGTCTAGATTTACTTTCCAACCATCAACAATTAAGAAAACTAGACAACATAAATGTACGGATGGCTTCAGATTCTGAACAATAGGCAGTACTGGACTGTGATCCCTGAGATGAAGGAAATAAAGGAGGTGAGCCCTATGACTGGAGATGTGTTTCTGGATGATACACTAGGGGAAGGAATCCTGAGCAGAGTATGATGGTTTTGCTGAGTTGAAAGACAAGAAAAGGAAGATCAAAGAGAAACTTTGGATGGAAGTTATGGGGCAGAGATCTAGAAAACAGAGGATTCTGTAGAAGAAGCTCCAGGAATCTGCATAAGGGTCCTCTTGAGTACTTACTTAATATGAAGATGTACACACAGAATGAAGCTCTATAAGGCTGGGCAAAGAATGACCAGGAGCTGAATAATTCACAAACTGCACATGGGACTGAGAAATGTTCAAATATTAACCAGCTTGATCCCCTAGGGCATTTGGTAGACACCCCATAAGGGCCCTGCCTAATCATAGAACTAAACTGTGCTGCGTGTGTGCTGTCAGTTCACATGTCTGACTCTCTGCAACCCTATGGACTGTGGCCTCCAGCCTCCTCTGTGTATGGGATTCTCCAGGCAAGAATCCTGGAGTCTGGTTGCCATGCCCTCCTCCAGGGGATCTTCCTGACCCAGGGATTGAGTCTGCATCTCCTGCATTGCAAATGGATTCTTTATGGCTGAGCCACCGGCGAAGCCCAGGACTAAACTATCCCTAGGAAATGAAAACTTTAGACTCAGTCTAACAAAGCTTATAACAATCTCCTAAGAACCAGTCTTATCCATAAGTAGCCTAACTGCTTGCTAAATAAAAGTCCAATACTATTTAAAGGAAGGTTAAAAAACAAGAGTAGACAATCCGCAATGTAACTTTTAAAAAATCCAACATCCAGTTAAAAAAAAAAAAATCACTAGACTCACCAAATAGAAGGAAAATGGGACTCATAACCAAGAGAAGAATCAGGCAATCGAAACAGACTTGGAAGTGACAGAGCTGGCAGAATGAGCAGACAGGCACTATGTAAAGTGTGCTCAAAGATCTAAAGAAAAGCATGGATAGAATGAGGAAAGAAGTGAAGTATGTATGTGTGCGTGTTTGTGTGTGTGTATAACCAAATGGAATGTCCAGCAATGAAATAGTATGATATCTGAAATTAAAAATCATTAGATGAAATTTAAAGCCAACTGGACACTCTCAGTAAAAATAAGCGAAGTTGAAAACACAGCACTATGCAATGGTTTCGTAGCTGTGACACCAAAAACGCAAGCAACAAAAGAGAATAATAAATTGGACTTCGTCAAGATTAAAAACGTTTGCGTGTCAAAGGATACTATCAAGTGAAAAGACAGCTAATGCAATGGGAAAATTTTTTGCAAAGCACTTATACGATAAATGATTTGTATCCAAAATACACAAAGAACTCTTACAGTGCAACAATAGACAAATGTCCCACATTTTAAAAAGCGGCAAAGGATTTGAATAGACATTGCTCCAAAGAAAACATACAAACGGCCAATAAAGACATGAAAAATACACAACATGTATAGTCTTTAGGAAAATGCAAATCAAAATCACGATGGGATATCATTTCATACTTATTAGTATGGTTATAAGAAAAAGACAGACAGTAGCAAGTGTTATAAGAATGTGGAGAGATTGGAACTCTCATATAGTACTAGCGAGAAAGTAAAATGGTACCACTGCTTTGGAAAACAAATGGACAGTTCCTCTGAAAGTTAAACATAGAGTTACCATATGACCCAGCAATTCCACTGCTAGATACGGTCCCAAGAGAACTGAAAATACATCTCCACCCACATTTGTACATGAATGTTCATAGCAGCACTATTAATATTGGCCAAAAAATAGACACAGCTCAAATGTACATCAACTGATGAATGAATGAAATGTGGTGTATCTATACAATGGAACACTATTCAGGCATAAAAAGGAGTGAAATTCTCATACACACTACAACTTGGATGAACCTGGAAAACACGCTAAATGAGAGAAGCCAGACACAAAAGGTCATATATGGTATAATTCCATTTATATGAAATTAAAAAATAGGAAAATTCATAGAGGCAGATGGTAGATTACTGGTTGCCAGGGGCTAGATGAGGGAAGAATGGAGAGTGACTGCTAATGAATATGGGATTTCTTTCTGGGGTGATGAAAATATTCTGAACTTAATAGTGGGGATTGTTATAAAACCTTGTGAATATAGTCAAAACTACTGAATTATACACTTTAAAATGGTAGATTTTTTGGTATGTGGATTAAAAAAATAAGGATCTGATAGAAATATATCAGTACTGATGCTGATAAAGGCTTTATATGCCAGTCTTCTCAGGAATATTTGATTTAACTTGACCTCTCCCCTCAGAAGCTATAGAATCTGTTTTCTCAAAAAGTCTAGCTCTTAGGACTTTAGATTTCATTCTCAATTGTGGTTGCTACTGGGCTGCCTCCAAAGCCAAAAGACTCCTGTAACAGGTAGTACAGGAGAACTTGTATTTTAGGGTCTATGCAAACTTCCCTGCAGTGTGACTTCTTTAAAATGCATTGCCAACTTGCTTCCATAGCTAGGCTTGATTGAAAGAATAAAAGATGGTGAAGAGACACTGTACTGTCTACAGAGAGTATTTTCATATTTACACTCTTTTGAACTTAGGCATTTAAATTTCGATTAAGCATCATGACTTGCCACACAGGGGCAGACTCTGAACTCCAGCCCCAATTTCTCTCACCTTCCCAAACCTAGTCTTTCATAGAACATCTGATATTCATTTTTAAACAGGTCATGGAGAAAAGGCCTCCCACCCAGCCCTCCAAGGATATTATGCAGGCTTTCTGGCATTCAAGCAACTTCCACTGAGAATCTTCCATTGGTCTGCATTCTGCAGAATGATCTCCAAACTAGTCATGGGAAGCCCTAGAGTTAACTGGCTTGGTCTAGTAGGCTCACCTCCTTAACTGATGTTCGAACCTCCTTTTTTCACTCCTGCAGGGTCACATCGCCCATGACATGCATGTACCTGTGCACACATGTGTGCATATGCTAACCCTCAACCCCCCCCCACACCCCCACCCAGCCACCCACACTCCCTCACACCCACCCATCTACCCTCACACACACCCTCCCACCTACCCACATACCCTCCCATCCACCCCCACACACGCCCTCTTTAGAGATGGGAATTGAGTCACTTGACTGCCTTCTTTCAGCAGTGCTGTGACCATGGCTGAGTCCCTACTTATATTTCTTTTGTTCTTATTTTATTATGATTAAAACTATAGAATGGAAAATGTACTGTTTAAACCAGTTTGAAGTAAATGATTCTGTGACATTACCATCCATCTCCAGAAGTTTTTCATCTTCCCAAACGCAAACTTCCTACCCATTAAACTCAAACTCCCCATTCCTCCCCGAGCAGCCTCTGGCAACCACCATTCTACTTTCTGTCTCCGTGAATTTGACTCCTCCAGGTACCTTACCACAACTTCTGTTTCTTGATTGCAAAGTGTCACCTGGCCCCACTGCTGGCCCAGAGGATGGGGGTTTGATGGGGGTAGCCCACCCAGGGAAAGGAATAGGGAGAGACCAGAGCATAGAAACAGCCTGAGTCAGAATCAAGAGGGCTCTCTCACCATGACAACAGCTGGAAATTCTTCTGTAAGTTGGCTGTTACAAACAGGAGCCTTTACAAACCCAATCCCAAACACAGGAATTCTCCCCTTGTTGGTCTGTCTCCTGGGCCCCATCGAGACAGCTGGACTTCCCACGCAAGTGAAAATATTCAAGTGCCTGTTCCCAGGTCAGCCTGCTCCCACTTACCTTGAAAGAGAACATAAGCTCCTTCGGAGAAATGAATATTTTTCTGTTTCAAGTTATGTAGAATGCAATGTGAAGGACTTTCAAAATGTCCTTCGCTGTGACTAATTGTGGTTGATGCAATCTATGCCCTGGCAGGTTGGCACGACATGGTATTTACTCAGTCAGGTCTTTGAAATTCACTGCAAAGATATGAGTCTCTTGCATGATCCTGCCACCAGCTTTTGTGAAGATGAATGAACCAATTCCTTATACTGAAAGAGAGAAAATTTCACTGGATTTGATGTAAGGCCACAGATAGACTGGAAGCAAGGAAGTGAGAAAAGGTGAATCTCACAGGCACTGTGATGTCCAGACCAGATCTGGTGGTGGACTGAGTGCGATCTGGGTGGGGGTGCCCAGGCACAAAGCTATGTGAACCTTCACCAAGTGAGAAAGTTTAGCTTTCCCCAAATCCTGCTACAAGAACTCCTGCATGACTACCCAGTGTGGACAGCCAGCTATACAGATAGTGAAAGTGAAGTGAAAGTGTTAGTTGCTCAGCCATGTCTGATTCTTTGCAACCTCATGGACTATAGCCCACCAGACTCCTCTGCCCATGAAATTCTCCAGGCAAGAATACTGGAGCCAGTAGCTATCCCCTTCTCCAGGGGATTTTCCCAACCCAAGGGGTTTAACCCAGGTCTCCTGCATTGCAGGCAGATTCTTTACCGTCTGAGCCACCAGGGAAGCCCCTACTTGACTTTTACAAAACACACTAATTTGTTTATTTTTGGATGGTGTATCATTTCCTCCTAGGAGCCTTAAGCCTTAACCAGCTTCAGAAGTCCTCCTGTGGCACAGACGATGCTGTCATGAAGGCAGGAGGCGTTCATCCTACCTCCACAGAAGACCTGGCCACTGCAAATGGGATTGATCATGGGTGTCAAGGATTGGAGGGGTAGGAGGAAGATTTAGAGAAGAGGAAAGAGTAATTTTTCCCTGGAGATGTTGTAAAGCAATGATGTTCTTTGCTGGGAAAGATGAGAAAGCAATTTCCCCAAAGGTTCAGGAAACAGGATTGTTTCACGCATTGTTGGGTATTCAGTGTAGACATGTGGGTGCTGGAAAAATAGGCTACGTAACCCCTGGCTTCACCTTGGCTACACATCTGAGGTCTCTCTGTTCTGTTCTTAGTCTGCCCAGCTTAAGGGAGGAAGAGCAGAGTTGAGGACAGTGGGTACCTACCTCTGTAGTGAAAAAAAAGTGAAAGTGTTAGTTGCTCAGACATGTCCAACTCTTTGTGACCCCATAGACTGTGGCTTGCCAGGCTCCTCTGTCTATGGAATTTTCCAGACAGGAATACTGGAGTGGGTAGCCATTCTGTTCTCCAAGTGATCTTCCCGACTCAGGGATCTGAACATGGGTCTCCTGAATTGCAGGCAGGTTCTTTACCAAGCTGCCAGGAAAACCCCACCTACCTCTGTAGAGGTCATGTGTAATTGGACACTGGGCAAGTGAGCCTGGGATTCCTTTATTTCCTGAGTAACCAGGAACCAGGAGACTAGGGCTGGGATGTGATTCTACTGCCGACTAGCATCTAAGACCAGGCCACAATTTTATCATGAGGGAATAGGACCCAATTCAAATCCAATAAAACTTTCTTAAGTATGTCTGGTCTACAGAGTTGAGCAAGCACTATCCTTTGGGCTGTAGGACCACTCAGCCAGGGAGATGAGACACATACCTGTGTTCAGACACAGTTGTAATAGGAAACCGACAGTACTGAGAGGGAGAATGGGGAAGGGGGCAGATTGAGTCTGCCTCTGGAATCTTATAGGCTTCCTGGAGGAGGTGGGCTATGAGCTTGGGCATGAATAAGGTTGGATAAAGTGTTGCTAGGTGGATATGGGAGTAAAGAGGAGATGTCTCTGGCAGAAAAACAAGTGAACCAAAATAAGGACCAGCAAACTGGTGGGGAGAGGGCAGCAAGTTCTTGGAGCAGAAAGTAGGCATCCATGAGTAGAGCTCATCACACAGTAGGTCTTCAGTGACTATCAGCTAAGTGATGATGGAGCAGTGAGGGTTGGGCCAGAACAGGGGCAGAGTCTCCCTGTCTGGGGAGCCGTAAGCAGTGTGGGGTCCACATGCGTTTCTGAAAAGGAGATGGACCACTATTGGCGGCTCTGTGTTCAAGGGCAGGTGGACCACAAGAGAGGAGCCCAAAGGTCCAAGGAAGACTTGATAATGGCTTGAATTTAGATAACCACATAGGCGTAGGAAGGATATAAAAAAAAAATAGAGCAAAAGAAAATTCTGCAGACTTTAGGTTGATCAGAAGTACAAGGAGAGGGAGAAGAAGGAGAGAAGGACAGTTTTGAGGATTTTGAGCCTGGGCAGTGGGGAGAGTGGAGATTCACAGAGATGGGCAACCTCCAGAAGAGAGGTGGACATAGAGAGGAAACGACCGGTTTAGTTTTGTGCAGAAAGACTTCGAGATGCCTATGTAGAGATGACTAGCAGGCAGGTGGAAATGTGGAAATTTTGGTAGCTAGAGATCTGGAGCTCATGGACATAATGGTTGAAGATGTGGGTGCAGATGAGATAGATGAGGGGGATGTGGTGAGGGGGGAGGATGGCCGGGCAGAGAAGCAGGTAAAGAGCACTTGGATGGAGAGGAAAGCAGGAGCCCAGCAGGAAGTAGACAAGAGCCTGAAGAATAAATCTCAGTGGTGGGAGGGGCACCAGGCCACGTGAGGAGAAGGATGTGAGGTGGCTCCTGGGTCACTGTTGCAAGGAAGTTCTAAAAATGGCCGAGGACCAGCAGCCAATTGCCAAGGCCTAAGAAGAGGAAGTAGAAGGGGAAGGTGTATATAGGACCCTACAGAGACGTTTGCAATAAAGGAAAGGAGAACAAACTGAGAGGCAGCAGAGCCAAGGGAAACCATTTTAGGTTAAGGCCATGCCTCTCACCCATGAATGCACATTCAGATCACAGGAAACCTGTTAATATGCAGCTTATGACCCAGGAATGAGGGCAGGGCCAACATGGCCTGGAAGAGATGGGAGTCGGTGTGCCATCTTGGACCAGGGAAGTAAGTTAGTTGTGCTGAGGAGGTGGGAGGTCAGCTGCACTCAGACTGAGGGAAGGGTGATGTGAACGAGCTACGAGGCCGAGTAAGGAGACTGAGGGAGTCCCTGTGGAAAGGCCTGGACTTTCTCTGTCAGGTGGGCAGTGAGAGATTCTGCAGACAGAAGGTAGAACGGGGCCTAGGGGACTCTGAGGAGAGTGAAAGCCTTGGGGCAGTGGTCTGGCTGACTTGCTGGCTGCAGAGCAGAGCAGCACTCAGGTAAGCTGTGTAGCCAGGGTGGCGACTCTGCCCTCTGCGGGCCCTGGAAGCTCCGGGAAAACGGGCTGGTGGGCCTGAGGGTGCAGATGAGAGCTTGATGGAGGGCAAGCTCCTAAACAGACATGGGGGCAGGGCGCAAGCACAGGGACAGGGTTAGAGGGGAGAGCAGGAGCAAGGAAGATGTGAGAGGGGGAAGCTGTGGTCCGAGAGCCACAAGTAGAGAAGGTCTCAGAGGTGAGTAGTTGTAGGCAAAGAAGGTGGCCAGTCAGGTACGTGACTGAGATGGAGCAGAGTGGAAGCTGGAGAGATGAGGAGGGGCCAGAGCATGGAGGGCAGGGTGAGAGGAGAAGGTTGGTCTTGCGGCAGAGTGAGGACCACTGAGGGATAATCAAAGCCCAGCAGCACTGGTAGGGTGGAGCCCAGGCCATAGCCTGTCAAATTCCTGGGTAAGTCCTTCTCATTTGCAACAGTACCTGGTTGGAGGCCAGGATGGCTCCCAAAGGCAGAGGGGCCTGCCCTGTTCTCATTCACTCTGTCCCTATTTCCTGAGGCTCCTTGAATGCGGTCTTGTGCCAGGACAGTGGGGCCTGAGTTTCATGTGTTTGGATTGTGACATGGAGTGGAGGGTGTGAGAGAGAACGCCTCAGCGACTGACCCACTGTCCCACAGCCTGCACTCCACGGTCATCCAGCCACCTGTAGCCGCTCTCCTGGGCCAGGGAAGATTAAGGACATCAGGTCCTTAGGCACTGAGCATCCAGCAGGTCCCACTCTCCCAGCCCCTGGGATCTGCATCCCATCCCCCTCGAACTGTGAAGGCCTGTAGCAGAGCCCGGGAGTGTCCCCTGCACATCCTCCACCAAGGAGCTCTACTGGGACGGGGTGCCGGCACTGCCTGCCTCAGGAGGACCTGCTGGCAGAGTGGCTGGCTGCCTGGCTCGTGGGTTGTTACCCTCAGTTTGATTCTCTTTCTCTCCCTGGTGAGCTTCAGCCTGTGGTTCTTTGCCCTTCCTCAGCGGTTCAGGGAACCAGCGGTGTTTGGGGAGGAAAGGGGAGGGAAGGGAACTCTCAGATGTTGTGCTCGGCCCTCCCAGTGGGTTTCCCCTTGCCTGAGTGGCCTCCATGGGTGCATGTCCACGGCCAGCCCTCAGACCCTCAGCCCTTGTAGGACAGCCCCACGTGACATGCCTTCCAGGCCCTTGGGACCCCCAGGCTCAGACCACCACTGCCAGAAACCGCCATGGGCTCTTTCCCTCCAAATCAGAACTAATTTTTCTTTCCTCCCTCCACTGAGGCCTGGGGTTTCTTTGCCAGGCCACCTGGCTCATCCTTCCAGTGGAGGTCTTAGTAGGAAAGGGATGGGAGGTCGGGCACTGGCCTTCCTTTGGCCTGGCCTGACCTTCCCTGGGTGACCTGCAGCCAGTCCTGTGTGGTCAGCCTTCCTCTTCCGCAGGTCCACAGGGGGCCGCTCTGGCCCTTCCCCAGGGTGTCCTCCCCATGTCCTGTCCATCATTGTCCACGTATTCCTTCTTCCTTCCCTGTGCCCCCTGGTTATACGTCTTCAGGAGGGGAGGAGAGCTCAAAAGGATTTGTGCAGAGACCCTGGGCAGAAGAAGATAAATGGAATTCGCAATAAATCCAGGAGCAAAGTTGTAACTTGACTTAAAAACAAACAAAAGGGCCAGAACTGCACTTAAGCTCAGTAGAAGCTCATCTCGCAGTATAAACAGAAAAGGGCAGACGTGGGCTGCGGAGCCTCGCTCAGGCTGGGACGGTGAGGGAGGGGCCTGGAGCGGCCCCCACTTCCTCTGGAAGGGCTGGGTTGTGGGGGAAGGTCTCCGTGGCCTCGTAAAGGAGAGAGAAGACTCTGGCCCTGCCTTGTTTGCCAGTCATTTTTCCATGACTTATCCTGATGAAAAGACGTTCTCAGGACTGGGCCAGAAGGTTGTTCAGGGGAAATGCTTTCTTAGGCTGGGGTCGGGCAGAGAGAAGGCTTGGGCCAGTGGAGAGCCAAGTGAACCGTGGGTGCGAGCTCTCAGGCCTCAGCCTGTCCTGGGACTAGAACATCAGGGAGTTTGCCTGGACCTCTCAGCTGGCTCAGAGGACCAGGCGGCACCACGCTGCTCTTCCTGCCCTCGGACAGTGGCCGGCTCATCATGACCCTGGAGGGCATCTCTCTTGCTGGAATCTCTGTGCCTCGCCTAGAAGTGTGAGGCTGTAATTGCCCCAGTTACAGTGTCTTGCCTTTATATATAATTTCAAAGTGCTTCCACACACCCTTTCTCATCTGAAGTGGAGCAGATAGCATCAGCATTTTATGGGCAGGAAAACCGACACAGCAAGGGAAAGAGATCTATCAAAGGTCACACAGCAAGTCAGCAGTTGACCTAGGTCAGTGCAGAGGAAAAGGTGGGTCCTGAGGCATCATTCCCACTCAGTTAATAACAAACTGTGTGATCTTAGGTAAGTGACTGAATCTCTCTGGGTGCAGGCTTTCCTCTGTAAGATGCAAATCCCTCCAAAGTTTAAACAGATTGGCTGCTGTTCCGTCTAACTCTGTGGCTGGGCTTTTCAAAGTCAGGAAACTCAGGGGAAATGAATAATGTGTCAAGGAGTGTAAACATGGCACATCTTTCTGGAGCCTCATTTCTACACTTGGCTATTTCTGGAGGGGGAAAAAAAACACACCAATGTACAAAAAAATTGTGAAACAGGATGGCCAGATTATAGAAGAAGATGCAAAATTTAAACTTTACAACAGGAAACATCAAGGGCATTCTGTCCTTGCTGTCTGTTTTGGGTTCCCCCAGAGTGTGTACATATTTGCACGCTCTTGCTGCCTGAGAATGGGGTGGGAGAGTTTTCTAATGGTGTTCTGGGCCCCCCAGGCAGCTGAGCTGCAGAGACCCATTGTGCTGGTGAATGTGGTCTGGGTGGGGGCCATGGGGTGGTGCTAACGGAAGAGCTGTTCTCATCCCAGGCTTCACATTAGAATCACCTGATGAGCTTTTGAAAAATCCCGAGACCGGGTCCCACCCCAACCCAGAGAGCCAGAATCCTGGGTGTGTGGTTAGTGAGTGCTCTGTGAGGTGAAGAGCTTCTGGGCGATTCTGATATGCAGTGTGAGCTGGGTACACTGCCTTACAGTTCAGACTTGGGAGTTCGGGAGCCCCAGAGGGTCCATGTCCAAGGATGGGAAACTGACAGACAGCTCCCTCCCCTCTGCCTCCCAGCTGCTGCTTAGACCACGGGAGACTGAATTCCAGAAGGCCACATCCCCAACTAAAGGGTAAAGGAAGTGAGGTTGCCAGGTGGTGGTGGGGCAAGCAGGTGACAATAGGGCAGAACTTGGTTAGGGGCGTAGGAAGGTTGTTCTGGGTTGGATAGTGTCCCCCTAAAATTCTTGTCCTCTCTGCTTCCCTGGTGGCTCAGAGGTAAATAATCCACCTGCAAAGCAGGAGATGTGAGTTCAGTCCCTAGGTCAGGAAGATCTGCTGGAGAAGGAAACGGCAACCCACTCCAGTATTCTTGCCTGGAAAATTCCTTGGATAGAAGAGCCCCGTGGGCTATATAGTCCATGGGGTCACAAAGAGTCGGATATAACTTAGCGACCGAACAACAATGTAGGAATCTCAGAACACGAACTTATTCGGAAAGAGAGTCATCGCAGATGTAACTAGTTAAGATGAGGCCACACTAGAGAAGGGGGAGCCCCTAACACGACAGGACTGCTGTCCTTATGATAAGAGGAAAGGGACACAGAGGGCCGATGCCATGTGAAGAGGGGGGCAGAGACGAGAGAGGACACAGCCATAGACCAAGGGATGTCGAAGACTCTGGGCAACCGTCAAAAGCTGGGAGGAGGGCCTGGAACAGATCCTCCCTCAGACTCCAGAAGGAGCCGACCGTGTTGACATCTTGATTTCAGACTTCTAGCCTCCAGAACTGTGGGAGAATGAGTCTGCTGTTTGAACCCAAGCTTTACTGAGTTTGTGATGCTGTTACAGCAGCCCTAGGAAACAAGTACAGAGGCCGACGGTAGTAAATCCCTGCAAGGCCCTGGCTGCAGCCATACTGGGGGCACCTGGGCAGCGACAGGGTGTGCCTGGCTCGGTGCCAAGGATTCTGCAAGGCAAGCAGGGGACACAATGGACTCTTTCTGCTGAAAAGCTGAGGGGACAGAGTGAGATGTGACCTGTCCAAAACGTTGCTCTGTGAAGGTAAGCTGAGAACAAATGAGTCAATCCAGTCATTAACGCACTCACTCACCACTGATATATAGAGCCCTACCGTGTGCTGAGCTCTGGGAACATGAAGAGCCCAGAGCCAGCCCTGCCTTGCACTCAGGGAGCTTGAACCCAAATGAGGAGTTTGGGTCCATGGGCATGGCTCTGATATTTGGTGACTAAAAGGAGCAAAGAGGGCATCCTGGCTGGGGGCCATTGTGGTGCCACCAGGGCATTTTGCGGGGCTACTGCAGTCTCTCTGGGCTTCCCCAGTGGCTCAGCAGTTAAGAATTCACCTACAACATAGGAGCCGCAGGAGACGCATATTCGATCCCTGGGTTAGGAAGATCCCCTGGAGGAGGGCATGGCAACCATGGACAGAGGAACCTGGTGGGCTACAGTCCATGGGGTTGCAGAGTGGGACCCAGCTGAAGCGACTTAGCACACATGCACACACATGCCCTCTCTGCCTGGACAGGGCCCAGGAAGGGCTGCAGGGGGGCATGCGCCTGTGAGGCTGTAGAGCTGGGCGCTGCTTTCTTCTGCAGAGTTTACTGCAGGGGTGAAGTGGCCCAGGACAAACTACAACCACTGGTGCGATACTGTAGGTGGTGAGACAGGCCTCGGCAGCCACCGCTAATCGAACAAATCCCCAAATCCTGGGAATATCTTCAGCCCATTTGCACTTATCAAGTATCACACTGGAAACCCCAGGAACTCATGCAGGATCAGAACAGGGAGGATTTCACACACTTGGTCTGGTGCAGGGGGAGTGTCTTGGAATGGCAGTCTTGAAGCGGGCCTGGCCTCCCTGTTCTGGGTCACCCACATTTGCATGAGGCCCAGCTGCTCCCCGCACACATGGCCCCACATCCAAGGCTGGTCTCAGACTCTGCAGCCACAGATGTCTGTGCTCCTCCGGTTCTCTGATTTCTCCTTCCCATTTTGGGGAGTCCTCAAAGCCAGGGATTCTGGCAGTCTAAGAAATACCAAGTTCAGGCCTGAGGCTATGGGTTTTTTGAAGCTCCAGTTCATTTGGGCTAGAGGTGAACACTTTCCTCCTGAGACCTCGGCAGGCAGGATCTGAGGCAAATTTCAAAGAATAGTTGCTTTCCCCACAGCTCCTCTTGTGGGGCTGGGTAGTGCTTCTCTGGCAAGACTGACGATACACTGATAGGCACCCAGCTGGCCTGGAGGCTGGAGAAGTGGCCCGAGGCGAGACCTAGGTACCTGGGTTCCCTGCCGTCTCTTGTTTCGCAATAGCCATAATCATTAACTCCTTGAAGCCTTTTATGAAAAGTTCCCTGTTACCTGACACTTGAACATAATTAAAACAGAACAACCATTTGCGGTTCACTTTATCTTTTATGACCTCATGGATTTTTATAAGGATGTTCGTCCCAGAACACTTTCTTTTCAAAGGCTGTGTAGATATGCTGAGAGCCCCCAGAAAACGCTGAGAACGGGACCTTAATCTCCTCATGCTAATAAAGGAAAAGATGAAAGAAAAACAGGTTATAAAAGTAACACATGGTCACAGAGGGCACGTTGGAAGACACACAAAAGAATAAAAAATCCAATAGCAGCCACCCACAATCCCACCCCTAGAGACCATGGTCAGTGTTCTGGAGTATATACACCCGTCCCTGGTATGAAAATGTCTCGTCACATCTGCACCTTAAAAATAAAAATGGAAAGAGACTAGCACGGCAATTTATAGTTTTGTAAATGAGGCCCTAAAATTGCAGGTAAATTTGATATGCGCGTGTGCTCAGTTACTAAGTTGCGGCTAGCTCTTTGTGACCCCATGGACTATAGCCTGCCAGGCTCCTCTGTCCATGGAATTTTCCAGGCAAGAATACTGGAGTGGGTAGCCATTTCCTCCTCCAGGGGATCTTCCTGACCTAGGGATGGAACTTGCATCTCTTGCATTGGCAGGATTCTTTACCACTGAGCCACCTGGGAAGTCCCTGAATTTGATATAAGGATTAATAAAAAAGGAATAAAATTAATTAATCCACAAGTAACTGGGGGTCTGCTTTGTCTAAAGTACTGTGGGGATTAGTGATGTCTGCAGCACAGGCCTGGCCCTGAGAAGGTGGAGGGAGAAGACAAGCGACACATGAGTCAGTTCAGTCACTCAGTCGTGTCTGAGTCTTTGTGACCCCGTGGACTGCAGCACGCTAGGCTTCCCTGTCCATCAGCAACTCCCGGAACTTGCTCAAATTCATGCCCATTGAGTCAGTGATGCCATCCAAGCATCTCATCCTCTGTCATCCCCTTCTCCTTCTGCCTTCAATCTTTCCCAGCATCAGGGTCTTTTCCAATAAGTCAGTTCTTGGCATCAGGTGGCCAAAGTATTGGAACTTCAGACACATAGAGGCTTTTGATATCTGGATGTTGAGCTCGTGGCAAAGCGCACTGTTGGGCTCTCAAAATGTTTTGCTGCGTTGAGCTGAGTGGTGCCCATCACCAAGGCTATTCATTATTCACTTACTCAGTAATTATTTACCTTGTGTCTGCTGTGAGTCAGGGGTGAAAGGTGTTTAGGTTTTAGAGTGGGGAAGCTTTGTGATGAGAGTGACATTTAGGAGATTTATACGAGCAATGGCTTACCAGATGGATGGTGTGACGGTTAATTGTGTGTGTCAACTTGCCTAGGCCATAGTATCCGGATATTTGGTGAAACACCAGTCTACACGTTGCTGTGAAGGTAATTTATAGATGAGATTAACATTTCAGTCAGTAGACTTTGAGTAGAGCAGATGACCTGCCGCTATGTGGGTGGGCCTTGTCAAATCCGTTGAAGGCCTTAAGAGAAAAAAGACTGGAGTTCTATTGAAGAAGAGGAAATTCTGCCTCTGGACTGCTTTCTGACTTGAGATGCAACATCAGCTCTTCCCTGGGGACTGGCAAGATTTCAGAATTGCCAGCTGCATGAACCAATTCCACACACACACACACACACACACACACACACACACGTATATATTTAGAGAGAGACAGAGACAGACAGGTATAGGTGTAGGTATTGTTGTTGTTGTTTAGCCACTAAGTCGTGTCCAACTCTTTGCACCTCCATGGATTGCAGCACACCAGACTCCCCTGTTCTCCACTAAATCCTGGCTAAAATTCGTGTCCGTTGAGTCAATGATGCTATCTAACCATTTCATCTTCAGCCGTCCTCTTCTCTTTTTGCCTTCAATCTTTCCCAGCATCAAGGTCTTTCCAATGAGTCAAATCTTTGCTAAAGTATTGGAGCTTCAACTTCAGGATCAGTCCCTCCAGTGAATATTAAAGGTTGATTTCCTTTAGGATGGACTGGTTGGATATCCTTGCAGTCCAAGGGACTCTCAAGAGTCTTCTCCAACACCAGTTTAAAAGCATCAATTCTTCGGCACCCAGCCTACTTTATGATCCAACTCTCACATCCGTATATGACTATGGGAAAAACCATAGCTTTGACTATATGGGCCTTTGTCAGCAAAGTGATGTCTCTGCTTTTTAATATAGTTGTAGGTATATGTAACCATATAAAAGAATATTACATATACTATTTGTTCTGTTTCTCTGGAGAACCCTAACTGATGCAGATGGGAATGGAGATAGTAGGAGGAGGACCGGTTCAGTCTGCCAGGATGCTGGGAACACAGCAAAAATGGTTGCATGTGTGTATATACATCCATGTGTGTGTCATTATGTCCATGTGCGTGCCCGCTTGGTTTGCATGTCTCTGGATGTGTGTGCCTACGTGCATGTTGTTTGTGTGTATCTGTTTGAGTATTTATGTCTGTGACTATATCTGGGAATCTGTTTGTGTATATCTGCGTGAGGGTGTGTGTCTTTGTATTGTATGTCTGTGTGGGCCTGCGTGTGTACCTGCATCTCTCTGTGTGTTTGTGTGTCTCTGTGGCTACCCACACAAATGTACCAGTCCCTGTGTCTGTGGGCGGGGCAGGGTCTGTCATGGTATCCTAGAAAAGGACCTCTATTGTTGGACTTCTGGTTGGTTTCTGATAGCAGCGGTGCAATCTGGGTCTGGGAACCAGGCAGGAGGGTGGACTAGCAGGAAAGCAAGTCTCGAGGTGCATGTGCATGGCGTGGAAAATAGCAAGAAGGCAGGAGGCTCAGGTGGGTTTGGGAACAGGATAACTGGAGGCCAAGGTGATGCCAAGAGGTCTGGGTGAAAGGAGCGGTTCAGGGACATACACATCAATCTGCCTTGAGTCTGGAGTTTCCACCACCCAGGGACAGTTTTTTGCTAGGACTAGTTAGGCTGGGGCAATAAGGGGTTGCACTGAGGGGATGGCAATGAAGAGGGAGGTCTGGAGGCTGGGCTGCACAGGAATGGTCAATTGGCTTAGGGACGATGGTGACTTCAGTTTAGATTTGCTGGACATCGCAGACATTGCAGAATAAGATTTTCAAAGGTAAGGACGGGGTAGTGACCAGTATCATACCTTAGAAGGGATAAGGAAAATAAAGACTGAGAAAAAGCCACTGGGCTTGACAATTTGGTGACCTTGCAACCTCATTGGAAGGGTCAGAGGCTGGTGTGCGGGAAAGAGAAAGTGGGTAAGCAGGGTAAGCGGGTAACATTTGTTGGACTCCACTATACTTGTGGAAATGAAAAGCACCAGGATAATAACAAGAGTAGATAGCAGAGTTGAGTTATGGGAGCCTGGTGCATATTTGAATAAAGAATGAAACTCAGTCATCAAGATATTCACCCCTGATCCCATTAAGTACTTCCTCTGAGAGCTGGCAAACTGATATCCTTTAATCATGCCTTATATTTATAAAGGCCTTTCTCCAAAGAACTCCAAGTGCTCAATAAACATTAATTAATTCACTCTTGCAGCCCCCTTTAGGGAAAAATTGGTGGCAGCCATCATCATTATGTTTACAGGCACAGACATCTTGGCCAAGATAAGAACTGTGCTGCCAACCAGGGTCACAAAGCTGGTCGGGTGGGAGTTGTGTCTGGTCCCACCCCTTCCGCTGCTAGGCCATTCCTAAATCACCCACATCTTGCCAGGCCCCCCAAGTAGCTGGTGAAACTTGGCAATGAGACCAAGTACAGGGTCCAATGCTTCAGCGGGTGACTGGGGGATAATCCCAGAGGGATCCTAAGGGCCAGCCGGCTGTGGGGCTCAGGAAAAGGGTCTTTTGTTTGCTCAGTCCTGGACCACATGGGCATTTAAGCAGCCTCCTCTGCTGAGTCCTTGAGGGTCCTGAGCAAATTCTGGGTCTGCCGCTGCTGCTAAGTCACTTCAGTTGTGTCTGACTCTGTGCGGCCCTGTAGACGGCAGCCCACCAGGCTTCCCCGTCCCTGGGATTCTCCAGGCAAGAACACTGGAGTGGGTTGCCATTTCCTTCTCCAATGCATGAAAGTGAAAAGTGAAAGTGAAGTCACTCAGTCGTGTCCCACCCTTAGTGACCCCATGGACTGCAGCCCACCAGGCTCCTCGGTACGTGGGATTTTCCAGGCTGGGTCTAGGCAACAACAAAATCGCCAAACTCAAGAAAGCCTGCAGTTGTTCCACTATTTTTTTTTTTGGGGGGGGGGGGCGGTATTCCCTCACACAAGAAATTCTCTAGTGCCCTCAAGTAGGGAAATACTCCCAATCCTTATGCTCGGGGCTGTGCAAGATCCAACCATTTGCTCAGAAGCAAAAAGATCTCTAAATGCAAAGCATAGTCAAGGACAGCCCACTGAGAAGGTGATTTGGTTTCTTCCACTGAGTGACGAGCTTGGGTTTTATCAGGACAAGAAAGGAAGAGGATCCTAAGATCCCAGTGGTGAAGGTGGTCTGCAAAGCCCCTCAGCTGCAGCCTCAGGGAATATAGATGTGGGAACCACTACCTTAAAGTCATGCTGCGTTTCTGGGATTGGGCCTGCCCATGTCTGCTGAGCCGTGGGAGCTGGTGATACTCAGGCTCTTAACTAACGAGGACTGCTCTTGTGGGAGCAGCTAAGCAGTTCACATTCCCAGTCTAGTATTTATCCACTTGGATGGACCTGGGAAATTCAAAAGGCCACCGGTTTGTTGGCCTGAAGCCAGGGTTTAATTAAGCCCAAAATCTCCTGTGATTCCACCAAGGGGCTGAACCCCATGAGGCTAGGCAAAGGGAGAAGCAACTCAAAGAGCACTGGATCAGCTTCTTTTGAGTCTTCCCGTCAACCCATTGTTTGTGGAGGCCTTCCTCATTAGTGGGAATAATCCCTTCAAAGTCACAGAGCAGTGAACAGAAAACTGGAGGACCAGCCCTGCACAGGATCAGCTAAACTGGGGTGCCCACTATAACATGTAGGTGG
Source organism: Capra hircus (assembly GCF_001704415.2). Lineage (NCBI taxonomy): Eukaryota > Metazoa > Chordata > Mammalia > Artiodactyla > Bovidae > Capra > Capra hircus. The sequence continues at coordinate 22,726,971 of NC_030817.1, forward strand.
TTTCTGCTGCAGGCCATGGAACATGGGTATGCATGAGGAAAGAGAGGATGAATTAGCATCCTAACACTTTCATTTAGCAGTTTCTGTTGCCGAATTCTTGGTGTCTGATCAGAAATTGCCAAAAACATGTGTTGTTCATCGTCATCGTTTAGTCCCTAAGTCGTGTCTGACTCTTGCCACCCCATGGACTATGGCCTCCAGGCTCCTCTGTCCATGGGATTCTCCAGGCAAGAATACTGGAGTGGGTTGCCATTCCCTTCTCCAGGGGATCTTCCTGACCCAGGTATTGAATCCAGGTCTCCTACGTTGCAGGCAGATTCTTTACTGACTGAGCTACAAGGGGAGCCCATGTCTTGTTCAGGAAATGGCTATTTGAATTGAGAGACCCAGAAGGCCCAGCCAGCCTGAAGGGCAGAGGCTTGGGACCCACAGTCGAGGCGTCATCTCTGGGGGTCCAGCAGACTCTTGTAAAGAGGGTGGTATAAAGGGCTTCTGAATGGAGGAAAGACCTGGGATTTTCAAGGAGTTTCTGTCTTCTTTTTCTTGTCCCCATCTCTCTTTCATAGCCTTGAAACAGAGAAAGTCCAGTCTTTTACCATAAGGGTGAAGTGGGCCAACAGCAGAATGGGCAGTCATGGTACAGACCCACCCCGTGGACTGGGTGGACAAAGGTGAGAATGGCATTTCTTGACACAACTTGACCCTGCACAGATAAAAGTCATGGGTGCAGGTTGAACGTTGGCGGGGCTGATCAGATGGAAGGTTGTGGTAAGAGAACGAAAGTCTTCTCTTTCTTGGACTTTATTTTTATTTTTCATTTGAAGAGAGTAAAGGGTGAGTTCTCACCCTTTGAAGATTGTGGCAGCAGATGGCCTGAGTCTGTACCCTGGAAATCTGGTTCCACTCCATTAGGGAGCCTACAAGCCCCATGCTTCTTCTTCTGGGAGAACTGAGGCCAGCGGGCTTCCCAAAGTGGGCAGGACCGTGTCTCTGCCTTATGGCCTCTCCTTTCTGCTGCAGCTGGGGAAATTATGAAATTAGTTATGTTATATAATATTAGAACAGCCTGGCACCTAGTAAGATCTAGATGTTAGTCCCATAGTCATCTTTCTCAGCCTGGCGTTTCAGTTGGATGTAGGGATTTGCCCACACGGACACAGCTCCTGGCAGCCTCCCCCTGTTCTCAGAGTGTGGGAATCGGGCACTGGCCGGCATCCGAGGGTCAGCGCTACAGCGGGTCACAACGCAGAAGCCGAGGGAGCGGCCGGTGCAGAAAAGGCGCTGGAGATGAAAGCTGCCGTGTTTGGCTTTCCAAAGTGCCTCTGTGTTCCTCAAGGCCTGCAGCTTCCTCTGCCCTGCTGGGTTTTTTTTTTCTTCCCAGTTCCTCTCAGTGATATCTTAAGAGGCAAACTTCCAGCACTAACAGGAGGTCTTTTGTTCTCCTTTTCTCTTAGTGGACTTTAACCCAGTTACGACAGATGAGTCACTGTAAAAACAAACAAATAATAATACTCCATTTTCTTCAAGGCTCTTCCAGGCCTGCTGACAGCAAAGGGGGAACTTGACACTGCACTGGGGCCTGTGGGGCTTCTGCCCTCCCCGACCTTCTGGAGGCATAGCCCAGGAGAACCTTCCAGAACACTCTGGAGCCCAACACTGTGGAGCTGTTCAGTGAGGCTCTGGCTTGTTTAGAATTTCATCTGATTTGGGGTGGCCCAGGGGCTCTGAGGAATTCTGGTCTCAGCACGATCCTGGCTGGGATTTACGCTCTGGCATCCGTCACAAGCTCAATTCTGGACTTGCTTCCCCTTACATGTTAGTTTCATTATATGTGATTTTTTATATGTATTAGACACTCAGGGATTTTTATCAGGAGGGGCTTTGCAGTAGAATATCTTCTGCTCTTGAGAGATTCCAGGGCATGCTCAGTACACAAGTGTAGCCTGCATCCATTCAATAAATGTTTACCAGGCACTCAGGTAGACATCAGAGATGGTACCCTCAGGGAGTGTTAGTGGCTTAGTTGTGTCCAACTCTTTGTGACCCCATGGACTATAGTCAGAGAGGCTCCTCTGTCCACGGGATTCTCCAGGTAAGAATACTGGAGTGGGTAGCCGTTCCCTTCTCCAGGGGATCTCCCTGACCTAGAGATTGAGCCTAGGTCTCCTGCATTGCAGGCAGATTTCTTTACCATCTGAGCCACTATGGAAGACAGACATGTAAATAAACGAACGCAGTGACTTCTGATAAAGGTAAGAGGGCACGTGTGCCAAGGGTGGGGTGGGGTAAGTAAAGGGACGATCATTTGCTCTGGGAATATTGAGAAAGTTGTCTGAGAGGAGACGGCATTTGAACCGAGTCTTGAGTCCTGAGTGCGTGTTCATCAGATGCTCAGGGCAGAAGGGGGCAGGTGTGACAGGCAGAGGGAGGGAGGGGTATGAGCATGGGACTGAGACTCATGGTGAATTTGGACCTACCCTTGTACAAGCGCTTTCTAATCTTTGTCCAGGCATATTTGCCTGTTGCTTCAGTAGAGTTGAGCCCTTCCTTTCCTGAGAAGGAGCTGTCCCTGGATGGATATGCCACTGGCTTCAGGTCTCTGGTCTGAAGCGTCTTCTGGCTGCATTAAACATGATGGCTTGCTTTGGGTCACCAGCCCCTTGGGCAGCTCACTGCCGAAGAGCAGCATGGCTCCCGTTGGTGGAGGTGTATATGTTCTTCAGAAAGCTGTCACCCACCGTCACAGCGACTGTGCCCTGACTCCCTGGAGCTCAGATGCATAGTGGAACACAAGCATGTCTACAATGAAAACATCCGTTCAACTGCTCGGAAAATTTCTGCTCATTTTCAACCCCAACTTACAAGTCTGCTTGATTGTAAAGCGCCCCAGGAGCCATAGGTAGAGTGAGCAGCCCTCGTCTTTGTGCCCTGGGGCTTGTCCTTCTTACATTGCTTTAGGCATTAATCATGTTGCTGTTTAGTCACTGAGTCGTGTCTGATGCTTTGTGACCACATGGACTGCAGCACATTAGACTTCCCTGTTCTTCCCTATCTCCCGGAGTTTGCTCAGGTTCACGTCCATTGAGTCAATGATGCAAATCTAACCACCTCATCCTCTGCCGCCCTCTCCTCCTTTTGTAATTTCCCCATCTCCCTGATTGCCCTCCTCTTGTGCTATGAGCTCAGGGCTGGTAGGTAATGCATGATATTTGGTTCATGTACATACAAGATGGTCAATGAATGTTTGTTAAACAGACACAGGAATGAATGAATGAGGTTTGGGTTGGTCTGTTTTGCATCGTCTGACAATGATATCAACTGAAAGCTTCACATTCGTCAGCTCTGATAATGAGACAGTAGGGCCTCAGGATTTCCTACTGATTGCACTATTTTGTGCAGAAGTAGATCTCTCTTCCCCAGGAGCTACTTACACTGGAGAATTTAGATTTAAAAATCACATGGAGCCTGCTATGGCACTCTCAGGGGCAAAGGAGAGCCTCCTCTATTTTTCCAAGCTGACTTCCTCACTTCAGCAAATCCCGGAACTGAAACAGTGAGAATCTTCTGTTGAATCTGTTCTGTTTGGGCCCCCTGAAATTCAGTACTTTATATTTCTGTGTCTCCCCATCTTGTAATCTGGCAAGGATAAGATAGACTTCCCACCATCAGGGTTGATCTAGGTCCATCTCCTTTTATTTATTTATATATCTTTTAAGAAGTCTCATGGAGGGCCAGGGCAGAGGAAGCTTTATTCAATAAAGAAAGTGCTCCTCAGCTGGCCATTCCTTCTGTGGTCTCTATTCTGCCATCTTCGGATGTCCCCAGGCAGTCAAGAGCAGATGACATGAAATGGTTTCAGTGGGTGTGGACACAGCCCGGCCTAGCCTCAGCTTATTTCTCCGCTTTGGGAGGACTCAGGCCCCTGCCTCAGACTTCGTCTCTTAAGGTTGGATTATAGTTTTCAAAGAATAAATAAAAAATTCCAGGAACAAGCTCAGTCTCCATGACAGTAGCCGGCTAATTACTTCTGAGAAAATGGAAACCTTGGTCTCCTGATGTGCGTGGTGACAGGCACAAGAGGAATTTTCCAATACAATAGGGATGAACTTTCCAAGGACAGGCTGACTGAGAAAAGCCATCCTCTGACTGCACCCGTAGGGGGACATGGCACCGCCGGGGTGGCAGAAGGAGCTGGAGGCGGGAATGGTGGCCTGGAGGGCAGCAGTTCTCTGCTTCCCGTGACATCTGCCACTGACGTGAACGGAGCCTCCAGGACAGCTGGGACACTTGTAGTGCTGACTCCTGTGGTGAGGAGGGAGACCGTCTAGCCCGTTTTGTTTAGATGAGCAGCCACTAAAAGCTACACGGTGTTAGTTGCTCAGTCGTGTCTGACTCTTCGTGATCCCCCCAGACTGTAGCCCACCAGGCTCCTCTGTCCACGGGATTCTCCTGTCAAGACTACTGGAACTGGTTGCCCTTTCCTTCTCGAGGGGATCTTCCCAACCCAGGGGTCGAACCCAGGTCTCCTGCCTTGCAGGCAGATTCTTTACCATCTGAGCCACCAGGGAAAACCAAATCTGTGGCAGAAATGGTATGCGCTAAGGTCTGTCTCTCTGCAGCAGTAGACTTCTCCACGCTCCAGCTGTTCCCTCCTGAGAACTCACTTCTTACCCCCTTCATCCACTCTCTGGGCACTCCCTCCTCTGTGTGAGACCCTGTCCTAGGAACTAGACACACCAAGCCAGATTGTCTCAGTCCCTCAGTTTTGTTCTCTTCATTTCTCTTCCTCATCCTTCCATGAAAGAAGCAGGGGTCATGGCTCTTCCATCTCCTTCCCATGTCACTGTGACAGCAGGTTTTTAAAACTCTGAGGGATGGGATGCAAAAAGGGCTGGAAAAGGGCTGGGAGAAGAGATGATTCACTCTCACGTTTAAAAACCCATGGAGCAGCTGTTGAGATTTGTAATTGTCCTCTGTAAGCCCCTGTATACATATTAAAAGATCCCTTGGAGAAACTCATTCCTGATTAGGGGAAAAAAAAAAAAAGATTTGGGTACAATTAATTCCCAGTGTCAGATGGAAATGAAATCTTTCCAAAGCTGTTGCTGTCGTTACTGTCAGTGACTAATTCACCTTGGCGCTGTTGTTCAGGACATCAGCTGCTCCCAGGCCCCCCTGCTCCATCAGGGTCTGTGGTGGGAAAGGCTAAGACATCTGAATCTCCAAAATCAAATGGAGAATAGACATGGGATAAGAAACAGGAAACACAGCTGTGGATCCCTGAGATAATAATTTTTTAAATACAATTCTTTCCCCCCTGATTTGGAATAATATGTATTCATGGGAGAAAATTTGAAGAACAGAGACAACAAATCTAAGAAAGAAAATAAAAGTCAAGCCAAATCTTAATACCCAGAGACAGCACTGTTAACATTTTTGTATGTATTCTTCCAGTTAAAAAATGTACACAATATTTTTTTCTTGCACAACTGCTACATTCTATGCATACTGCCTTATAATCCACTTTTTCCTTAATGATATGTTGCGAACATTTTCCCATGAGATTAAGCCTGCTTCTAGCCCGTGATTCTATCGACTGTCTTCCATCATACAGATGGTCATTCAACTAATACCTCGTGGGTGAATATTTGGGTTGTGCCTAATATTTTCTGCTATTGTAGATAACAGTTTGTATCCACTTGCGAGACTAACTCAGGCTGCCTCATTGTCCTAGACGTATATCACTTAGTTCTTCCTCAGCAGCCATCAGTCATTTGTGGGCCAGACAGACTCCGCCTCATGACTTCCAACTCTTGCTCAGAAAACAAGGACAGGCAATCTACTCAAGACTGCGTAGCTCTGTGACTTCCCTCCATGCCACTGAAACACCCACCAATTTGAAAAGATAGCTGTGCTCAACTTATTTCTTCACAGATGCGTTGTTTCAGACAAAATGGGCTCCCTTGAATGGCTCCCCTTTGACTTGATCGTCTTTTTGACAGGAGAGGGAGGGTGACTTTAATAGCTGTGGAAGCCTGTAATTAGAGGGTAGAGCAGTGAAGGCAAATGGGAGCACGCGTTCCGGCCGGAACCGTCCATCGTTTGGAACCATCGTCTACGTTTCGTATTTTCAGTGCTGCTGTTCTGCTCCATTAGAGTAGGTCACCGTGAGGGACTAGCACAGAGACCCAGGGCTCCCCGCGTGCCAAGGAGCTTATACTGTTCTTGCCTGGCCAGAGGACAGCACTGAGCGGACTCCCAGCTGAGAATCTGGGGCAAAATCTAGGTCACTGGTTCCCAGTTCAGCTCAGCTTAGAGAAGCTCAAGCTGCCATGTGGGGGTGAGCCTTAGACACCTCCGGTCTCCCTGTCACTGGTACTTCAGGCCAGAGGAAGCCAGAGGGGAAACGGGCTCTGAGGTGGAGGGGCAGGTGCTGCAGGCCTGACAGCTGGGTCTGAGTGGGAGGGGTCAGTGGTCACTTCCCACACCATCACCCCCTTCTCATCCCAACGGCCCCACGCACATCTTCAGTGGCCTTCAAATGACAAGAAGGAAGAAATTCTCATTTCAAGGCAAATTGTAAGACCCTCTTGCTATCCTCTGAGGTCCTGAGACTTCCAGAAGAGGCCAGTAGGGGAAGACTCCAGGGCAAGAGAATGAGTTCAAGGGGAATGTCATGGGAATCCACAAGATGGTTGAAATGTGCAAAGAAGTATGAGAAATTAAAAGTAGGTGGGGCAAAAGGCTCACATGTGCATGCGTATGCTCGCTCACACTGGCTCACTCACAGTTTAATGGGGCTTTGAGGGGAAATCGTAGCCTCCAGTGCATAGGAAAAGTCCTGGAGCCAGTTCTCTAAAGAGTGGGAGTGGGGAGCTGGGCCAGTCACAAGATTCCCCGTAGGCTGCATGTCTGTCCCACCTCCAAAAGGCCATCCTTGCTCCTCAGCTGCTCCACTCTGTCACCCGGCGCCCCTGCCCTGTCTGACAGTCCCACGTCCACAAAGCACCCCAGCGAGCCGTTCCTTTCCCAAGCTGCTGAGGGGTCTTCTGGGGATTGGAAAGGATTGTTTCTGGGCCGTTCCAGCCCTGGCTGATGAGCTCAGCTGTCTCCTCTTCTAGGAAAGCAGGCAGGGCTTCTAGGAAGGATTTACTGCCACAGAATATGGCTGCCGTCCACCACCTCCCCCAGTCACCCCCGTCTTTCTTCCAAGCCAGAGGCTGAGGTTGGGGGGAGTTTATAGAGAGGATGCTGGGAATAGATCAATAAGCCTGTCCTGAGTGACTGAGAAACTGTGCAAAGCCAGCAGGAACCTCTCTTCATGCTCAGAATCGGACATCAGGGGTGACACTGTAAATGCCAGCCCAAACGCACCGCTTCCACCCAGCCCGGGGGCCAGGCTCTTGCATCTTGGCCTCTGGTGATTAAGAAGGGAGAGCCCAGTGCTGTTTGTCAGACTGTTCCACCAAGGTTGTGAAGTCCCTCTGTATCCCATCAGAGTTCATCTCTCCCTCTCTTTGAAGACTCCAAGGACAGGCTCTAACTGGTTCCTTTTACAGTTTTTTTCTCTCTATTGCTGAGACAACTTGGCCCCTACCTGGAGCCTCTGCCTGCCTCAGCCTCAAGGATCCAATATGATCACAGGCTGATGGGAGCCTGAGAGCCAAGCATGGGCCAGGCCCTGTTCTAAGGATGTCTCCTGTATTAACTTATTGAGTTCTCACAATAACTCTATGAGATGGGCACTGCTATTATCCTCATTGTGCAAGTGAGAATACTGAGTCCCAGAGAGGTTCATGGAATTGCCCCAGGTCATACCATTGAAGAGTAGAAGAGTGAGGAATTAAACCTGGAAGCTGGGTTCTGGAGTCCTGTTCTTAAGGCTCCATTGCTGGCAGAATCAAATGGCCCTGGTTCTATCTGTTAAACTGCTAGTCCAGATGTGACCTGAGGCCTCAATCTGACCACAGGATTCTATCTTGCTCCTGCGCTTGGGTCTCTGCTTTGGAGACCTCCTGGTATGCCCATCTCTCTAGAATATCTTAGGATGCCCTGTTGTAACCATGCTCCATTTCAACTTCCAAAATCCCAACCCAAGCTCACTCTGCTGGTCATGCCATGGACCGTGCTGATACTTAGAGGATAAGATTGGTGTCTTACTCAACTCTGGGTCCCACACAGAGCCCCCTGGTGCAGTGTTTAACACACAAGAGGTGTTCAATTTATATTTGTGGAAGGAAATCAGTATAGAAATGCTTCATGCCTCAGTTTCCCCATCTGTACAATGAGATAATAGCAAATAGAGTTTTGTGACAATGAATCTATATAAAGCACATAAAACAGAATCTGGCACATGGCAAGTATACTGCAAATGTGAAAGCGTTAGCTGTTCAGTCATGCCCAACTCTTTGCAACCCCATGGACTGTAGCCCGTGAGGCTCCTCTGTCTGTGGAATTCTCCAGGCAAGAATACTGGGGTGGGTTGCCACTCTCTTCTCCAGGGCATCTTCCCGACTGAGGGATTGAACCTGAGTCTCCTGCACTGAAGGTGGATTCTTTACCACTGAGCCACCAGGGAAGCCCATTCTGTAAATGTAAGCAGTTGCTGTTATCCATGTAGATATTGTCACTCCTCTATACAGGTGGATGAGCAGCCTGGTGAAGACTGTGGGCTCTGGGTCAGGAGCTGGGAGTCTAATCCTGGTTCTGCCTCTTCTCAGATCCATGATCACTGGCAATTGACCTAACTTTTCAGTACTTGTTTTCTCATTTGAAAAATGACATAACAATACTTGTGCCCCATAGATACCTCACAGAATTAAATGACAAATATATGCTAAATGCTTGGCATAGAGAAAGATCTCCCCGAATGACAGCCAAAAAATTATTAGCATTACTACCGTGGTTCTTTGAAAACTGGGGTGCATATATTTGAAGCACTAGGGCCATTTAGTTCTCTCCTTGCAACAGAGACCTACCTTGGATATTCCAGAAAGACCTGCTTGCTCCTCTCTCCCTTCCCTTGAATACCCATCCTTACTGCATCATTACCCTCACATATATGGTGGAATAAATGCCTAGGGGTTCCGCTGTTCCCCTATCAACCATGAAAGCAGGGCCTCCTAAGGCAGGAAGGGGGATTGGTTCTTTTTTAAAAAAGATTTACTTGTTTGTTTATTGCTACGCTGGGTCTTCGTTGCCTTCTCTAGTTGTGATGGGTTGTGGCTGTTCTCTAGTTGCCACGCACAGCCTTCTCATTGTGGTGGCTTCTTTTGTTGTGGAGCACAGGCTCTAGAAGGCATGGGCTTCAGCTGTGGCACGTGGCTCTTGAGTGCTGGCTTAATTGTGGCACATGGGCTTAGCTGCTCCAGGGCATGTGGGATCCTCCCAGACCAGGGATCAAACCCCTGTCCCTTGCATTGGCAAGTGGATTCTTAACCACTAGACTGCCAGGGAAGCCTGGTTTGGTTCTTGAAGAATGAGGAAAGCATCCATTTCCTCACTCCTGGGATAGAAGAGACACGACATCACAGCTGTCCAGAAAGGAGGGCTCAGCCAGGTCCCTCTGGGAAGGAGACCTCCAGAGAACACGGAGGGTGGGCTTTCTCTGACCATCTGGAGGTCACTTGCCACCTGTATCTTGCCTGGCTCCACACAGTTCTAGTTCTCCAGCCTTCATTCCTCTGGTGGGATCCCCTAGTGACAGGAGAAAAAGGGAAGTGACCAGAGGGCTCTGTTGGGTATCTGGCTGGCCAGACAGTCCCACTTCCCCAGGGCTCCGCATTCCCAATCCAGTGGCCCTTGGAGATCCCCAAAGATCTTCCTGGGCAGAGCCAGAGCCTCACATGGACGCAAGTACCCAGTGCTCCTTAGCGACAAGGAGAGAGATGCTGTTGCAGACACCTGATTTGGGGGACCCTGGAGAGCAGCAGAAATGAAACAAGCAGCCCCCTCTCCCCCACTCACCTCCCCCATCATTCACATACACACAGCAGGGCAGACACTCAGGGAAGGATGGCTTCAGACTAACAGGGCTGTTGATGTTGAATTGATTTTGAACCATCAGCAGGATCTCTGGTTATGACATTACCATAGAGTTGTTTCTGGAGATATGTCTACACTGGAGGGGAATTCTGGAGAGTCATATGAATGGAAAAGCCAAGGAGATAGCTCCCGTCTCCCTCTTCATCAGTGAATATGTGTGGCAGGGAAGCAAACGGCAGGGGGCATCCACAGGACCCTGCTGGAAGCACGTGGCTGCACTTCTGCATGCCCTGCTCAGCAGAGCTTGTGTGGGGGACCATCACCCCTCACGTCTGCTTCCAGGGCTTCCTCCTTCCGCCTCTCCCCGCAGTCCTCATATGTGTGTCACCCTGTTATTGAAGCCCAAGCTCACCCCTCTCTGGCTGACTTCCCTGAGCAGCCTCCCTTAATCCACTGTGGGGAGGGTGTCACGACTCAGCCTCCAAAACATGAAGAAATACGAACCCGGGTTTTAACTTGAGTCAATAGGAAGGCGAGAAGAGAATGGTGATGCATGTAATGTACACGGTGACAGGATCACAATGGAAAGAGGAGGGGGTGCTGGCTGGCTGGCTCTTCTCAAGTGGGGCAGTCACCGAGTAAGGACTTTTTGAGGCTGAGCTAAGGCCCCTGTCATTGTCCTTCTGAAAAGGCCCTTCATGTAAGGGCGTTGAAGATGGGACATCCTGATGACTCCCTCTCCCCCAATGTCAGCAGAAGATGGCTCACGAGAGCCGGTGGTCCTTGATAGTTAGCTCAGCTCTAAACATGTCCTGAGAGGTGAGTCAGTATCATCAGACACTCAGGTAGAAAGGCTGCAGGGACCTGGAGGAATTAAAGTTGGATGCACTTCTTTGGGCCTTCCCGGGTAGCTCAGTGGTAAAGAATCTGCCTGCAATGAGGCAGACCTGGGTTCAATCCCTGGGTCAGGACGATCCCCTGGAGGACTGCATGGTAACCCACTCCAGTATTCTTGCCTGGAGAATCCCACGGACAGAGGAGCCTGGCAGGTTACAGTCCATGGGGTCGCATAGAGTCAGATACGACTGGAGCAACTGAGCACGCACACACACACTTCTTAGGCAATGGGCAACCAGGTGAGGCAGCAGGTGGTGTCAACATTCAGCACTCCAGGTAGATCTGTCCACACCCACGGTGGGAGCCCAGAGGAGGAATCCAGCTCTGCTCCTCAGTCTTGGGAGGTGATCAAGGGTTCTGAGCTCCAGGGGCCTTCGACACAGACCAGCCTTTGGCAGAGCACCTGCAGTCTCCAGGCTTTCTTTGCTCTGGGAACCAGGCTCAAGACAAGTGACCCCAAGCCCTATAGGGCCAGTGGGTGGGAACACCCTGCCACGGTGGCAAGCCAGGTGGAATTATAGGTGTTGACGTGAAAAGTGGCCAGACTGGTTTCAAGCTTGTCACGTACCCGTGGAAAACTGGCTCCATTTTTAAAAGCTGTCACCTTGGCCCCACCTGAGCCTGGGCAGACAGGCTGGCTAGGCAGTTTGACGAGATACGGGGTCACTGTATTCTCAGCCTTCCCTCCATCAGGCGGCGAAACCTTCCCAGACCCACAGAGCCGGACAGACACGCGGCTCTTCACGTCTCACTGGAGGGACAGGCCAGAGCCCGAGGCCAGCACAAGCTTTCAGAATCAGCAGTTGGGAAGACACGCTAATCAGTTGCCCTGGGGTGACCTGTGTGGGGACACAGAGGGTAAATGTGAGGTACTGCTGGAGGCAGGGAGGGAAGTTTTGAACTGGGGCTCAGTCTGAAGCGAAAATAAATGTCAGCGCCACATTGACGAATGCACACGGGGAGCCCAGATCCGCTGCCTATGGAGTGTGTATGTGTATGCATGTGTGGGTGTGTGTATGCCACTTGAAAAGCTAAGTAAAAGGGAACAAATGAAAAAAAAAAAGTCCTTTCTATCCCTCCCTGTAACCATTAGAAAGAAAATGAAGTCCAAATTGCGTTCAGGGCTGCTGGGACAGAGGAAGAGAAGCAAGAATGGAAAAAACAGGCCATAAAGATGCCAGGGCTGCTTAAGCAGAAACATCTGTTGAAGTCATAAGACTCGGGGCCTGGTCAGGCTTCTAACAAACCCAGGAAGAGGAGAGTCTGTGCTGGATCAGGACTAGCCCCGTCCGCTCCGTGCAGGGCCCCTGGGACCAGCATACGTGCAGCAGAGATACCTTCTAGAGGGCTCAGCCCCGGCCTGGCTTCCAGCAGGAGAGGAAACAGGGAGAGGGAGGGAGAGCCATCCCCAGGTTAGGAGGGGCCTGCGGCAGTCATGGGGGCAGGGGTGTAACAGCAGTTTTGAGAGTGTATTGATTTCAAGCTTTAAACTCGTTGGGGTCGCCTGGTGAGCCACAAGTCTCAACTTCTGTGTGAAGGAAAGAAATATGATGGTAGGGGAGGGAAGGGTCAGTTGCTAACCTGTACAGGAGCCAGGAGGCTGGCCTTGCTGTTTGCAAATGGAGGCCACTCTCTTATTTGTGATTTTTGCCCGGGGCCAACTGTCTTAGGCCTACCTCTTCTAACAACCCACAAAAAGGGCAGCTAACATGTATTGACCATATATATCCCTCTCTGGACCATGTTCTTTATCAGTATCACCTCATTTAATCCCTCAGCAATCCCATCATCCCTGGAACGGGTAAAGACTTGTCTGGCATCTTCGGGGCATTTTTTTGACTTAATGTTTTCATCTTAGGAGGAAACTGAGGCTTAGAAAGGTTAAATGACTCATCCAGGTCATCAGCCAGCACATTCCAGGGAATACCTGAGGCCTGTCCTTCTCTCTTCTCCCTGAAACTAAAGTGAAAAGTAACTTCAGCCAAGTATTACTGGAGAAGCAGTTCTGTGAGCCCAGCATTCAGAAAGACCTCAAGCTCCCTGTAGACCCCATTACATTATCCTGGGAAAGTGGGGGGTAATACTGCTACAGAAACATCAAGACAGGACATAAGGGAGTGGGTCAGCACCCCTGACCCCATCAGCCATATGGGAATCCTATAGTGCCTCAAGGAAACACAGAGATGATAAAAGAAATGAAACCCAGACTCTGTACTACTTGCTCGTGGGAAATGGTCAAAGTGCTGTTCATAAGGTTCCATTGCCAAAGTCAGAGGTGGTGTCATCTCTTCCTAGAAGCCCTGGCTCTCAGCCTGGCCCTGCCTGGCCACATACTCCAGCTCCTTCACCCACAGCATCCATCCCACTATGAGGGCATTCATGTCCTAATTTCACTTATGGGGAAACTGGAGATGAAAGGCTATGACTGTTGGCTTCAGGATTCATGATTGGAGGTCTATAGATCCTTTCCAGAAAATGCAAAAGTGAAACAATAGCAAGAGGTCTGGCTGAAGTCCCACCTCCTGGGTAGCTGGCTTGGGGGAAGCCAAGGATATTATTATTGTTCTCTGAGCAAGCAGTTCTGTGCTGCTACCATTTACTAGGGGTTTCCCTGGTGGCTCAGTGGTAAAGAACCCGCCTGCCAATGCAGGAGACACGGGTTCAATCCCTGGGTCAGGAAGATCCCCTGGAGAAGGAAATGGCAACCCACTCCAGTATTCTTGCCTGGAAATTCCATGGACAGAGGAGCCTGGAGGGTTACAGTCCACGGGGTCACAGAGAGTTGAATGCAACTAAACAGCAAACAGCAACAGTTTACTAGGGCTGGAGCCTACTGGTGCCAGGCCCCATGTCACGTCAGTCAAACCTTTGTGATAGACTCCAGCATTTCTGCTTTCAAGTAAGGAAATGGAAGCTCAGAGAGAGGGCTTCACTTACCTACTGTCACACAGTTACCACTGGCAGATCTGGACTAGAATCTGTGGGGTCAGACATAGAAGCACCCTATGCCCCTTGCTGTGCGCCAGTGTGTCTCAGACTCAAGTGTGCCTTGGATCCGCTGGCCATCTTGTTAAAACATATTTCCTGATTCAGCAGGGGCCTGAGATTCTGCCTCTGTAGCCAGCTCCAGCTGATGGCCATGCTGCAGGCCCCTGGACCACACGTGAGGAGCGAGGATTTTCATCCCCCTGCCTTCTTTAATCCATACTTATCTGTGCCCTTGGGGCTGGCGCGTCTCAGCCTCTTTGATACAACTTTGCCACCAGAATGCACCCGAAAACCACCCATGTGGCCCAGTTAGCTACGCTTACTTACTGTTAATCATCTCACTCCTCCTTGCTCCTTGGGTGACTGCTGAAAACCTAACATCATCTCTGGGTGAGGAAGACTGGCAGGGTCTGCTTGAGAGAGGCACAGAGGGGATGGTGGCAGGGAGCAGTCGCTCCCCAGGGCCAGGATAAGACTTTGATACGATCCTGTATCTCAGGGGAAATCGATGTGATGATATCTCCCCCGGTTGGTCTCTCCCACGAGCTGACAGGAATTTCCTGCTCAGACCAGCAGAGGAACTCGGGGTTGCTCCTCCAGGGCCAATCTTGGTGGGATAAAGAACACAAGCAAGAAGCCAGAAGCGGCTTTTGTCTGAGCCACATGCCTCGGGTTCCTGGTTCTGCTCCATTTGTAGCCAGGAGGACCTTCTCTGGCTTTTTCGCCCCAGCCTCCAGGGCTGGCTCTGAGTACAGACCTTTCAGGAGGGCTGGGGTGACCTGCATTCCACAGAAAGGAGGGGCTGGGAGAGGCTGGGGCTCAGGTCTGCTCAGGAGCACAAAGACTGGCTAGAAAGACAACCCAGAAATCCCAGGCCCTGCAGTCCATCTGCCGACAACTCTCCTTTCAACAGGCATTACAGAGGGCCTCCTACACACGGGTGCTCGGCTGGCACAGGTGTGTGGCAGAGACCAGGGGTCCCTGCCTGTAGCCCCATGGAACCCACAGCTAGAGGGAGCTGATCTTTTAGTAGAGAAATGGAGTTGCATGGAGAAAATCCTGTGTCTGCGATGCTGGGGTTACCGGTTCTGGGTCTACATTCCCTCCCTGGCTGTGTTGATCACCCAGCTCAGCTCTCTTCTCTCCAAGGTGAGACGGCCACCTCTTTGGGTAGACTTGCCCTCTCTCACACTGACTTGCAAATTCAGATCTCCCTTTCTTCCCTGGCCAGCCTCCCTGACACCACCCTTTTAAAACCCACCGGACATCTTGGTGAAAACCAGAGACACACATGGGCTTGTGCTTCCATAGGCATCTGGAACTTATCAGCACAATGACTGGCCAGGTCGTTCCTTGGGAACTCTGCAAATGTTTGCCCTGATCAAGAATAAATGTATGTGCGGAGGGGAAAGGTCAGGTCAGACAGGGAGGAGAAGAGAGTTAAGGCTGCGTGTGCAAAGCGAGGAGGGACTGAAACTGAGGTGGTGCTCCTGCAGCCTGGTTATCCCAAACTCATTACCACCCAGCCTCCAACTGCCCCCTGGGGTCAATCATCACCCTTGGAGCAGCAAGATTGAGGCTCTGTCTCTCCACATCAGCCTGAGAGTTGGACTTCAATCTCCCCCATAATTCTCTTCTCTTTTCCAGCCTAGGAGGTGCAGGCTGAGGGGAGGGGGTTTGAAGGAAGGCTGATCGCAGCAGATTCACTATTCAAGGAAAGGCGTCATGCGCTGAGGACGCTTTGCAGGGAGTGAGGGGATCTGCTGCAGATGGGCTGTTGTCTTGGAGACGCTAATGAATAGCAGGCCTCGGAGAGGTCCCAGAACCCCCGTGGGCTGAGTTATCTCCCCCTTCTGCTGCTCCCCTTGCTTCCCCAACACCAGCCTCAGATCAAACTCCCCAAATATTTATAAAACCTCTACCAGGAACAGAGAAAGCTAGCCACCAAGCCAGGCGTCTGCCCACGGCCTTCCGGAGCTGCTTGGGTGTCACTCTCTGACGACGAGGCTCATTATTCCATCTTTCTTCCTTGCAGTGAGCAGGGCAACCAGAGCAGAAGGGAGGAAAGAAAAATGCTTGCTTCGCCCTATTCTGGCTGGTTTTGAATGGGGTGATTGGCTTGGAATTTAGGGGCCTTATTTTGGGCAGGTCATCCTGGCCCTGCCCCGGATCTTCTGCCCCCAGTCTGTTCTTTCCTTGCTCCCTGCCCTCCGTGACAGCTGGGCCCCTCCACTCAGGCCCTCCTTGGCTGTGTACTCAGTGCCCGTCCTGCCTGTGGCCCGCCAGCCTCTTGCCTTCTCGTCTGTCCTGGGAAAGTCAGAGAAGAGGCTTGCTAAGATGCTCTCAGGTCTTCCAAAACGAAAATGTAAGGGATTACGGGGATTGGCAGCAGGAGAAGCTGGCCTTCTGCCACGGTGAATTAAAGGGGATACAGCAGGAAATCAGAGCTGGTCTGAGAAAATCCAAGGGACCTCTGGTAATCACATTTTTTTTTTTTTTTTTTGGCTGGGTGGTTATTAAAATGGATAGCAAGAAACTTGAAATACATGGGGTCTACTGGTGGGCTGCAGGTCTGGGCTCTGTCCTGCTGGTAAAGGGGAGGCACCACGTACCCAGCTGATCAGTATATCATGTGATTGCCCTGCATGACAGCCCAGCCTGTGGGTGACACAAAATTCCATGTAAGGGTCAGCAAGGGGATGTGGGGAGGTCCTGCACTGGGTTAAGACAGCTGACTGTAGTTTTAGCATCATTTCAATAGTTCCAGCCTGGGTAAGTTATGAATCCTGTTTTTCTTGGTTTCCTCATCTTCAAAAAGCGAGGGTTGGATGAGATGGTCTTTAGGGTCTCTTCTAGTCCTGTGATTCCTGTGTAACAAGGAACAAATATGAACACTGAATGGTATAAAGTGCTACATGAATATAATTCATGGGCCAAATGTGGGGTCCAGGTGGTAAGCCATGCAGGTGAGAAATCAGGAGGATTAATGGACGTATTGGGAAGCCTTCATGGAGGTGAAATTTAAAGTGTACCTTGAAGAATGAAAGGGATTTGGACAGGAGAAAGTTGATGAGCTGGGGGCAGATGAGCAGCTGTTGGGAGCAGGGGAGGAGGTGAGCTGGCTGGAGTCGAAGTAGATGTTGAGAAGCACTAGAAGGTAAGGCTTGATGAAGATGGGCGGTCCAGGCAGTGGGAGCAGCGCGAGAGCAGGAGAGGAGAGCGGAGGCTTGCTCTCAGCACTGTGACAGCTCCTGCTTCTCTTGTCAGTGAACCTGCCCTGAGTGACGCCACTCACACCCCAGCAGCGGGAGGTGAGAGACACCAGGGTCCATGATTGGAGGTCAGGGCCCTCAACCATCAGCTCATGCGGCCCCAAGGAGGCGTGGGTTCTGGCTGAGGGATCTGACTCTTCAGAGACACTTCCTTTTGTCACCTTTCTGCCAAGGAGGCCAGCCAAGTGGCACAGGCTGGTGGGGATTAGAGTCAGGGAGTGAGAGAAGAGGAAAACAAGTTCCCTACTGTGTCAGGAGCGTGAGACCATGACACCTGAATGACCCCGAGGCACGAGGTGTCAGGCAGTTGCCCAGTCTGGGACAGGGAGACGCCTGGGCGCACTGGGAGGACTCTTCTAGGAAATCTGGGGGCTCTTCCTCATTGACTACCTTCACCCACAGTGGGCACCCCTACCCAGGGACAAGAGTGGCCCTTGCTGTGGCCCACAAGTTAGGGGTCTCCTTGCTCTCCTCCAGCCACAGTCTAGCAGCCACAAGCCAGGAGTCCATGGGGGTAAAGGGACACTTCCCCCCAAACCCATACATGCCTTGCTGCCAGACCGAGCTTCAGGTACTCAGACCCTGGAGTTTCCTGCCCAATTCCCTGAGCTTAATCCCAAGGTCAGTGCAGATCTCTAACCTATGCCTGACTTGCCAACAAGAGTAGACTATGCTACGGTATGCATACCTATGAGCCTCAGCCGTGACCAAGTGGTGGGTTTTGGTTGTGTGTGTGTGTGGACCTGGAGCTTGAACTTGTGAGCTGAGTGTACAAACATGTGCACTCAAGACCCTACCAGATGGAGCCAGGCTATGAAGCCAGCCCTCTGCTTAGGCCACCATAATACAGTAGGGAACTCCAAGGGGTCCACAAATTCTAAATTCAAACTTGGCCTTCAGGATGTCATGAAGGTATATTTGTCAAGGGTTAGAGGAGAGAACATATGATATTTAATAGTTTGTTAGCTTGATTTGTAACTTTCCAATATTTAGACATGTGGGAGCAGGCCTCCTTTGTATTCATGGCTGGATCCCAAATGTTAGAGGATGAGTCTAAGTTTCCTACCCCATTTTACAGTCCTTCCTTTAACTTAGAAGGCTATTAAGGATCACCTAGTCTTGGATGAGCTCATCCCCTCCTGGCAGACCTGCAGGTACCCTAGGCAAGCATATGGACAAACCCAGTGGAGGTCAGGCCTTGGTGAATCGCCCCCCTCCCTGTAGTCAGTCTCAGAAGGCACAGCGACACAGAGCCCAGGCCTGCAGAGAGTCTCCCAGGTACGTTACTCTGGCCTAGATCACGTATTGATCCTAGAGATCCTGTGTGAGCATGCAGGGTTTGCCTGACTGGGAGGCAGACTCGGCCCCTGAGTGATTTTGAGGGAACCTAGAGGATCTCCTTAGCTTGCCAAAACATCTGCTTCCGCCATGTTCTCTGTCTCCACCAGTGAGGCCTAAAATTTCTATATAAGCACCAAGGCCTCTCAATCCCTTCTCTCTCTTACTCTGTGCCTTTGCCCAGATTGTCTGTTATACTCTGAATGTCCTTCTTCCACCCCATCCTAGAGACAGACTGTTCAATACAGAATTGCCTGTGAACACAGTCAGAAGACATCCATCCCTTCTCCTCTAGAAAACCACACTGTCACTGCAATTACTATTTGAAAAGTAGTTAATGCCCATGGAAAGGATTACATATCCTCCAGCAGGGTAGAAAGTAAAATGCAGAAGCTCCGTCACCTTACTGAGGCTCAGATGCCCGTCTGCAAAGATGACCATGGAAACACAGTGGTTATGTCCCATGTAGAACTTTCTGTGCATGTCCAAGGCTAGACCCTCTTAGCATTCCCATCTGTTACTGGAGAGCTCCAAGGGAAGGGGATCAGCGATGAGAACACAACCATGCCTAGAAAGAACCTTGGAGAAATGGGTCTGGTTAGAAGAGTCCGAAGGAGGTAAAGGACCTTGTGAAGAAAGCAGAGATATCAGCGGCGGAGAAGCACAGTCACAGGGCGATCATCACGGATGCCACGAGAGGAGATAGCGGGAGGTGCATGTCAGGGGCAGCGAGGGGCTCGAGAGGGCGAGAACCAAGAATATAATCAGCAAGGGTGATCGAGGTGGCCCTTTGGGAGAAGCAGGGATAGAAAACAAGCCCAAGTGTTTAACAGCACCTTTTCCATGCGAGTCACTGTGCTTTCAGAGTATTAAGTCATTTCACCCTGACAAGAGTCCCCATTTGCTGATGGAAGCAGATGGGCAGAGTGCTAAGTATTCCAAGGTCACACAGTTAGGCCAAGGCAGGGATGGGGATTTAAGCCTGGGAGACCAACGTGTGCTGGTCACTACCCTCCAGTCAGACCATAGTGGGTCTATGAGCAGGACATGAGGGTGGGGGATAGAGCGGTGGGGCCTCTGCCATGTCTGGAACTTTCCACAAGGTGTCCATGTCCACCACCTTCCAGAACATTGAGGGGGCCGAGAATGGAGAGAGGATGAGTTTAAAGGGGGAAATGAGAGGGTCCCAGAGCTCAGGCCCTGTTTTGTCCTGGGATAGTTGGAGCCAGCTGAGGCCTCAGGGAGGGCAGGGCTCGCAGCTGCTCTGCAGGAAATCAGTGCCTCCCAGGTGGCACCTTCCGGAAGCCCCCTTCAAAGCTCCACGCTGGCCCTACTGGGCCCTTTCGCTCTCTCCTGCTTCCACTCCCTGTCGCCACCCTTCCCTGGCCACCTCCTCCTCCCGGGTATATTATCTGAACAAGGCCCTTCACAGATCCCGGTGCCCTTGACTTTGGGGAGCACAATACCATGAACAGTTTCTTCTTTGCATTTTCTTTTTTTATTTCTTTCATTCATCCATGTATAAATTGAGATTCTGTTGATTTATAACATTATATAAGTCATGTGTGTACAACAAGCATTTTCTTTCCTCGCTCCCCTGATGGATGGCCAGCCAGCTCCATTGGAAGGGACGCATGTGGGGAACAGGAACTAGGGTCAAGAGTTGTGTCCCATGCCGCAGGCCCAGATCTATCCAGGCTGACTGGGGTGTGGCTGGTATGTTTAGGAACCATGCAGATAGGGTTGTCAGATAAAATAGAGAACACCAAATGCAACTGGAGTTTCAGAAAACAAGGAAATGATTTTTCAGCATAAGTATATGCCCAATATTTTCAGGAACATACTTTTAAACTAAAAAATCATTCACTATTTATCTGAAATTCAATTTAAATGGGCCTTCACTATTTTCATTGGCCAAATCTGGCAATGCTACCCTGAAACAGAAACCCCAGCCTGGCTCCCGGAATTCAGTTAAAGAGAAGCTCAGGCAGGTGTCGTGCCTTTGATCTACTGGACCTGCTTATGGCGTTATGCTCCTTGAATAAAAGAAATCTCTGACTCGTCTTGTTTTGTTGTCTGAAAAGCTTAAGTGCCAAGTTAAGAGGTGCCTCCTCTGGCCCACTCTGGCAGGGGGCCTATGTCTCCATGAGCAGTAGCCAGAGTGAGGCAGAGGGATAGCTTGGCACTTTGGAAGCAGCTGGACAAAGATTTTGAAGCAGAAAATTAGGGGCTGCTTCCTTGCAAGAGAGGCTCTGAAGGATCTGCCTTCAGATCCTTGTGTTTTTGCGGCAAGCAACGAAGCAAGGCCAGGTTACCAAGGGCAAGTGGGGGCGGTCCCGCTGGAGGGAAGCTAAGCCTGCAACCCAGATCATTGAACATCCCAGGACTTCCCAAGAGTTAGGTCTGGGGTAGGGTGACACATAAATGTATTAGTTATTCCTCCAGCTCACTCTCCTCTCCTCCTGTCTCTGATCACCCTTTGATTTGCCATGTGTTGGAAGGTACGTGCATTGGGTACAGTGTCTAAATCCAGACTATTTTCTCTGAATGCCTTTCTGGATTTTGGTCCTGTGACCTACTCCTTCCATCCTGACCTTGACAGTTCATCATCGAGGACTTTTCCCTATAATTTGATATAATCTTCAAGTAGAGAGGTTATCAAAAGACATTCAAAACCTGGGGCTCAGATGCGGTGGTTTGTTTTTAGCTAATTGTGTAGCAGGTCATGTAGGAGGGGGCCTGGCACATTCTGAAACCCCCATGAAGGCTGCCCTGCCACACTCTCTCTGAGGGCACACTGCTTTGTTCATTTTTGCTTTCTTGGCTTTCACTTCCATTAGCAACGAGTTTCAACAGCTGTGGCAGCATTCTGCTGCAAGGGCAGCAGTGTGTCTGGCTACGAGCTGATGACACACCCCCCACCCCCACCCCCGCCCCACAGCATCAGGAAGCTCAGTGAGCTTGTTAGGAGTTTGCCTGATGGAAATGCCCCACTGGACCAGCTTGAAATCCCACAAAGCAAAACAAATTCCATACCCAACATTCCCTCAGCTTTGATCCTACCCCTGAGGACAAATCATTCATTCATTCACTTATTAAATACTTAATGGAGCACTTACTACATGGAAGGCATTCAAAGTGTTGCGGATATAGGTTTGGAGAAAATAGACCAAGTCCTTATTTGTGTGTGTGTGTGTGTTGAGGGGGAGATGACTAATAAACACCATCTATCTGGTGACAGTGGTGCTACAGAGAAAAATAAAGCAGCGAGGGGTGACAAGGTTGCTCTTTTCTGGAGGGAGGTGATAAACCCTTTTCTGATAAGCTGATAATTTGGAAACCTAAAATGAGGAACTAGCTACAAAGATCTAGGGGATAAAGCATTCCAGACAGAGGGATCAGCAAGGGGAGGGTCCTGAGGTGGAATCAAGCCCATCATGCAGGAGGAAGAACACAGGCCAGTGTGCAGGGCAGAGAATGAAGGCAAGAAGAGGCAGGGGAGGAGTAGGGCCCATCAGGCAGGACTTGCAGGCCACCGTAAGCACAGTGGCCTTTACTCTCGGTGAGGCTGGAAGGCCCGGAGCACTTTGAGCAGAGATATGACATGATCGGTTTGTTTTAAAAACAATCATTCTGGCTGCGATGATGAGAATAGTTTGAAGGGAGGCATGGGAGGCTGGAAGCAGAGACCAGCTGGAGGCTTTTGCAATAATCTAGGCAAGAGATGATGGTTGCTTGACCAGCAAAGGAGCAATCGAGGTGATAAGAGATGGCTGGATTCTGGGTTTATTTAGAAGGAAGTGTGAGCAGGATTTGCCAGTGGCTGAGATGCAGGGTGTAATATTCCCATAGGAGGCAAGGAGGACTCTAAAACTTCTGGCCTGAAAAACTAGAAGGATGGAGTTACCTTTTATAGATATGAGGAGACTGAGGGCAGGGCATGTTGTGGGGATGATGAGAACTGGGAGTTTGACTGCGGATACATTCATCTGAACATGCCCCAGAGCTATATCCCAGTGGAGATATCAAGTAGGCAGTTAGATATGCAATTCTGGAATCTAGGGGAGGGGTCCAGGCCAGAGACTCAGTTTGGGAACTCTTGGCAGATGGATGTCATATGAAGCTATGAGATAGCATGAGATCATGTAGGGAGTAAATGAAGACGGAGAAGAGAAGGGGTCTGAGGGTGGAGCCCTGAGGTTCTTCTCTGCCCTACTGAAGAGCCATGCTCAGAATTTGGTGGCAAGTCAGGTTACCCACAGCAAAGGCTGGTTCTTTTTGGGTACAGATTTCCTAAATCAAGAATATCCTTGGGAGTGAGTGATGGCTGGAAATGGATTGCACACCTATTCTATTGCACCTGGAGATGGGCAGTTCTTGGTGTCCCAGTGAGACTTAGGTGTATACAATGGGAGACCTTTTGAAGGCATGAAAGCCAGGCTATACAGGTAGATTGTGGGTGATGATGATCGTGTGCTGATGACAGGCTCTGGGGCCTCATGAACCAGAGGTGTCGGCAAGCAATGTGTAGTGAAGTAGATCCCAAGAAGCTGGCTATGCTTGGGTGGGTGGTTGCTGTAGGGCGGGGTCCAGACAGATTGGAAGAGAGAAGGCAGAGAGGCACCTTTCTGTGTGGTGGTTCAGGGAGTGGCCTCTGCAGTCAGGCTGACCCAGGGTCACCCCCAAAAAGTTACTGAGCTGAGCTATCACCAAGGAGCTTAGTTAGCACTGGGCCTGCAAGTGACAATCAGTAAATGGCAACTGTTAGGATTGTAATGATCATTCATGAACTTAGGCCACTCTGTCTACATCCAGGTCTATTCAGATAAAGATTTGGGGATAGATTTCAGAAAAAGCAAGGACAACACGTGGTCCCTTTAAGACGCGAGTCCAGTTCCGAATTCCAAATGGCTATACTGGCTGTGCTTCCAAATGGCTGTACTGAAGGTAAAAGAAGGAGATGTATTTTTATGAAGCAGGGAGCCCCTCCCTTACTGAGAGAAGTGCACCTTGGGAGAAAGTGACTCTCATCAGGGACACATTTTTGTCTCCAAATGAAACAAGAAAAAGAGAAAGGCAAGGAGACGGACCAAAGGACAGAGCCAGGGAGGTGGGTGTGTGGGCTGAGCCGGTCCCTGTGTCAGTGAAGAGGCTGACCTCCACCACAGGGCACCAGGGAAGGGCTGCGCTCCAGGACCAGCCTTACCCCTTCATTTTGAGACAAAACCTAGGCCTCAGCAGGGAAGCAACATGGCAGGTAGAATGGCCTGAAGGCAGAAGGGCTCAGACCAGGTCCAGGTAGGTGGAAGCTGCAGTGTGGGATCTGGACAGAGGTAGGAGGACGGTGTGAAGAGAGAGGTAGGAACCCTGGCTCGTGGCCTGGGATTTAGAACCTCATGGCAAGGACCAGCTTGAGACTCAAATTTGTTACTCTTTTTAAGTAAAAATCAGTGGAACAATGAGTAAAATCACCAGAATAATAACTTTACATTTCACTGTGGAATCATCTAGAGTAGAGGTGACAGGATTCATCCTTAGATAATCCTTCTTGTGACTTCATTTTCAAAATGATTCAAGTTACAGACAAGGGCATGATAAGGTCTTGGGATGAGGAGGAACCAGGAGCTTTGCTTTAGTTACCCTGCAAAGGGGAGGGCAGTTCCTTGGGTTTCTGTGACCCTGGACGTGCAAACCTAGCATATCCCCCATCTTCCGGCCCATGGATCTCCTCTGGAGTCATGGTCATTATGGAGATCAGTCTGGTTCTCTGGCTTTTAGGTTAAAGGTCAAGGCCTGAAAAGACTTGGACCCAAACTGGAAATTCTGCTTCCCTCTCCATGACTTCCGGCCGGTTCTGAAGCCCTTTCTGTTTGCACATATCTTGCAGAGGGCATTGGTCTCTCCTGCTCTGATGTAGGCTCCGGCCTCCTAAGCTTGCTTTCCAGGGAATCTCAGCAAACCACAAAGAGAATGGCCCTGTTTATTCCTCCTTCATCCAGCCTTGTTTCTAAATAAGAGAAAATTAAATGTCTTCTCTTGCTCTTGAAATATCTGCATGCTGGGATCTGCTGTACTGAGGCCGTGGTGAGTTCAGAAAAGAGCACAGTAAAGAGTAATGATTCTGAATGAAGAGGCAGCGATCGAGCTCAGGCCCATCTCTGACCCCTTGTTGACCTCAAGTCATGCTCCTGCCCCAAATCAAAGTCTAAACTAGATCATGCCTCCAAAACAGCTCAATCCAACAATAGAGTTCAGAGGAGCAATAGTGACCTACTTGTTAAGAAGCGAAGGTATCTCCCACACTAGAAGCTCCCAAGTACCAAGGCCTGGATCATTCCCTGAGAATGTTTCTCTGCATCCCTTAGGGCTAGTCATGCCCACAGCTTTAGTGTCTGTGTCCCTAAAGTAAGATTCATTCCTCATCACCAGGCAGCATGGGAAGGATGCCAAAGAGACTTGCCTTTGAACAAGGATTTTATGTTTATGCATCCTCAGCCTTCCTGCAAAAGTCTTAACATCTCATTCTCCAAAACCTGGCGATCCATGAAGGATGAAACTGGCTGCCAGTTGGGCAAATAGGCCAGGCACAGGGGTGGCTGCTGGCTTCTATAGGTTTCTAGAATGAGCAGAGCAGAGGGCCCCGGCAGTTACTGAGCCTTCCTTTTTGGGATAGTCCCAGCTCAGCAAAGGTATACAAGGGGAAGTAAGGAGGGGGGTTATAGGGAAAGAGACAGAATCTGTGTTTCTGTGTTCTGAAATCTGTGAGGCTGGGGGTTCATCCAGTGATCAATTTCAACTTACCAAGTGGGGTCCAAGACACAAAGAAACATCCCCTGAGCTCATTTCACTCCAGATCAGCTGGACCCCAAACTTTTGTGGATTCTCAGCCTGGAGTCTGGCTGAGTCCCCAGTCCCCCCACACTTAGCAGCCTAAGCCGAAAAATCCCTGGCTAAATTGGCAGGCTTTCACCTCTCTCTGTGGAGCTCTGGAATAGACTAACGAGGTTACCACAGGTGCAGCCTTGCCATTAGCCATAAAAAAATAAAATAAAAGACTACTCTCTGTTGGAGAAAGGTGATGGGGGATGCAAGCCCAGAACCTGTTCCTATGGGGCTCTCAAACCATGGGGCCATTTCAGTAACACATTCCTATTTCTCAGCACAGGATCCATTGACCAGGCGGGCTCTCATTAGGACAGTCCTGGTGGATTCAATATAGTGGCCCCAGTGCCCCAGACGCACTCAAGCAACCCTCAGGGTGCCACCTACATGGGCCACAGAAGTCCTAGGTGGAGCCATCCTTAGAAAGAGATTAACAATGATTTTTCAGTTTTGCTATTTTAAATAAAGGTCTTCAGGGGAGTCCTGGGGCTTCACTCGTTCATCCATGAGCACATGCTGGAGCTTTGTTTCCAGTGGGAGAAACAGATAATAAGCAACAGATACATATCTCATGTGTTATTTGGTGACAATCTTATGGAGAAAATAAGCTAGGGAATGGGTTTAGGGAGTCTTTGGGTAAGGGTGCCACAAATATAAGTTTTGTTTTGTTTTTTCTTTATGTAGACTGTTCCCTTGAGAAGAGAATGAGCCAAGATACGGGGACTGGGGAGAGCAACCAGGGAGAAAGACTAGCATGTTCAAGGCAGGAGAAAGAGCAAGGAGCCCAGTGTGGCTGGAAAGGAAGAGAGAGGGATGGGGAGATGGCAGGAGGTGCCAGCAGAGAAGGAGCAGGGCTCGATCATGGGGGCCTGTGGGCCGCTGTGAGCCCCTGGCTTTTCTTGAGTCAGATGGGAGCCACTGGAAGGTTCTGAAAACTGGGGACACACAATCTCATACACATGGATCACTCTGGCTGTTGGACTTGGATGGTAAGCAGAGTAAAGTGAAAAGAGGGTGACTACAGCAGTAATCCTAGTGAGGACGACGGGCCTCCACAGCCTGGGTTTGAATCCTGACTCCATCTCATATGAACTCCATTACTTTGTGGTTTTGTTGCTATGTCGTGTCTGACTCTTGCAACCCCATGGACTATATCCCAACAGACTCCTTTGTCCATGGGATTTCCCAGGCAAGAATAATGGAATGGGTTGCCACTTCCTTCTCCAGAGGACCTTCCTGACCCAGGGATTGAATCCAGCTCTCCTACATTTGGACTTTTTTTTACTGACTGAGCCAGCAGGGAAAACCTCCTTTACTTTGGGTAAGCTATTCAATCTCTCTCTGCTTCTGTCTCCTCATTGGTGAAATGGACTGGTGCCCATTCTTCACAGGGCTCTTCTAGGGTAGTTGCAAGCACTAAATGAGGTAATACATGCACAGTACCTGGCACACAGGAAATGTTCCAACATCAGCCATTATTACGCTGCTGCTGATGCTGTTAGTGGGAAAGAGGCAGTTTAGAGATGGGAGATCAATATCTTCAGGCGCAAAAGATATCTACATTTGACTTCAAGGGTTTTGATGGACTTCCTAAAGAGCAAGCTTCAGCTTCTAACAAGGTGGGAAGCAGAGCAGCTGCTGACACAGTCCAGCCTGCAAGCTGTGAAGTCCTCAAGGCTGCTGGGCAGGGTTCATGAAGCAGGGCTGGGGCTGATGTGTAGGAGACAGACCAAAACCCACTGCGGAATTGGGAGGCTCCAGGGGACTGTTGGACACTTAGCAAAATCCACTAGTGTATTTAGACTAGAGATACTATCTCAAAAGGTTGACCAGACATTTTAGAATGGGTTGCAAGCATTTCTGCTTCTAAGCCAGAGAACATGGGACAGAAACCAAGAACTTGAGGCTAAATTTTTACACGGAAAATGACCCAGCTATGCACCAGGGTCTGAGAGGGTATATGGACTAACAGACTTCTCCAGAATCATATGCTGTCTTATTCTTGGGATTGTGGTTTATCAAGTCATTCCGATAGGCAGTGGGATGACATTGATATTCTCTATCCATGTCTGCCTCCCTTCTTCCCCTTAGGGGCCTCTCACTCTGTTTTTCCCTTCTTCTTATAAATGAGATTATCCAGTTCTTGAGCGAGTGTGGAGGGCAGGGGTTTGTCTCAGAAAACAGCCAACCAACAACCAAACAACAGTAACTAATAACCAACCAACTAACCAATGGCAGAATAATGGGCCCTCAAGGATGCCCATGTCCTAATTTGTGGAACCTATGAACATGTTACTTTCCAAGGAAAAGGGGGCTTAGGGTTATTAATTGACTGGCCTTAAAACAGGCACATTGTCCTAGATCATCCAGATGGGCCCAGTGTAATCATGTACCTGCATGCTAAGTTGCCTCGTCATGTCCGACTCTTTGTGACAATGTGGACTATAGCCTGCTAGGCTCCTCTGTCCATGAGATTCTCGCTGAAAGAATACTGGAGTGGGTCACCATGCCTTCTCCAGGGGATGTTCCAGATCCAAGGATCAAACCTGTGATTCCTGCGTCTCTTGCACTGCAAGTGGATTCTTTACCGCTGGGCCACCAGAGAAGCCCAATGTAACCGCAGGGTCCCTAAAAATGGAAGGGAGGCAGAAGGGGAGGTCAGAGTGATGAGATATAAGAAACAGTCAACCTTTTATTGCTGGTTTTGCAGATGGAGGACGGGGCCACAAGCCAAGGAATGTGGGTGGCCTCTAGAAGCAGGAAAAGGCAAGAAACCGGAGTTGCCCCTGGAGCCTACAGAGATGAACATGGCTCCGCGAGTATCCTGATCTCAGCCCAGGGAGACCCATGTCAAGGCATCTGAGCTCCAGCATTGTAGGATAATGAATTTGTACTGTTGAAGCCATTTAGTTCGTGGCAACGTGCTATAGCTGAAATAGAAAACACAGTAACGATTTAAACTCTCTGTTCTGCATGGTCAGTCTCAGGGCTGCAGCATATGTGGCCCTCAGCCTACTGCTCCAGCCTTAGTTCAGAAGGTCGCCTGTCCTGTGCTCCAGCCAGTCATGGAATATTGCCACTATTGAACTGTGCCTGCCTCTCACCTCTGCCAGTGTTTGAGATTCCTCCTGGAAGGGTCATTATGTCTTACATTTGCACAGAGCTTTCAGCCTTGCAAAGCACTTTCCACAACAGTTCCATATACGCAAAAGTTACCCTCTCACTACACAGAGGCCTCTTTGAGGGCAAAGTCCTAGACTGAAGCATGTATCTTGTCAGCCCTCGTATGGAGAAGCTTACACGTGTGCTGAGTTGCTTCAGTCATGTCTGACTCTTTGCAACCCAATGGACTGTAGCCTGCCAGGCTCCTCTGTCCATGGGATTCTCCAGGCAAGAATACTGGAGTGGGTTAGGGAGAAGCTAAGCTGTGATAAAAGTGGGCACGGGAGTGAAAACATGAGGGTCAGGAGGAGGTCACAACATGTTGCCAAGGGCACTGGCCCTACCTCCTGGCTTAGCCACAGCTCTCAGACTCAGACTCCCCAGAGACAGGGCCATAGTTTGGCCCTTTAATTGTAGATAGAGTAAGGTGTTCAGTAAACAGTTGCTGGCAACATTTCCCTTAGGACTCTCCCCTGGTTTCTTTTAGGTCCTACCATGAGCTCTACCAGATGCTTTCACTCCAAGGACCTCCAGCTGAAGGACCCTTTGGAGAGTCTTATGGAGAGAGTCTTAATTCTGGGTGCTCCTCTAATGTTGGACTCCTCCTCTGTAGGTCCTGCTCTGGTCTCTACTCCAGGCAGGACAGTCCCCGGGCTCGTCCCTATCCCCATAGGTGGATACAGGGCAGAAGGACCTGGGTGTGGGGAGCCAAGGCAGGCCTGCTCTTCCCTCTTGTGGGCACGGCCTATCCTGTTACTCTGGGTCACTCTAGGTAAACAGGGGAAAGAAAACAATGTCTGTCAGCTACAAAAAGAACCCATCAGGAAAGCAGTGTTACTGCCAAGTGCTCTCAGAGGGCATGGCAAACAAAGAAGGTGAAAACCTGCCTTTCACATCAGGTCCCAGTTCGGGTCCATGGGCTCTGGTGGCTCATCTGGGAGCAGAGACCTGGTGGTCCTTAAAGAGACCCCCTTTCTACTTGCCTGTCTCCACTCCTCCAGGGTTAATGGGCCTGTTCCCTCAGCTCCTGAGTGAGAGGCTCCTGACTGCCGAGCCAGTCAGGGGCAGAGGCTGCTGGGATCCAAGCCGTGTTAAGCCGGGCTCCGTGGAAAACCCGAGAGCCCGAGGCAGTGCAGACTTGCTGGCTGTGCCCTTTCGGCAGTGGCATTCCCATCTCCAAGGAAGCAGCCACCTCAACACAGGACTTCAGCATCTCGTCCTTTAGGCGGGCAGAGGTGTCCCATAGCAACTGGGGCTGTGATCTGCATATGACAACGCTTTGCATCTATTCAGGATTTTTCCTCCCCCTGCTCTCTTTGAAACGAGCTTGCCCTGTACCCAAGTTCCCTGTGAGTCCCATACAATGAAAACAGCAGTTGACAGGTTCCCTGTAACTCGTGAAATCTGAGTGCATCCAAGGGGAGAAAGAGAGCGCTCATTACTGAAACACAAAACGAGCGCCTTTCAAGGCGCGGCTAGTTGGCCTTCAGTTTGCTACCGCTGACCCCGCTGCCCTTCTGAGCACAATGAGCAGAGCGAGGAGAGGGAGAGAGAGGTCTTTGCTCCTTAAGTTCCCAATTGATCACCCTCCTAACCCCTCTGGGGGCTTCTTCATCTAAACAATTCAGGTGACAGAGGTCAGGCCTCCAGCCATTCCTCCGGGGAGATCTTCGCTCTCCCTGAAGGGACTTTCCCAGGTGAAACAAAGACAAGCTCTAGAAGCCTCAAACAGACTCCTGCTGGTGACGAAACGGTGGAAACAGAGAAGGGGGAAATTAGAGGTGCCCAGAATCACAACATGGGGCTTCAGCCCTTTCATCCAGCAAGGCCTCGACACCCTGTTCATACCCTGGGACTGGGCCACGCACTGTGGCGGCCCAGTCATGTCCAGACTCCAACATGGTGGCCAACAACTGTCCACCTAGCGCGGGACTGGGAAAAGGAAGCCCTGTGAGGGGCATAAACTGCTCTATGTTGGCCCACACTGGTGTTTAGCTGATTAACCGGACATTTAATATCCCCCCAAAATCAGAGGATGAGAAAGAGGAGGACGTGAAGGCAGAAGAAGAGGAGGAAGAGAAAGAGGAAATTCATGAAGTAGGCCAAAACAGTGCAAGCTTCCAAA
Source organism: Capra hircus (assembly GCF_001704415.2). Taxonomy (NCBI): domain Eukaryota; kingdom Metazoa; phylum Chordata; class Mammalia; order Artiodactyla; family Bovidae; genus Capra; species Capra hircus. The sequence goes on from NC_030817.1 coordinate 22,757,619, forward strand.
GCAAGCCTATAGAAAACTAGGACCCATTCCTGAGGCTGTTCAAGGAGGACTCGGGAAGACCCAACCCTGCTGCCCAGATGGTCCACCCCATCGTGCACAAAGCAACATGGGACAGAGTGAATGAAAGAAATACACTGGCTCTGGGGCTTATGCCACCCAGTCCTCAGAAGAGCAAGAGATGACTAAGCAGGATAGGGCTCTACTCTTTCATTTCTGATTCCAGAAGTGAGTAAAGTGAAGTGAAGTTGCTCAGTCATGTCTGGCTCTTTGTGACCCCATGGACTGTAGCCTTTCAGGGGTTTTCCAGGCAAGAGTGCTGGAGTGGATTGCCATTTCCTTCTCCAGGGGATCTTCCCGACCCAGGAATCGAAGCCGGGTCTCCCACATTGCAGGCAAATGCTGCAGTCCCATTGTGCCAATGACCTGCTGTCAGTTTACCTGGAGGGTGTAGGCAATCATTTAACCATCGTGCTTCCAGTTTTACCACTGGGAAATAAACTACCACTTGTAAGTCTCTAAATATGCCATCTTGTTTCATTTTTCCGTCTTCCTGCTGGAGCGTCCTCTACTCACTCCCTTGCCTGATAGATTCTTGCTGCTTCTTCAAGCTACATATTTAGTGCTATGTTCTTTATACATAGTTATATATTAGCACTGTTCACATTGCATTATGGTGATCTGTTTACTTAGTTTTCTGCTACAAGACTATAATTCTTTTGAGGGTAGGATCACACTCAGTCAACCATTATTGATTTTGGTATTGTTGGTGGTTAGCTATTTAGCCATCACCTGAAGAATTGAATTGAATCATGATAGGATAATAGTTTCTTTTCAGGTCATAGATTGGGATTTATTCAATAACCAAGGACTTGTGAACAGGGCTATGGCACTACATAACTCTTGTTGTTGCTCAGTCCCTTAGTTGTGTCTGATTCTTTGTGATCCCATGGACTGCAGCACGCCAGACTTCCCTGTCCTTCACCATCTCCTGGAGTTTGCTCAAACTCATGTCCGTTGAGTCGGTGATGCCATCCAACCATCTCATCCTCTGTCATCCCCTTTTCCTTCTGTCTACTATCTTTCCCAGCATGAAGGTCTTTTCTAATGAGTTGGTCCTTTGCATCATGTGGCTAAAGTATTGGAGCTTCAGCTTCAGCATCAGTCCTTCCAATGAATATTCAGGATAGATTTCCTTTAGAGTTGACTGATTTGATCTCCCTGCAGTCCAAGGGACTCTCAAGAGTCTTCTCCAACATCACAGCTCAAAAGCATCAGTTCTTCGGTGCTCAGGCTTCTTTATGGTCCAACTCTCACATCCATACATGACCATTGGAAAAACCATATCTTTGACTAGATGGACCTTTGTTGGCAAAGTAATGTCTCTGCTTTTTAATATGCTGTCTATGTTGGTCATAACTTTTCTTCCAAGGAGCAAGCGTCTTTTAATTTTATGGCTGCAATCACCATCTGCAGTGATTTTGGAGCCCCCCCAAATAAAGTCTCTCACTGTTTCCATTGTTTCCCCATCTATTTGCTATGAAGTAATGGGACCAGATGCCATGATCTTAGTTTTCTGAATGCTGAGTTTTAAGCCAGCTTTTTCACTCTCCTCTTTCACCTTCATCAATTTAACTTATAAGCAGAGTACATCATGAGAAACGCTGGACTGGAAGAAACACAAGCTGGAATCAAGATTGCCGGGAGAAATATCAATAACCTCAGATATGCAGATGACACCACCCTTATGGCAGAAAGCGAAGAGGAGCTAAAAAGCCTCTTGATGAAAGTGAAAGAGGAGAGTGAAAAAGTTGGCTTAAAGCTCAACATTCAGAAAACAAAGATCATGGCATCCGGTCCCATCACTTCATGGGAAAAAGATGGGGAAACAGTAGAAACAGTGTCAGACTTTATTTTTTGGGGCTCCAAAATCACTGCAGATGGTGATTGCAGCCATGAAATTAAAAGACGCTTACTCCTTGGAAGAAAAGTTATGACCAACCTAGATAGTATATTCAAAAGCAGAGACATTACTTTGCTGACTAAGGTCCGTCTAGTCAAGGCTTTCGTTTTTCCAGTGGTCATGTATGGATGTGAGAGTTGGACTGTGAAGAAGGCTGAGTGCCGAAGAATTGATGCTTTTGAACTGCGGTATTGGAGAAGACTCTTGAGGGTCCCTTGGACTGCAAGGAGATCCAACCAGTCCATTCTGAAGGGGATAAACCCTGAGATTTCTTTGGAAGGAATGATGCTAAAGCTGAAGCTCCAGTACTTTGGCCACCTCATGGGAAGAGTTGACTCATTGGAAAAGACTCTGATGCTGGGAGGGATTGGGGGCAGGAGGAGAAGGGGACGACAGAGGATGAGATGGCTGCATGGCATCACGGACTCGATGAACGTGAGTCTGAGTGAACTCCAGGAGATGGTGATGGACAGGGAGGCCTGGCATGCTGCGATTCACGGTGCTGCACAGAGTCGGACACGACTGAGCGACTGAACTGAACCGAACTGAAGAGACTCTTTAGTCCCTCTTTGCTTTCTGCTATAAGGGTGGTGTCATCTGCATATCTGAGGTTATTGATAATTCTCCCAGCAGTCTTGATTCCGGCTTGTGCTTTATCCAGCCAGGCATTTCACATGATGTATTCTGCATATAAGTTAAATAACAGGGTGACAATATACAGCCTTGATGTACTCCTTTCCCAGTTCAGAACCAGTCTGTTGTCCATGCCCAGATCTAACTGTTGCTTCTTGACCTGCATACAGGTTTCTCAGGAGGCAGGTAAGGTGGTCTGGGACTCCCATCTCTGTAAGAATTTTCCACAGTTTATTGTGATCCGCACAGTCAAAGACTTTAGTGTAGTCAGTGAAGCAGAGGTTTTTCTGGAATTCTCGAGCTTTTTCTATGATCCAACGGATATTGGCAATTTAATCTCTGGTTCCTCTGCCTTTTCTAAATCCAGCTACCTAATTCTAGGGACCCTATGCACATGGATATTATGAGAATGAGACCCCCAGAGCTATTCAGTATGGTGGCCCTGTTTATGAAACTCCTACACAGGCACAATGGGGGAATCCAAGTACTAGGAGCTTCCACTCTAGTTATAGAGAGGGAGCTAACATGGAAGGATGCAATAAGGGCATTGTCAAGGGTGTCCCTACTTGTGGGTACAGCAAGAGTCCTGGGGAAAGAGAGATCTGTGAGGATTACAGTTACTAGAAGGGTTTTGGGGAAGAAAGTAGAGCTTCCATTATTTATGATGACGAAAATAGGATTATAAGAAGAAAGTGCAGAGAGAGTTTTTAGGGTAGAGAAACTGCTGTATGAAACTGTAATGGTGGATACAGGTCATTCATTACACATTAGTCAAAATCCACAAAATGTATACCATCATGAATGAACCCTAATGTAAACTGTGGACTTGGGTGATTTGGATGTGTCAGTATAGGTTCATGACTTACGACAAATGCACTCACTCTGGCAGGGGATGCTGATAGTGGGGGAGATTGTGTGTGTGTGGCGGGGGACAGAGTAAATAAGAAATCTCTGTACTCTCTGCTCAGTTTTGCTGTGAATCTAAAACTGCTCTTAAAAAAATTAAGTCCATTTTTTTACGAACGTATGAGTCCATTTTCAAGCATATTGAAAAAAAGAGCCAGCAAAGTACATGGGGAAGGTAACAAACAACGTGGCTTGATCATAGATTGTGGGAAAGAGTGTGCATTAGAGAGTAATAGGAACTTACGTTGGGTAGGCAAGGGGGGGCCCGATGGCGAAGAGCCTTGAAAGTCAAGCAGAGAAGTTGGGACTCGATTTTGAAGAACACGAGAGGCTTTGTAGGTTTTAGAGCTGAGAAGTGATGGAATGAAAATTATAGCTGGAGAAGCAGAGTTTGACGAGTATTAAGAGAAACTAGAACATTCTCGCAGTCATCAAGGCAGCAAGAGTTTCTCCCAGCCCAGCAGCCGTATGCTGTGACCTCATGATTATCTGTGAACAGAGCTATGGAAGATTGCAGTGGATCTGGCAGCGGTGGGTGAGACCCTACAGTGTTCCGTGAGTATGGACTTTCTAGAAATGGATCAAGATCGCAGTACGACTGAATCAGGCATACCATGTGATGCAAGGAGTGTACAAGCGTGAGGATTTGGCCTGGTTATGCTGCTTTCTTGCTGTTTGAAATACGGCCTTGATGTTGCTTTCTTAACGTCTAACAAGAACAATAAATAAGATAGTGCTGTGGACAATGGGCCACATTCACCTTCTTGTTTATTCTCTGGGTTTTTAGTACAGAGAGTGAGAGATGAAGATGTGGGTTTCTTTATAAGTTGCACCTTGGGAGTAAGGCAGTCGTTCAGCAAATAGTTACAGATTCTGAGGACAGAGCAGCAAAACAGACTCCCTACTCTCCCAGTGCTACCATTCTAGTAAGAAGCTGTGTAAAGTTAGTTTCTCATCAGTTGCAGAGAAACGTGGGTCCTAGAACTGCTTAAGCTGGAGAGGCCAGGAGAGAAGGGAAAAACCAGAGAAATATGGGGCTTTGGCACCATGAGGAGGGAGCAAGCTTACCTTGTTTTAGAAAAGCAGTCCTCACGTTTTCTACCCCACCATGCGCAAGGGATGCAAACAGATATACCAGCAAGAGCGGCTTGTAGTCATAGTGATATCAGGAAAGGATGGGAGAGGTGAAACTTCCCTGGAGAGGAGAGATCCAGATACTCTCCCAGCTGTATCAGGATAAAGGGATGGAATGAGATGCACACGGGAGCAGTTGCTTCCTCTGAGCATTCTCCAAAATTAGCACCTTTCCAGGAAGATCTTAAAAGAGTACCATTGACATGAAGATGTTAAGTCCATTATGAAAACACATAAGGGGGAAAGCAAGATTCAGTCTGTCTAATGTGTAATCAAAGTATTAATAGTCTGGCGTGAGACACAGAGAGAAGCAGGGGCGGAGAGAATAGGGGTTAGGCTTCTCAGTGTGCCTGCTCTGCCTGATATGGAGACCTGGCTGTACTGTTACCCAGGTCTCAAGAACTAGTATAAAACTGGGTCAATGGATACAAGTTATGGAGTGGCAGATTCCACCTCAGTAAGAAAAAAAAACCTGCCTAAGGATGAAAACTTTCAAACAATGGCTCAGACGTCAAAGTAGTGGACAGCCTATTTTGGGAGAATTCAAACCCCAGGATGGTCATCTGTTGAAACAGTTACGTTAGATTCCATGGCCAGTCAAAGCCCTCCCACCCTCCCAGTCTCAGATTCTAATTAAGGAAAGCAGAGATCTGAAAGGTAGAAGGAGGAGTCTGAGGATCAGCCTCACCTAGAATCCAGAGAAAAACCTTTTAGCAGCAAGTATAGGACTCCCAAAGTTGGTTCTTTTGTTTTTTAAGACTAGTAACTATGGTGTTGGAGAAGACTCTTGCGAGTCCCTTGGACTACAAAGAGATCCAACCAGCCCATCCTAAAGGAAACCAGTCCTGAATATTCACTGGAAGGACTGATGCTGAAGCTGAAACTCCAATACTTTGGCCACCTGATGCGAAGATCTGACTCACTGGAAAAGACCGTGATGCTGGGAAAGATTGAGGGCAGGAGGAGAAGGGGACAACAGAGGGTGAGATGGCTGGATGGCATCACCAACTCAATGGACATGAGTTTGAGTAAACTCTGAGAGTTGGTGATGGACAGGGAGGCATAGTGTGCTGCAGTCCATGGGGTCGCAAAGAGTTGGACACGACTGAGCGACTGAACTGAGCTGAACTGAATTAACATTTATTAAGCACTTTACATGAACAAAAGTTCTAAACACCTTAATCCTTATAACCAGCAATGAAATAGGCACTTTATTATTGCCATTTTATACATGAGAAAGCAGGCACAGAGAGGTTGAGTCACTTGCTCAGGGGCACACAGCTAGAGAGGGCTAGGCAAGGATTTTAACACAGGTGGTCTCCCTCCACTACATAGTACCAAATCATTGTTGAACACCTACTACATGCAAGGCACGGTTGTAGGTGCAAAAGCTGGTTCTCAAAATTGAATGTCGACAGCATTCATTCCCTGCCAGCCCTCCATCCCCAAGGGCTTAGCAATCATTCCTTCTGCTGCGAGTCATTTTTTCAAAAATGCCCAAAATGGAGAGACGAGAAAGTCAAAGGAGAGACTTGCTCAGAATTAGAACACAGTCCTCAGGGGTCTGTGCAGAAACTCCAGAACAGAAGGGCCTGGCTCTGGCTAAGTCAGACCCCAGCTGCTCCCAGCCCTCCTCGGCCGTCTCGGATGACTGAACAAACAGCTCTGCATCACCTTGTGGGAGAGGAAGCCTGGTCCTCACAGGAGCGGCCCTGAAAAGGCTGCTCGTCGCGTCTGGCTCCCCGTCCCCACCCTTGCAGCCGGGCCTGCAGTGGATGCCCGGAGTTCAAAGGCGCTACTTCCCTTGGAGCCACATCAAGGACTGGAGTGATGAAAGAGCCCTCTGACCTCCTCACAGTGAGGATGGAACCACCTTTGTATTGTGTGTGTGTGTGCTGAATTTTTCCTGTCACTATTGTGTTTTCACGCACTAGATGTAGAATGTCTGAAAACAATCATCGGAAATAGTCTCTCACCTACAGCCAGAGGCTGGAACCTGGCCCAGTGTGGGGGAGAGGATGTGTTCTCCCAGTGAGAACCTGGTGACCCACGTTAAGGAGGCTCATTAGAGGGCACGGGTGGGCTTTCTCAGCCTGGGCCCTGAACACTGGCTCTTTGAGATTTCTTCTACCCACAAGGCCACAGGCTCTGATGGGAAGGGCCCCAGCCTAGCAGCTTTCTCAGTGGGAGAGGTTTGCCTGGAGGCCACACCTTATCATCCGACCCATAATGGGCCTCCATCTCCAGGTGTATCACTTCTGCCTGAACACAACCTGATAGCAAGGCCACTCCAGGCCTGATGTCCAGCCCACTCCTGGGTTTTTGGCAAGGGGCTTTGTGGTGGTGGCAAGCCCTCTGGGGAGACAGTAGGATTTCCACCCATCCTGAGGTCAAGGCTGCTGGGTGCTGGTGGTGGGGAGCTGACGAACTCTGTGGCAGTAAGGAAGGCGTGAGAAGGCGCCTATAAGCCCAGCTCCCCCTCAGACCTGCACGGGCCTCCTGTCTAGGAAACGGGAACACATACTCTCACAGGCCTGCCCCACGCTGGGATGGACCGCCTGGCTTCAGAGGCCTCCGGTTAACAGAAAGTGCCACAGCAATGCTAACAGGGGCTGTCCAGGCCTCTGCGGTGTGACCTCTCCTGTGAGGAGCCAGGCCAAGCAGTGGGCCAGTGCCCACAGACCAAGAAGTAGAGTGGGAACGTTGAGGAGGGAAAAAATGAGAAACATGAAGGTTCGTACTGAGGGATCCTGGCCAGGCGAGCCGGTTTGCAGGCTGTCTCCGCCATTCTCTGTTGGCCCTGAGGTTTAAAGGATCCAACAAGGAAAAATCAGGCTCCAAACCATGATGGCCAAATATCCCCCAAAGGAGCAGATCACCCTTCTTCTGCCCCAGACACCAGGCCAAGCAAATGCTATTAATAACCCTGGCCACTCCCAGGTCCACTCGGGGTGCTCAGGGCTGCAGCCTGCTCCTCGGATGCGGCCAGCTGTTTCAAACAGGTTTGGGAAAGTGATCTTTGGCACGGAATGAAGAAGGCATGTGTGTGTGTGTGTGTGTGTGTGTGTGTGCGCGCGTGCGTGTGTGCACGCGTGCGCACACGCACACGCACATGTGCACATGCGTGTAAGCACGGCGGGGCGGGGGGAGGCACCCATGAGTCCTCTATCAGGGCCAATGTTATTTTTAATTGCTGAGAATCAGCCCATGGCTGTTCCTCAAAGCTGCAGAGCGCGGGCTTGCCAGGGGTCGGAAACCGACTTCAGAGGAGGTAAGAAAGCCAGTCCCAAGGACGGTTCATTACCGAGCTGTCGTGTCTTATGGAAAATCAGGTGACGCCTCCGAGTTTATACAATCCTCTCCCCACCACCTCTCCCTCTTTCATTCCCCTCTAAAAAGGGAGCAGTGAATTTGAGCAATCTGGGAATTTTGGTTTCTGCCCTGCCCCTGAAGCATGACCGATGGCCCATTTTTCAAGCCAAATCTCACCCCTTGCAGGCAGCTGTTAGGAAACCACAGAAGGTGCTTGAAGGAGCACAAGAAATGGCTGGTTCTAATCTGGAGGAAAAAAAATGAATTAACAAGGCAGCTACTTATGGAAGAATGTTTTCTTTTCTTCAGCCTCAGCCTGCATATTTTCACAACATGTGTACTCTGTTACCTTGTCACTTCCCTGTTTCCTTTGGGTAAATAACTGGGCTCTGGGCTTAGGGGAAAAAAAGAAAAAGAAAAAAAGCCAGATCGGGAGGATCTCTGGGAAGGCCTTCCTGGCTGGGCTGGAGGGGGGGCACATGAGCGTGCTCTGGGGACCGAACAGGCACGTCCCAGACCCAGCCCGACCCGTTCTGGATGGGGCTTCTCACTGAACTCTGCAAGTCACGGTGTGGGAGTCAGGGAAGGGGGGCAGCCCCCTCCCTCAGCTGTGGGGCTGGCAGGCCCCAAAGCTAGGGGGAAATAAAGGACTTTTCTCCTTCGCCAAGTCAAATGGGAAGCCCTCTCTGAACTCCACAGAGTCAACAAAGCACACCCTGGCTCTTCTCCCAGCCTCGTCTTCCCACTCACCAGGGAGCCACCCCAATGAAGGCGGGGGTCGGCCCCAGGGGGCCCCACTGTGAACCCTGCAGGACCTCGGTTCCTTTCATGGAACTCAGAGGAGGGTCTTCCTCCTTAGCAACATAGCTGGTGTCTGGATGTGGAGGCAATGGTCTCCAAAATGCTCCATGGGTTTTGAGTCTCCCTTGCAGAGATGTTACTTTGTTCTTTTTCACTTTTCTGGCCCAGGGATACTTACCTTGGGCTATCTTACCTTGGACTTTTGTACCAGATGAGTGCAAAACAGTGTCACTGACCTTTAAGACATGTGCTACTGACGAGGGGGCAGGGAGACAGTTGCTTCCTGGCTACCTGGTTATCCTGACAAATTGAGATCTTTTATTTACAAAGCTATAGCATCTCTTAGGTGCTCACAGCTGATCATTAGATCAAAGAACCATTACTGATAGTGCTGCCAATACTGTACCACTTGCAAAAGGAGCTAGTTTACCATGCAGTGAGACACGTGTGCTGGCTCCACCCTGCAGGGGGAAACTGGGGCAAAGTGTCCTTCAAGGCTGAGACCAGTACCACCAGCACCCCTCCCCACCAAGGTGGCAGAGGCATAGAGGCGTTAGTTGGGGGCCGTCTGGACCTGCGTTTGTGCCTTTCCTCTCTCCATCTGTTCCAGAGTCTTTGATTCCAACCTGGAACTCCCTATATCACTTTGTAGATCACACAGCCTTCAGCAGGCGGAGGTTTGGAATTCAAACCCGCAGTTTTCGGTTGCAGAGTTCTGGCCCCCATCTGTTGAGCAGAGCTTCCTTCAATATCACTGGGAGGGCATCCATTTTCTGTAAGGTGGGGTCACTTGGAGAGGAAGGCGGGTGTTACTGTAGGCGTTGCTTATTTCAAACTGGCATTTGCAGGGCGTCAAGGGCCTTCAGAGGGAGGAAAAGGGAAAACCAAAGGCTTTCCGGTAACAGGGGAACAAAGGCACTTGTGGACCATCCAAACCATTCGTGTGGCCCAATTCTGCAAAAGGCAGCTTTGGAGATGTGCTTCAAGGCAGACAGGCAGTGGTGAGGACCAAGGCCATAGCCCAGGTTCATGGAGCCCTCGCTGTTCCCAGGATGGCTCAGGACTTTGTACATGTCATCTCAGATGTAACCCTCTCAATAACCCTCGGAAGCAGGTACTATTGTTCTTTTCCAGAGGTGGACGCCAAGATGCAGAGACAGTAGGTAGCTTGTTCAAGTTCGCCCTGAGAGACTGGACAATGGCAATCACCCAGGCAGGGTGAGTCTGAAGCCAGGGCTTTTGTTCTTCATGCGGGGCTGACTCTGGGGAGAAGCTGCAGGAGCACCCCCCTCACATACAGCATTTAGGAGCAGTTCCTTCATCGGGCTTGACGGCCTGTCCCACGCCAGCAGAAAGCGTCCAGGTCTCTCCGGTTACTGTCCCAGCTGTGTCTCCATGCAGGGCCCTGCAGTGCTGGTCCCTGAGCCATCACACTCAGAGCTGCCCTCCCTCCACCCAGCTCCCCAGGCTCAAGCCCATGCCCACCTGGTTTATATTTGTACCTCAGTCCATACTCTCACACTTCTTGTCTTTCCTTCCTCCTTGTCACCTCTTCCTCTAAGTGCCCTGGGTGGCGCTTTCCAGAGTAGAGGCCCCAAGTCAGCCAGCCTGACCAAGCATCCAAGGGTGGCAAGTAGACAACCAGCACCAGAATCCTCTCGGGTGCTTCAAGAATGCAGATTCTCAAGTGCTGCTGTAAAGCTCATTAAGGTTCTCAGCAGTGAGACTGGAAATCTGCATTTAAAATAAGCTCCCTAAGGGGTTCTGAGCCTGGACAATCCCAGGGACAGGGGAGCCTGGTGGGCTGCCGTCTATGGGGTTGCACAGAGTCGGACACGACTGAAGTGACTTAGCAAGGGGTTCTGATACTCCCTAAAGTTTGAGGCCCATAGTTTAGGCTTTTTATGAATTACGATGTATTGAACACGAGCCAGACGTAGCCACATCGAAATCAGACAGCAACACACTGAACTCTGCCTCTTGTGGCTCAGAGGCTGTAGAGCAGGCGCCGTGCAAAGAGCTGGGAGTTTATCTGGATCCCGGTGTGGGGATTCTCAAATAGGGAGATTGGGCTGAGAGGAAGTGAGGACTGTCACAGGAAGATGTAGGAGGCGACGTGGTCTCTCTGCCAGTCCATTTGGAAGTCCTGGAGAGGCGAAGGCCTTGGCAAAAAATTCCCCAGCAAAAGTTCCAAGTAGAGTGACTCCAGAACCCCATTTTAACAGGCATTTCTGAATCTGGCCATTTCCTGCTGGATGATCCCAGCAAACAGGATGGAGAGTAAATCAGGCCCTAGGGCTTTCTGAAGGGAAAACAGATAGCCTGCAAAGCAGAAAGAACGTGGTGGACACCCAGGTAGGCCACCTGGGGCAAAGGAAAGGACATTCCAGTACTGCTGAAGGTCACTTTCAGAGGTTTAGGAGAGAAGCCGCCCCTGAGAGACCCCGAGTCCCCAACTCATTAATGGAAGAAATCCTGGGCAGGCCACTGTGTCCAGATAATGAGATTAAGCTTTTGGTCAGTTTGGAGTTTGAGGAAATGAAAAAAAAGAAAAAGCCTTTATAAAATTGGAAGGGTTTTTCTTCAACTCACCAACAACTCCAAAACAACTGAACACAGGGTACTTTAAACTTGGCATGTGGTAGAACCTCCATGAAAATAATTTCTCAGCTCATTTGGTAACCACCTATAACATCTGGGCATGCTCAGTGGAAGGAACGCAAGTGAAAATTTGACTGTTAGTCCGGAAAGTGGTTAGAAGATGAGATGGAGATGCTGTCTAAAGCATCATCAACTCAATGGACATGAATGTGAGCAAGCTCCGGGAGAGAGTGAAGGACAGGGAGGCCTGGGGTGCTGCAGGCCACGGGGTGACAGAGTGGGACGTGACGTGGCAACTGAACAACGACGACGTAAAAGTGGGACTAGGAGGAGGGAAAGCAGTGAGGTGGCATGAACATGGGGAGACTTTGGGTACACGGAGGCCAGCCTCTCCTTCTCCTTCTCCTTCTGTGTCCACATGGACTCGGATGAGCCACGTCAAATCTCTAGGTCCGGGGAGCGCACAGATGAGCAGGGGAGAGCCCCGTGTGGCCAGCAGAGTGGCTGCCCCGTGGCACAGGGGCCACCCAAGCGGATACACGGAGCCTCTGTTCACTCTGCATGCTTGAGTCCTCCTCAGATTCCAACCTGGGCAAACCCAGACCTTTCCCACCGTCTCTTCAGTTGAAAACCACAGGAAACAGACTAACAGCGGCTCTGTGGTCTTCTGCAGCGTAATAAAATTAGAGCATTACTCAAAGTTGCCCCTGCGATGTGTATTTATATAGTGTCATATATTTATTTACATTGTGTTGCACAGCACTTATACAAATCATGAATACCTGTCATTTGTGTTTATATAATGTTTCACATACAGTGTCATATATATTTACACAGCGTCATATATATGACACTATACAAAAACAAATTGAGGGTATTCATATGTATATTACAAATACCTATTGCATTATAGGTATATAGAGGTAAATATCTATATATAGTTATTTGTATATATATACACATGGGCTTCCCTGGTAGCTCAGCAGTAAAGCATCCCCCTGCCAATACAAGAGATGCAGGTTCAATTGCTGCCTTGGGAAGATCCCTTGGAGAAGGAAATGGCAACCCACTCCAGTATTCTTGCCTGGGAAATATCATGGACAGAGGAGCCTGAAGGGCTACAGTCCATGGAGCCGCAAAAGAGTTGGACATGACTTAGCGACTAAACAACAACAAATATATATATACACATATATATATATATACACACACACACAGAGGCACATATATGTTGGTATTAGTATGTATATATGAAACACTATACAGAAAGACAAATCCCATATACAGACCTGCATGAGCCACTGGTTAAGTTACCTAAGGCTTCCCAATGAAACCACAGACAATAAACATTTGACTCTTACTGAGGGTTGAATTGTGTCCCCCAAAAGATATACTGAAGTCTTAACCTGTGAATATGACCTTATGTGTAAATAGAGTCTTTGCAGATGTAATCAAGATGTGAATTAAAATAAACTCATACTAGAGGAGAGAGGGCCCTTATTTCAATATGACTGGTGTCCTTGTAAGAACAACAGAGACAGATATACACAGGGAGAAGACAGACATGCAGGGGAGAAGGCCCTAGGGAGATGGAAAGAGACTGGAGTGATGCATCTTACAAGCCAGGGAACTGCAAGGATTGCCAGCAACCATCTGACGCTAAGAAGAAGCAGAGATGGGTCCTTCCTGAGAGCTTACACGGCTCTACAGGCACCCTGACTTCAGACTTCTGGTCTCCAGAACTGTGAGAGAATGCATTTCTGTTCTTTTAAGCCACCCACTTAAGCATCAGTGTGTGAGTCTTTGCTAGGGCAGCTCTAGGAAATGAACAGGCCTCCTGCTGTGGAATGGAAGAGAAGCAAAGCTTTCGTGTTCACCAAGGTTTTGCATCTGCTGAGCCCCCACTTCTTGGCCCCTTTCCCTGGCAGTCTCTCTCTCTCTCTCTCAGGGGAAGGGGTAGGGTGGAGATACTTCACTGTTTCCAACTGAAACCAACATCTGACAGATTATGAAGCTCCCATACCCCCCAGTCCTTGATGGTGATGGCTGATGGCTCAGGGCAACTGGCCACCTACCCTAAGTCCAAGCCTGGTCATCTGGAAATGGGGAGGTGAGACAGTGACACTTCATAGCCTTTCTCTCCCTGCCCCACTCTCTCCCAGCACCAGCACAACTTTTTTGAGAGCTTTGAGCCCTCAAAGTGTGGTGGAAATTTATGGCTAGTGTTCTAGATGGGAGTTTCAGGCTGTTACAGAGTTTTGTCTTTTCACTTTAATGGTACACAGGAATCCTCCCCACCCTCCTCCAAACAGCCACACATCTTTTTAAAATTTGCACCTTTTTTTCCCCCCAGACTGGTTTCCTATGGTGAAGGAGAGGGTAGGAAATGCCCAATAAATCATCCACCTGTCCTCACTCAATTGAGAGGCAGGAAATGCTGAGAACAGTCCCCTTACCTTTTCCACTTTGAATATAACAAGAGCCATCAGGACCCTTTGAAGGGCAGCCCCTCTGACAGCAGTATTAATTCTTCAAGGCCACTGGAGTTGTTTCCAGGCACCAGACCCAAAGGCGGCAGGCACGTTTAGGATGCTGACTGCCTCTGCTGCCCGCCCCTGCCGTGGGCAGCCTCTCCCTGGGCTGGCCCTGGGAAGTGGATGAAATCAGCTGCAATCTAAGGGGCTCCATGTCCACGGCATGGTAGTAACTCTGCAGGACAAAAGGAATTTTAATCCCTAGTCCTGTCTTTAAGGAGTTTACAATCTAGATGGCACAACGGCTAAGTCATGAACATTAAGAAAATGATCCCAGACAAGGGGGTTTATAGGAAATTTCCCAGGAGAAGTTGGGTATGTATAAAAGAAATGGAAGATGCTTACAGGCATGAAGACCAGGAAGGGGCTGGGAACACGCTAAGAGGAAGAAGATGCTGCAGCTCCTGCGAACACCCTGGAATGCATGGTGAAGACACTCACGCGCCTTCTCGGGGGATGGTGAGAAGCTGGGGTGTGTGCAGAAGGCCAGGCAGAGACAGGAAACACGGCTGGAGAGGTGAGCAGAGGCCCTGCGTTGCGGGGCGGGGGGTGGTCTTGAGAGCTTGGCTAAGAATGGTGGGCAGTGGAGAGGGGCAGATTGAAACTGTGCCCAGAATCTGTGTAAACGGGTTGCTCCTCCCAAACGATGGCTTCCCCTTGGACTTGAATTCAGAAAAGGGCCTGTGAGGCCTGATGGGGGCTCCACCCCAGGCTTCCTGGTGGCCATGTTGTGGGTTCTGACGCGCTTCAGAGTAAACCTTCCCTCAAACCTTGTGGGATGTTTTCTCCTCCAGTCTCCCACACTAGAATCACCCTTCTTTGTTCCCTGTCCCTCTTGCTCTTTCTGGCCACCTCGCCTCTCAGATGGCCCCCACCTGGGGTGTCCCCTGCCTGCCCTCCACCCCCATCTCCTCTGGCCTTCCCTGCTCACCTGGCCCCTGCCTTCGGGGCAGGTAGGCCTGTCCTTCAGGAGCACGAGGCATTTTCAGCTGGGCCTGCTTTTCTCCACAAGACTAGCTCTCTGGCTCTGCTGGAGCCACCATGCTCCATCCAATCCGGGCTTTTAGGAACAACCTGGAAGGGAGCAGGCTGCTCTGTGGAGAGGGGGGCATGCTGGGAGGGTGCGAACAAGAGGATGGTGGGGAGGCCGCTGGCTCCAGGGACAGCCTGAGCAAGGCCTTGGGAAGGAGGAGACCTCAAAAAGGAGGATAGGAAAGTTAGGCCTGAAGGTGGGTCTTTCCTGAGTGAGGTCTGTTCCCTTCACCTGACCAGGAGCCACGGGCCTCTGTCTATGCCTTCAACACCACTTCTCTGGCCCCAGAAGGCTCTGGACATGTATGGACACTCAGGACATATCTACTGAATAGCGAAGTGGGGGTGCAGGGGTGAGTGGGTAAGTGAGTAACTCAGTGGTGTCCCCACCAAAGAGAAGGGACCTTCTCTGCAAGCCCACAGCAGATGATGGGGTTCTGGACACTCTACCCTCAAATATGGCAACTTAAGACACGAAATATTTTAAGCTGAAGGAGTCTGAGAAAACAACAGAAGCCAGAAAGTCGCTTTGACTGTCCCCCTGACCCTTCTCCCCTGACCCAGCCCATAAAACCCTCACGTGAGGGGTGCCCTTCCTGTGACTGGAAGTTTATCTGTCTCTGAAGACAAAGGAACGCGAAGAAGAATCCTAGCAAACAAGCTTTGCCTAGTTTCCCTGGTTTGTTCCACTTGCCTCATGTTCCTATCCTATCCCTCCATGACTGCCCACTCTTCATCAGACCTAGCATAAAAATATCCAATCTGTTTATCTGGGTCTCCCTTTCCTGATGAAGGCCCTCGTGCCACATAAAACTTACATTAAATAAATGTGTATGCTTCTCACCTGCTAATCTGCCTCTGGCACTTTAATTTTCAAGCCCAACAGGGACCTTGAGAGAGTGCAGGAAAATTTTTTTCTCCTTTACAAGTTGATCACCAGACATCCCAGGAACTCCGGCAGGCAGAGGAGGGGACTCACTCCTACACCTGTCGCCTATTTCGGCCACACTGAGTCACGCCTGGCTGCAATCACAGACAGCACTGTAAACGTCCCCTGAGACCACACGTTTCACACCCCCCCCCCAACTAGATGGACCTAGACCCTCACTGGTTTAGGATGTAAACTGCCCACTTCTCTTGAGGGCCAAAGTGGGCTTCTTCTCCCTGCAATATCTGCTTTATGGACTGGATGTTAAGGCTTAATGCGTTATCTCTTTCAGAAGTATTTTAATTGTGAAAGGTGACTGTACTAAACTCCACATACATGCCTTAATGTACAATGTTTGTTTTTCTCTAACTTCACTCTGTGTGTCAGCGTTTAGGTCTATCCACGTCTCTACAAATGGACCCTGTTTTGTTCCTTTTAGCAGTTGAATAATATTCCATTGTATATATGGACCATACCTTCTTTATCCATTCATTAGTTGTTAGACATCTAGGTTGTTCCCAAATTGTACAGATAAACTTGTTTCCAGGGCAGGGATAAAGACAAAGATGTGGAGGGCAGACATGCGGAGACGAGGGGCGAGGGGAGAGTAGGACTGACATATATACACTACTTGGCATAAAATAGACAGCTAGTGGGAACCTGTTATAAAGCACATGGGGCTCAGCTCAGGGCTCTGTGATGATCTAGATGGGTGGGATGGGGCTGGAGATGGGTGGGAGGGAGGTCCGAGGAGAGGAGATATACGTATACATAGAGCTGATTCACTTCCCTGTACAGCAGAAAATATAACTGTAATTATAGTCTAATAAAAAAGATAGCTGTGCTGAGCATATAGCATTTAACAGAGGAGAAGGAAAGGAGAGAAAGGGACTCAACACATATTAATTCCCTACTATGAACGAGTCACCATGCTAGCACACTTGGGGAGTCTTTCTTTATCCTTATGCCTCTACTGTCACTCATTCAGCAGTTCCTTTTTGAGCACCTACCATGCCCGAGGCATGGTCTAGACTTGGGGAAGCAGCAGGGAAAAACCAGACAAAAATCCTGTCCTCATCATATTTACATCTAGTAGAGTAAACAAGCGGACAAGGCGATGGCAGCCCACTCCAGTGCTCTTGCCTGGAAAATCCCATGGACGGAGGAGCCTGGTAGGCTGCGGTCCATGGGGTCGCGAAGAGTCGGACACAACTAAGCGACTTCCCTTTCACTTTTCACTTTCATGCATTGGAGAAGGAAATGGCAACCCACTCCAATACTCTTGCCTGGAAAATCCCATGGATGGAGGAGCCTGGTGGGCTGCCGTCTATGGGGTCACACAGAGTCAGACACGACTGAAGTGACTTAGCAGCAGAGTAAACAAGCTGAAACTCCAATACTCTGGCCACCTCATGCGAAGAGTTGACTCATTGGAAAAGACTCTGATGCTGGGAGGGATTGGGGGCAGGAGGAGAAGGGGACGACAGAGGATGAGATGGCTGGGTGGCATCACTGACTCGATGGACATAAGTTTGGGTGAACTCTGGGAGTTGGTGATGGACAGGGAGGCCTGGCATGCTGCAATTCATGGGGTCGCAAAGAGTTGGACATGACTGAGCGACTGAACTGAACTGAGAGTAAATAAACAAACAAGAAGATGAAGAGTATGTATAGGATAGAGAAGGTGATTCATGCTATGGAGAAAAATAAAGCTGGGGAGGAGACAGGAAGTGCCAGCGGTGGGAGCTGGCTGTCAGAGGGACACAATTTAAAATCAAATGGACAGGGAAGGCACCACTGAAAGGTGTTATCTTTTTGGATTGAAGAGGTGAGGAAATGAGCTGTGGTGACATTTGGGAGAGATTTTAGGTGCAGCAACTGCCTGCAGAGGGTACAGTCCTGTGCATACATGATGTGTTCAAGGCTCAGCGAGGAGGGCAGTCTGACAGGAAGAACACCAAGTCCATTCTGACCATGGAGAGAAGTAGCTTTTCCTGGTAGCTCACCTGGCTAATTCATCTTGCTAAGGAGGTCAAAGTCATAAGCTTAGGATACACTTGTTTCCCAACAAATGTCATCTCACAAGGGCAGAAGGGACAATACAAGGGAATGGATGGTCTGTCACAGCTCTGTCCTCCATGCTGGACTGGAGCCCAGCGCCACTGCTGCTACCTGTCTGCTTAGGCAGATCACATTCTCTGAGCTCAGATAAATCACATTCTCAATCTTCTCTTTTGCAAAATGGGTACACGCTTAATAACTTTCACCCGAAGACATTGAACTAAATAGGACTATATTGTGTAAAACATTTGTAAACTGAGATGTGCTGTAGAAATTGTTCACTGTTGTTATTATTATACCATAAAGCAATTCAGGGGCTCTGTTCAGCTCCTGCTGCATCTATAAAGCCATTCTAACAGGCAAATATAATTTCTTAGTTCTGTGTGCCAAGTTGCAAAGACTATTTTTACTTATTATTTGGAGTGGGAAAAGACTGCATGAGGCTCTCTGCATGATCTATTAAGCCATTTCCCAAACTTCAGATAATCCTACGATCCCCACCCTTACCCCACCCCCCATCTTAGTTTCTGTCTCCCAGCCTCACTGGAGAGAGCTCTGTGCCTGTGCCAATGGCCTCTGTTACTGAATCCCATGGTGTGACCTCAACCGGGCTCTCAGTGCTGCCAACAGCTTTCATCCTTTGGTTAAGCCCTTGTTTGCTTCCTGTGGTGAGAACTCCAAACCCAAGTCCCCAACTCCACATCCACTCCCCTTGTTCCTGGCAGATGGCTTAGCTTTGGCCACACTAAGGTGCAAGTTCAACAACATGGGCTTTTCCCTGCCTGGACATTTCTTGTGTGTGCGCATGCCAAGTCACTTCAGTCATATCTGACTCTTTGTAACCCTGTGAACTGTAGCCCTCCAGGCTCCTCTGTCTGTGGGATTCTCCAGGCAAGAATACTGGAGTGGGTTTCCATCTCCAGGAGATCTTCCTGACCCAGGGATTGAACCTCTGTCTCTTATGTCTCCAGCATTGGCAAGCAAGTTCTTTACCACTAGTGCCACCTGGGAATGCTGGACATTCCTTACCAAACCTTAATCTACTCTTTACCCATCTTTTCTAGATCCAGAGCCGACATTATCTCCCAGTGGAGGGGATAAGGTCTTTCTGTACGGGTGGGCACATCATACTTTCTATAAAAGCAATCAGAGTGAACAAAAAGGATTTATCAGTAAGGAAGCTGATCACTGTGCTGTTTTTAAGAGCTGAAGCTGGGAACCAACTCTCTATGTCTAACAAAAGGGGATTGGTTGAATTCATCATGGGTTCAGCCATGAGATATCAAGAAAAACTTTATAAGTAGTAAGATTCCAATTTTTCTAAGGGCCAAAAGAAACAAAATTTTTTTTAAACAACAACACAAATATGTGCATGGGGGTAAAAAAGACTGGAAGGAAATACACAAAAATATAAATAGTGATTATCTTCAGGCGATGAGTGTGTGATTTTTATTTACTTTTAGTACTTTACCATGTTCTGAAATTTCTACTGTAAACATATAGTATTTTTAGAATTAGAACAAAAGGTAAAAATAGTATTAACAATGTTTCTCTGAAGAAAGGCCACTTGTGATTTAGTTCTGCTTGTTTCCCTTTAAATGCAGCCTTTTTGGGTGGTGCCTGGTTGACAGCTGCACAGTAACTCTTGTTACATGTAAGGACTAGAAGCAGAGAAAACCATAACCAATTAACATTACAGTGGGAACCGAGGCATGCAGAATGGAAATGCCTCAACGGGAACGTGTTAGTACTAATTTTTTTTCCACTGTTGGACAGGTGTTTAGGGGAATGCGCTAAATTTGCTCCAGATAATTTATATTTTAAAAAATGCTTTGATTACTTCATTTTTCTGCCTTCTTTTTCATGGGAACTTTTCACATGTGGAACCATTTGGTTATGGCTATTTCATTCTAAGTCTACTTAATCTATTTATCTGAGGCCCTACTGTGTGCCAGCGCTGGTAGTGTAAGGGGTTGTCTACCAGGGGTTCTCAACAGGGGACAGTGTGGCTCCCCCCACCAGGGGCTTTGGGAGTGTTTGGCGGGTGTTTCTTTGATTGTCAAAAGTCACAGAAGGAAGGGCACTGTTGACTTACAGGCGGTGAGGACCAAGTTTGCTAAACAGCCTGCACTATGTAGATAGTCCCGTGTGACCAAGAATTGCCCTACCCCCAGTGCCAACACCCTGGGGGAGAAGAACAGAACTGGATAGTTGATGCTGGCCACGTCTGGGAGGGACAGAGAGAAAGGAGGGCAGCAGCCCTTCTCAGCAGCAGCCCTTCTCAGCAGCAGCCTAGTAACACTGTGCTGAGACAGGGTTACTGGATCGCCCAGGTTTTCCAGCAAGGCCAGAAATGTAGATGATGATGTAAAATTTCCTGATTTTTAAAAAACACTGCATGGGCCAAACAAAACACATCTGTGGGCCAGATCTGGCCCTCAGGTTGCCAATTTGCAACCCTGTCTTAGGGAAAGACACAGTCCCTGTCTTCATGAGAGTATAACGGAGCCCTTATGAGTTCAGGTTCAGGTTCAAGAGTAGACAAACCTGGGTTCAAATTGCAGCTCTGTCATTCACTACCTATGATTTCAGGCAAGAAAACATCCTCTGAACCTCACTTTCCTACTCCATAAAACAGAACACTCATTGGGAGTGTTGTGAAGATTAATCTTAGCAGAAGTCTCCAACAACTTGCACATGGGGAATGCATAATAAAGTAGAATGACCATTATTATTAAGTATGTCACAGCCTAAAACAAGCACCTACTGTGTACAGCGCACTGTGCTAAGTGCTAAGGACTTAACAAATAAGTGCGAGGGAGAGTCCTTGACCCAAAGGGGTTTTCATTCTGAAAAGTGAGAGAAACTCTGGATGTTGTGAGTCAGTCAGCTATAAGAATGTTACTGCATCAGTTACAGGAGACCAGAGGAGGGTCCTTTGCGTGGAGGGGGGTCAGGGTTGGGGGAGTCCTTCCAGACAGAGAGGGAGCAGGATGGGCAACCCAAGCAAAAGCAAGATAATAACATCATCATAATAACTGATTATTACAATGATAGCTGTGACATGCTAGGCCCTCTCTAAGTACTCTATGGGTTGGTAGGCACGCTCCTCTGGCTTCATACACATAAGGGACAAGGCATGAGATGGGAAGGGTCCCCTGGAGACATGCGGATGCTGAATGCCAGGCCAGAGCATGGCAGACTATCTCATTTATTGGCAGGGAAGGGGAAGCACAGAAATGACCTGTGGGAGTGGTCATCAGGGGTCGGTGAGCACAGGATAAAGCAGAAGTGGAGACGAGACAGCAGACTTGTGGGGAGACCCCGCATGGGGCCTGGGAATGGGTGGGGAGCCCTGTGAAGGATGCTTTCTTTACCAGGTCTCTGGATGGACGAAATTTGGGAGGTGGTGGGGGATGCTGCCCAAACTGACTGCCTTGGGGGTATAATGGGAATTTTATAGAAGGAAAACATTTTAAACTCGTCTCTTCCCACCTGCCTGCTCCTCTGTCTCTCCTCCACCAGCACGTCCGTGTTTTCTGCTGACCAGGTCTTGTGGTTGTAAATACCTTTCCCTTAACTAATTTTGAAAATTTGGAAGCATCTCCTTCTTTTGCTAAGGTACTATTATCTTCAAATCTCTCCAGAAAATACTCAGCCCCTCTTTGTCCCCAACTCTCTATAACAGAGATCATTGCCAGGGTCGATGGCTTGAGCACAGCAAAGCTTCCAGAATTCTGACCCTTCCAGGCTGACTGATATAAAATCCCTTACTGCACAGAAAGGAAGAGTGTGCAAATTCTGTGAAACAATTTTTTTTTTTCAGGGGGAAACTGGTAATCCATTAAAAGAACAAACTGTTTCTGAGCACTCCCACATTATTTATAGTCCAACAGGCAAAATGCTGTTTATACATGAGGCCCATCTACTTCTCAAAGTAGAGCAAGCCACACCTCTCCCAGAGAAGATTTTTGTTAGCTGTAATTGTGATTTATTCAACAGGATGGAGAGTAATAAGACTATTAGGCTGGGCATGCGTGATGCCTGAGGCTCTCTAGCCATAACCTGTATTAGTCCGAACCAGTGCCGTTTCATTGCAATGCATCTGTAAGAAAGAAAAACTCCTCGAAATATCACTGAACACCTCGGTCCCACAGGTAGACTCCGTGGTGGCTCAGACGGTAAAGCGTCTGCCTACAATGCGGGAGACCCAGGTTTGATCTCCTGGTCGGGAAGATCCCCTGGAGTAGGAAATGGCAACCCACTCCAGTACTCTTGCCTGGAAAATTCCATGGATGGGGGAGCCTGGTGGGCTTACAGTCCATTGGGTTGCAAAGAGTCGGACATGACTCAGCAACTTTCTTTTTCTTTCTTTGTTTTGGTCCCACAATGACAGTACAACTCTCATTGGGGATTATGGACCTTAAGGCTTCCAGGAAAGGACCCCTTGCTCTGAAGTGAGTCAAATGCTGTTGGGTCCCCACTTCCAGGAGGCAAAGTGAACAAGCACAAGTATGTGGTGGACGGACACCGTGCAGAAGTGAACGTCTGTCTGTGGTGTAGACACAGGAAGGGAGTGGGGCCTACTGAGGAGAGCTGAGAGGGTCTCTCTAGGTTGCTACATTGGACTCTCAGATGTCTGAGACCCGCTAGTTCTTTTCCCAAAGCAGGAGAGCCTATGTCCCCCTTCAGAGACTCCCTGCTCCGCCCCCATTCTTCTCCCAGGTGCCACCCTGCCCCGTGAAACAGATGCAGGACACCTCGCAGAGGCAGTTATTAGACAGCAGTCTGAGCTGACCAACATTTTCACAGGCTGCCTCCTTGTAGACGACAAGTTTCCTGTCCCCAGAGATGACCAAGCATCAGCTCAACATCTATCAGCAGGGATTACGGCTTCCTCAGAAACAAGGAAATACCTATCAGACCCTTCTTCTTCTGGAGCCTCCTATGAAAATGTATCTGGGGCATGGATGAAGTACCAGATATAGGCTAACAATCCCAAGGTTACTGGGTCCTGTGATTTTGTGCAGGTCACTTCTCTTTGGTCAAATGGGGATTTGGGCTCATAGAAATCTGAGCTGGCTCCTGGGGTGAACATGCTGTGACTTGTAGTTGTAGTTTAGTCACTCAGTCTTGTCTGACTCTTTGAGACCCCGTGGACAGGCTTCACTGTCCTCCACTATCTCCCGGAGTTTACTCAAAATCATGCACATCACGTCAGTGATGCCATCCAACCATCATATCCTCTGTCACCCTCTTCTCCTCCTGCCCTCATTCTTTCCCAGTATCAAGGTCTTTTCCAGTGAGTCAGCTCTTTGCTTCAGATGGCCAAAGTATTGGACTTTAGCATCAATCAGTGGAACCAGTGAGAGACTATTTCTTTGGGTTCCAAAATCACTGCAGATGGTGACTGCAGCCATGAAATTAAAAGACACTTGCTCCTTGGAAGAAAAGCTATGACAAACTTAGACAGCACATTCAAAAGCAGACATTACTTTGCCAACAAAGGTCCATCTATTCAAAACTATGGTTTTTCCAGTAGTCATGTATGGATATGAGAGTTGGACTATAAAGAAAGCTGAGCACTGAAGAATTGATGCTTTTGAACTGTGGTGGTGGGGAACACTCTTGAGAGTCCCTTGGACTGTAAGGAGATCCAACCAGTCCATCCTAAAGGAAATCAGTTCTGAATATTCATTGGAAGGACTGATGCTGAAGCTGAAACTCCAATACTTTGGCCACCTGATGCGAAGAGCAGACTCATTTGAAAAGACCCTGACGCTGGGAAAGATTGAGGGAAGAAGAGAGGGAGACGACAGAGGATGAGATGGTTGGATGGCATCACCGATGCGATGGACATGAGTCTGAGTAGGCTCTGGGAGTTGGTGATGGCCAGGGAGGCCTGTCGTGCTGCAGTCCACGGGGTCGCCAACAGTCAGACACAACTGGGTGACTGAACTGATTCCAGTGAATATTCAGGACTGATTTCCTTTAGGATTGACTGGACAGTGGCTCAAAAACTGGGGCCGTTCCAAGTCCAGCTCAGAGCCTTGGGATTAGCTTTGTCCTTCAGACAGGAGGGACAGCTGGAAGCATTATCTGGTGGCTTTAGAAGGACCTGACATGGCCCTGGGCTCTAAGTTCTCTCAGCTCCCACCCTGACTCCCAGTTCCCGAAATGTCAGCCTCCTAGTTATTCCCTGGGGATTTGAATCCTCCCAGAGATTGATCAGGGGTTCTGCACTCAAATGCAAATTACGCCATTAAATGCTATAGGGGTGGGAGGAGGGATTAGCTGACAACCCTGGGAGCCTTGCCTCAGGCCCTCAGGAATGACAGCCCCCCACAGGGGTAGGTCAGGAGGGAAAGAGTGGAAAAAGGGAGTGAGCTCAGGAGGGGTCAGAGGCCTCTGGCCGCCCCCACTTCATCTCCAGTGTGCTCTGGAACATGGGGCCCTGGGTTGGGGACTAATCCCTGGGCCACTCACCCTCTGCCTTGCCATGGCAGGGTCAGGACCCCCACCCCGTGTGTCACTGGCTACACTTTTGGCCCGAAGTGCCCTGTGCTAACTTGCAATTCTCCAGGCTAGGCTCAGAAACCAGGCACATCCCTTGTTCCTTTCCTTTCTCAGAGGCTCAGAGAAGTTAGGACTGAAAGCAAGGAGAGGGGCTGCTGAGGCTGCAGCTTGGGGAAGGGCACACAGAGAGTGAGTGGCAGGGCCAGCTAGGAACCAGCTCCAACAGAGTAAACCAAGCTCTCCTTCCTGCCCTCTCCCTATTCCACCCCACAACCCTTTCCAATCAGCCAGTCTAAAATTACCATATTTACAGCATCTGCAGCCAAGCCGAGCACTAAACAAGATGAATAGCCATGACGCACGAGCTGAGTAAAGTATGCAGCAAGGCTGGGCTGGGCTGGGCACCAGAGAGAGTGAGCCACAAAGGGAGA
The DNA here is from genome assembly GCF_001704415.2 of Capra hircus. Classification (NCBI taxonomy): domain Eukaryota; kingdom Metazoa; phylum Chordata; class Mammalia; order Artiodactyla; family Bovidae; genus Capra; species Capra hircus. The sequence continues at coordinate 22,782,468 of NC_030817.1, forward strand.
CTGGTGCAGTCCCAGGCAGGTGACGGGCAGGACTCACCCGGCACTAAACGGAAGTGAGGGAGGGGCAGGGAAGCCCTAGCAAGGTCAGTCTAGAAAGAGAGAGAGATGGAGCAGTTAACAAAGGAGGGGAGAGATAGAGAGCTATAGAGAAATGGATGGATATAGTTAGATGGAGGTGCTGTGCTGTGCTAAGTCGCTTCAGTCTTGCCCGACTCTTTATAGCCCTATTGACCATAGCCTGCCAGGCTCCTCTGTCCATGGGATTCTTCAGGAAAGAATACTGGAGTAGGTTGCCATGCCCTTCTCCAGGGGATCTTCCCAACCCAAGGATTAAACCTGTATCTCTCTTACCTTTCTTGTATTGGTAGATGGGTTCTTTACCACTAGCACCACCTGGGAAGCCTAGACAGATGGGTAGATGGATAGAATATGAGAATACGATGCTAACTTTACAAAGCTTCTCGTTTTCCTCCTTTTGCTTTCCTCCCTAAGAGGAAACTGTTGAGGCCTGTAAGACAGGATCCTTTAAATTATGTGTGTGTGTGTGTGTGTGTGTGGGAGTCCTCCACTGGAGACTTGCTTTAACTTCTTATAGTGGGACACCCATGTCTCTGAGTCCCTGAGCAGCCTTTTCCAGGTAAGCTCTGCTCAGCCACACAGACTAAATGACTCCATTCACAGAAAGGGCCTGAAAGTCTGGGCGATGAAGCTCTGGGAAAAACCAGGGGGACAATGGGAGTGTGTTCTGAGTCAGGGTATCCAACATTCTGTCCCAGCCCGGCCTGTTCTTTCCCTGGGAGGGAAAATGCCCCCGCAAAGAGAGTGGAGACTCAAGACTTGCAGATGCTTTCTCAGAGAATTTCAGAGCCAGGAGGAACCTAAATCCACCGGTGATAAGGGGAAGAGATGGGCTAAGGAATCTAGGTCCGCAGACTCAGAGACGTGACCTGATTCTCCCATCCTGAGGCTCACAGAAGATTCCCTGGCACCCTAGGGCTCTGAGTGAGCAGGACTGTTGGACCCTTATGCTCCTCCCTGGAGTCAGAGCACCTCCACTTTGGTCTGCTTTCCAGGCTTCTCTTTAGGTTTTCAGTTCTTTTCCACAACATTTTCAGTGACAAAAATCAGTGTGGAAATCACTGGTCTGTCCTGGCAAGCAGGAAGTAGAAAGCAGTACATGGAGGCTGGAAGGCAGGCAGGCAGAATGAGGGTCTGTAGAAACACAGTGGGATGTGGCGGAGGACGCTGAGAAAAGGAGTAACCCTTGAGGGGAGGTTGGGATCAGCTCTTCCGTGTGAACCAGCTCTCAGAGGAAACCATCTCCCCGAGAGAACTGGAACCAGCCGCCAGTCGCCATCGCCCTGCTGGACCCTGAACCGGACCCCAGAGTGGGGGCTATCTGCCAAGCAACCGTCAAGTTCCCTTGAGCCATTCTCAGCAGAAGGTGATAGGAGGCAGGACGTGCTGGTGTTGGAGTCATAACTGCCCACCCAAAAGTGTTTCCAAGCTGAGGACATCCTCAAATAGGCACACCATGTGGCACACGTCTAAATCTGGCCCTGCCCTCGGGGTCTTTCAGAATGTGAAAATACTGATAAACTACACAGGTGTTTCTGTTCTTCTCTGTGGCCCAGAATTGCTAAGAACCAGCCCCTGTACATCATTAATATGGGAAGAAGTAGGCAGTTAGTCACCAGGATGGCGGCTACCATTCTCTTGGCTCTGTCCTGTGTGTGTGAGTGCTCAGCTGTGTCCAAGTCTTTGCAATCCCATGGATGGTAGCCCTCCAGGCTCCTCTGTCCATGGGATTTCCCAGGCAAGAACACTGGAGAGGGTTGCCATTTCCTTCTCCAAGGGATCTTCCCAACCCAGGGATCAAACCTGTGTCTCTTGCATCTCCTGCATTGGCAGGCAGATTCTTTACCAACTGTGCCATCTGGGAAGCCCTGGGTAGACCCATATTTCTCGATTAGCCAGGAATCCCTCCTTCCTTCTCCTCCTATCTCTAAGACTTCATCTTCTGTCTCCTCCACTGGCTCCTCTTTTCCAACCTCCCTTAAATTATATTTCTTCCAGGTTTGGGCTTCTGCCTTCTCTGAACTTTACTTTGAGTGCCCTTATTCTCTGCTGGCTCCATTCATCACTGAAACCCTGTGACCTCAGCCCCCACCACCTCCTGAATTGCCCGCATATATTTCCAACTGTCTGCTGAACATCTCCAGTTCTACAGTTGTCTCAAATCACACATGTCCAAAACTGATCTCATTATCTACGCTCTCCTGCTTCCCATGACAAGCCCCTCCATGGTCCCTCCGCTATCCTTTCTATCTCAGTCAGTGATATCACTGGCCACTCAAACATCCCAGTGGAAACCTTAGAATCACCCCTGACCCCTTTCTCTCCCCGATCAAGGTCTGTCGGTGTTAACTCTGATGAGCCCTTTAACTCTCTCTCCCTTCCATCTGTGCCACATTTAGGCTCTTAGCATCTCTCTGCTATTACAATCCCTCCTACGGGATCTCCCAGGCTTGCATCTCCCTCCACTTTACAAACAGGAGACAACTGTCTAAACACAGATTAGATTCAGTAAACGTTTGCTGAGGGCCCACTCTGTGCTAGAACTGGGCACACAGCAATAAATATGACCAGGAGGATCTCTGTCCTCATCGGGCTCACATCTCAGTTGGAGAGTCAAAGGGGAAAAAGCACGAGACACATGAGTGAATAAAATACTTTTAAATTGTAGTAATAAGGGATGAAGTGAAGTGAAGTGAAGTGAAGTCGCTCAGTCGTGTCCGACTCTTTGCAACCCCATGGACTGTAGCCTACCAGGCTCCTCTGTCCATGGGATTTTCCAGGCAATAGTACTGGAGTGGATGGCCATTTCCTTCTCCAGGGGATCTTCCCAACCCAGGGACTGAACCCGGGTCTCCAAAGGCTCCTCAATATCTATAGAACGAAGTTCAACTCCTCAGCTTGGCATGTGATGCCCTTGCCAATCTGGCCCAATCTTTTTTCAATTCCTCTTCCACAACTTCCTCTATCCTCAAGCCCCTCCATTCTGTGCTCCAAATCCCATTCATCTTTGAATTCCAAGTTCCTTATTACTGGCAAATAACAGATGGGTAATTGTTTGGGGAATCAATGTGTGGATGAATGAATGATGGATAGGGCTCCAACCAGAGTAATACCCTCTCCCCTTTCTCACGTCTGCTCTCTGGTGAAGCTTTTTTGCAGTGGCTCCTTCCCCTGAGTCTCCATGGTGTTTCCAATGTTTCTGCCCCAGGTACTTGTAATATTTGACTGTCTCTCCTGCTAGCCTGCTAAGGCATTGAGGGAGGTCTTGTTCCATTCTGAAAAAATGCCTGGCACAGAGTGGGTGCATGAAACATGCCAGTTGAATTGACTGTGAAGAGCATGAAGCAAAGGCAAGTGATTGTTGTCCTTTGTAGACTATTTCCTGCTAAAACAATTTTAGTGGCCAAAATATTTGGATGGAAAGAAGCAGTGTGGAGACATCCATTGCCAAGTGGATGGCCAGAGGCACACACCTCCTCCTGTTCAAGGAACAGCTTCAAAGAGCCTAACTTTGTCACTGTGTCTTTGCCTTTGAAAATATTTTTGCACAACCAAGGAGAGAATAATGAAGCAGATATGTGTCAGTGGAGACTAGTGCTCAAAGATTTGCCTGTATTCATGTGAACAGACACTCCCTTGGGTTGTGAGTTGGTTCTAGGGTTCAGTTCATCCCTTCAAAAGATGTGCAAAGAAACAGCACCATTTCCATCCTAGCAACTAGGGTACTTGTTTCTTTCCAATGACCTTAAATGGAACCTATCTTCTGTGCTGTTCCCATCTCTCATTCTTGGAATTTCCTAAACATTATTCCCTAAGACCAGAATAATTGAACACAGGGGTCTGTTGGTCTTTGGTGAATACATTCAGAGTCCCTGGCTCCTTTGGCAGGATGAGGGAAAAGTGGATAGGGAACCAAGAATAAAAATTGCAATAAAAATCCGATTAAAGGTAAGAATGAAAATAGGAGTTAGATTTTCTGAAACTTTTTTTAGGCTTGGTGCCTGCTCTCCGAAAGGTACTGGGCATGTGCCAATCTGCCTGGCTTTCTCAAATCACTGTTGATTCATTTGAATTTCACACATGGTCACCTCATCCTCTTTTCTTTTCTCAGTCTCCCCAGAAAGCACCCCACCCCTGACCTGAGCATTTCATTACTCCTATGTCCTTAGGGACCATTTCAGATTTTTTCTTGACAGCCGTATTTTATTCACTCTGGTTCAATGTTGCCAACTCAACTGTCCTCAGCCAAGCCTCCAAAGGAAATATGATCTACTTGCTGCGTCAGATCATTTGGAAATAGATACGATTGGCTTGGAGTCACTCCACGCGGGCCTGTAAAACTGCTCTCTCTCCTTCTAAGTGGGTTGGGTCAAACCCAAACTGAGGCAAGAGGTTTCCAAGGAACACAGAGGAAAGGACTGGAGTAAGTGGTGGTGATTCAGTCAGTGGACCTCTTGCTTTTGAGTCAGTATTAACCTTCCACTGGCAGCAAGTATATGTAGGCGGCCTTCACAGTCAAACTAAAACAGTGAGGTCTTCAACACTGGGGTTCATGAAACATTTTACAAGAGTAGCAAGGATGCAGGCTTGGTGTGAATCTCTTCATTCAAGCCAACTTCTAGCTTAAAATTTAGTGTTTCCAAAATAAATGAAGGTTAGCTAAATCAATTTTGAGATTTATGTATCTTGTGTAAAGTTGGCAGGGTATCTATACTTCCATTGGGCCAGCTCCACAAAATAGCATTGAAATTCTCACATGTATTGTCCCAAGTCTCTCTGGAATCTTAAATAGGGGTAATTTATTCTTTGAATTAATTTTGCAGTGTCATTTTGTTCTAATTAGTTAAGAGGTGTCTGGTATAATGAAAGAGCCTAAGCGGGGAAATCAGAAAACCAGGCCAAAGCTCAAGCTACGTCATTCATTGGGCAACTCCCTTACAACACCTCAGTTGCCTCATCTACAAAATGGGAATTGTGCTACATGTTTTGCAAACCATAAAGTATCATATAAATTTAGGGAGGTTTCAGTCTTAGAAATGCCTCTGTAATTGAAAATGAAGGGCTTCTCTAGGTTCCACTGAAGTAGTGGGTCAAAATAGCATGATAGGAATATGAACGTGGGTGCTCAGATCAGCAGGACACTGGCCTGTTAGCAAGCCTAGTTCCTACTGAAGCAAAATGCTTTTATCTCATTAATTAGGATTTTTATATTCTTTTATTTGGAGTAAGTCTTAGAAGCATGCCATTCAATCTTATACTCAATGGAAGAATTTTTCTAGATTTTCCTGTCAAGAATATGATGGTGATGCTTAAAAATCAATAATATGCCTTTGCTATTGGTATAGCTACTCTGAACAATGTATGGATGATTTTTTAAAAATTTAAAATAGAGCTACCATATGGGCATATATCCAGAGAAAACCATAAATTGAAAAGGTACATGCACCTTAATGTTCATAGCACTTTTTACAATAGCCAAGACTTGAAGCAGCCTGAATGTCCATTGACAGATGGATGTATAAAGAAGATGGTACATACACATATATACAATGAAATATTACTTAGCCATAAAAATGAATGAAATAATGCCATTTGCAGCAACATTGATGGACTGAGAGATTATCATACTAGGTAAGTCAGAGAAAGACAAATTACTATAAGAGATCACTTACATGTGGAATCTAAAAAATGATACAAATGAGCTTATTTACAAAACAGAAATAGATTCACAGACATAGAAAACAAATTTATGGTTGCCCAAGGGGAAAGAGGGGAGATAAATCAGGAGTTTGGGATTAAAATATATATACTACTGTATATAAAACAGATAACAAACAAGGACCTACTGTATAGCAAGAGAACTATACTCAATACTTGGTAATAATGGAAAAGAAAGTTAATAAAAAGGATATATATATTCTATATATCTGAAACTAACACAATATTGTAAATCAATTATATTTTAATAAAAATTAAAGTGGAATAGTATGCCTTTGCCATGCTATGTCTTGCTAAATTGCTTCAGTCCTGTCTAACTCTTTGCCACCCCATGGACTGTAGCCCATCAGGCTCCTCTGTCCATGAGATTCTCTAGGCAAGACTACTAGAGTGGGTCACCATGCCCTCCTCCAGGGGATCTTCCCAACCCAGGGATCGAACTTGCATCTCTTGCGTCTCCTGCATTGGCAGGCAGGTTCTTTACCATTAGCACCACCTAGGAAGCCCCAGTATGTCTTTACTGAATGACTTCTAGGCCCAGGACTTCCAGGTTCTAGAGAAGACGTATAAAAGGAATTCTGTGTGTTGGGGAAGGGGAGATTTTACACAGATGATAATGGAGAAAAAGCTGGAAGTGGGATGGTAGAAGCTCTCTATGGAAGAATTTAACAAACAGCAGCCCTAGGGCCAAATCCAGTCTACCTCTTATTTTTGCAAAGAAAGTTTTGTTGGAACACATGCTCATTGGTTTATGTCTGTATTGTCTGTGGCTGTTTTTAAACTACAATGGCAGAATTGAGTAGTGACAAAAACAGTATGGCCTATAAAACTTTTCTGGTCTTTTACAGAAAAGTTTGCTGACCTCTGGCCACAAAGATTACACTGACAATATAGCTTTGCAATGAACAGAGTTATTTGGGTGAGATAAAGCACAGAGGAAGTTTTGGGGATGAGAAAACATACCCAAAGAATATTGTATGCCATCCAGACTCAACTTTCCTCTCTGACCTGTAAGGGTTTCCAAAGCAAGGAATCTTCAATCACGAGGGACACAAGTGCAGTTTCAGTCACAGAGGACATTCCCACTGTGGACAGGCATGATTAATTGATTGTGATGGGTAGGCTCATCCTATCAAGACTCTGCATGTAGTAGGATGTGGCTTCTTGGAAGGACTATGGCATTTCTCCTTGGAGAGGGGCAGGTGGACCATTTACCTATCACAGCCAGTTCTCTTTAACCATCTATTCCTTGCCACAAAGAACCGAGTTGCCAGATTTGAATAACTTAACCTATGTCCTGTCAAGTCTTTAAGGAAAGAAGGGATAAATTGAATTGGGCAGGATAAGGAATTCCAGGGGGTACAGAGGTCAGGCAGGAATAAGCACTAAAAACCCTGAAACATCTAAGAGAGTGTTCTTCTCTGTGCTCCATGAAGGAGAGTACACCCTCTTCCTTTCTGCTTTTCTTATTAAAGCACTTGGAGCGGAAAATGAAAATAAAAACAAAAGCAATAACAGCCATTTTTTATGGCCAAAGATGGAGTTAGGAAAGAAAATAAAACACAACAGCAAGAAAACCACGCTCTGGTTTTCACAACTCTAATCATCTGGCCCTACTCTACAAAATCTTAAATCTTATGCTTCATGTGAATTCTTCATTCTAATGATGTCTGTGTCCTTCTTGTAAACACACCATTCAATTTCACCCTTTGCTCCTGATGGAAATTCTGCTTCATTTGGAGTCCTCTCAAGCCTCTCTCCAATTTGATTTAATTTAAGTCTGAATTTGGTAATAAGGAGTTCATGACCTGAGCCACAGTCAGCTCCTGGTCTTGTTTTTGTTGACTGTATAGAGCTTCTCCATCTTTGGCTGCAAAGAATATAATCAATCTGATTTTGGTGTTGACCATCTGGTGATGTCCATGTGTAGAGTCTTCTCTTGTGTTGTTGGAAGAGGGTGTTTGCTATGACCAGTGCATTTTCTTGGCAAAACTCTATTAGTCTTTGCCCTGCTTCATTCTGCATTCCAAGGCCAAATTTGCCTGTTACTCCAGGTGTTTCTTGACTTCCTACTTTTGTATTCCAGTCCCCTATAATGAAAAGGACGTCTTTTTTGGGTGTTAGTTCTAAAAGGTCTGGTAGGTCTTTGTAGAACCGTTCAACTTCAGCTTCTTCATCGTTACTGGTTGGAGCATAGACTTGGATTACTGTGATATGAATGGTTTGCCTTGGAAACGAACAGAGATCATTCTGTTGTTTTTGAGAGTGCATCCAAGTACGGCATTTCGGACTCTTTTGTTGACCATGATGGCTACTCCATTTCTTTTGAGGGATTCCTGCCCGCAGTAGTAGATATAATGGTCATCTGAGTTAAATTCACCCATTCCAGTCCATTTTAGTTTGCTGATTCCTAGAATGTCGATGTTCACTCTTGCCATCTCTTGTTTGACCACTTTCATTTGCCTTGATTCATGGACCTGACATTCCAGGTTCCTATGCAATATTTCTGTTAACATCGGACCTTGCTTCTATCACCAGTCACATCCACAGTTGGGTATTATTTTTGCTTTGGCTCCATCCCTTCATTCTTTCTGGAGTTATTTCTCCAATGATCTCCAGTAGTGTGTTGGGCACCTACTGACCTGGGGAGTTCCTCTTTTGGTATCCTATCATTTTGCCTTTTCATACTGTTCATGGGGTTCTCAAGGCAAGAATACTGAAGTGGTTTGCCATTCCCTTCTCCAGTGGACTACATTCTGTCAGACCTCTCCACCATGACCCGCCCATCTCGGGTTGCCCCGCGGGCATGGCTTAGTTTCATTGAGTTAGACAAATTGAAGAAAGTAGGGAAAACCACTAGACCATTCAGGTATGACCTAAATCAAATCCCTTATGATTATACAGTGGAAGTGACAAATAGATTTAAGGGCCTAGATCTGATAGATAGAGTGCCTGATGAACTGTGGAATGAGGTTCGTGACATTGTACAGGAGACAGGGATCAAGACCATCCCCATGGAAAAGAAATGCAAAAAAGCAAAATGGCTGTCTGGGGAGGCCTTACAAATAGCTGTGAAAAGAAGAGAGGCAAAAAACAAAGGAGAAAAGGAAAGATATAAGCATCTGAATGCAGAGTTCCAAAGAACATCAAGAAGAGATAAGAAAGCCTTCTTCAGTGATCTATGCAAAGAAATAGAGGAAAACAACAGAATGGGAAAGACCAGAGATCTCTTCAAGAAAATTAGAGATACCAAGGGAACATTTCATGCAAAGATGGGCTTGATAAAGGACAGAAAAGGTATGGACCTAACAGAAGCAGAAGATATTAAGAAGAGGTGGCAAGAATACACAGAAGAACTGTACAAAAAAGATCTTCATGACCCAGATAATCACGATGGTGTGATCATTCATCTAGAGCCAGACATCCTGGAATGTGAAGTCAAGTGGGCCTTAGAAAGCATCACTAGGAACAAAGCTAGTGGAGGTGATGGAATTCCAGTTGAGCTATTTCAAATCCTGAAAGATGATGCTGTGAAAGTGCTGCACTCAATATGCCAGCACATTTGGAAAACTCAGCAGTGGCCACAGGACTGGAAAAGGTCAGTTTTCATTCCAATTCCAAAGATAGGCAATGCCAAAGAGTGCTCAAACTACCGCACAATTGCACTGATCTCACATGCTAGTAAAGTAATGCTCAAAATTCTCCAAGCCAGGCTTCAGCAATACGTGAATCGTGAACTCCCTGATGTTCAAGCTGGTTTTAGAAAAGGCAGAGGAACCAGAGATCAAATTGACAACATCCGCTGGATCATGGAAAAAGCAAGAGAGTTCCAGAAAAATATCTATTTCTGCTTTATTGACTATGCCAAAGCCTTTGACTGTGTGGATCACAATCAACTGTGGAAAATTCTGAAAGAGATGGGGATACCAGACCACCTGACCTGCCTCTTGAGAAACCGGCATGCAGGTCAGGAAGCAACAGTTCGAACTGGACATGGAACAACAGACTGGTTCCAAATAGGAAAAGGAGTACATCAAGGCTGTATATTGTCACCCTGCTTATTTAACTTATATGCAGAGTATATCATGAGAAACACTGGACTGGAAGAAACACAAGCTGGAATCAAGATTGTGGGGAGAAATATCAATAACCTCAGATATGCTGATGACACCACCCTTATGGCAGAAAGTGAAGAGGAACTAAAAAGCCTCTTGAAGAAAGTGAAAGTGGAGAATGAAAAAGTTGGCTTAAAGCTCAGCATTCAGAAAATGAAGATCATGGCATCTGGTCCCATCACTTCATGGGAAATAGATGGGGAAACAGTGGAAACAGTGTCACACTTTATTTTTTTGGGCTCCCAAATCACTGCAGATGGTGACTGCAGCCATGAAATTAAAATACACTTGCTCCTTGGAAGAAAAGTTATGACCAACCTAGATAGCCTATTCAAAAGCAGAGACATTACTTTGCCGACTAAGGTCTGTCTAGTCAAGGCTATGGTTTTTCCTGTGGTCATGTATGGATGTGAAAGTTGGACTGTGAAGAAGGCTGAGTGCCGAAGAATTGATGCTTTTGAACTGTGGTGTTGGAGAAGACTCTTGAGAGTCCCTTGGACTGCAAGGAGATCCAACTAGTCCATTCTGAAGGAGATCAGCCCTGGGATTTCTTTGGAAGGACTGATGTTGAAGCTGAAACTCCAGTACTTTGGCCACCGCATGGGAAGAGTTGACTCACTGGAAAAGACTCTGATGCTGGGAGGGATTGGGGGCAGGAGGAGAAGGGGACGACCGAGGATGAGATGGCTGGATGGCATCATGGACTCGATGGACGTGAGTCTGAGTGAACTCCGGGAGTTGGTGATGGACAGGGAGGCCTGGCATGCTGTGATTCATGGGGTCGCACAGAGTCGGACACGACTGAGCGACTGAACTGAACTGAACAAGCCTCTCTCAGCTTCGTAATGCTTCCCTCACCACTCCCAAACCCACTCTCTCCTCCTCCCCCTGGCTAGCCTACTTGTGTGCTTCTCTAATTGTTTCAGGTCTTCCCAGATGACTTTCATGGGGTGGATGTATCATGCATTTCAGTAGCATCTAGAACCATGCTAAACCCAAGTTTAGAAATACTTTTTGTCTGACCATCCAGCTAATAGTATGTGTTATTTAGAGAAAGGAGTGATCAAGCTGGAGAATAAATAACCGTCTCATTTCTCTATGAAGAACAAGCTCTTGGGAAGGTAGCAGGTGAATTAAACTGAATAAGAGTGAGATGGATTTGTGATGTTCACAGCTCATAGGGTCAGAGCTTATCTCATTCGTCAAGGATTTCTGGGTTTTAAAGAGTTCTGATGACCCCCGCACTGGTCTGCAGTGGACCCCTTGGACTTTGAGCCTCAAAATGAACAGAAGAAACCAGAATTTTTCTGTTTGACCTCAGCAAATAGTTGGAATTCTCTAGATATTGCATTAAAAACAAAACAAAAAGAGGAACAAGACAGGATTCACTGATGACTCGAAAGCACTTGGAAAGAGCTGAGAACAGACAGATCTGTCCAGTGGATTCTGTCCATGTTACCTTGGCTCAGCTGCTGGGATCAGATGCCAGCACAGACATGCTCTTACAAGGACACATCCTGCCAGGCTTACAGGGCCTACAGGAAGTACCAACACAGAAGACAAGCCTAACACCCTTCCTTATTGCATCCATAAAAACAGCAAATGCAGGAGGCTTAGCTCACAGCAGCCTAGAAGATGTGGGGCCCAGTTGGAGGCCATACTTAGCATCCTTTCACCCAGATGAGGGAAAAAAGTCCCTCCTTTCTCACCCCTTGCCCAAAATTAAAACAATGAAAATCAGTTCTCATTATCCCGATAATTAAGTCCCATTCAGCCAGCTGACAGCGGCCAAAGAATGATTTTTCTGTGCTGCACTGTGTGGCTGCCCTCCATGGCCCCATTCATGGGCCACTGTGTGCATTTAATCACCCTTAGTGGGCTGAGCTAATGAAATGCTAGGGCCTTGCCCTGCCCTGACCCTGCTGCTATTTCTATCTGAGCTCAGCACGTCCTTTGCTTGACAGTTGCAACCGAACAAGCAGATTTTTCTCTCCCATCTATGGAGTGTAAAGAGCCTATTTTGGCAGCCTGTGGGGCTGGGGACCCCACTGGAAACCCAGTGAATGCCCCTGGAGGTTAACTTGCAAAGCTGTTTTCCAGACTGAGAGGCGGAGTGGAGGAGGGTTAGATTGCTGGAGACCTGGAGGCATTGAGGGCTGTGGCCCCCATGCATGGGAGGAGGAAGGGCAGGGGGCTCTTCTGGGGTAGAAAGGGAAGATGAGCCTGGTAGAAGTAAGGGGCCATGCAGTGGGGCAAGCTGATTTACCCTGACACAAACCTGAACAAAAGCTCTTTGTCAGTTATCGAAAATCTCCCTCTCTCACTGGGGTCAAAGTGAGAAAATCCATCTCATTTGGTCTCCAGCTTGCAAAGCCTGGTGAAAGTGGGGGATCTCTGCTTAGAGACTGCTCCCTTAAAATTCCTAACTGCTGTTTTAATGATTCCCCAAGATTCAGAAGTTAGGGAACAGGATACTAAAATGATGGGACTCAGCCATATTAAAATTTAGGGAATTACAGTTAGCTAATGAAAACAAAACCCGAAGAAGTTTTCTTTAAGGAAAGGTGGAGAGAAAACGTTCCAAATGTACAAAAATGTGTGAGCCTGGTGGCTTTATCTGGAAAGGAGACATCTAATGAAGGACCTGAATCAGGGATGACAAACTCAAATGCCCCCAGCGGCCAGAGTGGTCACCAAAATGAATAAAAGCAGACAGGTGGGAACTGTGGCCAAGGGGAAAACACCTGCCCATCCAGGGAAGGCAGTTGAGATGCGGCCTCTGCCCCTTCCCGCCACACAGATAGGCAGGCTCTGAATGAAATGATTTTCTGTGTTTTGTTAAAAAAAAGAAACCAGAAATCTCTAATTCTTATATGAAATCTCCCAACTGTTAATGTTGGAAACTAATTCAAGACGTTAAAAAAAAACAAAAAAACAAAAACTAGGCTCGGTAGCCAAACAAAATATGTTAGCATACTGCAAGCCCACTCCTCACATTCTCAGGGTCTGGGCCAAAAGCACAAATGGAGGCCCATGTATCACATGTCTAAATACTGAAAAGGTAAAAATCAAGCTCACTAACTGTTAAAATATGTTCTGTCTGCCTATAATGAAAAAACATGCCTTCTTATAATGATCTGGAAATTGAAAAGTGAAAGTGTTAGTCGCTCAGTCATGTCCAACTCTTTGCAACCCCATGAACTGTAGCCTGCCAGGCTACTCTGTCCCTGAGATTCTCCAGGCAAGCATACTGGAGTGGGGTGCAAAGCCAGGTATACATTCAGAGTTCAAAGTCAGCTTGGAGTTCCTTACAGAACTGGGGCAGCAGCGGGGAGTGCTGGTTCCTGGTCCCCAGCTTTCTCTTCCCACTCCTGGCTCTGTCCCATGATGCCCAGGGCCTCATACATTCACACCGACACTCCAGCCCACAAGCCCAAGCTTTGGCTCTACCCCTACATTTCAAACGGTCACCCTTTGCTGTCCCTCTGGCTTAGTGTTACCCACATCAAGGGTATAGTCTGCCCTTGGGGAGGACAGACCCAAATGGGCTTAGAGACCCAGCACATGGTCTAGAAGGAGGAGCATAGGCTCACATTGGTCACATCTCTTTGGTCCATGGTATTAGACAAGGGCCAGAGTTAGGCCCTTTAAAGCATGGGTTTCAAGGCAGGGGTTCTCCTTACCAAGATCTTGATGAAAGTGAAAGAGGAGAGTGAGAAAGTTAAAGCTCAACATTCAGAAAACTAAGATCATGGCATCCAGTCCTGTCACTTCATGGGAAATAGATGGGGAAACAGTGGAAACAGTGTTTGACTTTATTTGGGGGGCTCCAAAATCACTGCAGATGGTGATTGCAGCCATGAAATTAAAAGACGCTTACTCCTTGGAAGGAAAGTTATGACCAACCTAGACAGCATATTAAAAAGCAGAGACATTGCATGGTCAACAAAGGTCTGTCTAGTCAAGGCTATGGTTTTTCCAGTAGTCATGTATGGATGTGAGAGTTGGACTGTAAAAAAGGCTGAGTGACGAAGAATTGATGCTTTTGAACTATGGTATGGAGAAGACTCTTGAGAGTCCCTTGGACTGCAAGGAGATCCAACCAGTCCACCCTAAAGGAGATCAGTCCTGGGTGTTCTTTGGAAGGACTAATGTTGAAGCTGAAACTCCAATACTTTGGCCACCTGATGCGAAGAGCTGACTCATTTGAAAAGACTCTGATGCTGGGAAAGATTGAGGGCAGGAGGAGAAGGGGACGACAGAGGATGAGATGGTTGGATGGCATCACCAACTCTATGAACATGAGTTTGGGTAAACTCCGGGAGTTGGTGATGGACAGGGAGGCCTAGCGTGCTGTGGTTCATGGGATCGTAAAGAGTCAGACATGACTGAGCGACTGAACTGAACTGAAATATCCATGGAGGAGTTGGGAATTGAGGGAACTGGTTGTGCTAGAATACCTAACACCCATTTCCCATGCCTGACAACACCCTGTTTTCTTTTGGGGGGGATAATCTCTTCCCCATAAGATACAGTCTGTGGCTAGAGCTGGTTATTAGGAGATTTGCGATCTAAATTAGACCAATCAGATGCTTCTTCATGGGAATATGAGTTTCGGGCAGAGGAACAAAGAGAATGAAAATGTTAGGAATGTCACTCCATCTGAGCAGCATGTCCTGAACAGACTTTTATGACCCTTTTTGTGATTCTTACTTTCTAGAATTCTTACCTCCTAGATTCCAGAACTTGATTGTTTCTCATTCATTTCTGTGACTGGGTCTCTAGTCTCCCCTTATGCCTGTAGGCATCCTACCTTGTTCTTTTAAACTCCCTTGGGCTTATGTTAGCCAGAGGTGTTTTGGTTACATGCAACCAAAGAACCTTAAGGGACACAAGTTATTGTATCCATTTATCACTGTACCTAATGCACCATGGGTGGAGAAAGAAATGGCAACCCACTCCAGTATTCTTGCCTGGAGAATCTCATAGACAGAGGAGCCTGGGAGGCTACAGCCCATGGGGTCACAAAAGTTGGACATGACTTAGTGAGTAAACCACCACCAATGCACAATGGGAACTGACCTTCAGTCCAGCTTACACAGTGTTTATCGAAACCTTCCATATATCTTGACCTCAGGGTATCTCACTGAAGGATATGATGTAGAGACTGAACACAAAACAGTGGCACTAACCCAGGTTTCTTTTATCCAGTTACACAGATTCAGTTTCCTTCTTGGTTTTCCTGAATTGTGGAATGTTCATTTCATTTTTCTCTTCACAGCATGAGCTGTTCAGAAAACAGCCAGCAGACTCTCAGCACTTCAAAGGACACTCCCAGAATGAGTATACAGTTGGAATCAGTATGACAGTGAGTCAGCCTGGTGAGCCGAAGGCCTGCTGTAAGATCGATGTGTCAGGATCACATGCTTAGAAACTGGCTTCCAGCGCGCCTGACTGCCCTTGATCAAAGCTAGTGGAAAGGGCTGAGGGTTTGCCAGGTGGAACGAAAAATAATGAAGGGGGATAAGTGAGGGGTGGGTGAAGATATAGAGGAAAGAAATGAAAAGAACTAGGAACTGATAGCAGAAAGTACTTGGGTCACAGTGAGAGATGGACATGAGTATATGACATTAGGGGCCGCAGATCCCTAGACCAGCTTTTGAAATCAGTAGCAATATTTATTGCTTAACTTTTAATCTCATTGCTCTTTCATCACTTACCATCACCTGGGCTCTTATCTTGATACTGTTCTGGATGTCCACCAACCACAGGGGTAATTTAGAGGTTAAGAATACAGGGACTCTAGGGCCAAACTGTAACTAGAGTGTTTGAACTTCAGCTCTACCACTTACTATCCCAATGACCTGAGTTAGGCAAGTTATTTAACCTCTCTGTCCCTCAATGTCCTGTCCTATAACATAGGGTGATAATGATAAAGCATATAAGCATTTAGGATATTCTGGTACATTAGTGCTCAACAAATATTAGTTATAATTATTCACTGCATCTATGATATTTCATTCCAGGTGCTGTTCTGGTCCTTGGGATATATCAATGAACAAAATAGACAAAGATCCCTGCCTTCATGAAGATTACATGCTAGGGCAGGTGGGAGTAAGGGCAGAGACAATTAACAATGTTGGTGCTATTTTTAATATCTGACCCAATTATTATTATCTGACCCAATACCCACCTATTCCACCCAACTTTCTGAAATTCCTTTAAATCTTTACCTCTTCTTTAAGCATTCTGCTCTTCTTGGTGTCTTAAATGAAACCAGTATGGCCCTGAGGATGTGGTTTTTCCCATTGCCCTCAAAAGTGGGTTATGCTTTTTCTCTCACTGTCCACATACCCCAAAGCCTGAAGATAGAGAAGCTGGTTTCCTTGCTCCTCCTCATCTTCTATAAACCACAGCTCTTCCTTAGGCTGTATCCCTCTATTCCCATTTTGTTGCTGCCATCAACAACCTCCTCTTTACTGCACACTGAAGCACCCAACTCACACTCTTTATTGCACACTGAAGCACCCAACTCACACTCTTTATTGCACACTGAAGCACCCAACTCACACTCTTTATTGCACACTGAAGCACCCAACTCACCCTCCTCCCTTTCACCCCTATTTCTGTCATCATTCTTCATGACTTTACATCCCGAGTTCCTTGGCCTCCTCATTTCCAGTGATCTGTTCTTCCACATTCCTCAGTTATGTTAAGATGGCTATAGCCTAGGTATTGGAGAAGGAAATGGCAACCCACTCCAGTATGCTTGCCTGGAGAATCCTATGGACAGAGGAGCCTGGTGGGCTGCTGTCCGTAGGGTCGCACAGAGTCGGACATGACTGAAGCGACTTAGCAGCAGCAGCAGCAGCAGCAGCCTAGGTATTGTCATCACAACTTTTCAAGTCTAGATTTCATTAGTCATGTGATCCAACCACCCGCTTCACCTTTCCAGTTAACTTTCTCTAATATTTCTCCTCCAATCAGTTAAGCACACCTGCTTATTTATTATTTTTGTGTTGTTTTGCTCTGTTTTGTTCTACTTGTCACCTTCTCTCATGTCCTTGTATTTCTCTTTACTCATCATCAGTGTTACGGACCATGATTATAAACACTACCTACAAAGACTACAAACATCCTCTACTTCTTTGCCCCTCTTTCCTCAAGTCAAACTTGCCTACCACAACCTCAAGCTGATTAAATCCAACTACAGGAGAAAATAATACACTAAATTGATTGATCGAACTTTAAATAGATGACTACTGCAGTTCTCAAATGAGCACTCAATATTACCCAGAAATCCTACATTGTTTTCCTAGTAAGTTCATTCCTTTTTTTTTTTTTTTTCTTTCAGGATCACACTATATCTCTTCTCCCTCTCAAACCTCCAGTGATTACCTACATTTAGCTGATGACCTCAACTCCTGTCTCATTGAGAAATAGATATAATCAGAAATTCTCCTATCTCCCCATAATGATATCTCCAAGTATATGGTGTAGTACGTCTTCCCGCTCATTACAACAGAAATGCCCTTCTTCTTATTTAAAGCCAAACCTCTCTACTTGTGTTTGAAAGCCCATCTTCTCTAGATATCTCACGGACTTTGTTTCTGAGGTCATTCTCCCTCTTTTCTGCATAATCAGCTTCTTCCATTCTACTCAGTCATTCTATCCACATCAGCAACAAAGTGCCCATGTATCTCTCATCTTTAAAAATCTTCCCTTCTGATTCAACTTTCTACTCTGGCTACTATCCTATTTCTCTGTCTCCCTTTTAATTAGTATTACCTAGAATGTATGAAATAACACTGACTTTTCAGACTCTACTTTTGGAGAAGTTTTACGTTCATGGCAAAATTGATCAGAAGGTTCTGAGATATTCCTCTGCCTTCCACACATGCATAGCCCCCTGCATCATCAACATCCCCCACCAGAGTAGTAGCTTTGTTAAACCGATGAACCCACATTGACACATCATTGTCACTCAAAGCCCATCGTTTGCTTTGGTGTTGTACAAATATGTAATGGTTTGGGTTTAGACAAATGTGTAATGACATGTACCCATCACAGTATCATATAGAATAGTTTCACTGCCCTTAAGATCCTCTGTGCACTGACTGTTCATCTCTCTCTCCTTGCTGGCCTCTGGCAAATTCCATATTGATGTTGTATTCAGCAAACTTGCTGAATTCTTATTTTTTAAAATAATTTTCCTATAAATTATTACAGGATTTTCCATGTAAACAATCTTATCTTTAAAGGAAGATAGATTTGACTCTTCCAATTTTTATGTCTCATTTTCTCTCTCTTTCTATTGCATTGGTAGATCTTCCAGAATGATATTGATTAATGAGGGTGGTAGCAGGGGTATCATTATTTTTCTTTCTGATTTTAATGAGAACATAGTTTAGGTTTTACCACTAAGTGTGATTCTAAAAGGTATTTGTTATATGTTCTTTATCAAGTAAAGGACGCTTCCTCTTATTCTTAGTTTACTGAGTTTTTATAACAAAGGAATTTTGGATTCTATCCAATGACTTTCCTGCATCTATAAAAGATCATAAACCTTTTCTATTAATATCTTAATTTATTACAGTGATGGTATTATATTAGCAGCCTCTGAAGCTGGGTAGCCCTCCTATTTTTAAGATAAATTTCAATAGAAGATTTTAAAAATAGACACATATACACCATCATCATCTCTGATATTTTATTTAGGAAATTTTCACCTAATTTATAATAGACTAATCTATAATTGCACACTCTTAGACTTCATATCAAGTTTATACTAGCCTCATAAATTGGATGATTTCCCCTCTTTTTCTACACTCTAAGATTGTTTGTATTACATAGAGGTTTAGCTGTTTCTTGATAGATTGGTAAAACATTCCAGCAAAACTACCTAGGCCCAATGTCATCTGAGTGGCAAATTTTGAATAGTAATCAGTTCTTTCATGGAATACTGACTAATTTGGATTTTCCAATTAAATATCATTAATTCAGTTTTGAAAATTTATTTTTCTAAAAAGTATTGATTTCATCCATTGGCATTAAGTTGCTAATAGAGCTGTTCATAAAATTGCTCATCTTCCTTTATTACAATATTTTTCATCCCAACTACATATGTAGTTATAAGCCACAGTCTCTTTTTAATTCTTAATATTACTTATTATGTTTTTTCTTAGTTTCTTGAGCTGTTGTATCAAGTTATATCTGTGTTACTAGTAATTTCAAATAATCAACTTGTTGATTCCATTTTTTTTTTGTTTGCATCTCTTTTTCCCACTAATTTCTGAATTGTATTATTTTGTTCTCTGCTTTTTTTGGATTTGATCTGTTGGTTTCCTTGCTTCTAGATTTAAACATTTAGCTCCTTCATATTCACTCCATTTTTTATTAATGAACTTTAAGATTTTAAATTTCTCTCTTAAGTATTGCTCTAGCTATGTCCTTAAGCTTTGATATATAACTACATTGTTTCTATTTTAACAAATGAGTTACTCAGGAGATTGGTTTCCAAACATATTCTAAACTATTTTTTATTGATTTTTAAAATTTGTTATCAATTCTTAAAAATTTGTTGAGACTTTTTGTGGCCTGTGATGTCAATTTATGTAAATGTTGAATGTTTTCTTAAAAAAGAATATGTATCCTTTATTGTTGAATTTTGAATAAAGTGTCAGTTTGTAGTCATATCTTTTAAGTTTTTAATAAGCATCTTCATAAAAACGAGTTTAAATTTCCTACAATAATTGTACATTTGTAATTACAAATTCATAATAATTTGTAATTGTCTCAGTTTTTATTTTACATATTTTGAGGTTTTGAGATTATGCTTTTAGAGGCATATAGCTTCATGAAAGTTATGTCTTCTTGATGTAGCGTTCCTTCTGTCATTATGAGTTTCTCTTTATCTCTTTTAATATAATATGTATTGACCTATATTCTATTTGTCTGTTATTGATACTCTGATCCTCCCCCTTTCTTCTGGTTAGTAATTCCTAGTATATCATTTGCTATCTCTTTATTTCTAAGTTTCTGTGTGGTTTGGCCTAGGTGTGTCTTTTGAAAATAGGTCATAGCTGGATACTTTAAAAATTCTTATCTGATAATTTCTAATTTTTAGTGAAAGTGAAGTGAAGGTATTTAGTCGTGTCCGACTCTTTGCAACCCTATGGACTGTAAGCTACCAGGCTCCTCCGTCCATGGGATTTTCCAGGCAAGAATATTGGAGTGGGTTGCTGTTTCCTTCTCCAGGGGATCTTTCAGACCCAGGGATGGAACCTGGGTCTCCTGCATTGTAGGCAGACGCTTTACTGTCTGAGCTACCAGGAAAGCCCAGGTACATTTAATCCACTTATACTTATTGTGGTTAGTATTATATTCAACTTATTTCTTCCATTTTATTTATTCTAATTGTCTTCCTTTGTTTCTTCTTTTTTGCCTTTTCTTAAATTTATAAGTTGTTCTGTATCCCATCTTTTCCTCTTTGGTTTTGGAAGCTATAGACTGAAGTTCTATGACCCTAAAGTTCCATCTGAGCCACCAGGGAAGCACCTTTACCATCTACATTTAACTGTAAATGTTTCAAAGTATAAAGATTTTCAGTATTTTATCCTTCTCTTGAATAGGCAAGAGTCTTAGCACATTTTAACTAATGAACACTCCCTCTCCCATCATATTATCTTGATTAATATTTTGTTTAACCATTAAAAAAATTATTTCTATGCTCACTAAGGATTCTTGATTTATAATGCTACTAAAGATTCAGTTTTGTGTTGTAATACATCCTTTAATGGAACTTTTAATGATTCAAAGCTGATAAACTCAATTGTTATTAATGTTTAAAAATTCCTTTGTTTTTAATGTTTAAAAATTCCTTTATTTTTAAACTCACTTTAAAATGATAGTTTAACTAGGTATAAAACTCTAGATTAACAATTTTCCCCCTCAGATCTTTGAAGATATCAGCCCCTTGTCTTCTAGAATCTATTGTTATTGAGGGGTCTACCATCAATGCAATTTTCATTCTTTTATAAGTAACTTCTTTTTCTTCAAGTACCTTTCAATATTGCCTTTTTAGCCTTGAAATTCTACAGTTTTACTGCAAAATCTAGAGATATGGATTTATTTTTATTTATCCTGCTCAATATTCAAAATGCATTTTTCCAATTAATGTTTTCAAATGTTGTTTCTTTACCATTCCAAGTTTCTTCCAGAACATTTATTAATATTAGACGTAAATTGGAACTTCTCAATCTATCTTTTATGGCCTTAACTCTGACTCTGGACTACTTTTTTTGGGGTGATTTCTTCAAGATAACCTTCCCATTCACTAATTCCCTCTTCTTCTGACTTGCCTAGAATATATTCTATCTAACGATTTTACCTTTCTAACTGGTTTTCTTTTATATTTACCAGTTCTTCTTTCATTTATGCCTGCTCTGTTTCATAATTATCTTTTAAAAATGGATGTTATTCTTTGAGTATTTAAACCACACTAAGTTTTTGTCAGATTGTCATATTAATTTCTTTTGGACAAAACCGATCTAACAAGTGTTAATTTTGTTGACTGTTTTTCCTAGTGTTGGGTATCTTTTTGAAAGCCCATTTGAGTGGGTGTCCTTTTAATTTCTTTCACTTCATCTTTTCTATCCTAGAGGTTTTATAGAGGTCTCTGGTTCAGAACAAAATGGTAGCTTGAGATCCTGCCCAACCATGGTATTAGTGATCTCTCCCTGAGTAGTCGAAGCATGTGGGTTTTGGTTGCTGAGCTGTGACTACTTCCTCGTTCATCTAAAGGCTTACAGTTTCATGGAAGCAGTCCTAGGTAGTGTCATCAGCTTTTTCTTTTTTTCCCCCCAACCTTCTTTCTCTAATGAGAAAGTTCTACTTCAGTGCTTAATTTTAAGCCATGAACCTAACTCCAGTCGTCAATTCTTCTTGGGAGCTTCTTTTTATCCTTCTGGATTTGAAATTCAGCCAACTACAGCTTCAGCATTGTCTACCATTTCAACATTAATTCACAGAGAAAAAGAAAATTAGCTTCATTTGTGGAAGCAGAATTATTTAGAGTTGGACAGACCAAGGTGTCAACCACAGACCCACCACTTACTAGCTGGAAGTCTGGGGGAAAGTTATCTAACTTGTTTGATTATGTTTTCTCATTCATCAATTAGAAATGATAATACCTACCTCACAACTTTGATGGGATGAAGTTTCAAACAGTGTCTGGCACCCCGTAGATGCTCACAACATGCATTAGAATGATAATCAACCAATCATTTTAAAACATAAATATGTAGTTGCAAACAAATCCATATTTGTAACCAGAAGTCCCCCTCCCTTAAATATGGGATCTGGACTTAGAGACTTCCTCCTCAGTACTCTCTTCATGCTTCCCTCCTGGTACTTGCTGATCAAGATGCTTAATAATATGAATTTTAACAGGCTGATCATAGGTTCTTACAACAGATCAGGTAAAATTTCATTAATTTAATTTGGACTTTATGATTTATATCCAACAGTCAAAGTATTCTTGAGATAGTTTATAACAACAGACACATGTACAATAAGTTAGATGAATAAGAAAAAGAGAAGTCTGAACCACAGAGGAGAAAGGGAGAATACTTATGCCAAAAACCTGAGCTAATTGTTTCTGTAATTGAGAATTAAATTTGTTTAAGGCTTCTTGGCAGCTGAAGGCAAAAGAGTGGAAAGTGATGGGTGACATAGTTCTCAATGGCTACAGTTTTTCTCTTAAGTAGTTTGGCAAGGTTACAATGGGCTAAAAACCATTTAGGGGTTGAGCTCCATTACAGGTACATGGTGTGGAAGAAGAAATTCTCTACATAGAGATGAAATCTATCCCTCTGGCTTTAGAAATAGGCTGAACAACTCTGGATTTGTGTGACTTAGTGCAAATATGATTCTCAGAGACAGGAAGCTGGGATTGAGGACTTTTAAACTAATGTCTTGAAAACTTCAGGTAATAAAAGATACATATTTATTGTCAAAATTTGGAAAACACAAGAATATAAAGAAGAAAACAAAAAATGTCTCTTCATAATCCCATTGCCTACAATCATTATCAAAACTTTAATGAATTTCCTTCTAGACCTTTTTCTATGTGTACATATATTAGCTGACTTCTTGTAGTTGTCTTCCAGTCAGATGACTATAAATTAGGTGGTCTTTGGTCCAAGTGGTTACTATATTTAATAATAAGAATATCTATTGCTTGCCTACTGAATGCTCAATGTGCTCCAGATACTTACTGGTATCTAATACCAACTGGTATCTAATACCAACAGGTACAAGGCAGTTTTTCATGTTTGCAAAGAGGTTATATAACTGGTTTTAAATAACACCCAGTGAGAGGAGAAGAAAGAACACATGCTTGGGTGTGTCTGACTCTGCAGGGTAGTGCTTCTCTCTTACTAGGTGCTGCTTCTCTGAGACACAGGCATCTCCCTGGTGCCTGGTACTTGCCTGTGACTCCTGGGAGCAGGGGTGCCTGGGTCTGACATCAACTCAGCCAGCTCGTGGGTGCCAAATTGCCAGAACAGGAAGCAGAAGGAGCTCATTCTTTCCCTTATCTCTCTCTTTTCTTTTCTCCCCTTCCCCTACATGTTGGAGGTCACTAACTCCAGCATGTGAGGTTTTCAGGTTAGCTCAGGCAGCTGTTCTGATGGATTTTGTTCTGATAAAATATTGTAATTCAAACATCTTTTATGCAGATCAAGGTGAGAGAAAGTCAGAAATCATGGTTCTGTTTTCAGTCTCCATGATACCAGAGAGCAGGGAACATGCTTGCTTGTCATTGTTATTACTGTGCTTTACAATTGCAGCTTTGTGCAGTTGTAAGTTCCTTCTCTCTTGAGCCCCCTTATCTGCCCAGAAACTTCTCTCTTGGGTGAGTCACAGACTGAAGCATCCTACAGCAGCCCTTAAGGAGCTATTAATAACCTGCTCCCTCTGCTCGATCCAGGCTACATGGTCACCAAGGCAGGCTGGCTGCCACACCCAGAAGGGGCAGTTAACTGTATGTGGCCTTTGGCCAACGCGAGTAGTGTCCTGTGTGCCGGAGTGCATTTGCCTGAAAACTGGCCAATCTTCTCCCCTCTTCCTCACCACTTTTGGGGACTGATTTGCTAAGTGTTGAAGAACCAAGAGGCCTAAATGTCAGGGCTCCTGTGATTCTCCGAGTGGAGAGCTCTGAGCCACCTGGATGAATCTGGCTGGGTTGACAGTGGATGTGACTCAGCAACTGAGATGCCCTCTCTCCACTATATTTGCATAACTCTAAGCATTGGGCTTTATCTTTCCCAACAATTACTCATTTGACCCTGGCACAACAGAGTCTGCTTCCTGAGGAGATGTTTGTGGGAAGAAAAGTTTTAAAAGGATGTTACACACCTGAGCTTCCACACTCCGTGTGGTGGTAATTCATCTCAATTGCTGGAAGTATAAAACATGGCAAACCACGAAGAGGCTGGTTTTCCCAATGTGCCAAATGACTTGCCCCTGAGGCTTGGGACCCATTTAATAATAATAGCAACCAGAACACAAACAGTAGTAATAAAAACAAATAACTCTTGCATAGCACTGAACATGTTACAGGAAATAATCTAAGCACTTTACCTATATTAACTCATATTTTCCCTATTTTACAGACAAGAGATGAAACACAATGAATTTAAATAACTTACCTACCATCACAGAGTTAGTAAGAGACTGAGCCAGAATCCCAGGAATTCTAGCTTCTTAACCCAGACCACAAGTTTGACTTGAATGTTCATGTGAGAGGAACAGTGGAAGATAGAAGAAAACCATAAGTTTTGCAACATATGGCTTCTCAAATCCAAGGATAGTTCAGGTGGCCCTCCCACACTTAGCATATCAAGGTTCTGTGGTGTTAATTTCATATTCTAGATCGCAGAGAAGTTGTGGCTGGCTGTTTGGAAAGACAGAAAAAATCCCCCCAAACCCTGAGCTGGCCAGAAGTGTCTGCCATTTTGGATGGATGTGAAGAGCCTCTCACTGTCACACCATAGGGCTTATGGACCATACTGGGGAGAGGCCTTGGCAACACTGCCCAGAAGTGGACCATGCCAGCTGAGAAGAGGCCCCATCCAGGGAAAACCCTGATGATTGGAGTGTGCACATGTAGATGGTAACTGGCCAAGGGATGGGGGCAGTGAGAGCTTCCAGACAGCTATTGGGAAAATGCTGAGGTGGCCAACATGGCTTCTCCCAGGGCACGGACCCGGAGGAGCCTGTGGTCTTTCATGTTGTAGCTGTCTAGGGCCTTGGATTAGTTTTCTATGACTGCTCTCACAAATTACCATGAATGTAATAGCTTAAAGCAACACAGATTTATGGTTCAAGAGGTCAAAAGTCTGACTAGGTCTCACTGGACTAAAATCAAGGTGTTGGAAGGGCTGTGTTCCTTTCTAGAGCTTCTAGAGGAAAATTAATTTCCTTCCTTTTCCTGCTTCAGGAGGCTGTCCACATTTCTTGACTTATGGGCCCCTTTCACCTTCAAAGCCAGCAATGGCCCATCAAAGCCTTTCTCATATCACATCATCCTGACTCTTCTGGTTCCCTCTGCCGCATTTACAGATCCTGTGATTACATTGGCCCCGCCTGTATAATCCAGGATGCTATTTCTAAAGTCAACTGATTAGCAACCTTAATTTCATCCATTTCCTCAATTCTCCCTTGCCATATAACATAGTCATAGGTTCCAGGGATTAGGACATAGACATCTTTGTGAGGTCATTATTCTGCCTACCATAGGCCCCCCGCCAAATGGAAAAGCTGAGAACCCTGATCATGGGCATTCAAGCCCAACTGAGAGCCTGCTAAGCAGCTGGCAGTCTCTGCTGCTTCCTGGAGAAGAATCACCTGGGGTCTGCTGCAGAGAAAAGGTTGAGAAATCACATAAACGATGCTTAAAGAGCTTCAGATACACCCATCTTCCTGAGAAGACTCAACTCAAAGTCTAGAGCATCAATGCCTGTGCTCCCCACCAGAGCCTAGAAAAAGAATCATCCCACAGGGTCAAATTAATGACAGCAGCCAGGAATCCTCCTGAACAATGACCACAAGACACAGTTTCTAGGAGAATGTGAGCATTCTCCACAGGTAACTCAGCTCCAAAATCTTGAAAGCGTATCCAGAACATTTCTTAATCATGTGTTTTGGATACATTAGGGACACTTTATTCAAAAGCAGGTTGAGCCTGTGGGTGTTTCACGTGTCTCTCTTCTAGGGTTGTTAATGTAGTACTTGTAACATGCTTCTATTTCTTGGTCTTGACACAGCTCCTTCAGGAGTATGCAGGAGAGAGGCCTCTGATTGCAACACTGCTTGGCTACCCATTCAGGGTTAACTCCAGCCATACACTTTTAGTCTGACCAGATTGAAAAGTTTAGATTTTAAAATTTTAAGCATCTTATTATTATTTATATTTTCAGTGCTTCTAAGCCACTCCAAAATCACGGCAGTAGCTTTCTCTCTCGGTCTCTTACGAGCAGGGCTGATTCCCTCTGTGATTTTGGTCAGGTTACTTGACCTCTCCACGTCTCAGTTTCCTCATCTGTACCTTGAGGATAATAAAAGCACCTGCCTCAAAGGGCTGGAGTCAGGAGCAGATGAGAGACCACACAAAGCCCTTAGAATAGAGCACAGTACTTGGTAAAAGCTCTGATACATCTTGGCTGTTACAGTTATCAAAAGACCTAACAAGATATGAAGCTTTTCTCTTCTGGCCAAAGAACCAGTCATTTTGATATCTTAAGAACACTGATATTCACCCAATCTTGACTGCAGCAGATATATTCCTAAGCAAAGTTTCCTTTGTATTGCTCTACAGGAATACTGTTCCCATATGGCTGTTTCTTGTAGTCAAAGGGAGACATCAAGCCCTATTTCAAGTGGGTGAATGACAGGCAGATGGAGAGCAGAGCAGCTATACCAAGGTCTCTTCTCAGTTTGGAATAGGGGCACAAATACAGCAGAGGGCATTCTCTTGGGGCTCTCTGGTGTCCAGTTTATCTTAATTCAAACTCAAAAGGGAAGCCTCCCAGAGCAATGTCATGTAGCCCTCAGGGTCAGCCCAATCCTACTAATTCAAAAGGCCACCTGGACAATCTTTCTCATGAACAGATTTTGGCCAAACTAGTTTTAAATGCAGCTTCAAACCTCCATGCCCCAGCTCCACTTCCATCTCTGTACTTTGTGGCACAGGGTTGAACAGCATAGAATGGTCACTGGGTTCTGTAAAGAAGCATGAGTCCTCGGGCTTCCCGCCCCACCCCAGGACTGCTTGCTGACCTCTGACCTCATGCCTGGTCATCTGCTCTTTCCACTCTCATGGTAGTTCCCCAGCCTGCCTCCAAAAGGCCAGATTCTACAACCAAGCCCAGAAGAGCTTCAGGGCTGGAGACCTGCAACCCCAAATGGCACACAGGCCATATAAATTCCTCAGATATGCACCCCAAAGCAAAAGAGCCTCTGGGGATTCAGTTTCTCTTACCAAGTTTGAGCTGAGGGAAAAACATTTTAAAGGCATGTGAGGAAAGCTGTCAGAGAACTGTTTTGCTCAACATCAAATACATTCCAGGCCTTATCTAATCAGGGAGTCTTCTTCACAGCTGATGCAGAGGCCGTTCCTGCAAATTGTTCCCGAGCCAGGGAAAGGGGCCTTGATTTTAAACACAAAATAATGGTCCTTTTGGCACAGGCAAAGTAGGTTGGCAGCTGGAGGTTTGGGGTGACCCCTGACCCTCTCCCACAGTTCCTCCTGAGTCCCGCTGCATAAAACTGAGCCATCCTCAAACCCCAGGCTCTAATTGGCTCTGGTTTGTTTTGCCTTTCTATTCTATCCAGAGCTTCAAAAGGCGCTTCCGTAATTGTTTGAGGCATGAAAAAGGCAGGTTTCAGCTTTCCTAACTGGAATTGGAGGTAATTACTGTCTTGCCCACACGAGCCGGTACATGCTTCAAATCAGATGGCCCTGGGTTGTTTTATAAAGTGTAGCTGGGCCTCTGAGCCAAGAGAGGGAGGATTATGGAGCCTTCCAAAGGCTTTGTTCCAGAGAGAGAAGAATTCGAACACCTCAGAGATGGTGAGGGGAATTTCCATATTCTTTTGCGGTCACTGCAAGCCCTACCCAAGAGGCTTGGCTTGAAAAGATTGTGTCCTCAATCTAACAAATTCAGGGGAATTTTTGGTCCTCTCTCTAAAGAGACAGAAGCCTGACACCTCACAGGACTCCCATTTTGTTTGTGATCAGAAACAACAGGCTTGGCCTGGGCTGTCCTCCTGAGACATCTCAGGATGGGGCCAAACTAAGCCAGGCATACTGAGAGCCCATCTCGGAGCACCAGATTGGGGTTCACTTTTATACTCTCAGCAAACCCAAATACAGAGTCTCAGACTCACCTCCCCAGGTGTGGACTAGGAAGCAAGACCCTGTTTCAAATCTCAGCCTATGAGCTGCATGTCCATAGGCAGCTGAGTCACACGGCAAATCCTTCTTGGCCTCCCCTATAAAGTGAGAAGAGTGACTGGCCCAACCTCGTAGGGTTGCTGTGACAGCTAAATGAGGTCAACTGTGGAAAGTGCTTGAGTGTAGCACTCACTACACATAGTGAGTGCTCAATTAATGTCCACTGTTATTAGCTAACATAATTGTCAGGGGCCTGGTTATGATGCTAGAGGATCCACTCTGCAAATGGTGGAGATTTTCAAGACTCTTAGGAGTCTTGCAATGGAGGAAGAAAAGAAGCTGCTGCAGGAGGAACGGAAGGAAGCTGAAGGGGGAACAGAGTGATCACCCCTACCCACAAGTGTCTTCCCTCCCAGGGGCATCACCATAAATATACTAGGTTTCCTGAAACTGCACAGACTTGAGATTTGGTTTTGCCTTTTTTCACTGATATACCTCAATGAGGCTTAGGTGGTTAAACAGCATTCACACATCAGTGTGAACTGGTTTACTTGCTTTCTCCCTAACACCTACACAGGCAGCATCTCCAAGGGGCCAAGGAACTTGGAACTGAGGAAGAAAGAGAAAATAACAGAGCTATGAAGCACTTCCCAGGACAAAGCTAGTTGTTCCAATTCTGGAAGTTCTGGTTTAATCCACTCACTGGCTCATAGACAGCCTGCTTGGCTCATGGGAGAAAAAGGATGTGGGAGTCAGTGTCCTGGGGGCCGTGAATTGCTTTTCTGATTTTTGTATTTGCATGTCTACTACTCCTAAGTGCAATTGACCAGCCTTTTCAAGTGGCTTTCAGGGCTCCTCCTCTGTCCAAGAGAGCTCCATATGGGCAGCCCAGGGTGCAGGCCTCAGTCCTTTTACACATCATCCCTAAATGACCTCACCTGGGCCCTCTGATGAGGGCTCCAGTCTTCTTCTATGTTGCTGACTCCCAAACCAGCTTCTGTCCTGAGTTGGGAATTCAGTTGCCTACACGACATCTCCCTTTCAAGTGTTCCCAACTAAACTTTCAGCAACCCCTTCTCCCCACCCCGTGCCACCCAAAACAATGAAAACAAAAAATCCCATCAATAAGGTCTCCTTGTAAATGTTCTCGCCGCAGATGACCGTCAAAACCATTGGTCTCTTTGAATCATGTGCTCTTCTTTCACAGCATTTCAGACAAGCTATATTTATTTTTATGTATTTTTGTATAATATCTGTCCCTCAATAGACTGAACTTCATGAGGATGAGATGTGATCTATCTGCTTCCTGTTCTTCCCTGACACATAGTGGTGGGGGGTTTAGTTGCTAAGCTCTGCACAATTTTTGAGACCTCATGGACTGTAGCCTGCCAGGCTACCCTGTTCATGGAATCCTCCAGGCAAACAATACTGGAGTGGACTTTCATTTTCTTCTCCAGGGGAATCTTCCCAACCCAGGGATCAAACATTGGTCTCCTGCATTGCAGACAGATTCTTTACCAACTGAGGCACCAGGGAAGCCCTGATGCATAGTAGGTTCTTTCTAATTATTTGCTAAATGAATGAGTGATTTCAAAGTGGAGATGAGGCTTTGGGTAAGGAGGAGAGTTCTTAGGTACAAGAAGGCCATGAAATCTCAGAAAAAAATACTTGAGATCACATTTTGCTTTCCTGAAGTAGGCCATTTGGCCACTTCCCCCTTCCACTTGATGAAGTTTCATATTTGATAAAAGCCCTGAACAGTTAGAACAAACAAGTAGGCCCTGATCATGAACTTGATGAAGTGCTGTGAGCCTAAATGCCTGATATGGGGAGTGCCTAAATTATACTCAGCAACATGGTGGACTCTCAACTATCCTTTTCAGTGGATAATTTAATAGCCAATATTCTAGTAGTTTGTAATTTAATAGTTCATAATCTTGAAAGTTTTACATGTGGCTTTATATTTCTGAATTTGCATCAGGATACAAGGAGCTCTAACGGTTTAAGAATTCACAATAATTTGAGCTCAAATGTCCAATGTCACTGTCCCAGTTGCCTGTTAACAACTCCTCTGGGCTCCAACCACATGCAAAAGGAAAAAAAAAATACTGCATTGGGCTTGGGAGGAAACTGCATTGGCATTTTTTGAGGAGCGGGGCTTTGTCAGAATTGGAGTCCAAACTCCAGCCCTTCCTTCCACTTACCAGCTCTCTTTTCATGTGATCTGGCCTGGTCTTTGCTTTCTCATCAACACCTACCTCCCAGAACTGTTTGGAAATGTAGTCAAGTTTTCAGAAAAAAATTAATCTGTACTATTCCCTCAGGTAGATGCAAAACAAGTCAAAAGCAATGTTGAGCCCTCTGCTAAGTTTCTGTTTCACCTCTGAGGAGAGAGAGATCTCTCTTCTCTTTTTCTTTCTTCTTTAAAGGGCCTTCTCTTCCTGATCCAGTGGGCTAAAGTAAACAAGGGCCTTTTTCCATAAATCATATCTGCTTGTGAAAGCTCCCGCTAATGCCTCTAGAAACCTGAAAGAAAAGTGCTGTCCTAGGCAATCTAATGTGGAAACACTGGGTCCTGCCTGGGCTCCTCTGCCTGGAGCCCTGGGTAGGGCTTCCACTGGCCCTATCGATGGCGTGAATGGTGGTGAATTTCCTCAGGCTAATGCATATGTCTGGGCATTTGCTCATGTTGTCTTGGGTCCAAGTCTCAAGGTTAGAATGTGGAGACATCCTGCGATCCAAGGCAGAACCAATCATGTTGTCAGTGGATGGATGGGACCCCAGAATTCCCACCTCCTTTTCCCGTCATGAAGTTTATATCTCGAGGGAAAACAGCTGTCCGGGTTCAGGCCAACTGGGACTGAAGCCAGCTGTTCCTTCTAAATGCCAAAAGCCAGATGTACACCCACTCTTCTCTCCCACTCCCTAAGCCCGAAGTCTTAAACTTTATCAAATTTATTAATAACTTTGCTAAAAACACATCTCTCCAGGCTCCCCTCCAGAGAATTTGATTCAGTGAGTTCAGGTTGACCAGGAAATCTGCATTTAAATAGCAACACCTTCACCCCCTACCTTCTTTCTTTCCCTGGGAAATTCAGATACAATTGCTCTGAGAATCATACTTTGAGCAACAGTCTCCACAGTGAAAGCTGGTAAATGTTTAACAACTGATTTTGGAGTGAAGAGAGTCTGCATTGTAGCCTATTGACTTCCATGATGCAACTGTCCCCATCACGGTCGATTCAAGCTACCAGCAATGACACCCTGATTTAGCTTTGTTTTTCCTTGTATCCCCAGCTCTTGGAGTGGTTTGGTTTAGTGACTGATTCCCAGAGACCTCTAGGGGTTCCAAAGCAGAAAGAGAGGAAAAGGGAACAGGAAAGAAAACGCAATTAGTGAGGGACCCTGGCCTTGGCCACATCGACAACCTTGTTCAACCCAGCTTTTAGCAGGAGGAGGTTTTCAAACACCTGCTTCTGCCTTCGTTTGATAAGCTTTCTGGTCGACTCACATAAACCTGATCCTGCTGACCTAGGGGATGATGAAAAGGCTGAGTGTTGGGCACCTGAGGGGATGAAAGGGGCTGGGGGAGGATCATGGGGTGGTCATATGACCCAGGGTCGCCAGCGGCTTAAGCCCTTTTGTGCCCCCACCCCCACCTCCGGCTCCAGCCCAGCTCTGGAGGGTTTTGGTGATTTCCTCCCACCCCCCACTAGGCAAACAGATGTGGAAAGGTCTCCAGTTCCCAGGGCTCCGGACACAACTGCTGGTTGTTTCTCCCCCGCCGATGGGGCCTGTGATCGCAGAAAGAACAGTTACACATCACTCACCAAAGAGCTGGGCCCAGTTAGGTGCGGGTTCAAACCCTCTCTGTGTGTCTGCAGTGAAAAACTGAACTGAAACGCACTGAAAAATAACCCCATCCCTCCCTGCCTTGCTCTAAGTCCACTTTGTGGAAATGCTGAGGACTTTAGGAGAAGCTGGCTTGTTAGCTTTTCCACGGCGACCAAATCCTCACGGGTGCCCTGATCTTTAGAGCCAATGCAGTCTCTCGGGCCTGCTGCTTCTCTTGTCCTGATTGGTGGTCCTGCCAGAGGGAGTGAGCCCTCTTGCCCACTTGAAGTCTGGAGCTTGAAGGACCCCACTGCTCTGAAAAGGATGCCTCTGCAGTGCACTGAGCTTTTACAGCTCATTGGATGAAAGGGAGAGAAGAAAGGCATTATAAAGAAAGGGCTGCAGGTGTTAGCGTCCCCATTTACCTTAATTATACCACCCCGATCATCCGAGGAATTTCTCAGAGCCTAGCTTTCTCCTACCAGCCACACACCTTTCGTAAGTGGGGCAAACAGAAACATAAAAATACCCTAACATCCCTTATATAAAGAACCTTTCTCATATCTACTCCATCCACAAGAGTAAGCTGGTATCTAACAAGCTATGTATCTAAGAAACATCCAACAATGTTTCTAGTCTGTGTAACAGATGGTGGCCATCACAGTCTGACACAAAGACCTGGTACACGCATGTGTTAGCATGTAGCACACTCACCTACAAATGCTATAAGCAATGAAACAGCATCCATTTCTCTAAAGCAATGGGTCTCAAAGTGAGGTCTATGGATCCCTGGCGTCCCTGAGACCCTAAGAAGGTGTTTGCAAGGTCAAAACTATGTTCATAATTCCAAGATGTTATTTGTCTGCTTCATAGTGTTGACATTTGGGTAAAATTGTCATATTCTTCACTGCCACAAAGTCGGACCAAAAAAAGAGAAACCAATTTCACTTAAGCGTGTCTGAGATGGAGCAGTAAAAATTAATAATTTTATGAAATTTTGCCCAAAGTCCAAGTCTTTTGAGTATTATGTGTGGCAAACTAGAAAGTAATCATAAGGCATTTCTGGTGCTTTCTGAGGTACAATTGTTTGTTCAGAGAAAAAGCATTTGTGAGAGCGTCTGAGTTGTGAGTTGAACTAGCCACTTTCATGAAATACCATGTTTACTTGAAAGGACTGAATTACCATGGTTATTTGACAGTTATTTTCTCCAAAAGGAACAATCTGAATTTGTCATTTCAAGAAAGATAATTGACAGTGCTTGTTGTCAAAATAAAAACTTTCAAGCAAAAGTTAAAATTTCTGAAAACTTGTATCTGTCTCAGTGAGCTTAATACTGTCTCAGTTCTTAGAGAGGTTTCAGATAAGATCAGTGGTGATATCAACAAATGTGAATTTTTAGTTTTAATCATGAAGTAGATCAGATTCAGATCCGCATAACTTAGTGAAGCAATATTTTCCAAATGACCATGCATAGATTACAAAATCATGCATGGGCAAAAGATCCATTCAGTGCAACACAGACCAAACAGATTTTAATGAAACTGAGTACAAAGAGTTCATTGAGATAGTTTCAGATTCCACATTGCAAGTAACCTTTAATAAACGACCATTTATCGAGTTCTGGTATCGTGTCAAAGAAGAATATCTACAATTATCTGAAAAGGCTTTTAAAAATATTCCTCCCTTTTCCAGCTTCGTATCTATGTGAGGCTGGGTTTCCTTCATAAACTTCAACCAAAACAATATTATCACTGCTGATTGAATGCAGAAGTAGATATGAGAATCCAGCTGTCTTCTATTAAGCCAGACATTAAAGAGATTTGCAAAAATGTAAAACACTGTCACTCTTCTCATTAAATTTTGTTCTGTTTTGTTTTGGAAAACACAGCTATTTTTACAGTAAGATTGTGCTATTTTAAAGTTTTAAACGAATCAAGTTTTGGGTTTTTGTCAATTAATAAATAGGAATTTATCCATATAAATATATGTTAAATGGTTAACAAATAAGCATTAACACAATATTGACTGGGAGATTTTTGCAGAAACTAATGCCCGTGGCTGGCAATTTATTATGTAAGTATATATAAAAACATCCACATTTGAGTATCAACAACTTTAAAAAAAATAGTTTTCTGTTCTAATTTTTAATATGGTAAATGACTTAAATATCTATTGCTGCATAGCAAAATACTCCAAAACCTAGCAGCTTAAAACAACAATAGTCACTAAACAGATGAAGAAGATGTGGTCCACACAGCATGGAATACTACTCAGCCATAAATGAGAATGAAATAATGCCATTTGCAGCAACATGGATGGACCTAGAGAATATCACACTCAGTGAAGTGACTCACAAAGAGAAAAGCAAATACCATATGATATCACTTATATGTGGAATCTAAAATATGACACAAATAAACCTATCTACAAAGCAGAAACAGACTCACAGGCATAGAAAAGACTTATGGTTGCCAAGAGGTGGGAGGGTGGGGGAAGGATGGTTTGGGAGTTTGGAATTAGCAGATACAAACTAGTGTATAGAGAAAGGATAAACAACAAAGTCCTACCATACAGCCCAGGGAACTATATTCAAAATCCTGGGATAGAGCATAATGGGAAAGAATATGAAAGAGTATGTGTATATATGTGAATAACTGGATCATTTGGCTGTACAGGAGAAATGAACACAATATTGTAAATCAATTATACTTCAATAAAATAAATATAACTCCCCCCACCCCCAAACACACAACCATCACTTGTTACCCCTTAGAGTTGCTGAGGATAAGGAATTTGGGAGTGCCTTGGCTGGGCTCTTCTGGTTCAGGGTCTCTTGAGGTTGTACCCTTAAGGCCTGACCAGGGCTAGGGTATTTGCTGTCGAGGTAGTACACTCACAAGCCTAGCCAGTTGTGTCTGGCTATTGTGAGGGGCCTCATTTCCTCTTCACATAGGTCTCTCCCAGTGTCCTCAAAATGGGGCAACTGGCTTTCTCTGGAGTGGACAGTAGAAGAGACCAAGTAGAAACCTTTAGCCCCTTTTAAGGCCTAGCCTCTGAAGCCAGCTGAAGTCACATATCTTCACTTCTGCCATTTTCTGTAGCCACACAGACCAGCCCTCATTCAACACACAAGGGCATGAATGCTGGGAGATAAGGATCACTGGGGACTATCCAGGAGGCTGGTTACCCCCGGATTTATCAACAGATGCAAACATGGAAACAAAGGCTCTTGGGGGGGAAAAGGCTACCCACTCCAGTATTCTGGCCTGGAGAATCCCCTGGGCTGTATAGTCCATGGGGTTGCAAAGAGTCGGACACGACTGAGAGACTTTCACTTCAACAAGTTTTAAGTATAAAGGGGTCCTTAAGAGCAAAACCTAGAGGAGGCATGGCAACCCACTCCAGTATTCTTGCCTGGAGAATCCCCACAGACAGAGGAGCCTGGTGGGCTACAGCCCATGGGATTGTAAAGAGTTGGACTCGGCTGAGTGACTAAGCACAGCACAGCACATGAGCAAAACATGTGAGAGCTGATAGCCTTGTTGGTTCTTTTTCTTCTCTTTCTCCTTCATTTTTCTTTCCCTCTCCCTCTCCTCTTCCTTCTTCTTTGTCTCCTTGCTCATAGTCATACGATCATTTAGGCAACTTCTTGCTCACTTACCCTCCATGACCTTGGGGACAGCTCCTTGTAGCTCTGTTTCTTCTGAACTTAAAATTATCGGGGGTTCCGTTATGAGTTTAATCCTCCTTGTAGCCTTGACCTATTGGATTTTTTTTTTTTTTTTTTTTTTTTGCCTGGCAATACTTGGGGCTCAAGTCAGCTCTAGTCTTCTCAGATCAGGCTCTCAGCGCACATCTCCAAGAGGGGGTTATTGGTGG
The DNA here is from genome assembly GCF_001704415.2 of Capra hircus. Taxonomy (NCBI): domain Eukaryota; kingdom Metazoa; phylum Chordata; class Mammalia; order Artiodactyla; family Bovidae; genus Capra; species Capra hircus. The sequence goes on from NC_030817.1 coordinate 22,818,550, forward strand.
GAGAAAAAGAGAGGCTCTGAGCCCAGTGCCTGGAAGCACTGGACAGAGAGCAAACTCAACAGGGCAGGGTCCCTACCTTTGTGGAGATGATAATTCTAGAAGTGAGAAGAGAGAAAAACAATAAAACCAACACCCAAATGATGCACAGTCATCTCTCTGTGGAAGAAAACCCTGCAGATCTGTGGACTTGGGCATCCATGGGGAATCCTAGAAGGGAGACTGTAGTAGGTTAGAGAGTGACAAGTGTTAAGGAGGGGAGGCTGAGTCAGCTCAAAGCAGGTGGGAGTGCAAGGGGGTATGAGGAGAACTTGAGATGAACCAGGTGATCAGAGGGAGCTTTGGTGAGAAGGCGACATTTTAGTGAAGACTGAAGAGGTAAGGGAACAGCTGCAGCAAAGGCCCCAACATGGGCATGTATCTTGTGTGTTTGAGAAAAGCAAGAAGGCCAGGGTAGCTGGAGATGAATGAGCAAGGGGGAGAGGGGAGGGCGGAAAGGTCAGCATTAGCATGGGTGAGATTCTTCAGGCTCCCATGGCCACTGGAAGGACTTTGGCATTTTACTCTCGATGGGATGGGACTCATTGTGGGCCACTGGGGATTTGAAGCAGAGTATGTTGAGAATACACTTCAAGGCAAGTAGAAGTACGTGGGCCAGTTAGTGGGAAGTGGAAAGAGGGAGGTTGGTAGGAGGTTATCACAGGTGATTGGAGAAGAGATGGTGGTGGCTTGGACCAGGATGCTGGCAGAGGGGATAATGAGAATTGGGTGGATTCTGGACAGATTTTGAAAGTAGAGCCAATCACATGCTCCAGCACCTTGGAAATGGGGTGTGAAAGAAAGTCGGAGTTTAAGTATGACTCCATTTAGGTTTGGGTCATAAACAGCCCAAGGGTCGGAGCTGCTATCACTTAAGAAGAGAAAGTTGCAGGTGGAACAGCTTGCAGGGGGAAGATTTAGAAAGTCTCACTGGACACAGTAAGTCTACACTGTTCCCTGAGTTTTCTGTAGAAGCCCAGCTGTACTTTCTCCCATGGGTCCCCAAAAGCAGAGGTTCTGAGTACTTGCACAGGCCCTTCTCCTGCCAGCCTGACAGTAGACAGTGAAAAAAATCATTCACTGTGTGCAATTTAATTTAAAAGGAGACTATTGTTCTTGAGCCTCTCACTCTTTAATTTTTTGTTTGTCTTTCTTGTCGGAAATGAAAGAAAACAGCCAGGAGAGATAGGATCTCAGGTCTAGAAATCCTAGCAGGTAATTTGGGAGTTGAAAACAAATCTCCCCTGAAATGCATTAAGCAGGTGAAGGGGATTCCAGCTTCAACTCTGAAACCACACCTTCTCCTGGCCTGGCAAATAACTTCCTTCCAGCCCCAGGCAAATCCACTTCCACCCACCAAATGCCTGCAGTTAATAAACGTTCAACAACAACAAAGCCCCAAAGTAGAAAAAAGAAGACTGATTGGAGGCTAAGATACCAGAAGGGCTGCTTGAGAGCCTCTCCCTGCAGTCTGCACCCTGAGAAGGAGCATTCAGGCAAGGAAGCAGGGGCCCAGGGCTAGGGGAACCCAGACACAATTGCTTTCAGAGTACCAGGGCAGGAGAATATCTGACTTGAGTAAAAATGATTATATTTCTCGAGCAGACTTGCCCACTTGTTTCATTAGGATTTCACACCCCTGACTGTACTCAAACCCTTCAAAATGGCTAAAAGCTCCAATACTCATCACGGAGCCATGATCTCAGTCATGCCTCCTGCTAAGCATGGCAGGATTGGAGATTCCAAATTTGGGTCTCGATAAGTCAGCAGAGGGTTAATGGGGATGTTCTCAGGTCCAGGGAAAACAGAAAAATAAAGATTATGTTATATGTTATGCTATGAGAAATTCACTCAGTATTACTTGTTATTCCCATTTTAGAGATCAGAAAACTGAGGCTCAGAGAGGTTGAATGGCCTCACAGCTGGTAAGTAGCAGAGCCAGGATGGAGATCCATATAATAAATCATGGAGATTGCTGTTTGCTGGGTACCTATAATGAGACAGAAGTACCCTGTGCTTTCTGTGTGTTAACACGTTCACTTCTCACGGGTTACTTCTTTTTCAAAGAAGTGAAACTCTCCAACGGAACTTCCTGCCGTGACAGAAATGTTCTATGTCTGCACTGTCCAACACCATGATAGTCACCAGCTCCATGGGGCTATTGAGCCCTTGAGGTGTGCCCAGTGGGATTAAGGAACTAAATTTTAAATTTCATATCATTTTAATTGATTTAAACTTAAGATTTAAATGTAAGTAGCCACACATGACGGTGGCTACTGTATTGGATAGTGTAGTTGTAGCAGATTCAGTAGGATTTCCAAAAATTTGTTAAGCATGGAGGCAAAAATTGCAACCCAGGGCTGACTGAAACCGCAGTTCATGCCTTTTCCCTCTTCCCTCTGCTCCCCAGTTAAGTCACCTGCATTTTGCAAAGTGGAAGGGCTTGGGAATGAAACTGACAAGACAGGATACAGTCAGCCAGAAATAAAGCCCGATCCCCTAAAGGCCAAACTCCCCGCTGGGAGCTTGAGTATCAGCAATTTTCCAGAGCCTAACTGTGGGTGACCTGATGGATTGAGAGTTCTCTGGCTCACGGATCCCAACCCTGCTATTTAAATAGCACCATTTCCTTTTTTGGGGCTTAAGACTAATTGGTAGAGAGGTAGTGAGCTCCCAGGCCCAGCCTCACCCTGTTGAAACATGTAGCTCTCTTTGAAGGTTTCCACTTCAGGCACAGCCCTTGAGGTGCAACCACCGCCAGCCAGGGGTCTGAATGCAAACGTTTAACCAGAGCTGGGCCATCATCACTTGGTCAGCTTCTCCATGGCCCGAGCGCACATCTCTGCAGCATCACTCTCCTGCTCCAAAGACATCCCATAACGCTCAGAACAGAAGTGAAGTCTTCCTTCCCTGACCTGGGCTCTGCTCACTTCTCTGACATCCCTATTGCTCCTTCTGCTCCAGTCTGGCTTCCTGGCTGTTCCCCAACACATCCAACTGGTCCTTGTCCCAGGTCTTCACATTTATTATTCCTTTTGCCTGGAATGCTCTTCATTCAACCCTTGCCCAAAGGTCACCTCTTCCGAGAGGTCTTCCTGACTCCTCTGTGTGTAAAAGTGTCCCCCTCACCCCTGTCTCTTCATGTGCTTTACTTTTTTCAAGGCTCTTGTCGCTAGTTCATGTATGCATGTGTGTGTGTGTATATATATATACACTATACTATATATATATATATTTGGCTTATTGCATGTTGCCGCCCCTAAGATGTAAACAGAGTAAGGAGGAACACTGTCTTTTTCTACTCTGTATCTCCATCATCTAGAATGGAGTCTGGCGCCTAATTGCTCACTGAATATTTGTTGAATGAACCCATAAATCAGCGAATGAATGCGTGGATGACTGCTCAGGGTGAGTGTGGTGGGGGTGGGGAGCCTCAGACTTGGCTTGCTCTACACAGATCATGATTTGGATACTACATCGTGGGAGAAGAGATTTGTTCAATTTCTTTTGCCTTGGGAAAGTTAAGGATCACAGACGATCCAAACCTCAGTGCCAAGTTCTCTGATTTATAATCGAGGAGTTATTCACACAGAGGTAAACAAGAGCAAAGGACTGACAAGCAAATTATATGAGAATGATGGGAAACAGACCAAGGGACCCCTACAATCCTTATTCCTTCAACTGGCTTGGGTTCCCCACAGCATCGGCTCAAACTTGGATCCAGAGAATCCCTGCTGGTTGTCACTCCCAGAATCCTTTGGGCTAGGCTGTCTAGGTGGTGACTGCAAGTGGAGGCAGCCTAGTTAAGTCCATCCTTACGCGACAGCGATATTACTAGGCCATCTAAAAGGCACATCCAGCCCAGCAGGTGTTTCCCAAGGGTGCCCAGGCTCACAAAGTTTTCCTAAAACCTGAACTTGGGAGGGAAGAAGATTTTCCTTTCCTTCTTTACTGTATTCCACAGAAATGCACTTCTTTTATTCCATCTCAAAAAATTTAAAGGAACAAAATCAATGCACCTTAAAGTGTCTGGCTCATACGGGATAATCAATAAATATTAAACAAATGAACAAAAATATCAAGACAAAGGGGAACTGTGGCCTGGCGAGGAATGGTATTATTGAGCAAACTGATAGTCAGAAACCATGGGCTGGACCTGGCCCTGGCTTCGGACCTCAGTTTCCCTACTTGTAAAATGGGCTGGCTAGACTTGCATTTCCTTCCCAGCTCTGATACTCTATGATTCTCTGAACATGCCATCATAGCTCCCATGTGGATGAAGGTCTTACTCATGTCCTCCTGAAAGCCAGGGCTGCTGCTTTGGAGCAACAGAGGTTATTTCATAGAAATTCTCCCAGACTATTTTTCGTGTCCCCCATGAAAGAACGCTCTGGAAAGTAGCCACCATCAAAATAGGAAGGAAAGCCAGGCTGGGGTTCCATTTATCAGATAACGCAGGCTTAACTGAAGTTCCTGTTGCCCCATATGGTGATTCTGAGAGCTTGACCAGGTTTCAGAGGTTTTGTACTCAGAGCGGCAAGAAATCATCTCTGTGGCTTGTGGGATTTGGTACCTATTTCCCTTCTTCCCGCAGCCCAAGGCTGTGGGTGCCAAGTGAGGGCCCCAGTGACTCCCCTCTCCTCCCAGGGCCTCCGTGCAGCTGCTGCAGTCCGAGGAGTGCACCCCGCCCCCCGCCCCCGGCACCCCCAGAGGCACCATCAGAACACACAGCACTGGCCCAGATCAGTTCCCTATACACCTCGGCGCTTCATTTTAAGCTGCATGTGAACCCAACCATTTCCTTCTACTCTCAGAGATGTCCTGAAGCACCAGCCTGAAAGAATTCAGACTCCTCTACTTCTGCAGCTACCTCCGCAACTCTTGTTCACAGCCTTGATGCCACCAGGAGGAAAAAGAACACTGGACTGAGAGTCGGAGAGCCAGAGTCCAGCAGGAGGCATCTCTCTTGGCCTCAGTTTCCTCAGATGTGAGGTCAGGACAGGGTGCTGGTTGGGCACCCTCCCTGCCTCTTCCTAGCCTCATGATTTCTGCCTACCCTCCACCCACTCTTCATCCACCCAGAGGCACAGCCAGCTCTTTCTCATGAGGGAGTGTTAGCTTTGTATGTGATGCAACTTCTATAAAGGCAGGGACTCTTCTTTTTCTTTTATTTTTTATGTTCTTAGGTACTCTAGGAAGAGAGAAGCATTTTTATGATCCCAGTAACGAAACAACATAATGAAAATCATGGTAACCATCAGCCTAATAAAACCCATGGCAAAAGCCTCCACATTCTCAAACAAGACCCTGGGAATTCAAAGCTCTCTGAAGCCGTAAGTGGCCAGGGCCTTGCTAAAGGCTTTGGGACGCTGGCTGATGGCTGATGAAAGGATTTTAACGCGCCACTGAAATTCTCTTTTCCAAAATAACCACTTTGAAACCTGTTAATTACAGACACAAAACCACCCCCAGCCCCCCAAGAGGACCTGGGGCTGCACCAGGGAGAGCCCAGCTCCGTGGCTGCCCACTTCCATGGTGCTACACATGCTTTGTGTTGGGTGAATTAGCTTCAGGAAGAGAATCCAAAGTAATTAAAGCCACATGGCCACTCCCCTCACCCCCAGCCTCCTATCCCACCTCCCTCCCCTGGAGACAGAGGCCAGTTCAGTCTAATTTGGTCCAGTGTTTTTGTTTCCTAAAATCTGTCTTGGGCTCTGGGCCATTAATAGGTTGCAGCTGATTTTAATCTACATGAATCAGAGACCTGGCTTCTTGGGCTTTAAGGAGATTACAAATTGTGTGTCCCACAAACGGGATGGAAGGGAAAGGCCCTAGGTGGGGAGGGGTAGGGAAGCAGATCCTGGAAGGCACACAAATGTTGCTCTCCATTATGGGGGTGGGTTTGAATGGGGGAGAGGAGTGAAGGGGAGGTGAGGGTCTTGCTGCTCTGACCCCGCGGTAGGAATACATAACCTGCCTGTGAAAACAGCAGTCAAATCAAAGATCTGGATGGACAGAGATATCCCTACTCACTTATTTTCAACAGGTTAATCCCAAGTGTTTGCTGGACATCTACCATGAGCTAAAGCAGGGGTCAGCAAACTACAGCCCGTGGATCAGGTCGGGTCTACAGTCTGACTGTAAATAAACTTGAATTGGAAGACAGCCATGCCCACTTGTTTACGTATTTTCTATGGCTCCTTTAGTGACCATGGCTTGCAAAGCTGAAAATATTTGCTATGTGCCCCTCATAGTAAAAGTTTGCTGACCCCTCAGCTGGAGAACTATGGGGTGGCCATTCCACTCACAGGACGAGAGGAGACAGATTTAGGATCCACTCAGTTCCCACACCGTACTAGGCTCCTTGCAAGTATTGCTTTCTAGGGAAGTGTCTTTATGCTCACTTAACCGGTGGCAACAGAGAACAAGGCTAACAATCTGGCCACTCAGTTATGGGTTCAAAGCACTTGCCCTGACAACACTATACTCCTATTTCACAGGAGAAGACACTTCTACCCAAGGAAGGATGTTACCCCGGGCCGCAGTGGCTGTGACCTGGAATATCCCCTCCCCCTCCTCCCTTCCCTCTCATCTTCTTGGTTATACTGAGCCTTGAACAGAATCGCAGCTCAACAGACTGCCACATTAACTTGCACAGAAGGTCACCTCTCTGTAAAAACCTCCAGCAGACAGGATCTGAGAATTCCTGTGAAGAATAATGATGTGTACTCCACATCTGCATCCCCACTGCTGTCCCCAGGTTCCTCTTCCTTGGCAAGCTCCTCCTTGAACTTTAGGTAGTGCCTCAGAGGATTGTAGAATTCACTAAGGAGTCATGGGTCACAATCTTTAGAGTCCTGCTGTTGTTCAGAAGTGTCCCAGTTCACTGCATGCTAAGTGAGTACTAACTTGCTTCAGTTGCGTCCAACTCTTTGCGACACTATAGACTGTAGCCTGCAAAGCTCCTCTCTCCATGGGACTCTCCAGGCAAAAATACTGGAATGGGCTGCCATGCCCTCCTCCAGAGAATCTTCCCAACCCAGGAATCAAACTGGAGTCTCTTGTGTCTTCTTCATTGACAGGCAGGTTCTTTACTACTAGAGCCACCTGGGAAGTCCACGCCCAGCTTACTAGAGATTGTGAATTGCCTTAGGATGACGGAGGGGCTCCAAATGGCCAGGATGAAGTATAAAGCAAATTCCTATCATCATGAACAACTGAAGTAAGTCCCAAGTTGAACCAGAGTAAAGCCTGGGAAATGCCCCCATCAGCATCTTTGGGTCCCACCATCACAGGGACTCTGTGCTCAGGAAGAGCCTTAAGCAGGACTTAGATCTTGGCTTGATAAAGGATAAGGTATGGTCCTCTGGCTTTCACCTTTTGGTGAGCCTCCTAGCACGTTCCCTGGTTGGTACTCTTCACTTCCACCAGCACCAAGAGTTGTGGGTGTAATCCTCAAAGTTGTGCTTTGCCTAGACTTGGTGTCCTGATAGGGTCGGGCTCTTTGCTCCCTGGAGCCCAACAGCTGGGAGACTTTTGTTCCTGCTTCCCTCTACTCTAGAGAAAGAACAGAGGCTCATGACTGTCACATGGATATATCAGGAAACCACACAGGTGTTCGGGACACCTGATCTAGCAAGGTCCTGAGCCGGGCTGATGAGCGGGCGATATTGGCTCCGTTGTCTCTGGTGATCCTTGAACGGAATGGAGTGCACCATGGTTAATTAGCGGCCACTGAAAGTTTGTTACAAGCTGGGTGCCACATGGAGGAACACTCTGGCAAGACAGACTCTGAGAAAGTCACACGCCAAGGAGTTTATAGAGTGCAGTGTCTCCCCACGTTGAGGCGTTCAGAAATGCCTGCCCACGTGCACACCACGAGGTGATAGTGGTGCAAACGCCTCAACTTGGCTGTGGATGCCAGCCCGAGGATCCTCTGTGATCTGGGGTCCCCATGCAAAGAACAGAGTGCTGAAGTTAGGCGCTACCCTCTGTGCCAACAAACAAAGCTGAGTCAGAATAAAGCCGAGTGAAAAAGCTCATAAACAAGTTCCGGAGCTGGGCTCCCAAACTGAGGCTCAGGGTGAAGCCAGACAGCCGAGCTTAAAAACGCATAAACACACGAGAACACCGTGCTGCTATTGGCAGAGCAGATTGGGTGCTAAAATGGCTTCAGAGCAATGATACAGGATGGCATTAATTTTAAGAGTTGAGTTCAATCATCTCTCCCTTTCAAGCCTATAAAGTTGGGAACCATGGATTTTAAAACTGAAAGTTGATTTCACTGCTTCAAAAGGCATTGGCAGAGACTGCCCTCCCTTCCCCATCCTCTGGAAATACACTGTCCCTTGACTCACCTCTGACACCTAGAGCTTTTGCTCTAAATCATATTTTGTGTCCTGTATAAACAAGGGCTGGTAACTAGTACAGGAAATGAGCTTCACAAGCATTGAATGTGTACCAACCTGTGGTATGGGCAGTTGCCAGATTTTTTCTGAGAATTTTCAAAACTCGCAAAACTTTCTCTCAGCTTCCCCTTGGCACGCTTGAATGCACGCACACCCGCCACGAGCGCTCGCACCCCCGAACGCAGAATTTCCCCTCAGTTTCCCCCGACACACACAAATGGAGATGTGTGTTCACACACAGCTGCCCTCCTATTCTCAAAACTTCCCCTTGCTTCTCCCCATCTAGAAATCTGAGCAGCTAAGCGTCTGGGGGCTCCCTGTCACCCTCTCAGACACACGTGAAGCTTTTTGCTCACTCAGCATACCCCCCGGCACGTAGAACTCAGAGCCAAGTGTGTTTAGGTTCCCATGTGTAACACACACACACACACACACACACACAAAACACACACACAACAACACACAACACACACACACACACACACACACACACACACACACACACACACACACACACACACACACACACACACACACACACACACACACACACAGAGCCACATTCCAGCAGGCTCAGTCATACACTTGACAGGCCTGGGTCTGCAGGCCACTGCTTCCCCTATGCCTCTAATGGGACATTCATGTAACAGAGAGGTTTGCCGTCTGTTTTGTCGCGTTTGCCCTGAGCCTGAGTGCTGGGAAGGAGGCTTTTTAAAAGTACATGTGACGGTAGAGCCAAAGCAGGGACAAAGGCGGCCCTCCCGATTTCCTGCCTGAGTTTCATGTGCTAATAAGCAGGGTTAGAGAATTTCTTTATTTGCTGCCCTGTCTGAAACCAAACTGGGAGGATGGAGGCTCAGCTGAGGAATTTCCACAAATATTATTGTCAGAGGGTGCAAAATCCACAAAGCTAGTTTATTACAAATGCAGCATGATGAACCCTGGGTGAATTTCAATCACATTTTAGGTCTTATGCCCCAACCTGTGCTGGCTGTTTCACCTTGCTTGGTCCTCATGTGGTTGGAAACCTAGCAGTGGTCCTTGACCACAAGAAAGAGATTCTCTGGGCGTGTCCAGGTGGGGGAGTGAAAGATGACCCTGTCCAGGATGAGGCAGGACCAACTCATAAATGACCACCTAACTACCAGCTCAGGGTCCTGCTTTGCCACCTCTCATTATTTTAGGCCCAGGCTGCCTGAGGGCAAACCGTGTCCTCTGAGGGCCTGGGTAGAAAGCACCAGCCACACGGGCAAAGACTGATTTGGGTAGAAACTAAAGGAGATGAAAATGGGCCCCAAGCGACCACCCTTGCTCTGGGAACTTTGGTGCACTGGGAGGGCTGGATTTCCCTGCCCACCCGGTGCCCCCCACGCCCGCACAGCAGGAGAAGTTGCACCGCATATGTATACACATCGACACTGGGTCTGCATTGACTGTAGGACCCGCTAACGTCCAAGTTCACTTTTTATTTCCAGGAGCCTGACGGACTTCAGGCATCTGGGAAACTAACCCAACTTGCTCACGTCGTGGGTCTGGATGGAGCAGGTGCTTGCCATTTTGTCAGTCAGACATCACAGTTTATTCATGGTTTACACATTGGGGCTGTGACAGATGTCCCACTGTGCTCCGCTGAACACTGGCGAGAGATGGCACTTTGTCCTCAGTTGTTGCTTGTAGACACCATCCCACCCTCCTACCCAGCAGAGTCCTTTCTTCAAATAAAATCTTACCAGAAAGCCCAGTGTGCAAGAGTAATAAAAGCAGAGTTGCTTTGGTTGCAAAGGAAGGGGATGAATTAGTTGTGTATGTGTGTGCATGTGTGTGCGTGTGCAGGGGGCAGATGGGGGTCCCCATCTCTTCTGGTTTTATCCTGAACCTTCTCCCTTCAGGGCCTCTCTGTGGGTTTCCTTGGATCCCAGTTTGAAAACCGCTGTCACAACCCTGAATATTCATTGGAAGGACAGATGCTGAAGCTCCAATACTTTGGCCACCTGATGTGAAGAGCAGACTCATCGGAAAAGATCTTAATGCTGGGAAAGATTGAAGGCAGGAGGAAAAGGGGGAGACAGAGGACAAGATGGTTGGATAACATCACCAACTCAGTGGACATGAGTTTGAGCAAACTTTGGGAAAGAGTGAAAGATAGGGAAACCTGGAGTGCTGCAGTTCATGGGGTTGTAGAGTCGGATACAACTTAGCTACTGAACAACATCACAATGCAGGCAGACCTCTTCTCCTAACTGTTATTGAACTTCAGTAACCAAGAAAACACACAATGTAAAGAACTGCTAGAAATTTGATGACCCTTTCAAATTAACCTGAATTTTTCATACTGTTGATTCAGGCTGTAGCCCCTATTTGGTGTAGGGTACAGAGGGAGGAACCCCTTGCCAAAACTCCATGGCCCCCACAGGTCTGCAGCTCACAAATTTTGGGGGAATCCCTGTACAGAAATTAGGAGAGGAGCAAGACATAAGAATTGGGGTCCTAGAAGGAGTCACACAATGACAGAGGCCCCAAGGAGGGAAGCAATTTACACTGGGAGAAAGGGGGTGTCCCTGGAGATAGACTGATGCCCTTGCCAGTGGCACAACTTAGTATCTGCATCTGGTGCACCATCTTCAGAGATCCCATCACTGCTGGCTTCAGCCAGGGACACTTGGAACGTTGCCTACAGGCTCTTCTGCTTCTTACAGTTACTGGGGGATGCACCTGGCATTTCATGGATGAGGCAGGAAGGACAAAGTCCCCTAGTACACAGGAGAGTCCCACACAACTGAAGAACTACTCCAGCCTTTTACTAATAGCAGGCATGGCTTTCAGCAATAGTGAAGAAAGAAAAATCCAGCTAAGGGTGGGTTATGGAAAGCACAGTGAACATGTGAGTTACAAATGATTTCTGTTTATGCAAAAAGATGACATGATTGGAGCTTTTCCTTAGTGTGGCCAGAGCGGAAATGGAATGTGAGGTCAGTTCAGTCGCACAGTCGTGTCCGACTCTTTACAACCCCATGGACTGCAGCACACCAGGCTTCCCTGTCCATCACCAACTCCTGGAGCTTGCTCAAATTCATGTCCATCGAGTCGGTGATGCCATCCAACCATCTAATCCCCTGTCGTCCCTTTCTCCTCCTGCCTTCAGTCTTTCCCAGCATCACAGTCTTTTCCAACGAGTCAGTTCTTCGCATCAGGTGGCCAAAGTACTGGAGTTTCAGCTTCAGCATCAGTTCTTCCAGTGAATATTCAGGGCTGACTTCCTTTAGGATGGACTATGTTATTAAAGCCAAGAAGTGACATGACTGGATATGAACCAGCAAAGGGGGATGACTCTCTTGCCATTAGATCCCCTTTCCCTTCTCCAGCTGTCTGAGCCTCAACAGCCCCTGTGTCCAGCAGGCCTTCCTGGATGAGTGTCAGCCCACATGCCATTTTCCCATCTTCATCTTCAGAGGTGTTTATTGTCTGGTGAGTGGCCCATCCCAGGCCTCTGTGCCCCATGACTGTGAGCACCAATGATGGACACAAGCCTAAGTTAAAGAGCACAAGCCTAAGTTAAAGAATGGGCCTATGGGCGAACAAAGGGGGACTTATATTATGTTTGGGTCAAAGTGAGGCCTCCTTCCTCAGCTGTGCCCCCCTTATCCCTGGAGCCTCCAAACCTCTCAAAGAACGACCTAGCTTTAATTGCTGAGTCAGGAGACACAACTAGAGGTAGCATCTCATACAGCTTTGGGGAATGAGGCTGTGCTCCCAGTTTGGCTCTGCACTCCGTTTACTTTAGGGAGAACTGATGGTTTTAGTACTCAAGACTGTCCACGCCTAACATGAGGACCACTGTCCACACGTGTCCACCACCTCCAGACAGGGCCGTGGGGATGAGGACATAATGAGGGCCTGTGAGGGCTTTGGCTTCCTGGAAGAAAGCTGACCCAGTGAGGCTTTACTATCTACCTACTCTGCTTTTGACTGATCTAGTTCCCTTCTGTTTTTGCTTTGGGGAGGTCAGTGTCAACTTTATTAGGAAGTATTTCCAAAAAGACCTTCTTGCACCCCAGAGCAGGATTTTATTGGTGCCTTGGAGAATTTCTTTCCATAACCCAGACCCTGTAGGGATGCCGCTTGATCAGGGTGAAAGAGGCCTGCGTGTGTTCAGGTGGTAGCATCGACAAACACATGCCTAATCCTGAGAGGCAGGGCAGGGCTGGAAATAGCGGGGAAGGTTATGAACTTTGGAGCCAGGCTATCTGAGGCTGAGTTCTGGCTCTGCGGTTTCGTGTATGTCCTAGCAGAGCCTCGGTTACCTTTCGGGATCTCGGTTTTGCTGCTTGTAAAATGGAGGTAATCCCAGTCATCTCAAGGGCAAAGTAATAAAAAGGTATAGATCTCCCAGTGGGTAGTGGGTGGGCGATCAGTAACTCCCAACTGTCTCCCCTCTTTAGGATCTGGCCTCTGGATAAGTCAGGAGACGAGATGCCGCTGTCCTCCGTTCTGTTTCTTCTCCCTGAGGCCCTCTGTCTAGTCCTCATTCATCCACTGTGGAAAGAATGCCAGCTAGTTAAACCAGAGGTTCTGGAACTTTCTCATCTCAGTTTCCCCCAGCACTGCTGGGCAACTACTTCCTCCACACACTCCCTCTTTCCCCCCAGAACCTACAAGGCCTCCATATGACTGTCCTCCTCCATCGCAACCCCCACCACACACACTTCAAACCCATCCCCAAAAAGGAAAAGAAAAAATCCTTCTCAGTCTTTCAAGAAGGAGAACACACTGGAGATGGTTTTGCTTTGCTGCACCCAGCTTCAGAAAAGATCAAACTATGGGTTCCGTGAAGTGCTGGTTCTCCAAAGGGAAGAACCATGAGGCCAGGCAGAGTGGGCTGAGGGTGTCCCAGAGGGACCAATCCAGACAGGACCGACAGGGCTACCCTCATCCCAGATCCACCTAGAAGATGCCCCCACAACACTCCCTGGCAGAATGTCCCTATCCAGCCTGAGAGAAGTACACTAAAGGCATTCACATAGGGTCTTGGCCCGCCCTGATGAGGCTTCTTGCTGTTTCTCAGTTGCCAGGGAGGAGAGTGGATGCAAGGAAACCCTCGAACAGGCACCATGGAGGCCGATGCACTTTAAATTAAGCTTCCACTGTTTACAAGAGGCTGGGCTTCCCACAATTCCCTCGGTGCACGGGGCTTTGAGGCGGTGTGTTTAGCCTGTTTGTTCTTTTAGAAGTGCGCCTGGGAAGCTGGCAGCTATTTGTTTCCGAAAGGTGGGCGCTCATCAGGTGGGTGGTCTTTGCATTTTCTGTGTGCTTTGCTTCCCTTCCTCTTCTTTTCAGGACCGCTGAGGGGTTTACTTTCCCCTGGCCCACAGTGCTCAGAGGTTTGGCTGCACAGCGCATCTGTGCTGGGTTTTCCCACAGGCCCCTGCGAAGGCGGCCCAGTTGTCTTCAGAAAGCCCTGGGCGGCCCCGTGCGGGGGGTGGGGGGGCAGCGGGGCTGCAGCTGTGGGCCTCCTCCCTTCTGCAGGAGGCTTTGATCAGGTTTTGCGGGGGTTGCAGGCAGCCTGACCTCCCATCTCCAGCGTCTCTCAGGTGGAAAGTTCTGTTCAGCCTGTCTGTGGCTTCAAAGGCTGTCCCTCCTTCGGGCCGGGCCAGGACTGATAATGGTTCTCGTTTTGTTGTCGTGTGATCTCCCGGCAGCCCCCAGCTTTCCATTGACAGGCTTCTGCTTGTTTGCTTGGGCTGCTCTGGCTGAACTCAAACCACCTTTCTGGTTGAGGAAACACATTGACATCCTCTCCCGTTGAGGCTCCTTTGATGGCGCAGATATGGCCGCCAGCCCAGACAAAGGTGACCGAGCCCACTGCAGCCAGGCACCTGGGGAATCAGACCCTGGCACTGGGCAGAGCAGAACATCTGAGGGGCCATGAGCCCCGCGGGTCCTCGAGGAGGAACCCTTGGCCCCGCCCTTCCTGTCTCCTCAGTCCGGGGCTGAAGGAAGGTGATGCTTTCTGTCCAGTTCCCCCCAGGAATCCAGTCGTGGGGCCTGAAGGCGCTCACCACCCCATGAACACAGGCAGAGCAGAGGAAAGGCCACAAATCCTGGAGCTGACTATGTTTCCTGAGAACTTGAGCAATTCACTGTCTGAGCCGTAGGCACTAGGCCAGCCAAGCTCGGGAAGTTCCTTTTCTGGCCTATTATTGCCAAGGGTTGTGGCCTTACAGCTTCAGTTCTCAGCCCCAGGGGTAAACAACAGCTAATGCAGCCACTCCAGGGCCCACTTCCGGCTCCCCCACCTCCCCAACGCCGCTGACCCTGGGCTTGGCCTCCCAGGGCTGGGCTGGCTGGGGCGAGAGGACCAGGGCTGGACGACCACGGCGGCCGTCAGCGGGTTCTGATGGGGGTGCTGCCTCGCTGAGGGCCGTGCGCCTCACCGTGAGGACGAGGTTAGGCTGCACACTGCCCTTCGGTTTCCTCATATTTAACATGAGTGTGGCCAAGGGCAACAGCAGCGGTCAGGAGAGCATCCTTCTTCCCCAGCCTGATAGCACAGAGCTCTTCCTTCCTTTTGATCCGTACTCAAAACAACTCCAGCAATAGAACAATGACCTGGGAGGAGGCCGGGGGGATTTATTATGCTGCTGTCCTGCGGCTCAGCCTCGCCTGACTTTATCTCGCACAGAGGTCTGCCTGGGAGGAAATCTGGCAGGTCCTAGGGTCATCTCTGGGCTCCAGCTCTCTCTCCAACCCAAAGCGCTGGAAGGACAGGGAAGCAGCTGCCCTGTTAGCCACGGCCCTGCCTCAGCCACAGCCAGCAGGGGATAGGTGTAGATCCCCTAAACCTCCGACGGGGACTCTGGGAAAGGCACAGGGACTCCAGCCAGACAAGAGGGGGCCCCAGATGTGCCGGGCTGCTCAGGACAGGGCTCATCTAGAGCCTGTCTCTCAGTTGGCTCCCCCTCTTCTTCGTCTCGGCTGCGGAGGGAGTGATGCGGATATGTTCTCTCTGTGTGTGTGACTGTCCATCCAGTCTCTCACTTGGCAGAAGCCACTTGGCTAGGGCTTTCATCTCTTTCTCCAGCAAGGTCTGAGAGAAGAAAGCCTTGGGGCCAAGAGGACCAAGATGGGTCTCAGTTGTGACTATATTTGTCCACAATGTGGATATTTTGCTAACCCTCCACTGTTAGCAGGGCTTCCCAGGTGGTGCTAGCGGTAAAGAACCCCCCTGCCAATGCGGGAGACATAAGAGACCCAAGTTCGATCACTGGTTCAGGAAAATCCCTTGGAGGAGGACATGGCAACCCACTCCAGTACTCTTGCCTGGAGCATCCCATGGACAGAGGGGCCTGGCGGGCTACAGTCCCCGGGGTCGTGAAGAGTTGGGCACGACTGCGTGCGCCTGCGCGCACCATGCTACTGTCAGCAGAGTCCAAACAGGTTCTCTCAGCAAACACTCTGTCATCCATCACCCAGCTGTAGTGCCAGCGCTGCTAATATTCAGAAGATAAACAAACCCCCTGCCATCATCCAGCTGAGTGCTGCGGGATGTTGCGGGAATCTGGACCCACTGTCTTTGCGGAGCTTGAACCTTGTGTAATGTTGTGGGTCGAGCATAGGTAGACATGGGCTCACTCGGTGAGTGACCTTGAACAGGCTCTAGGACCTCTCAGAACCTCAGTCTCCTCGCCTAGAAGATAGGGATGTGAATGCTAATCTTGTGGGATTATTTTGAGGATTACACAAGATAATGTACATATCTAGTACGTATTCAACATTCTAGGAGTGTGGTTATTCCTGTTACCACTGTTTCAAACAGGTAGGGAGTATGTCACCTGACCTCCTTAGATTTTGAGTAACTTCTTCAAGTGAGATGTGAGCCCCGCGCCCAGCTGCGAGGGCCAGGCATGTGAGGAACAGAAGAGGAAATGAACCTGAAGCATAAAGTTCACCTCAGTCAGTAGCAGCAGATCCAGGACTGAACTTGGTTTTCCAGACCCTTCCACTCTGCAGTCCCTAATTCTCTCTGTGCATCTCCCCTGTATTAGCTGCAGCAAGTGATAACAAGCCTTATGGCTTAAACAACAGAACTTTATTCTTCCACAGTTCTGGAGGCCAGATGTCCAAAGTCAAGGTGTTGGCAGGGTCAGGCTCTTCCCCAGGGGAGGATATGTCCTTGGCTCTGCCAGCTTCACATGGCTCCAGGTGCTCCTTGGCCTGTGGCGGCATCACTCCAGTCTGGCCTTCTGTTACAGGGACAGTTGTCACTGGATTTAGCCCACCAGGGTAATCCAGGATGATCTCATCTCAAGATCCCTAACTTAATTACATCTGCAAAGACCCGTCTTCCAGAGAAGGTCACATTCACAGGTTCCAGGGATTAGGGTGTGGACATACCTTTTCGGGGGCACCATTAAGCCCACCACACCCACTAACTCTGCAAACTGTCTCATTGGATTATGACTAAAAAGCTAAGAGCTCTCACTTGTGGCTGGGGAGGAGGCTCTCTTCTTTCTAGGCTGACATCACCAGGTTACCATTTGACCCCCTAAAAGGGAGTGTGGCTCATCTTTGAAAGATAACCTGGCTGTTCCTTCTTTCTTTACTGGCAGATAGCGAGGACCATAGTGAGTCCCTCCTGCTCTGTGAAAAACTGAGGACCACCCCAGCTCAACCATACCCAGAGGCAGGGTTCAATTTGAATTCAGAGCTGCATCCTGGGGCCTCCTGTTCTTAGCCAGATACATTGGGGTTTCCAACCTCATTTTGCCTCTGAGGCTTATGAGTGAGCTTAGAAGACCTACTTCCTAATGGTGTGGTGAGTCTCCTTCCCTCCAAATCCCTGCAAGCACTAATTCTCGCTGCGCTCAGGCCCTTCCCCTTTTCTCCTTGCCACCCTCCCGAGGCCCCACACTTATGGAGAACACCCAGGGGACCCATTCTTCTCTTTTCTCAGAGGCCTCCTCAGGCCCTCCTCCCTGGCTCCTCTTCTCCTTTTCCTCTTTCAGACCCTTGTTCAGCCATGAAGGCCTCTGTCTAATAGAGTATCGTCCCAGGGGTTCAGCCCTCTCAGGAAGGCCTCCCCCCAGATGGCTGAGACCTCAGCTGCCAGACTGTGAGAAAAAGATTAGAATACTGCAGTATTTTTAACTCTTCCAATCAAATAATACTGATATGTAGATTTAAGGCAGGCATTGGTTCCTTCTAGGTGGTTTTGAGAAAGAAACCAGTTTTGTGCCCTTTCTCTCTGAAGAATCAGATACAGCAGGGGACTCTGCCTTACCTTTCTTCTCAGCAGGTTACTATTAATAATTCTGCTCTCACATCTCTCTCTTTAAAGGTGGTGTTTCTATTTCTGGCTCGCAGATGTTGCTGAGTGGTGTGTGGAGCATTCAGCATTCACAAATGTAGGCGCTCTAAACACTGGATCACAAGCTAACAGTCCCACATGTTTACTGGAAAATGGCCAAGGGTGGAAAAGTCACTGCGACCCTACAATCGTGAGGATAAGTAGGAGTGAAAATTAACTGGAAAGAAGTGAAAGAAGACAGAGTAGACAGTGAAATTCTTCAGTGTGTTCCTTGTTTAGCTGAGAATAACATGGCAAGACAGATGGGTAAGAAGCTCATTAGTCTCTGAACCATCCTTCGGCTTGTCTACCAAGGGTTCCACTTTCTCCCCTTTCCCTGTCCACATGTGTGTGCAGAATCTGTATCTTCACATACAGAGTGTGAGTTCTGTGTACATGGAAAATGGCCCTTTAGACCTGGGAGGGCCTCGTGTCACTTTAGAATGTGACTCTCAGAAGGATAAAATCTGACCTGTGCTGGTGGGAATGTAACACAGTTCAGTCACTGTGGAAAACTGTGGCAGTTCCTCCAAAAGTTAAACATAGAATTACTATATGATCCAGCAATTCTACTAACCTCATAGAATTGAAAACAGGTGTTTGCTTAAATACATATACACACAAACTCATAGCAGCACTATTCACAACAGCCAAAAGGTAGAAACAGTCCAAATGTCCATCAGTGGATGAATGGATAAACAAAAAGTGGTACATCCATACAATGGAATATTCAGTTCGGTTCAGCTCAGTCACTCAGTCGTGTCCAACTCATTGAGACCCCCTGAATCACAGCATGCCAGGCCTCCCTGTCCATCACCAACTCCCGGAGTTCACCCAAACTCATGTCCATTGAGTCAGTGATGCCATCCAGCCATCCCATCCTCGGTCGTCCCCTTCTCCTCCTGCCCCCAATCCCTCCCAGCATCAGAGTCTTTTCCAATGAGTCAACTCTTCGCATGAGGTGGCCAAAATACTGGAGTTTCAGCTTCAGCATCAGTCCTTCCAATGAACACCCAGGACTGATCTCCTTGCAGTCCAAGGGACTCTCAAGAGTCTTCTCCAACACCACAGTTCAAAAGCATCAATTCTTCGGTGCTCAGCTTTCTTCACAGTCCAACTCTCACATCCATACATGACCACCAGAAAAACCACAGCCTTGACTAGATGGACCTTTGTTGGCAAAGTAATGTCTCTGCTTTTGAATATGCTGTCTAGGTTGGTCATAACTTTCCTTCCAAGGAGTAAGCGTCTTTTAATTTCATGGCTGCAATCACCATCTGCAGTGATTTTGGAGCCCCCCAAAATAAAGTCTGACACTGCTTCCACTGTTTCCCCATCTATTTCCCATGAAGTGATGGGACCGGATGCCATGATCTTCGTTTTCTGAATGTCGATGGAATATTACACGGCCATAAAAAGGAATGAAGTACTGATTCATGCTATAATGTGGATGAACCTCAAAAACATGCTAGTTAAAGGAGCCAGACACAAAAGGTCACACTCTATATGATTCAGTTTATATGAAATATCTAGAAGAGGTATATCCAGAGAGACAGAACACAGATTGGTGTTTTTTGGGAGCTGGAGGAAGGCTGATTGGGGAGCACTACCTAATGGGTATGGGGTTTCCTTTCAGGGTGATGAAAATGTTTGGGAACCAGATAGAGGTGGTGGTTGTACACAAAATTGTGAAGGTACTAATCGCCACTTAATTGTTCACTTTAAAATGGTTATACTATGTGAATTTCACCTTGATAAAAATTTAAAATGTGGGGGGAAAAAAGAGAAAGAAAACCCAAAGCTGACCTTTGTGTTCCAGGCACACACCCCAGGCACTGCTCTCATTTTCACTTCATAGTGCCTTCCTGGGCAGACCTGTGTGCCCATTTTCAGTGCCAAGGCACCCAGTTGGCTTAGGGTGCAGATTACCGTCAGCCTTGCTCTTGATCCCACTTCGGAGACACATCCTGTAAAATGCCGTGACTAAAGCTGAGTCTGCATAGAGGCAAGCAAACGTTCTGGCAGAGAACAATGGATGCAGGTGAGAACACCTTCATAGCCAGACTGTTGTTTCACAATATTTGGGTTTTGTGGCGGTAAAATGGCCTTTCCAAACAAGATGAATGGGCTTGTATATTTCTTTGTCTTTAAGAATTTCTACAGGCTGCAAAGAAGAAAAAGAACACAAGTGGCAATACAGCTAGAAAAACATATTTAAGGCCTGCCTAAAGCACACAAAGCCCGTCTAGGACTCTTTGAAACTGTTGTTTGCTGAAGTTAGGAAGTAGAAAGTTCATGCTCCTATTACATTTGCTCCAACTCTGAGAAATACGAAGAGACCTTTTAGCTTTGTGCTTTTAGGACAGAGGAGATTTGGGACGTAAGAGGAGAAAAACGCCTATGAGGAGAACCGGGGGCACAGGGAGTTCTCCCTGCTAACTGGGGCAGAAAGTTGTAAGTCTGATGACTGAACAGTCACGCAGTCACGCCCTCACTCACTCACCCACTCAGTCGCTCACTCAGCATGGGCCTGACCTGCACCAGCAGACAGTGGGTCAGGATACTAGCTGGAGCAGCCAGAGGAGCCCCAGGCCCTGGCCTTCCTGCCTTTGCAGCTCAGTGAGAGAGTAGGGGTGGGCACCCTGGGAATGTCATGAGCATAGTGCTCAGACAGAAGCAGAGGGCCGTTAGAACTCCAGAGTTGCTGCCTGGGGTGATGGGAAAGGCCTCCCAGCATGGTGACATATGAACCCACAGTTGAACAGGACTGCAATAGGGGACGAATATTTCAGGCAGTTAAGCACAGCATCTGTGTTGGTCCAAAAGCCAGGAAAACAGGTGGCCCCTCTGGGATTCTGGGAACCTGGCATTTAGAAGGCTGGGGAGGGCTGCAGAGAGGAAGGGAGGCTGTCCAGGCAGGTCAGAGCCAGGCTAGGAAGAGCCTTGCATTTGACCCAGTACTTTCTGCTGACTTTTTCCTTTTCCTAAGAACAGCAGCCAAATATTTATCATAAGGCATTCCCTTTAATCCTCTCAATAGCCCCTTTATACAGATGAAGACACTGAGGCTCAAAAAGGTTAAGCAATATCCCTAAGAGGGCTGCACACATCACTGGGATGTATAAGGTGTAAAGAAATGCCCTGCATAGCTGAGCAGTTAGCACGGCGGAGGCAGGGAGGAGAATGGTTCAGGCAGGGCTCTAACTGCATGTGAAATATTTCATTTCTTAAGCTGGGTGTGGGTCAGTGTTGCTCCTTAAGCCTTTCTGTATGTGCGAAATTTTCCTAATGACTTTTCAAGTATTGGGGTAGCTTCAGTGTTGGAAAGCTTGCAGTGCATGCAGGCTGAGGAGCTCTTGGAAGCACAAGAGCTGCCCTTTCATGTTCCAATGCCTGCTGAGCTTCCCACTGTGTGGCATGTAAGTCTCTATGTTTTTATTCCCTTTGCCAAGGTCTCAGTGGCAACATTTGTACAGAAAAAAGGACAAGGAGGAGGTTTGACCCTCCTGGCCCTTGGGCAGATGGTTACTGGGACTGAATGTTTCCCAGGGAAGGATGCAGGAGGCGAGAGGAATGAGTCTAAGCTCCACTTTTTGTCCTTGGGGACGGTTTATACCCTGCTTGATGGTTATGTTCTGAGTTCTTTTTCAAGTGAATTTCCCTTCAGTTACACTGTTTGCTTTTCCTGCTAGAGCATCCTGCCCCCTCCAGTGCAGACTCCAGGAGGAGACCCAGCCCCTGCCTTCCTGATGTGCACAGCTTAGAACAAGAGCCGTCTGCCCATCGG
This sequence comes from Capra hircus, assembly GCF_001704415.2. NCBI lineage: Eukaryota > Metazoa > Chordata > Mammalia > Artiodactyla > Bovidae > Capra > Capra hircus. Next base: position 22,840,124 of record NC_030817.1, read on the forward strand.
ACATCCTTACCATTTCCAGCTATTGAGTGTAATCAGGTGTGCCAGGATCTGATTTCAAAGCCCAAAGCAAAGGCACTCTGAAGAATCCTTTCTCCCTGTTGCTACGGTGGGAGACACGAGGGACTGAACAAACAGGATGTGCTGAGAGCACCACAGAGCACTGCCTCAGCAAGACGGGAGGATGGGATGCAGGGCTGGGATAGACGGTCTGTGAGCTGGGGCACTGGATGTATGGCAAGTCATGCCCAGGCGAAGCAAGAACAAGATGAACAGACACCCTGATCCATCTGACAGCCTCTCTGGATGGTTTTTGATAGACAGTCGCACTCTTCCTGGGTCCAGGGAGTTACTGAATCCCTGCCCTACTAGAAGATTCCGACTCTGGCCATTTGCAGAGAACGTTGGTATTTTGGAAATTAGAACTCGCCATGCTTTGTGGGGTAGGAGAGGAGTGGAGCTCAGGGATTCACAGCAAGTCAGGCCTGATGTGGGGCGCAAGTAGGGAAGCTGCAATGGGTGCCGTCCAATGTTTCGGACCTGGTGAATCCATTGGTTTCTCTCTTTTATCCCAGACTCTGATTTTATCCCAGACTGCTGATTGGACTTGGTAACTTACGTCTAGTAAACTCTCTCAATCATGAACTTGAAAGAGTACAAAATCATTTCAGAGAACAATATCCTTCTTAAAATGATACGGGCCCAGGGAAAATTTCAGTACTTTCTCCTCTTCTTCCCACTGTCTATGTTTTTACATAGGAGAAATCAGAGATTAAAATAAGTGTTCATCAAGACCAAGAGGGGAAGCAACTTACACTGGGAGAAAGGGGGTGTCCCTGGAGATAGACTGATGCCCTTGCCAGTGGCACAACTTAGTATCTGCATCTGGTGCACCATCTTCAAAGATCCCATCACTGCTGGCTTTAGCCGGGGACGCTTGGAACGTTGCCTACAGGCTCTTCTGCTTCTTACAGTTACTGGGGGATGCACCTGGCATTTCATGGATGAGGCAGGAAGGACAAAGTCCCCTAGTACACAGGAGAGTCCCACACAACTGAAGAACTACTCCAGCCTTTTACTAATAGCAGGCATGGCTTTCAGCAATAGCGAAGAAAGAAAAATCCAGCTAAGGGTGGGTTATGGAAAGCACAGTGAACATGTGAGTTACAAATGATTTCTGTTTATGCAAAAAGATGACATGATTGGAGCTTTTCCTTAGTGTGGCCAGAGCGGAAATGGAATGTGAGGTCCTTGGGGGAATACTAGCTGTATCATATGCATTAACTAGGGCTGTGTTTTTGAAGGGGGCAAAGGGAAGCCAGCAGATACCATCCAGATTTTTCTTAAAGGGAGAGATGTGAAATCCATCATTCTACTCATAAGCAAAGGACCCTCAGAAAGAATTTGAATTCTAGGAAGATTTTAAGCACAAACACAATGTCTTTCAAAACTTGATTTGTGATTCAAGATGAACCACTGCTAACACTGGGGTTACCAAGCCACAGAGGGTGAGACAGGCAGGCCAATTAATCAAAAGGTGGCAGGAGCCTCCTCCAGGTGAGTTAATATACAAAGGGAAGACAGGAGCCAGGTGGAGAAGAGAAAGCCAAGAAGAAAGAAATACCCATTCCCTCATCTCCTGGTGTGGCCAGGAGACTGATCTGCTTGAGGGGAGCCTGGAGGCCTGATCTAACTTGAATTCTCTCTCAGAACCACTGTGGCTGGAGCTTGTCTAAGTAGAACTGAAACCCTTGCTCTAGATTCCACACATATGTGTTAATATGTGATGTTTACTTTGCTCTCTCTGACTTCACTCTGTATGGCAGTCTCTAGGCCCATCCGTGTCTCTACAAATGACGCATTCTGTTCCTTTGTGCGGCTGAGTAATATTCCACTGGAAATACATGCCACATCTTCTTTACCCCTGCCTCTGTCAATGGATATTTAGGTTGTTTCCAATCCTGGCTATTGTAAATGGTGCTGCCGTGAACACTGGGGTAGCATGTGTCAAATAGATGGCTAGTGGGCACCTGCTCTAAAGCACGGAAGCTCAGCTCAGTGCTCTGTGAGGACCTAGATGGGTGGGAGGGAGGTCCAAGAGGGAACGCATAGATGCATGTATGTAGCTGATCTACTTTGTTGTAGAAAGCAGAAACTAACAACATTGTAAAGCAATTATACACCAACAATAAAATAAAGTAAAAAAGAAACCCTTGCTTTGTCCCTCACTAATTGTATGATCTAAACCTGAACTTTGGTCCCTCACTTGAAAAATGGGTTAACAGTACCGCCCCAGAGAGTTGTTAGGGAAATAAGTGAGCATTTATTGAGCACCTAATAGGTGCCAGGACTGGTATAAGGTACCATAGTGCCAGCGGTCAGACGGCTGATAGTTTTGTGAGATCACTTATGTAGTGAGTTGAGCGCAGACACTGCCCAGCACACAGTAGCTACTCAACAAACGTCCAGAAAAATGTATTTTCCAGTCTAAAATCATCATAGTTATGTTGTGTGAAATGAAGGAAAAATAGACAAGTAAGGCTTGGCTGAGTGGTGAAGGCAGCAAAGACCCAGTCCTGGGATCCTTGTCCCTGCCCTGCTACCCCCTCCAATTACTTTATAACTCTACCAACCTGGCGTCCGTTTGTACCAACCTGTTTGTGCCAGGCCTTTGGACTTGACATGGCACTTTGTATCTTACATATGGGTTTTACATAGGAGGGAATGTCAGAAGTTTTCAAACCTCCTCATTAGAGCAAGAAGTATTCCACGGAGAGCCTGCAGAGATGGTGGAGGAGATTTTGAGCTCATATTCCCTTCAACTGGAGTAGCCTTTCTTGGTCTGCTTTATACCCTGGACCTCTGTGAAAGATCCAACCTATTTATTGAGGGTCCTTAATGTGCCTGACACTGCTCAAGGTGCTTAGGACACAATCAAAGATGCCTGCCCATCAGGGCTTAAATTGTAGCGGGGAAGACACACAATGAATGGTTAACATAGTGAGTTATTTGTCCTGTTGCATGGTGATGAGTGCTTAGGGAAAGCACAGGTAGAACAGGATGGGGGTAGGGACAGTGGGCTGCAGCTTAAACTGGGTAGGTCTCATGGAGAAGATGACACTTTGGCAAAAACCAAGCAGTCAGAGAGTCATGCCAGAATCTGGGGAAAGAGGTGTGGGCATCAGCTGCAGACTGTCTGGGGAAAGAGCATTCAGACAAAGGGTTTGGAGTTGCAGGGACCCCAAGGGGAAGGGTTCCTGGTAACTGGAGGAAGGGCTTGCAGACCTGGGTGGCTGCAGCAGGTGAGCCGGGGGGGAGCTTTGAGATAGGACACCAGGTGCTTCTGGGCACATGGGGCTTTAAGGACAGGGGAGAGACTTTGCTTCCAGTCTCAGTGAAAAGGGAGCCACTTTGGAGTTTTGAGCAGAAGAATAACATGACCTGATTTATCTTAAAGCCGGAGGATGGGTTAGTGTAGTAACCCTGGTTCAGATCACACGGTAGGCTGGAAAATCACCTGTTTGCCTACTTGCTAACCCTCATGGGTCCCTCAGGCTGAAAATGAGACAGATTATCTCTGTAACCATTTTACACATTGGGAAATTGTGACTTAGGGAGGTCACATGCATTCACTGAGGTCACAGAGTTGGAAGGTGGCAGTCTAGAAACTAAAGTCCTATAGCCTTCTCTGAGTTACTCTCGGCAGGTCGCTGGGCACCAGGATCTGTCTGCTCCACGGTGTCCACATAAGTTTGTTGTGTCCTTGACGACTCTTTTGGTCGCAGGAAAAACCATGTGGGACTACAGTAGCCCTTGCTAATCTGCAGAGAATGTAAATTTAAGACCCCCAGTGCCTGAACCTGGGAAAGTACTGAACCCAGTATATCATATACCTTTTCAAGTCAAGAAATGTCACCTTTTCACTTAAAGGAAGCACTTCACTGCTTCTCTCTGGCACAACCAAAGTGCCAGTATCACTGCTCTTGCACTTTGGGGCCATTATTAAGTAAAATAAGGGTCACTTGAACACAAGCACTGTGATACAGTCAATCTGATAACCCAGAAGGTTCAGTTCAGTTCAGTTCAGTCGCTCAGTCGTGTCTGACTTTTTGTGACCCCATGAATTGCAGCACGCCAGGCTTCCCTGTCCATCACCAACTCCCGGAGTTTACCCAAACTCACCTCCATCGAGTTGGTGATGCCATCCAGCCATCCCATCCTCTGTTGTCCCTTTCTCCTCCTGTCCCTAATCCCTCCCAGCATCAGAGTCTTTTCCAATGAGTCAACTCTTTGCATGAGGTGGCCAAAGTATTGGAGTTTCAGCTTCAGCATCAATCCCTCCAGTGAACACCCAGGACTGATCTCCTTTAGGATGGACTGGTTGGATCTCCTTGCAGTCCAAGGGACTCTCAAGAGTCTTCTCCAGCTCCACAGTTCAAAAGCATCAATTCTTCGGCACTCAGCTTTCTTCACAGTCCAACTCTCACATCCATATATGACCACTGGAAAAACCATAGCCTTGACTAGATGGGACCTTTATTGGCAAAGTAATGTCTCTGTTTTTTAATATGCTGTCTAGGTTGGTCATAACCTTCCTTCCAAGGAATAAGCGTCTTTACTAAGAAACTAATGGGTGGGTAGAGCATACAGTATAGATACGCTGGACAAAGAGATGATTCATGTCTAGGGCCGGATGGAGCTGAACCGTGCAAGACTGCATCACGCAGAAGGGCGTGCAATTTAAAACTTAGGAACTGTTTATTTCGGAGATTTTCCAGTTAGTATTTCTGGGCCATGGTTGATGGTGGGTAACTGAAAGCATAGAATGTGAAACCATGGAAAAGGAGGGACTACTGTAATTTGCTTTCCAAAATCGGTATTTTACTTAATTGAAAAATCCAGTTTTCCCTTTAGGCTTTCAAGTCTGCCTTACAAATCTTACTTTATTCTCATTAGACATCGTAGATGCTCAATAAAAGTCTGTGGGTGATGTCCTCACATTTCAAAGATCCTTTCTTGCCTGATGCCTCAACAATGCACCCAATATATTCTACATCCCACTTTGTACATCCTGCAGTAAATCACGCCAGAAAGGAAGAGAGAGCCTGCTGGCAGCCTGGGGTGGAGGTGCCACCGGGCCAGATGGAACTGATGAAAGGAGGGAGGGGGAGCTCTGGGGTCCAGGCTCAGGGGCGACTTCCTGCCAGGCCTTGTGCTGCGGCTCAGGCCACCAGGGACAGGAGACTCCAGAGACCCCTGAATGAAGGAAGAAAGGGAAATGCTTTCCCTATTCCCTCTCTTCCTTCTTATCCTGACTCTGGAAAAGTATGTGGGAGGACAGAGTGGCAGGCTGGTTTTGCTTTCTGCTATGTTGATTAACAAGGGGCAGCTTTGCAGCAAAGAGCTGCCTCCAGTAGTCTCTCGGCTCTTCTACTTCCTTTGCTCTCCCCTCTGCCTCTCAGGACTCCAGCCCTCCCCTCCCCTACCTCCCCTCCCTGGTTCTTTGGGTCTCAGAGCTCTCAGCCTCTCCCCCCCTCCACATTTCCCTCCAAACCCCACGCTCTTTGTTGCTGAATTCAAGGTTCTCAATACAATAAAGCTTTGATGATTTGCCTCAATTGAGGAGGAATGTCAGCTTAAATGAATGAGGGTCTGAATAATAGAATTTTAAAGCAAGGTTTAGTTGCTTTCGTGTTGGAAGGCATCCTTTCCAGGGTAGAAGCTTTTGCATTTACATGCAGTTAAGAGCTCATGTTGAGAAATGGGGCAATGTGTCTTAGAGACCCTTTTACGTGCTTCAACAGAAGAGCCCTTTATAATTGGCATATACTTTCTTTGAATGTTTCTGTTCCTCAAGCCTTTCATTTTTAGTGACCAACATTTCTTATATCGCCATGATTTTACTGGGCTTCTCACACATCCGCCACAGTTTCATCACCTAAATCCTTTATGACAGACATTTGTACTCTAAAAGTCTCTTTAGACATTTCATGTATAAAACCTTAAAAATAACAACAAAAAAACCAAACCCTTAAAAACAACAATAAATAAAAACCTTATAAGTAATGAAAAAGTTTCTGTGTCCTGGATTATAATACCACTATCATTAAGATGGTACTAACGTATCATCTCTAATAAACAATCCCTCACAAAAACCACTTCTCTGGACCCTATCTATAAAAAGGAATCCTCTACATCTGATTGGGTTTTACTTTCTTGCAAAATATGAGGAGTCTCTGAGGGAGTTAAAACTCCCAGTCTCTCCCATTCAGCACCATTAAGCCCAACTCCTCCCCCCACCCCATTTCCTTACGGCATCTTTGTCACATTCCATTCCTACATCCTGCCAGGAATGCTCACGAAGATGAATGTTAACAAACATTAAATCTAGAAAAGTATACTTGGGTGTTCATAGACTGTTTCCTCTATGTTGCTGGATGTTTTAAAATGTCATAAACTAAGAAAAACTCACTAAATTCTAAGAACAGCAATATGGCCAAGTGACCCTTGAAAGAAAAGGAAGACCAGATCCAGTCACCACTGTCCTCCTCCTCCTCCTCCTCGGGATTCCCATGCCTGTGTGGCGCAAGGCTGAGTCTCACTTATAGGTACTGTAACAAAAATTATGCATGATGTGTTTCTTAGTAATGTTCACACTTTTGTAAATCCTTTCATTTACTTTTATTTCCTGTGGGGGACAGGTAAGGCAAACATGGTCTGCATTTTACAGATGAGGAAACCAAGAGGTTTATTGATACTACCTAATAATACTGGCTCCGTTATTAGTTTCTTATTAGGAAGCAGGCATTCTTCTAGGCATCTACATGTATTAACTGATTTCATTCTCATAAAACCTCTGAGTTACATGCATAATTTGCCCAAGATTATAAAGCTAGTAAGTGGTGGGCTCTAATATGAACCCAACAGTGTACTCTTGACCCTGAGCTCTTAAACACCTACATCCTCATGTGATGACATTATAGATGTCTTTCTAGTATTCTGAGAATGGAAATCTGCCAGCCTCCAGGGTTCAATTAGACTGTAAATGTGTTTATTTGACCCACAGTATTTTATAATTTTTGAATTACTTTCCGTAATGTAAAGATTTATTTAAAGAAAAATGTCATCTGAAGATCCAGAATTCTGGCTTCCCTTGAAAAATCAGAAGTTCTGGCAACATTATCTCCTTTAAAAGGAGGCAATTAAGGTTAAACGAGGTCATAAGAGGAGACCCTAATCCAAGGTGTCCTTACAAGAGGAAGAAGAGACACTAGGAGTGCACGTAAAGAAAGGCCACACGAGAACTCAGCATGAAGGCATCCATCTGCAAGCCAAGGAGAAAGGCCCCGGGAGAAACCAAAGCACCTGGTACCTCCAGCTTGGACTTCTAGCTTCCAGAGCTGGGAGAAAATAACTTTCTGCTGTTTAAGCTCTTCTGTGGTATTCTGCTATGGCAGCCTTAGCAGACGAAGACAGCAAGGAATTGTTTTCCATGCACCCCCCGCCCATCTGTTCTGCCTCCCCAGCCCCTGGCCCCTTTGCTCAGCACAGGTAATCACCTAACACCTAAGGGCATTTGGATCAGTTATTAAACGGAGTGGTCAGCAGCCCAAGAAGTTCTGTTACTTCTGCAGGGTGTAAACACCACCATCAGATGGTCTGGGAGGGTGGGGAAAGGGCTGGGAAGAGGCCACTACCAGCGAGATGCACTCGGGGCATTTTGCTAAACTTGAAATGGGGAGATGCTGCCTGAAGTACACAGCATGAGGAGACTTGGGAGCTGAGATGTGGGGTATTAGCAAAACTCAAGGTGGGTTAAGGCACATTAAGAGTTATAGGTCCATCCAGCTATTACAGGTCCATCCAGGCCACTGCTTGGGTTTAGCAAACTGGTTTTGTCTGCAGAGTCTGAATTAAGCTTAAACAGAGTGATGGTCAGAATAATTACTGCAGAATTGGTTTCATCTTAAGCTTTCCTATGGGTCTCCTCCAGGTGTTCTAGTTAGAGAAGCTTATATTTTTAACACAAAAATGGGTGGTTGTTTGCTGATTAACCCCAGAGGGGCCTGGAGAACTGGGAGAAAGCCGAACTGGGAGAAAGCCAACCTGGCTTCTGCTCCATCTTTGCATCAACTTTCAAGCTGTTAGAGTAGTAATGACTGTGGAGGGGGGATGATGGGAGGGAGAGACATCAGACAAACCCCAGATGGGCCCTCAGATCCCAGGGGACAGCCAATAGCAAGAGACTTCAAACCCAGATTTCAAATGGAATAAGCAGAGATCTGGAAGTGATCCAGTGAAACTGGCTCTAGAATCTCATAGCAACAGGTTTAGAAACACCATTACCACCACCTCCTCTGCCATCTTAGATTCCTAGGGAAACTGCAATTTTGTTGTTGTTTAGTCGCTCAGTGGTGTCTGACCCCATGGACTGCAGCACCCCAGGCTTCCTTGTCCATCACCGACTCCTGGAGCTTGCTCAAACTCATGTCCATTGAGTCGGTGATGCCATCCAATCATCTCATCCTCTGTCAACCCCTTCTCCTGCCTTCAATCTTTCTCAACATCAGGCTCTTTTCTAATGAGTCAGCTCTTCACATCAGTGGTCAAAGAATTGGAGCTTCAGTTTCAGCATCAGTCCCCTCGATGAATATTCAGGACTGATTTCCTTTAGGATTGATTGGTTTGACCTCCTTGCAGACTAGGGGACTCTCAAGAGTCTTCTCCAACACCACAGTTCAAATTTTAGTCAGTAGATAACAGTGTCAGTCATAGGACAAGGGTTGAGCTGTTTTAATCAACAGTAACATACTCAGAGCTCAGGAGAGAGCAAGAAAATACAGGGTTGTCTAGATTTCCCTGGAATTCATTTCTAGCTTCATGTCCACTGAAAGGAATATGGAAATACTGAAAGTTGAATGTAGATGGTTTGGGATGGGTTTTTATCATCTGATGAGGGACAAAGGGAATAGTCTATAATGAATAAAAGGCGAAGCTCAGTATCACAAGTCAATTTTCTCCCTAGTCCCTCTTGATGTGTGGAATTTAGACAAGCACAGTTTCTCTGACTCAGCTGAAATAGGGCAACACTATACATGCCCAGTCCTCCACAAGCATCAGGAAGATTTGTGAAAACTGCCAATGCAGAGCTTTGTGCATCTTGGGAGGACACAATTGGCAAAGACCTTATTTGAACACAGTCCTTCATTTGTGTTCTAACCCTTAGTTTGAAAGTAAATTGTTTGGCATTTACTATTCAAGGATCTGAGATCAGGGCTCCCTGAAGCCTAGGTGGGGCCAGGGAAAGGCAAGGATCTGGGGTGGGGACTTGGAATGCTATGGTTCACCCAAGTATTCTACGGTTCATCATCAGGGGTCAGAAGGTCTTGAGGATTAGTTGAGCCAGAATACCTTCCCTCTCTGTTTGGTCAGCCTTCTTCAGTGGACATTTTTCTTTTGCTTCTGCAGATGTCTGGTTTTGGGGAGAGGGAAATTGCTGTAAAGACTGGGAGAAAGAGGAAAGTGGTGCTTCTGGGGAAAGTGTGCTTCTGGTGGGAATGAGATTTTCTTTAACTAAGAAAGGATTTTATTTCCATTCCTCCTTCCGTATCACACCTCCTCCAATTTTCCTTCTATTCTCACATACATGTTAAGATCTCTTCCTTCCATCCCAGTCATACACCTCTGTGGCTGGGTACTTTCACAGGAGAAGAAGCAGGATACAGAAGTCAGGGGTATGTGCACGCATGCTACATTGCTTCAGTCATGTCCAACTCTTTGTGACCCTGTGGACTGTAGCCCGCCAGGCTCCTCTGACCATGGGATTCTCCAGGCAAGAATACAGGAGTGGGTAGCCATCTCCTCCTCCAGAGGATCTTCCCGACCCAGGGATCGAATTCACATCTCTCACATCTCCTGTTTTGGCAGGTGCATTCTTTACCAACAGAACCACCTGGGAAGCTAGAAGTCAGGGTTGGAGGATGAGCAATAGTGGGGGACCAGGCTGTGATGGGGGGTGTCTATGGTGATAAGAAGGGGAGATAGAAGAAAGAGAGAGAATGAGAATCTGCGCAGCAGTCTGGTTAAGGGTACAAACAGTGGACTATGGTTCACCATTCCTGTCCCACTCTCCATGGTCTCTCTAATGGAGTTGCCTTGGCCATCTCTGCTACTGCTTACGCAGCCATGCTCTCAGCTCCTCCTTCAGCCCACAGTAGACTGGCTGGCTAGTGACCAACGATGTTATCTGAGAAAAAACAATAAGATGAGTCCACGTCAATCATATTTTCCCCTAGGAATTCCAACTACTAAATACCAAGGAAAAATGCCAACAGACTTGGAGTTGAAAGGCTGAGGTGGACAGAGAGGAGCTCAAGAGACCAGGACGAGCATATGCCAGCTGAAGTTCTGAATAAGCAGAACTGTAGTATGCAGGGCATGTCTGCTGGGAGAGAGTTGCCTTCGGCATGTATGCAGAGAGAAGCAGAGACTCTAAGGTAATGAAGCCCCAGCGTTGCCTTTGCTCCTCAAGGTTTTCCAGTTCCAAATCCCTTGTACCCTTAACAACATCTGTTCCCTTTTACATAAGTAACTGAGTTTCTGCTCAATGGAAAGAGCTTAACTATAATCGTTTGCTCAAGTTCTTGTAAGTAAGCTGAAATTGAATTATTATCTGAATACATTTGCTTTGGGGAAAAGGAGTAGGTTGGTTCCCTTCGCAAACATGACCTACCACCACGGCTTACTTGGAAGCATCTTGCGTTCTTGAGATTAGGTTTTAGGCAGGAAATGGTGTGGCCCAATTTCTCCTTTTGTTCTTCTGATGTCAGAGCAAGTCAAAACTACATTTCAGTCCTGAAGAAAGGAGATCTTGGCATCTATAAAGAACTGGTTTAGTCTAAGAAAGGTAGGACCTTTTAAAGTTACTAAGATCCATGTCAACAAGTCTCTCTAAGGGAAGCTTCAAAAGCACACATTTTTACTTAGTTCAAAAGAGCAGAGAGGTGTGGCAGCCATATTGGTTCACCAGCGAGATCTCGTGAATCATTTCTCATCTCGGATTTCAGGGCTCAGGAGGGCTAAACTGGAAGGAAAACTGAGAGCAGCTCTTGTCAATAGGAGACCGCAGCCATTATGTCCACAGCCTCTTGGAAATGTCCCCCAGCAAGGCTGCCATCAGCACTTGACTGAAAACACATGCACGCAGCCCGCTCAGAGCAGGAATTCATTATTGGAAGAATAATAAGGGAAAGTTTCTTTTTTCTTCTCTTCTCTGCTGCTGGGAAAGCTGCTTTCTGGAAAAATCACAGGGCTTAGAGGGAATTTGAATCATGTCTGGTAACAAGGGATGGAATGGAGGCAGAAGGGCACATTTCCAGAAGTCTTTTCACACCAAAGCATGATGGTCCTGGGCAATTTAAGGTGAGTCGTTCTGTCTTAGATATTTAAATTGGGCCATGGCTGCCTTTAACCCATTATCCTTTCCCAGAGTTATTAGTATCGATAGCTTAAGGAAAAAGAACCCAAAGTTAATTGATTTTCCCTTGCTACTCCTCTTTTTCAAAAAGGTCACCATTTTGTGGACTAAAATGGGCTACAAAATTATTTGGTCTTCAGTTCTCAACCCTACCCCATAAGTCTTTGCTAAATGCCCAGTAATCCAAGGGAAAGGAACAAGGGGTGGATGTGAAGGAAGGAGACGTTTACCACTTGCTGGGTCTAGAGTATGTGGCAGACATTGCAAGTGTTTACCAATCTCCAGTTCTCCTTTCCTTCCCAATATAGTCGAGGTTCCCAGCTCCTTGGAGTTGGGGACGGGTGGATGCATGATTACTTGGCCATGAAAGTGATTATGTGTTGTTTCTTGGAAGAGGCACCTAATTGCTAATATACAACACCTCCCCTCACTGGCAAATGTGAAATGCATGTTGATACTGAATTGAAGAATTGAATCATCACGCAGAGGACAGCCTCCTGGGAGGGTCTCTCAGTTATGCACAGACGTGGTTTTAAGTCACTGAGATTTCAGGGAGTTGCTTTCAGTAACAAAAGCAAGTCTGTCCTGACTTGGGCCCACTATTGATTGGTCTTCTCTCCTCCAGGCTCTGTTTGGAGTTCTGGAGCACTTGTGCTACATCTGAATCCCACCTTCACTGAAATTCAGAGAAGTAGGCCATGTGCTTTCTCTCCCACTTAGGCTATTCATCTGAGAAGAGCGATGGACTGTTTTGCTCCATCTGCGCAAAAGTGGCCTCTGCTGAATTCTGTAATGGAATATAAAGACGTTGCTCTCATAGGCATCAGACAAAAATGATGATAATAGTATTAAAACCAAAGCTTAGGGAAAAAATGACACTCCCAAGTGGTTCTAAGACCATGATTTTTGAGGTCAGAATCTGATATTTTGCACTTCCTCTTACTTTCATTCCCCTCTCCTCCATTACCTAATCCTCATTGCCAATCTCCAGAATTCTCATTTGGCAATCCTGGGTTTGCAGGACAAACTTCTACAATCCTATCTCCGGGATTTGTTCACAACATCAAACTAAAAGACAGTAGGCATAGAGATTGGTACTTCTGGGTTAATTCAAAAGTGTTCACTCCATGGGCTGACAGGGACCACACACTTCTGAATCTTCACCAAGACTACAGCACATCAACAGAGCAGGTAGGATGCTAGCACACTTAGGAAGACAAAAGTTGGACTTTGCCTTACATATGTATAGCTACATACATCCCAAGAAATTACTGCATTACATCCAAGTTCAATAAAAGTAATTAATAATACAAGATGCTTCACTAGCATTCCATGAATGGTACCAGTTTGGCAGATTTTCAGCTCAGGAGTGCTACCTGTGTCTTCTTCCTTGTGAATATTTCCTGGGGGAGCTTTCCTATACATGTCTCCTCATTTTTAATGAAAAGAGAAGAAGGCAGTGATAGATCCTCTACCATATTCTCTGCAGTCACTTCTCCTGGAAGAGCCAACTACCAGTCCTGCTCTGATGATTCTTTTATTTGAATAAAAGAATTCTTTTATTTACTGATTCTTTTATTTACTGAATTCCTACTATGTGTACAATATTGTGCTGAGTATGTTAGTGGGGGTGACTAAGAAAGGTTGTAACAGCTATGAACAGAAAGAGTACAGGGGTGAGGGGAAAGAGGGGAAGAAGCAAGACTGCCAGGGTTCAAATCCACATTCCATCACGTTCTAGCAAGAGACAACTTTTCTTGCCTCATCCCTCATCTTTGAAGAAGGAATGACCTAAAGTCCTACCATGTGAGACTGTGAGGCGGTAAGATAAGCAGATGCAACTACAGTGTGTGTGTGTGTGTGTGTGTGTGTGTGTGTGTGTGTGTGTGTGTGTGACACACACAGCAACACTGAGTGTTGGCACGATGCAGACAGTGCTTAGGTCCTTCCCTGGCAGCTTAGTTTGTGATGAAAGCCCTGGTGGACCTTGAGCAGGAGAGCACAGGGATTGGTTTGTCTGTCAATCACTGAGCAGAGAGCACTGTCTTACTGTTTTCTGCGGTCAAAAAAAGAAAAAAAGGCCTCGGGCTTCCCTGGTGGTCCAGTGGTTAAGAATTGGCCTGCAAATGGAGGGGACATGGGTTCAATTCCTGATCTGGAAACTAAGATCCCACATACCATGGGGCAACTAAGCTCATGCGCACATCTACTAAAGCCCCTGCAACTAGATCCCGTGCTCCACAAGAGAAGTCATTCAAGTGAGAAGCCTGCACGCCACAACTAGAGAGTGTTCCCTGCTCACTGCAACCAGGGAAAGCCTGCACGCAGCAACGAAGACCCAGCGCAGCCAAAAACTGAAAAGAGAAAAAAAAGAGTGACCTCAAGTAGGAAGCTATTTAATCTTTAACATTTGGGATTGAGATACGTTTTCCTCATTCCTTTCTCAGACATTCCTAAGTGCCCTGTTTAATGTGTGAACTGCTTAGCTTTTCTTTCTTGGTGGACAGTGAAAGTGCAGAGAGAGCGAATTAATAGTTACAGAGAACAAAATATCTTTCTCAACTTCCCAAATAGTCCCTGGCTGTTTCAAGTCCCAGTGCCTTGTTTGCTCTCCAGGAATATCTTCCTTGATTCACTCCAGCTGCATAAAATGTCCTTCCTTTGCCCTTTCAGGCTGTGACTTGGGTGTACATCTACAATGTCAACTTTATTTTATTCTGCTTTATATTATAGCTGGGAGTACACGAGTCATTTCCATTCCTCATAATACACATAACCTATGTTTCTGAGCTTTGCCTTAGCATTTAGTACGTGTTCAACAAATGCTGAGTTTTGTTAAAAGACTTTGTCATTTAACCATTCTTTGCTGATCAGGTACCTACTTTGTGTACGACACTCTGTTGGGCATTGATGTCAGACGTGAGATAGGACAAAACTTGATTCTAGCACCCAAGGCATTTATAAACTTCTGAAGGGGAAGCAGATACAGAGTGATTTTATAGAGGACAGCCCGAGTGTCAGCAACAAGTTGGGGGAAAGAGGTCCCAATGCCAAAGGCTGGGAAGATTTGATGCCTGGCTTTGAAGGGGCTGAACCCCCCAGCTTTGATGCTTCGTTTGGAAACCTCATGCAGTGCGAGGAGTAGGCTGGGTCTTCTGCTGAAAATGACTAAATTATCCTATGGGTCACCAATTGATTGATTTGCTCATTGACTGGCCCAGCCTTAGGCTTTAAATATAAAGAAATCATTTCATCCTTTATTAAACACTGCATGAATCTCACTCTTTGTCCTACAGGGCTCTACACAATATACCAGTGAAACTTGAATTTACACCACAATACATGTACCACTAATGACCTTCCAAATGCCACTAATACCATACGTGTCCTGCTTCTCAGTTGGATCCGAACCTGTCAGTGAATTCTGAGCCCACTGACCTCCCTTTGACACAAGAGCAGACCCCCACGCCCATGCCCTCCCTCAGCCTCCCTCATCCTTCCAAGATTTCATTTCTGAATCAGTTACTCTTTGGAGACCCCAATTCCTTTACACCTACTCTTTTTATTTGGTGGACAATACTTTATTCGGAAATGTTCCCTCCTGTAATTACAAATCCTGTTAGTCCTCCTCCTCCTCTCCCCAGGGGGATTGTGGGCTTTAATTAATTAATGTGGTTAAACCGCTTTGAGGTGCCTGGTTGAAAGGTGCTATATAAGTGCAAATTATTATTATTATGGCTGTTGCCATCCAATGGCGGCAAAGCCTTCAGCCCCAAGCATCTAGAGACCTGAACAAAGGCCTCTTCATCTTCACCTTCCCTGCTAGGTCTGAGATGGCTGGCTCAATGGTAAAGGGGTGGGGGGGCAAATCTGTTACCATCTCAACAGCAATCAACTAATTAATCCCCATTATGTTGGCTTCCGTTTCCTTCTTCCAAGCAGCCCGGTCCTGTTTCATTTCACAAATCACGCCCCCATCAGCTCGAGACAAAGGTCATAGTGTCCTTATGGCCTCTGTTGGTCTAAAGGAAAAAAAAGAAGAGAGGGAGAGAAAGAATGTTGGAAAAACCATCGCTGTCATGAAATGCACTAGCTTCTCACCAGCAGCCTAAATAAATTTCTCCTTCTGGTGGCAGTCCTCTGACATGTGTACCTATCTATCTATTACACAGGGAGCCAATGGCTTCGTAAACCAGAGACACCGAGAAACTCAGCACAGGTGTGGGCTAAGGCCCCACAGCCCTGGCTAGACTGCCGATAGCTGTGAACAAAAGGGGAGCCTTTCTGGGCCGGGTGGGAAGAGGTCATCCAGAGACGCGGGAGCCCCCCTTCAGCTTCCTCTACTGCCCCCAGGTTTTCCCCTGAGAAAGCCAGCTGCCATCTGTAGCCAGGAAGCCCTCACAAAGGCTGGGGGCTGTGACTTAGATGTTTTGTGCTACACCTAGCACACCCCAGCCCTGAACAAATGCCTAGGGCTTCCACTGCGATGGGAGCCATTGAAAACAGCCCTGGCGGGGGTGGGGGGGACCTGGCCTCTCGAGGGGATGCTGCTGACCAAAATGCTCCTTACAAGGTTGTGCCTCAGACCCTTTGTTAGCGTGGACGTGGGCGAGCCTCAGGGGGTCATGTCTTCATCTGCCTCCATTTATCCTCCCTATTGAAGGGCTCCTTCAGGACATCGGTCAGTCTCTGTGGGAAGTGATTTGGAGAGCAACAAAGGAACTTGGGCCCTTTGGGGGGGCCTTCAGAATTCAGTAAACATCTGGACACGGAAGGCCAGGTTCTCAAGCAGTCTAGCTGTGGAGATGTCAAAAGAGAGAAAGAGCTGTGTGTGCAGTGCAAGCTCTCAGTTCTGTGGCGACATTTGTTGTTGAGAAACAGAGACACCCCAGTAGGTATATAGGAAGATTTTTCAAAAGCTCCTCTGTTTGTCAGTTTTTGTGAGTGCAGTGCACTATTTGTCAGTTCTCATGGCATGTGTGAGGAAATAGAAGTTTCACATGGCTAGGGAGCAGCATGTGATGGATGCTCTGATTCTGCGTGGACTATGAATAACCCAAGGTTGCATAAGCCTGTCCTGGGAATTGTTGTTAAGCGTTTCTGTTATCCTTGAGCTCTGTAAAGCACTTTCTAGTCAAGGTGATTTGTTGGCTTCTCATCAGGAGCACATTTTAATTGACAAAAAAATGAAGTACTGAGGCTAAGTGATTTACACTTCATCACACGATAAAATTCAGGATCTGAACTCTTGACTCTCAGTGTTCCCTTTATTGTTGAATCAATCCATTTAGAACACATTAGTCAGCATGATTCAACATGAGTCACACGGCACTAATCAGCATTCCCCAGTGTGCCCAAATCTATCCTCAAACAGCAAAAGAAACTGGCCTCTGTCAAGAGACAATGGAAGGCCATTTTCGTCAGTATTCAGGAGCTGACATCCAGTTCAAGTCTCTTGTCCTCTCAGGAACCTTCCTCAGTCATCCCAGATGGAATGAGTCGTATGTCTTCTATCTTTTCAGGTCCCATTGTTGGAGCCTTGATAATAGGTGTGGCAGTTTGCTACTTCGTTTTTAAGCTAACTATTTAGATTGTCAACTGCTAAAATACCGGATTTTTTTTTTTTTTAATCAGCCTCTCTATCCTGAGCTCCATGGTTTATATACAGCAGATGTTCAAGAAATACCTGCTTACCTGAACTCACTGAAATGGAGCCTAAGTCATATTCCAGAAAGAACCCCAAGTCCTTCTGGAAGAGGTTTTCAAAGAAAATCAACAACCTGAATTGATTTAACATCTTTGGGTATTATTACCTGGGCATTTTCACGAATGCAAATTGTTAACTCTGCAAAGATAGCCAAAAGGCTTCCCGGGTCCAAAAGTGGAGTATGGATCTATTCTAACCATAGCCCAGGCCTTGGAATAAGTTTTTCTCTATAACTTTATTCAAACTGACATTTTGTTTCATGGTTTTTTTTTGAAGGTGGAGACAGAAAAAACATTTTGGGAAAAAAATGTGTTTAGTCTATGACTTTGGAACCAAATTTATACTCTGCTTTGTGCTATAAGCACTAGCT
Source organism: Capra hircus (assembly GCF_001704415.2). NCBI lineage: Eukaryota > Metazoa > Chordata > Mammalia > Artiodactyla > Bovidae > Capra > Capra hircus. Next base: position 22,857,674 of record NC_030817.1, read on the forward strand.
CTTGTTCAAGTATTTTTCTTGAATAGTGCACAATAGCAAAACACGTCCTAAGTTTCTGCTTGACAGAGATTTTGTTTTGGAAGGGGAACCAAGATTTCTGGGTGTTGATCTTTGGTGGCATTGCTGACTGTGATACTCTACTACTCTGTTTTAGACTCTATTAAAGAATGTCCTGATACCATTTTAAACATACATTTGTTTTTTTAAGAACGGAAAAGAGATTTATCTGAGCCAAACTATTTTCCAGGTAACTCTGAGAAACTGCACTATTTATACTGCATTTGGACCTTATGCAACAAGTCCAGCTCTAGGGTCTGTACTATTGTACCCTGGGGCCTAATCTCTGCAACTATGCTCGTCTGAATGAAATGTATCATTGAATATACATCTCCTCTCTCTCTCGTGATAACAGAACTCCTCAAATTTGGCTCAGCACATGGCCACTGAGATTAACAACTACATTTTCCATTCTTACTTTCCATACATCTATAGACTGGCAGAAATAATATGTGTAACTTCTTGTTAATATCCTTAAGGAAGGGGGCTGTTCTTTCCTCCTATTGAATCTCTGCCCCACATAACTCCTGCTGCCTTGATATAGGACATGATAGTGAGCCATTTTGGATCATTACAATGAAGGCAGCCTCCCAGGCATGCTGGAGCAACAAGAGAATTGCCAGAGTTTCTGGACTAATATTGGAGAAGGCAATGGCACCCCACTCCAGTACTCTTGCTTGGAAAATCCCACGGACAGAGGAGCCTGGTAGGCTGCAGTCCATGGGGTCGCGAAGAGTCAGACATGACTGAGTGACTTCACTTTCACTTTTCGGTTTCATGCATTGGAGAAGGAAATGGCAACCCACTCCAGCGTTCTTGCCTGGAGAATCCCAGGGACAGCAGAGCCTGGTGGGTTGCTGTCTATGGCGTCACACAGAGTCGGACACGACTGAAGCGACTTAGCAGCAGCAGCAGCTGGACTAATATGTGGGGCTGAGTTGCTACATCAGCTCTGGACTGCATTCCTCCATAATGCTACATGAGAAAGCAGTCAACCTCTACCTTGTACACCACTGTTGATCTAGGTTATGTTTCTACCCAGCCAAATTTATGATCCAACTAAGGAAATTCCTTGAAGGATCACTATATCAATGTGACTGATCCATCACAGCCTAGGATTTCAGGATTCAAGATTCAGAATGGGCCTAGACTATCCCAATGGAGGCTTATGAAGCTCAAGAGGTAAGTTGTCACAGGGGCTGCCATGATGGGAGACAAGGGGGCCCAAACTCATTTCTGATTTTATGAAAAATCACAGGAGCCCAGGCTTAATACTTGGAAATGGCTACAAACCCAATTCTGAGGCAGTGAGCATCACTTCACCTTTCTGGCACTCAGTCCCCTCACCTGGAAATAAAGATGAATGGAATGAAAAGATCCCTTTCTGAGAGATAGAGGAGTAGAGTAATTTTTATCAGTTAATCATGTAACTATATGCATAAAGTACGCGTGAAAGTGAAAGTGGTTCAGTCACGTCCAACTCTTTGTGATCCCATGGACTATACAGTCCATGGAATTCTCCAGGCCAGAATACTGGAGTGGATAGCCACGCCCTCCTCCAGCAGATCTTCCCAACCCAGGGACTGAACCTGCGTCTCTTATGTCTCCTGCATTGGCAGGTGGGTTCTTTACCACTAGTGCCACCTAGGAAGCCCCAGGATTGATATATGCAGACTGCTATATATAAAATAGAGAAACAACAATATCTACTGTATTGTACAGGGAACTATTCTGTATTGTGTAACAACCTATAAGGGATAAGAATCTGAAAAAGAATACATATATTGATATCAATTTGCTGTACACTTGGAACTAACACACCACTATAAATCAACTATATGTCAGCTTAAAAAAATCTGACAAAACGTCAACATTTGTTAATTCTGGATGTTAGAGTCATGCATTTGGCTTTACTATTTTCTGTACTGTTACGTATTTTAAATATATTTTCCACATTAAAAAGAAAATCTGTCTTTGAGGCTAACAGCGAGAGTGAAAGAAGGGACCAAAAGCTGAGGGCCAGTGTGGGACGCTGTCATGGAGGGAGAGGATGTGAAGCAAAAAGGGGCAATGCTGTGAATGGGAGTCCTGTGTTCTTTGCCCTCGGAAGCGCCTCTTGGAGGGGCAGGCAGAAGCAGCTCAGGACAATGAGACAGGCATCCGCAGCCCTCTCCTCCATGCCCTGTGACAGCTAGTTCACTCTGCTCCGCTGAGTCCCAGGGCTCTCTGCCAGGCTCCCAAGAGCATGCCAGGCTGTGCCAGGTGTGTGGGTGATATTTACCAGGCAGACACCTCCATACCTGGATGGATGGATTCAGACTGAGAATCTTCTGGGTCACTCTGAGTCCACTGGGCAGAAACATTTAAATGGGCTACTGATTGTAACTGAAATCTGATGAGCTCAGATGGTGGTATTTGGGGGCAAAGAAGTTTTAATGAATCATCCAGTTGGCTCAGTGACTAAGAAAATGGGGTGGAAGAATCTAACCCAACTTTGTGACAAGGGAACAAACAGAGGAGATTAATGTCTTTCCCAGGGTGCTTCAAAAAAGCGATCAAACAATCATTCTTGACTTTACAAGGAAGATGAGGCATATAGCGTCCCAGCTCTCAAATCATCATTTTTTATTTTCTGAGTCCCTATATACTGGGTAGTTGGAAAAACAGGAAACTAGCTTTGTTTCCAGAACCTTCTCTGGACCTATCTCAGGGTGCTCTGGGCTCCCCTGAGGTTCCCCATCCCAAAGTATATGCTGCTTATTCAAACTAAACTAATAAAACAGCACCAGAATCAAGATTCAACCTGCCTGACCTGATCTTTATTTTTTTAAAACAATTTAAAAGCCCATAATTCTGCCCTGTTGAGAAACTAAACCATTGTCCTCTATCCTGTTCAAAACAACTTGGTTTTTGTTTTTCAAACACTTCCTAGATCCCTAAGTAAAAGGAGACTAGAGGGCCGGGAAGAGTGATCAAGGAGGATACTCCCCCGACCCAGACTCCGAGCCCACTCCTGCCTTTTCCCTGGCCAACCTCTCCTAGGGTATCCTCTCTTTTGCCAAGTTGGCAGGCCTTTATTACCCATGAAAGCCACAGTGGCTCCAGGAGACTCAGGCTCTGGGTTGTCCCTTCGCCTCCTGTGGCATCAGCAACAGTCTGGCTGCTTTCAGGGACAGAATCATTATTCCTGGCCTTGACACAGAGGTCCAGGGGCCCCAGCTGTGCTCTGGGTGGCACAACATTTGGGGCTTACTGGGGAAGCAGAGGACATGACCAGAATAGACGTGGATCAAGTTGGATTTCAGAGTCAACACTCCCTTCCCATCCGCAGCCATGCGGTTCTGTGGACCCACTCCATGCAAGCCAATTCCCAAAGCCAAGCCTCGCTTTTCCCTCTCCTCTCCACTAGGTCCTGGCAACCCTGGGCCTCACTCTGAGCTAGTCAAACCTCTAAGCTTTCCCATTCACTGGGCACTGGGACTTCACGGTGAACTCTGGGAACAAAAGGGAAAATGGATTAATGGGCTCTTCCTTGACCCCCTTCCACCTTTCCCAGTTGAGTAGCACAAAACAGCTGAACTCTTCCTCTGCTGGGACCTGGTCCTTCTCAGAGCCTGAACCATCAAGAAGCTGGGGGCTGTGAGATCCCTCTCCTTGGGGGCCCAAATGTTTCCAGGGTCGAGGGGCCCAAGTATTTCCAGAGTCTTGAGCTCAACCAGGAGAGGCCAGGATCCTGGACCAGTGGGAGACAAAGAAGATGCGAACAACGCAGTATTACCATGGTAACAGCCTGAGCCCAGCAGCCTCCTGAAGATGCTGGGGTGGCGCGGGAGGTAGGGGGTGGTTTCTTTCTTTCTTCCTTTTTCCCTTGCGAAAGGAGAATAGTTCCGCTTTCTATTTTACTACAACAATAGCATGGACCGGCTCCTTCAAGTGTTTCAAAAAGCAGCCTGAGAAATCTCTAACCAAGCCCCTCAGTCTCCCCAGCCTGCCGTTTTATTGTCCCTCCCATCCCTGTGAACAAAAGGGCGGGAAGGCTGAAAGGCCCCCAGTGGCAGGCTTGTTCTCAGCATCCTAATCCTTGAGAACCGGGGTGGGGCGTGGCCTGCAGAGCCGGTAAATCCAATGCGGGCCTCACCTTTTATTCTCTCCCTCCCTCTGCTTCTGCACTCTGGAGCTCTTCAGGTATTATAAAACCTCCTGGTTAGCAGGCTGGTAGGAATCTCGGGGCTTGCTAAGGGGATAAAAGGCACCCAGCGATCATTCCCAGATTCACTAATAGCTCTGTCCCTCACTCCCACCCCCACCCCCGCCAAAAGCCAGGCTAGCCTATTCGGATTGTTTTTTTCCTGCCACCCCAGGTTGGCTCCATTACAAAGACGGAAAGTGGAGCCACAGCAGCTGGCTCTTCTTTAGTTGGTAACCCAGGAACTGCCCTCACTCTTCCAGCCCTTCCCCTCTCTGTCTCTATGCCCCTCAGACAAGGATTGTACATGTCCCCACCTTCCCACAGCTGTGGGTGCCAACCTGCATGCCACTTCAGGACTACCATGCCAGAGCAACCTCTCACAAGAAAAGCTTCTTGGCTTTGACTTCTGAGACCTTTCCAAGGTTATCACCGAGGGATCAAAGGTTTCTTTGCTTTAAACCTGGGAAATGGTGCAGGTGTTTTTTAGCTCAGTCATCTGTTAAAACTGGGGGGGGTGGGGGGGGGGTGGGGTGGGGAGGGCGGGCGGAAATAAGCTTTTACCTTCCAGGTTGTGGAGATCTCAAGGGCACAACTCCACTGAGCTCAAGTGAATGATAAGTACATCATCTCCTCAGAGAATCAGATAAAGGAGAAGTGGGAAGGCCTTAAGAGATCACCCAGGCTGATGAGTACAATCCAATGAAGAAAAACATTTTGCACTGCAACCTCTGTACATAAACTCATAATGCATGTACATGCACACACAATCACACAAGAAATATTTCACAAAGCAGTACAACATATGTGATATAATCTGTTATTTTCTATTCTCTCTTTCTTTTTTTTTTTTCCCCAATGCTGGTTGTGATTCCTTATTTCATGACCCACCAATGAGTCACAAAACAGTTTGCAAAGCACTGAGTCAAGGTCAACATTGTCTTTTTCAAGCTGACAAAACTAGGATTCCAGAGATTTTCTCAAGAACATACCAGAGCCGGAACGGAAATCCAAGGTGGGTCTAATACAGGAGGGGCCCCCATTTTTCTGAGGACCAGAGCTCCTCTTTGTTTACTTAAAGCCTTGGGAGCACATAGCTAGAGGGGAGGGAATGCCCAGAGGTTTACATGAAATGGCACTGCTGATAGGGGCAGAAGGTTCCTGCTGCCTCCAGAAAACCTCAGAGAGGAAGGTGCGGCTTCAAAAGCAAACAGGTAAGGCTCTGAGGTCTCCCAGACATTTTTATTTACTGGTTGGGATTCTTGCATCATCAGACACTTTCCTGAATGTTCCTATTTCCTGGACACCCGGTTCCAGGCCAGCCTCCTTAAGTAATCCACTTTCTCTCGTTTTCCAACTATTTCTAATAGTCTTTCTTTGCAGCTTTCTAACCCCTACCAATTTACTGTGGTTTCAGTTTCTACTTTCCCTAAACAACTTCCTCTTTCCCGTCAAAATCATGATCTTAGCAATGAGAGTCAGAGAGGCAACTCTGTGAATCTCGCTTCCACACTATTATCCCAAAGTTATCCAATTAAGACCAGGCTTTCAACTGTTGTTTACCAAAATGCCCAGCAATCAAGATATAGGCACCATATCAACGCTCTCCTACAAACTATCTGGGCAGAATGGGCTCTTTCCCTCCTGAAATTATCTTGTAATCCTGCATAGAACTTCTTGAAGTCTTCGTCTAAATTCGCTATTTGCTGGAGTTCTAATCTTTTAAGCAAGGCTCTAAAAATGAAAAGCTGAAGGGCTCACTGCGCACAGGGTAAACACAAGTCCAGCTCTCTGATTGCTTATTGCTTATACACCCTTAGAGAGTCCGTAACAAAGGGGCCTGCTGTTTGCTTTGCTTAATCTGGTCTTAAAATCTCTGCTTCTTTGTCAGAAAACAATATTTGCAATTGTAAAAAAAAAATATTTACCAAGGAACTTGGATAGCATAAGTCAAAGGCTAAGAGCCAAAGGTCAGGAGTTCTTACTCCAAATTTCCCTGGACCCGAGTCCCTGCTGTGGAGCTCAGCTACACCAAACAAACATGCTGCTTTCTGGATCCATTAAGAAGTGGATGCTTTAGAAGGCAAGGAAAGGGAGGGCAGAGCCTGTTCCTCAGTCAGAAGCACTGTCCAGCCGGCTGCCTAGAAGTCCTGCTAGAGCTTCATAATGCAAGGTGTCTCCGTGGGAATACTGTAAGGGCTCACCCTATTTCACAAACTTGGGGAAAGCACTCAGCTCATAAAATCCTTAAGGGCAGATATTCCTCCCACAGACAGCAAAGACAATATGCTCCTCGGAGGTTCTGAGCAGACGTGTGCCAAGCATCTCTGGGTGACGTCTCCAGCCCAACAGTAGGGGGACAGATGTGTACTCTGAGCACTTCTGTGGGGACCCTTCTTAATCTACAAAGCAGTCTGGGACATCTGACCCTCCGGGCTAAGTTCAATGGGGTTTGAATTTACCCCCTCCTCTTCATTGTTTTCTGCAGACCTGCCATCAAACAACACCTTTCCTAACCACCCTGATCCTACATCAAGGAATGATGCCTCTCAATCCGCTTTCTCCTCTGTTTGTTGAATTAGTTCAGCTTGTGGCCTTGAGGGGCTCTTCAGTGAGTCAGCACTCAGGCCCATGTCACAAAGTGCAGGTCTGCAAGGCCTGGTCCCTGGTCGGGACTTGAGTACAAGGGGAGGAAATAGAGTAACCAGAAGTAGGCCGAGGAAGTGGTGCTCGTGGAGCCATGACAAAGTGCCCCCCAGGCTGCCAGCCCAGCTGGTTCTTCCCAGCTAAGTGAGAAGGCTCTGAGGCAGGGCTGGGTCCTTTCTCCCATGGGATCTGCAAAGAGGACTGGAGGAGTTGCAGTTCCTAGCCTGCTTGACTTGTCCCTCATTCTTGGGTTGTCCCACTCTGTTAGGGAGCTCTGTAATTCTCCCTGACCTCTGTCAAATTCTTGCCACAATTGCCAATCTCTTTTATCTTATCGGGATCAACATCACTGGCTAGTTCTTCTTGGCCTTTGATTCTGTCCCGAAGGAGCTTCCATTAGGAGCAAAGCAGTAATTATCACCCACAATGGGCAGTGCTGAGCATAATTAGATGAAAGAAATGGCTTGTCCAAAGATCTTACCTTGAAGAACCAAGCCTTCCTTCTCGATGGTGTAGACAAAGGCGGTGAAGGGTGCCAGAGGGGACTTGGCAATGAGAATCTGCACAGAGAGCATATTTGCTCAGGATTAGTCAAAGGAAATAGAGATGAGCCTCTTATTCACTCCTCTTCCCACTCTGAAGCAGAGTGGGAACATGTGACCACAAACTGTGCTTTATTTACTTTGAAATTATTTTAGAACCAAATGAGGGTTATTCCTTCAAACAACTGACCACCTTGGTAGGCTGTACATCAATTCCAACTATTCTGTCAATGAAGGCCATATTCTTGAGCCAGTTTTAGATATAAGTTTGATTATTATCTCACATGCTTAAATAGCTACATTTCTGCCCAAAGATAATTTAGCCTGAGCCTCTAACTATATTCATAAATTTAGCTATTTTATTAAAAAATTCAAATCTACCCCTAAAAGATAAGGATTTAACATCACTGCAAATATTCAAAATAACTTGCTAAAGGCAGAGCCATGGCAGGTTGCCTGGTTGGCCCCAACCCTTCACTAAGTCTGTAGTCACATCCTTAGCCACATGACTACCTTCCCTCCTACTGGAGGTATAGAGTATTTCCCAGGGACCTTGACCATAGGTTTGGCCACATGACTTGTATTGACTAATAGGTTGTGCCAGTTCTTAGCCTAGGCCTCAAGAAGCCTCACAAAACATCACTTGTTCTTTTTATCCTTCTGCTACTGCCAGAGAAAAATATGTTCAAGCTAATCTGCTATCTCAGAAGGAGGAAGAGAGACACCTGACGTAGAGCTGGTCAGTTAGGTCCAATCTAAACAGCTGACCCCCAGGAGATCTACATACACATTGGTTAAATGATTATGACTATATGCACACCTCTGTGATTTTGAAGTTGTCACAAAGCATTACTGCAGCGACAGTTGGCTGACATACCAACCAACACAAAGTATCAAAAATATTTTGCGTAATGGCACTCTACTATGAAGATAGCTACTTTAAAAGGGATGGTCATTTGATAGTTAACAAATTACTATTATTTAACCCTTTAACACATTGCATATGATTCCACAGAACCTCTAAGAACTGGTGGATTATGTTTTATTATTGTATTTCTCCTGAAGGAAGATGACGATCTATTCCCTGTTTTACAAACTAACGTCATCAAAAAATAGTGAAAATTTGGCACAGAGCCACTTAGGTAATCAGGGAGAGAGGGGAGAAGGAAGAAATAATTTCAAATAACCAAAGGCGTACATGTACTATCTCAATCTACAACAATTCAACAAACATTCACTGTCAACTATGAGAAAGGGTGGAACAGAATGGTAGAAAGAGCACAGGTTGTAGTCGTGGAGTTTGAATCAAGGTTCCTCCACTAATCAACTTGATGCCTATGGCAAATCAGGTGATGCCTATGTAGTCTCCCCCTAGTAGCCACCTCCTTTCTTCCTTAGAGTTAACAACTCCCCAGGTTGCAACCTTTTTATGCCTTGTTTGCAGCTAGGTGTGGTGAGGTGGCTAAGCTTTGACTAACAGAAGATGACAAAAATGACAGGTAAAACTTCTGGATTATAAGAAAATTATGGGCTCTTCATTTTCTTTCCCTCTTCCCAAGGCCAGACCCAGCTTCAACCACATCCTGGGGGATAATGAAGCAACACGTGGGAAGGAAGCTGGCTGATCTCATAAATCAGCAAAGCCTCCCACATGGTCACCTGTCCAGCTCAGTACAGAGCCACTTGTGCGAACCACTGTATTTCGGATGCCTATGGTATAGCCTGAAATGTACCCAATACGTTGGCTCTGGACAACCTCACCTTTTTGAGCCTCAGTTTCCTTATAGGTAAAATGGAGATAACAACACCCACCTAAATGAGATAATGTTGAAGATTAAGTATAAAAAATGCCTGTGTTGGGCTTTCCTGGTGGGATCTGCCTGTCAGTGCAGGGGACATGGGTTTGATCCCTGGTCCAGGAATATCCCACATGCTAAGCCCATGCACCACAACTGCTGAGCCTGTATTTGAGAGTCTGGGAGCCAGAGCTCCTGAAGCCCTTGCCCTCTAGAGCCTGTGCCACACAACAAGAGAACCACCACAGGGAGAAGCCTGTGGACTGCAGTGACGTGTGGCCCCTGCTTGCCGCGACTAGAGAAAAGCCTGTGCGGCAGTGAAAACTCAGCATAGCCAAAAGTAAATAAATACAACGAAAAGAAATTAACTTTAAAAATACCTGTGTCAAACTAAAACCCGTAGTTGGAATATTTCCAACCAACTCACTACATATGATTCCCAAGTTCCCCTTAACTTTCACTTACCAAAAAGCAATATACTTGGCTTTTACCTGAAGGATTCAATTCAAGTTGAATTCAACTGCTCTCAAGTTATCTAGATAAACTAGCTCTCATTCTCAGAACAAATGAGTAGATGCTATAGATGGATACTTACATCTTTATGTCAAAACTTCTCACCTGATAATTAAAGTGGATCATTTCTGACAGAGATAATGTAGGGATGGTTCAATGTGAATTTATGGGTGCTCCTTGGTAGGGGAATGGCACGGCAGAAGACAGGACAGTGCTTCTCAAGCTTTAATGTTGGGCCTGTTGACATGTAGATTTTGATTCACTAGGTTTTGAGTGGAGCTTGAGGATCTGCCTTTCTAGCAAGCTCCTAGGAGATTCTGATGCTGTGGTCCATAGACCACATTTTGAACAGCTGGGTTCAGGAAATTAGCCTGACTGAAGAGTCTAAGGTGGAGAAGCAAGAGACGGGAGCCCTGGAGTCAGTTAGGGAGCTACTGTAATAATTCAGGGATGAGGAGACACCTAAACCACAGGTGTGTCAGGAAGAAGGGGGAAAAGCAGAAATGGAGAAGAGAAATAAAAAGCCTTTAGATCAAAAATCAATATAAATAAACATATGCCAAACCTCAGATCTTCATTGCCTGCATGAAAAATTGGACATGAAAAGCCAGAAGGGTATAAATAAACAGTATTCAATAAACTATCATACTATATTTTTGAAATTTTATTTTATAGTCCACAGAATCATGCAAAGAGCTGACTCACTGGAAAAGACTCTGATGCTGGGAAGGATTGGGGGCAGGAGGAGAAGGGGACGACAGATGATGAGATGGCTGGATGGCATCACTGACTCGATGGACGTGAGTCTGAGTGAACTCCGGGAGTTGGTGATGGACAGGGAGGCCTGGTGTGCTGTGATTCATGGGGTCGCAAATAGTCGGACATGACTGAGCGACTGAACTGAACTGAACTGAATCTTAGAATCAGAAAAAGGATATGATATTCCAATGCAACACAATAAATGCCATCTGAACCTAAGCCTTTCAGCTTAGTGGTGCTACCCACTACCATCTGATGACTTCCTCTTCCAGGAAGCATGTGCCCATTCTGTGAACAAGCCCAGAGCTCAAGCCAGAAGGACCTCACATGGAAGGTTCTCAAACTTGGAAGTACCTCCTTTCCAGGAAATCAAGGGTTGGACAGGGTTTAAAATTAGCTATCAAAAGGATGATTGTATGCAGTTAGAAAGAGGAAGTGATCAGTTACGTCAGATGAATCCCACTTCCTTTTTTGGGAAAGAACTTCCAGATCGATAGCTCAGAGGGCTACCACCAGCATGAACTATCAGATTTTCAGCAAAAAAAAAAAAAGTAACAAATTCCTAGTAGCCTTCTGGATAAAGCGAAGACAAGGTGGACTAGATGCTAATACCATGAAATGGATCTGAAAGTATCCAAAAGTTTAGTAACAATCTGGTATGGGGTAACAACCTCTAGTAGAAGGTAGTGGATTCTATCCTCAGTCCTATCATATTCAACATAATTACTGACCTGGATGCACACAATGATGTATTCAACCACATCCATACAACAGGGAATAGAACTGATAAAAATTGCTACCCTAGGAGAGCTTACATTCTAAAGGAGGCAAAAGATAATAAATAAAATGAATATGCAGTGAAATATATCGCATATTAAATAATTATATATGCTATGGAGAAAAAAACAGAGAAAGAGTATGGGAAGTATATTGGATGAAAAGAGGGAGTTAAGAGAAGATCTCACCTTAAAAGTGACATTTGGACTCACGGATCATGAAACTAAACCCACTGATGAGATGCTGAATACGGCAACAGGAGACACCAAATTTAGAGGAACAGTCAATATATTAGACAACCATTATATGAAAACAAACCTCAATTTGGTTAGAATGTTGGGACAAACCCTATGAATCTTTAGGACACAATTTTATTGAAATACATGTAAAGCCTTGTCCTCAAGAACAGGGGACTAATTTGTTCTGGTTACAGAATGGGGAAGATGAGATTTAACATTCAGAAAACGAATTACTTGTTAGCTCACTACAGTTCAGTACCAGTCAGCTGGGAGATGTGGTTTGCAAAAATCTAGTGTGATCTCCAACCCACTCCAGTACTCTTGCCTGGAAAATCCCATGGACGGAGGAGCCTGGTAGGCTGCAGTGCATGGGGTCGCTAAGAGTCGGGCACGACTGAGCATCTTCACTTTCACTTTTCACTTTCATGCATTGGAGAAGGAAATGGCAACACACTCCAGTGTTCTTGCCTGGAGAATCCCAGGGACGGGGGAGCCTGGTGGGCTACTGTCTATGGGGTCACATAGAGTCGGACACGACTGAAGCGACTTAGCAGCAGCAGCAGCAGCAGTGTGATCTCAGGTTGTATTAATGGAGACAGAGTATCTAGAAACAGGTCCTACTCTGCTCATTCAGCAAACCATGGTGGATGAAATATGTTTGGATTGGAGCCCAAGTTTCTACAGGGAAACTGATAAGAGAGCAACTGGAGGAGAACTCCATCAAGGTGGTTAGAGCCCCAAACCTACCTATGACCATAAACACTTCAAAGCAGACATGCTGGTAAGAGGCCTGGGGTAAAGGTAAGTGCATATTGCTTTTAACATGAGTTTTCTGACCTGAAGATTCTCTAGTCTTACGTGGCAGAGTGAAGAAGTGTAAATTAGCTTTTTAGCTTAACAGATTTCAGGGGAAAAAAAGTAATGTTTGCCACACTGTCTTTGTGAATACATATTGACTTTTCCCTCTTTTAGACTTCAATGAGCACCCCATGCCCTTGTGCCTTTCAAACAATAAATAACCCTCTTATAAAGCAAACAACCCTCCCTGGCCGATAACTGAGGCTGCTATTTCAGAAGTTCAGTCGACCTATATAGCTGGGGTGTTCTAATCATTGTCTGACTTGTGCTGTTTTCGAGTGCCCTCCTGGATTCCTTAATACAAAAGCCCTGCAGCTTAATAGAATCCAGGAATTTTGTGAAAAGTTTTTATCCCACTCAACCCTGTGTGTAATATGTGAAGTCGGTTTTAGAACCTTGTGAGGGTTTATGGAAATATATAGTTGGGTAAGAATGAGTACAGACATGTGCAGCTCTGAAAACTCTGGAACTCCACAAGACAGGTGTAAGCCATAATCCTATCTACTGTGAGAATTTGCACTTTTTAAAAGACTGCCATCTGAAACTCACACATATAAAGAACATACTAGTGGTGACCTGTGGTGGGGGTGGGGGAAGTTCATGGGGTGGATGGAAAAGAGGTATAAACTACTAAGTGTAAGCTAGGCTTGAGGATATATTGTTCAACATGGAGAATATGGCCAATATTTTGTTGTAACTATAAATGGAAATAACCTGGTCAATATTTTGTTGTAACTGTACATGGAAAATATCTTTAACAATTGTACAAAAAAAAAAAATTTTTAAAAAGAGAAAGAAAGCAGACACAACCATAGAGTAGACAATTAATTAAACTTTCACCATTCAGTTCAGTTCAGTTCAGTCACTCAGTCATGTCCGATTCTTTGTGACTGCATGGACCACAGCACGCCAGGCCTCCCCGTCCATCACCAATTCCCGGAGTTTACCCAAACTCACGTCCATTGAGTCGGTGATGCCATCTAACCATCTCATCCTCTGTCGTTCTCTTCTCCTCTTGCCCTCAATCTTTCCCAGCATCAGGGTCTTTTCAAATGAGTCAGCTCTTTGCATCAGGTGGCCAAAGTATTGGAGTTTCAGCTTCAACATCAGTCCTTCCAATGAACACTCAGGACTGATCTCCTTTAGGATGGACTGGTTGGATCTCCTTGCAGTCCAAGGGACTCTCAAGAGTCTTCTCCAACACCACACTACAAAAGCATCAATTCTTCGGTGCTCAGCTTTCTTTATAGTCCAACTCTCACATCTATACATGACTACTGGAAAAATCATAGCCTTGACTAGATGAACCTTTGTTGGCAAAGTAATGTCTCTGCTTTTTAATATGCTGTTGAAAATCCCATGGATGGAGGAGCCTGGTAGGCTGCAATGCATGGGGTCGCTAAGAGTCGGGCACGACTGAGTGACTTCACTTTCACTTTTCACTTTCATGCATTGGAGAAGGAAATGGCAACACACTCCAGTGTTCTTGCCTGGAGAATCCCAGGGACGGGGGAGCCTAGTAGGCTGCCGTCTGTGGGGTCGCACAGAGTCGGTCACGACTGAAGCGACTCAGCAGCAGCAGCAGTTTGGTCATAACTTTCCTTCCAAGGAGTATATGTCTTTTAATTTCATGGCTGCAGTCACCATCTGCAGTGATTTTGGAGCCCCCAAAATAAAATCAGCCACTGTTTCCCCATCTATTTGCCATGAAGTGACAGGACCAGATTCCATGATCTGTTTTCTAAATGTTGAGCTTTAAGCCACTTTTTCACTCTCCTCTTTCACTTTCAGCAAGAGGCTCTTTAGTTCTTCTTTTCTTTCTGCCATAAGAGTGGTGTCATCTGCATATCTGAGGTTATTGATATTTCTCCCAGCAATCTTGATTCCAGCTTGTGCTTCATCCAGCCCAGCATTTCTCATGATGCACCCTGCATATAAGTTAAATAAGCAGGTGACAATATACAGCCTTGATGTACTCCTTTCCCAATTTGGAACCAGTCTGTTGTTCCATGTCCAGTTCTAACTGTTGCTTCCTGACCTGCATACAGGTTTCTCAAGAGGCAGGTCAGGTGGTCTTGTATCCCCATCTCTTTCAGAATTTTCCACAGTTTATTGTGATCCACACAGTCAAAGGCTTTGGCATAGTCAATAAAGCAGAAATAGATGTTTTTCTGGAACTCTTGCTTTTTCGATGATCCAGCAGATGTTGGCAATTTGATCTCTAGTTCCTCTCCCTTTTCTAAATCCTGCTTGAACAATCTGGAAGTTCATGGCTCACATATTGCAGAAGCCTGGCTTGGAGAATTTTGAGTATTACTTTACTTGCGTGTGAGATGAGTGCGACTGTGTGGTAGTTTGAGCATTCGTTGGCATTGCCTTTCTTTGGGATTGGAATGAATACTGACCTTTTCCAGTCCTGTGGCCACTGCTGAGTTTCCCGAATTTGCTGGCATATTGAGTGCAACACTTTCACAGCATCATCTTTTAGGATTTGAAATAGCTCAACTAGAATATCATCACTTTCACCATTATGATGACAAAAAAAAAAAAAAAAGACTGTTATACGTTTCTACCTCAATTTATTTCCTAGAAACATGTTCTGAATTCTCAGTGGGACTGCAAAGATGAAGGGCATTGCCTTTGATCCCGTACCCTTCCATTTCATAGAGCCCAGTTCAGTGCTTTGCATATGTGGTCTCTGAAAATGACAGAAGGACATTTTCTTCACTGTTCTTCACATTATCCCCGTGCTATATGTGTGAAGGTTTCTCTCAGTGTACAAGTGAAACCTCAGAAGCCTGAGTACTCTAAATAAAACATGGCGGGGAGAAGTTGGCTCCTGGAGCTCACTGGCCTACCTGTACGGACTCTCTTCTCCTCCTTTCATATCCCTCCACTCAGGTGCCTATTTTGCTCTAAGCAAATAAGTTATCAGCTGATCCTCTTTTGCTCTTAAGCAGAGATGGTTTAAACCTTCTAGTGCTAAGGAAACTTTACATTTTGCATTTTAATGTAAGACTGTCAGAAGAGAGTAATAGACCTAAAAATGGTGGAAAGTCTTATGGTTTGGGGTGGGTTGGAGGACCTTCCAAGGGTCCCACAGTAATGATGATGGAAACAACAACGAATAGATGTTATCCCTCACAATAGCCCTCTGAGGCAGATAGCTTATAAGTGCTGAAGACAAGATTCTGGCCCAAGCCAACTAGTTGTATAGTGTGTACTTTCAGCCAGCATGATGGTAACCTCTAATGTATCATGCAGAGATACATCTACATCCAAGGGATAAGACATCAAGGAGGCAGAATACATAACAACAAATGAAGGCATTTGCTTTCCAGCATGGATACTACATAGTTCAAGACAAAGAAGGGCATCCATGCAGGTTGACTAAGAGGTTCACAAGCTTCCACACTGTTAATCTTCCTTTCGTCCTTCCTGTCTCAAT